>NC_092591.1:62340000-63755833 GCF_047663525.1 Anas platyrhynchos | reverse complement strand
AAACTCTAGAATTTAATAGTGTTTCACTGGAGATGATTGCTCTTCTAATCATAATTTCAGACCTACACTGCATTTTCACTGTAAGGAAACTGAAATATATTATAATGATTAGTGAAAAAAAATCAGCTTTACCTGTGGGCTAGCTCCAGTTCTTTCACAGCATTAAGCACTTCTTTTAGATTGCTTTTTTCATCTTTCAGGACAGAGGTAGCTAGTCTTTGTAGCACTAAAGCCACATTAAACATAAGGACTGTATCACTTGGCGCAACATGTCTGGCCTGTAAATGAAAAGCATGTTTTTAAGATACTTTACAACATGATACAGAGGTATACAAGTAAGGTACATAGAGGTATACAGAAAATAAGCACCACTATTTCAATTCAAGATACTGAATTTAAAGAGACCTAAACATGCAGCAATTTACACTAACTTTATTTTGTGATCTATGATATTCTATATTCATACCTTTAACAAAGTTTGTTTACATTCCTGCAATTTCCCACATTTGAAGAGTGCCCGGGCCAAATATAACAATACTTCAGTGTTTTGATGCTTATAGAACTTCCTGAGGCAGTTCTCATACTGAAATTGAAAAATAAAATTAAGAGGTGACAACGATTAGTTATTATGGTTAGCTAACTACATCAAATGTATCCTTTCCTAAAAAATATTACTGCTAATGTTTTTTTTTTGTTTGTTTGTTTAAAAAAAGCAGCATATCTGAAAACTGGCAGTAGTCCTGAAGGCTCTGTACATCCTGAAGTATAATAAAACGCTTTGCAAATACCATCTACTGCAACAAAAACCAGAAAGACTCATTTTTAAGAGCACTCTCAGTTATTCTCTGTGGTATGAAAGAAATCTGCTTTCTTGGCTCATAGATAAAAATATACTTAATGTGGTAACTCCATATACCTGATGCAATTAGTTACAAAAAAAAATCCCCACCTTTAAGATAACTCAATATCAAATTAGTCCTGTCCACCTAGCTGAATAACTTGGCATATCTAATTACTTCTTTTACACTGTATTTTCTTTCACACTATAGTTGCTCTAAAGTGTAAAAGACAACTTGTCACTATATGTTATATGGGCCTTCAATTAAAGGTTCCAACAGCTAAGAAACCTCATCCTTTTCAGTAACAAGTGCCTTTTTTGCCATACTCTTTTCTCAAGCCATCTTTAATTGATTCCAAATCTCCAACATATTAAGAAATACAAAACAACCTTTACTTCCAGCTCAAATTCAGAAATCACTCTGTAATGCCTGAAATCACTACAGAAGGGTTGCATGGCATTGTGAGCATCCAATTTTCACTAACATTTAGAGTCAAAGGTTTTGCATTTAGCATTAAGACTGTCCCAGATTTGTATACTTTATGGTCGAGAACTCACTAGAATACTTGTGGCTGCAACAAGCTACGCTATTAAATTCAGTTTATCTCCCTTTGAGTGCAATATCATATATATCAAACTTTGGCTTGTACCAACTGCATAGCAGAATCCAGGGAACAATAAAACACCTCAGTGAACAAACATGTTTCTTCTAACAGCCTCACATAAATAAATTGGCAAATAAGTATAATATTTTTCTGACAAACCAGAAGGTGAAAGTTCACTGCATTGCTACATTAGATTTCTCATTAGGCTTTTTTCAGTAAAGACAGACAAGGTCTTAAAGAAGACACACTCAACTCAAGTAACAGAATGCATCACATCATGTTAACAAAGACTTTTACCAGTACTTCACTGGAGGAGAGTAACTACTGAGCTCTTGATCAGGTGTAAAAGATCCACTATCTTATATTCTTTATAAGCATCACAAAAATCTTGATGGTAGTTCTGAATTAAGTATTTTTGAGCCTCGATGTAGAATAAATCCTCACTAAACAAGTTTTTACTGAGCTTCTATCCTGTCCAACGTATATTTTTTTGTTAAGCTTGCTTGTATGCTTTTTAAATCAACTAACTTAGAACAGGTTGATACTTGGAAGTTAGTATGCTTGAGCAGGTCGAACTAGATGACCTGAAGAGATTTCTTCTAACATGATTTACCCTGTGATTTTAATTGTTGCGAAAGAAATCATTCCAGTAAGCTTTTCAGACAGCTCTGATCATTCTTGCAAATGATTGCATAAATAATGAGAACAGGAAGCTCTGGTCTTAAAAAAAAAAAAAAAAAAAAAAAAGCATCAAATTGCATTTACTAATTTCAGTAACAACTGAAAGTAAGTCACATACAGTAACCACACTGACTGAACCCTCTGACTAAAAACAAATTTCATGGCCAAAAATTGTAACTCAATCACATTTTAACTCTGATACATGGAAAAAGGGTACAAGCGGGGAAACGCTTATCTACGTTTGGCAGTTTGTTTTTAAGTCTAGAATGGACAGCCAACAGTATGCTAGAAATAGACCTATAGTTAAAATATTATTCAGAAAACTAGCAGCTGCCAGGGACAGCTAAGAAACATGCAGAAGTCATCTAACACAACATATTATGTAGTTCAATTTAGAGATGTTACCATCTGCACAGCGCTGATGTACTGTTTTTGTTCTACATAGATATGTGCCAAATTCAGCCACACATCACTGATATCTGCTGTTGCCTCTCTCACTTGTGCAAAAACATCACGAGCTTCACGGAAATATCCTTTATGCGCCAAGACAGCTCCTAAGGGGAAAGTAATATGTACAGTGTAAGCTTCCAGGTTCACGTACTATGTACTCCTGCCAAAGAAAACAAAACATTGCCTAAATCAAGCTCCCCATTAAAAATGGACATAGCTGCCATATGAAAGCTATTCTTTCATGCACTCCATTAAATAGTGTGCTGGCCCTGCAAAGACAATTCTACACATATTAAAGCACGAAACATAAGAATACCATTGTCATCTCTGATGTAAGGAAAACTAGTCTAACATTCACCTATGCCATTAGCAGCATACAAATTCTTTGGATCATTTCTGAGTACTTGCTTGTAGATTGCTAATGCACGGTCTTGATGACGCTTCTCCTGTGGAAAGAAGTATCCCAGTTGATCACTCATTTCTACAATGAGGTATCTAAGAATCTACCCAGTATTTTTATGGGCTGTAATACGCCAAACAGGCAATGAGAAGAGCATTCTGAGTAGCTAGCAGCTAACAGAAATAAGTAAAATCATATGCAGGGCAGACAGATGCTCATTACCTTTTCTCTGTCCCTTGTGGGTTGATGTAGAGTCTGCAACCAGACATTGCCAAGAGCCAGCATGGAATAAGTATCATTTTGTGTGGAAGGCTGCTTCAATATTCTTTCAAATTTCTTCTGTCCTGGACCCCACTCTTGTTTGGCCAAATGAAGATTACCAATCAGAGACCAAGCATCTGGATGGTCCTGAATAAAAACTCACTGTCAATTGCAGAGGCAGCATTTTCCCTTGCAAGGTTACTTTTCCAAGTATAAAGTAAATTAAATTCCATATTAAATAAATAAATAAATAAAAGAGCAGACTTTAGCAGTTCTCTCTCCTTCCCCCAATTTATGTGAACAGACAAAACAGAATTGCAACACAAGAACAAAATTGAAAGAAAAAGCTGGAATTTCAAGTGTTTTAACTAAGTGTTTAAAGGGTTACACACCTGATTTATTTGAAGTGCCTCTTTAAACCAATCAGAAGCCTCATAAAAGTTTCCTTTATCCCTAGCCATAGCTCCTAAGCGCAAGTAGCCTAAAATCAAGGAGAAATAAAACAAAAAAAGCTTAGAATCAGGAAAGAGGTCAAATTCATCTTAAACAAGCAAAATACTGGCAACACATGAATGTCAAAAGCCATCTTTTCTTGACCTGCTTGACAGCAAGCATAAAGACACCTTTCATGTTCTACTCGGGATGAGATAAACTCTGTAAAGAGGAACTTC
Organism: Anas platyrhynchos; assembly: GCF_047663525.1. Taxonomy (NCBI): domain Eukaryota; kingdom Metazoa; phylum Chordata; class Aves; order Anseriformes; family Anatidae; genus Anas; species Anas platyrhynchos. Next base: position 63,751,927 of record NC_092591.1, on the reverse strand, counting down.
CATCCACAGCAATGATAAAGAAATTGCAAATTTCTAACACTTAGATGTAATTTAAATGTTTTAAATCATTTTCACAAGTTAAACACAATTCAGAAACCTCAGAAGGCTACATTAATTACACAATTTCTCTCCCCCCACATTAAACAGCTCTCCCACTTCTGCAAGCTTTGGGAAGTGCAGGGGGGCAAATGATAGACCACGAAAAAAAAAATGGATTATTCTGAAGCACATTGCATACTGCAGCTTGCTATGCAAGGGCTACCTCCTCTCCTTTACAGGAGGTATCACAGAGCAGATAACTTGGGGGCAAGAGGAAAGGTAGAGCGAAGAGCAAAAACAGGATGTGCCATAGCAGCTGCACCAATGCCCTCAAGAGCTATGCTTCCCTGGAAGACGACCGAAGTCCATGACAGAGACACTTTGGTAGAATCAGTATTTCCACTGAGCTATGTAGGTATGGTTGCAGAGGCTGGGCACATCAAGTGGATGGCCTTGATTGCACCTGAGTGCTGAAGTGCTAAGGCTTTTGGGTACGAGTGGAAGGGGAGCAGTAAGGGAGCAAAAAGCATTCAAGTCTAGACAAGCTAGTTTGCTAGATTTTTGGAATACAATAAAGATATACCAACAATCAGAAGCCTCAAGACTGGAGATGGTACTATAAAGATGATTCAGTCCTTAAAAACAGTAGGTAAAACAGTAAGTAGGTAAGCAGGCCCCCAAAACTACTATGAAAATAACTGAAGACAGATACAGGGAGACAAGAAGACACTGTGGATGGAAAAATCTCTAGTATTTTAAGGAGGACTGTGGAACTAAAATATCACACATTTCTTACAATCAACATAATTAGGATGTTCTCTTAAAATGTTTTTATACAGCTTTTCCGCTTCATGAAATTCACACATCGCCTCATATAGTCTGGCAAGGTTATAGGATGTTGTTACAGAGATAGCATTGTAATAATGCTCATCATGTTCAGCTTCTGCTTTTGCACGATCCAACGATGCCAAGAAATATTTCTAAAGTATAAAAAGAAGAAAAAAAAATAAAGCACTCCAGTATATTCTTAGAGGAAAAGTTCAGGTGGTCATAAAATTTAGTTCAAACTGTTAATAATTACGTACCTTTGCTTCTCCTAGGTTTCCCAGCCTGAAGTGCAGGGCACCCACATTATTCAAAATCTCTGGTGGGACATCAGCCTGCACTTTCTCTTGCAGAATGCGTGTGGCTGTACCATAAGCTGACAGTGCACCCTTTACAAAGAGAAAGTAGATGACAAATAGGAGAATGAGCTTCATGTGCTCCTACAACAAGCATTGACACAAACAGTGTGAATTACATGTTTAATACCTGTATATCAGTCTGTTCTAGAATCTGGGCTAGCTCAATCCATGCCTCTACATCATCAGGATACTGTTCTGTGACTTTCTTTAGATGTCCCTGAGAAACAGCAGAAAACAGACTTCTTTGTGGATACAGAAATTGTTGTAACAAACTTCAAAGAAAGAGCAAAGGCACTGACTTTAACACTAGAAACCATACCGAAACATACAGCAAAATAAAACATTCTAAACATCTGCACAACTGACTAAAGCTTGGAAATTTAAAAAAAATAAATCACATTACTTTCCTTCCTTTTATTTTTTTTTTAAATAAGCTGTTCTATAGAAACAAAAGCACAAACTATTACACATATGAACACAAGAAGCTATAATACGAAGGCTAATATAGGTGCATTTATTTACCCAGCATTAGATTAAAAAAGACTTTCGTTAAAGAAAAAAGCAAAAAAAGAAAATAACACCATCCTTTCAGATAAGCTAAGACCAGTGCTTTCAGGAAATTGCTAGCTATTATTACACCTGCAGGAAATCACTACTTAATTTGACATTTTCAGATAACATTAACACACTGGAAGAATTTTGCATTTTAACAGTATCTAATACAAATGTGAGGCCAGAGCTCCCCTGAATTTCTGGAGTTGTTTTATCTAATACCCAGTGGGAATCCTACTTCTATGCAAAAGCTGTAGTTCTCCACAGTTAAGAGGATCTCTCACGACAGCCAAAATTAAATACTCCATATTTACAGTAAAGAAACCCTGAGCATCTAAAGGTACAGACTCCGATTTCAAGTCTGATTTTCAAGTTCTACTCTTGCATGTAAAAGTATGATGCAGGCAGAAGCAGAACTCACCTTTGCAATATCCCGTTTCTCCTGGTCTTCTGACGCCGCATAAAGAGATCCAAGGATTTTCATAGTCTCATAATTGTTAGGATAGGCTTTCAAAACTTTTTCAAAGCATTGTGACGCATTTTCCTTATCCCCTCTATAAATGTACATTTGACCCAATCCAAAAAACGGAAGTACAAAAGAAGATGAAGCAAACTGAGTGGCCTGATAGTAATACTGGAAAGCTTGATCATAATCTTCCTAAATAAAAATTAAAGAAAGAGCAGGTAAGGTTTTCACAGGTAAGCTTTGTATGAACTCTTATAGCCAGAATATTAGGTGTAATCGCAAAGGGAGTTTTTAAAAGCTGTCCTACCTGTACATGAAAAGATCTAGCCAGCTGGTAACAACTCTCCGCCTGCATTGCTTCAACTTCGGTATTATGGAAAGCATGAAGGGCCAAATGTTGTACTTTACCATAATCCTAAATAAATAAATTTGAAAGCCTGCACTTTATTTGTTGTCAAGTAATGTATTATTTAAACAAGGATAGGTGGTAAATACAAGAAAGCTTTAGACACAGCACTGACTAAATAACGACAGTTTTAGTGGTTTCTTTTCTGCATTCCATATCTATGCTGTATCTTAAAGCCCAGAAGAAGAAAGAGAAACAAAGATAGAAAGATATCCCTCTAGGACACAAAAGTGAGCTTGATTTAAGGAATAAGCGCACTTTTCTTGGCTTTCCTAAGAAAATAATATTTAGAAAAATATAAGTCAAAAACTTTACACTTACCTATCCGCATTAATAGTTCCATACTATGTACATGTACCACTTAATCTGATGAAGTGAGATTAAAACTAACATTGCTAACCTGGCTGCTCAGAGGTTATCAAGTATTCGACTGTAAAATTCCACAGACTTTCTGCTTACCTTCTTGAAGAAGAAGTGATTAGCCAAGTGGTTCAGCACCATTGGATTACTGGGATCAATTGTGTAAGCCCTAGAGAGAAGTTGGACACCATTCTTGATGGAATCGGCCTAAAAGAAATATTCACAAGTATCATCAGCATCTCAATAGCTGTAGCTTACTAAGATTTTAAAAATTATTTTTCAGTGCATGCTGCTTCAGGAACTGTAACATAGTCCTTGTTAGTCTTGCAGAAGAAAGTAAATTCAGCTGCCAGCTTTCCTCCCTGAAGCACAAAGACCAGAAAATGAAGCCACCACATAGGCTGTGGAGGAGAAGGGAAGAAAACAACAACAACAAAACACAACACCTAAAAAACCACAAAACCTATTAATACGACAAAAGAACAGAACACAAATTTCTAGAAAAAATAAGATACCCAGCCTTTGTCTTTTGGCATTTCACTCTCACACCTCTGATAGCCTTCCTTCTACTGTTCAACATCCCTAACTCCTGTTTGTTTTAGATTTCAACATTTTACCTGTGAACAGAAGTGAAAATGTTTTCATGTTCAAATTCTTAACAATAAACTCCGATGCTGAATTAAGAAGTACTGTAAATTAAGTTCCAATGAAAAACAGCAGAGGTTACCTACAGGCATTACTATAAAAAACATACCCTTTTATACAAAAATCTTACTGTTTACAAAAGCTTTCTATGGGTACTAATTTCACTTAAAAGTTCAAGTCCATAACGGGTCAATAGTTGCTACTTATTTTGGAAAACAGAGATTTATATCACAAGCACATCAGCTCAAATTTGTATGTATTTCTGAAAAGAAATATAAAAATAAAGATATAAAAACAGAGATACCAAAAATGGCATCTAGTAATCATGTAAAATCTGTGCATTACTGTGCTATTATTATCAGCAGAAAACTATCTTACTGAACATACTAGGTTTTACCATGTGTCTCAACTATGTACAGTCCAATGAACAGCAGCTCAAACACAATTTCATTTTAAAATGGCAGTATCTTTCCAATACTGCCATTTGATATGTTCAATACTTTTCCAACAATATATCCTGGTTAAGAAATACTGAGTTATTCTTGCCTAACTTTCAAAAGCAAGAGGTTTTATAATCACAGTATTTATGTCTGACCTTTCCAGTAATTTGTGTTTCCTGTCCAATTTCAACTGCACCTAGTGGATGGGCAGAGGTCTCAAATCTCCTATGCACTTGAATGAAATAAAACAAGAGAGAGCAAACCTCAGTAATACAGGGTAACCTCAACCCTCATTTGACATCGTAAGATCTTTAAGGGGGGGTGGGTGGAGAGGAACACTGCAAATACCTACACGTTGAAAAGACATCATTTAGCAGTTGCATCTCAGAGAGATTTTTTTTCCCTACAGAAAGCATTCTTCTTCCCCTATGTCAACTCTTTGATATTATATTACTTTTGCAGTGCAGTTGCAGAAACAGTTTGAAATAAAGCACAGACAATACATTCCTCACAACCAAATCTGAGTGGGTCAGCTTTTAATTACAGCTCTTCAAAGTTCAAGGGGAGTTAAAAGACCTCGTGGGGGGCGGGGAGGGGGAGACATGGAAAGCAGGCTTCATTAGTTGTCTACCCATGGAATTATTTATTATGATCTGATTTTAGAACATTTTTGGTTGTCTCTGTGGTTTTATTGAAAAACTCTCATGCCTACATTTACCCAAACTGTTTATGGAAGTCTAAAATATTTTTCTCCATAACTTACTAAACCAAGTCATTTTCAGATATTCTGTACTAAAAGAAGGTCTTTCTAGATAGTTATGTATTTTACAGAAAGCAATACTGGAAGAACACTAAAATTTAGCAGCACGCAATTAAGCAAGTTTTTTTTGTTTGTTTGTTTGTTTTTTTAATCTTAGAGGTCCTATCCTCCCCAATAACTTTTTTAACATGTAATGACCATCCATGTGATCTGACTGACCATCAGATATTCCGAATTAAATTAAGCTATGTTTTTTCTAGTGATCCTACCTCTCTAGATGTTGTATCACCAGTTTACCATTATTTCAGACTGGTTAAAATTAGTTGTCTATTCTTTAGTTTACTATGCAGCACACATGCCAAGGTAGTTTCAATATTAACTTGAACACTTGTTTGAAAGTTCACGTTCCATAAAGCCCTAAAAGCCCAAGACTAACCTCCTGAGACTACGTCTTTTACCTTCTTGCCAGCATAATGCTCTTCCAAAAAAAATGCTGATACTCTGGAATACAGCTGCCGTTGCAAATGAGGTCTCCAAGTATTTGGTTACTTTCAAATCACCCTTAGTACAAACTCATTTAGTTAACCTTCATGGAGCTGCAAATGACTAAGTAAGGCTGGCTATTAAATGGATCTGTAACTGTTGGATGAGATTTTTAAAGCTGACTTTTTTAAACTGGACACACATTCACATATCTCACCAAGGAGATATTTTTATTACTTTGATTAAATAGAACTAGTTTTCTGTACTTACAATCCCTATTAGCAGAGTTGAAGGTTTTTAACCACAGAATATACAGCATGTGCTGCTTATACCTTAAGCACAAATCATTCATTGTTCAATAGTAACACTAGCTAAAATGATTGAACCACAAATTTTATTGCGTATTTTAAACAAGGAGCACCTCTCAAAGGATTCAAGTTTGCTGCTTTCTCTAAGTCAGGTAAGTATGGTTTCTTGTTAAATTGGACCCACCTCTTTATTATTGAGTTCCAGAACAGCCAGTCCAACCAAAGCCCCTACGCATTTTGAATTGAGTTCCAGAGCTCTGCTGAACGCCAAGCGAGCTTTTTCCAACTTGTTCAGTTTCACGAAGCAATGGCCCATACCTAATCGAACCTCAGCTAGAAAACAAGATGACACCATTCACAATCTGAACATTTCAACAAGAACTTCATTCATTTTACACATTCTGGATATTAATACTTCTTTAAAACCTATAAAGCCTTTTAATGATTTGTTGTTTTTAAGGGTAGCCTCCCACACCTGGTAGCAGAACTAATTTTAATAGGTCAGTAAGACCTTATTTCCTCATACACTCCAAAAGACCAGTCTGCATCTCCAGAATATTCAGATAGGAAGCAAATAGAACATTACTCTTATAGAAACATAATAGAAATAACAGAGAAAGACATGAAAAAAATTGTCAGATGAAAAGGCTGGATATTTCTTGGGCAGGTCAAGTTCAGCTGAGACCAGCAGGCCTCCAGAAAACACAGATGAATAGAGAAGTTCACTAGGTGTTTTGCCTCCATCAACTGATTCAACTGCTAACAAAATGCTGTACATCACCCTCAATCTGTACAGATGAACTAATACAGAAAACTTTGTATCATATTGCTCTTTCAGCATGTTTGCAGACTAGGAACACAGAGACATTTATACACAGTATCTGAGTGTATGTGAGCAGGGCATGAGCAAGAGATGTCTATTTAAAAGTACAGTTTGCATTTCTAAACCCATTTTGGGAGCCTCGATTCTTATGCTAAGCCAGACTACAGAATACACATCAATTCTGTAATAAGTTATTTTTCAGATATGTTATCAAAAAGCATCCGTTGAGAGACTTTAGAATATTTATGATATCGATGCAAATATCCTAATACTTCTAAATCAAATGCATACGTTTTACAGCTGTTATACACAAGTCTCCTAGATTTTTGCATTAAGAAAACCATACAACACAAGGAGAGCTCTTAGCATGCACTACAGCTAGAATTTTACATTTCAAGTAAATTCATTCATTATTAATGCCAACATACTGATGTAATTTTCTTAACTTTTATTCCAAGAGATTGTAAATAAATTAGTATAGTCTTGAACAGCATTTTCCTCCCCACTCCATACAATTTTAACTTCTCTTACATGCAACTTCTCATTTTCCAATAGCTAATTAGAAGGTAATAATCAGAAAAACAGAAAAGCATTTTCCTCAGCACGATTTCTTTATCTAACAGTGAAGGAATACTGCAAGTCAACAAACTCTCAACTCTTTGATAATGATGGTGTGTGTTTTTCTTTTCAGTGGAGTTTATTTTTGGACAGCTACAAAACACTCACACACAAAATAAACATTAGGTACTTCAATTAGGAAGACCTGAGTTAAGACCTTTCCACTACAAAATAGCGTTTGTCTTACCTGGGCAGCCTGGATTGGTGCGCAGTGCTTTCTTGTAGTAGGCAAGGGCTCCTCTATAATCTTTCTTGTTGAAAGAAATGCATGCTTTACCTGTTATGACACAACAGTTGCAAATAAATCAAAAATATAAACAAAGCAGTTAAAAAACAGCTCAATTCTTATTTGGTGAAGTTGTACCAATTTTCAAATGTTAGAAATAAACACAATTAAAACGCTAACAAGAAATTCAGACAACTGTTTTACTATCTTAGATGATGTCAAGCATATGAAACAAGCAAAGGATTACATTAAGTTTACACTTTCCTGGTTTTCTGCATAAACTTAGTTCTTTCCTACTCCAGAGGAAAGACGTTTGCTAAGACTAGATTCACTAGTGAACAGAGAAAAATCAGTTTTACGGCTGACCCCTTGGTACTCATGGTATCCTCATCTTAGAGGTATAAAGCTTCACTGATGTCATCAAGAAAATTTAAGTAGTTGGACTGGATGTAGGCAAACAGGTTTTAATGCTGTACCACATAATTACAAGTGAAATTTCCAAATCCAAAAGCTTTGTTCGGGGGAGACGTATTTACAGTGTCGGCAGGATAAGAACTACACTGCACGCTCACTCTGTGCTCTGAGGGCAAGTTTCACATTGTAGAACTTAAGACTTTAACTGCCACATGAACACAGCTAAAAAACAAACCCAAACCAAACAAAAACCCCAAAACAAAGATAAAAGGTGCCAGGATGTTGGCAAACATTGTATTATTTTCTAGCTTTTCCATCTGCGTATTTCCTCCCATATTTAAAGTAATCTCCATCACACATTTCTGGTCAAGAGCTTCATATCCTTCTTTATCTCTCTGCTTACATATACACCCCCTTCTTAAGCATAACTCATTCCAAAACTCAACTGAAGAGTCAAATACACAAACTCATACCAAGAAGGGCTGGAATATTATTTGGAGACTGGTTAAGCACAAAATGGAATTGTGCATCAGCTTGGTCCATCTTATCACCTTCAAGCAGACAAAAACAGGCTCTTCCCAACAAGTGGTTCTAGATAAAGAAAACAAAAATATCCACTACATTTATTCTCATAAAATAGGAAGATTATACTATAGAAATTATTACGCAATAGGACTCTATGATTGATTTCTCTTGCATCAGAATGAGAAAAAAAGAGTCTTTATTGTCTACTGAAGTTCACACATTATCAGACAAAAGAGTAACAGCTAATTTCCAAACCCCCAAAGGCTGAGTAATACAGTTCTATCAGGTGTCCCAAGCAACAAATAATTATTCCTGGTAGCACCAAAGACATTTCAGATACTTAAAGTTTTATGTACACATACTACACATCTATAAACAAAAGCCTGAGCATTTTCTACCTTCTCTTTACAGAATTAATATTTGCTTTCTTTAGAAGCAGTTTTTCTGAATTCACAGAAAACACTATAAAATTCAGGTTAAAAGAATGATTAAAGAAGTACAAACGTGGATTTTTACACAGATTGTTTTTACCTGATCATACATGATGATTTTGTCAGCCATCGTATACAACAAGGTAGCTTGTGTAATGAGCTCCTTCTTGTTATCTTTGTTCTTCTCCTTTCGAGCTTGCTGTACATAGTACGCTGCCAGAGTATCCAAACATGTCATCTGATCTTTTTCATGGTCTCTGTAGTCCAAGTTTCCATCTATTCGTGCCGCTTCCAACAGCTTCACAAAGTCTTCCGTTTTCCCTTGTTTGTAGTATTCCAGCTATAACATACAGTTTTAACAGATGGATCCATAAGGCACATAAGTATAGGGATAATCAAAGACATTCTGATATCACCATTTTTTTTCCTATAATTGTCTCAACTTAGTTTTACATTAAAACACAGATGAAGTCTTGCAACTATTTATTATAAAGAATCAACTGTTTTTCCTCTGAACATCTTTATCTTTTTGCACATTTCACCATACTTCAACAGTATGAGGTCCCCCCACCTTTTTAAGAAGTACATAATCAAGGAAGCAAAATGGTAAAACTAAGGATTAAGAAAAAATTTAGGAAGTAGTCGTCTAGCAGCATTGTTTCATTAAAAAAATTAGCTTAAAATGTTAACGTGCATATGAAAAAGCAGAAATATCTGGTCTAGAATTGCTTATCACATAAGCGAATTCAGTTCCACTTCTTAATTCAGTTATCCCTGGTCATAAAAGTACAGAAGTGGAAATTATTCTTGGATAATCTGAATAAACAGTTGGCATATATACTAACCGCTAAGGCGATCCATATGTGTAGTTGTGTGTGTTCCTGTTTCAGTATACTTATAACTTCATCACCCTCAGGTAATTGATCAAAGTCAAGCTCGATAACCTGGAACGAAACAACAGAGAATTTCTTTTCATAAAGTATTAACAATACTATTTATTATTGAGCTCAAAGTAAACTGGACATTTCAGCACTTGAGACATAAATAATTCTTTCCATTTAAACAGAGCTGCAGACAAAGAAGTGACGGCTTATTTTCTTCTGCAAAATACAAAAGTGATAGCCTCTCACAAATACCTGAGAAAAGATAGCCCAATTGTTGGGATACTAGTCAGGGAAAACAGAGTTGATACTTCAACTTCTTTCATCATAGCCTTCAGGCTCAGAATGTTCACCATTCAGCTAATCAGATAACCAAGTTGCCTTGAAACATCCCTTCAAGTACTGCTCCATTTTAAAAACTTACAGGTAATACAAATCCTGCAGATCTAAGATACAATTAAAACTTTCCAAGTAGGCAGTTATCAATACCCAAAACATACCTAAGAACCCTGCAATTTTCATAAAGACATCCTTATGCCTCAAAAAATTAAGAGATTTATTGAAGTGGCAAACATGACAGAGAACGGACTAGATTTCCGATCATTAATAACCATAGTAACTAATGAGCAAATGATGCCAACAACTTTTGACAATGACATTGTTATTTTCCAAGTACTATTTTGCCAAGTTGGTTTAGTATTCTGACAGGGAAAAAGGAAGGAAAAAAGGAACAAGTATTCTCAAGGAGGGATGCTCAGGAGTGCAATCTGACTGCCTGTTAGTTCACCTCCTCCTCAGCCACCCCACCTTTGATACAAGCCACCGATGTTACTATGCAGTTTTACAGTAGGGAAGCAGTGCAACTGTTGCACCCAGGGTTGTCCCACTATACCCGCTCAGGTTCTGTGCCTCCTACAAGGGGGCTGCAGCCATGCAGCTTTATCAGGACCGGCAGTTTTGATTACACAGAGCCGGAGTGACAGCAATTTATTATTTTTTTCTACAACTCCTGTTATTTTTAGTTTGAATGTTTTTTAATTCGGGCAACACCACCAACAAACTAAGATCGTTATTAGCGATAACCAGGTACTACCTACACAGTAAATCAATAACCTCTCAGACCTGCCTCACCCCGGCTCGCGCCAGGTGACCTTAAGCACGGTTCAACATTATCAGCGCGGCTCGTCAGCGACCCGCCCGGCACCCCGCGGCCCCTCCCCAGGCCACGCCGCCCCGACTCGCCTCATCGGTGTCCCGCAGGGGGATCTCGATGGAGCCCCGCGACATGCTGCCGGTGACGGTGCCGAAGCCTCCTCCACCACCGCCGCCTCCGCCGCCCGCGAACGCGCAACGGCCACGGCGCGCGCACTTCCCCTCACAGCCGCCGCCTGACCCGGACGTGCTCAGGCGAGAGGGGAGGGGGGAGGCGGCCCGGCTCCGCCCCCCGAGCCAATGGCCGCCAAGAACCAGCCGCGGGGACCGCCTCGCGCCCGCGCCCCGGGAGGCGGGAAGGCGCCGGGGTGAGGCTGCGCGCGCGGCCGCGGTGCTGAGGTAACGGCGGTCTCGCGGGCGCCGCCCGCCGCGTTTTTAAAACGCTTAAAGGCTTTCAACTGGACGTATTAAAACGTGCGGGTTTCTCCTATCGTGGTGGAAAAGCAATCACTCATTTCTGAAGTTGTACCAAGGGAAAAAAAAAAAAAAAAGACTAAAAGCTCCTATTGCATTTCTACCGGGATTAGAAAAAGTGAAAAAATGGGAATGGTTTTAGAAATCTTCAGAGTATAAGTAGTATGAATTGTTGTCCCAATAGTCATTTGCAACCTTTCCATTCAGAGCTATAGAAAACAGAACTGATACTATACTGCATTTTATAAAGTTCAGGGAGTAGTGATGGCCAATTGCTCCTTCAAGGAGAGGAGCCAAAAACTGAGCATGACAAGGGCCAGCAGGGCTAAGGCTTTGGTAACTGATACCCACCCGTGTTCCTTAGCATGGCAGACATGAGATAAGTCTATAATGATGGGGCACATCTGAGGTCAATGTGGTCACCTATCAGTGAGGCTGAATCACATACAGCAACAGCAAACGAGATCTAAATACTCTGTTAGTTACTTAGTAGATTCTTCTTGAAAAGGTAAGCCCTCACCTGATGCTTTTATACAAAGGTCTAGATCAGTAATAGCTATAGCTAGGCAAATGCATAGCCGTGACTGACCTACAAAGCAGTTCAGTCAGTTCAGAAAAAACTTCTGCCTTATCACTCAAGTGAAAGTGTAGGTCCTGGGCTGAGTTTAAACAGGGCCCCTGGGCCCTGTAGGTGGGGGTATGGTAGGATGTACCAGCTAAGGCCGGTCAGGATCATTAGAGCTTATTAATGCACTTTTGGGCCTTCTGGTGGGTCTGTTTGTCTGTCTGTGTCTATGTGTTGAAGAAAAGGTAAGTGGGTTTAGTAAAATTCTGTTTTTGTTCTTGATTATTTGATTTTTCTCTCTCTCTTTTTTTTTTTATATATATATAGAAAATATTAACAACTGCGTTGATAAGCATTTCAGGTTTTTCTTTTTAGGTAGTCTGATAAAATGTTAGCTGTGTTCTAGAAGTGACTGAATTAACTGTAATCTTAAACTTTTCTGTAGTGAGGAGTTAAAAATTCTGTCATAGTAGTAGGAAAAGTATTTCTATATTAACTAGAGCAAGCTGTATTCAATGTACTTTGAACAATATTATAGGTATTGTTTTGTGACTAGTCTTCTTACCTTTTAACAAAACGTTAAGAACTGTAGATGTTAGGCAGTGTAGAGCTGTAAGAACAGATGGAGTTTATTTATATTTGTGTATATTTATTTTAACATTTTATTGAAGGTGTAATGTTTTTACAACCTTTGACAAGTCTTGCATGTTTTTCAACAATTGTTTTCTCATATGCTGTAAGAAGTAATAACTTTTTTTTTCTCAGATTTTTCTGCATAATTTCTTTTTTAATAGAATTAGATCTAATTGAGTTAGTTATTCACTAGAGTGAAAAGAAGTAGCTTGTGCATAAAAGTCATAAGGTGTGTCTGTGATAACTTGAGTTTTGCAAGCAAATTACATATTCAAAGATGAGAAGAGAATGATTTTGTATCTAAGGTATAACATTCTGTAACACTTACATTTTATGCTGAACTGTACTACTAAATTCTTCCTAATCTCTCTTTGTCAATTTTAGGTTTGCTAGGCTTTAGTAGCTGTCTTGTTTCCGTTAACAGCACATTTTTTTTGAATTCCCAGTACCAGAAATGTTAACAGCAGAGTAAATAACTTGAGTTTTAGCTTCCATCATCACTCTCTAGCGTGAAAACTTCTGTCTTCTGAAGACCTGAAAAGGAGGAATAGCTTCACAAAAACATGTTCAACAGCAGACGTGTTCTAAATATTCTAGTGTATCCTGTAAGGCTTAAAAGCTACTTCCTCACAGACTCTTAACCAGCACTAGTGTACTGAGTAGTACAGAGTTTTAGAGATTCCTTTATCTGCTTTATTATGAAAGTACATCTCTGAGTTGATTACCTGAAGGTTGGCTGTATTTTGCTTGAGTTGCGTGAACTGTGATGCGTTTGTATTTGGGAATATTGTGGAACTGATGCTACAGCTGTATTTCTATCCACTAGCATTCTTCCTGTGGGGTTTAGGGAAGAATTTCTGTTTATTTTTCCATGGAACTTGTTCTGATCCTAGTTTGCTTCCATAGGATGATTCTTAGCAACAAGTGCTTCTGTGAAGTAGTCCTTTAAAATTTTTATTGCAGTTAACAGTCTTTGCACTGATAACTTATGTATTGATAGATTTATTGTATTCCATCCATATTGCATTTAGATGTTGTTTAGCAAGTTTAAAAGTGTTTTTGTTTTGTTTTGAGAAATGTACAGTCTCGATTCTGCTTTGCTTCACAAAATTATTCTTAAAAGCCGTAGAGAGGCAGCTGTAGGTTGCAGGAGGTAACATTTTATGGGAAACAAATGATGCCATAAAAATTAGCAGTAAAAATAGAATTCTATGAAGTTATTTTTCATCATTAAAATACCCAAAGTTGCTAAATACAATACTGCTCGTGTTTTGTGAGTGCGGTATCATTACTGCCACCTTCAGGCAATAAAAAGAGTGATTCATTTTCAGTCACTTCTGTCCATAGAGGGAGTTGTGCTTATACTGTACAGTGAAGTTTGGTATTTTTCCAAATCGTTGTCTTGCATTTTTATTTTGGCCTTCTTTTCTTCCCATTTATTCTTATTGTAGTATGTTGAAAATAAGCATATTTATTCTGGGAAGCTGTTATTGATAAATGTCTAATTATTAAATGATAAATTGAAATTGAATGCTAAACATCTCCTATACAAAGACGTATCTAGCAAAGAGATCTTTTCCCCTTTGGTGAAGACTTGTTTTCAGGAGTTATGCAGCAGCATTACAGATTTAAAATGTATGTCAACAATTAGGAGGGCATGTGTGGGTTATTCTAAAGACTGTAGAGCTGTCAGGTGAGATTGCAGAGCTGAAATTTCAACTATTCCTTTAGCATATGTTATTTGCTAGAAAGGATTATTGTCTTTTAAGATCTTTATCAGATTTATACCTAGAGATATATTTTTCTCCCCTAACTTACATACTTATGATGAACTCCAGGAGTTTTGGCATTGTGTATATAATATTTCTTTTATAACACCTCATTTTACAAAAACTTACACTTGAACAGGATAAAGGTTTTTTCTTTTTTTTTCTTTTTTCTTTTTTTTTTAAAAAAAAAAAAGGAAAGAAAGAAGTGGAGATAGAGACTTTATACTTGGCCAAAGCTTTCTTCTGGGAGAATTCCTGAGGTTTGATGTAATGTTCTTTCAAATGAAGTTGCTAAACACATAGATCAAACTTACCGAACATCTTAACAGAGCAATTAGTAGCGAACCCAGCATGAGGCATTGACATCCAGCATCTTCATCATCTTCTACTGTTTTAAAATACTTTTTTTTTTTTTTTTTTAAAAAAAAAAAAAAAAAAAGAATGCTTTTTGAAGGGCTGGGGGAAGCTCATGGGGAGAGTGGAATTTCCATATCAATTCTAGTGGGATAATTTTTAAGCTTTTTTTTCCCACAAGCCAACCTCTCCTTATATGAGGGAATGCTATTTTTGTACTGGAAGTCAAAGGTAAAGCAAGACTACAGAATAGATACAGAAAGCCATGTATTCTGCTCCTATCATTGTACTTGAAAAATGCTGTAGTAGCAGTGGTGGTACTGCATCTTATTTAAAATATTTTTCCTTGCTTTTTGTCACTATTAAAGCAGTTATTTTCTTTCTGAAATCTGTGTATGCTCTCTAAAAAACATTTTTTTAACAGAGAGTTTAAGGAAGGGAAAATGCATTATACAAGCAAGTACTTGAGTATAGAAGTCAGTTCCAAAAATAACAATGAACACTTGTGCTGAAATTCTCAGGAAGGATGAAGCCTGAGAATCAGCCTGAAGATGAAGAAAGCTTTTGGGAATATGTCAACAAACCTTACTGCTTCCTGTGGGTGGCTGGTTGTTTTTAATGTACTTTTCATTAACTTGTTTTATAATATAAACTACATATTGACTTCTATACATAGAAATTAAATACGAAAAGTAATTTATTTTCGTGTTTCTAACATCCATAGTCTCTTCTCTGGTTATTTACTTTTCTTCCGTGTCCCTTCTCTGTCTTCTACAGAACCACGTTAATTCTTGATTTACCTATTTTTTTTTATGTGCTTAGTGGCAATCTTAAAACAGTGGGCTGACTTTTTTTTATGTAGACCTCTATCCTGCTAAATGAAATCAGAAAATCCATTTAGTTTTCTGTGACTACCAATACCCCCAATCTAGTTTAAAAAAATAAAATTTAGAACTTATTTTGTGTTTTGTGTGCTGCAAGAAACTTTCAGAAAACTTGATTCTAATGAGCATGAAAACATCAAGAGTAAAATGCCAAGTCTTCATGAGATATGTCACAATCTGTGACAGATGTCATTGTCTGTCACAAATGTTGCAGAAACTCAATATTATTTATCTTTTATATCATTTTCTTAGAAGAAAAATAAAAATGACTGTGACCATTGTCAGCCTGTCCTATATTTCATAGGTGTTGATTTAAGGCACTACAAGGAGTGACAAGATTTTACTGTTTCCAAAACGTTTTGAGTTTCTGCCTGTATAATGTTCTGAACATCTAAATTTTTTAGATGTAAATAGGAGTCCCAAGCTTGGAAGTCTTGGTCCTCTATTGTTTTTGTTTGTTTGTTTGTTTTTTGAAGTATATGTACATGCACAGAAATATTATCCTTCCGTTCCTAATGCACGCATCTTGTATTTAATATGTAGCATTTTATAATATAGCATATAATATATATTTAAAATATTGAACTGTGAGCAACCTAGCTCTTCAGTCTATACAAGTTCATAAACTTATATTCATGCATTTTCCTCTAACAGAAATACTGTTAGAAGACATAGCTGTAAGTTGAACAGTAATTACTCCTAATCACAGCATTAGTTGTCCAAATTTTGAGACTTTATTGAAGTTTACTTTGTTCTCAGTGTACTTTCATAATTATGCCCACCTGGCACACATATGAATCTCTAATATTTCATTAACATCTTTCATGCTTTTTAAATACAAGTGAGTAATTCTTGCTGGGTACAACAACTTTATGCTGTAGGCAAAAAAAAGAACAAACAAACCTTTTTACAGGCAAAAGATAACAGGATTAATCTTTTTCTACTCAAAGGTAGAAACAATTATTCTGCTGTAACTAATTACTAACTGTGAAGCTCAGAAAAATTTTCTGTATTTTAATTTACCCCAAGATGCAAAAAAGACTTAAAACTTTAATGCCAATTACTATGCTAACCTAACATTCATCTTTATATTAATAATTAAAAAATTGTTATCCTCTAATTATGAAAAGGTATAAATCAGGCTACTTTAAAGCTCTGTTGTAACAGTGCAATGTGTGGCTAGCTATCAATTTACTTATGAAATGTCTGTTCTGTGTTTCTGTCTTGTGCTTCATGTGTTTATTTCCACATTTTTCTTGGAAGGCCAGGGACATTTTGTTCAGTTATTTGAGAAGTAATGTGGATGGATGCCACACTTGTAGAAGACTGTTTTCATACCTCTATCAACATGTAATTCAAGTTTACAATTAACTTGATGCATGCAAGTAGAGCCATATGTTTTTAACTTAACTAGGCATGTACTTAACTAGTTTCTTACATTAAGGCCTCAGATCAGAAGAGAACCAGTGACAGTTACCAGCTGGAAGCAAATCCTATTTTGAAATGCAATATATTTCAGTGCATTGCTCTGAGGTGCTTTCTTGCTCAAATTCTGAAGGTGTACAGTAAGTGGGTAATGGTGTGTAAGCAGCAATTATTGTCTCTGTAAAAAGTAGTTTAACTGAACAAGTACTTGTGAACTGTAACTTTCCAGAAGTAGGTCAGAGCATCTAGAAAAGAAAAATAATATACTGTTGTATGTTATTTCAGGTGTTCCTTTCCTCCTTTTCAATGTACCTTTTTAGGTAGCCATTTTCTGATACATCAGACTAGTTATACAGGGTGATACTGGACTTAATATTCTCAGCCTGAGTTGTTAATGGAGTCTAGGCTATAGTTCGCAGGAGTAACAAGCTAGAAGGCTAGAAATACTGTATTACAACGTGCCTGGAAACTGTTGGTTTTGCATGTTAATAGAACAGTAGGTATCATTCTCCAGGTAAGACTGACTAGTGTGGGGAGTCAAACTGGCCTCTCTGAGAAAGCTGGCTGTGGCTGTCTGCCTAGAGCTCAGATCTGATTTCACTTGCCAAAGAGCAGTAATAGTACTGCTAGTGTCACTTAGTCCTTTGCTGCTGAAGCTGCTGTCCATGATGCAGCATATTTATAAATATAACTGTTTCCATCTGCAAGCTCAGCCTGGGGTGTAACGTTAAGTTGTGTTCTTTCCAGTTTGCACATCATTGCCACTAATAAAGCTGCTGGTGGAATTTAATCAAGAATTCTGTTGATTCGGGAGCCAGTAAAGAAATTCCCAGAACTATGTTGCTTCTGCAAGGGTGAGTAAAAGTTTGTTTGTATCAGTCAAGTGAGTATGCACATATACAGATCAGATTATTTAAAGAGAGGAAGGCTCTGCTTTCACAAGTTACTCCTCCTAATTATTATCTCATTGGCACATTATTTTGCAATTTGAAAGATTGCATGGTAACTCGTAACATGCTGAAAATGCACATTTCATAAGGTAAACGCTTTTAACCACTTGAATATTGTTCAGGTGTAAATCCTTCATGTTAACTGAACGTGACACTACTCAACAAGATACGTGAATGGTGGAGGTGAAATTGGCAGATACAGCACGTGACAGCTGTGTGAATGAAGTCTGAAAAAAACAGGCGTGTATGCCTCCAAGATTCTCACTTTTTTAGTCTTTTATATTTGTGATATAGAAAGAACCCCTTTTTTATCAGTGGGAAGGGTTGTTGTTTACTAATTTTTAAAAAAATATATGCTATTTAGCTGTGACGTGTTGCATGGAGGCTGTACACAAAAAATATTCTGATACTCATCTGGATTTAACTGTAGTGATAGTAAATATTCTCCTCTCATAATCACCAGTTTCATTGTTGAACTTTAGCTGCTGAAACTTTTCAGAAAATTTAGTCTGAATTTCACTTCCTGGCATTTAATGCTGTTATGTCCTGTTCAACAGTACGTAGGAAAGATGTTTTTACCTTTCTCTAAGGTAATGTGTATAAATTGTGTCTCAGGCATGTAGGTGGAGTCTATTTGGCTGTTAGTAAACAATTGTGGTTTCACAAAAGGCTTTGTGACCGTCACAAGAGATTTGAAAAACTTGAAAACTCTGAATTCACCTGCAAGTAGATGTCTCCTCTGCAGATATTTCTCCTAATAGATCTTAACCCTAAGTTAAAAATACCTGTGTTACTTTTCCTCAGAAAAGGTCAATCAAAGTGATTTGTAATAAGCTGTTTTTACTCATTAACTAGGGAACACAATTAGATCAGTAGGATCTGTTAATGACCATTGAAACAGTGTAGGAATAAAAGACAAACAAACAAAAACTCAAGCACAAATTTAGCAATGGTATGTCTAAAATAGAACGCTTCTGCAGAGGTCTTTAAAGATTAGACACTAATGTAAGCACTGGAGAAAAGAATCAATTTGCCTAGAAACTTAAGTAGACCAAAAATTTTAAAAGGAAAACTTTGATTTCCTTCTGTAAAACTTTATATCAAATGAAGGAATTCAATTCTCATACAGCTAAGAAACTTTAGTAGCCATAAAGTTTATAAGTGTTCAGAGAAGTTGTCCTTTTTTTTTCCCAAATATGTCTTACCTTTTTTTTTAAAAAAAAAAAAAAAAAGTGTTTTTGGTTTTGCCTTCCTAAGTAGAACCTGCCAAGAGTTAGTGACAATTGCACAATAATAGTTTATTTATTGAAGACTGTAGGTTCACCAAGTTCTTCTCCCTTTCACTTGTACCATTCTGTATATGTAAAACTATAGCTCATGCAGCTGGAAGTGAATGGCTACCAATTCTTCTGATCACTCTGATCTTCTATGTATGGGAGATTTCTCCATGATATCCTCTTTTAATCTTCTTCTCCAAGTGACCCATGCGGACTATTGTTAGATCTTTTTATATGCTTTGGATAGGGTTGTTTCAGAGCATTGACGAATGCTGTAAAGCATCCTAAATTATTATGACGTGGAGGAGAGCAGACCTACTCTGTCCTTAAATATATATACTTTTTCCAAACCTGCCTCTTAAAGGTATTGATCCCTTTTGTCCATTACTGTAAACATGGAGATTCAGCCTACTATACTTCTTTGAACGTTAAAGAAAAAGAGCATTTTTCAATTAAATTTCCTTCCTTCATGTGCAGGAAAAGTATTAATGCACACAATATAGCCTCACAATTTTGGTGTGTAGATAATCAAGCAGTGTGATTATCGACAGAGGGCAGTATTGAGGTATAAATAGAAGTGCTTTATATATATATTAAAAAAAAAAAAAGTATTGTCTTTGTTATTCCAGTTCTCCTTCATAGTATCACAGAATCTCTTACAATGAGAGGTATCTCTGAAAGTCATCTGTTTGATCCTTATCTCAGGAAGCCAAATTCGAAGTTAGACATAATTGATTGTATCTATGGTGATTTCTCTACATTGTTAGTTATTCTATAACAGCCTGCAGTCAGGTTAGTTTTCCCTCAGAACTGCTATTACATCCAGGTGTGAGACTGAATGCAAAGCATGACCAGTGCTGGTGTAGTTATTTTTTCTGAATATAAAAGGAAAAAAAAACCCTTAGCCATTTTTGCTTACAAGGCCAGAAAATAGTTAGCTGAACTTCTATGTCCTTGTCAACTTTATTAATAAAACTGTTTTGTAATTGTAGAAAATTTAGAGTTAGGATTGTCTATGTTAAGGCAATTGTCCTGTCTATGACTTTCCAACTCTAGCAGAAGCCTTTAATAAATTGACCAGACTGCAAATATTGTTTGCAGTACCCTTGAGAGGTGTGTTGTTTAATAATAAAAGATCTCCTATTCCTCTAATTTACATGGGGCTTACTAAAATATTAAGTTATCTACTGTGCTAAAGTTAATTTTGGTGTTGGAAGTAGTTATTGTGAGGGTATGAGAGGCTCAGCTTTAATTAAGCAATGCTGTTTGCAGCCTTCTGTGTGTTTCAGAAGACTAAAATTTAGATTACTTTTTATAAATAAAGAATGAAACAAAGAAGTGTTCTTATACAGGTATTGAATGACTGCTGGTCTGTAATTGTGTTTTCAATTTAGATGGAATCAAACTTTCAAAACTGTAACTCTAATAACCTCTTAGTTCATACTAAGAAGTCATTTATATTGCAGTTAAGAGGCATATAAAGACATTTTGTAGGATTAAGAAACTTACCAATATGCCATCACACTTAGTTTTGTTACTTAATGCTGTATTTCATCTAACTGTTTCGAATTTTCATTGTAAATTTGGTAAATTAGCATAGCCAAACATCATTTACAGGGTGTTGAGAAACAAGCATGTGGTTCATGTTAGTCATAAATGCAACTTGCATGATGGAACTTCTGGAAAAACAGCTATTCTCTACCCTATTAACATAAGCAATGGGGTTCAGTTAAATCAGCAGTTTAGATTCCTGGCAACTATCCAAACAAATTAGTTGAAACTAGCTCAGACAAATGCATCACATGAGCCACAAGCATTTTGAGTGTTGCTGTGTATGTATCCTTCAAGAGAAAATAGCAGTTGATGTGGAATTGAACAAAATCTAGGAAGTGCTGCAGGGGCCTTAAGTGAATACAGACGAGGCCAGCATTGCTCTGTTATCAGTACCCAGCAGAGCTTGGGTATGGTATGTCTTTGATTGTGATCAGAACTCTGGCTGGGATTATACGATTGTTTAGAAGCTATGCTGCTTCCAGGCCTGCGCAGCTTGGGTGGACCCACTTTGCATATCAGCACTGTTTCCATGAGCCTCTGGTTCCTGGAGCAGCATGAGACTGCTCTTTGTGCTACTGTTAGAATTATCCAATTAGTGTAAAAGTTGGAGATGGATCCAAAGAAGTAGTCAATATATCTGTCATGGACAAGGAGTGTTTTCCTTTGGTGCATGGGAAAGTTTGTCATGTAATAATTACGTGAAGTGAGAAAATGTACTCAAGCTAGTACATTATATTAAAATTAACAATGTTTATAGAATTTAGAAATATCCTTGATTTAAAATATTTTAAGTCTTAGTTTTTCTCATCTTCAGATATCTTTTTTTCTTGATTTCAATAATCAAAGTTTTATCTTAAAAGTACAGATGAGAAATACTAACTGTAGAATACAAGTAGCCTTAAACATCTGTGAAGGTAGCATGACAGTTGAGTGTGGTTGGAAGATGATGACCTGGAGGCAAGAAATAACATGTATGGGTTTTTAAATGTTGTATGGTATAGGAGACTTGGAGCCATGCAAGGTATAGAGAAGGAAAAATCAGCTTGGGAAAGCTGTTAATGATGAAAGCTGGCTATTCTGTGTCCCAACTGTGAGCGTGTAATACCTGGGCCTTTGGCAATGCAAAATTCACAACTTGACAGTTTCAGCAGTGTTGATGTGGGAAAGGCCCCTACTGTACACTTCTCTCTCTCCTGCAGTAAGTATAGCTCAAAAGGGAGATTAGGGGCAATGATGAAGAATTGACCAAATCCTAACAATGTGAATGGCCTTTAAATTCATACTCTGAAGTCCCAAGGTATGGCAGTGAACACCCCAGTAAGCAGCAGCACATTCATTACTCCTGATGACAGTCCTTCTTGCAGTGAGTGTTGTTGGTAGAAAGGAATGCAAGGTCATTCATTGTATCGCCCAGTAACAGGAAGGAGCTGAGATACATGAAATTATGTGGGAAAGCAGGCAAACTACACTTGTTACACTGCAAAAGGAACATACCTCTAATGCTTTTAGAGTGGGTGTTTAAATCTACAAGGAAAACAAGTAATGATTTTAGCTATGACCTGAGATCAAAGTTATTTCTAATCAACTAGAATGAAGCATGTAACACTGTAGATCCTCTATATAACATCCTGTGTTTTGGGGTTCCCCCTCCTTAGCTCTAGTTTGTTGCTTTCAAATGGCTGCCAAGCAATTTTGTACTGACATATAAAAATTTTGTCTTGTGCACTTTTTCAAAAAAAAAAAAGTGTTTGGCTTTACATGACAAGCTTTACTTCAGTCGTCATAGTAAATTATTGTGGCTACTTTGTGATCTTTTCTGTTATCTTAATATTATAAAGCTTCATTGTGACTCTTTTGATGTATCTATGTTCTGTGATGACCGATTGGACTCTTTTCAGTTTATATTATGTTACTGTTCTAATGGGAAGAGTGAACAGAAAAGGATATTGGTTTATTTTTAGCTTTCCTCCTTTGGACTGTGGCTTGTGACACTTTTCTATAAAATTACTCATATGTTGCCCTAGCAGTTTTTAAAGAAGAGTTAAGCTGTTCATTATACAGAGGAGGTTGACATCCAAGGTGCTGCTTTTGTTTTGACAACTTGACTTTTGTTCCAAAAAAATGATTTAAAATAATCAGTGGGATTTACCAACAAGGATGTTCAAATAATTTTTTTTTACTGTGGGATACAGTAGAATGGATTTCAAATCTTTCCTTTCCCCAAATTTATTTTAAAAGGATATGGGGGGGGGGGGGGTTCTTACAAGCATTTGTATAGGCACTTGTAAACATACGTTTCTTGGATTCCTGGAATTGGAAGCAACTGTGTATGTTATGTCTTCTTAAATCTCTGTAGTTAATTATCTAAAACTTTATAAAAGCAAATAGATCAGATCAGTATATCTCAAAATAAAGGTTTTATTTAGGTACTCTGCTGCAGGTCTTTCTGGGGATAAAATTGGGAGGAATTTTCCATTTACTTTGGAAAGACTTTCACTGCTGGTAATGGTGGATTATCTATGGGGGTTTTTTAGCTTGTGGAATGTAGACAGAGCAACCATATAAAGGAATAAGGCAAGCCTTCTGCCTTTCTTTCTTTCTCTTAGGCGTTTGTCAATCTAATTATAATCTCATGTAACTTTTTCTAAAATACTTGAACAGCTATGGTTTCCGGAAGTGAGGTATGTCTGGTTCTGCAAAGTGCCAGCATTAATGGGATTCTGAGGCTTTAAGGCTTTTAAATTCAACTAAATTCTAAACCAGTATCTATACTCACAGATATATCATAGAATATCTTCTTAAATTTTTTTTGCAACATTTCAAGTAAACATGGAGACTTGGTACTGAGCAGATGGTAGAGCACTGAAGAATAATTGATGAGCCACTATTATTTAAGTAATCTATTTTTGAAGTTGTGTTCTCTTACTTATTCCTGTGATAACTTAAATATATATATATATATATTTATGTTTAAAATCTGTAATTCTATGCAATTATGTAGTGGTTAAATGTCTGTATGCATGACTAGAGTAGTGGGGAGCAGCTACTTTGCTCTGGGGTGGAGAAAAAAAAAAAAAAAAGCAACTTTGCTTTTATGGACTAATGATAGCCAAATCACTTCAGATGTTTTTTCCGACATTTTCTCAAGTCTGTTTGGAGACTCAGAACACCAATTCAAGGATACTGTAATGCTTGTGCTTGTGTCTTGACTTGGCAGTTCAAAACCATAAACATTGAACAGCCAATGCTAACCCTGTTTACTTGTGAAGAAGATAGGACAGTGCACAACTGATGTGGGAATACACAAGCCTGCTAACTTAGTATGTATATGCTGCTAACACTCTGCTTTCTGTACCATTGGTGTTGTGCGTAATACCAGTACAACTCAAGCAATATGTGTGATGGGAAGGATCACTATTTCGGAGGCACCATTAGGAATTCAAGATGTTTTGTGGTCTGAGTGAGAAAATGGCTTACACAGAGTTAAATGCAATGTATTGTAGGGCTACTTACTGCGGATCTGAAGACCTAAGTACATACATGTACTAAGCTGTGTGCTGCGTGAGCAGCATCCATGATGTCTAAGCTATGACTGCAAAAATAGTAAGGTTTTTATTAGTGTATTAACAAACCTTTGTAAACTTAGTAGAGTTGTTCCATACAATGTTTATATGCACAGCTACAAACATATGAGCAGTGTACTTGTTTGAAAAGTACAAGCCTCCTACTGAGCAATTGAAAGGCACATGGAAATGGATGAAATCCTATGCCGAATGTTTAAACATTGCACCTTCTTGTTATACTTAGTAAATTCTCAGTAGTTTGTTAAACCTGTTTGCTAAATGCAAAACTTCTTTCATGAAGGTGGCTTAAGTCAGTACTTAAAGGGTGGGAAGTAACTGGCAGCTGCTTCTATGGGTGGGAAGCTGGAGCCAGTAACATTGAATATACAAAGTAGTGGCATTTGTATTGTTTGTCTCTACTGTGTTTATGTCCTCCAGCTCTGAGGAATGAGACAGACTGTGGTTTAAGAACTAGTGCTTTGCTTTCCGGATGCAGAAGGGAGCAGTGAAGCAGTAGCACATAATTGCTTTTCTGAGGATGGATGGGAGGGTCAGTCTGTTTTTCTGTGGGAAGGCAGAAGAAATCCTGTATCATATGAGTGCTGGGATGAGTCTCCTAGTGGGCATGTGTAGGGGTTTCGTGGAGGCATGGTATTCCTGAATTTGTTCTTGGTTTGGGAGACTCGTTCTCTTTGGTGTTATTATTCTATGGTGGTCAAATGTGTTTGGGAAGCTGAGGGCCTGAAGTCAAGATTCTTAGGTCTAGAAATTTAGGTCTGGCCTAAGGTGGAATCTTCCACACCCACTTTGTTTTAAAGGGTTCACATGGAGGAAGTAACAAGAAAATAGTTGAATGTAAACGTTATGTATGTCCCCGTGCTGGATTATACCATAAGTGTTGGGGGGGGAATAGGACTGTGGGTTGTGGGTTTTTGTTCTCCTGCAATGAACCTTAAGAACTTAATTTCAGTCCAGGCATGAAGCACTTGTGGAAGGTTGGGTGGAATGGCATAGCCTCAGCGTGTTCTGATTGTGCCGCTCCCCAGGGAAGTGGTCACTGCACCGAGCCTGTCTGAATTTAAGGAGAGATCGGACTGTGCACTTAGTCACATGGTCTGAACTTTTGGGTAGACCTGTGCGGTGTCAAGAGTTGGACTTGATGATCCTTAAGGGTCCCTTCCAACTCAGGATATTCTATGATTCTATGATTAAGTGCTATTGAGGAAATGGCTGCTAATGCATGTGCTGCCTTGTATTTGACAAAATACCATGGGACTTGACTGCTGACATCTGTGTCCATATTTTTTTATCTGCCTAAAGTTTCTGGGTAATGATCTAGGAAAAAGTACACATAGGAGGGATATTGTATGGCCAGTAAATTTTAAGGACTGAATATTGTGAACACTTTATTATTTGGTGAAAATTAAGTGAATATTTATATCTCCTCCTTTGGGGTGTGTGTGCAATTTTATTTGGCTATGGAAGTAGATTGCTTCCCCACTTTTATTTTTAAATGTTAGCTTATCTGTCTCTGAGTTATATAGTTAAGCAGGTATGAAGTGCTCAGTACAAGCACAGAATTTTATTAAACTTCAGACTGGCCAGATATTTTCTTCATAGTAAAACCCCATCTTTGTTTGCCAAGCTTAATAACCTGTATTTAGGAGGGGAAGCTTGCAGTTGGCTTTGAAGGGTATCACTATCTGTTCATCAATCAGCTCTTTTTAAAATTTTTCTCCTTATGTCATCCTGAATATAAAGAAGGAGCTGGTATGTTGAATAGATTTACTCTAGAGCTGTTAGCCTTCAGAGAATTATTAGCAATTGCAGATCTCAGAGTGCTCGAAGAGTAGAATAGTGGAGTGGTTATGGATTCAGCTCTGGTGGAGAGGCTATATTGCTCTAGAATGATCAATTGGTGGTCGTTGGAGGCTGCACAGGACACTGAAGGCAACTCTGGGGATCTGTGAATACCAGTTGAAATGTAAAGAAGCATCTTTAGGACTTCTGCCTCCTTGTTCCTATCATAACTTACCTCTGAAGGAACTGCTCCAAGTCACTGCTGCCTCATCCAATGTCTATAGAAACGTGTGGAGCTTTTTTCTTTCTTGTCTTTGTCTCATCTGTGTATATCCTTTTTATGTTCCTCATTTTGTGATTTTCAGTCATAAGCATGGAAGTGAGAGCTGATCTTTTGAATTTCTACATGCCTGTGAAGAAAGTGAAAATATTAATATTTTCTAAAAAGACAAATATTGAGAACTAGATTGTTCTCACTTCTGTATGTTGTGTAGGAAATTGAGTAATAACAGAAGCAGAGAGAAGTTCAAAATACCAGCATGGCTACTGAAGTTGGCTATATTCTCTGTAGGGAAAAAGTCTGGAATTTTCATTGGGGGATCATAATTGGCAGACAATGATTTTAATGAGACTGAACACTCAGATACCTTGCAGTATAGAAGTTATGATAGCTGCAGGCAGTGGGTATGGATGAAGAAGAGATGCTCGGATGGGAGGCTATTTATGACAATAGCAATTTGATATACTTAAATGAAATACATAGAAAAGTGAATCATGAAACTACAGTAAAATTATCAAGATTATAGCTGTTCAAGTACCAAATGATACACAGACCATCAGTTTACTCAATTATAATCATCTGTGATTTCTTTATCCAATATGGCTTAGCTGCTGTGATAATCAAATAAGAAGTAATAATTTACAGAATAGCAATTAAGTTGCAAGTTTAGTCATCTAGCTGTGTTATATTAGTTGGCTTCTTCCTTTTGCTGAGTATTCAGAAGTGGTGTAATTCTTAATGCTTTTAAAATCTATTTGAGAACATTGCATAAAAATCAAAATCCAAGGTTTTGACTTTTGTTATGACAATTTTTAGATTTTTTCATGTGAAATTCAATGTCTTAGAATTATCACTAAGTTTCAGGCAAGTAAGCATTTGTAAATGGAGCCTGCCACGATGGGATAAAGTGAATATATTTTAGTTTCCTAATGTTTAGCTATCTTTCCTGCTGCTACTGCCCTTCTCCTTTTACTCCCCCTTGCGTAGTGTTCCTGTCATTACCACTTCCCAGGATACTAGTAAACAAGCCATAAAAGCATTTCCTAAGCATGCTGCAATTGGTTTCATTTGGGTTTTGGTGTTGAAACTCAGAGAAGAAAAAGAACCACAAGAATTCAACATTCTTCTAATAGCACAGTGCTCCAGAGCATCAGATGTTTAAGTAATCCTACTGTAGTTAAGTTTCTCTTCGTGAGATGGTTCTTTTCTGGGAAACTTTTTTTGGTTTGTTTTTTTAGCCTGCATTTGAACTACAAAATCTGTAGCACATTCAAGCCTAACTTATTATAAGTGAAAGTAAAACAGCAGTGTATTTGTCTGTGCAAAACCAGAAGAGCAAGGCGGAAATTATAGTTGAATAGGATTTTAGAAATCGGGTACTGTTAGTTTACAGCCAAGATTTTTTTTTTTAATTTGGATGTTTTTTGTTGTATTGCAGAGTAATATAGTTATGAACAGGAAATATCAAATGATGCATTTTTTTATAGCAATACAGTTTTATAATGTGTAAAACATTATAAATTTAAAACATAAATTATGCAAAAATGGGAGTGATGGCAATGCTAATCACTGTTACAGCCAGTTTATTTATAGCTGTAAAACTACTTTTACACTTGTATTTTAATTGTCTTGTCGTACATATACAAGCAGATATGTCATGTTATGATTTTTCTGCAGGAAGTAAGCTGTTTGATAGATAGTAACCATCTTGAGTATCTAAGAGGGAAAATTTAATCTGCTGTTTAGCTAGTCTTTGAGAGGAGAAAATGAGTCATCATAACTAAGGCAGGGGAAGAAAGGATAAATAAAAGCTGCCTTCAATAGCTAATAATAATTACAAAAAGTAACTTGCTGGTCTTATGATCTGGCTGTTCAGAGTAATATTTCTCATAGCAACATTTCTTGGTAAACTCATGGCAATGAGTGTCAAAATATTTAAAGGAATGTCTGCATTCCCTTTTAAATAACAAGTATTTTGTCAGGCCCTGGTTTTTGGTGAACTGTGAGTACAGCTTTGAACAGGACAGGAATTTGGATGTAGCCACTTGAGGCTTTATCCAGCTCCTACTAAAAACAGTGTCAGAATTTGTGCTGATATCACCATGTGCATATGACCTCAGAAGTAGGCATTTTCTCACAGTGATAATGCTTGCTTTCCTTTTCCCTGTAAAGATGGAGCAGTTTTACTTCCATGTGAAAAGGTACAGCATGCAATGAATTGTAAGCACTGCTATTTTTGTCTTCAGTTTCAGCTGCAGTAGGCCTATACCTAGTAGACATACCCGTATGTCTCTATATATTCCTGGCATGAATTGGCATCAGTTTCATTCAAATGTAGGATTAGTAAATATGCAAACACTAGGTAAAATTTTAACTACCCCCCCTCATATTTTTTTTATTCCCTTAGTTTTGTAGGCTATGTAAGGCAGTGTTTCATACCGAAAGCTGGTTATTTATTTTCAAAGGGCAGTGTCAGAAACAAAAAATTTTATGAAGACATACTTGCCCTTCTCTGTACTTACTATTTTGGCATATAAGATAATCATAAAGATGCTTTTGATTAAAGACAGTTGTTAGGACAGCTATATATGAGACAAATACTGTTGTCTGAACTTTAAGATAAATGGCTTTTCATTCTCATCAGTTTTGCTCCTTTTTAAGAAAAAGGGAAAAGCTATGCAGGCTTGTTCTTCACTTACATTCAGGAGAAAAAATATGTGCATCTATTTAAAATTTTGTTACTTTTTTAAACTTTTTATAATAAGAGCATATTTTAAGTATGGATGAGCTGAGAGAGACTGCACTCCCAGTTCTGAGGAGTGCTGCAAAAATGCATTGGAACTAGTCTTTGCACAAATGGTGCAAGTGCTTCAAGCAGCTTAGCTGTGGCTTCCTGAGGATGGAAAGAATTAGTTTTCCACAATATCTGATAAAGGTCAAAGTCCTTTACAAAACAACATGAGGAATGAACAGTTGTTCAACAGGTAGAACATTAACTAAATGTTTTTTTAAAGATCATTTTAACTACTGCATATGTGAGTTTTGATATTGAAAATTATAGGAACTGATTTTAACATGTGTTTTTTTGTTGTTGGTTTTTTTTTTTTTTTTTTAGACAAGTATTGTCATGTATTAACTCCCTACTCGTTTGTGTCAATGTCTGATACCAAACTTTTGTTTAACAAGCAGCACCTTAGTCTGCAATACAGTTTAACTGTTGAGCATTTTCTGTATTCTAGAAGAAATTGATTGCAATAGACCATTATTTATTGTTGGTCAAAATCTAGCTTACCCTTTCACAGGCTCAACAGGAATGTAACAGAAATACTGCTGTCAGCATTATTACCTAGTACATCCTTAAGACCTCAGCTGTTCATAAATAAACCTTCCACAAGTGGATTACCAGGTAAATTAGATATACTTAGGGCTATAGCTGTAATAAATTCAAATGGTACCTGCAATAGAAGGGGCAGTAGTTGTTTAATTGGTCTCATTGAAGTCCTAATAGCTTGAGAAAGAAAACAACTTCATAAATAAATTGAGAAGTGACTAATGTGCCGGGATGTTGTAAAGTATTCATCAAGCTTAAGTAATTTGAAAATCTATTTAAAGCCTTTTTTGATATACAACTGTATGAATAAAAGAAAAATTTCTTTCAATAGGAGTACTTTTTCCTGTCTTAGTATAAACACGTTGGTGATTCTTAACTATATAATGTAATCACATGCAAAGCCTAAATTAGTGTGAAACCTGCTTTTTTTTTTTTTTTTTCAGGTGACAAATGCTAGAACAATTTCCCCTTGGAGATGTTTTTTTCAAGCATAAGCATGTAAAATAGTTGTCATACATAATGCATACTACTGATATCAGTTGTATGCCCCCAGAACGTTCAAACAAAACCCGTGAAAGAATTCAAAGCTTGTAAAATTAGACCCTCAGTTAGGAAGTGATTTTTGTGTGTGTTTAAAGCCTTGTAAACAGAAGTTAACTAGTACAGTTACAAACTTGTGTTTGTGTGTGTTGTATGGTATATATCGGTGACCTGACTTTAATAAAAAATTACTATTAAAGGATGTTCTTCTGGAGTCATGCTCTCACCTGTTGTCAAACGTACACTTAGTTTTTTTGATTAGTTACTATTATGTCTAGTTAAAAGAAAGCAGTGTTTAATTATTTGTGAGTTTTCAAAAATCTGTCACTGTCTTTTAGGGCACTTTCTGGGCCTCTACAAATGCTGCTGTCAATCTTTCCCAGCCCTGTCTGGCCTTGGGAACTTTTCCAAGCAATTGTATCTTAAGGTTTGTAAGAAATAAATGGGATATGTGACTTAATGCTCTTTTTTTTTTTTTCTTTATTCCAAAACAGAAGCTCCAGTAATCATGTCTTAGTCTTCCAAAATATTTTAGCCTTTTATAAATCTCTCAGCTTTCAGCTGAAGAGGATTTATTCAGCTGATGTTCACAACTTCTAAAAGAAAGTCTTTATTTAGGCATCTTGTACAAGGAATAAATACTTAAATAATTGCTTGTATTACTTTTAGATCTTTGTCCTCTGAAACATGAATAAACTTGGAAAATAAAATCAATAGAATGCAGTAGCACTTAACGGAGAAAAGACTGATAGGTCTCTTATGTTCTCAGTACATGTTTTTTTGATATGATGCTTGCAGTTGTTGAGTAGAACTCTTTATATCAGTTTTTTCAGCTTCACTTGAGTAAAAGACAGCTTGCAATACAAAACTATATCTGACCAGCTATTTGTTTCACACTGTAAACAAAGAGCATTTTTATTAGCACCTGTATATTTCAGGTGGAATTTTCAAAGCACTTACTGCTATAAGACTGTACCTACTTTGAAAAAAGACCTCTAGCATCAATTGATGCCAGAATTTCTCATAGTGGTGTGTGTTTGTTTTTGTTTTTTGTTTTTTTTTTTTTTAGTTAAACATGAGTCATATACTCTTGAGGAGAAAGTTATGCCTTTGAAGAGGACATGTGAAGCATGGTTAATTAGTGCAGTAACATTGTAGCTGGCCCATCCCTTAGGGTATTTTAATGTGGTGCCTATCTGTGGATACATCTTCACTTTACATTATGTATGATGTGACATACAGAATGTAAAGTGAAAGGCCAGGTCAGTGAGTCAGTATTGCGGACTTGATGATCTTTGTATCTGGCTCCTGATCCCTCAGGATACATGTCTATAAAACCATCTGGTATGGTCAGAAAGATTTAAAAACTGGATAGGAAGGCTAAGGAGCATGTTGTGGCAAATTAGAACTCAGACTCGGAGCATTTGCCATGTGTTATCTGCTGAAGTAATGAAGCATGTGTTTGCCTGCAGCTAAACCAATTAAAACAAATTTTATACCATGTGAAGTAAAAATGCATTGCTTAAACCTCAGTTAAATATAGCTTATACTTGGTCATTTGTTAAACTGTAATTAGACTAGTATATAATCATTTCCTCTGTCAGCTGTGGCTTCAGGAGTAGCTTAAAATATGAGAAGCGACGAACTGTTTTTACTAAACATATCCCAATATTCTCATAACTTGGAAGGTTAAATTTTTGAACCAATTCTGAGACAACTTTGTCATTCACCTAATATAATTGTTGTTTGCTTTCCTTTTTTTGTTACTTGCTACTTCCAAGTATCTTATTTCGGGTTTAAAATTATGTTAATTTATCTGTTGCTGCTTTTATAGCCTGAAAAGGGTGTCAGACTTGCTGAGAAATGCAAGTACTACAAGGAGGTAATGAATCGGTGACTTCTCAAAGACAGCTGTACCTTTGATCTGCTTGGTTTTGGCAGTGCTCACTGCTGAACAACACATGGAAAAAGGCAAATATGTCAGTTTCAATGGGCACTTAGAAGCAATGGTTGTTGGTAGTTGCGGCTTTGTAGCTCTCACCAAGGTGAGACTTTAGATGAATGTTGCAGCATTAGAAGACTGTTTTATCCCCTGTGAACTAGTGCTAGAAGTTCATGAATGTTTATGTTCCTCCTCCTGAGAACCTGTTTCTTCCCCCTTCCCCTTGAAACAGAAAACATTTGCATCTTTACTTTACTGTTCAGATCAAATTTATTGAAAACACACTCACCTCTGACAACACAGAACTGGCTTTCTCCTTAATCATATGGATGTTACCTGCAATCATTGCATCGCTCTTGTGGTCCTTCCTTTTTATCCATTACTTTTCTTCTGAATTACAATATCATCAATATACTTCTGTATTTTATCATGGGTTTGAGAGAACCTCAATAAAAGTTAGCTTTAATCAGGTTTAAAATGTGACTTTGGTCAGTGATTTAGACAACTGACAGTTTTCACTGACTTTTTCTTGGTCTTTGAAATGCAGAAGAAAATTGATGTTTCCTAAACTGGGAAAGGAAGTGTATACCCATGTCTTGTTAAAAGTTATTTGTCGATCACATTCTTTGTGTATGCTTCAAGGGCTACAGTGTAGATTCTGTAACTACATTTAATTGAATCACAATACTTTGTGCATAAGCAATGTGGTCTCATCTAATAAACTCATGTTTAATATGAGAAGTTCTATATTAACTGCAGTGTATGCTGTATTATACATATTAATAGTCTCTAAGAAGATATATTGAAGACCCATGTTCTCCATTGGACTTCACAAATATGTTGCCACTTTTTAGTTTCATTTGGTTGATCTGTATGTGTTAACTGCAACCCCTTCATTGTCAGACTGGTGCTGTTGATTTTCCATGTTAAGAGCTGCCTGCAGAACAACTGGCAGTAACTTTCAGAACATCAGAGATTTTGTGAAGAAATACAAGCAATGGGATCAAATAAATTATATTGAGAAGAAAAAAGTCTTAAGGTATTCTCAAAGCTAAATGAAAAGTAGCCTTGTAAAAGTGTGATAGGAATCCTTCAACTTTCATCTGTTTTTCTTTGCTGGGCATTGTCTGTTCAGATATCCCCCAGCCATTTCAAGCAGTCTTAGATTGAATGGGAGGAGTATGAGTTATTTGTTCTAAATCTATAGAAAAAGCTGCTCTGCTTAATGATTGCTAATGAAAATCTTTACATCCTTGCCTCCTTCAGAGGCTAGAAGGACATCTCTCAGCAAAAGCTGCTAGCAACTTATTTTGTTTCTCTTGGCACCCTGTAGTTTGTCCATTCTGGGGACGGGCTGTTGTGTGTGCATGTATGTCTGTTTTCTTTTGCTATGAACTTGAAAACACTACAAGAAGTTTTTGATTTATCTTTTTTTCCCAATCCTGTATCTCAAGTTTCAGCACAGTGACTATTTGGTAGGAGTTGAGACAGTAGTGATAGAGCATGTAATCAAACGTGAAAAGTACTTTTGCTTTATTGGCAAGGTAAATTTTGAGAAGAAAAATAAAGTAACTGTGTGAGTAATCGTGGATAGACTGTCACAGAGCTGAGTTTTATCTGTGACTATGTAAGAAATATTGCTACTGTTTCTGTATGTGGTTGCAGGGCTTTGTATGTTTTGTACATCATTCAAACTGAACCTTAGTCATCCTTTAGACCTGTTGTGTTAGGCTAATCTCTTAACCAGGCAAAATATAATTAAGGAAATCCATTCTACTTCACATTATGCCCTTTAAACCTATTTTAATGTGATGGTTAAGACAGAAGGTGACCTTGACACATCATCCCTTTTTCAGACTTTTGAAAGAGGGATTAGGAAACTCCCCACCACACACACACCACAGCCCCTCCCAGTTATTCTACCCATCAAGTTCTCCAGGGTATGTGACTTGGTATAAATCAGTGTGGAACTATTAGCTGCCCTACATATTACAAGAGCAGAATTTTACACTGTTAACCAAAGCTGCCACTTATTAGGAACACAGGCAATTGCAACAGGTCAAATTATAAGGGACAAATGCCAGGTGATATGGTGCAAGGAAATTTAAAGCATTTGTGTAGATTACCACCTCTGTGCCCATTTGAGGGTGCTGTTCCTGTAAGGCTGTAAAATGGCATCTATGGTTGAGAATGGAATGTTACAAGTAATGAATTTGAACGTAGATATTTAGATAAAATCCTATAAATAAACTTGTGTATTCTGAAACAAAAATGCAGATCACTTTTTATTCTGTATGACACTCAGCTTGAGGCCTGTGGCAGAAATTAGGTCTACAGTCATTCATTTGCATTTTGCTGCTGAGTTGCTTCTAACCTCACTTTCCATTTCAGCAGGTCTCCAGATGTCACCATGAAGGCCTTTTCAGTTCCTTAATGCTCACTGAAAGGCCACAAATCCAGAGATCTGTGATGCTGAACTCATATTCCATAGTTTGATTTAGTAGAAGTTTGTCTTCTGAAATGGGATTAAGCTGTACAGTTGCAGTGTTGTGGAAGCAAAGGTTTTGACCAGTGGTATTGGGAATCTAGTAAAATGTTTGAGTGAGTGGACATGTAGGATGTTAGTGCATCAAGTGGTTTATTGGCACAAATAATTTAATCCTTTTAGCCTTTATACATCAAAATACAAAGGTTGAAATTATTATTAATAAAGTATTAATATAATCCAGCAAACTGTGCATCTGTTTAAAAAGTATGACACACCAAACAGTAACACTCAATTTTTAACTTCATGGAAAGATAGTACTGTGAAAGAGAATTAAATGGACAACTGGAAACAAAATTAAACACCATTATGTCTCAGAGACATAACATCTTAACTGTGTGTAGCAGATTTTTGAACATCGCTTCCCAAATGAGTGAGTCTGGCCTATCAAGTGGGATGATAAAGAGGTGGATGCTAGATCTAGTCATTTTAATTACCTGGATTTGTTCCATTGAAATGTGGTTGCCAGGATATTGTTGCCTGAGTTATATAGAAGACAAATGCAGATGCTATACTCTTGCTGGTACAGAGTATAGAGATGACAACATTTTATTTGAAGTTTTCCTATTTGAGCATTTTTCATGTGGTTTTGGATCAGAGATATTGTTTAATAGTCATACCTTCTACACATGAAGTGTTACATTATGTTCGTTAGAGTGAAGAGAGAAGTTACTTTGTATGTGAAGAATCCATCTTAAAAATGAGAGAGACCACAGCAAGGTAAGAGATTAAAATTTGAGATGGGTATTTTCCTTCTATGTCTGGTTTTATACTTGCATAAATCAACATGTTCAGATTATTAATTGAACGTGCTGCTCAACCAAATCTTACATTTTATAGACTAATACAGGATAACACAAAGGTTAAATGAAAGTAGGATAATTCAGACTGCTTCATACCACTTATCTTGAAAGAATTTATAAAAGCTGTAGCCCCTGTGCACTTCAGACTAGTCTGTGACATGGATACCAAGGCAGCAAAAATGAGCTAGCTCAAGCACTAGCTGAGCAATGGCAGCACAGAGCTTGCTAGGTTATTGCAATGATCAGACTGAATCTCTTTGTTTAAATTGAATTAGCTATACTTGACCTGGAAGGCTTAGAATTGTACAGGCTCAGAAGAGGACTAGTACTATTTAAGTCAGTAACACTGAGTGTGAAGGGGAGGTGGGGGGTGAAGAATAAAGTTACTCCTCCAGAGCAAACATGCAGTTATCCTCTTGTGGATAAGACAGCACATACCTTCAAAAGCCTAATTGATATTGAAAAGGTCTTCAATTATTTTCTTCTTTCCCTTTCTTGACTTTAGTTATATATTTTATTTCAGTGTAGAGTGTGTGAGTTTCTTTAATTGCCTCTGAATGTTTACAAAAAGGTAAGTTTGCAACATTTTCCAACCTGAAGACAGCCTTTCTGTCGTTTGGTTTAGGGACTACACATAAGGATCTGACTTCAGTGATTTTAGGTTTTTCCTCTGCTGGTTAATACTGAAAGTTTTCTAGGTGTTGGATTTTTCTTCAAATGTTTAATCAGAAAGCATGTCATAAACTTGTTTTTTAAATATTCTGAAAAGTGATGCATCTAGTAACTTTAGGTCCTTTTGTTGGAGTGATGTTTACTTAATATAGTGATGTTGTATTCTCACTCTCCTGTGTATATGCAAACAGCCCTCCTTCCCTACACCTTGCTTCTGTTCCTTGCAGGAGTTACATTTTTAACACTCAGAAGTATTGTCCTGAAGTTACTGTGACCTGCCTAAGAGATGACATTTTATTAGCATGAGGCTTTTCTCATGATCATGTTAAGGTTTAAGAATGTTTTATGCACCCACTTTAAGAGGCTCTCTCGCTTCATTTTAAAATAGTTTTTAAAAATAGTTATCTGTTTTACCACATCTTTTGATTTATTTGAACAGTGTTGACAACATAATTGGAATACTTGCTCTTAAGCATATAGAAATCCTGTGGGCTATAGGTTGATCTAGCTATCTAAGGAGAGGGACAGAACAGGAAAGCTCTAAGTAAATTCTTAAAACTGTGTTGTTTTTTTCTTTTTTTTCAGGTAGTTTGTCACCCATTATTTAAAAAATAAAAATAAAAATAAAAATCTGTGGAGTCATAACACATGCTACCAAAAACATAAGAGTAAATTAAGGTGTATGCAAAGGCAAAGCAATGTTACTCTACTAAAAAAAACAGGGACATGAGGTGGCATCAGGTAGTAAGACCTGACACAGAAGACATCTTTCAAAGATTCAAAGACATCTCTATACTTCTGATCTAAGTGTTTAAAGGCAGGCCAATAAAATGGTAAATAACTGTTACTTCCGAGAGTGACTTAATCCTAAGCTTTATTTGAGAAAAAACAGGAACTTTTCAAATAGCACTCCTGTTTTATGAAATTTCCATCTGTAAGCATAGTTTTATTTTATTCATGATGAAACTTATTTTCTCTTTTTTTCCTGCATGTTTTAGCAAACAATATGTATTCGTATGAGATGCCTTATGAGTTACTGCTTATATGACTTTTAAAACACCATCTACTCTCAAATTGTGCCACAGATGTTGGTTAGAGCACTGAGCCCCAAGGGCTTTCATGCAGTAAGTTTCCAGTGGTTTTGATATGCAGTATCATGCTTTCCTCCTTTGGCTCTGGTGCTTTTACTTCTCCTGCTGCTTCACAGAGGTAGGAGTCTGATTCCCAACTGTTCTGGAAACATCCTGAATGTTTGGTTTTCTGTCTTGTTTGCCTGTGGGGGCAACTAAGTGTCTAAAAGTTTGCTCGCATTAAAATGTACATATGGAGGGAGTACAGTTTAGCGCTTCAAAAAATGATGGAAACAACATAGGAAACAATAGTTGCAAGGGAGTTCTAAAACATGGCACTTTATTTAATGGCATGAGAAGTACCCACTACCTCACTTTGTCTTCTCTTGCCTGCCTGAATCAGTTGGGGCATGAAAGATAGCATCATTATTGCTTTCTAAACTGTAACATTCAACCAACTCAGTTCATTTTAACCTGACTAGGTTTTTTGCTGCTTACTTTGCCTCTTTCTTAGTGGTGTCTTCCCAGCTAGAAGACTATGCTAGTCTCTTATTTGTTTCAGTGGACTTAGAACATGACTTCCCAAGAGACTGCTTTTCCTTTTTTTTTTTTTCTTTTTTTTTTTTCCCCCTCTCCCCTTCATTTAAGGAAAGGCAGCTCCTGAATCCCACTCCTAAAATGGATGAAACTGGTAGTTTTTTTCTAACTCTGGCCAGTGTCTTTCACATTAGACTTTTTCCGTGAGATGAGTGAGGAAATTTCAGCCTGTTAAATCATTACATATGTTCTGTTGAATTCCACTTAATTTGCATGTGTACACATGGTCTGTGGTAATGTAGTAGGAGAGCTTAAGACTTCATAAGCAGTATTTTTTGCATGTCATTAATTGATTATCTTTCTTCCAATCCAGCATGCGAGTACAATTGGAAGGAGACATCATTATACATGAAAGGAATCTTTATAGATTATTTTTATATGAAATTTGAATCACTAAGGGTATGTGTGTATGATTTCTACACACGTCTCATTGACCCCTCAGGTGGTTTAGGTAACTATTTACCAAGCCACTTGTGTAAACACCTTGTGTTTGTTACCTCTTCTATTTCATGGTGAGCTCTTTTTTTTCCCTGGAAGTACTGGCAGGGGAAGAGGCTGCTGGTTTTATTTATTTATTTATTCTTGATGGTTGTGGCTTTTGGTGCTTTGGTTAGTACTTGTGTTTTAACTGTATATTTCCTTTTTTTATTACAGCGCACAAAAGAATCTTTTTTGTTCTATACTTGTTTGAATTCCAATGAAATTCAAACTAGTAAAATTCTATTGAAGCTTCTACAGAAGTCCAGGGTAGTTTTAGGCTCTATTTATATAGCTCTATTTATATCCATATCTAGCTAATATGTCCTTCCTTATCCAAGGAAGAAAATGGAGTTGCATAGAACATTATGCAGAGATACAGTGTTTTCTGATTTCTAGAGCTGGTCAAAATGCATGACAGTTGTACACGCTCATTTAAGATTTCAGTTGTTTTAAACTCACAATCAGATCATATGAAACTTGACACTTTACATCTTAATATGTGTATAACTGCCTGACATAAAATATTTGAACATAATTTATGCTACAGCTTTTCTGCACATCCCTGTGCAACGGACTTAATTGCTGCCAATACATACTATTTTCTTGCTTGTCTGCTTTTTACTGAAGCTTTTAGGGCTTTATTTCAGTTGAATATAAACTATCAACTATTTGGTCAAGTGTAAAACTACTTTTGAAAAAATAAATCTGAGTTAAAGGATTTTTAGCAATAAAATTGCTGAAGTAGAAATACATACATTTAAAGTACTTTAGAAAAATGTGTTTTCCAGACACAGCATTCCACTTTTCTTCTACAAACAATGCAGAACAGTGATCACTATGTAAACAAAAATACCAACACCCATTTTGACTTGATCAGACTTTGAGAAGTTGATAAGAAAATATTTGAATATTGGGACTAGTAAACATTCAAGACAATAAATCCTGCAAGGAATTGAGTGAGGCAAAGAAATTTAAATGTAAAAAACATCTACCGTAGAATAAATCTGAAAAATCATTGCGGGTTGTTTTTGTTTCTGTTTTCTAAGGGACTGAAACCACAAAAGAGCAAGGTAAAATGAAACTAGTTGGCATTAATGCCAAGTGAGCAGGGACATAGAAGCTCACAGAATAAAAGATAACTTCTCATACCCCTACTTTTGCAGTAGAATATGTGGAGCTAGGCCTGATCGCAAGCTTCTTCATCTTTGTTCCATTTTTATCATTGAGGTGAGATAGAAAACAAGTTTTGGTAAGTTGAGGTAGAATTCCCCCAGCATGGGAGAGTGAGTTTTCCTTGAGTGTCTTGATTGTTAAATAGGTAGTCAAAATACTACTTGCATTATTGCAAGACTATGTATTTTTGGTCAAAAATAAAACCCTTTAAAGAGAAGGTACAAATGTCAGCAACTAATTTAAAGGGAAGATTTCTCAGCTGCAAAATGTAACTTGTCCTTGGGAAAAGAGAGGAGAGACATATCACAGAATCACAGAATTTCTAGGTTGGAAGAGACCGCAAGATCATCAAGTCCAACCTCTGACCTAACACTAACAGTCCCCACTAAACCATATCCCTAAGCTCTACATCTAAACGTCTTTTAAAGACTTCCAGGGATGGTGACTCCACCACTTCCCTGGGCAGCCCGTTCCAATGCCTCACAACCCTTTCAGTAAAGAAGTTCTTCCTAACATCCAACCTAAACCTCCCCTGGCGCAACTTAAGCCCATTCCCCCTCGTCCTGTCACCAGGCATGTGGGAGAACAGACCAACCCCCACCTCGCTACAGCCTCCTTTGAGGTACCTGTAGAGAGCGATAAGGTCGCCCCTGAGCCTCCTTTTCTCCAGGCTGAACAATCCCAGCTCCCTCAGCCGCTCCTCGTAGGACTTGTTCTCCAGGCCCCTCACCAGCTTCGTCGCCCTTCTCTGGACCCCCATAAAAAAGACTTTTTATGCTCAGTTATGGTTTTAAAAACTTAGTCATCCATATAAATAATACACAAATTGAGGTCTGTAACTGCATAAAGATAAGCTGCATTGCTTGCATATTTTAATGAGGTGAATAAAAAAAATACCAAAACATTGTCATTATGTCTTGGTATTTATTATATTATTATTATGACCTCTCTGAGAAGGAAGGTCAGTTGTGGGTGGAGAGCAAATGCTATCTCAAAATATAAAACAATTAAAACTTTTTGGTGCTTAAAATGCAACACTGAAAGTTTCATTACCTTATTGCAGCATGGCACGATGTAACTGGTTATGCAATTTTAACTAAAAGAATGTCAGTATCTTGTTTTGTGAAAGTTCAGCATGTATTGAAAGATGATGATTTTAAAGTATAGCTTTGGGTATCTGCTTATCAGATTTGTGTTGATTTTCTGCACACAGAACTGCTGTTAAAGGCTTATGTTACACAGGATTATCAAAAATGTTTGTATGTTTCAGAAAAATAGAAAATATGGCTAATAACTAAAATGAAATTGATCTTGCTGGTGTTTCTGAATAAAAAATGTGCATTTCTTTTCACATTCACTTTGAAGAGATGCGTAAGAAGGGAACGTACAGAAAAAGGGGTCATCTGGTTGTCTAATAAGAAACACCAATCAGGAAATTCCTCTTAGACTTGTCTACAAAAAGAAATGTAGAGAGGAATTAGACTTTAGGAGATCGGAGGTGATAAAGTTGTGGTCTAGATCACATGGAGGAAGGAAGAAAAGGGGTGTGGAAAGGAGCAGGCAGACAAAAGAAATTTTAGTCTTGTATTGGTACTACTATTGGTCTTTGCAACTAATTGTGAAACAGTGATGTGGGCTGTTTTGGAGGCATGGCAGAATGCAAAGTACTCTAAGGGTGATCTGGCAAAACTTCTCACTGGAAGTGCAACCTTTTGAATGTTGGCAAGGAATGAAGCACCACTCCTATGCTCTACAGCTACTATTGTGCAAAGCTAGGAAGAAGTAAAATAAATTACTCCGTTAATCCCAGCCTTCTCCTTGCTATGCTGTTCTCTGGGAGGCAGGCAGATGTTTAGCTATATCCGTATACAATATAAATAAGAGGCCAGTGAACCAGGAATGATTGGCTTTGTTTCAGATGCTTTAGATCTTCTCAAGTGACAGAAAGAATCATAGGATAAAATAATGGCTCTAAAAGAAGCTGTACGGTTCGCTCAGTCAAAAAAGTTTGTGCTAG
The DNA here is from genome assembly GCF_047663525.1 of Anas platyrhynchos. Classification (NCBI taxonomy): domain Eukaryota; kingdom Metazoa; phylum Chordata; class Aves; order Anseriformes; family Anatidae; genus Anas; species Anas platyrhynchos. The sequence continues at coordinate 63,710,516 of NC_092591.1, read as the reverse complement.
ATGCTGAATGAGACAAGTCCCATTGAAGTGAATGGTGTATGTTGATACTAAATCTGCAAATTAAAGTTTTATTCTGAAAAACTTAACTGCTGAATTATTAGCATGTGCTTAGTATAAATCTGTTATTTGAGAGTAAAATAAATGAAAATTGGATAACGCTAAGAGAACAAGCAAAAGTCATGGTTGCATCCATAGGTTGAATCCTTTCCCTGTCAGACATCAAGTAACTGCTGTATTTTTTTCCAAAAAATGTTCTATATATATTTTCAGTACATAAAATATTACCTTTATTTTTGGATACAAGAACCATGCTGACCTAAAACAGTGTTTTCGGGCAGATCATTTAAACTCAAGTGATCGCAATTTCCTCAAAATTTAAGTAACTCAAACTGCAAAACCAGTCAGTCAATGGAAAGTGACAAACATTACTACTGATGTTTTTTTTATTTTTTATTTTTTTGTTCTTACTCTGATGTGTTGAATTGCACTACATTAGATTTCTCTCTTAAGGAAGAGTACAAAAACATGAAACATCCAGGGAGCCCTGCAACAGTCTGGTAGCAGCAGTCCATACAGTCAACAACAACAAAAAAAAGTGAGTTAACAAGACTTTTCTCCAGAATTCTACTTGTAGAGCTGGAATAAGTTTTCTATCCTTATTTTTCTTTATGGGCTGCTTGAAAATTCTAGAATAAATGATGAGCAGTAAAATTCCTCTGTTGGTAACAAGTATTAACCAAAATTGGCCTCTGGTAAGAGAAACCCTCCTCTGGCAGGGTTTTAGTTGTTGTTTTGCTTTCTGCTATAGGAATGTACTGTGTTCCTGATAAAAGCTTCCAATATTACTTCCTAATTATGTTTATTTTTTTCACTATGTGGTAAATGTACTTTTCAAGTAGTCTTAAATCCTGGGGCCATTAATTGCATTGGTAAACATGCTGGATCTATATGTGTAGGATATATGCTGATATTAAGTTTCACGTGTGATTAAGAATTATTATTTAGGATTAATTAAGCTAAGGAATGTCAGTTCAAAGTCTAAGTATGTCTGTCTTGCATTCTTTTCCTAAGCAAAAGCAAAGTCATGCTTTTCTTTCTATGGATTAAAGGATCTTCTTGCAAAATTTTAATTTCCTTTTACTTGAATTAAAATATGATATGAAGTCCAAACCTCTTCCTGAATTCAGTATTCATACTGTAGTATAACTCTACTATTTTGGCCTAGATTAGCATCTAGTATTAGTCTCGTTCATGTGTACTTTAGAGGTCAGCAGTATGCTATTGTGTGTACACACATCTGTGTGGAAAGAGAAGCCTGTCTTCCTGTGGAATTTTCTCCCTTCTAATATTTTCCTTCTGCCAAACTTCTTGCAGGCAAGGTAAAATGAAGCTTAATATTAACAAGCTTGGAGTGAAGATTAACCTCTTCAGCGTTTCTGTAACAATCTCCAGAAAAATCATTGTAAAACTTTATCCTGATTTATCTTTTTTTCTCCTCTCTTGGACTCCTGCTATTATAGGAACTTCACTTTTACAACTTTTAAAAAGAAGAAAAAAGGGGGAAAAATACTTGAATATGGTAAATAAATAAATAAATAAATAATATCCAGTGGTTTCTGTAAATACTTTGTGTAACATTTGTCCAGAAAGACTTGGCTAATTAAACTGTTTGACAGTTTGGATTATTTTATTGATTACCTAGCAAGGGGTACTAGTAAACAGATTGACATTTTGTTTCTTGGACTCTGTCTCATGTAGAGATGATTAGCTGACTATTTTGAGACTAAGAAAAAAATGCTAGTTTTATAAATAAATACTCTTTATGGCTTAATTGGTAGGATTTTTGAAGTGCTTGAGCACTTATTTCTGAAACATCTTTCCACATAACATGGACTAGTTCACAGAACTATCTGTATGACCTCAAAGCAAACTTTATTTACATTGGTGTCAGTATAAATGTTTTCTGTAAAATGACAGGGCTACAGCATGTATCTCCTTACTGTGTTCCTTTTTGTTGTTTTTCTTCTGACATCGCATGTTCTTTTAACCCTATATTTCTAATTCATGTGAAGCATTTGTGATATGGAAAATGGGAAGCAAAAAAAAAGAAGACATCTAGAGAAGTTGCTGCACAAACATTGTTAAAAGGATCATAAAGTTTTGTTATATTTTGAACAAATAATCTAGTATATTTACTCAGCTGACTGACAGTATTGACCAATACAATCCTGGGGATCCAGCATACGTCTTAGTTCAAGTATTCTAGATTCCAATTGGGATTTAGTATTCAGAAAGAGTTGAGCTCCAGATGTGGAAGGTTTACTGCTTGTTTTGCCTTGTATATTTTTTTCTAATAGATTTATTTACCAGACCTGGTCAGACCTTACCAGACCTTAACTTCTTCATTTTTATATTTTGTATGGATCAATCTGCCAGATAAGATAGCAACTCAGTGTTAGCTGCATACATACATAATGGATGCCAGCATGTGTGATGATTTCACTTTTCTATGCATTATAGCGGTAGCAGCATATAAGCCAGAAAACCCAGAGAAAACATGAATTTGAAGCAAGATGAATATTTAAATTAAAAAAAAAAAAAAAAGTGTGAGGAAAAGGAAGGCACATAAGAAATCTGGGCATAAACTTGAGGCTCAGTTAACTAGTTTTTCCAGTTGAGGAGAAATAACATGATGACAAGAGCTTATGTGATTGGTTCAATAAGGAAAACTCAGTGCTTACTGGCATTTGTGACACTGACTTGAAATTGTCACAAATGCATTCTATATGTGATAGGGCAAAAGTCTTAAAACTGATTTTAAAAAAGGCTGGATTGTTTTTTACAATGAAATATAAAAAAAAAAAACAAGTCATAGAACTCTATTTGTAAGTGCAAATATCACCTCTACTGCAAATTTTTAGCTTGTCTGATTAACAATTTTTATATTTTAATCAAAAACCAAACAGTGTACTGCCATATCTTGCCACTTGTGTTGTCAGATATAACATGGATCCTTTTTTTTGTCCCATGAAGCTTATGTATGTGCAGAAAAGATAATGAGCAGTATTTTAATGCAATCTCTTTTAGAGTCCTGAGGTGTCAGTTCTTCAAGATAGTATGGGAACTTTCATATAGCTATCTTCTAGGCATTTCTCTATACAAATGATAGAGAATAATTTCCAGTTTTATTCTGAAGCCATCAAAAGCTCAAATGAAAACACAAGCTTTGGAGTTAATTTTCATGTCCTGACTGCCTAAATAAATCCAAAACTAAAGAAAAATAGTTTTGCAAGATGACTTATTTGCTGTTGCCCAAACAAAATAGGTTGCACTTAAAAAATGGCTGTGCCCCAGAAAGAAAGATCCCCTCTGAATTATTTCAACATGACTGTGGTGTTCGTGCTTGTGGTCATCTCTTCAAAGGCACAAGTAAAAAGCCTTAAATCTAGGAAGCCCAGCTCATGAACCTTTGTATTGAAGCATACCCCATTGCTTCTTGATGTGGAAATCAAGGAAATGGGAAGTTAACTGGCACATGTATTCTATTGCCAAGCCTTATTTATTCTCCAGATAGCTACATCGTGAGACTCTCAAGTAGTTCAGAATACTTATAAAAGAAAATTTGGTGCTGTTCCTGGGGGATAAGTTATCATAATAATAGCAATGTAAATATGTGAGTTCTGTGAGAAAGGTATGTGTGAAGGCAAAACAGTTTGCCACTACTTTATGTGGCCAGCCATTTATATCAATGTTTTTACAAGAAGGTGATATCACCAGGTTTTATATAAAAATAATTTAAAAATATATAAAATGTTTTGGGATGTATTGTTGTATGTCCTTTATACATCTTTATCTAGTTAAAGTAATCGAGTTTTTCGCTGCTATGTTTCCCTCATTCAAAAACTTGGATGTTAGCTAGAAAGTTTCACTTTCTTTTGGTCAAAGACCCTTCAGATGTGTTTAACAAATCCATGGGCAAAGCACTTGCAAATTGAGCATGCTGTTAAATACAAGAATATACAAGCTGTTTCAGGAGCATCATTGGAAGCATCATTTTCCTTTTGCCTATCCTTCTGGGGTCCTTCTGTGTCTGAACAGCAGAGGTCATGTTTGTGTGGTGCGATAGATGGGCCAAACAAAAGAATTGAGACTCATTTGGTCTAAGTTTCTCCCATAACAAGGGCATTAGCTTAAACTTTCTTTATAAGCTGCTTACTTAATGATGATTCTAGGAACCTGAAAATATTGACACCTCTGTTTATCAAAAAAAAAACTTGCTTAAATTTGGCCAATGGTGTTATAGGATGCTAGACAAATGAACAAGCAATGTAATCAGTTTCCTTTCCTAGGGGAGAATAGTGTGAATAGGCAGTAAGCAACTTGTTCTTGCCCAAGCTGGGTTCAAAGCAATTCTTGCAATGAAAAGGATGCATGCAGATTAAAGAAGTATGCAACTTCTGTGCAGGCAAATGGAACACTTGTTGCATGCAACCTAGAAACAGAAAATTAAACTGAAAAATGATGAATGACAGGTGCTAGCAAGAGACTTCTGTAGTTGCAAATGACTAGATGAGAGATGTGTGTTGTTTCAAAGAGTTAGGTAGAAGGCTAACTGTACTGGGCAAGAGAATATTTGGAAACTCAACTTTGTGGTTATTAAAGTAGTGATCCAAAAAAATGAGAGATGTGTTAAAATGTCTATTGGTGGGCCAGTAAGTGGTACAAAGGACATCAAAACCTCATTTTTGAAACATGTATGTATTCTCATCATCTTGATTCAAGTTTAAATGACACTGTTATAAGTTTCTCAGAACTCTTTTCCAGTGTTGATTTTTAGGAACAGAGAACGTCTTAAGTGTAGAATATTAGACCTACTAATGCAAGCTCAATCCTGATATAACACAAATGAGGTTCCCAGCCTTTTATTTTCTCCTTAAAGGGACTACAATATACTGCAGTCAGTTCGTTTTCACCCCTTTCTTATACAAGTATTCTCATGTTTCCATCCATCATTGTTATATGGAGCGTGCTTTAAGTCATATTATAAAATCCCTAGTTTATTTTGTCTGATCTGTTTCTGCCTTATTGGTTTTGATAACTTCTTTTTGATAACGGCTAATAACTTAGTAGCATTGTTTGCTCTAAAGCAGCCTCTCTTTAACTTGCTATCTAGTCACTTCATATGTATTCATGTACAATTTTTTTTTTTTTTTTTACATTTCCCACTAACAGCTCTCGTGTCCCTACTTGAGCTGCAGAAGTTCTTTTGGACAGGATTTGGCTTGCTTAGATTTAAGAACTTAAAAACAAATAATTTGGGGAAAAAAAAAACAAAACTCCAGGGCTGCAGTAAGATCTGCGTCAACTTGCATGTCACTTTCCTGTAGGTATGTGAATATACTGTAGTAAACACTTTGTTCCCCTCTTTGTGCCCCATTTGCAGCTAGATTCTCTAGGTTCTCTCATGGGATACAAACAACTTCTGTGAACTTCAGTGGGAATTATTCATTTTCTGTGAGTGGAGAGCAGAGCCCATGACTGGACTGAAGCCAATGTTCTTTAAAAGTTCACATGCCTTGTATTTGCTCTCTAATTTAGACTCTTTCTGACTAGAGAGGGGAGAAAAACTGAAAGATAGTAGTAAGAGTTTCAGGGAAAAAAAAATCCCCTCAAAAATCTGAGGATTAAGATACAGTGATGTAAATTGTATTTAATCTGTTCCAAGTAGGAATACTTGCCCACTTTCTTCAGAAAGGAGTGAGTAGAGCCTTATATGCAGCGAACTTGAAGAATGCTAATGGGATGTCTACATCACATTGTACTTGGAGTACTTATGCCAGAATAGGAAAGCCTTTTATTCTGTAAGTTCCCGAGGCAAGAAAGAGGCTTTCCGAAGAGTTACTTTAAATTTAAACTCTCATTCTAATGTTAGACAGCCTGTTGGATCTCTGAGTTAAAAATTGCTTCAGCTTTACTTACTTGAGCCAGATGTAACATTGACCTTAAATGGTAAAAGCTCCCAAGAGTGAAAGAGAGGCTGGCCTGAGGGGAAAAAGAGGAATAACTGAAGTTTTAGGTAAGTAATCTCTATAACCGAGAATAAGCTCTCTTTCAGCCGTGGAACAGAACAGAATCGTATTTCTTCCTTAAAGGTACAGTACCTTCTTGTTATGATATCAAGTAGTTCGTTTTACCTATCTTCTTCCCCCAACCCCCACCCCAGTCTCCATCCCCATGTCAAATTCTACCCCTTTTTCAAGTTTTAGCTGCTTAAAAAGTGGGTGAGGTTAACAAAATGTAGCTCTTCTTACGTACTGTTTGGGAATATACAAGAATGAAAAAGAAAAAGCTGTGTTAATTATACCTAGGTTTGATTAATCAAGGTAGGTAGGCAGTAATTCAAGGCAATTTGGTAGACAGATGCTGTTACCTGTATGGGGCTAATCATTGGAGAGTATTAGCTAGCAGGAGTGCATGTTACAGGGAAACAGACACTGAACAGATTTCTTTTTTCTTTAATTGTATGGCTTTTCTTCCCACATGCTTGCTTTTAACAGTGCCGAAGTTGTTCATTTTGATGGATTACCTACTTGTGTCTGGAACCTGTCTTTTAAAAAGACGTTTCCGGAGCCATTCCTTTATTCAGTCTATGTTTGGTTTTAATCCTATTAGAGGTAAATTAATACCTTTAAGTTGTATAATTAGAATGCTGTATGAGGGGGAGAGGGCGGGAGAACAAAAAACAACCTTTTAATATTAAAGTATGCTTGCTTTAATATGAAAAATCATAATGTTTACAATTTCCAGTATTTCAGTCTTCAGCTTTGTCTGTGCTGTTTGGTAGCTATTCTGCAGAGAAGCATTTTGTGTTTTCTTGGCAAATTCGAACTTTTGTTTTTCATCTAATATGGATGTTGGGATGTGGCTTTCTTCAGACAGCAGCATGTAAATAACATGTAAGAATGAGGACGTTACAAGGAAATGCTAGCTGAAATTGAAGACAGGTTTCTGTTACCAACTTATTAGCAACAAATTTTCAGATCACATATAGCACGGTCCCATCTGGTGAAAAATCCTCTGCAATTATCAGAAAATTTTCCTCCTTGTGGAGTGATTAAGCAGTAAAATTAGTTTATGCAATGCAAAGACTGGGATAATTAGGAGTTCTGAGCATAGACAATGTTTTCTGAAAGTACTAACTGCTACTGCGTTTATACTTGATATGGCAAGGGGCTGTGTCTAAGGGAAGTTCACTTAATCCACCTTCAAGAGAATGTGATGAATGCGTCTTGTTTATAATGTTGCAAAGCTCATAATTAGTTTTTCTCTGGTCTCTCTGTGGTAAACCATGTACTACTTTTGATCTCCTGGCTAATCTTCATGTTTTATATCATAATTATACCCTAAATCAACAATTATACGAAGCCTGGAGCTCTATAATCTAATGACAAATCCCATAGAAATCTGTTAGGCAATTAGAATTAACAGTGGAAATTAAGAAAGTCTGATATATTAAATGCTGAATACTGGGAGTCCTAAGGTTTTTTGTTTTTGTTTTTGTTTTTTAAATATTCTTGTAGTTTTCAAGCCTACTAATGCCTTTATCCTGACTTGCTGGTCTTGCGTGCATTACTTAACTGGTGATATTTTATACACCTGTTTAACTTGTGTGAGTATACTCAGTTTCGATGGTGTTTAGAAGGCATTTAAGTCTTAATAAATAGTCATTTTCAACTTTGTTGAAAACAAAGTTTTGGTTTTATTCTAGTTGGACTAGAATAACTAATGTATTTAAGTCATCCAAGCACGATCTGTATATTTCTAAAACATGGTATTTCACTAACTGTTGTTCTTCTCAGAGTGTGCAATCCTTCTTTGATAATTTAAAATGTATTATGTAGCACCCATGAGCAAATCTGTCTTCTGTTGAGATGACATGATGATATGTAATTTGATACGAAAAGTACAGGTTGCTTATTTGTGCATAATGAAACCTGCATTCACATCAGTGTGCTGCTAAGGGACCTAGGGTTATCAGTGTATTTAATTTAAAGCCATTTGCTTTGCAGCCCTCTGGATTAAGCTGCCATTTTAAGGTGGTTGTTGACAAAAAACTTGCATACTTCCTTGCTTTCTATTTTTTATATGTTTAAGTTGGCTTTAACAGTGGTATAAACCCTAACTATAGTCCTATGTATCTAGGACAAAAGTTAAAAAAAATAAAAATAAAAATTAATCAAAAGGAGGATGGAAGAAGCTGATAGTAAACATGGTTCCAATCTGCTCCATGACAGCTTCTAGTGTTAGTTTGGTGAGAAATCCTTTTTCCAAATGCTGAATAAGGTAGAGTATTGCAGGTGAGATATAAGGAATTGGTACTGAAAAGAGACAGCTGTGAAAGCTTTTCATGTCACAAATCATGCTTGTACGTTCCTTATACGTCATGGAGTTCTGTCTCATGTAGTCACTATTCCTACAGAATTGTACAAGTCCAGGCAAAGAAAGCATCAAGTGGCTTGTGAGTGGAAGGGTTAAGAAAATACTTGCCCTTTTTTGTGGGCCATTTTAAAAATCTGGGACACGTGGGCAGAGAAAGATCTTTCTCCCAGCCTGACTTTGTCTTCCTGTAAACTAAACAGAAGAAATTGGTTGATGTGTTCTGCTCTTGTACTTCCTTTGAAAAGTGTGTCAAATAGATGTTTTGGATCTCGCTTGTGCTGTCAGAAAGGAAATGTAAGAGTTGGTGATGGATCTTTGTAAGCTTTTACACGAGTGACTCAAGACATGAATTATTGCTTATGGGCATGTATAGTGGTTTGTGAAGGAGAACTAAAACTGTAACTGTTGTGAAATGACTTTAAAATAACAACTGAGTCTCTCCCTGGAAAGTGGAGCCCAAGAATTCTGAAAATAAGGGAAGGATTTTTATATTTAGAGCAAGTGGGCTAGTAGCCTCAGCTTTTGTTGGAGATCTTAGGCTGTAACATCATCCCTAGGTTTAGTCCTTCTCAGTAGGTGGATGTGACAGGCTTTTTAATTTTTCTTTTTTTTTTTATATTGATTTTATGATCTGGAAAATCATTTCAGAAATTCATTTTAAATAGGTAATACCAAATATGATAAGTATGTGAAAGATTTAAAAAACAAAACAAAACAAAAAAATAATAGCTGAAGTCAAGAATGCCTTACTATTTGCTACAACTTCTACAAGCCTTTAAATATTAAAAAAAAAAAAGTCATTAGCTATCACAAGTCAACAGGGACCTGCAATAATGTATGTATGATCACTTATGGGCTTGGACAAGTAAGGCTTGTGGAAAAAAAAAGTGTTTATATATATATATAAATATATATATATATATTCTAACACTTTGTTTGAAGCAGTGAAACTGAAAAAGAAGAGGGAATGGAAACATGCAAACTTGACAGGTAACATATGTCAAGTGCGTATGTAAACATGAAATTTTCTTAGCTACTGTTGACGCATATTTGGTTGTGTCCTGTCTTTGCACGAATTAATACTTTAGAATCACTGTCTTCTCCCCTGATTTGTATGCAAATATATTTGTCATGATGATCGTCCAGAGCCGCTATATACTGGGGTCTGTGTTAGTTCTTGCAATGTCTGCAGACAGCAAAGCAACTGGAAAGTTAATATAACAAATAGTAGGGGTAAAAGTGAGTTATGAAAGAGTTGCACAGATTCCTGTACCAGTTGTAAGGCTCTGCATCCTGGAAATGGATTTATGGTGCAAACTCTGTGGTGGTGGGTCATATGGCAATTGCTTTGGGCTAGGGCCTTCCCTTCAGAGTAAAATTGTTAATGTTTGTTTAATTATGCAAAGCGTTTGATAATGCTGAAGCTGTACATAGGGAATATGGCTTTGAACTTTTGCTTTTAAAATCAGTGAAGGTGTGTGTGTGCGCATGTGCACATATAGTAAAATATTAAGTAAGATACATAGATTAAAAATTCCTGTTAAAACTTCCAAAGTTGTGCTGAACTGTGGCCTAGCTGCTGAACACAAATCAAACACGAATTGTAACTGTAAGGCAAAGGACAGCTTGTGGAGAGGAAGGGAAATATTTTAATAATGTATAAAAATACACACATGCTTCCCAATTACAATCACTGAATTTCCTGTATTTTTCTTTCTCCATAGTGAATGAATGTGGCTGACTTCGGGGCTCATGAAAATGGCTCAATATAATTAGTGGCCTAGTTGCAGTGGAGGGTGGAGCTTGTCCCAGGAGGAGGTGCAAAGTCAAGTCAATGCCCTGTACAGCATCTCAGACTGGCAAATCTAAATATTGTTAGTGCCCTATGTAAGTATAGTTGTGCCTATCATCTTAACTTCCCCAAGGGTTGTTGCAGTTAAATTTATCATTCCTGTTCTTTGACAGGTATAATTATCAGGATTGCTCTAAAAGCTGTTTTTAGTAAGTACAGTAGTTAGTGGAGCAGACTGTAGAAAAACAAGTAGATATATCTAAATTCCCAAGAATTTTGGTACTTTAAAGCAAATTTAGAAGACTTTAAAACTGCTCTGTTTACTCACTGAATTAATTGAAAAAATGTTTGAAGGTCAGAGGAAGAATCTGTGGGATGCATTCTCAAGTCTCAGCATGTAAAACTCATTTTTTTCTACGTGCTGAGCTTCTGGGGTCTGTTAGAAGTCTCTCTTGCATAAAGCACAGTATTAAACTGTCTGTTCCAAAATGCATATATTGTGTCCTAAAGGAATAGACTCACTGGAGTATTAACAATTTTGTACCCTTCTAAGAAGTTTTTCACATTTCCTGTTGATTTTTGTTCTTTGACATTTCCTGTTTAACAGATTTAAAATGTTTTTGTTGGTAAAATTGCAAACATCATCCATCCCACTCTATACAAAGTTGACATATAACCATAACAGAAAGGTGAATAGTAACTAAAGATTCTTCGGGATATCTGTACAGTTGCAGCTTGGTATTTCCATGTCTAGGAAGGTGTTTGGAAATTACTTTAAATTAACACAAGAGTCCTTTTTCACTAATCACTTGTAAAAATTCTAAAGTGCTGAAGCCCTCTCCCCTCCCCAGCACTATACCAGGGTAACGTAGGCTTTATTATGGAAATGATGAATAGTACTACTTAAACCACATGGCAGATCAGACTCACTTTTTGTAAATCACTCCTTCTGAGTTTAGAATGTTCAGAGCTTTGCCTGTGTACATGAACTACAAGTCTGTCTCAATATGTTTTGATCCCTCCTCAGAATCTGCTGCCACCTAATATGAAGACTTTTTTTTTCCTTCCCCCCCCCCATTACTTAGCAGGTAAAGATCAGACTTTTATGAAATGTTCTTCCCTTCAGAGTAGCATCTGGGAAGTTTCTTTTTCATCTTTATATATAAAAAAAGGGCACAAATTGACATAACATTTTCATCTAACCTTGATTTTAGATGATAGTTACAGTGATACACTTTCTCAGGACAAAATCTATTGAACTCACAATGTGCCTTATGCTTATCTCTGATTTAAAGGTTAAAGTAACGCATGAAGTTAGGTTTTTTCCCCTTTCTTGAAGTGGATACTGTACAATCGTCTTGTATACTTATCTTCTGAGCATCTGCTTAGAAAATAAAACAACATGCCACTTTGACATCTAAGAAAGTGCTATAAAAAGACTGTTGCTATGTTTAAATGCCTACACTCAGTTGCTATAGCAATAAAATTCTCAAAAATGATGTACGAATTGCCACAGTTTATTACCAACCCTTTCTGGGACAGGGAGATTGTTGGACTGAGAGGATGACAAAGACCCTCATATTAGAGGAGAAAGTTGCCATGTTGTTCCAGGTGCCCTGTGCTGTCATCTATGTGCAAAATGTGGTCTAAGTGTACAAACCCCAGTGTGGCTGTGTCAAAAGGGACAGTTGTAACCCTACTCGATTCAATTGCCTCTTGATTGCTTGTGTGACAGAGCTCGATGTTTTGAGCAATTTCCCATTTCAGTGAAACACAAGTTGCTGAAAATGTTTTTGTCTGAATTCTTCCTGTCCCTTCGTAACGACTGTGAAAATCAGCATACAGTGTGCAGCAGGCAGTATACGTTTTGTCTCTGATAGTACAGTTGTCAGTCTAAAGTGCCCTTGATCCTGAAGCAGCTATGGGAATCCTGCTCTCAAAAAAAAAAAAAAAAAGCTGATAGAATCTTTATCTCTTTGGGGCTTGATGCCTTGAACATTCACTTGCTTTTTGAAGAAAGCAGGAAATTCAATTTCCTTTATAAAAACAGAAAATTGGTACCTCTAAGCTCAGGATGGGATTGTGGGATTGCATTGTTATTTCAGTCATCTACGTTTTGTTCTATTCTACTGAGGAAGACTTCAAAAAAAACTGGGACAGTGTTTGAAAGCAACACTATTCTGTTCTCTGTTCCTCATTGCTTGGAGAAACTTCAAGGTCCAGTTGAGGTTGACTCAAACTCTGTAATAATGTTTGTGCACTTCAGTTTGAATGTGATGAGGCTAATTCACAACAGTCACGTAACTATTTCAGGTGTTTTCCTTAATGTAAGCTTTGAAGTCCATTTGAGAGGACTCTAATAAATATTTCCACCACTGATATATTTGTGGTATTTCTATGCTTCATTTACACTAATGTAAATTTTACAGTTGACAATATGTGGTTATACGAACAACCTGACTTGAAAGGGAGGGGGCAGGGGGAGCAGAAGAGGAGGAGATGTGTGAAACTGTAGCTTTTAAATTTAATGAACTGTCAAGTACCTGAAATAAGACATTACCTATACCTAAGTACCTATAGCATTCTCACCCCAATTGTAATAACATAAATTTATGTTGTATTCCAAAGCTCTACTGTGTAGTCTGTTCTGGATGCTCTATTCCTGAATTTGCATCTGCCATGGAGAAACAAGCATCATGATACCTGCCATTCCCTGGGTCAGCTTTGGTTGAAACTGCTCACCAGCTTCAAGTTACTGCAGGAATAGATGGGCTTGAACAGACACCAATCTGGCTACATAAGCTTATTTGCAAGAGAAAAAAAAAAAAAAGTAAAAAAAAAAAACCTTGTGCCTGTGGGCTAGAGATGCATTTCTTGTTAGGTATCGGCCACTAGCCTTCTTTAATTGTTAGCTATGCATGTATTCTTTCCCAAATCTATTTTTGGCTTTGTTTTCTGTGGAATAAAGATTATGCTGTTTTTCTGGTTGTCAGCCAGCTATCCTTCCCCCTTCCTCCCTGTCCTCCCTCTTTTTCCTCCCACTAGCCTTTGAACTCATCTAATATGTTGAGTTTGGCCAGAGAGGATCTCAAAAGTATTAAGTTCCAATAGATTTAGTGAAAAGATCTGGTGTGGCAAGAGGAGAGACCCAGCTTCATGCTGCTGAAGGGAAAAAGCTGAAATGATCGCTGATTCTGTTTGACCGGCTGTTTGCAAACCTGGCATGCGTGAAGCTCAAAACAAGGCACAGCAAGGGTCTTTTGCCCCTTCAGACTGGCAGGAGACTAGGAGACAAGTGGAATTAATTTTGGTGGGTGAGAGAAGATACAGGTTTTGTTATTTTAATGATTTTATTCTTTGAGTATTTCAGTTCAGCTACTTGAGAAAAAGCTCTTTTCCTATTTTCCTAATGTGGAGAGACGTAGGTTACAAGCGGTCTGTTTGTGTGCTGATATCTGAACTTCAGTTTGGAAGGCTTTCATAAATTTTTGTGAAGCACAGATCATGAAAACTACATGCTGATAACTCTTCTGTGATTTCACACTGAGTTCTAATAGTTGGTGGCAGTCTTTATGTCTGTCTTCTTTCCAAAGCAGTGCAGAGCACTGTTAGACTGTGGAGCAGACCCTTGTCCTTTTTGCAGATTTTTCCAGCAATGCCGCAGTACCTAAAGGGGAAAGGGCTTAGGTTTCTGTAGTCATTGGGAACAGGCTGTAGACTCTACTTGGTCTGTTCTTCAGTCAGACTCATGGGAATGTTGTTAGTGGACAGGTTCTTCCCATGGCAAATAAATGTCAGTTGTCCAGGAAGAGGCCCCTGTTTTAATCAGTCTTTCCTTATGTAACAGATGTTTTGAAGCTCAGCCAGGGACAATAAAGTATTATCCAGAGAGAGCAGCCCTGATCCTCTTTCTGGCGATTTGAAGAGGGCAGCTGATGGTCAAGAATCTGTTCCCTGAAAAATTTCCATGCATCTGAAGTGGTTTTCCACTAATGATGCCCCTAAATGTTCATGCATATTGAAGGTCAGTGCGCAAGCTCCAAGGCTGCAGAGACTCTGAGTTCCACATCACAGACACTGCTCACTCGCACCTGCTCCCTTAGGTATCTTTTTATGAGCTAACTTCCATTCCTGAGCCTCCAGTGATAAATTCCCACTGAGTTCAGTTCTATGTTTGATAGTTACGGATATAAACATAACTTTTGATTGCTATCCCCTGTCATAGCTTTAGCTTTTCCTTTATAAGATGCAGCCTCTTTTCCTTTATAGTCTGAGGATTGCTCAGTATGCAAATTTGTTTAATAGGTCAGGTCACATGTACTTCATTCTCTTTGCTTCTGCTTTCATGGGTTTAAAATAACATTGGGAAAGTCTTGGCATCAAACAGATGCTTACAAAATTGAAGGGAGATGTTGATCCTGCTCAAAAATAAATAAATAAAATATCACCTTCCCCCTCTGGCTTTCTTCATCTCTCTTTAGGAATTCCAAGGCCCCTTCTGTTGAAATAAACTCATTTAAAAATGTCAGAACAAGTTCTCATTTGTTCTTAAGTAAACAGTTGAGATACTTTCTGTTAGTAATTGATAAGTTATTCCATGATTTTTTCAAAGAAATTAACCTACATTAGCAGCCTGTTTTCTTCCTTTGCTTTATCTGTTTGGGAGGAGTTATTTGTTTTGCTTAGAAACGAACAAAACCTTTTTGTCTAGATAATATTAAATTTGTTTCTTTTTCTGCTTAAAACAGGAAGCTCTGGCCTACAGCATTCCAACAGGTACTCTGTTGAATTTTCACTGTCGTTTCTTCACCTGTGCACCTTCTCTAGGGCACTATGTTGACCATGACAGTTCCTGACCTTGAAATTCACTTATAGGTAATACCTGGCTTTCTGGTTGTATTATTTGTAACTTGAAACATTCTCATTTGGGGTCTCATTCAGGGAGGTTGATTGGAGTCTTGTGCATATAAGAGATACGTAGGTCAGCTGCTTGTTATTCTGCTAACTTTTAAAAATATTTCACAGCCATTTTTGATTGATTAACATGTATGTGAGCATTCACTAGTTTTTTTAAGTGAGTGCTGCTCAATAAATCAATTTAATTAAATTGCTCATCAAAATAAATAGTATACATTAGAAGATATGGAACACTAAGGAAATATCTGTATAACAACAGTTCCTGTGTATAAACACTTTTATTGAGACAGATGGTAGCTTACTGTCTGTGACAATGTGAATACTTTTTAGTCCAGATCAGACACTGAAGTTAATGAACTAGAAAACAAACAAACAGAAAATCATTGTTGAATTGCTTAACTAGCAATCAAAAGCTATGTTTTTGTCTGTAACCACCAAACGTAGGAGCGCTGAACTCAGTGGGAATTCATTGTTGGATGTTCAGGAATGGAAGTTAGCTCATTAAACTCTCTATGGGACTGTGCATTCTTGATAACTGAAAAGTATAAGTTTTGGGTGAGATTTACTTCAGAAAAGCACAAGACCAGAAAGGGTATTAGATAATTAGAGAATGTTTTGACTTTAATTGTAGTATACTTTAATGATTAGGACCTATCCTAAAGCTGCATTGCATAATACCAATGTCTAATAATCAGTACAGTTGAACAAGTAAGATATGGCCAATATCACCCAACTAATTTGTAAAGTGATCATTTCTCCTTCACAATGGTAAATCTTAATTCTTCAGCTTTTCCAAATAAGTGTTTATCAATATGGTTATGTTGCTAGTACTTTGCATGTTCTGAGGTTCTTAATTAGGTGGTCTTATAAAATAAAATGAAAAATTAAAAATAAAAAAGGCGTTACCAAAACATTTGCAAGATATAGTGAATGATGTACAGGGACATATACAGTGAAGAATCACACCTCTCGATCAGTTCCAAACTGAACTATTGCATCCCTAGCTGCCTTAAACACACAATTCTAATATTTTCTATTGCATTTGTGCTATGAAATAATGATTGGTGACGTTTCTATGTTTCATGTAATTACAAAGATTAAGTAATGTACTACACCAATGTAAAACATGCTCAACATGTTTTCAATATGCAGACCTCCTTAAGGAATATTAACCCATCAGAGTAAAGGTTACAGCTGTGTAGCTTCTCAGAAGTTAATTAAATCATTTCTGCATACCTTTATAAGGTAAATCAACTAGAATACATGTGGAACTTACTGATGCCTGAGGAACTTACTGATGCTTGGTTTTGTTTTGGCATAGTTGTAGGAATGCAAGTGAAGGCCAAGCATGAACCTGATGAACGAACTAACTGAAATTGCCATTATTCCACTTTGCTGCAAAAATTAGGGAGACGACATAGTTTTAATATTAAAAGCACTACCACTATGTAAGTGGTTACTCTGTAATTGAACATTCAAAGGGTTCTGCAGTACGTTGTTCACTTAGGGTTGTAAATAAAACAAGCCATGTGATTGAAATTTGTTTTTGCTTCAACTTAGTTCAAAAGCAAGCTTACGTGCATTTAGAATTTAAGTGTTTTTCTTTCATATGAATGATAAAAAATAATTTTAAAAATGTGGTACCATTCACAAAGGTTAGCAAATTGATTTTTATGGGATTTTTTTCTTTTTTTTTGGGGGGGTGTAGTACTCCTGTTTATTTTTTTTTCTAGATGTTGTTGTTGTTGCTGTTTCTTCCAGAAATCATTTAATCATTTCTTTGAGTTAACTGGCTAATAAGTCTGGAGGAAAAAAGAATAGCTGGCTATGGCTTTGAATGTAAATATTTCCTTTAATAAAACACAGGAATGTCATGTTCAATTAGTAACTTTAACTTTATCCTCTTTGTTCTGGAGAGGAAAAAAAAAAGAAAAAAAACTTTTATCTGCAAGAGGGTTAAAAACAGAAAACACTTGGAGGGAACGCTTAGAAAATGAATTTGTTGGGTTGCCATTAAGCACCATGGAAATTAAAATAAACATTGCTCTAACTAAGAAACATTAACAACAACAACAAAAAGTTTGTATTGGAAAAAATCTTTACATGGTTTAGAAACACATTCAGCGCAATTTGACATCATCTTATTTAAACAGATCAAATAGTGTCATTGGTCTTCTTTTAAATTTAGATATATTAAAGATAAGTTTTAAGTGTATAAAAGCATTATATCTTGTTTCTTAAGCTAATGTTGCAAGCATTGCTTGCTCATAGTTGCATATTATAAAGAAGAAATAAAGGAAAGATATGAAAAAAAAAATAGTGAAATGTTGTCCTGAAGCATCTATACAAATGCTAGTGATTCTATTTGTTCAAGCTTTCTCGCTTCTTTCAATTTGTGAGGCAAAGCTCTTGGGAAGATGGTTTCCCAATGACTGAAGCCTGGATGACTGGAGATTTGGATAAAAGAGAAGACTGATGAAGGGAATTAAGAAGTTACAAATGCCTTTTTCCTTGAAGTAGCCATTGTAGTGATGGAATGATCAAGTTATGTTTTTTTCCTAATTTGTAGCAAATGTATGTGGATATTTGTTTAATAAGGTTCTCAATTCCAGTAATTTTAACTGGAAGAAAATATAGCCTTCTAAATGCTTGATGCTAACACACTGTGTTTGAATCACAGAGGCTTTGAACTTGAAATGCATACATGATAAAGATGATAAACATTTGCTTTCCAGGTCAAAGATAAGAACTGAAATTAAGTAAGAAGCATGCCTGTAAAAGTGACTATGGAAACAATTGTACAAGGTAGATTGAATTTACTTATATTTCCTTTACAAAAAAATCTGTTGCTTGAGTTTATTATAAAAAATAAAATGTAATGTACTTAAAAAAAATTATTAATGCATTTACTCTTGACAGCCAGTAAAAGGGAACACAGCAAAATTTTATAATGGAGGCAAATAATTTAAAATTATTTAGTGACATAAGGCCATTTTCTTTCCTTAGTCATTTGTTTGCAGTTTCCATTTTGAGAATATGTGTGCAAAAAAAACATCAATATCCCTAATCTTAGATCACTTATCTGCATTAAGGTAGGATTGCTATAGATTGGTGGAACAGGTTCTCAGTACTGAGAACTTTATAGTTAGTGAGCTACTCAGGTATGATTTAATCTGTGTCTAACATGCCTCAACTGAAGAGGTAATGAACTAGAAGAGCGTATTCCTGTCCAAATCAATTTGGCATGGCATTCTAAATGATGCTTGTCAATTATTATACTTACGCTCCTCTTCCATACTTTAAAATTAAAATAAACTTTAAAATTTTTATCATCAGGATTTCAAACTTTTGCTTGGTTACTTTCTCAAAACAAAATTTTGCTACTTGGTTTTGTGAGCTGTTTCAGATAAAGCTGCCATCATGCATTTTGACACGTAGCTTGAGAAAATGCAGGATAATGAAGGCTATACTAGACAACAGAGCTGAAGTTTACAGTAAAAGTCTGGAAAATTACATGAATTTCTAGGAAAACATGGTGTTTCTCTTAAAATTACTAGGCTGAAAAGGAGATGGTATTGCAACTCCTCACTAGTCTAGTATCAAGAGCTGACATTTGTCTTTTTTTTTTTTTTCCCCAAGAATTTCTTATCGGCAAAATTCTGGGTAGCCAAGAAAATCTCTTGTGATGTCAGTGGGTTAGGTTTTTGACTTTCTTTTAGGAATGACAAATAACTTTAAGTCCCTTAATGTACACATTGATGTTGAGAGACAATTCCAAAAGACAGATGCTTGCTGCTCTCTGAGTAGCTGTCATTGGAGTGAAGGTAATCGTCAAGTAGATGTTCAGAGACTGTGAATGAAGTGTAGTAGGTATTTATAAAGTAGAAGAGTTCCCTGACTATTATCATGTTCCTTGGATTGTCTGTACTACCAAGATTTGATGTTAGTGAGCTTTGTTTGCTTAGTCTGCCCTGCAGCCTTTACAACAGGAGGCCAAGATGTAACCTCTAAGGTGAAGGGCACAATATTTATCTTTGTGTTGCAGCAATCTGGTGCAAAGAAATCTTCGAAGCTTCAAGATAAACAAAATGTAAGGGTTGTCACTTTGGAGCATTTCTGTGCTGAGTGGAAGCTTTGATTGTGCGTTTCATTAGTGGAAAAGAAAGTAGGATGCTTACAGAGTTTTACAGACAAGAATTAAATACAGTTTGGCTTTGATCTTGTGCAAGAATTGTTAGCAGTCTATGTACAGTTAGCGTATGCAGTAGAATATAGCAATAGTGCATGAAGAGTTATAACGATATATATTATCTTTCCATTGTTAAAGCAATCACATTGTGTAATTTCTCATGTAAGTTCAGCTTATTAAGTATGCCAGAAAAAGATTACTTAGTGTGAAATAGCTTTTGAAGTTGTGATATCATGTGACTGATACCATGTAGTCATTCTAATTATTTTTTGCAAAATTTGAATGCCTCAGGAGGGAAGGTCATCCATCATATCTGAGAGCAATTTGTTTTTTTAACATTTCACTGACTACCAAGACCTGACTTATACTGGCTGAACTAGAAACAAATATTAAACAAAGAGAAGAGCTATTTTCAGCCTGTCTCAAAATGGTTGATTTGTTCCTTTCAGTTTGTACAGATGATTTGATAAAAACAAACTCATGTTTTTTCTGACTCAGCCACATGTGAGGCATTTGGAGCAGAAGTGTAGGCAGTACTGTGCAATATATCTGATAGGTAAGGCAATGGCAAAGTTTAAATATATATGTGTAAATGGTAGGGTGAGATAATAAGGAAGAAAGAAAACTGCATAATAATCCTCTGTAAGTATGTGTGTGTGTGTGTGTGTGTGTGTAAAAACCTTTCTACAAGTCTATTTCTTGATCTGCTGGGGAGAGACAGATGGGAAGATGATTTTTACTGGTTCTCACCTATGTTTTCTATTAAATAGTACCACAGTAAAATGGAATTTGTTTTATACAGCTATACAATTGAGAATGTCATCTATCATGTGTATGCATATGCTTATGTATATGTAAAATGGTGTGAAGTTTGAAAAATGCTGGATCTCTCTTTTCTCCTGCAAAGTTCAGTACTACTTGTACGATGATCCTTAATTATTTTAATAAAACTGAAAATATGTTCCGTGACCTGCAACCCAAATACTCTCTTTAAAACATTTAAAGTTTGTTCATATTGAATAACCTAAAATGTTAAAAAGCAGAGAGATACTAAACATTCTTCTGAGATGTGTATATTTCTTCAAGAAGGCAACCTAGGAATTCAGCTCAATACTATCCTATGGCAACAGGATTTTAGTCCTGGCTGTGGTCTTAGCATGTATGTGCAATGGGAGAATGAAAAACACTTTTTCCATATTTTATTCTCTCTGCTGTAATATCCCTTCCTTCAGCAATGCTAAATACTCACAATGGGTATAAAGATAATTATCCTCTGACATTCTAAATATCAGTTTATTTCAAAAATGGAACCTGCTTCTACCGTTCTCTGGAACGTACCGTTTAGAACTGGATATCAAGGTCACACAAACCATTCACCTAATCCATTGTGGTTGAAAACATCTTTAATACCCATCTACAAGAGTTGGGCCCTCAGCCTTTTTGGGTCCAGAGGCTGTAAACCACTGCTATTATCTCTCCTCTGAATGCACCTAACCCTTTTTTGAACTCACTCACATGCTCTTCTTTTTACAACTTCCTGTGGTAACAAATTCAATTATATAATTACTCACTGTATGAAAGTGCTTCTTTTGTCTTTAAACGACTGCCTGGTATCTGCTTTGGGCATCCTCTTTTTGTACTGTGAGGAATTGTGAGCAAATAATTAATTGGTTATCTTTTCCAGTAGGTTCATGACTTTTTTTTTAAATTTCTAACCTGTTTCTACTCAAGAGTATCGCTTTTTCAGGTTGGAGAGCTCGGGATTACTTTTGCATAGAAACCATTTGCAATTTCTGTTGTTCTTTTCGCTATGTACCCTTTGTATTTTTCTTGCATTCTTTTTGAGATGTGACTAGAACTGCTGAAGATTTGGACTTAGTACAATCATATTCCATTTTGTTCTCAAATCTTTCCTACTAATTCTTAACATTTTTGTGTTTTTGGCTGATGCTGAATGCTGTTTTCAGAGAAGTATCCAAAATGACTCAGATTTTTTTCCTGACTGGTAAAATGTAACAATGGGCTCTGATTTAGCTAGGTATATTTTAAGTTTATTTTTTCCATATGCGTTGATTTACAGTTTTTCAGCAGTGTCCGTTTTATAATATTTAGTTACTTGATATCTTATTACTCATCTTGGCTGGCTTTAGACCTGATTATCCCATCCCACCTTTCATCAGCTGTTGTTGTACATACCTTCTTTTCCAGATCCTTCATGACGATGTTGAACACCACAATCCCTACAGGAGTGTCCTCTCTGCACCAGAAAGACAGACCTGTAACTCCTACCCCTTAACTTCTTCCTTAATCTGAGAGGTCTTTTTTTTCTTGTCCTGTGAGTTTTCTTTCCTTCAGATATCTGGTAAAGCATCTTTTCAAAAACTTCTCTTGGAAAATATGTATGGCCTGTGTTAAAATGCTTGTTGTCTTCTGTAAAGAAATTTAATGAAACAGCAAAGTCCTGTACAGGCCTGTCTATGTCATTCTTATAGCTACATCTATTCAATAATAATGCGTGAAGATCGTAACTGTCCTACAGAAGAAATTAAAATAAGCAACTAGAACCAAAGTCTTAGATGATAATAAAATTAAAAGCAATCAGTCCTCAACTGAGATATGTTTCATTTTGGCAGAATACTAAAGCACTTCAAGGTCAATCTCAAGGAGGTGTTTGGACAGAATGAGCATCCTTTCTTGTTTGTTCTATTTGCTTTCATCTCAATCTCTTTAAGATTTTTATTTGCCTTCAATACCTCAGGTAGTTAATGTGCAGTGTCTTGTTTCCATCTGTGCTGGAATGCTGTTCGGAGGCATTCTAATACCCTGAAACTTTGTTTAATAACATAACTTCTGAAGCAATGGTATTTCAGCATTTCTTCTGTTTTAAATTTCTTAGCGATATAGTTCTATGGTACTGTTAAACTTCAGTGACTTGCTATATCCTTAAAGCACATTTTCTAAATAGCCATTTTCCCCTGTTCTATATCTTTTGTTTCATAATATATTAGATGATTGAATCTTTCTGTAAAATTCTACAACTGTTTTAAGGTTAAGATATAAAGTAGCCCTAATTCCATTACCTCAGCATAACTTTAAACATTTAGCTTATTTAATAGGAAAAGAGTAAAAATAAAATAAAATAAAATGGGAAGACAGTAAATGTTAATGTATACAGACTATAGACTCATGAGTTATCTATAAGCAGGTAAATAATATATTTAGTTTATTCTGATTTTATATAAAATTATCATTGGACATCTATCACAGTTTCTTAAGACAGTAGTGACAATAGAAATACTAAATTTGGGCATAGCTGATAAAGCACTAAGAGTGACTGGTTCTGTTAAATTCAGATCAATATCAAGATGTGATTATTACTTTTCCCCCTTATTGCCACTCTGAGCCTCTACCAGACTTCTAACAGCTACAATGAATCAGGAAATGTCATGCAACCCCAGCTTGAGATAAACTGCAGGTTGTGAACTGAGAAGAATGAGAGGCAAATACATACCTTATCTACTTACTCTTACTGTAGAGGTAGTAACACTTTGGAAGAGACACAAAGGATGATGACTAGAGTGGAATCTTACATTTCAATGGCAAATCTTGACACAAGATATGTTCTGCTTTCCTTTTCAAGTCTCTTCCATAAGTAACTCTGCTCCCTTTATCCCTTCCTCACTTCCCCCGTTTTTCATTTTAGGTTTTGAGGCCAAAATTTTATATATATATATATATATATATATATATATATATGTTTCATAAAGATATAAGCCCAGAAGTTTGTCACTCTCCCTGTAGAAGTAATTCTCTGTTTTAAGCTCATCTCTTCACTAGGGGCTTCTTGTGCCCAACACTTTTATATATATATATATATATTATTTTTTTAATAAATAATATTAATAAATGAGTGTGGTTTTTTTTAGATGTTGATGTGATGAGATTACACATAAAACTGGTACATTGTTTTTGGATCTACTCCTGGATGTAATCAGTAAAGGAATGCTGTTGGCTGAATAATATTATCAGGGAAAGATTTTGACAAATTGGAAATAAACATTTTGCTGCGTTCAGTTTATGCTGTTTCAGAAGAGCAGAGCTATTGTTTGGCTCAAAGCTTTGCTCTGAACTGTATAATTACCCATAAAAATGTGGCTTTTTGTTACAGTGCATGCCAGTCAATCCATAAAAATTCCTTTCTTGTTCTGATAGCTTTGATCTTTTCTAGCTTTCCTAGTTCTGTTTTTTGGAGGATAATCTTTGAAAACTGCTAGAATAAGGTTAGCAAACAATCTGTCTTTACAGCCTTAGAGTTTTGTATTTGGTAGCTTTCTAAGGACAAGAAAAAGTTGTGTCTTTCCTACTAGGCTTTCCAGTATATACAAGCCAATCAAGATTTTTTCCAAATTACCACAAATTACTATGCTCCTGAATATAAAACTTCAGCCAATAACCAAAATGGGCCTTGCTTTCTTCCATGTGAGTACCTGTAAATCCTGCTGAGATGGATTTAAAAGCAGGAGGAATTACATACTTTGTTTAAATCTCGTTTTAGGAAATTAGCTTAGCTTTGAGGTTGCACATCTGAAAATGCTGATTTCAGCATAGTCCATGTCTGGTGTACTTCTGTGTTTCCTTAAAGTGAGGTAAGCAGCAGTAGATGGTTAAATTCTTAGAGTCCTGCAAGTTAGTATCTTGAGAGAAAAGCAATGTAGGAAGATTAAGTTGGTATTGGAGTGGATAGTCGATAGGAGTCCTCTATTTTTGAGGACACCCGCGAAATAAAGCCTTGTTATCATGGCTTTTTTTGCATTACAGTGTTTTCCTGATCCTGGAATTCTGTAGACAAGGACTTTATATGATCAATGTAGGGGAAAGTCAAGTCAAGAATCTCTTACTTTTGTATTAGTAACGATCTGTCTTCCCTTGTTTTGGATTCTGATAAAGCCTAAGAGCAGAGCTTTGAAAACAGGAAATATGAGCTTGCTTTTCCTTTCTCTTGGACAGCTGTCATCTTTCTGACCATCCTTACAGCAAGTCAGCAAATGTCATCTTTTTTCTTTCAGAACTGATACATGCTTTCTCCCCTTTTCCCCACATTAAAATAAAGAGCTTAGTGTGTTTTGTTTATTTTTTTGTTTGTTTTTCCCTCCTGAAGCTACCTCATCTGAAAATAACGATAAAGCAAGGGCAAGTTGTTTCTTCTGCAGTTTTGGCTGTGGCTGCTAGACTGCAGCCACTGGGAAGTGTCCTTCTGGTAGACTCTGTTCCTTGACTGTACTATGTATAGTTCAGACCAAAGAAATGAATTTGACATCTAAGAGCAGGAGAGAATCAGAGCACTTTGCTCCTCAAGCCAGAGATGACCTGAGAGAGCCTTGCAAGTACTTCCTGAGATTAGGTCTCCCTCCTGGAACATCGATAATTTCAGACTGGGGACAAGTAGGCAGAATCCTACTTCTTTTAAGTTATCAGTTGAAGTACCTTTGTAGTTGTAATGCCAGTATAATGCATCTCTCTATCAAAAGTTCAAATTAAAAGATGCAGGGCAGTTGGATCCTTATTTCAAGGACACGTTTGCATTGGGAGTTTGTTCAGATTTCTGATCTGAATCAGAACATGCTCCAAAGTACAGAAAGCCATAATGGAGGTTGCTTGCAGGAGAAGAATGCAAAGGAATATTTTATTTTATAAGACATAAGAACAACTGTGTCATGAGCATCCCTAATGTAACAGTTTCTATGCTAACGGTACTTATGCATGATGTGTGGAGTTTGGATAATGTATTTTACCTCAGTCTCAATTACCACATCATCCTGTCTGACAGAATACCTGTGCAGCCTTTAAATTATTAAATCAAATACTCTTCACTGGTTTCACCCATAAGTTCATAACTGACAATTTAGCATAATTAGCTGAAGAGGGAATACTTGATGGAACAGTTACAAATAAGTTCCTCATCTGAGATTCATTCAGACCACAGCTAATTTAGTCAGTAGAATGCACATGGAATTTCTTTGCTAAATTTAGCAGTATCAGGGGGGCCTTTCTCACTTTAGATATGGTGAGTCTTTATTTTTGAAATCTCAGCGTTGTGTTCATTTAAAAAAAAAACTTTGTCTGAACTACTGAAAGTCTGACTTCATGTGGTACATAAGTTGAACGGTCCTCTTCACAGCACACCTTTTAAAAACCAAAGTTAAATTAAAAAAAAAAAAAAAAGATTTGTAAGAACTTCGTAGTGTGAAAACGATGCTGTATGAATTTTCAGCATATTTTTATTATGGTCCTAGAATAATATTTTCGGTAACAATAACACAACCCACAGAAAACAGTGGATGATTCAGCACTATAACAGAAACGTCTTCTGCAAAAGATGCTTGCAAAACCTTGTATTGCTTCAATATATCCTTTGAGCAAGAATATGACTTTTGGCATGGGTTTTGCATTGATTTTTTTCCCTCTTTGGATAATCCTGAAATGAATTATCATGCTTTGTCCACCTACTTTTTTTTTACTACCTCCTGTTTCTGAAGCTTGATACTTATATAAGAAATTAGCATAGCTGTTAGCTTTCAAACTGTTTATATTCCCAGCAAGAGCAGCTGACAGTCTGCAAAACTGGTGTGTTATTGCTTATTCAGCCATCTAGATCTTATGTTAGCAGAAGTGAAGGGGTAAGGGTTTTTGTTTTGTTTTTCTGACCTAACACATCATGGATACATCATCCCTGTATCTAGTTTGAGACATTAAAGTATAGACAACTGTGCTGTTGAATGAGTGGAAAAAGTGACTGGATCATTGGGTTCAAATAATACAGTTCATACTCTGCCTGGCACTACAGGTGAAGGTGCTTGAGGGTCTGTCGTTTTTGTTAGGCGTGGATGTCAAAGAGAAACACACTCCCAAGAGATTTATTTTACCACAACTTATTTTGACCCCCCGGGATGTTGTTAAACTTGAGCATAATTAGGGAGAGCCACTAAAATAGTCAGTAGGTACACATCCTGTGAGGAGAGTCTTATGGAACAAACTGAGATTGCTTAGCCTGAAAAAGAAACTACTTAAGCAGGGTCTAACAGCAGTCTTGCAGTATGTAAGATGTTAATGAAAACATGGACTCGCAAACTTTACTGAAGTGCATGGCAGGAGAATAAGAAGCAATGGTAATCAAGTATGACAAGGGAAGTTCCAGTTGTACATGAGGAGAGAGGGAGGAATCACCGGGGAGATAATTATACACTGGATCAGGTCTCAGAAATTCTGCAGCTTGCCTTTGGAAGTTTGCAACTTCCCATTGGACCAAGTCCAAAGCAACAAAACAAGTGTCAAGCCTGCTTCAAGGAGAGTTCTTTGATTCTGGAAATTGATCCTCCAGTCTGGCCACAGTGATATATAAGCATGGTCAAGTAAACAGCATTTAGTCTGCAAAATAACAGCTTATTTGAATAAGATGATCCTATAGTTACTTATTTCCTGGTGTAAAGCAATGTTTTAAAAACTCTCTGAAATTGGTTTCATTATTTTTTCTCATAAGCAAGAAAGAAACATATCCATGCTCTTTTGGATATGTTGATTTTTTGCAATTGCAAACAATAGTATTTCTGTATCACTACAGTAAGCAACCAGGAATCTGATTTTGTGCTGGAAGCATAAATAATATGCTTAAAATAAAACACTTTTTTTTTCTTTGCTTCTTTGCCACTTATCTATGCAAGATGGAGAACTTTAGTATAATCTCCTTGCTTGAAAGACTGCAATTGCCTTTTAAAAGCACTGTTTATTGTTAGTTTGTTCAACAAAGTATGTCCTCGGGGATTGCCATTTCTAATTGGGTAAGAAAGAATTTTGTTAAATTTCTTCATTTGGAAAATGTTTTGCTTGACTAGCAACAAGACTCGTGGGTCACTAAGTAATGGTGTTCTGCCCTAATTATTTTTTAACTTACTTATGTATCTGAGTTAGGTCTTTGATAGTAACTTTCTTCAAATTATAAAAAGTAGATATCCAGTTATGCTGGAAAACAGAATATTTTGCAGAATGCTTATATTTTCAAATACAATTTTTACATATTACTTGATGTGTCAACCTTTAGATTTAGAAGAAGAAGAAAACAAACACACACAGCAGCAAATTTGTTTTCTTCTTACGTTAACTAAGAATATAGTCAAATGCCAATTAGAGAGAATTTCAGCTCAGGTTCCCAACTCAGCCTACATCACAGACAAAAATAAATGTGTAACTAGAATGTGATGTATAATACATGCAGTCTAAACAGTAGCAATTATCTAGGTTTCTCCACATCTTTGAGAGGCGATAGAAGAAAAAGAAATCCAAATGACTGTTACTGACTTCATGATGCTTATTTATGCAAAACTATGTTTGTCTATAGTATTATCTGCTGGTATTATTTTAAATACTGTCACTAGAAATTTCCATTGGGCTCTTTTTCAATGTACAGTTCCTGCATTAGATAATTCTTTCAGGATCACAGGACCAAGATTGATGCTACCTCCTAAACAAACTAGCATGTTTCTTAAAAATAGTAGGTTATTTAGGAGGAGGAAGAGACCAAAATCTTTTGTCACATGTCATTTTCAGTTCTTCTGGATTGTATCTTATTTTAAGGTCACTACCTTCTATGTTGTAACATGATAGGAAATATCTGGAGGAAAAACTTATCTCTGGATTCCTTTTGAATCCTCCTGAATGACACTTAATGTACTATTCTCCCACTCTTCTTCACACTTTCTTGTGTGCTGTTTTTTATGCTTAGAACTCCTTATTCCCCACGCCAAATATCCACCCACTCCATATTCACAATCTTCCTATGAACCGCATTTCCTTCAAGGCTATCAAAAAAAATCTGCTGTTAAGAAACAGATCAACTCTGCCTTGTAATCTGACAGTCTTCTGATCACCAGATTTGCTACTGCAGGCTGAATTCTTTAACTGTGAATAAATCAGGGCCTAGTTTTTTTCCTAGTATCACATGTGCTGTCTTATTCACCAAATGTATATATCAAAGTACCCCAACGTTCAGCCCAGCTGGTTTTTTAGAAGCCATCTGCCTGGACTCTGTTGTTTGTTGTCTTGTCAGTCTAGCTGAAAGCCCACTGATGATTGAAGAGAAGAAAAGAGGTCACTAAGAAGTAGGATGAGGTAAAAAAAATATATATATATATGTTTGTAAGTTAACAGAATGCGTGGAAACATGTATTTCTAAATTACAGTGTGTGTGTGTGTGTGTTGGGGGGTGGGGTGGTTGTGGTTTTTTATAATTATTTTTTTCCATTTTCATAAAACAAGGGAAAGAATTGTTGCAATGATAAAAACCAAATACTGATGGGAGTGATCAGTTGAAATTTAAAATGCAGGAGGCCTATCTGAAAGTTTCAGGATGATATCATCTGTTTGGCAGTTCTGACTATTTCAAGACCTAAGATGGCACTGGACATACATGTGCACTGTTATTCATACGTAGCAAAGGGCTGTTAAATGATTTTGAAAGACAGATTTCTGTGAGGTAAATGATCTACCATGATAAAAATCATAAATCGCTATCTGGTTCATCGTTGGACATCTTTTTCCTAAATAAGGATTTGAGTGTAAACCTTTAGTAAGGTCAGTGAAATAAAGGTAGCTTTCACCCGTATTTGAAAGACTGAACCACGTGCCTTGATATTCATTTTCATATCTTCCATTTTCTGAAGAAAAGTACTTGCAAGAGAAATAAACCTAAGCATTGACTGCTAACAAAAGAACAATAATGTAATTGTTGCTAAAAACAAAGCTGACAGATAATATTTCACAGCCAAAAAAAATGCAGTTTTCAGATACAGTTGCAATCTTTTAATAAGTCTTAACTTTGTGTTTAATTATGTTAAAAATAATTATCTGTGTGTGAAATCCTAATGTCTACTTGATTTTTTCTTTTAAAGTACCATGGAAAAGCCTAAAACTGAGACCAAAATGGATCCTACTGGAATTAAGTACATAACTCCCAGAAAACATAGTATGTTAATCTGTTGGAGTTAGTTGCTGAGTTTCTTGTTATGCTGATGTAAAATCTTGCATGCACAACCAAATGCGTGCTTGCTGTATTTTTCTTACACTTCTATTAGTTTCTTTCTTGGTTATATTATCACAGAATCATAGAATGGCTTGAGTTGGAAGGGATCTAGAAGATCACCTAGTTCCAACCATATGCCATGGGCAGGTTGGAACTCCCACCAGACCAGGGCCCCAGGGCCCCATTCAACCTGGCCTTGAACACTTCCATGGATGGGGCATCCACAGCTTCTCTCTAGGCAACCTGTTCCACTGCTTCACCATCCTCTGAGTAAAGAATTTCTTCCTTATATCTGATCTAAATCTACCATCTTTTAGTTTAAAGTCATTACTCCTTGTCCTGTCAGTACACTACCTGATGAAGAGTCCCTCTCCATCTTTCATGCAGGTCCCCATTAGGTACTGAAAGACTTCTGTAAGGTCTCCTTGGAGCCATCTCTTCTCTAGGGTGAACAACTCTAGCTCACTCTTAGCTTGTCTTTATAAGAGAGGTGCTCCAGCTCTCTCTGTTTTTGTAGCCTTCCTCTGGATCTACTATAACAGCTCCATGTTCTTCTTAAGCTGGGGGCCCCAGAGCTGAATGCAGCACTCCAGGTGGGGTCTCACAAGAGCAGAGTAGAGGGGGAGAATCACCTCTCTTGACCTGCAGATAATTCTTTTTATGCATGCCAGGGAATGGATGGCTTTCTGGGCTGCAAGTGCACATTGCTGGTTCATCCTGAGATTGTCATCAACCAACACCTTTAAGCCCTCCTCCTCAGGGCCACTCTCACTCCATTCTCTGCCCAGCCTGTATGTGTGCTTGGGATTGCCCCAACCCATGTGCAGGACCTTGCACTCGGCCTTGTTGAATTTTGTAAGGTTTACTGTTGTGACAAAATTATTCATGTTTATCCCCTTCCTCTTAGGTTGCAATCTGGAAGCATTATAATTGTCTAGAATAATTAAGTTGCATTAAGTTATTGGAGGATTCTTCTCGGTACTTCTCAAAATGAAAGTAGATGCCTTGAATTCATGTAGTAGTTGCATACACTTTGCTTGCAAAAGTATCATTCTGTATAGCTGTAAACCCTATTTTATTTATCTTCCAGGTTGTACCTTGTATAACTGTATGGATATTATTGTAGGAGGAACTCAAATCACTACCATCATTACAGAGATACCTTATATTAGTCCTGGGGCTGTGACCTTGTGTTTTAGTAAACAATGACTAAAATGCCATCTTAATATATTGCAAACTAGGTATTAAATTTATGAGATACGAACTTCTTAACATAATAAATAGATGCAGTAGAAAGCCATTTTTTTATATGTTGAGGATAATAAGGAAAGTATCTTCTAATTTCCATGTAGTATGTGTTGTCACATAAAAATGTAAATGAGTCAACTTTAGCTGTTCTTTTTTCTTTTCCAGTGGATGTTCATATTATACAAAAACTTTGAAGTGCCAGTGCAAAATCTTAAAGGTTTTCTCTTAAGACGTTCTGAAACAGTTGTTACGTTGTTTTTTCTTGGGTTTCAAATACTGAAACTGCTTATGTATGCCAACAAACTGTGTATCCTAAATGCTGTAACAATGCTTTGTGCTTGAGAAGGTTCCCCTGTAATACAAACATAAGAAAAATACTCTGGTTTCATCACACTTTGAATATAGGGGCAAAACATGATTCAAAATGCTCTATTAATTCTGTATGCTTTTACAGCTGTATAAAAAGAATGCAAAAATATACCTTTCTAATATGGTAACATTTTACAACCACTTTGCAATACAACAAAGAGAAAAGTTACAAAAAGCAGCTCACAGTTGTCCGGTTCATCTGCGTTCATGAATATGTAACTCCCATTGTTGGGAAATAACAGTTGCTTCACTTGACTGGAGGCATCATAAGCTCAATAAATATTAATAAAAGTGCTTTCTAACTGTTAATTTCTGCTTTTTTTTTTTTTTTTTTTTTTTCCTCTTCTATATCCTTGTGATGTGACAGAGCATTTGAGGTCATCTGCCAAGCTATCAGTGGAGATGGAGTAAAGTACCTTTAAGCCTTTGCTAACACGGTGCTCAGCTGTGACTCAGAGGGTAAGTTAGCTGATCATACTTAGCTTTCTCTGCTGTGGTAAAATGAGCTGTAGAGAGAACACACTGAAAGCCAAGGGCCTCTAAATACTTTTCCCTTTTATGGAATAGAGCTCCCAGATCACCATTTCCTGGAGATTGTACTCTAAGCCTACACAATGGTAAAAGTAAGTTCTCTGCATTCACTGATCTATATCTGACTACAAATTTGAGCTCAGGATCATTTTTTTCCTAACTATTTTAAGCAGTAAGTTTACAGTAACAGACAAATGTTAAGAAGCACCCCGTCCTCTCTCTTTTTTTTCCCTTTCTTCCTTTAAGTTGTTTCATCTTAATGTGGGAATAAGTAGAATCTGGTGAACAGCATAGGTATTTTGTTCTTTTTTAACTCATTTTATAGGTGCAGGAGGCTTGTGCAGACTAATGTTCTAGAACTTCACCCATGTCTCTTCTTCTTGTGACATGTGAGTTAATAATCTCTACAAGTATTCAATTTTGGAAAGGTAATTTTGAAGGTCTTGCAATTTCAAGAGTTGTTCTTGGAATCATTTACTCTGATAAAAATACTGCAATAATCTCATGACAGTCTTGGATAGGACAGAGCTAGTTCAGACAGAGCTTGTTCAATGCCTAGCAAAAGATGAATCTTGCAGTAGTGTTAGTGACTTGGGTACCAACATGTTCTTGTGCACCTTGACCATTTTTAAGGTGCAGTTATATTTTGGTATCTATCCTTTCAATATCATAAGGAATAATTATTCTGTGTGTTTTAGTTAGCATTTCACCGTATTGCATGTATTGTTAACAGATCACTTTCTTCTTTGGCTGAAATATATTTATGCTTGTAGGAGATAAAGATGGTGAAGTTGATGGCAGCATGACTCCAAAAGCTGTTCAGCTGGCCAGATGAACCAGGCTTAGTACCAGGATCGTTACACTCTCTGTGCTTTGGGTTAGGCTTCAATGGCTTCAATAAGTTGTTAAGATGTTTTTGTAGGTAGAGATGCTGAATTTCTACAGCTTCCAAGGCTGTACTCCTTTCTAATGTTCTAATGAAAAAGGGAAAAATGTATCTCTAATAAATTCTTCAAAGACATTTCTTTTTTTTTTTTTTTTTCTACATCTGTGAGATGCAGATAGGCTCCTCTACTTCTTGGCAGTGTTCTGATTAAGCCCTCTTTTTCTATATGTTTTCATTCTCCCTGACACATACTGGGGCTAATTTTCATTACCTGATCAAATAGGCATAAGGTCACTTCAACAAAAAGATGGAAGAAGAACATTGCTTCACTAGTATTTTATGGTTCCATCATATCTAAACCTTCCCATTTCCTACTAGTATCAGAAATCAGTAGTTAAGACATAAAATGGGAGAACTCCTTGCACAGCGTGAAGCAAGAAGTTTGCTCCACTGGTTCTATGCATTTGCATTTATAAGATGTGATGTTTTCTGGTTAGCAAGCACAAAGTCTTTAAGGGATTTGGTCTACTGGTTTTCAGAACACTGCACAGCTTAAAAATCATCATTCAGAAATTCTGATTGATATAGTCTATGAATTAAACTATATGTTTACATATTTTGTTGAAACAGCAAAAGTAGTAGCCCTTATTTCCGCACCCAAGCAGATCATCAAGGTGTGCAGATGCTCTGTTTGTTTGAAGAAATTTCAGAATATGAATAAACATATGCAACCTTTTTGTTTTTACAGTTCTCAGAACTACAGCTTTCTGGAGAGGTATTAGAGAAAAAAAAAAAAAGTTCAGAAGAACAAATATTCCCACTTATCAGCCCCACAAAGACTTGGAACTTCTTTTCTTTAAGATAGCTTTTTAAGGAAGTCCGAGTAAGGTTCTAATTGTGTCAGAAAGTGGCTGAACTCAGTTGACTCCAAATCTGGGAGTTGTTAATGTGGTGTGAATTCATCTTTCTACCCTTCATTCTCACTTGGCTGTACTTTCTATGCTGCATCTCTAAAACAACACAGCTTGAGATTTTTCTCTTTCTATTTTTAGGTAAGCCTGTTGACTTCTTTATCTTTTAAATTTTTCTCTGCCTTTTAAAACTGAAAAATGAACTGAAACTTCATGTGCTTAATAGCTCTTTCTTGTATCGTTATGACTTGTGTTACTTTTATTTTTGTTGAAGTGTACTAGGAACTCATCTAAGACAAAAAATCAGTTTGATGCGTAAACTTTTATAGCTCTGCACAGGACTCTGGAAATACACTTTTGGCCATGGCTTAAAACATTCCTGATTATTCAGGCCCAGCATTCTGTTGAATTGAGCCTATCAGAACCATTATAAATTCATAATGAAAATGCTAACAGAGCTTGGATAAATAGCCAAATTAATCTCCTTTTTTTTTTTTTTTTCTTTTCTTAGAATGAGTTCTTGCAAATACAAAAAGTTGGTTAGGATGACAGCATCAGAGATGAACAGCAAGTCCATGTCATTTTTTCATTTCTGTGCCTCTGTCTGATCTTTACTGTGCTTTTGAAAAAAAATACCATTATTCCATTGAAGTCCTTTTTAATGTGTTTAGTGTGTTTTTAATAGTTGGTGACTACTGTTTGGTACAAAAATACTTAACTGCTGAAATAGAGGTTTAACACAACTGCTATCTGCTTGATCTCTGTGGGTTTATTAAATGTCATCTCAAATGTCTGTTTTCCATGATATTACAGACTTTAAGGATTTTAACATGTTTATTAAGGAAAAATATTTTTTATTCATGGAAAACTTTTGTTTGGTTGCTTTTATTTGGAGTTAGAGGTGGGTAAAATTGTGATACAAATTGAGCTTTCACTTATTGCAGTAGAACTAAAAATTAACCTGTAACAGGTTCTACAAAAGCTTGAAATTTGCTCTTACAGTGATTAGCATATCTCACTCCAGGAAATAAATATACTGTTTGGAGACAGTGGGGGGAAAAAAAGAAAACAGTCATCTCTGCATTGGTCTTCATAACGACATAATTTGTGTTGCATCTTTTCCAGCCTTTACCAAAGGACTTTGATGGAATAATGGTATTTTTTTCAAAAGCACATTAATGCTCATGTACAGATGTTTTTTTCAGTGTATTAGTTCTACATGAAATTTCAGATGAAGTGGACTTGTATCTGATTCTTCTAGCAAAAAGAGAAAATGGACTTTCCAATAGAATGTGAAATAAATCTCATAAATCCATTGGTCTTAGCTACTTCTGTAGTCTAAAGTTTTCACACATTATGTAGGTTTAACAAGTTCTGTGAAAGCTGAGATGAGGAACTTGTCACTAGTGAGGCTTCTTCGGTATTTCCTGTGACTGTCTTCTGCTGATTTAAAATAAAAATATATATGCACTGTGTGTTTGTTTATATGTATAAATATATAGTGTTTTGACAACTATATATATATTTTAAATTTTAATTTAATATTAAAGAACTTATTGTTTTATTCTAAAAATGTTCCCTGCCCTTCCCTGAAATGGATAGGAAAACTGTAGAAAAATAATTTTAGGTTGTCAAATTCCTTGAACTTTAAATCATCTTACCATCACCACTCTTTTGCTTCATCCATCTTAATCTCTAATAGAATAAAAGGGTAATGATGAAATTCTATACACAGCTGCAAATTAACTGTTAAAGGAATATAGTTGACAGTGCAGTCGGTTACTATATACCCGACTGTCTCTGATAACCGCCCCTCTCTCACCTGTAGGCGCCACCAAGGAATCGAATGATTTATTTATGAGGACTGTTCCTTAACTGACGGTAGGTGTCAGAGTAAGTCTTGTAATATGCTGCAGCTAAAAGGATTTAACACCGCTGATTTCTCTACTTCAGACTATTTTGCATGCTTTAATGCTTACAATATCCTTGTGAAGGCAGTAGCTAAAGTTGATACTAACAACAATAATTTTATCAGGTAGTAGACAGTGATTTTTTTTCCCTGTTCAGGCATTACTGGTATTTTGCTTCAAAAGCGTACTGCACAGTGCTTACGCAGATGTACACCAAGAATCTCTTTTTAAAGTGTTGAAAAGTTAACATGCTCAGATAAAGAGTGCCACCATCTGGGTTGCCAGTTTTACTCCTAGAGCTTTTCCTTTCTTTGAGATCTGAGATCATACTCTGTAGCACTAGAACTTTGTTGGTTACTAAAAAGCATATTAGAGATATCCAGGGTGCTGCGTCCTTGGAGGATCTTTAGAGAGGGTAGTTTAATCACAGCCAACACAGTCACAGTAGAAAAATACTAATAATCTGTGAAATGGAGGGGAGGGGTAGGAATAGCAATAAGCATGCATTTACTAAATTATACTTGACCTTGAAAACTTTAGTTAATAAAACTCAAGACAATGCTTTTACTTTTAAACCTTGATACTGTTTGTTATCGTAAAGCGATCTGTGTATTAGAGCATATATTTTTAAATTGATTTGACTTGTATTTTTGGCATCTAACACAGCCAGTGGATCACAAGGCCTCTCAGTGCTTATGCCTTCAGGCTAACTTGAAACAGTCTTACTCTCTGCAGTGTGTGGTTGTGTTAGTCCACGTTGCGGTTCAACATACTTCGCACCATCCACCATGCCAACCCTACCTGAGGACAAGGATCAACCAAAGGTGGCACAACACAACAGTTCTCCACCTGCCAAGGTAAGAACTCTTACAAATATATTTTTCTGATACTTGATTTGGAATCCTGAGGCTGAAACTGTTAGTTTGTATACATTTAGGATTTTGTAAAATAACATCTAGTGCCTTGCTGTATATCGGTGGGTTTTGATTAACTGATGAAGCTATGAATGATCTTTCAGTTGCTCTCTCAAAATTTTGTAAGTATTTTATAGATAAAGGAATGGAAATTGTATTGATGTTATTCCAGAAAACTATAATCTTTGAGAAAAGAACTTAGATTCCTACTTCGCAGTAGACTTGAAACATGTAGTGTTGCTTTTACAGATGTCTGAGATGATATCCAATTTGCGTGTGTGTGAAAGAAGGAAATCTGATTTTTGGTCTGTACTCAGTGCTATATTTTCCAGAGTAGTAGATGAACATATACTGAGACTATACCAAGTGCACATGGGTCCTCCCTAGAGACATTCATCACTTCGCTAACCCAATTTATTATAAATATAAGTTTTAACATGTTTTTGCAGATAAATTTAAAAATCATTAAGTGATGATGGTTTTGCCTTTTAAATAGTTTATATCACTGATAAAAAGTAGTTTTATGTTCTAACATTTTATCTGTTGTTGTTTCTAATAAATTGTTAGCTTAGCTGAAGTAAAGAATTACCAACTCACAGGTTACCCAGATCATCCTGTTTGATGCAAACTGTTATAAAGGAGGAGAGGATTTACAGTCTGGCACATCCTCAATTAAAAATGTATCACTTACTGGATTTGAGGACACAGTATTCTACACTTTAGGTGAAAACATCCGCTACTTCAGCATCATTGGAAAATATTGTCAGCAGTGAACTCTACATTAATTTGTCATGCATTCCATCCAAATTGCCATCGTGTTGAGTGTTAGTTTCCTGGCTTGAGATAAACACCATAGATGCATGCAACTTTATCAGACTTTTAGCTGAGAAGAAACTAAAAAGTCAAAAAGTTGGTTTGTTTATTTGATTTTAATTTTAATTTATTTTTTTTTGCTTTGTTTTTAACTCTCCCACGTTAAGAGTATTTGAGAGTACCAAAGACTTGCTAGATAAAATGCACCCACTAGTGGAGGGCTGGGGGGCTTGGGGGCTTGGGGGGGGGAAGCTAGCAGACATCAATGACTCTTCCTCATTTTGTTTCAGCAAAGAACACTTCTGAAAAAAATGAAAACAAACCATACATTGTGCATAGTTTCTTGTCTATTTCGAGTATCTTTTTATTTGGTGGAAGAGCAGGGCTGTATTTCTGAAATTCATTTTGAGAAAGCAGATCTTGTTTTCCATTTCAGTTTTTCTTACAGCAGCCTCTGTTGACCACTGTGACCAATTAAACATCTGGGTTGCTGAGGGAAGTAGTTGTGAAGTTCCCTTTAACACCAGTGTGAGACCAGTTAGCCTAATTCAAAGCACTTAAACCCCTTGTTTGGAATGTCATTTGAATTAAGAGCATTTAGTTGAACTCTGTGTGCTGTCCAGTTAAACATACTGGAAGTACTGAACATTTTAAAAGGGTTCCATTAAAAATAGTTTATCCCAGCATAAATAAATAATAATGAAAAAAAAACCTCAGGTGTCTTTTTTTAGCCACTTCTGCATTTTAACTTAATTAGATTTGTTTCACATTAAATTAATATGTTTTTGCTGATATCCTTAATAACTGATTTTAGGCTTTTAGCAACGAAAATTAGAGTCTTAAAAGTTAGGTTAAAAGATTTATAGTATTTATAGTATCCTACTGTTTGTCCTACACTTCTAGGATTGGTTGTGAGATGCCTTCTTTATCTCTTTTCAAGTGAGAAGTTTTGCCTTTTTCCAGCTTTCTCTTTTTGTTGTATCCTGACCGGTATTTTTCTGTCTATTCCGACTGCTGAGGAAAAACATGTCTAATGCTCATAATATTTTTGGTACACTCATTATTCCATCAGTCAAGAGTCTGCATTTATTCTTTTCTTCTTCCAGTTTAAATTTATGTTCCACTTTCATCAAATCACTGCATGTTACTTGTTCTGAAGATGTCCCATGCTAATTTTGTCTTTTTTTTTTTTTTTTTTTTTTTGCATCTCTTTCAACTAAATATTTCAACTACAGAATTTTATTACCTTCCTTACAAAGCTCTCAATGCAGCACTTCACTTAAACATATAAAATCAAGGTGATTTAAAACCACATTTTACTCAAAAAAACTGCTCTGAGACGTGTTATTTGTCAGAGGCATTTCATGTGAGTTGTCTGTTCCGGACCAAATT
The DNA here is from genome assembly GCF_047663525.1 of Anas platyrhynchos. Lineage (NCBI taxonomy): Eukaryota > Metazoa > Chordata > Aves > Anseriformes > Anatidae > Anas > Anas platyrhynchos. The sequence goes on along the minus strand of NC_092591.1, from coordinate 63,672,133 downwards.
TATTCTGCCATTCAGTCAAGTCCTTTCATTATTTTCTGAGGATGAGGCCATGTGGCAGAGGATTTGTTTTTCAGTGCTTTAAAGAACTCAGGTGGTATACAGGAAAGCTTTATCATCTGACTGTTCTGGCATGGTAGCCCTTGTAGCAGAAGTGCATTTTTTCCATTACTGTTCAAATCCATCCAAATTTGGCTGGATTATAAAACTGTTTAAGCATGTTTTCTGTATGCTTAGCAAGGGCTTGGTAGAGCTTAACAGCCAGAATCTCTGCAGATCCTATCTGCCCTGAGCATCCTTGAGCCTCTTCTACACCATCTTCTAATACGGACAAAATTGCATTTGTTATCTTCCCAGCCCTGCACAAAACCCCTCCAACAGGACTAGAAAGCACAAGATCATCCTTGTAGAGTGTGTGAATGGATTCTTATGTGAAACAGAGGTGGAGTCAATTTTACCCTCCGTTTGTATGGGAGAAAGGCTTGGGACAAAAAGGGAATAGAGACTGATAGCAAGCAGTCACTGGTACTAGGAGGTGAGGCAGCTATTGCAGATGGCTGAAGAACAGTTTTGTCTGGAAGCTAACATGGAGAGGGCATTTATGGACAGGCAATAGGAAGGTAATGGAAAACTTCTGTCTCATCCTTGTGCAGATGCACAATGTGCAAAAGTATAAGTTTCCAGTTAGAGCTCCTGTTCCAAGATCTGCATATATCAGTCTGAATGCGCCTTAGGGTATGTTTTTTCTTCGTTTCTTTGAAGTCAGCTGGCCTTGAGAAGAGCTTCATGTTCTAGCTCTTATTGCCACTCCATATAAAAAAAGATTTGTACAATAGGAAGTGTGAGTTTCCATCTATGTAAAAGTTGAACTGCTATAGTTGCTGACTGTGATTAGTGTTTTCTATCTGACCTTAACTAGCCTTGACTATGGTCTTTTCCTTTTTTTTTTTTTTTTTTTTTTTTAAATGACCTGTTTTTAGAGTCTTAAAATGGAATTGAGTGATTTTAAGGCTGATGTTCTTATGTCATGAAAAACTTGTACTCTTCATCAGTGAGGAGATTAATATAAACAATGTGCTTGTGTACTCAGCGTGGCGATCACCTGCATTTTTGTCATTGACAAAATACAAAATAAATAACAAATTGTCATAGACAAAATACATTGATACTTAATAGCATTTTCAAGAATTCTACTAAAATTGGTTTTAAGTTGTTATAATACAATATTACTTGTGTTTGTATCGCATAATAGATGGTGCTTTTCCATTTTTACATTCACAATGTTACAGGAATATTTTTCTTAAATTTAAATGTTCCTATTTTCTTGGCATGTTACCTCTTCCACTCTCCTATGATTAAAAATGTGAACTTGTCCAGAAAAGTCACATGAGGCTTATGACTATAGAACCGTGTAGCTGTGTGGAATGTATTTATTTATTTACTTTAGTTTTAAAAAATAAATAAGATTGAATTTGCAACCAAACCAAGAACTCTAAATTAGATGTACAATTCAAAACTTATATTATTTGCATTTCAGAAGAAAAGTTGTGCTATATGCTGCATTATTATACTATTTTCAAAATTCTTCTAGAGTTCTTTGAATTAATCAGAATATATTAATTCAAGGAGAGTAAAAAGTTTCACTTGTTGAAAGGTGTTCTATTGTATCTGATACCCAACAGCTACATGACTACTAATATTTTCTGTATGCATATAATTTCACTTCAATTTATTACTCTTGGCCACTTGTTTATTGTAATAAACATTATGACTACACTAATTTCTTCACCTGACATTAGATGACTGTAACAAAACTATAAATTGATGGCCTTCATTTTGAAGAATTGAAATTTCTCTGCTCTAAACCTTAGACAATAAAAAGCTGTTATAAAAACACTAATTTATGCATTTAAAGAATGCATCGTGTAATAGTTTAGCTTATCAAGTCAATCTTAATGAATATTATTAAAGTAACCAAACTTGTTCTGAATTTTATTGCATTTGTGTCAGCCTGTAGTAGGTAAGCATTCTTAAAAGGAATAAGCACAACTGAGAGTATTTCAGTAAAAGCAAAAAAGTAAAAGCAAAAAAAACAGCAGAATGTAAGTGGCTTTGTGCCATGGGTAGTAAACATGCTCTTTTAGCAAATTCAGAAATGTCATAGAATCACAAAACGGTTTGGTTTGCAAGGAACCTTGAAGATAATCTAGTTCTGCTTCCGGCCACCCCCGCCTATGCCCAACATCAAGGACAGGGACACAAACTTCATCTAATCCAATACCAATGGAAGTAAAACTAACTAAATAAATAAATAATCTTAGGGAGCTTTGGGTTGTAGTTTCAAGAAAAATTTAGACTCAAATGACTAAATAAGGAAGCCAGTTACATTTTGAGAATGTAGATTTTTATTTTTATTTTTATTTTTTTTTTGGATCTTACAATCTGATTGATGGCAGTTCCCTGCCATTTTGGGGAAGCTTTCATTCCAACTATAATTACTTGCACTGCTATGGTATGTTCTATACAGGATTTTACTTGAAATTAAAAATTGCTACCTTCTAAAAGGTGTCTACACTCCCTCCCTGCCTATGCCCCACACCATTCCTCCCCAGAATAATTTTGCATTAATCCCTTTTTTTGATTTGTTGACCGACTGAAGAAACAGGGTTGGTTTTGTACAAGAAAACCTTCTAACAACACAGGGGTTGATTTCATTTGATTTGTGTGTGTTTGTGAAAGAATCTGAATGTAGTACATGGTGGAAGAAATCCACAGTTCATTATTCCAACCTGATCCATCTCCACATCTCCATTTGGGATATCTCACAGAAAACAGATTCCTTCTCTTAAGCTCACTGGCATCGTTGTGGTGGAAAGTGTGGAGTTAAGTACAAGGGCAAGTTATCATATTTTTTAAGAAGACAAATGTACATTGATACTTGTTGTCAGTTTCTTTTGTCACTTAAATTGTATTGTTCTTATTTAAATATTGCAATTATGTATTCTTAAAATATTTTTTCCAATTAATGGAAGGGATAAACAAGTAGAAAACTGACGAGATGACCATATAATTATTATTTTTTTTCTGGATAACATGTGCAAACTTAATATGATACTTATTCAAGTTTTCATGGTACACAACTAGTATTTCAAAGCTTGTGTACCTACATTAGCACAGTTATACATTGCTGTTTTTCACTCTTGCATTCAGCTCTTAAGTTCTTTAGGTATTAGACCCATTCAGTAAAAGAATGGATTTGTTGTGTAAAAAAATCAGTTTGTCTATCATTATAAGGTTTTCCCAGAATTTGCATTCGTATTAAGTTAAGGTTGTGTGCATTAAACCTTCGTAAAGATAACTATCCAGGTCTCCACCACTTCTTTTCAGCAGTTTAACTAAAGGCCTCTAATTCACATATGTTTTATCAAATAAAATCCAATTCTCACTTAGTTCAGTCATTTTCTCTTTAAGCTAAATTGACAAATGCATTTTTATTTTTCACATCAATGTTCAGTGTTTTGACTTTCTGTTTAACTACACTTTTATTTCTCACAAAACATTCAGGACGCTACTGTTGAAGGAACAATGCGCACTACACCTTCAATTGTTCTTCCAGAGAATGCAGTTATGCCTGATGTAGAAATTGATAAAAATCTGGTTAACAGGTACTACATAATACATTTCTGATCTATGTATAAATTGTACAGTAATTCCAGGATCTGTGTAATATTAAAATATTATCGATGTGTCTTTGTAATTAGATTGTATTGTATTTCTATTTTGATTACTTTGAGGTGTGGGTAAGCAGGGTGATGGGAGTACAATTGATACTGCAAGAGTAGAGTTCCATGTGTCACTAATCCTGCCAACCTAAACTGGTGTCCTTTAAAATTTACATGAACTTTCTAATCTTTCAGAATAGCATAATTTGAAACTTAAACAGAAATGTGAATTTAAATTTTGTATGTTTTTGACTAACAGTTGCAACTTTCGAAATGTGTCTTTCTGTTAGTAAATAAAATATGGCCTGGTGAGGAAAAAATTATTTGGTCCTTGTGTAGGCATAGAATGGTGTTTGTGCCCTACAAGGATGACTGGCAGTGACGTTTCTCATGTTCCATGCATAGAACACAGTAGCCAGTGTGTGATACTTTTCTGATGTCCAGATTTTAAACATTTACTTGGACACCATCTGTAGGCAATTGCCATGGTGGTGGGCAAATACCCCACCCTCCCCCCATTGGAAGATTTTCAATTTAGTAGTTAAATCCCTGATTCTGGTCTATTAATTACATAATACCAGTAGTGCTGCCTTGAATTATGTAAATATTTCTGTTGAAGCAAGAAGAGCTTTGTAGACTGATACAAAGTTATGAAATAGTGAAAATTTTCATAGTATGTTCAGCCCTCAGTGTTGACTCTTGCAATTGGGCATATCTTATATATAGCTAGCTATATGACCGTCTTTTGGCAGTATTCATAGCGTCATGCTGAAAAATACACATTGTAGCAATATTTGCAATCTGTTGGAATTGTTTTCTCTACTGAAAGGAAAATGTAGGAACAAACTGTTGTTTGATTGTTCTTACAAGCAATCTGCACCATCTTTAAATTACCCGATGTTTTTAATGATGGAATGTGTGGTTTTGGCCAAAAAAAATGCACTTCCAACGTATGACAATTTGTAAGGCTTAATTGTAAGTTCAGAATTTCCAAGGAGGTTTGTGATAATAAAAACAATTTGCAGGTTTTAACAATAATTTTGGCAGGTATTTAATTTAAATTCTATGTTTAGCATCTTATAGTCTTATCAACTGTTGAAAATTCTTCTTAATTCTACTATATTAAGTATGTCTTTGAGAGTATACCTTCCAGTCTTGTGCATGTTATCTTTATATTGAATTAAAGCAGATATTAATAACAATTTAAGCTGATGCTGGTGAAGTTACTGTTATTGCGTATGGTGTACCTTACAAAAATTGTAGGTAGCTTGTTGTTGCTAGATAACTTAGGATTTGTTTTGTTTGTTTTGTTTTCCACACAGTACAACATATTAGAACATATTCTAACACTAGTCAGCATCTTTAAAGTTCTTTTCTCACTTTTTTTCTTTCTCTGAAAAAAAAAAAAACCAGACGCAACAGGTTTAGGTTCCTTTTTCATCTCTCTTCTTTCCATTCCTGTCTTATATCTGTTCAGTCCTCCTTGCTGTTTCAGTGAAAGATCATGGAAACAGATGGGACTGCTTTCCTGATCTAGTGAGATAAAATATCAGAAGAAAATTAAAGTAGATATTTTTTCTATGATAAACAGTTGGAAGAAAAAAGTATAACACCTAAACACAGTGAGTTTTGAAGCAGATGTTTGGGGCCATTCACGTAGGCCAGGCAAGAATAGCACTTTGAGGTTAAGCATATATGAAAGTTGCTGAATTGAAATAATAATTCTGTTTGAAGCTGAAAACTTCAATTTTCAGATGAATTAGGGTTATTTTAATCTTCTGATAAAACACACTTCTTGACCTGGAAATTGAATTTACTGATCTGATATTAGACTTGAATTATGGGAAAAAATAATCATAAAGTATCAATCAAAATTGGTACTATAATTTGCTTGCATCCATAAAATGTACCTCTCTGAACATCAAGATTGTTTAAGAGGTAGAATTATAATGCAGCCCTACAAAAGCAGCATTACCTGCTGGATCAGCAATTAATTTTCTGATGTCGTTTAAGATATTTACCTGCTATGTCAGTGTGGCAGCCTAAGAAATTATCTTAATCATAAAGTTTAGTTTAGGGAAACACTATCAACTTACAAAGACTAAAAATTACTTTTTGTAACATACCTATTTAGATGAGTTTCATGTCATGATAGAAATAACTATTTGCTTTAGTTTGAGAAATTGAAAATTCACAGTATCTTAGGTCATCAGTAAATGTCAGGATATTTCTGTAATATTCCTTCGTTCTGTAGTCTTCCTTTCTTTCTTTTTTTTTTTTTTTCTTCCTATGGCATCCTCCCATATTTTTTTTTCATTTATTTTTCTCTCTAGACCTCGTAGTCCTCATAGAAGACATTCTAACCGTGCCACTAGGAATTCAACAAGTTCATTGACTTCTGTTGGTAAGAAGTGATTATTCATTCAAGCTAGGATGTCTTCTCTGAAAATTTGACAAGCAATGAAGATGTAAACAGAATCACAGAACCATCTAGGTTGGAAGAGACCTCCAAGATCACCCAGTCCAACCTCTGACCTAACGCTAACCAGTCCTCCACTAAACCATATCACTAAGCTCTACATCTAAACGTCTTTTAAAGACCTCCAGGGATGATGACTCAACTACTTCCTTGGGCAGCCTGTTACAATGCCTCACAACCCTTTCTGTAAAGAAGTTCTTCCTAACATCCAGCCTAAACCTCCCCGGCACAATTTTAGCCCATTCCCCCTCGTCCTGTCACCAGGCATGTGGGAGAACAGACCAACCCCCACCTTGCTACAACCTCCTTTAAGGTATCTGTAGAGAGTGATAAGGTTGCCCCTGAGCCTCCTCTTCTCCAGGCTGAACAAGCCCAGCTCCCTCAGCCGCTCCTTGTAAGTCTTGTTCTCCAGACCCCTCATCAGCTTTGTTGCCCTTCTCTGGACTCACTCAAGCACCTGAATGTCCTACATACGGTCTGATTGTCTTGACTAAAGCTTTCTTTCATGTACTTGCACATCTGTAATGCATACATAGGGAGTGCATGCACAGGGAATACTGATAACATTTTAGATAGTGATCGTGAGTTTATGAGCATCTTTGACTTAATCTCAGTGGGTAATCTGTGGTTTTGATGACTTGCTCTAAAATTGTGAATATAACAGCATTATAAAATGAGCAGTCAGAAATTTTTAATTAATGCAAGCTCAAAGTTCAACTTACAGTTGTTTTGTGCTGGTTGCTCTGAAGTGCAGCAACCTATCTGGATACATGAAATACAGCTCTAATTCTGATGTTTTAAACCCAGACAACAGTGGTCACGTGATTGATTTGGTAAATGATCAGCTGCCAGATGTCAAAATATCAGAGGAAGACAAAAAGAAGAACCTTGAATTACTAGAAGAAGCAAAGAAAGTGAGCGAGAGGTTTCTAATGCGCAGAGGCAGAAAATCAAGAAGTAGTCTGCCTGAATCACCCACAGGTACGTGCAGATTCTGAAGATAAGATTTCACATTGTACTTCGATCTGCAAATGCATAAATAAATATCTACTGTAATGTATACATTGCTTCTTTAGGCATACACTTTGTTAATTTGAAGGTTAGAGTCCCTCTGTCTCTCTTCACAATTCAGTATGAAGCAGAAATGACCAATCTATATTCAGATGTAACAGTAGACAATTTTTGTAGGTGTCTGAATGATACACTGCAGACACTAATAGGAAAGCAGGAGCTATTTCAATTGGAATCTTAAAAAAAGTCACAAATTTTCTTGTCAAGATTTACTGCCTAGAGACACTATTGTACATAAAATGAAACCTTAATGACAAGATACTCATATTGTGGAAAAACATACCACCCAGACATAATTACACAGACTTTTATTTATTCTAAATATAGTTGTAAACTAGGCTAACTGGACCAGACCTTCCTTTAAAAATTATAGAATAAAATGTTTTGTTCTAGAATGTCACTTGAAATTATTTTTCCCTCATAGGAAGTATTTGAAAGCTAGGACAAAAATGCCATTTTTATTGTGAAATAGGACTTTCATTTACCTTTGAAATACCATTTCAAAACAGAATTCTGTCTTAAAATCAGCTTGACACCTTCTGTAGGGAAAAGAAAACTTAAATCTTTTTAAATTAAATTTTTCTAAATTCCTTGAGTTCTTCTCTTGTGCCCACTCCTCTGCAATGCTTACAATCTCATAAAACTGAGGGGAATGATAATTCTGGGTATCAACAAAATTTATTAGTTTGTGCTAGGTATATGAGATAAAACCTACTCTAAGTTCATAATTGGCAAAAACAATTTGGCAATTAAAGTTACTTGTCATACTTGGGACAAACATGACTGTTTGATAACTATGAGATTAATGTTTTAATTTTTGCATGAATTAAAAAAAAAATCAGAAACCACAAGGCTAGAGAATAAAATTACTTTTTTATTTGTGTATCTTGTTTTAATGAAGCAGTTTCCCCTACACTTAGTCCGAAAGTTTCACCAGTAGCATCTCGGAGCAACTCTCTCACTCTTCCTGTGCCATCAGGTAAAATGATCTATGCAGGTCCAAATCTTAAGTTATTAAAAATAAAAAATAAAATAAAACTAATTTTCTTAGTATCTCTGGAGAAGAAGTCAGAATATATGCATTCAAGCATCTCCTGAATTTGAAAAAGCTCTTTAATACCTATAATATACAAGTAAATCTTGATATATGATGATGTATAAGTAAATATTTACTTTGTGTTTTTGTTATATTTTGCTCCTGTGGTGCTGCTTAGCACCCTTTTAAATAATATTTTATGCATTTAAGTTTTCATCTTAGATGTAAGTGTGTGTGTATGTGTTTGCTAATGTTGTGGTATTAAAACTTTTGAGCAAAACCATCAGGATACACCTTAATCACACATGTCTTCCTAGGATCTGATGCATGCAAAACCACTAGCGTCGAGTCAGTATCACCAGGGCTGGTAAGAAAGAGCTGAATATTCTGCACAGTAACCTGATTATTAAAGTACTATATCATATTACACTGTTCTGTTCATCCCTGAGGAAAATTGGAAATTTTCACTACTATTTTCAATACTAAAATACAATTACTAGCATTTTTTCCTGCAAATTGAGAAACCAATAAATGTTAATTCAGAAGACCAAAACCCATGACGTAATGACTGCTGAAGGATCACAGAGAACTGTGAAGTATAGAAAATGAAAACATATATATAATCTTAATCTATGGCAAAAAACAATCCCTAAAAATACTTCATAAATAAATATAACGATGTAAAAAAATATTTACAGTTCATCTATTAATATTTGTATATAATGCAGCATAGATGTCAAAGAAAATCTTGTAAGACATACACTTCTTTCTTCCCTTTTTTGATAGAATAACAGAACTGTGAAAGAAGATGAGAGGCAAACTGCAGAGGTAAGTGTTTGATATGGTGTTGTACAAAATCTGTTGTTTTTTCTAAGCACACATGACTGACTTGTGCAGCTAAAAAGGCTAAAAACTTTACTAAGTGAACAGAAAAGCAATACTGAACTAAGAAAAAAACAATACTGAGTTGGGAAATTTCAAAGCACCTGCCAATATAGTGGTGAAAAATGGGCTACAGCTATCCTGTGTCCTGCTATGAATACATTCTCATTCCTGCTTTATCTTCATCAAAATCAATATAATAAGTACCTTCAGAATTCAAGTAAAAAAACCTACTGTGGCCATTTCAATGTACACTGGTGTTTTAGGCAGATGTCTTCTTCCAGACCCATTTAATTTAGCAGAAGAGGTTACTGTACTTAATATTCCATACCACTGATAGGATGGTACAAATCTACATGTCTATTGGGGGAGCATCTTAGGTGAATGCTTCCTAACTTGGTTGAGGTAACATCAGATGGTCTGATGTCCCTTTAAAGAGATTTTCTCTTAAGTGAATTAGGCAATGCTTTTACTGTACACACACACACACACACACACACACACACACACACACAACGCATTGCCTAATTCACTTATACACACACACACACACATATATATATATACACACACATTTCAGCACAACTTTGGAGCAGTAACTACAAAGGGGAGGAGTAACAATATAATTAGAGCAGAGCCCTCGAGTTACATTTGTTTGCTGCCTTAACATGCTGATAAAAGTGTCCTTAGACAAAAGTTTAGATTCTGTACCAGAGTAACCAAGAAACAGGCACACATTGTTTTGCCAATTCTCTTCTGGAGATTGCAAACAATTATAACCTATGGTAATGCACACAGAGAAAGATTTTGAATAGCTTGCATGCATTTATTCTATACATCTGCCTCAGTTGTCTCTGCATCTTGCTGTATCACAGTGAGGGCAGAATGAGTAACATGTCTCTACCTCCCTTCCCCACCCCTGAAAGCTGTAATTTAGAGCCTGTTAAAGCTGCGTGATAATGAAGTCCTGTGCACTCAATAGAACAGTGCAAATTATTAATCCCAGGGAACAATATAACAGAAGAAAGTATGGATTGGTGGTCAGAGTAATGAAGTACATATTAATGGGACTTTTTAGTAGTACTAAATTATATTAAACTAAAAACCCCAGCACAAAGGGAACTAGAAATGAACGTGGAAACATGACAAACACAGAGCAAAATTAGTATGTTTTAACTTTGTGTACAAAACCATATTTTTTTCCTTGGGAGGTGAGGAACTAACAAGAAAAAAAAAGTCAAATCAAAAAAACTGGAAATTAACAGTGCTGTAAGGTATAGGGCTCAAGGTGTATACTTGGGCAAACCTTACATTATGATGATGAGAATCCTAGCACTATGAGTACTTCTGGAATGGGAGAATGTTATCTCAAATGTTCAGAGAATTCCAATTTAGTGTTCTTTCAAGTGCCTTTCAAAAATTATTTCCATTGTCAAAAGCACATGTTTAAAGGCAAACATCAATGAAAATGACTCTATACGGGGAAAATCCATCATCAGAGCAGGGGAAGAGAGAAATCCACTCTTGTTTCTCTGTTTTATATGTGTCTCTCTACTTTCAGAATGCTGCTAAAGGATTAACGGATCGAAGGCCAAATGATCAAAGGAAGATTTCTCAGGGAAGGCTGGTTCCACGCTCTGCTGGTTTTGAAAACTCCAAAGAAAACCTGTCAGAACAAAAAGAAAACTTTGATCCGTGTAAGCATATAGATACTTTGTCCAAATGCTCCCCTTCAGGCAGTGATGGTGGCAGAATGTCTCTTAACACTTGTGTGAATGTTTGTGAAAAAGAACTTGCAAAATCATTCCTCAAGAAAGCAAAAGAAAATGATGCTCCTTTAAGAACCTATTTACCAGGAATGGGAAATACAGACCCCAAACTAAAAATTCCTGTTCCAGAAATGAGGGACCATAAAGTTTCTTGTAAACCAGAATTTAAACTATGTGGGCTGCGTCCTCCTCTACTACGAGCTGTATCATGGGATAGCTTGGAGCCTGGACAAAAAGATAAAACACCTTTAAAACTACCATCTGAGGAAGAGAAAAGCTTTGGTGGTAATAAATCCAACAATCAATTTAAAGCATTCAAAGACCTCCAAATCCAAGTTCAGCCTGTTCGAATGCAGAAATTGACAAAGCTCAGAGAGGTGAGTCCTAGTTATCAGTTGTATCCTGTTTTAAAGTTACTTTTGCATCTTACTAAACTTTCAACTTGCTAGCATTATTTTTACCATTTCAAAAAATGTATTCTAATATAATGGCAAACAATTTCAGCAAAATAAATACAGTATTGTATCAGTTTTCCTTTCCAACTTTAGTAAATCGAAACCTGTAACTAAACACCATGGAATTACTATTTCCTAGTTCTTGTCAAATAGGCTTCAACTGCACTGTTGTCTCCTTGTGCATGTGCTCTTGCACATAGGGGGTTTTGTCTTCAGGAAAGACAAATTGTAGTACTGGTGTCAAGGAAACACTAATTGCTTTCATTGTGAGAGAAAGGTGAGTATAAAACATGATAATTCATTTTTGCACAGTTTATGTGAACTATAAACAGGAAGCAGTTGATTAACAGCCACGTCATTTGTAAAACATACTTTGCAGTAAAATGATCTATTTTGGTTTCTAAAGAGTTTTTTTAATCTGAAGAATCTTTCCTTCCTGAGGATGTAACAATATTCTCTTTAAAGGGGTCACTTATGCTCTTTCACTTCCTTTACTTCCCTGTACAACGCTTTTCTGTTCCTTCGGAATTTTCCTCAGAACCAGAGAGACAAAATACTAACTGGCTGATTTCTGTGTGAAAGGGTTGAGACCTATGTATAAACAGAAAGCTTTAATTTGAAGTTGAGATGGTTGTTATACTTTCTTGTAAGGGCTTACAAGACCTTGTGTCTTTTACTATTTGTAAGTTTTCTTTGGATTTAAAAATCATTTTTGTTTTGTTCAGCTGAGTTGTTTTGTGTTTTGTGGACAATACCTCTCGGTATTGTCCCTTCTAAGGGTAGTTGTCCTGTCATTCGAGACTACAGGCCTTTGCAATATTGTTACATTTACAAGATCTCAAAGGACAGGAAGTGTTTTTAGCATGCATTTTTGCTTATTGAACATCCTCAGAAAATGTGTCCAGAGTTTTTGAACTGAGTGCCCCTGAGAGCAGATAAGCAGACTTAGAGTTCCAAGTTCTAACATGGTACAAATCTGTCAGCCTCCTAAAGGACAGTATTGGACTCTGAAATCTTTTTAATTAATCTTAAATTAATCTTTTGCTAAATAATTGTCTTAAATGATTGTCAAAAAGAACTTTGTCTGAAATAATTAAACCCTAAGAATTAACTACTGTATTAAAAAAAGTAGAAATAGCATGGAATGATGCAGCAACTGATGTGTATAGGACCTTTAAAAGGGAGGGAACTAGTAGTTCCTTCCCTTAACATCATAATATTTTTTTCAACCTCCGCTAGTTAATACTTTAAGACAAATACAGGGCTGACAATTCTGAGGACCTCAAATTCCGCACTTTGGTTACTTCCTTTCCACTGTAGTGCTTGGGAATGACACCTTGGTTATTCATCTTTTCTTGTTTATATAACACACATTCTTACTATATATGTACTGGAAATGTTCATATAGAGGCACCTGAGCCATGTGACTGAGTGTTTTCGTAGCTGTAAACAGAATCAGAAAATTAATACAACATGGCCTGTAATTCTAGTTATGCAGGATTTGAGCTCTGACTAGTTGGAGTTGTTTACTTATAAAGAAAAGTAGGTGTTTCATATTCTCAAATATATTTTAAATTTGTGAAGTAGGAAATGATAGAAGAAGAAAAGATAATGATGTGTAATCCTGAAGACTGTGTTCTTCCCTACCTGTAGGGAATAGTGGTACAGTAACAGTGAAATATTAACTTGTGTCTACTAGCATACCCAGCTTTGGTGTGAGTAAATCCTAATAAGTCCATAAGGTGGCAAAATCTTTGATACCTGATCTTCTGTACTTTCTCCTTTCTGGAACACTAGCTTGCTACTATGTTTTTTTCACATTCATTTACTAAAACTCCCTTTTTGTACTCGAGTAAGGGGCCCATGTTGCAAATCTTTATTCAAATGACCAGGATTTTTGCTAAGTAATGCATGTATGAAATTTGAAATACGTGATACTGATATTGTAATAACTATAACTTCATGTAAATATCTCCAGTATGTTTATTAACTAAAGTGAATGTTTTATTTAGTGTTCATTTGTCAGGTATATTTATATTGAGATTTCTAGTTAAGTTACTTGTAAATGTTACTGTTTTTCTTAACAGGAGCATATTTTGCTGAGAAATCAAAATTTAGTTGGACTTAAACTTCCTGAACTTAGTGAAGCAGCTGAACAGGAAAAAGGTGCAGTACCACAAAAGGAGTGTGTCTTTGTTACACAATTATTTTTTTTAACATAATTAACTGATACAGAAAATGAAACATTTCTTATTTTTTTTCAATTACAATACTAAATGTACTGAAGCAGTCATGGAGGAGGGTAGTAAATGGTGATTGAGAGACCAGTAAAACTAGTAATGTTTTTGGATTTGGCTGTTGATTAGGCTTGGGAAAAAGAGGAATGCATCTTCTGATCCAACAGCCAGTAGCATGCCCTTTGCCCTGTATGGTTCATGCATGGGGAGCAGGAATGGAAGGATGCAATGTGAGAGGTGATGGCTTGCATGATCTGGGACTGTTTCACAAAACCTCAAAGCTTCTGTTACACAGGGAGATGGCTGAGATATTACACTTCATGTTACCTCTGAAAACAGTCTCATCTTCCGTTTGAGTGAGACTAGATGAAAACATGCTTCTTGTCCTCTACCTGTTATTACAGTTTGTATCTTTGGATTTTCATACGTGGTAGTATTATTCCTGTCGCTCTGCTAGTACATTTCCCAGAAATTATTTAGCAGGCCTTGTTTGAAATTGTAAAATAGTTGCCATTTTACTGGTCTGTTAAATAATTTGGGCAAATCTGAACCTTCTGAGAGGAAAACATTATGAAAAACTAAGCATTATTTTATCCAGCTTTTCAACCAAGAACTCTTGAGTATCATGAACGTTTTGAAGTCTACTACTCATATAAATGATAGTCAGCACATTGAAGGTCAAACCCTTGTTAAGGCAAGTGAGGGGTCAAATCCTTAGCGTGTTTGTCAGGGAGACTTACTTCCTTACATTGTCATAAAAGCCACCTTTTCTTTTTAAGTGGAGTCGTAAATTTGCTTGAACAATAGCGAGTAGCCAGCTACTTCATTATTACTATTATGAATCAAGTATACTGGCTCCACCATGTTTTGTTATTAATGCCAAGTTATTGTGAATATCTTAGTAAACACAGCCGTGCCTCTACAGAAGTCTAGATAAGTGAGCTGTGTTAGGCTAGGGACCTTGTGGTGTTAGGCTGTGCTTCTATGAGGACATACACAATGGTTCGAAAATAATTAGACTTTTAAATGTAGAAGAAATGCACAGAACTTAAACGTAGCTGGAAATAGGAAGAACCTACTGTTCTTTTCTGCTTTTCATGATAATGTTCTCCACCTTGAAAAAATCTGAGATTTTTCACACAGTTATGAACATCTAAGAATCTGTCTGTTATGCTAAATGAACAGGAAGCCTGGGCAAAGGTATCTTCCCAGGTCTCCGATCTAACTGGGGGTCCTGACTTTCCTACAGGAGAGTCCTTCATTAAATTATGGCAAGAGGAGAGGATAAGGTAAATATTATATATGAAATTAAATAAAATTAAAGTAAAAGTTAAGTAAAATGAATTTAAAAAACAGATAATTTAGACGTATCTTGGTCCTTATGAAAGTAACACAAGTAGAGAACACAATTGCTACCTTTTAGTTCTGTTTCAAAGAAAATACAGTGTGAACAAGTACATGCTGTAGGTTCATCATAAGTGGTGCATAAAATCTTTAGTGTATTATAATAGAAATATTATTGGCAGGTGACATTGAAAGCCTTATAAAATGACTACTCTATGAAATTTAGGCTAAAATTTTCAGAAATGATTTAACTGTACTGCTAAAATACACATGCAAAAATGCTAGATGTTCCCCTAATGAATTTGGATGCAGTCTGAATTGTAGAAAAAAATGCAATTGTTAATTTTCAGTGCATTAGAGACTGTCAGAGCACAAATTACTTCAGTCTATCTAGATAAAGAATGACAGTTGTAATGGTTACTTCTGTTGCCTCTGTTCAAAGGGAAGACAGGAGGAGTGAGTGATGCATCCTCACTCAGTAAAGGAGGTAACATTATGCATTAAGGGGTGAAGAACCTATTCTTGTTGCCCCACTTCTGTTCCCGGCAGAGGTGGGATGAAATCCTCACTGACTTTTTAAAGACTATGCTTAGGTTAGGTCCTACTAGATTGTGAGATGATGACTTCATTTTTAATACATACCTTCTCAAATAACATTAAAAAGATTTTTATCTGCAAATGTCTTTAGGCCCTTCACCTCTCCCCTCTCCCACTGAAGAGGAAGAGACAAAGAATAGCTCTGATGTTATGCCCAGCATTCCTGATGTATTGCTGCGAAAACTACGCGTGCACAAATCTCTTCCAGGAAGGTAAAAGCTCTTTAGAAGTAGCAAGACATGATTTGGGAAAGGCATACTAATGGTTTTCAGTGAACTCCCTTTATTAAGTTCCATTCAGGGGGGGTCCACATATGTAGAGAAAGTGTTGCATCTTAAAATGTGTGACAGATTTTCTAAATAGTTTGGGGAGTGCACCAACTTTGAGTAGCTGACAAACTTAAAAATGAGTTTCTAAGTTCTACTTCAAAAGTCTGAAACTTAACTTGGATACTATAAATAAATTTTTATACAAATTTGTCACTAGTCTGTCCAATCCTGGTTTCCAGTTTTGCTGTTGCAGAAATAAAATCATAGTGAAAGGGTTAGTATCTCTTGAGGCCTGGTAACGTTTTCATATGGTAAAATTTAGACATGAGAGAATTCAGCAGTTTATCTGCAAGTGATGATTTTTCAGTGAGATTAAGTTTGTCATTTTGCCTGCTTAGTTGAACTTGCCTGCAAATTCAGATTCTTCCAAATTTCTGCATAAGCCTTTTCTTTGAGAGAAATAGAACTGTAACAAAAAAAAAAAAAAAGGCATATTAGAGATCAAAACAATACTCCTGAACTTCTAGAAAGAAGGACCATTCCTTCTAGTAGATTTCCTTTTAGAATAACAGTAAGTGATATGAATACTATTGCTTTAGAAACAAAATGGTTTTCCAATACACAGGGCATATTGACCTCCCATCTTCTAGTCACTACTTTAAGTATCAATATATTTTATCCACCAAGAAAAATTGACTGCTTATTGATGCCATGTGTATTGACTTTTACGTTAGGGTTTAATGTTGCAGCCAATATGACAACTAATACCTGAAACTGTACAGTGCATGATAGATATGTCAATCTCAACTTCTGTCACTGGCATCCACTAGGATTTGTGTATACAACTCCTTTCATTCCTTGCAGATGTTTTTTCTTCACTTGCATAAAATTGAATAGCTCTCTGCAGTATGGGAAGAACTGCAGGGAATAAGAACCTGTAAATTCAAACACATGGGATGACTGCCTTAAAGTGAGATCTTGCAATATACTGTTCTCTATCTCATTTCTTTTATGGTCTGCTATGAAACCACTTTTTAGTAACTTTCTCTAATTTTTGTACAGTTAGGAATCATACTTTGGGTAGAAAAATGATAAAACTCAAGCACCTGTTTTCTCAATGTCATTCACTGTCAGCTTACAACAATTAGCTAAGTTTGCAAACTTCTAACAAAACAGCTAAAGCAAGTTGGTACTGTACACAGGGAGCTGGGTTTTGAATTCTACCCATCTGTGATTTTGTGTGATCATCATCATGAGGTTTCAGCTGTTAAAAGAAGGAAAATAGGTGAAGTTAATAATCCCAAGTCTAGTAGATCACCTGCAACTCCGAAAGGGTAATTTCTGTCTTGCTCCTGTGCTTGGAATTTGCCACAACATAGCGCAGACATACATAAATATTTGCACTTGACAGAAACTTCGGTATATTTCTATCAATACTTAAGTGATACTGTGCTGTTGCTAAAAAAAAAAAAAAAAAAAAAAAAAAAAAGTGGACTTTAGCCCTTAAAAGAAAATTTTAATTAATTAAATTGAGATTTGACAAAAAGAAACCATAAAATATTTAAGGCAAGTGCTTCTGTTATTTTCAATTCAATATTTCAATAGATTTGTTTTAAGAGACAAACCTAATAAAATCTTAATTTCTATAAAATCTTAATTTCTTTGTTCTCATTTCTAGCTCCCCTCCACTTACTGAAAAAGAAGTTGAGGTAAGTGTGTTCTTAAAATGGTAGGTTTAGGCACCAAATGTACCATTGCTGTATGTTCTTGTCTAAGCTTCTGAATAACACAAGCTGTAACTCTTGATTAAAGATTCATTTAACAGCTTTCAGTGATGCAGAGTGAATTTTATCCCTTAATATGTTTATTCTGTAGTTAAATCAGGAGCATAACCAGGATTATAACTAATTAAAATTTGTCTTTAATTTCACATGCCTCAATTTTAAGTGGCTACCACTCAACTCAAACAACATTTTTATGTGGTATGGGCAATTGCCCCAGACAACATAAACAGTTAAAAGACTTAAATTAAGTAAAAATGTTTGTGCATTCTTTCTAATAGCATATACATTTGTTTTGTAAATTATTGTAATAAATTTATATGTAATAAAGATCTTATAATACTGTTGTTTCTACTTTTTAAAATATGATAGATATGATAAAACCAAGAAAAAATTGAAACTGAGCCCAGAAACCACATTAGTTTATTGCCTTTTTTTTTTTTTTTTCCATTGGCCAATAGGAGCTTAGGTATGATTTTCAATTGTATTTTGCAGTTGATGTATTTTTTACTTTGTCAGTTCTAGCCAAGAAATTGTTTATAGGTTGCTCATTATCTGGGTGGCTTTGTTTTTTTGTATTTCGCTTTTTTTTTTTTTTTTTTTTTTTTTTTTAATGTACCAGTGAAGAATATTTATTTACATAGGTGCAATCAAATGGAGCTATTGGTGACTCATTCCTCATGAAGTATTAATCCTAAGCAATAAATGCATCTGGTAAAGAAAGAAACGATCTGTAAAAGCGTGGTTTGAGAGAATAGAAACGTTAGCACTTAATCTTCTGCCTTTGGTGGTAGATGTTTATCCCTTAGGTAGAACAATGATAATGGTGAGCTCATCCCTGGATTTCCTCTGCACAGACTATCTGTTTAAAAACCTTGGGGACCCTTGGAGGAAGTCCAGCTAGAAAACAGATTCATAGTGATTCTGATACTTGTGGTAGGCTGCTTCCGTTGTTGTGTTTCTGCTGTACTGAACTTCCAGAGAAGCCTTCATGTATTAGTATTAGCCATTAGTATTTTAGTGGAAGCAAAGAGGAGTGATTTTTTTTTTTTTAATCTGCTTTTTAAATATTTTCAGTTTTCTATTTCAATATTTATTTAAGTACTGAAGCTTGTTAAATGTCTTATTTAAAAGTTGTTACTGGAAATTACAGTACAGCGGGACTTATTTAAAAATGCTTTCATTTTTTTTTCTTTAAATCCAAATAGAATGTCTTTGTGCAGCTTTCCTTGGCCTTTAGAAATGATAGTTATACCTTGGAATCTAGAATTAATCAAGCAGAGAGAGAGAGAAATCTTACTGAAGAGAATGCTGAGAAGGAACTGGAAAACTTTAAGGCAGCCATTACGGTAAGAAAACAATAAATACTTCTCTGAACTCTAGCACACATTCAAGTGCGCACACATTTGAAATGTGTGACTGTGCTTGCTTATACTCACTGTAAATTCAGCCACAAAACTTCATTCTGTGCTGCTTGAGCTCATTATGTAACCCTCTACAGTTGACAGAGCATTTTCTGCCAGGGCGGGCCACTGTTCCTGAAAGTGCATACAGGATGTTGCCCTGCCCTGCTTCAAATTCTATAAATTTGAGATTCAATTCTTGGAAGAAGCCTGTGACAAAACTACTAACATGCAGAACTGCAATTTGAGCTCAGATTCCTGCTCTCCTGAGCAAGACCATCTTCTTCAGCAGTAACCTTCAGGTGTCTCACTAGGTGAGATGCTGAAATGATCTGAAGCCTGAGTCCAGAGGTTTATGATTTGGAAGATCTTAACTGCAGATAATGGAAGGTGATATAGGAAAGAAAAGAGTGAGGATTGCATAAAGAATACATGCAGTCTTAGGAACGGGTTATATTCATTCTTTTTTTCTTTTCTTTTTTTTTTTTTTTTGTAACTGAAATGACAAATATATCTCTGAGATGTTAACTTATGTGCTGTGCACAGTTCTGTGCAAAAAAGGAGGAGGTGTATAGATAGCATGCTTCTAACTGAAATAGCACCTTACAAGGAAGTATTGCTATAGCTTTGAGAAATAGTTAGGAGAATATACATGTATATATTTTTTTCCATTTACTTTGTCAAGAACGTCAGGTGAGAAAGGATGCAGTTAAACAAAGTTTGTGTCACCTTTGTGTCACCTGGAATTCCAAATCTGCATGTACAGATCAATTGTTACTGGAAGGAAAAAAAAAAAAAAAGCACTTGGGAATATTTCGTGGATGTTCCTTTTTTTTCCTGTTTAAAGAGCAAACAGGAACAACTTGTAAAATCTTAGGGGTTTATTAATTACAATATTTTGTACACCAACAATTTTTTTCAAGTAATGTATAATACGTGCTCATTCACTGCAAACAACTAGTCATATTTATATAACAACTATTTGTTATATTCAACATGTTAAAGAATCCATAATTAGGCAACAAGGACCATGTTACCAGCACGGGGTAGATGTAATTAGCTTCCACAGAATTACAGAATGGTTGAGGTTGCAAGGGACCTTTGGAGGTCATCTTGTGCCTGAGCAGGGACACCAACAGCAGGTTGCTCTTGTCCCCTGACCTTGTCCAGGCAACTTTTGAAGATCTCTAAGGACGGAGACTCTACACCCTGTCTGGGCAAACTGTTCCAGTGCTCCATCAACTGCACAGTAAAAGAGTGCTTCCTGATGTTTAGACAGAACCTCCTGTGTTCCAGTTTGTGCCCATTGCCTCTTGTCCAGGCACTGGGCACCACTGGGAACAGCCTGGCTCTGTTGTTTTTGCACCCTCCCTTTAGGTATTTATATACATTGAGAAGGTACCCCTAAGCCGCCTCTTCTCCAGGCTGAGCAGTCCCAACTCGCTGTCTCTCCTCATAGGAGAGGTGCTCCAGTCCCTTGGTCATCTTGGTGGCCATCTGAAATGATCAAAGGAATAGAGCACCTCTCCTGTGAGGTTGGTTTCTCTCCTTTATTCAGTTCACAAGCTGCAGTCTGGCTTTTACCAGCTTTTAAAGGTACTTTATAACAAAGTGGCAACTACCATTTTCATATCAAAGCTTTTTTTCTTTACAATGGAATAATCTAACTGACAATTAAATGATGTGGCAGCTCCTGTGTAAGGTGTACCATACTAGATTTGCTTCTATCCAAGTGTGAAGTTAGCTTCATTTCTATAGGACATGTTAAATGTTTTAATGAGCTTGACCAGTATTTAGTGTTTTGTTTTTTAATCAAACTTGTAATAACTGATGTTTTATTCAAAAACCCAGCTTCAAGAGAAGGTGGATTGATTCGCATGAATTCCAGATTTGCTCAAGGAAATAAGCAATTTACACTTGCCAAGAAACAGTTGAAAATATGAAATCTCTGCATGTTTTCCTCATGCATATATTTTCATATGCCTTCCTAGGTCTTACAGTCAAATTTAGGCTGCAATTTTTTAACACGCTGGCTTCAGTGATAAGGAAATCTAAGAAATTTTTGTCATTGTACTTGTTGTTGCACCAAATTTATCATTCTCTGAGCTGTGTTCCTACACCAAAGGTTTGCACTACAAATGAGATTTCTTAACTGACTCTGGTTAAAAAAAAAAGCAAACAAAGAAACAAAAAAAAAAACAAAACACAAAAACAACACTAAGTCTGTCTGTAAGTCTGAACTAAATTTTATCAGTATTTCTTGTATTAGTCTTTTCTACAAGTAGAAAATTGATTCAATTCAAATTCATTCAAGAGATGTTCACTAATGCTTTGGTTAATAAAACATCTAAATTCACTCTTTCTTCACTCGTCCCATATGCTTCAGTACTTTTCACTATTAAATTTGAGCTATCAGAGTGATAATATTAATCAAGTGCATAAGTGTGTGTACTGACAGATGAAAAATTGTTAAGAAATTGCAATTGCCATTTGAATTACAGGCCATATTGGTTTCTATTACTTTCTTACTTGAATTCTTGAGACTCTAATGTCTGATTTATTTTCAGTATAGTTAAAGTGTCTTTGATCTGAAAGAATGTAAATTGCCTTCTTAACACCTTGTGCCCAGCAAATAAAATGTTGCAAGTTCAGGAATCACTTTTAAGTAGTACTTAAAATAAGCTTGGTATTTGTAAAGTTCATAAGTAGATAGTCATGATTAGTAACTGATTTCGAAACAAGAAGTTTTGCAAGTGTGCTCAGCCATTTTTAACCTCGTGCCTGCAATACACAGCAAAGCCCCTTTCTGAGACTGCAGTAGCAGCAGCAGCACTTGCTAGTTTCTCTCTGGTGGCAGAGGTGGTGTTCCTCTTTGTCTAAGAACTCATCTGTGCGTAGTTTTGCCTGGACATGTCTTACTCTGGTTCTGTGGCTCAGGCCAGCTCATCTGACCTAAGAGTGGCAAGACATCAGAGCAAGGCTTATGTATTTTCATTTCAGTCTTCAGCTCATTTGTGGCATCACTATGAACACAGAGAAGCTTACCAGAAGCTATTGGAGGATATTGCTGTTCTGCGGCGTTTAGCTGCTAGGCTATCTAGTCGTGCTGAAATGGTTGGAGCTGTTCGCCAGGTAAGAGCATCCTGGCATTTAACAAATGTATCCTCGCTGTATGTGTTTACTCTCTTTTTTCCCCAGACATAGGGAAGGTTTTATGAGCCCTTTGAATTTTATATGTCATTTTGGGAGATTAAAGACATTTATTATAGTGTCAGAAAAGATACCTTTTCAGTCTGGAAATAGAATTCAAACAAAAGATTACCCATGAAGCTATATAATGTGCACAATAGGAGCATATATATTATTTAGAATTATAGCTGCAGTACAAGAAACATTTTACATCAGTGCAGCAAAAAAAGAAAACTTCTGTGGGTCAAAAAGCTCAGCTAGTTCAATAACCTGTCCTCGGCAATAGCTGAAGTCAGACAACTATGAAAAGCTGTGTTAGTTGTATAGCAAGTATAAGTGACAACACAGCAATACCCTCCTAGGCTCAAAACTGTTACCTCTGCCAAATGGAGTAACGAAGCTGATGCCAGTGAGACCTTCAAAGGTTTGAAAGCAAGAGCATGTGTACCACATAACTGATCATATAGGCACACAGGTAATATATAAATATTTGACAAAATAATTGATGATTTTCTGTGGATATAAATTAATGCATTTGTGTTTGTGTTCTAATAAACTTAGGAATTTGTAGTGTTTGAGATATCAGTATTCTTCTGAACAATTATTCCAGGTCTAGTCTGGACAGCGGTCATGCACATAAAGGCAAATGGTAAGTTTGAGAAGTGTAGAGGTAACTTGTGTAATCCTCTCCTTTATTCCTTAGGAGAAGCGTATGTCAAAGGCAACAGAGGTAATGATGCAGTATGTGGAAAATCTAAAAAGAACATATGAAAAGGATCATGCTGAGCTAATGGAGTTTAAGAAACTTGCCAATCAGAATTCTAGCAGAAGCTATGGTTCATCTGGTAAAAACAACAACAACAAAGTTTGTCTTGCCTGTGTACAGAGATATATAGTGCTATTAATGATAAGAAGTGATGTATCATGAAACCTCTTTTCAGAAGTAGACTACCGATATATCAGCTAAAATATGTCATATAAGCAATATTTAATGCTACAGTATGGTAATTTAAAAATCACCGTTACTTATTAAATTCTGATGAGATCCAATAACATTTTTATTGGCCTCTAATATATGTGAAAATGTGCAAAACTTACACGGTTTTAATACAGCTACCTCTGAAATGACAGTTAATAGCAAAATTTTATTACTGCAAAATACTTATTTATTTTTTTTTGCTACTTTATCTTTCCTAGCTTGCCAGAACATCAAATATTTTCTTTCATAAAAACTTACATAAGGAGGCAAATAGTAGGCTTTTCTCTAAAAGTAAGGATAGTAATGGTTATTTTATGTGTGTTGTGAAGTTGATTTTGTTTGTTTGTTTCTGTTTATTTTAAGTTATTATATCTTCTACAGGTGAAATTGAGGCCAGAACTGTATGACAGATAAATATGCAGTCACTACAGATATTGAGTAAATATAGTATGTCTGAGTTTGAATTGCAAGCAAGGGCTCTATTAATATTATTACTCATATATTCTAAGACAATTCTTTCCTGTTTTTATGCAGAAGATGGAGTACCTCGTTCATCTAGATCCATGTCTCTTACTGTTGGAAAGGTATTTCTGCAATACAAAGAAAATTAAGTGAACATTTTATGTAGTGAAGTTTCTTTGTCTACATACACTCAATCTTACAGTCTGTGTTCAAAATATAGTAATGGTTAATTCTCAATATTATTCATGTAGTCTAGTGTAAATGCTCTGTAATTTTACATGTCTGATTAAGGATGACTCTATGGAATACCAGTAATGCCTACTGTGAATCATAAAGGGACATATTTATTTAGGAAGGGTCATATTCCAGGCCACATACCGGTGCTGCAGAAAGTGGCTTAGGTCCTTTGCATTGCTCTAGTTATTCAGTGAAGAAGCAGTACACTGGATCAAATCTTTCTATTTGAGGGATTCCAGGAACATACCATTTTCATTATCTTAATTATGATATCATAGATGTCAATAATAATTTTTTACGCGTGGCTTGTTTTCCAGTTGCCATCAGAATATCTTGTTTGTCTTGGCAAAGCATTGAGAGAGGGGAGATTATTTCAGATTGTTTTAATTTGACCGATTAATAACATTAACAAGACCACCGTTTTATTTCTCTGAAACTTCCTGTTGCTGGAGTCCAAGTTTATTTAAAAGCTTCTAAAATAACCAGTTGAGAGACCTAAGTCCTGTTTTGACCATCATGAAACTTAGTCAGAGGCATTACTGAGTCTAGTGTTTCTTTTCATATTTTTCTTTTGGTTGTACTTCTTTATATTTAATTTATTCCTAGCACTTCTGAGTGCTGAGCAGGAAGAATTTTCCCTTTTGTTAGGAGTACATTAGGTGTACCTCTGTCATTAATGAATAGGTAAAATTGGTCCTGTCTAGATCCAGGATCGTAGAGTAGGCAATCCCATGTATGTATTTGGTAAACCTGTTGAACTTATTTTTTTGTCAATTATCTAGAGCAGAATCTTAGAAATGTTTAGAAATATGCAGTAAGATGATGATGTTAGATGTCATACGTGCTTGTGGGTTTTTTTTTGGTTTGTTGTTTTTTTACTCAGTGGGATGCATAGATTTCATTACTAATATAACATAGATAAATTTTTTGGCTTCTTACGGAATGACAGACTTACATGATCTACACTTGAGCTATACAATATTGTGTAAAGCTAGCATATGTTTATCATATGAAGGATTTCCATGGTCTTTGGGAAATGTAAGCAATGTCACATGATGCTAGATAAATATCTAACAACTCAAGATGAGCGGGGGAAAGCTTTCTTCTTTTGTGGAGGGAATGGATGTTATTGTTTCTGTAATAATGTGTAGTTTTATTAAAAATAAAACTAAAAAAAAAAGAATTATATCCCGGTGAGGACAGCATATCATAACAGGTACAATAGCAAGAAAAGAGTATCATATGTAACTACATTATTTTCCAGTCTTCTGGTATTTTTCCCAGTATCAGTATGTGTCTGGCTTAACCAAAGGTAATAGCCTTTCACGAGAACTGACAGTTTAGAATATGCCTCCTGTGTCACTTATGTTATTGGGCTTTCAGAGTGGAGTAAAAAAATGTGAAGCTTCCCTGTACAGAAGTTTGATTCTCACTAAGCACTTGCCATGCCAGATAGTACTAGGAAGATAGAAGCACTCATAGATAGGAAGTCTGGGGGATGTTCACAGACCTAACAGCAGTTTACCATAATTTTGCTGCTAACTCTCTTAAATGTCTTCTTGCTGACATTAACATATTTGACATACCTCTTAACTTTCAAAATCTTTCTTTGGCCTATTTTGTTTCATAACAGAAAAAAAAAATAATAATGTTCTTTGTCCTAGAATATGCCTCGGAGGCGAGTCAGTGTTGCAGTTGTTCCTAAATTTAACTCCTTGAACATTCCTGGTCAGTCACCAACAGCTTCACCTATACCTTCAACACCATCCCTCGTAAGTAAAATCCACAGTTGAAAGGTACAAGGCTTTGTTTAAAATTCCTTTGCACAGGGCCAAGCCATAGTTACTAAAAAATGTAAACCCTTTAATTGGTTAAATTTGACTACGTCCTAACAAATGGGATGGACAAAGATAATTTCTGTTGTGTAAGGGACTATGTTACTGTTTAGTGTTTAGTGATCAAAATATAAGGAAGAAAGCGACTGGATACTTTCTTGGAGGGGGAAAAAAAAACAACACTGTAGAAGGGAACGCCAGAGAAAAATTGTTATACTGCTCAAGTCCTGTGTTTATTGTGCTTATTGTGGGTAGAGGGAGTAATGTGAGATTCTAATTTTGTGATTTGAAAATTCTGTTTAAAGATACCTTGCTGGTAGGTATGGGAGGAAAACCTAAGTAGCACGTTGACTTTGTCATTTTACTGAAGACTCATTTGAAATTGATTCATGGATGTAGCATTTATTGCTCATTTTCAACTTACAGTCTGAATCACCAAGCAATGGAAGGAGCAATCTAGCATCTACTCCTGTTCTGCCAGCACTTCTAGAGAAGTGAGTTTTCTCTAGGTCATTTCATTACCTATTGAATCTTAGTATGAAATGAAACTGTTACTGGTATAATTTCAATCTTTCCTGACAGAAATTATACAAAGGCATAAGGTATGGAAATCAGTGGCACACTGTTTACTCAAGTAGATTCCAAGGTGTGGTAACCATTTTATCATCGTATGTTTTTTTGTTTGTTTGTTTATTTTTTTAATGTACAAAGAATTTAGAAGCAGTGTCTCAGAACTAAATCTAGTCTGCTATGATCCAACAGTCATTGCAACTCATCAAGTAAAAGGTGCAGCAGGAAATTATACATTTGAATAAGGCCTACCTTTAGAACTTCGCAAAACTAAGAGTATAACATATAATAAAAAAAAATCCACTTGTGTATATGTATTTCCTGGAATTAATTAATGCTGTACCTAAAGTTGGCCATGAACAACCCTGGGTATGCATGTTCTTAAATTTTACTGTCAGCGTAATTTAAGTTCTTCTGCTCTTGCCTTCTCAACATGTGGCCAGCTGGTAAGAATTTTATTTTGAAATACTATGATATCCAGTGTCATACAGGTTTTGAAATTTACATGAATAAAAAAAAAATAATTAAGAAGTATAACATCATAATGCTAGATCATCAAAATTTTATAGAAGTTAAAACAATGACTAAATTGAGGAGTAATTATTTTTAGTATACATTTAAATGTAAACATTCAGCTAAATTAAAGAACTAGGATTGAAATTTTAGTACAGCATAGAGATACAGTAGAGGTCCTATTTTTCTAGGACCTATAAATTGCAACAAGATCCACAAAGGTGGATGATATGAAAACATGATACTGAGATGAGAACAGAAAGCATATCCAATCTGTTGTAAAAGATCTTTGAAAACTATTACCATTATGGATACAAGTCTTTTTGCATTTGCACACCCTTGTGTGTGTACACTTCATTCTTATCTCTAATCTGTGCAGAAAGCATAAATAAAATTGTCAGGCACCTTTCCAAATACTTAGCTCTTTCAAGAAATGTTGCACATTCTAAGGAAGCTGTTTGCTGATGTTTAAGAAGTAAAACTTAGTAAATCAGTGATGTTTTTAAATTATTAATACTATTACTTTGGTGGTTTAGACTGTTCACAGTGTCACAATACAATATCTGAAATGCTAATTTGAATTAAAGTTTGATAGGATGCTTTAAATATTGTGCAAATTAAAAGTTAAAAGAATTCAGATCACAAGTCAGTATCAGTGCAGGATATTGACTTTCACAGACTTTAGATTAGTGCTGACAAAGTAAAAAAAAATCTTATGTCTTTGTTTTATCTCTGTACTTTACAAAAGTTGAAAATATGCAACAAGTGGGTAAACAAAAGTTATGAAGTATGGCAAAATCATTGCCAGTGGTTGTTACAGTTCAACAGAACTCTGCCAGATTTGGATCATCTTTTGAAGCTGTACAGAAATTCTGAAGGAAAAGAAAAAGTATTAATATTTCTTACTGGTTGAATTAAAAAAAAAAAAAGTTATAAAATGTCAGATTTTCCTTCATTTTTTCTTCAGAGATCCTTATGGATTGATCGTTACAGAATCAGGAATCACACGAACTGAATTGTTCCTATTCAGTAGTATACGCCAAATACAGTACATTTCATCAGTGGTGTTTTTGCTTTTTCTGTTTCTTTTGTCTTGGCAGTGGAAAGACTAATGGAGAGCCTGATTGTGAAACCTCAACTGCTACACTAACACAGAGTGGGTTGGATGAGATCAATCCTGAAACTAAAGCCAAGATAGAAGAGGAAGCATATAACAAAGGGTAGGAATATTTTATGTGAACTAAATCTTAAATATGTGTTACCAGATGTATTTTTTATAGTGTGATTCTAAATGCTAAATAAGCAACATAATTGATATAAGCTCCAAGAAGATGGTCACAACTAAAGCAGTTTGGGAAGCAACATGAGTGAGCATCACTTGTATCTGCATTGTGGCTGTTCACTTTCATCCATTATTTACGTTAGCCAATCTGGGGGAGAGAAGTTAGAGATTCTGAGTTAGATGGGTGTTCATATGTTGGTAGTACTCAGATTCATAGTAGGACAATCCAAAACAACTTTCTAAAATGCTTATTCTGAAAGGTGTACATGGAAATGAACAAAGAGTAGACATCAACTTTTGCAGTAAAGTCATATTGTTTGTGTGGCAAATTGCTTTTCATGGCATGTTTTGGGGCAGTTAACAACTTTGGCATCTATTGTTTCCAAATGTCAAGCAAAAAACTTAGTACTATGTGTAGGGAGACAGAAGTTCGGATCCCAGTCTGCAGATCCAAAGTCATCTATCTTTTGCATTGATTTCTATCTATTCTCAAAAACAAACAAACAAAACAAACAAACAAACAAAAAAAAACACGAGTAGGTGGTCAGAACGATTAAAATAACGATAAGCAGAAATGTTTAACTTACAGCTTTCCTATTGACTGTACCATAGTGCTCTGCTAAGGACTATAACATTTTTTCTTTTGCAAAATAAGGTTTGCTAATAGAACTAAGATAATCCTCTACTGCTTTTGCAAGATTTACTAATAGAACTAAGATAATCCTCTATTAAGGAAGTGTGGCTCTGTGGCATATTCGTAGTCTTTAGCTCATCTTTTCTCTTGTTTGAGTGCTGTAGCAACACTGTTCTATTGTACATGACAAAATGTAAAGCTAATTTTTCTTTACATAGGAACATGTTTATATTGCAGGCTAGACTAAGAAAAATTGTTTTTGTATTAAAGCTATCAGGAAGGCTTGAAGAAAACCAAAGAACTTCAGGAATTGAAGGAAGAAGATGAAGAGACACCAAAAGAAAGTCATGATGACCATGAAGAAAGTGAAAATGATGATGAGATAAAGAAACTGAAAAGCAGGTGAGACACTGGTGTGATGTGTCCATACAATAAGAGCCACTTTGTGGTACCCAACCATGTATGTTTTATGCTATTATTTTAGCATGTTTTCTTCCAGTCTAGGGAAGGATTTTGCAAATAACTAATTTCACAGAATGGCTTATTCCATGTTAGTGAAGTTGGGGAAAAAAAAATCCACAAAAGTTTTTTAGATGCTAAAATGCATCTCTCAGTAGACATGTGTTGTCTTATGAAAGTTGTAATTCAGGAATGTGATGCGCCTGTTTGTGTCATATGTCATTCCCAAAAGGTCCTAGCCAGTCTATTCACCTAAGAATCTTTCAGTACATCTACAAACTGAATGCAGATTACCATGAACTTCTCAGCTATGCTGGACTCAAGGCAGATGCTTGCTCCCTCTAGAATCTCTATAAATGCTGCAGAACATTATGCTGGACATAAATGTGTCCCTCTGTCTTTCAGCAGAGGGACACATTTATTATATTCATCTGTACACTGCAATTTCCTGCATTTTTAAAAGCAAAGAGACTTTTGCATTACAGAGGAATTGACTACTGGCCAAAGCAAGTAATATGACTAAATCCAAGATACGGTAGGGATCTCTACCTGATCCCAAGGGACTCAGGCCCAGATTATTGTGATTATAAACATCTGTTAAGCTGAAATTTCAGCCATGTTCAGAAGGGCAGCCATCTCACTAGTCATGAAACTCTTAGGAGGAGATGTTTAGAATATGTTATAATGTTTAGCTTAATTGAGCAAGCTATGAGCAAGGCAGAATTTAAAATTGTATCAAGCTCTGAGATTTGCCAGTTGACAGGTGGGAGAAATAGAAGCCAAGGTTATGGCTTGATAGTTGTCTACAGTCATCTTGCAAATATCACCCATATTTGAGTATACAGTTACTCTTGAAAGAACTTAAGTTCTTTCTTCTTTCTGGCAAGATACTTGTCTTTGGAAGAGAAGCGATGCACAGTACATCTATGAAACATCTCAAATTTAAAAGCTTAAGGTAATTGATTTGCCTAATATTACTATATAACTGTTTCTTTTTTGTTTTACAGCAGACTTGAAGTCGTCATTAATTATTTATATATTCTGTACCCCAAACTGTGTAAACACTGGAATGTGGTATGGCTGGTAGTGGCTGCGATAATCATTTTTGCTGTGGTGTTGGGAATCTACCATTCGTACAACTCTTGTGACGAAATATCAGAGAGACCTGAAGGCAAAGCCAGCTGTTCTGCTGTTCATCAATATTCATGGTGGAACTCAGGATTCCAACATGAGCAACGCACTGAATAATAAATGAACAACAACATGTATTTATGATACCGGAGAAGCACTGTATTAGAACACAGTTGTTAAAGGTAGTGCTTAGTCATCTTTATGGTTGGTATATGTCATCTGTTGCACAAGCGAGTAATTCCACCCCAAAGTTTGGGGACACGTTATGAAGGTAGCTTGCCAAAATGATAATTTGGTGAAGAATTATGTTTGTTGTCTCAATGTAAATGACTGATGTGATTAAAGTAATATTGAATCATGATAAGGTTGTGGCAGTAATCAGCAACCAGCAAGAAAAACTTGCACAAGATGTTGACATCTCTCCTATGGTTTTGAAGAAAAATCATTAAAACTATATTTGCAGTTAGTGCTTTACTTTGCAATTCCTGAATTTGTGTTTTGGTCAGGTTTTGTTGTCGTTGTTGTTCAAGTATTAATGGCATTTAATTCCTTTGGGTTTTAAAAGTCTAATGTTTTTATTCATTATAATTGGGTAGAAATAGAAGGTCTTCTATGTCATGTTAAAATTATCAGACCACATGCCTTGCTGACACAGTAATTTCATAAGAGGAATTATCTGTATGGCTATTTAAATGGAATACTAAGTATCTCTTATGACATACTTTAAGAATGGGACCACCTCTTTTTTTTGAGTAGGATATACAACAAAACTTAAAATGAGGTCTAGGTAGTACAGTTGATTGGAACTTCTGAGGTATCACTGACATGCTTTGTAACAAATTTTGCTACTTATTTGAATAACTGTGTGGTTTATGCCACTCAGTCACTAAACATTACAGCAAAAAAGTAATTATTCAGACAATTAGATGTGTTGCTGAAGTCCAATATACATCAGTCTTGGATATGGAAAATATGTCCAATCCCTCAAAAAAGAAAAAAAAAATCTTCAAACCTGTCTGTTATCACAGATTAGGATAATCACAGTAAATGGACCTATTGCTTATATTAAAAATGGATGTCATTTGAGATCTGCGGTAGGAACATAGTTCTGTACACTGCCAAACCATACAGGTGCCTATATGAGTGAGGACGTGAAAGTAGTGATGACCATAGAGGTCACTGCATGTTTTAGTTGTCGTAGTTACTTTTCAGATTCTTATGCCAAGTATATAACAGTTTTGATAAACTTTCAAAGCTAAACTACCAGGTCATGACAGATTAATTTTTGCCCCAGTATTTCAACAGATTTTTCAACAGTTTTGCCTGTTTGAGAGTTGTGAGTTGCTACTGAGGAATATGAAAACCTGCCATTTTTACACATAAGCAATTTCAAAAGAGTGAAGCCATTATCCTAAAAAAGAAATTCATGCCTAGGACTGAGACCAAAATGTATGTCACTCAAGGTATACCATATGTACCTGCCAAACACCACTTCTGATTGAAGATGAACTATGTTTGTCTTCCAGAGCTGTATGCTTGAATCTAACCACAATATCAAAATCAGTGTGGCACTTAATTGCACTCTTGTGTCTTGAATTCTTTTGGCACATTCTGACTAACAGGTCTGTTTTATGGACAAATAAGAACTTTATGAAGTACTGTAATTTCAGCTCAGATGCAGATAATGTAGGCTTATTTTCTTTTGGTGTAAACACTGAAACTCAAGCTAACCATCACAGAAAACAGGTTTCTAACACAATCAGAATTTTAATTCATGTGTCTGGCACTAGTAACAAATGTCCTGCTGGTGAATTTTGTTTTTTGCATCTCTAGCTACGTTTTGTTAAAATAAAAATACATGGAGAAAGGGGGGGGGGGGGGGGAGGAGATAGGCCATTACCAACTTTGGGGGGAAAAGGAAGTAAATCCATAAGCAGTTGGTAGGTTTTCTTTTTTATTTTATTTTGTGTGTCTGTGTATATTAGATATATATATAAATACACACACACACACATTTTTGTTTTGTTTTGAGGAGTAAAGTAGAGTGTTTAAGGAAGTTCAAAATGGATAATGGGAAAGTGTCATTTGGTCTGATATTGTAATTGCTAAAGAATAAGACCAAAGAGAGTTTCTTGCAAATTACTTGGTATATGTTTAGAGTATCTAACTATTAAGAACTACTGTGACATTTCATGTACTTCTATTATTTAAAGAAACTTGTCAGTGGCTCTTTCAATACTTGTTTATTAGTACCAACTTAAAAATCTTTAGAAATTGTGTTGGTAACATAATAAAGCAATAAAAATTCTGGGTAAATAGTCTTGAAGATTCAGAATCTACTATGCCAAAAATTATGGCACATATTTGATTGTGACAGTGGATATGTTAGTGTACTGAGGAAAAATTGTTAACAATGCCTCTAATTTTATTAATTTGCTCTTATTCACCTCTGCACTGATACTGATCCAAAACCCTATTTTAAGTACATGTGGAAAGTTATTGATATCAATGACTCTACAACTGCTTAATGTTAGGCACGTGCAAAGTTTCTGTTGGTCAGTGTGTGAACAGAGTCTTCATCCTCTTTTTGGCATTCTGCACATGGGCTTTCATGGACTTGGTGCACAAGGGCAAATTTCCATAAGTAGTTGTACTGATTAGAACTGAATTACTTGCATGTCTAAAGCAAGTGTAACTTAGCCACAAAGTTATTAATTGTTATGGGGAATGGACAGAAAGAGGCAAGGGATTTCAATGGGGATTAAAAGATGACGATTAAGTTGATGAAAAAAAAAATTATATATATATATATTTTTTTTTTTATACCTACTTGGAGAAAACTGTCCACTAAAAATAACAGACCACAGTGACTAACACCACATTAAATATTTTTGCTTACATTTCTCAGTTAATTAATGAAGACACCTTTTTTTGATAGAAAACTAGGTTCTCTCAACCTTTCTCAATCAAAACCTATTCTAGATGTAGTTTTATCTGTTGGATATTAATTTTATTTATCTGTTTAAAAAAACAGCAACACGTTTAAAAAAAAACAACAACAAAACTTCTGTGTTCAAAGATCACATCAAGATAACAAGAAATAGATTTATTATTTATGCTATTAATATTGAAATAGTTTTCTTGAGGTGCAATATTTATTTTTTTGTTTTAATAAGACACATTGTATTGTTTCTCCTGCACAGCACAGATGTTTCTAGTAAGCAGAATTTTAAAAGAACACTATTTTTGTGTATCATATTTATATTTGTAGCATTGTAAGATTTTGCACCAGTGTGCTGGTATTGTACTGTATAGTATCACATACTTGAGGTTTTTAAATAAAAGTATGGTTTCAAAGTCCTCAGTGTTGCTACCTTAAAGATTTATTTTTCGTATGAGCTCTGTCTGCATATTAATGGCTATCTTTTTCTGAAATGCCAACTGCATAATGTAGTGTCATGTTACACATACCAAAGATCTTGTTCTTCTTAGTCTTTCAGTTCTTCAGAAAAATGATGTAGAAGAATCAAGCAAACTCCATTTTGAGTGTTTGTAAGCAGGGTCATCCTTGTCATATCCTAAAAATAAATGAGAGGAAACTGAAATACCCTGGAGAGAGTTTAACTCCTGCTTCAGAGAGAGGCTGCAGGTTGCTGAGGAGATGGAAGACTGAAAGGTAAAGGAGACTGGGAGGTTAGGATTCTCTGAGTGGTGTTCTTGTTGGCTTGGGAGCTCTGGGAACCCTGGGATTTGTGGAGAGCTGAACTGCCAGATCAGCAGGAAAGAGTCTGCTCTATTTCTGTGAAGAACATACTTGTGACAGCTGAATCTCTGGTGGTCTTTTTCAGGGAGACAAACTTTGGGACAATGACAATCTGGAAAGGAATGGCTGTTACCAGGAAAAAAGACCCTCTTATTTGTATTTTTCACATAAACATATTTTTCTTCTTAACTTCTTTCTATTTCAATTGTTGATGCTTCAGGATTCCTTTCGAAAGGATTATAGAGAACAGTCTGTTCTCCTCAGCATAAAAGTCTTCTGTTTAGCAATCCTCATCAACTTTTTGAAGCACATAGGTATGAGATGATGGGATTTTCTTTATAGCTTACCATAAATATTTTGGCCAAATGCTTATTAAACACATTGAACAGAAAGCTGTTGTTGTTTTTCACCACAGAAGTTAAGATGAAGACCCATAAACAATTTAGAAACCTTTTGTTAGCTATGCAGTCCAGATGAGTGACTTCCTCATAGTTTTGCAACAGCTGACAAGTAAAAAGGAAGAAACTGACCAAAAAAAAAAAAAAAAAGTTATTAAGGCTCATTTCATCATTCTATTTTTTTTCTCTCCTAATCTGTATTTTGCTCTAACAAAACCATGTAGAAGGAGCTTGTATTTTTGTTAAGTGTTACCAAGGTGTTCATCTCTTATTTTTCAGCTAAAAATTGCATTAAACATCAAGAATGTTGACAGAGTTTGACTAAAGGAGCTTTGCTGCAATGAGAACAATTGGCATAAAGTGGTAAATCATGACAGGACAATTAGTATGCAACTTTAAAATGTCTTTCTTGAGAAATCCAGCTTTGGAAATAATTTTTCAGGGTAGTGAATATTTAGCAGTTCAAGGTAAGCATGGAGATGGTCAGGTGTTTTACCATTCTCAGTGTTTTGCTGTCACAGACCACTAATCTATGAGCGCAGCAGAATAACTAGTAATTTCTCCTACATAATGGATTGAAGTGAATTCATTTAGAACTTGCTTGACAGTCTGATTACAGTATTGCAGATTGTCATGATTCTGTAGAAGCATGTAAGTATAGCACAACAGAGGCAAAATAGAAATTAGAGTAAGAAATTTGTCTCAGATCTCAAGGAGCTTTGCCAACATTCAGTTCCAAACCACAGCCCAAACACAACTAGATCTTAAATTTCTTTGCTGGTAATAGATACATCATTTTGTTAACCACATTATCTGTGGTTTCAATCAGTCTATTAACATAACTGTTTATTGGAACTTCACAGGAAGACAGATGTGATAGGGACAGTGGGGGGAGCCAGTCCCCTAGAGTCTCACAAGGATTCCCATTTATGGTAGCACATGTCCAAATCTCTTCAAAACCAAGTATCAAATTACCTCTGCATTATGGTACCTATTTCTGCATCGCAACTCTCAGGCAAAGGAAAGTAAAAGCACTACATCAAGGTGTAGAGGACAGTGAGGAATGGATACTCTTCTAACTCCAAAAGAAAAATGCTCATTTTTGTTCTCTTTGCTGTGATGCAATACATAATTATGTTTATTTACCAGCTAAATAGTGTGAGTAATGTGTTGTTAATCAGTAAAACAGGAAAAAATAATGAAAGTTTTCAGAGTGTTTACTGACTTTGCAGTCTACCAGTCTTATCTCCCTTCCTCAGCTGTGTTTTCTGCGTCAGCAGTAGTTAATTTTTCCAGCAAATGCTGAAAGAGTTAAAGGTGATTAGGGATTTCCACTCAGTGACCTCACCTTTGTGTGGGATAGTCAACGCATTTGCTCTGACATCCTTTCTATGAAGCAGTGCAGTGACAGCTGGAAGTTGCTTTCAAGAAGTCATCTCAAAGGCAGTTCCCAAGGTGGTCTGACAGTATCCAACACCTGAACTTTTCTCAGCACAGAAGACAAATCACCTTGAATTTCTCAATTTTCCAAGTTCGTGACAATGACAACTTATTTTGGAGTTACCTCAGCGGTGTTTTCAGTCTGGGTTATGACATTCATGGCTCAAAATTACTTCATAACAGGTATGTAAGGTTCCACTTCTTAAAATATCCTAGTTGAACAGTAAAGTGCTCAAAAAAAGCAGCTATATTCCCAAACAAAATGGGGGAAAGTGTCTGTTTGTAGATAGGCCTGCTAGCATAGGAAACCACAAGATTTTCATAATATAGCTTTCCATAATATGCAATGAAAAATACTCTAACATATAGGGGAAATCTTTCACTCTCTAATGATTTGATAAGCTCAAGTGCTATGTAAATGCTATAGAACTGCTTGTTCTAGAGTTTTGGTTGTGCATTTAGGATTACGTTTAGAACTATTGAAATGTGACTTTATATTATTGAAGACACCATAGCAAATAGTTTTACACAATCCTCAGAAAGCACAACATGTGTGAAGCCAGGTCTGTGAAAATGCTGTTGTTAATGCTTTTTTTTTTTTTTTTTTCAATATCCTGACACTCTTGACTTGCAAAATTGAAGGAATTGTGTGCCAGGATCTTGT
This sequence comes from Anas platyrhynchos, assembly GCF_047663525.1. Classification (NCBI taxonomy): domain Eukaryota; kingdom Metazoa; phylum Chordata; class Aves; order Anseriformes; family Anatidae; genus Anas; species Anas platyrhynchos. The sequence goes on along the minus strand of NC_092591.1, from coordinate 63,635,535 downwards.
GGTTCATCCCCAGGGCAGGCATGCTTGTATCTGGTGAATACAATGCAGGAGTTCCTGTTCTGTATAAACTATCTGTCTGCAAAATAAGCAGTGGGAATTGCCAACTTCAAATTTTATCATACAGTTCTTAGATAATACACTTCCCTCAACACTATTGTATGTGCCTATTTTTTGAATCAGGGTCATGTAATACCCCTTTCTTATGTAAGTTAGGGAAATGTGGATGCCTCTTAACCTTATGTATTGGGTTTACGTTAGACATTGTCTAACATTATGTTAGACATTATTGTTAGACATTGGAACAGGCTGCCCAGGGAAGTGGTGGAGTCACCACCCCTGGAAGTCTTTAAAAGACGTTTAGATGTAGAGCTTAGGGTTATGGTTTAGTGGGGACTGTTAGGGTTAGGTCAGAGGTTGGACTCGATGATCTTGAGGTCTCTTCCAACCTAGATGATTCTGTGATTCTGTGATACGTGCCAAGGGTTTGGTAGTGGGGGTCTTCAGGGCTTGTCCCTGTGAGCAGAGCCCAGCCGCTGCTCTGTGTCAGATAAACGCCACTTTCATCTGGCTGCAAAAAGAACCTGCAGCTGGCCAGAGCTGAGCCAGGGAGCAGCATTGGTTCGACCTCTGGAAGAGCAGATTTAAGAAAGAGGGTGAAAAAAAAAAATAAATGCTGTTCGACAGCAGCTGGGAGAGAGAGGAGTGAGAACGAGCCCTGCAGATCCCAAGGTCAGTGCAGCAGGAGGCAGGAGGTGCTCCAGGCAGGCAGCAGCAGTTCCCCTGCGGCCTGTGGAGAGGCCCCTGGTGGAGCAGGCTGTCCCCCTGCAGCCCATGGGTCCCACATGGAGCAGATCTCCACACTGCAGCCCATGGAGGAGCCCCCGGTGGAGCAGGTGGATGTGGCCTGGAGGAGGCTGCGGCCCATGGAGAGCCCCCGCAGGAGCAGGCCCCGGGCCGGAGCTGCAGCCATGGAGAGGAGCCCATGCAGGAGCAGGGGCTCTGGGCGGAGCTGCTACCCACCCGTGGGGAACCCATGCTGGAGAAGTTTGCTCCTGGGGGATGGACTCCGTGAGACGGAGCCGTGTGGGAGCAGTGCTTGAGGAGCTGCAGCCTGTGGGCAGCCCCCACACGATCAGTTGGGGAAGGACGGCATCCCGTGGGAGGGACCCCACAGGGAGCAGGGGCAGAGAGGGACCGTGAAAGAGCGGCAGAGAAGTGCTATGGACTGACTGCAGCCCCCATTCCCCTTTCCTCTGCACTGCTCAGGGTAAAGAGTTAGAAGAGGGCGGATGGAGGGAAGGTGTTTTTAGTTTTAGTTTCTCACTATTCTAGTCTGCTAGTTATAGGTAACAAATTATTAGTTTCCCTTTGCTGAGTCTGTTTTGCTTGTGAAGGTAACTGGTGAGTGGTCTCCCTGTCCTTACCTCAGCCTTTGAGCCCTTTCAATTTTATTTTTCCCCCTTTCCCTTTGAGGAGGGGGAGTAAGAGAGTGGTTATGGTGGAGTATGGCTGCCCTGACAGATAAAATTATCCCACCCCAGTAGCTGCTAGGATATCTGCAGATACCAAATGTATATCACGTTTCCAGATGTTTCACTGTAGGAGTAAATGTTTGTTCTAGCCATGTAGAAGAACACTATGTCATTGTTGCAGATAATCAATTGCCATATCTACTGAAAGGCTTCTGAAAGCAACTGGGCTTGAGTGAATTAGATGCTCAAGTTCTGTTGAAATTCCATGGTTGAAGTACTGAACAACGGTAGATTCTTCTACAGATCCCAATCACTGAATATATTTTTGCTGGGGAAACAGCGTGAGTCTTAAGACTATCCTTTCCAGTTGTTAGGACATCCATAGTTCCCATCTAACGCTCACTTACTCATGCACCCTCAGCTCATCAGTTCAGTGCTCCTATTAATCTCATGGCCCATTTGCAGTTGTGCCTTGGAGCTCTGTGTAGTATGCCTGTGCCCATTCCATCTGGCTCCTGTGCTGTTTTACTGCTGGGCTTCATGGATGGGACCACAGACTTGCATTGGAGGTAGCCTTGTCTCCAGGATGGCCTTCAGGCATGTGCGACAGATAGCACCCTCTCTTGCTGTTCCCAAATGAACTTTCTGATGAACCCTGCATCTGACATGTTCTCTTGCTCCCTGACAGTGCAGAGAAGCTGCCACAAACCTGCCACAGTGTGGCCCTGCTTGGGTACCACAGGGCTGTGCCCTGGTTGGTGGTGGCACTGTCCTGCCTGTGCTGCTATCACCCACAGCTTCTGCGGCTTCTGGCTCATCTCTTCTTGTGGAACAGCCTCACTGTTGCTGCTCCCTGACATCAGCAGCCAAACTCAGCTCTCCAACAAATCAGAGCAAGGGCCTGGGGCAGAGCAGAGATCAAGAAACACCAGCTTCTCAAAAAAGCAAGAGGAGAATTCGTGCACAGTAAATGCAATACCTGTACCCTGCACATATTATTTTCTTCCTGTCTTGTGACGAATTTGTCTTGTGAGATTCTTCTGTCCATTTTTTCCCACCTTTCTCAGTAAAACTACTGTTCACAGAGGATCTAAAACGCAGATTAGTAGATAAACTGAATAGAGCAAAGCTAAAAGGACACGTGGGCAACTTGTGGACCCGAAAGGGTAATGAGCTTCTATAGGATTAGTCTGTCTCCCGTACAAACTCGGTTGTCTTTAGTACAGAAGTCAGAGGTGATTTAAGAGGTGATGAAAAGTTTTGAAGAGGTTACTCTTCTCTTTCTGGATTTCTTTTGCATACTGTAAACCCATCTGGAATATAGTTTGAAGCTCATAACATTTCCAAAAGGTTTCTTTCACTTTTCTATTATGTTTTAAAGAGCTTAGTAAATTCTAAGATAAAACTTCGGTCCATGTCCTACAATCACTTTTCTTACTACTTAAGACTTAATTTTCTGTTACCGAATTTCTGTATTTATTGTGCTATATATCTATTATACAATTCTCCTGTAAAAAAGAGTCAAGTCTGAGTATAAAAAGTAGTAGTAGGTGAATAAAGGAATTAGGCATCCTAGACAAGGAATGGGGGGCTTGAAAACTATGGTAAATGAATTGCAGGAAGTACAGCAGCAGCTGAGATGGAGGGAGATCCAGAAGAAAAAATAAAAATCTCAAGAGGACTGGGAGAGTTCCCTGTTAACAACAGGGAATTGAGAAAACTTAATGTTGGAGTACCTGTCTGACACCAGAAGTAGTCTGAACGAAATGAAGACATACAGGAGGCTATTCATGAAGACACGCTGACTGGAAGGAAGACATATGACAGTAACAGAAGAAATTTGACACCGTGAATCATCTTCACATTGGGACTGCTTGGATACACTTGAGGTCCTTGATGCACACACCACTGAGCAACAGTGCTTCCCTGGATCCTCATACAACATGTCTGGCTGGTCTTACCTTCAAGTCAGGCCTGGTTGTTGCCATGGTTTCACTATAAGGACTGCTACGATATTCACTGGCTCACCTGCGGTGTGTTAATGGGGGGCCAGAACATCCATAGCTGCTGAGATAAATTCACCAAGTTCCATGATTGCTTTACCCAACATTTAAATTCCAATAAACTAAAGAACAACAGAGATGCATCTCTTATCAAAAGCCATTTCCAACTGCACAACACCCAGTGGGAACAGGACTAGAAAGCCTGCCTTTCTCTTTGCCCTCCACACAAGATGAGACATCTGTTTTTCTCATGGTAGGAGTGGCTTGGCTGCTAATTCTATGACTTCATTCATAAAATTCAATTTAACTTCTCTTGCTAAGAAATTTGGTGGATCTGCACGTGTCATTTAATTTTCCCTTGAGAGTTTGTGGATTGACTGTTGTCTGATGCACAGGTTTTATCAAGTATTCATTAGTGTACGTACCTGGTAGGCACAGAGTCTGAAAAGGAAATCCAGCAAGTAACAACTTTAGCTATTGCTTATCTGAAGTATTTGCAATGAAATGCTGAAATGTTTACAAGCTTGCATAAATACAAAAAGTGTCCCCACTGTATTCAATTATTCCAGTTGCATTTTGTTGTGTTGTGTTTTTTTGTTTGTTTGTTTGTTTTTTCCTTGATTTGTTGTGTTGTTTGTTTGTTTCTTTCTTTTCCTTGATTTTGTTTTGCCAAGGTATGAGGATTTTCTTCCTGGGGTATCTGAAGCTGTTTTGAGATGATTTTTTCATACAGGCTATTCCTTTTCATTTAACATGGTAATTACTGAATGTAACTCCAAAAAAAAAAAAATAAAAAAAAAATCTAGCATATGCTTCTGGGGAAACATGGAGACGAAAGAGTATTATCTTTTTCCTTGTCTGTGTCAAATTCTGAATTCTGCCCTGTGTCCTTAATACAGATAAAGAAAGTATATACTAGGAAACTGGAGCAGGTGTAATCAGACATTAGCTATGCCTTTTCTAGTACAGGTGTCATGGCCAATTGTGGCTTTCTGAAAAAGCTGGATGAGTTTCCTATTGCTAAGTAATAGGGGAAAAGTGTCAAATTCACCCCATCTATCCCCTCTTTTCCTACCACCTGCTTCCTGCCAAGTACTCAGTAAACTCAACGCATGACAGTGCCTGGGGAAAAAATATCATGCAAAACTAGAAAAGAAAGTTAAATTTAGGAGGAATAAGAACTATAATAAAATCTTTCTAGTAAGAATGTTATACTGACAGAATCCAGTCTGGTGATTGAGTACAACTGCCAGGTTTATCATTTTAATTAAAAAAAAAGAAAAAAAAAAAAAAAAAGAAAAAAAAAAGAACTGATTACTCTTCCTATTTTGAATTTTTGAATGAATAAGTTTGACAAATAACAGCAGCTTTACTAAGAAGCTGACTCTAGGTAACACCACACATACAACTAGATATGCATTTAGTCTAATAACACTCAAACCTTTTGAAATTCTAGACTATTGAGAAAACTTTTTATTGTGAAGTATGTCTTTTTGCTAGAAATTACTTTTCTACTATCCTCAAGCTAGAAACTTTTAAGAATGTGCAATTTGAATGATACTTTAAATTACAATAAATGTTAGTATTCAATACTAACCTTAAATATTTATGTTTAAATTACAGGTTCTACTCTTCCACCTTGCAGGATCACAGGTGTAGGTCTTTATGAGGAGAAAGTGAATTTCTCAGAAGCAAGTAATGCATGCAATCAATTGAATTTACAACTGGCAAGTAAAGACCAGGTTGAAAAGGCTTTGAAACATCTCTTTGAAACGTGCAGGTATATGATATCAGTTAGCATCTCATTACCTTCAATAAACTACTTTACCTTACATGAGGCTGGTGACAAATCTGGTATTAAAAGGACTGATGATTTTTATTGTAGCTATGGATGGGTGAAAGATGGATTGGTTGTAATTCCTCGGCTAACATCCAACCAGAAATGTGGTAAGGGCAAGGTTGGACTGGTGACATGGAATGCTGAACACTCTAAAACATTTATGGTTTACTGCTTCAATTCTTCAGGTATGTAAGCATAACAACTACATTTCTTGTGTTTGGATTGGATTTTTTTTAAATATCTGAATGAAAAAAATTCATAACAGGAGAGATCTTATCACCTGGTAGCTATTTTCCCCTGACCTTAAATGTTGTCTAGTTGTATTTAGCTCTGTGGGGAGAAGCTTTCAAGCAATACAGGAGGTCCGTTCAGTTCATCCAAATTAATAAGTTGGTGCTGCCATGAAAGCTCTTATAAAAGAGTTGCTTTTACCATTCTGTAATGTCAACACAATACTTTTAATAGGTTTTTATTATTTAGGTATTTTGATTTGAAGGACTGTAAATTGAATTGCTGACCATGAGTCAACAATTTGCCCTTGTGGCAAATTTGCCCTTGTGCTGGCCGAGAAGGCCAGCAGGATCCTGGGCTGCATTTGTAAGTGTTGTCAGCAGGTTGAGGGAGGTGATCCTCCCCCTCTGCTCAGCCCTGGTGAGGCCACACCTGGAGTACTGTGTCCAGTTCAGGGCTCCCCAGCACAAGTGGGTTAGAGAACTGGAGCACCTGTTGTATGAGGACAGGCTGAGAGAACTGCGCCTGTTTAGCCTGGAAAAAGAGAAGACTGAGTGGAGACCTCATCAGTGTGTATAAATATCCGAGGGGAGGGTGTTAAGAGCATGGAGCAAGTCTCTTTTCGGTTGTGTCTAGTGACAGGATGAGAGGCTATGGGCACAAACTGAAGCCAGGAAGTTCCAGCTGAATATGAGGGGACACTTCTTTGCTGTGAGGGTGACAGGGCACTGGAACAGGTTGCCCAGAGAGGTTGTGGAGTCTCCTTCTCTGGAGATATTTGAAACCTGCCTGGACGCCGTCCTGCACAATGTGCTCCAGGTGATCCTACGTGGCAGAGGTTTGGCCTAGATGATCTTCAGAGGTCTCTTCAGAGGACCTAAGTTTGCTGAATGGTGAGAAAATGAGAATGTATATTTAACATAGGGATGATTCTGCATTTCTTCATCTTAATAGTTAAACTATTGCCTGTTCTAGGTATGTCTTAGCTAAAACATTTAATAGAAGCTCATTTTGTCAATTTTCTTTGTGGTTGTAACGTCAAAAAACATTTGAAAACTATGGCAGAAGACAATAAAGAGCCTCTGTCATTTAGGTTTTTATTAGAGAATCAAAGAATGGCTTGGGTTGGAAGGGACCTTAAAGATCATCTGGTTCCAACCCCCTGCCATGAGCAGGGACACCTCCCACCAGCCCAGGCTGCCCAAAGCCCCATCCAGCTTGGCCTTGAACACCTCCAGGGCTGGGGCATCCACAGCTTCTCTGGGCAGCCTGTTCCAGGGCCTCACCACCCTCTTAGTGAAGGTTTTCCTCCGAGTATCTAAACGTCCCCTCTTTTAGTTTAAAGACATTACCCCTTGTCCTACCGCTCCCGATGAGTCCCTTTCCAGCTTTCTTGCAGGGCCCCTTAAGGTTGTGGAAGGCACCTAATAAGGATAAAAGGTACCTAAAATAGCATTTATCTTCAAGTGTGTTATATATTGCAAATATTTTTGAAGCTTGAATCTGCAGTTAAGCCTTCTGCTCTGCAGGAGGTCGGTGTGTGTGTTTAATATGGATTACCACTCTCAGTACTGTTCGGGAGGAATAGATTATGGGTATGCAAATACAAAACGAGCATCGCATTTACTCCAAGTGTTTAACCATGTGAGTCATGATAAAAAGGGCATAATCGGTGTCTTAGCTACACATACGAAATAAGCGTGCCTGATCTGGATAAGGCAACAACTAATTTGCAGAAGGGAACGGCTGGGTAACAATTTCTGTAAACGTGTGCGCAGTAAGTACAAACCTAACAGAAGCATAACCTTTACGTGTCTCCTTTCCCTACTGCAGATGTTCAAATTAATTCATGTGTACCAGATCCAACTACAACTAGACCATCATCAAGCGCACCAACGCACTTACCTGCCTCTTCAGGCTCAGATTTAACTGAAAACGTCACGGTAGTGCCTAACGCAACTGAGACGGAACGGGCCTTGAAAAAGCTGAAATTTCAGGTGGTATGTGTAACTGAAACAATCTTACCAACTGAGGAGACTACTACCAACACGCCAGGGGAATACTCACTTGACTCTCCCAACTACACTTCCCGTGCTGCCTTTAAGAACGATGGCGTTGTCTTTGGAGGTAAAGGCTATGGGTGGTAGCTCTTCAGTCAGGAGAGCTGGTTAGTTATGTAGATGTTAGCAGGAAAACTGTTTACTGCTGGTCTTGCTTGCTACTCCAGCATACATTTTTATATAGCTGAATCTGGAAGCAGAATAAAATGTTACAGTTTTGCAAAGGCAAAGCTTATAAGGCAGAGAGTTGTTTTGTTGTTGTTATTTTTAAGTAATTTTTAAGGTCTTGTTATGACTTTATACTTTTTGAGAGTATTTCAGTAAGAAATAGTAGAAAGTAATTTTGGTTAATGTGATTTGGGGTGAATATATTCCTTAAAAATTCTTAGCAGACACCATTTGCTCACAGTAATAGAAGAGTCTGCGGGCTCTTAAAAACAATAGAAGTCATGGAAATTTTAAGGAGAATAGTGCTTTGTTCTCCAGGTATGAGGTGTGAATAACAAATCCTAATATACAGCAACTGAGGAATGGACTAAATATGAGGAAAAAAACCCAACACATTCTAACTGGAAAGACGATTTGTTACAAAAACATTTTCTTGGCAAGTTGTAAAAACTCTCCAATGAGCAGATTAGACAAAAATCTGTCATGGACTGCCAAAATACCTGTTTCAGTCTCTCAAAACAATGAACAGGAGTAACAAACATTTTGAGATCCCTAATACCTCTGACCTTCTGCATGTCTACGTGTATGTACCTCCTACACAATGCTGTCTTAAGAAGAATCTGGATTTATGTTCATAAGCCTTTAGAAAGTCTGAATTAAGAATCAATAAAAACTCAATGCATACTTCACTTTTTTCTCTAGGTATCCCAACAGCACTCCTTGTACTGGCACTCATCTTCTTCGTTACTTCAGTTGTTCTAGCAGTCTGCTATATCAAAAAGTAAGATTTTTCTTTCTTTTCTCTTGTACTGAATTAACTTCTAGAGTACAGTCAGTGAATATTTTACTTATATAGTTAAAGATCAGAGATGTAATGACAAGTAAAGGACAAAGAACAAAATCTGCATCCCTGCTCTGCAGATAAAATTTGTTTTTGCTGTTACTATTCCCTATTTCAGAAAAGAAATCAAGGACAAGTACTACCTATCTTTGATTAATCAATCATGCCTAGTGTGGAACATTTCTGTGTCTGCCAAAACAGCAACAACATTGAAGTGTTGCTTCATTGAAGTGTGCATCTGTTTATATAAAAGACTGTTTATGTAGCTTTATTTTGTTTCTTTCAATGTCAAACTTAAGGGAGTAGATGTTACTCTTGTTCACAAAAAAAAAAAAAATGCTGAACTCATTTGAATCATTTATACAGATCTTCAACACGGAAGATCATTAAATATCAAAAAGTTGTCTGCATTTCTAACATCCTAGCCCAGCTTGTATTTTCATTACATAACACAAATCCTGAACATGCACTGTTTGTTTAAAGATACTTAGCATTTTGAGGAATGCTACCTAACTATGTCAGTGTTGCTGCTTTACTATCTTTTTTTCCTGTTTAAAGGTACAAGACAACGTTCCCATTTTCATACAAGAATCAGAAAAAAGAACTGGTTGAAACTACAGCTCTCAAAGAGGCTGAGTCAAATGACAAGACACCAGAGAAGGAAACAAAGAATAATGGGAAAAAGGTAGAAGAGTCTAAATCCAAGCCTGAGACCACAGTAAAATGTTTAGAAGCAGAAGTTTAAGAGGAACAACATACACTTCTTTTTAGAAATACATAAAACAAAGCACACAACTTAACAATTCTTTTAAACATGGGTGACTGTAAATACTCATGAATTAATATTTTCTCTATCTTAACATACGAAAACGTCTTTTTTAATAATTACAACTGTAAATGCTCTTGCAAAAGAACATGGTCTCTTATTTACCTGAAATAAATGAAACGTCCATATTACAGCTCATTTTTCTTAATAAAGAAGTAAACAGGAATCTGCTGTTAATGACATACAGTGTGTAAGTATTTGCACAGAATTCAGAGCAATATGTAATTAAAAATTCCTTTTTATCTGGCTGGAGAATGTCTGCTAACTGAATGTCTAAACTAAAACGATATTGTAGCTCTTTATCTGTAGGGTAGTTTATTTCCATTAAATAGTTACTTTTTTTAAAAAGTGTGTTTACAAACAGAACAACTAAATCCATTTAGAAGTAAAAAATAACTTTAAAAAATCAATATATCAGCCCACTGTCATTCAAATACCCAAAAAAAAGGATGTTGACGTGTTCATATATATATATATATATATATATAATATATATGTTATATATTATATATATAATATATATTATATAGTATATATTATATAATATATATTATATATATATTTTATATATATATTATATATATATTTGCAACGAGTAACTTTCGTAGGCATCTTCATCATCTAATTTACTGTTTTATTTATTAAAACATGTATGATTCTCATATCACATATTTGATGGGGAAAATAACCTTGCAGAACTTTGACTTGTATCTCAACAAATATATATAAGGTCTTTGTGGATATTTAAATGTAATTTTCAAAATAAAGACCTCAGGTATTATGGGGCATTTACAGTACTTCATAAAAACAAACAAACAAACAAAAAACTTTGGTTTGTCTGTACCATTTATTCTCATGAAAACTGCCTTACAGGAAAAAGTACTCATATAACATTAGTGTTACAAAAGTAATCAGTTGATATAAAAGAAAAAAATCAGTAATTCATTAACTATTTTCTTAACAAATTGTTTTGACAAGCTGTATTTATATGTGAAAGGTTACTGTGGCAAAATAAGTTTCTTTTTAGAAAAGAAAAAAAAAAAAGTAGCTTGAAAAAGTCTTAAATAGAATGGCAAGCAAACTGCTCACTTACATGGCATTTTCTACAGTTAGAATACATAGTTATGAACTTCCATTTTTAGATTCACAGAAATTTAATATTTGCCCAGTGGTTATATGTTCCCCTTGATAGCAACTTACAGGGTAATGCTAATAGCGTACTTAAAGGAATCACTGTGTTGTTGTTTGGTTTCTTTCCTTCCCTCTTTTTTTTTTTTTTTCTTCTTCTTCTTGATAGCTCAGAGAAATTTCATGGCTCCAAGAGACAGGGCTGCTGTGTTGATATGCAGCCCACCACTGCTGCAGAGAGAGTGTGATTCAGTACAGCTCCAGAAACTGCTTATTTTAGAAGTCCATCCATGGAATTTCAACAGAAAAATCTGCAGCACAGGCAAGCACTAGTTACAGCCTTTTCCTGATCAGTTAAGTAGTTATTCCCCTTGCAAGGTACTGTAGGAACACCATGCAGTTCTGCTTGCCGTGCACTGAAAGCATGCTATGCCATGTGAACAGAGTAGAGAGTAGGAATTATGCCATCAGGAAAAGCCACAGCCATCACTTGTCATGATGGTATCAGAATAGCAAGTGGGCTTAAAGATGCAGGCACTGGTAATGGATACAAGGTAATTTTGGATTATTTGTTTTGTGACATACTATGATTTCCCTTTATGATCTGTCTTTTCCAACTTTTTAGAGATTAGAAGTTATTCTGTTTCTTTCTTCTTTTTCTCACCAGCGTGTGAAAATTACGTATCCTGTCTTCTACTAATGTTACCTCTGCTCCAGAGGTACATAACTTGCAGATCATTGTATACACACCTGAAAATTTTCAAAAAATTGTTCTCTAATTTCCCTCAGGCTGGACATTTGTAGCTTCTGTTTTAGATCTCAATAAGGGGCATGGTTTCCAGAAGTGTTTATTTTTTATTATTTTTAAATCCGTATGCGTTTTTAAGTTTTCAAGCCTTAATGTTTGAATGTCTCTTTTTATCACGTACCTTAAAAAGTCAGCTTTCATTCCGGCCTGCCCCCTGATGCGTGGCTATGCACAGGGTTTGATTTGCTCCCCTGCATCCTGCTTTACAGCCCTCCTGGAACAAACCCCAACTCAGCATCGTGGTGCTGCTGTACATCTCCTCTCCCTGGGCCTAGTCAGAAGTGTAAAGAACCTGCTTTTGCTGACACCTAATTTATGCCACCATTCTGCAGGCGGAGGTGAAGCTGCTGCACTGTTCTGGCTGTAATAAAAGCGAGGCACGAACGCCGCTCACCACGGACTGTGTTTGATCCTGTCTATACAAGCAGCACTCGGTCACACAGCAATTAGTCCAAAAGCTTCTTGCTTTAGCAGAACTGCAGTGGACATACCGCTACAAAACAGGCTGCCCAGGGAAGTGGTGGAGTCACCATCCCTGGAAGTCTTTAGAAGACGTTTAGATGTAGAGCTTAGGGATATGGTTTAGTGGGGACTGTTAGTGTTAGGTTAGAGGTTGGACTCGATGTTCTTGAGGTCTCTTCCAACCTAGAAATTCTGTGATTCTGTGATTCTGTGAAAGCAAACAGGAAACATTTGATTTCCAGACCACTTATCAAAAAAAAAAAAACCCTAACCCCTTAACTGACAGCGCCACAAGACTTAAGAGGAATCTTTCACCACGTTGTGTCTTGCTTTTATTTTCTTTACCAGTCACTCTCACAGTGACCCTGCTCCCTGATGTCCCAGGCGTGACGTTACGCTCGAGTGCCTCACAGAGTGAGTGCCTCACAGAGTGCCTCACAGAGTGCCTCACAGAGTGCCTCACAGAGTGCCTCGCTGCGCCTCGCAGGAGCCCGGGTCCTGTCAGGCACTTGCCAGCTGCCCTCTCCGCCTCCCCCCCGAGGTCACAGATGTTTGCTGACCTCCAGCCAAGCGCGGCCGGGCGGCAGGAAGCCCAGCCGGCTCCCCCTTTCTCGTGGGAAGCTGCTCCTTTCCTGCGCTCCGAGCCCTCCGCAGCGCAGCCTCCCAGCCCCCAGGGCTGCCCTCACACCCGCGCGGCGTCACCGGGAGCGGCCGGGAACCGCCGGGAACCGCCGGGAGCCGCCGCCCCGCGCCTGCGCCCAGCGCCGGGGCCCGCGGGGAGGCAGCGGCCCCGCTCCGGTGCCGTGAGGCGGCGCCCAGCGCCCAGCGCCATGCCGGGCCGGGCCGCTGCGGTGAGCCCGCGGGGGCGCGGAGCCTGCGGCCGGGGAGCGCCCGCCGGGAAGGGCAGGGGAAGGGAAGGGAGGGGAGGGCGGCGGGGCCCGTTTAGCCCCGGGGCAGCCCTGCCCTGTCCCGTCCTGTCCCGCCTCGCCCCAGCTGCGGGCGCTGCGGCCGTGACGCGGGCGGGGCCCGGCCGGGCGCGGCTGAGGGGCCCCCGGGGGAGCTCCCGCGGCCTGGGCGCCTGCTCGGGGCCGAGGGGCAGGGCTGGCGGTGCGGCCTGCTCGGCGCAGGGGGGGCAGCCGGAGCCCAGCGCGGCCGTGTGCTCGCCGGGAAGGCCGCTGGGGCTGCGGGGAGCCGCCGGGGGAAGGTGCGGGGTGGGGGGGCAGCTGGGGGAGTCAGCGCGGTGCTGAGCGGCCCCCGACCAGCACCAGCGGAGGAGTGAGTTGAGCGCGCACACCCGCTTGGGAACAGAAACCGATAGCAAGTCAAACAGTAGATCAGAAATTTGCTTTCTTAGGTGAATTGCGGGAGTAACGCGTAGAGCACTGGGGTACGACGTGCTTTATGCTGGGTGTCGGGCTTTACTTCCCTCGTGCCGAGCTCTTGGCAGCTGCACGCCATGCTTTGGGGCGTTTGGTAGGCGAATGCAGCGTTATGTACACATGGGGGGAGGTGAGGGGTTGTTCTCTGATGCTGCTCACAGTGTGTTCGCAATGCAGCTGCTACCACATCATTCTGCATTTTAGTATAAAATTGAGACTGTTCTGCAGTTAGTTTGCTATTGCAGACCTCTAGAAGTCCTTTAAAGGCGTGAAACTAATAGTTGGCATTACAGCCTACAAGCTCTGTACAGACAGAATTAATTTGCATTAAAACAAACTCAAGACAAATAAAATAGAGGGAAGTCATGAAGCAGTGTTAGGTGAGAGTGAACAAGGGGAGTAAATAGATACTTTCAGAATCAAAAGGCGCAGGGGAGAACCTTGTGAAAATTGTTGGGGAAAAAGATACGGGTGTAGACTCAAAGTGAAATAAGTTGATACTGGAGAGGTTTGAGCAAGTGAGTTCAGTGATACACCCTCACGTTGAGTCTTCTGTGCAGGTAGGGATTAGGCAAGTTTCACTGATTCCGGAATTGGTTTATAGTAATTCGGATTCCTTGACTTAGTTTAAGAATGCTATGAGAGTTCACTGAGGTGCCAAAGTCAGTCTGACTTAGGAAAACTAACTCGTAATGCCTGTGTGCAGACGTACAGTGATATGTTCAGTTGCAGGTGTTCTGACTTTCACAGACGCGACCTTTTTTCTTTTAAAAAAACAGATTATCATCCTAATCTTGAGGTGTTGTTTTCCATTCCATTGGGTGCATTTATATGCGTGCAATGGAATTGATGAAAAAAATGCATGCAAAGCAATCTCTATTTAATACGAGTAATGCTATAAGCAAAATAATTTATTATTCGTGAACTGTTAAAGCTACATTCCAGTCTTTTGCAAGTGTTCTTTTTTGTTTCTGATTCGACTATTGTTCAAGTTGTGTTGTAGAATAATTAGACTGGTTAGCAAGCAGCTAAACTCTTAGATTAAAAGAAAGAAAGGGAGCAGCCATTCATAGAACATGTGAATGTAACTATTTAAAATCTTTTTAGCAGATGCTTTACCAGTGAATGAGAACTTCTTGCTATGGATTTGAGGTGAAGAACTTCACTATGGGTCAAATTTCAAGCCAGACACAAACTGTAATGAACAAGTTGCCAGAAAAAGTAGCAAAGCATGCCTCTTTGGTTCACGAAAGTGGTTTCCTAACGTATGAAGAATTTCTGGGAAGAGTAGCTGAACTTAATGATGTGTAAGCCTTATTTTGTTTACTTCCTTTTTCATGTTCTACAGAGAACTTGTATGCAATATATTCTGGGCTGGCTAAGCCAGGACTACCGATCTGGTTTCCAAATGTTTTCTTTGGATCTCAAAGCTGTAATGGTTGTAATTTCACTTAATAATAATGGTTGTAATGCACTTAAAATACAAGGCCATTTCTCCTCCTTAAAATCACTTTTCTCCAATACTCTTCTTTCTGCCAGCATCGCTTCTCTCTTAGAAGCTCACAAGAGGTAGACGTTTAGCTCCGTCTTTTTGTGTTACCTGTCACCCTTGCTCTTCCATCCTCCACCAACCACCTAAAGATGCCATGCTGTGTCCTATCTGCCCGTGACATTTGATAGGAAGTAGCACTATGAGCCCTATAAACAGGCAGTACAGCAACTCAGGGAAGGTGGTACCTGAGACAGATATTTGTGACCATTTCCTCACAAGAGGGAGTGGAGGGGAAGGCACTGACCTATTCTCTGTAAACACCAGTGATAGGACCCGCGGGAATGGTGTCAAGCTGAGGCAGGGGAAGTTTAGGCTGGACATCAGGAAGAGGTTCTTCACCAGAGCATGGTTGCACACTGGAACAGGCTCCCCAGGGACGTAGTCACTGCACCAGGCCTGTCAGAGTTCAAGAAGTGTTTGGACTGTGCCCTTAGTCACATGGTCTAAAATTCTGGGTAGACCTGTGCGGTGCCAGGAGTTGGACTCGATGATCCTTATGGGTCCCTCCCAACTTGGGATATTCAATGATTCTGTGTCTCTGGACATGCAGTGTCATTCCTCATTAAAAAATGAGATGTGCTTTACTATTTGAAACCAGTGACCAAGATAATCCACAACAAAAGGCTGCATAAGTAAGATTTTTTAATAGCATGCGTTTTGTTTGATACATTGACAGTAAAAAGAAAAGAACAAAAAAGCAGAGTATTTATGGTATAAAATGGGCCGAGGCGGAAAAGGAGTTTTGCTGAAAAGGGTTTTTTGTGTGTGTGGGTTTTGGTAGCATTTGCCATTTGATTATAATGCAGAGTTGTATTCAGTTTAAAAAATATCTTCTACAATGTCATGCTTTTATGAATGTCTGTTGCATCGTCAAGAACAGATAGCTACATTTGGGGTAGATGGATTTTGAAGATTGTTACCCTATGTTTCACCTGAGAATCTAAGTACTTTTCAGTATAATTAATTCCAAAATATCATTCTTGTTCAATTTTTGTAGTTCTTTACAGCATTTACTTTAGCCTGTAAATTTAGTTTGTTCTGATTCTCATAGAAAGACCATTGTGTCTGTATTTCATTAAAAAAAAAATCATCTCAGGTCCACCTGAAGCTTAGTGCTTCATTATTACTATATGCTAACAAAAATACACCTTTTCTGCATGTAATGGTACTTGCTTTCCTTTTATATATACATACATGGTAAGGAAATAAACTTTCTAGATAGCATATCAGGATTGTGTGACTACTGTAATAATCAGTGAAAATATATTTGAATTAAAATGTCTGTAAGGGATGCTTACGTTTTGTGAGGTTCACTGTTCAATTTAAAATGAAATGGACTATGTATTTTATATTGAATGACATGCAGAGAAGGTCACTACTCTAGGATAAAAAGCACGTAGGTAAACAATAAATAATATTATAGTAACTGAGGTTACTGATCTTTGCATATCTAGCACATAACGTTAGATTGATGTTTCTTTATTTCAGTATTGCAAAATTGGCTTCTGGGCAAGACAAACATCTGTTATTTGAAGTGCAGCCTGGTTCTGATTCTTCAGCGTTCTGGAAGGTGGTTGTTCGGATAATCTGTACTAAAGTAAGATTGCTGAAAAAAATTAATTTGGCAGGGGTTTTTGTGTGTAGATGTTTGAGGACTGTCACTTTCACTGGTAAAATCCAACACCTGCTAGGTTTTTGATTTTGGTACAGGTGATGTATTCACGGATATTATTTGAGAGAAAGTCTAGATTTCTGCAAAAAGCAGGTTAACAAAAACACTTTCATGACTAAGTTTAAAGGAATGGTACCTTCTCATGGTGCACTTACAGCCCATTAATTACAAATTCATGTGACTTTTGAGATGACTCAGGTGATTATGGACTAAATAATCTTTACAGTTCCTTTTCAACCAAAACCATTCTATGATTCATGGATATCAAAGAGTACAACAAACTGGGAACTATATAGTTCCTTAATAGATGAAGTAAGCCAGCAATTCAGAGCATTGTTAGTTGAACTAACATAACTGTATATATCCTGACTCCTTATAAAACCAATCTAAATGTTAAATATTTACTTGTTTGAAGACCATGACAAAACTTACTAAGGTTGCTCTTACTAATGAGATTTTTCCTCTGTGAATCCTATCAAGATAACTTACGTAGATGGTTCTGAAACCACTAAGCAAGCTTAATGTGCAGTTCAAGCCAAGTGAACATTCAAACTTTGAAATGAACAGTTTGTAATTTTTGGTTGCTGTTAGTTTTCATTAAGGCCACTATCATTGCAAGCTATTTTCAGCTCAAATGTGAAATGACTGATTATTCTCTTCCCTGTTTTAAGGTTAACCCATTTTTTAGGCATTATGTCCCTGCTTGCTTAAAACTGAGCAATGATGATAATTGCCTTGTCCCAGGAACGTAGTCCTAACTGTTCTTCAAGAGAAAACAGAGAAGTGCTGTATTTTCAGATCCTAACTCTTACTGAAGTGGACTGCAATTTGCTAACACTGTGATGGACAGTTGGGAAAGTGGCTACTGTCATGAGAGCTGCAATGCATAAAAATAATTTTGATAAATGTACAGTAAAAATCTGATACATAACTGTATTTAACAATTCTTATTTCTTAAGGTAAATAAAGCAAGTGGGATCGTTGAAGCTTCAAGAATCTTGAACTTGTATCAGTTTGTTCAGCTTTACAAAGATATTACCAGTCAAGCAGCAGGAGTTCTTGCACAGGGAAGTACTTCTGAAGAAACTGCAGAGAGTTTGATGTCTGTATCATCGTGCCAGGCCAGCTTATGGATGGGAAGGTATTTTCATATACTTAAGCTTCTGACCACAGCTAAAACGTAAATATTTTGGAAGTTGTGTGTAAAACCTGAACTGCAAACGCATAGTAATCAAAACTGCACGTACTTCGGAGATGCAGACTTTATCATTGTGAGCATTAATAGCACATCTTCTCTTGTACCAAGAGAGCTGCACTGAACTTGGTTAAAATTCTTTTGGCTTAGCTTTCAGGACAATCATTTTATTGGTCAGTTTTAATATAAACATGGTATATGTTGTATCTCCTGAATAAGGAAACAGGAGGAAATGGAATCAGCTGCAGCTACAAATCTAGGGATTTTGACACTGTTTGTTTAAACAGATTTTGTTATTGTTCCACTTAAACTTTCTCTTCCTCTTCTACAATTTGGCATGTGAAAGTTCCCATCTGTTGCCACTAGAAACTCATCAATTGTGGTAGTAATTTAACTTGTAAGACTGGAAAAATGTGAACTGTCTCACACATGTTGACATCCTGCTTTGTTAACTAGAGGAAAAGCAAAAGACTGAGGTCAACACCTGCAATAACTTCAGTTCAAATTGAATGTAACAGCAAGAAGCTGCTCACCCTTTCCCTATGTGGAAATGTTGCTAGTGATAATGCCTTACTTCCAGCTTTCTGAATCAGTTCAGTGTTCAAACTTAGTCTTAAGTAAGGTAGAGTTGCTGACCTTGGTAACTCTTCTTAGTGTCATATTCCAGTTGTTAGATTGAGAACAGGGTAAACAGTGTTGTCATTAAATAGAGCACACTTTTTTTTTTTTTTTTTTTTGTAAGCCAGTGTCCTGCAGAGCATGCTCTTTTTGTTCATGTTCCTGTTTGTCAAATTTGGAAGCAAATAATCTTCAATTATTAGCTGTTCTGAGTTACTAATATGCTAGTATCAGGTAGCATATTTGGGGCACGTTTAAGAAAGTGTATTTTCCTGCTCTTTTTCAAAGATGAATGTATATCTAGAAATGGCCTTTTAATTAAACAAACTGCCACAACCTCAAACCAGTTGCTTGTGGAAAACAACTTAAAGTATTACTAAAGTCAATGAATAGCTATAAGGTTTCCCAGATTAGTTTCATTTTCAGACTTTGAGATGGGGAAGATGAGCATCCTATTTCTGTGCGTGTAAACTTCTTTGCTTAAGGTAGTATTACTGACAAATAACACACACAAAAAATGAACATACTTCTATAATATGATGGGGTAATATGCTCTGATTTAGTGAGCTGGCATTTTCCAACTGTATTTTATCCAAGCTGTTCAAGTCATTCAGAAAAATACAGCCTGAAGCACGTTGAAGTATTTTGTACCTCGGAAATTGGTTTTCCATGGTATCCTCCAACTTGCCTAAACTCTGGTCACCTTTAGACATTGTTCGGCTCTGTCACTGTCCAAAAATAGCAAATATTATCTGTTTCATTCTTCTTCTTATCTTAAGTTCTTACATGGGGAATGATACCCTCTTTCTCTAAAACATACAGCTCCTATTTAGAGCATTCCAAAATATCCGTAACTGCTTTATGCCTTCTGATAGTGAAGAGAAAAACATTTCCTTAGTTTATTGTTCTTATATTTTGCCATTTCTTCAGTAACTTAGTCCTATAGCTGTCTTAAATTCCAGAAGCATTGTAAATAGGGCATCGGTTTTGTTTTAAGTGCTTGTGTATATATACCAGCAAGTCTCAATGACTGAATTATTATCAAAGGGTAGTATTCAGAGCTGCATGGGGGAGGGAAATGAAAGGGAGCAAGTCCAAAGAACACAGTGGGGAATCAAAAGATATATATATGTGTATTATTTTTTTTTGAAACTGTGCTTCTTGATGTACATGAATCAGCATCTGTATTTATACAGAAAATCTCCTTGCATTCTAAAGTAATTTCTCAAAAAACAAACTGAAAAGGAAGTTCCAAGAACCTACTGAAGAATAAAACAAAAGTATGTTAGTTACTGTTCATTAGCTGGCTAATCTGTACAGTTAATAAAATTACTCTGCATTCCCAAATCAGGGTTTTTTTAAAACCTAAAAACTCCAGAACACTTAACTAGCTGTTTTGCATATGAGCCTTGACTGGTTGGATCATACCTACTTGGATCGGTGAAAGTTGAGGATTCTCTGTACCTTCTCACGCTTGAGAAATCTTGGTGATGCAAATATTTGAGATGCTATTGTTGTGAACTTGAGATACAGATACCTGTTATTTGAAAAAAAATGAAGATGGATAAAATGAAAGCATCTGTCCCAGTGGGCAATCTAGGTTTTGAACTCCCCTCACACTCAGGAATACCTGGAAGCTTAACTGGAAAAGCTGGGGTAACTTGACTTGAAATCTTAACATGAAGGAACACTAGTGGGGAGTGTATTGCAAGTGAAGAGGATGCTTTTCAATCTTATGAGCTGTTTAGCTCTTGGTGTTTTGATGGCATGTCAAATTAGAACATGCCCTCCAGTAGTGAAGCATCTTAACATGCGTGCTTTTGTCACATTTCCTAGGGTTAAGCCAGAACATGGAAATGTGACCAAGTTCATTCTGAAATATTTCAGCCCGACAGTCTGTGAAAGGAAAGCAGATTCTTCTCCTGCCTTTAATGTAAACAGTGTTTCTGTTCTTTGGCCCAGTCCTGTGATATGTAACAGTTACAATTTACATTTCCCTTGTTGATATGAAAAAGGATTTGCATAACCCTTTGCAACACCAAAAGTACAACATGACAGAAAAAAATAAATGTGTTTTCTAACTTAGTCTAGTTGCTGCTATTTGTTGGTAGCTTGAGGTTGTGTCTGCTGACATAGAATGGGATGATGTAACTACTTCATCCACGAGACTACATCTTCATCGTCGATAAGTGCGGGTGTTCTGTTCTGTCCATCAGTAATTTTTTATGAAAAGTGTTGTAACTAGTATTTTTGGTAGGGCGTAAATATGAAACTTGCTTGTCATCTGGGAGAAAATACTGCCTTCTCTTCTGCAGGGTCAAACAACTGACAGATGAAGACGAATGTTGCATCTGCATGGATGGACGTGCTGATTTGATCTTGCCGTGTGCTCACAGTTTCTGCCAGAAGTGCATTGACAAATGGTAATAGATATTAAAGGTTATTCATTATTTTATAGTATGCACTGCTTATCTGACTTGTTTCAGTTTGGTCTGACAGATTCCTTAGTTAGTTGCTTAGAATTTAATGTTTAATTACAAAACATTGTAATGTTGTTTGAAAACTAGAGAAAAATAGGGCATATGCTGATGCTGGTACATTATGGTCCACAAATCTCATGAAAAGCTGCTTTTTGAAGAAAAAACAGTAGCTTTTAAGGGTATGCAGATATGAAGGTAAGTTGGACCATCTTATTAGTTATCTGGGGAGTAGCTATTAAAGGAATTTTTGTCTGTGTGTTGTGCTTTCCTTTGAAACAAATATACAATTTACTAATTTTTTCCCACATGACATCCTTATCTCTGAACTGGAGAGATAAGGATTTGAAGAGTGATTATTCGGTGGATAAGGAATTGACTGGATGGCTACAGTCAGAAAGATGCAGTCAAGAGCTTTATGCCCAAGTGGAGGCCAGTGACAAGTGATGTCCCTCAGGGGTCCGTCTTAGGAGTGGTGCTGTTCGGTACCTTTATTAATGACACAGGCAGAGGGATCGTGTGCACCCTCAGCAAGTTTGTAAATAACACCAAGCTGAGTGGTGCAGTTGGTAAAATCAGAATGAAGAGAAGTCATCCAAAGGGACCTGGACAAGCTAGTTAAGTGGGCTCATGAGAACCTAATGAGGTTCGGCAAGTCTGAGTGCAAGGTGCTGCACCTGGGTCAGGGCAGTCCCAAACATGAGCACAGACTGGGTGAAGAACTCATTGAGAGCAGTTCTGTGGAAAAGGACTTGGGGGTGCTGGTGGACAAAAAGCTTGACATGCACCAACAGTGCACGCTTGCAGCTCAGAAGGCCAACTGCATCCTGGGCTGCATCAACGGAGGAGTGGCCAGCAGGACAGAGAGGAGATCATCCCCCTCTGCTCAACCTTACTGAGGCCCCACCCAGAGTACTGCATACAGGTCTGGTCCTGCAGCACAAGAAAGATACGGACCTGAGGGAGCTGGGTATGTTCAGTCTGGAGAAGAGAAGACTCCAGGGACACCCCATTGCTGCCTTTCAGTACTTTAAGGGGGCTTATAAGAAAGATGGAGAGTGACTTTTTACACTGGCAGATGGTGGTAGGACGAGGGGAAATGATTTTAAACTAAAGGAGGGGAGATTTAGTTTAGATTTTAGGATGAAATTCTTTACTCAGGATGGTGAGGTCCTGGAACAGGCTGCCCAGAGAAGCTGTGGATGCCCCATCCATGGAGGTGTTCAAGGCCAGGTTGGATGGGGTCCTGGGCAACCTGATCTAGTGGGTGGCATCCCTGCCCATGAGAGGAGGATTGGAAACAGATGACCTTTAAGGTCCCTTCCAACACAAACCATTCTGTGACCGTGTGATTGTACTAAATGTATCGGTGTTTATCTAGGAAACAATTTAGTCTTAATAGCAATGCTTTGAAATGTTTCTGTAACGTACCTTATATGTTCATACTAAACTGAACGGCTTTTCAGCTTCTGCGTCTGTCTGATACATCAGTTGTTGGAAAAACGAGAAATTGCTTTCTGTAGGAGAGTAGCTCTCTCCACTGGCCATACAGAAGACCTACAGGGATTAGGCAGTGTTCTGGCAGTCTAGCATTCGATGATAGATATTCTTGGAGACTTGACTAGTTAATCCACATGATTTTACATTTTAAGTCATAATGCATATGACTTGTTTTGTGTCTTTTTCAATGGCTTATCAAGGAAGTTACCTTTGTAATACGTGCTCAAGAAAAAGCAGTAAAGCTTTGTGGATCTCTGAGTATAGTCAGTCATCTCTTTTCTAGGAAAATATTTTAACATCAGCATTGCAGGGCTTATTTTAGCTATCATGGTGGAGAATGGATTATATTCTACTATGGCTGATGTATCAGCTGAACTCAGTTCCAGTTACACCATTCTTTTCTAGTATGCAGTTTCTGAAGTTCATCCCTTCTTAACCTAGGCACGTAACAGAGGCTCACAGCTTAGAAGCATAATTGCTTCAGACACCTGAGTAAGTGGGCGGAAGGGGACTCTGAGGGGCCAATTCTAAACTTCAGTGGGCTGATTGATTTAGGAAAAGGATTCCTTTTTCTCTTTACAGAGGAAGGTTACAGAGACTGTTTTTTGAAGTACCTCAGCTATATATCTAAACATAGGAAGAGTTAATTTAGACCATTTAAACTTTCTGGAAGGTGTCTAGATGTATTCTGTTTTGCATGAGCAAACTCAGAACATGACACCAAATTTATCACTCACAGACTAGAGCCACATTCAGAACTGTTGGCAAATCTTTGTCATAAAGAAAAACTTCTGAAACAATCAAAAAAAGATATTGGAGGTCTCATCCTATTAACCTGATAATTTTTTAAGTTTTCACTGGGTTGTTTTTTGTTGTTGTTGTTCATTGGTTTGTTTGTTTTGGGGGCCAGAAAAAAGATTATAATTGAAAAATAGTTATTTCTCTGGATTTCTAACAGGAGTGATCGTCACAGGAGCTGTCCTGTCTGTCGTCGCCAAGTGACTGGGGCAAGCGATTCTTGGGTGGTTTCAGATGCACCTACAGAAGATGATGTTGCTACTTACATCCTTAACATGGTAGATGAGGCAGGCCAGCCTCACAGACCCTGACACTGGTCAATAAGCTGACGGTAGTAGAAGCACTTGAAGCTTTTGTTTTCACGAACATCTGGTTTTACCTCTTGTTGCCATTCTTCCAGTCTTTTATTTCTCTTCTTGGCTGCTGTGGATCTATGTTGCTCTTTTAAAACACAGGATGTATGAGCCAGTGTATGTGTTTGCAGTCTTAATTATTATTCTGTACTTTCAGTGAATTCTTTAACCATTAACAACAGTTATTTTAACAGTAACTTTTGATATTAATTAACAATTTGACTACTAGATGAAGCTGTTAGTAACAACACAGTTACAACTGCTAACTGCTGTTTGAACATCACAGTGTACTGTTACTGAAGATACACCATGTTAGATGGATTGACCTCACAGTTCTTTTCCTTAAAAGCAGTCCCTGTTATGTTCGTGACAAATACGAATAAAGATGAGTTAGGACTAGTGATTACTGATTTGAAATTTTACTGCTGAAACTTGAAGATGTCACATTGCCTATTCTTCAGTAGCCAGTCTTGCTGTTTTTAGAGTTAACAGATACCGATTTCTATCTGTTCTGCTACAAGTTTTAGTATTAATTACTGTTATTCTTCTAACTAGATAATCTCTTAAAGTATTTATTTTTAATTGGATATTTAGCATAGTCTCATTATTTTGAAAACATAAAAGTTTCACACACAATCCTAAAAAAGTAAATCGCTTTCTGTATTTTTTTCATCAAGAACAGTCAGAATTATTTTTAAACAGGCATATCTGAAAGAAATGACTTTATTTGAATTAGCAGTTAAGGTGCAGTTTAGTCTGATGCTGTGGTTTTATTTGCTTCTCCTAAGTTTTCCAAACGATAAAACTAGGTACACTGAGGATTACAAGGTGATAATCTAGGTAAGTGAGGTGCTGTGCTTTCTATCTACAAGTGCAATATGCTTTTATGTAGCAGAGAGAATCTTCTACTTTGATAATAGTTATGTTTGCAGTGAGATATGCATGTGACAATGTGGGAAAAGGGATATTATGACTGGAGTTCAGCAGTGTATTTCTGTCTAGCAGAGTTAAATCTTTAAAGAGCTGGGTTTAGATAGTCTAAAACAAATTGTCATCATTAGTATTCAGGAAACCACATCTTAAGCCTCTCTGGCTTAAATAATATTGTGGCAACCAACTGCTGTTGTGAAGAATGAATTAATGAATATATTTAACTCTTTTAACTCGAGGCTGTTGAGAACTACTCCACTGTATCATTTGAGGGAATATCAGCATATATCTTGCTTATTCTAAGACTGTATTTTTAATTGCCGTACTTGTTCAAATTTGATGATGCCATAAGACTAAGGCCTTTTATCAGAGAGTAGTTCTCAACGGCAAGGTATGTACACACACAAATAAGCACATTTGGGTTACTTTTCTAAATTGGCTAAAAATAATTGAATTATGTCAATGACCAAATTTGGGGAATTCCTCTGTTATACTTCTATTTGCTAAGGAATATGCACATCATAGGGCATCCGTTTAAGCTTGGCTTGTGGCACAGTTGTCAAGTTTATCATAAACATTTAGACAGATAAGCAACATACTCCTGTTGTGGTTATCATCTAAAAGCCAATATGGCTTATGTATAAATCTCTATTTAACTATTTAAAAATCCATTTATGAACTATTTTTAGAACCATTTTAGAACTCTTTTTTCCCATTTGTTAATCCTTTGATATCAATGAGGTATTCTTCAGAATATATATGGACTATTTGGTTACATAAGGGCAGTTATTTGGGCTGAAAATTACAATAGTCAGGGATTTTCCACTAAAATATTCACAAATGGTTGTAATCATATTCCAGTCTGGTTTCATTTTGCTTCTTGAGCTTGCATTACTCCATATTAAGGACTTTAAAGTCACATTTGAATTTTAAAAGCTGCTTTTTTTATGTCACTGGAACAGAAAAAGCATCTAAATTTGCTTCAACCTAACTTCATTTTTCAAGTATTTTGAAAATTGTACTTCTAAACTGAGATTTTATAAGTTAACTTCCTGCTGAGAACTTACATGAACTTCATAAAATATAATTTTGTAATGAATGCAAACAGGTTGTTAATTGTAGCATAATGACACTTGCAAATACAATATAAAATATAAAATTATGCAAAAAATAATTAAATAGTGAAAAGTAAACTTTGTATTCTGTACAGCTTTTTTAATTAAGTTGCTTATAATTCACACTGCTGTGATGTAGGTACCGTAACGTGTGCCTTGTAAAATATATGTACTGTATGTTAGATGGAATAATAGGTATATTAACACTGAAAAAATAGTAATTTGGTACAGTTGGTATTTCCTATTCTGAAATATAGGTAGCAACCAATTTTGGAAAAGGAATCACACTGGCAGGGACATGGCAGTGTGTTCCAGAAGCTAGACCTTAAAATGTGAATTAATATGAATAACTATAGGTGGAGGGCATTAGAACTGAATCTTCTTGTGCTAAAGTAAAGATTTCTTACAGATTTAAAGTGAAAATATAATTTAAGTATTATAGATTGTATTAATAGCTAAGTACATTCCAATATATTAAAATTTGTGTATGAATTGTGCAATAAAGTTACTTTGGAAGAAATACCAAGCTTGAAGAATCTCTTAGCTTTAATACCACAAAAGTCTGGAAACTGAATTTTAATCTGTATCCAATTCCGTCATGCAGATGGTATGGTTAAATGTCATAATGAGTCAGAGGTTTCTCAAATGTTAAAGTGTGGTATTAGCAAGGTAGCTTAAACGCATCTCTGCAGAAGGACTCGCTGTTTCTCCATTTTTCTCAAAAAAAAAAAAAAAAAATTGGAACGTTCTGCAGTGGTGGAAACAAATCTCTGCTTCTCAAAAGGACAGTATCAAGCAGGTTTTTTTGTTTTTTGGGGGGGATTATTTTTTTCAAGGAATTGTGATTTATTTTGTATGCAAGCTAGTCCATTGTGTTTTTGATAATAAAGTTTAAGAATGATAAGGTGGGAAAATCCTTTCTTCTCAGATTTTGCCTGTTTGGGTTTTATTTGACTTTTTTTTTTTTTTTAATTGGGGTGGGAGGGTCAAAAAGAAATTAAATCTATAATTGATGTAAGTGTTGCTTCTGTCTAGTTGCTTGGTTTATCTGTTTGGATCTTTGGAAGCCAAGTGAGAAATGAGAGAGGAATTCATTAACAAGTCAGGAAATTAACAACTGCAAAACATACAGTTGACAGAGACACCAAGAGGTAGGTAAAAAAAATAAAAAATGTTTATATTTAGTATGTTTAAAGATTAGGCATCAAATCAATGTGACATACATGTTTATTTTTTAGTGGTAAATGGCATATTTATCTTGTATATCTTTCCTTTCAAAGAGAATTCTGTGCAGAATTATAAAGGCTTTCTAATCCATATTCATCCTAGTTCTGGAATCACAAAGCAAACTATGAGATCTCTGTGCTGTAGGTTTAAAACACTTTGTGCCTTGCTGAACCCTGGATCAGCAGCCTCCTCAGGGTGCCTTAAATGTGATTGGGAACCGTATGTTAACCTGTCTGCTCTGAAATCTTGACATGACATCTGCCCTTTAGTTCTGCATCTACTAAATACACGTGGTCTGTAATGGAAGAAATTATATCATGACTAAGACTGCAAGAGTGCTAAACCACTCTTGAATATAAGTTCCCATAAAGTTTTACTTTCACTTGCTGTAAGTGGTGACTGGAATTCTGCCTATGCGCATTTCTTAAAAATTACTAGAAAACTGATTTTTTTCTAGTCATCTCTTCAGATGCTTGTCTTCTAACGCCTCATTTTTATCGTACAGCAACATACCTTAAAGACTTCTTTTCCTATTGCTCCATGTAGCTGAAAGTAATGTGACCGATACAGTGGTCTTCTCAAGTAACCCCAGAGCTCCGTCACCAGATACGCAATTTGCTGTAAATTAGCCTTGTTCTTATCAATGGTACATCTGTAATGGATTTGACAAGTTCTTTACTTTTATTATCTGAGATGTCCATTCATGCATTAGGAGGTGGGTGATTGATTACCTTGCTAACCTAGCTATTGAGGGTAAAATATTGAGCTCTGTGCATAAGCTTCGTAGGTGTGAAGTTTAAAAAAAAAAAAAAAAAGTGTTTGGGGAATGTGGATGGAACTGTGCCCCATGTTAAGGCTTATGGTGTGAAGAATATTATTCAACAGGTAATCAAATGAGCACTTCTCTTTGATTCAAATTATTTATTAATATATTTGGAAATACACAGTATTTTTATGAATGAACCTAAAGTTAGCCAGAAACTTCCCTTTCAGGAGTTCACTTGTGTGTAGAACAAGGTAGAATTTTGGTACAAAAGTCTATGCATCCACACTAATGGATGCATCCACACTTTGTAACAGACCTTAAAAAAAGTGTTTTTTCATGTGGGAGGATACTTCTTAGCCATAGTTAATGCTTAATGCATTAGCAGTGTTGTTTTTCACACTTAGTACATATACATATACTATGATGCTTAATGTTGGTATTTCGTGTTTTGAGACGTATAGGAGAGAAATATTCATTATTCAGTTACATATGTTCCTAATTCGCTACTCTTGTGCTTAATGCGCACCAGCTTGTTCAAAAAAAGCAACAAAGGGTTTGTACAGAGAGACACATTTTAATTTTCCTCTGCAAAATCTTTATTTTCTACAGAAAGAAGTGATTTGTGTTAAACTCTTTCCCTCAGAAGTCATCTTTACTGCAGCAGAATCTTTATGTTGCTATTAACTACTTATTTCAGTTTGTCACTTATGAACTTCTTGGTTTTGTTGGTTGATTTTTTTTATTTTTATTTTTTGGTCAGGTAAGACTGCTTAAATTGTTTCATCTGTGGGTTTCAGAACTGCTTTCCTGCTCCCAAATTCAGTTGTTTTGACTCATACTTTAGCACTAAGCTGAGGCTCCAGTATCAGAAGAGCTGCAGCGTGCTCCACCCAGATTTCCACTTTGGATGAGCACGGAGACAAGATACAGGGTTGGTAGCCCTGCAATACAGTTTCACCTTGGGATGTAATGCCAGGTCTTCTGCTGGGACAAATCAACATAACTGGTTTTCATTAACACTGGGTTGCTTTAAATGAGCTAAACATTTGCTTCCTTTTCTAAATAATGCTTATTATTATCTATATCTATCGCTACTGTTTTGTGTTTTTTGTTTTCCCAGTTTTCATGCTGTGGTAATCCTTTATCTTTAGTTTCATCTTCTGTAATGCTAACAGTTACATTACAGTTTTTTAGTTAAATGCAAAGATTTTCAGCAGCCACAATTTTATTGAGAGGTGCGCACACACAAAAATACTATCCAGATTTTTTCATTTATTTATTAATGTAATGTTTAATGCCTCCACAAGAACCAAAGATAAACATCATTTAACCCAGGCACAGAACGGAAAAGCAGTTCTCACAGACATTCCTTCCTTTACCCCCGTTTTTCAGGCCAAAATGTTAACAAGGCAACTAGAACGGAAAAGTTTAGCCACAAGTAAAGAGCAGTGACATACATGAGAAAGTAAGATAGGTCTGGTATGAAGAAAGACTTGCATTACCCAGTAGCAGAGTAAGCGCCTTAAATCTGCTAAAGTTCTTTAAGAAAATGGAAGAGCATCACTAGAAGTAGTTCAAACGGATATGTTTTAAATACCAAATAACCATAATTAACCATTTTAGGTGACAGTGTAAAATACTCTGAGCTACCAGATTTAAGGAAGTCTTGAATAACATTTGAATCTTAACACCAATGAGATGATGAGAAAACAGGCTGTTCTCCCATTCCGAAGCACTCCCCCGCCCTACCAAATCACCACCCACAGTGATGTTCTTCTAGTCCCCTTCTGTTTTCTGTCTGGGTAAGGTAAACAGTGGTGTAACCAGGTTGGATCTCAACACTGTCTGGGAAGAAATTACTTCAGCAATTTCATTTGAGTAGGCTCACATTTGAGTAAATGTGTCCAACAGTAATTCAGATGACATTAACACTCCAACACTGGATCTGCCCTTCATTACATACATATCCTAATACTGCAAGGTTATTTGAAATAGCCAACACACTAATACAAAACTGCAATTTAAAAAAAAAGCGCTCAAGGTCTGGAACATGAGGATCAGTAACCTTTTCCAAATTGAAAGATGACCAGAAGAGATGTAGTAATGGATGCCTGGAAGGATGCACATTGGTTTTCCTAAATATAACACTATTAGCTCAATTTACACTTAAAAGCATCACCCAAGAATGCACTGAAAGGAGAGTGTGTGGTAATAACACACAAATGACCATTGTCAAAAATCCACATTAGTGTCTCTTAACAATGAATACTGAAAGATTCAAGTAGTTTTGTCTTTTGATTCTTTTATTGTTTTGTCTTGAAAAGCTACCACCATGTTAGAAACAGATGTTTCTGAGGTCAGGGAAGCAGAACATGTAGTAGAACATACAATAGTATAATGTCAAGAAAACTAAAACAACAAAAAAAAATAAATGACAAAAGAAGCTGTAACAGCAATGCTTAGGTGAAGCAGCTCAAGTAAAACAATGATTCTGAGATGAAAAATACTTGAAAGTTAAGTTTGTTAAACAAAACACGTTGCTGAATCAGAGTGGATACACTTGCTTTTCTCAAGTAAACTATGTTATGTTTATAAAAATTATTAGGGTGTTGTACTAATGAAGACAAGACTTTTGCATTTTACCAAAAGGTACCAAAAAAGGTTGTAACCACTCAAGACCATTGTAAGAAAATTACACTCTTGAATCCTGATAATGCGTTATGATAGAATCATAGAATGACCTGGGTTGAAAAGGACCTTAAAGATCATCTAGTTTCAACCTCCCTTGTCTACGCAGGGTTGCCAGCCACTAGAGCAGGCTGCCCAGAGCTGCATCCAGCCTGGCCTTGAATACCTCCAGGGATGGGGCATCCACAACCTCCCTGGGCAACCTGGTCCAGTGTCTCACCACCCTCTGAGTGAAAAACTTCCTCCTAATTTCTAACCTAAATCTCCCATCTTTCTTTAAAACTACCCTCCTTTGACCTATCGCTACCAACACATGTAACCAGGCATTCCCCCTCCTGTTTAGACGCTCCCTTCAAGTACAGGAAGGCTGCAATGAAGTCTCCCTGGAGCCTTCTCTTCTCCAAGCTAAACAAGCCCAGGTCCCTCAGCCTTTCTGCATAGGAGCGGTGCTCCAGCCCTCCAATCATCTTAGTGGCCCTCCTCTGGACCTGTTCCACAAGTTCCACATCCTTCCACATCTGTTAAGTGAGCTTCTAGAAATTTCTAACAGTGAGGCCAATAGGTATTGTTGATTAAGAGAACAATGTCACGTTACACAGTTGAACAATATAGCACTAGTTTGCAGTGCTAGCTGCATGAGGAATTAAAAAAAAAAACAAATGGCACTAGTGGAACAATGAGACCTTAGGCTAAATGGCTGAAGAGCTCAGGACAAGTCTTCTGCCACCTGCCTGCAACCAAAATTTATCTTCTATCCCTGACAACACTGCAGCTCCCTGCATGACCCAAAGTCTGTTCCTGTTCCCCAGGGCACCCTGCAGCAGCCTTAGTTCCAGGCTGCTTCCTAAGAGTCTTTTTTCAGGTTATTTTCTCTTAAGGGGCTCTTACGGGTCTGTACAGTTACAGGCCATGAGAGGGAATTCTTCCTTCCCTCACTTGGCTATTTTCCTGTAATCACCATTCAGGACAGTAGGTACATAGGAAAAAAAAAAAGAAATTGTCTTTGAAGGTATTGCTTTCAGATCCTACAGCCTGTGGAGCCTGTCTTCAATAAATACGTACGTTTATACCATTGGGTGGTTTAGTTTAGGTATTACCACCAACACACCTTCTGTCTGCATTTACAAGGGAAAGTAAGACTTGATCAGCTCCTGAAAGGAAGGATGTAGGTGTCCAAGAGAAGGGCCTGGCCCAAGAAACTTGAGTGGCATGAGATATTTGATGTGGTAAAAGCTTGCAAGGTTCTAGGTCTATTAAGGCTTAATTGACTAAGTTTAGTTACTTGCTTTTTACACATCAGTTCTGAATTAGTTCTAAGATGCCTAACCTCCCAGTTTACTGTTTTAGATATCCAGGTCTCTAACTGTAGGCTGAGGATCTTAGCTTATGGACTACAGGCCTTCAGATGAAGTAGTGTAATATTGAATTTACAGGCATCTACATCCTCTGTTTGCCCCTAGCCTTGAAATCCTTTTTGGTGTGAAACTACCTGTAATTTCTACTATATATTACCTTGTAATATTATTTCTTTTCCTTTCTGAGTGAAGCTTTGTCTTAAGAAGGATGTTCAAATAGAAAAAAAGAATCAAAAAGAATCAAAGTGATAAATACTGCAGTAGCTGTATTTATTTTACTAACCACTCTGTCATAAGTTCACATTTGAAATGACCTCTTTCAAGTGGGGTAGCTCTGTATAAATCGTTTGACTTCTCATTCAACTCTGTAATTGACTAAAGTAAAAACTAACACAAATCTGTAAGAAGACATCAGAAGTAGGATCAGAACCCAGGACTGAAGTTTCTACCACTGATTTGTAAGAACACTTCCTTTGTTCAAGTAAAAAATTTCTCATTACATGCAACCAAAATTATCTGCGTAAATTTTCAAGTAATTAGAACTGGCATACCCACATATTCTGATTACAAAGCAATAAAAAAGTGTTCTCAGCTTACAAGACAAAGTTTTCATAATGTAATTACACTTCTTATTACAATGTACAGTAGTGACAATTTTGACACCGTGTTTTCTACCTATTAGATTAAAGAGCATTAATCTGCTGTTCTTCACAGATATCCTACATGACAACAGGAAACAATTTGTCACTAAATGTGACTACCAAATTTTGCTTTTTCTTGTTTTCCAATTTAACTGGCGAAACATTAAGGTAAAAATTGTGTCAGGACACATTCCAGAATGAGAGGGTAGCCTCTAAATTATACACAACATACGATCTGCTAGTGAGTAAAAGGGAAGTTTAAACTTCCAATTGGTAAATGCCATGATTGCTACTGAGATTTGCAGGACAAAAACAGGTGCATGTACATGTATTCTGTCAGCATCTGCAGTATCCTATGATGCATCTTACAGATGCATTATCTATAATCTCTGCAGTTTTGCAAGCTACAATATAATGCACAGTTAGGACTGTACGAAACAAATTATACATAATTCTGAGTTTGCATCTAATATTTACAGCGGTCTTACAAACCCTACTGTTTGTAGAAACTGAAATTTTTGCAGTGAGAATAATGCTGTAAAAGAAAGCAGCAAATGCTGTTTGCCTTCCATAGCTACTCTATTTTTCTCCATACTGTTCATCCTGTGTTGTGTCTTGGTAGCATCAACAACAGATGATTCAATTAGCCTCTCATCCTGCTTGGGAATGAAATGTTCTGGTTTCTTTGAGTTTGTAACTACTTTGACAGAGTAGAAATCTCTTCTGTTCTCATAGCATCAGACAGTAAGCTAAGTTCATTGCACAGTGTCTCATACCTGAAAGCCATCCGGATCTGTGCAACATTTGTCTTTCGAATGTCATTTCCCTCAGGTCCTTCTTTACAATAGTTCAACCCTAAGAATTTCTGTTTTTCCTGTGGACATGATTAAACATAAAGGAAGAAAAATCAGTTCAACTGTTGTGATTTATTGCATAACTGAATATATAGTTGAACAATTCCACTACAAGTGGAAGAAGCAACTTTAACCAGCTGGCCGTTGAGCTTTACATCAGGGTCTTAACCACTTCTGGAGATTTTAAAGTCAACATTTATACATATAATTTACTGTCAGCAGCACATTTAGTTTGGCTTGCTAAAACCCTTTGTACTAGTGTTTAGTCTTCACTACTATATCTTTCAAGTGAGAAGTCAAAAAAGAGAGGCTTAGTTTTCTTTTGTTAAAAGTTTGCACAAGAGGAAGATCAGTAGTTGTCACTAGAGAATACTGGAAGACACAACAGAACATACTTGCAAAGCCCCTTCACATACTTGTTCCTTGAAAGGAGTGTCTGAAAGGGATGCAAAAGAGAGGATGTTCCAAACTAAGTCTTAAAGAGCATGCCATGGATTTATAGAATTTTAAAGCAAGAAGGGGATTTAACGTAATGTGACTGCCTGTCTGAAACAGAACATTTCATGTAATACTCACTACTAACTAAAAACAAGTCTTGCTTAATGACAGGCAGTTTACTTTTACTTATTGCAAGACATGTATAAAATTATTTGCAGAGGGATACTGGATTAAAGGATTAAAGTTTTGGGAGTAGAGCGAGACCTGAGTATAAACAGGTACCTAGTCTCTGCACATTGGGGGGGATTCCAAAACAAAGCTAATGAGGAAAAATACAACTTTAATACTTTTTAAATGTGAGACTACATAGATATTTTGCAAATATTTCAGTAAAAGAGGATAGGGATCTATTACAAGTACATCACATAAAGACCTGCTATTTAATTTTCAGACTACTGGCTTCTCACTTCCTACTCACCCTAATATTCACAAAAGAGCCACAATTACCTTATCTGACAATCCACTCTGTAACACACTGTTTCTTGCTATTTCACACAAGTCACAGGTACTTAGTTTCCACACCTGGGCTGCAATAGCATATTCCTCCATGAGAGCTTCCTGTATCACCAAAATATGTTTAGTATCAAATGATAAATAATGTAAATAAAATGTAAATGCGGATATACAGTCATTACTAATTAAGGAATTTATACATGCTGTTTAGATAGCTGTGAAAACTTACAGGTTTAATACATTAACATCACAACTATTAACAAAGAGGATTGTTTATTTAAAATTTTCCAAGGGTGATTGTTAAATAATAAGCACTGGGTATCGAGTTATTTTAGCCTAAGAAATTGCAGCCTGTAGTCCAGATCCTCAAAGGCATTTATTAGACAATTTCAAATGAGATTCTGGGGAATATAGAAATCTTGGAGGATCTAGGCTTAAATCTTTAGTGAATATGCTACATAGACAGACAGGGCAATTTCTCACTTCTAACCTCCCCTACAACAAGGGTGTTGGGTCTGGCTCTAGTGGGCTCTCACATCTAAGGATGTCCCACATCATGTGTAATTCAGACTGTGTTGCGTTACATCCATGCAGAAAGCTCCCACCTCTCTGCCTCTTCTAGCAGAGGCATGTATATCATGGGCAAGAAGCAAGCCTGAGTGAAGCACAGCAGAGCTTGGCTCACCCTCAGAAGACTGACAGTAGAGCAACGTATGGGTCGTTGTAAGGCACAGCGTGACTCAGGTCTGCAATTGGGGCATCAAAACAACCAGTGACCAGGCATTTCCGCCCTGCCAGGCCACCCAAGGGCAAAACTCAGTCTCAGTTCACTAAGCAAAGAGCTTATGTGATCATCAGAAACTCCACATGGTGTTTTAGTAATGTACTTCCCCAGATTTATTAGTAAGGAAACTGGACTTTCCTGGCACTCTAGAGGATTGTTTATGAAGGCTCAAACCTCCCTCCAGCCTCATCCTTCATTCTATACTTCAACAGCCAACACTGGAGAGGCAAGAGTACAAAAGAAACATAATTAGGAAATTAGACATTTCCCTCTGAAACCTAATAGTGAGCAGTAGACTGAGAATGAGGAAGAATAATGAATGAAGTGACTGAAAGACATGGAACTTTATATCCTAAGAAATGGTATAAAACAGCTTTCAGGTCATTCTGGGCCTATGAGGTACACTGTTGCCAAATTTGAAGACAAATGATTTTTGCAATTCTTACCTTTGTATAATGAAACTGCATAGGATCATCTGTAGAGAGAGAGACATGAAGTCCCTTATGTAGAAATTCCCGTAGTGGATTTTTTGAGTACTCCAGGAACAGGCTGTTGTTACTAAGTGGAGACATGGCAATGGGTATTTGTGCAAGATAATAAAGATACTGGAGGACAGGACTCTACAAAAACAAACAAACAAAAACAGTCAACATTGAGTGGTATTATGGGACAGTGGGAAAAAAAAATATCTCCATTAGGGAAAATGGAAACAATATTACAGTGGGAGGATGAAGATCAAAACATTTATGTTGACACTAAACTCTGAAAATACTTAAGAATCTGAATTGTAAATTGTTACCGATCTTTATAAAAATAATTTATGTTCCTCAAAAAAAAAAAAAAAACTGCAGCCTTGTATTTAAAAATAATTAGAAAGCGTATATGACTATTAAGGGTGCTGCATTTGATACTAACAACGTACCTGCCCCACAAGCTTGAAGTCACAAATAACACCACATATATCAAAACTGCTAAGCCATTCATTATTTTCAAAACTGCAGTCCAATTTGAGGAGCAAAAATAATTGTGATTTATTAGACATTACGTGTTGCTGTGCACATACTATAAATAATCTGTGCTCACCTCATCTTTATTTATTACTATTTCTGGCTCAAGCAACCAGTGAATCTAACAAGCACCTTCATTATTATTATCTATCTGTTCTGCCAGGTTTTCCCCCCAAGCTGAGCAGGAGAGTGAAGAGAAGAATACTCTGGGTCATGTACAGCCTTAGTACTTCTATATCTGTGTCTCATTTTAGGAATCAGTGGTTCAGAGGATAATGTCAGACATGGTTTTAGACAAAACTATTCTTTATTCTTGGATACATTGTAAAATACAGAGAGAGTTTTCTAACACTAACCAGAAAATTCGATTTATGAGAAAGTTTTCAGAAGAATTACAACACTCATGTTTCACGTCTGCCACCTACTGACAAATTGTTTTAATTACAAAACAGTGGCCTGGGGATGAGGAGTTGTATGATGGGTATTTACGGATATGCCAGAAATGTCTGTCCTAGCCACAGCAGTCAAGCTGTATATACAATATTGCCATGTTATACTGCTATGTTAAATTTCATGATCAAATGATCCCAATTACTCTAGATATAAATAATCAAAACCTTATGAATGTTGAAGCACAGGGATGTTAGTAAGGGAAAATGAGCTTTGTTCCTGTGCAGAAAAATACTAGAGCTTTTCTTAAATAATTCTAAGATCTAAAAACAAGGAGTAGTAACAACCTAAAGTAGTTTTTTTCCACTATAACTTAAGTTCTGCTTAGAGTAACCAGAAGTAGGCGTCACCAAGCCCTTGACATATAAGAACAATTCTTTCAGATCTTTCCTATAAAGACAGAGCTTTAAAATATTCATGTGGTAAAATATCTATTTTTATAGCTTAAACAAGAAGTAGGAAGCTCTGCTGAGCTTATTCTCTTATGATCAAAGTGAAGAGTAACTTATGCCATGCTAAGAATATTAATTTGGGACTGTCCAGATAAGTTAACTTGGTGACTGCTATTTGAACCAGTGACTGAAGTCTAAGCAGATAGTGATTAATTTAGATGAGCAAGCAAGCAATACCTTCTTCAAGAGCAATCCATGAGAAATGTTGTCTGCTGTCAGAAAGGCTGATACAAGATGCGTGATAGACCCAGCTTCTCCACAGTGAGGTCGAAACAGAAAAGTACACATGCCTCTTTCCCTGAGGAGATTAAAACCAAGTTCCACTAACAAGAAATGCATTATTATCTATCTGTTATGTATATAATTATCATTAATGTGGTATTTTAAATAAAATTTTAATATACGCATTCTCATACAGCTTGGCACGACATCCCATCAGGCCAACACATCAGCCTATTTTGCTGCTGTCAAATAGGGAAGGTCCCTCTATTCAAGTCTCTTCCACGACCTGATGTATGTGTGTTCCTTCTCTCCTTCCCCAGTTACATCTCATGTAGCAATTCCTTAACTACTGGGTGAACAGTTGGTCTGGGAATTTTAGTTACTATGCTAGACTTCACACTATAATTTCTAGAACCATTTTATTTGTATCATCACTATTTAAAAATGATGCTCTGTTTTAAGTTATAATGGACCCTGTTTATACAGTGCAGACACATCCCCCAAGTCTTTGGGGTGTTCAAAACAGAATTTCAATGAGGACTGCTGAAGAATATAGCAATTTGAGGATAGATGGTCAGTAATGCTTCTCTTGAAAAAGGATCTGAGGATGGAATCTAGCTTTGCTGATGTAGATAGTATTACAAAAAGTGTAAAACAGTCTTGCAATGGACTGGCTGTGATGTCTCAAATACTTACTGGGTTCAGGGGGGTGAACAGTTTTACTGACTTGTTGATGAATTGTTTCATTGTCTCACCTAGCTATAAAGATGGTTTTATGATTACCTAGGGAGATTTTCAAATGGTAGCTGAAATGATCTTGAGGTTAAAAAGAAATGCGGAAGTTCTGACAGAATCTCTGTTTTTGAAAAGACAAAAAGTGTACACTACAGAGGATGCAGAGGAAGTCAGGAGGAAGGGATGACTTTGGTTTTAGTTCTGTAATGAACAAGACACAACTCAGCAGGTATCTAACAACTAGGCCTTTCTGTTATAAGTACAAAGCAATCTAAGGTGGATGTTTTTATTATGAGATTTGATTATATAGGGCGGTAGAGAAAGAAATGCTTAAGGTAGCAGTGGGAGAGGGGAAGAGGAGAGGACAAATAACATTTTGATTGTAAACTCAAATAAGACTTGTTAAAATGACAGTTTATGTACCTCCTATAAGAAAATTCCCCAACATTTTATAAATAATAATGAACCAAATCCTTGCAGGGTAAGTGATGATACTGTAATATCAATGGATGACCTCCCTGTGCCTCAATTTGAGTCAGTTGTGTAGATCAGCTATAAATTCAGGAACATAACCTCAAGTTGAATTTCAGGCTTAACTGAGCCAGTGACAAAATTTGCTTTCACAGTCATGATTTCATACTCAGAATCATACATCCCTGCATTACTTGCCTAGGCGTTGGTATCAAAAGTGATAAAACTGAATGAATCTGTAAGGACGTTTAAGTTAATTAGCCAGATGTGTGGTTTATAATTATGGCTTCCTCTGTTTTCAGTAACAGCAGCAGCCCTTAAACTAGCATTTCACAACTTTGTGTCTCTAAAATCACCAGGAGATAACAAGCTACCAACAAGTATGTTAGGTTTGGAAATCCACTGTGAATCTGAGCAAAGGCCAACAAGTCAGTTTTGTGGGGTTTCTTTTATTTCTTTCTTTTTTGTTTTAAGTATATTCAGATTTAAAGAATTTATACACAAATGTCAAATGAAGATATTAACCTGATGCCTTTACAATTTCTGAGTATTTCATTTAAGTTAAGTCTACAGTTAACATTTTCAGAATAAATCATGTACTCCTCTTGGACTCTTTTAAAATTGTTTGAGATAAGCTTTGCTACCAAAGATGTACGATTTAGACACAGACTTCAATCGAGACCAAGATTCTAACTGTTTTTGTTCTTTCCAGAAACTCGTAAGAGAGCAAATGACTACTTACTTCCTAAGGTTGTTCAGCAACATGATGTTGACATACATGTAATACAAATAATAGCTATATGGGGGATTCTTCTCACTGGTCCAGAGGTCAGGGTTAAGGCTTTTGTCAGAAAACATATGGCCACTATGTTTGGATTCATCATCAACACTATCAAAGCCAGTCACCTGTAGGAGATGAGATTCACAGGAATTAGTGCTTTCAAGAAGTAAACTTTGATGTTACTTACTCTTGTTTCAGAACTTGTTTGCACAAAGCATCTAGTTTCCCTCCTTATGCGAGCAGTTATGCTGTTCTGCCCTTCTACCACACCATGCAGACAACAGCAATAGCATATTTTCTTTGAAATGTTACCCAAACAGCAACGCTCATTCCAGAAACTAGTTCTACTGTGATGCAGGGTTTGCAGAAGCACAAATAAAGAACAAGCATGAACATGGCACATTCCTCCTGTTAAGCAGGAAGATGAGTCCTGCCACTGATGCTACAGTGTTCAGAAGTGCTCCATCTTAACAAGGCACAACAGTATGAGTCGAGGGGAAAAGAAAAAAAAATCTCATAGATACAGATTATAACCCTTGGAACTCATCTGCTTTGTTATTTGAACAGCAGCTGTAGGCCAGAAGCTCCCAGGAAAGCTTGAGTTCTGATCTGAGATACATTCACAGATGTCTCTCTTAATGAGGTCAACCAGATCTTTCCTGAGCCCCATCAGGATCTACACATTGTTTCCCTTCAGTCGCCTCTGAGACTGACCTCCAAAAAGGAGGTAAGCTCCTTCATGTACCAGATTAGTAGGTTCCCTCTGCACAAGAGCATGTGAACATTTTTTGGTCCTTCATTATAGAAAGGACTACTGGTAGTACAAATAAATAGCTGTTGAGCTGTTTTAATAGAAATAGGTATTCTACATAGGAGAAAGGTTCTTTTAGTGTCTGGCAACAGCTGTGTTGAATAGGAGAGGCTCCATTTCATGTAAGACAGAATATCCGAGCATACTTACATATTTGAGGAAAAGGTGCAGTTCTTTGTGGTCTTTGGGATTGATTGTTGCTTCAAACAAAGGTACAAAAATGTTCTCTAACATCTTCCCAAAACTAGGCAGAATATTTTTTGTCCTAAATATATCACTGAAGGGGAAAAAATACACAAAGTTGTGACTATTCTTTAATCATCTTATGTTTTTCATCAGTTTTCACATTTCCTTTCATTTCTGTTTATATTCTAAGGCTTCAGTTTTACCAGGATTGAGAAATCCAAAGTTTAATGTCAGGGCAGGGATTGCTTCTGTGCTTTGTTTCCTGCACTGCCTGGCATTCTGCTTCATCCAGACTCTGCAGAAGTTCCTGAGTGCTCCAAAAATAGTGCAAGTAAGCAGTGGTAAATGTCGTCTCAAGAACAATGACCCTTTCCTTTACAGCAATACAAGTACTAAAAGGAGAGATAAGGAATCACCCCTCATGACAGTCTGTTCTCTAGTTTTAACTACTCTAAATGAAAGTAAAATGTTATGGTTTAGTGAGGCTTTCACAAGAGAGGCAGTACTTCAGTGAGTCATTAAATGCATGACTTAATGGAAGCGCTGGTGAGAGGTCTGGAGAACAAGTGCTACAAGGAGCGGCTGAGGGAGCTGGGCTTTTTCAGCTGGAGAAAAGAAGGCTCAGGGGTGACCTTATCACTCTCTACAGGTACCTTAAAGAGGCTGTAGCGAGGTGGGGGTTGGTCTGTTCTCCCACGTGCCTGGTGACAGGACAAGGGGGAATGGGCTAAAGTTGCGCCAGGGCAGGTTTAGGTTGGATGTTAGGAAGAACTTCTTTACTGAAAGGGTTGTGAGGCATTGGGATGGGCTGCCCAGGGAAGTGGTGGAGTCACCACCATCCCTGGAGGTCTTTTAAATACGTTTAGATGTAGAGCTTAGGGATATGGTTTAGTGGAGGACTTGTTAGTGTTAGGTCAGAGGTTGGACTTGGTGACCTTGGAGGATCAACCTAGATGATTCTGTGATTCTGTGACAGAAGAGAACTTTCTCCTTAGTGAGATATACACTCTGGGAGATACATGAGACTACGACAGCTCTTTCTCTACTCATATTCCAACTATGCAATTTCAAAACACAAAGCTCAGCCATTAAGGCTGGCAAACTCATCATGGGAGACTGTACTAGTTACAATACACAGTTTTAAATACACATTTAATAAAGGACCTGAAGTCCCAAAGGATGCTTAAAAACTTAGCAGTACTAATACTGATTTAAGCTTGCAAATCATAACAATGCGGGTTGCATTTCCAAGTTCACTGTCATTTAGTCACTAGTCTTGAGGAAGTTTGATGATAATGGTCTTGCAGAGCAATTTCTGCTCCCTTACGGAATTCAAGAGTTGATTTATTTTCATTACTGAATTGCATTTTACCTTGCCTGTGAATGCAACTTAATTTCATCCAGTTGTGATTTTTGTTTTTAGTATCTTCAGGCTTTAAAGTATTTCACAGTTGTTTTGAATAGCTTCATAAGAGTACATTTAAACCCCATCTTCTCCTCCACCCCCAGACTGTCAGGAGATTTGCAGCAATGGTCAAGAATAAATTTCCCAGGCTGTTGCTCATAAATAGAGCTACAGAACAGCTCATAAGCCATTTAAAAAAAATATATCAGAAATTAAAACAAATTCATTAGGATGATTTCAAACTCTTAGGATTACCAAGAACTCATGATTACTTACTAGATTCTGGGAACCTGAATTATCCAGCGCATATTTGGGGAATAAACTTTATGTTTAATGAACCATTTTGCCAAATTCAGCCATTCATCAGGAGACCGTCCATAAATGGATAATCGGGGTTCCGTGTACTGGTATTTACTTTCTTCTAGTTCACGGGCTACTTCCTATTGAACAATAAATAGATTTGCTTTAGTAAGGACACTGAAGATCATTAACAGCTAGTAGTATATTCATCACTGTATTTCCCTCAGGCATAGCTTTGTACTGTTACTCCTTAAAGGGAATTGCTTGTCTGTTAATTCATTGTTTGTTTTGTTGTTGTTTGTTTTTTTTTACTTTATTTTAGGTATTTAAATATTCTACCAGAATGCCATTTGAGTGTAACTAACTATAACACCTAGATTTAGAGGACAAAATTTTTGTGCAACTATTCCGAATATTTTTGCAAGACATACATGTATGTCCAGAACTGGTAAATCAGAACAGTAATACTTTATACCATCATAAATGACTGCGTAAAATAAGCAGAGCATTAATGAATCTGACCTAGAACTCATGGTAGTAAGTAATTTTAAGGCTATTAATTTTAGCTAAGTACTTGTATATATCTAAAAATCATTGATATTTAGTTCATGAATACAACTAATTCTTCTGCTGTAAGAAGCAAATCTGAAGCCTGTGCATATGTGTGCAGATACAGATTTTTGTAGAGGTGCTTTCTTATGTCTTCCCTTCCCTAGCAACTAGCACCAGCCAACTACATCCTAACAAAATATTAAGCCAGTGATTTGAGTTTTGGCAGCTCCCCATTAGTTTGAAACTGCACACAACCCTGCTTTGAACTTATACACAGTTTAGAGCTCAAACAATTGTTCAGGAAGCAGCAGTGGCCAACTTAGCAGAGGCCTTTCTGATAAATTGGTAGAGCAAGCTTAATACTTGAGAATCACTTAACCACAGTGCTAACTCTAGATACAGTTATCACAAATCTTTTACTAACCATTATTTCTCTACAGCTGGAAAAAACACAAAAATTATTTACCTTGACCATGCGAGCAAAATATTCACCTCCAATGTAGTTCTCAGTTTTCAAATACAAGTCCCTCAGCTCACTGGCACCAACTGGATTGTACTTAGAATTGAATTTGTCAAATCTATGAAATGTTTGACGACCCTATAGAAGGAAAAAAACAAACAAAAAAAAAAAACAACACACAAATAATCTTGGTTTTAAGTACACAAATTGTTTATAAATAAAACTGCCTAGAAACGAAATGCACAGAAAAGAACTGTACTTAGTTCAAACATGTGAAGTTATGCATGAGTTTAAATTCTGATTTAATGTTATGAAAAAAATGCAGAAAACAGAATTTCACACTTAGTAAACATAGTTTTTTCTCTCTTATGTTGGTATCTTACTTACTGCATGGACATCTAAAGAGTCTACAGTGAGGTCATAAGGGTCCATGTGAAGGCTTTCAAAGACTTGCTTTAAGGTCATCTTCTTGCCTTTTTTCTCTGCAACAATCCTGTCTGGCTCTGTTTGATATGTATGCTTTATAAACCTCAGTAAGTGTTTCTGGTTCATGCAAGCAGCAGCATGGATATGAGTATCAACCTGAAATCAAAATAAGGTCATTCATGCTTGTTATATTTATATATAAACTTACTTTGTTAATTGATGTATGTCAGTGACAACAATGACTAAAGCCTTCTAAAATATTCCTTAAGCAATGAATGGATTAGTGCCTCAGCAAGTCAAAATGTTTCAGAACCCTGACAGTTTGGTTTGGGGAGGATTATTCAATCATCAGAGCTATCAATAAAATAAAGTAACCATCAGTTAATAGTTCACTTTTTATATAAGAAATATTTCAACAAGATACATTACAAATGCCAATCACAGAATTTGGATTCAGAAAAAAATACGAGGCTTCCTTAAAGAATGTTCTGATCCTTTAGTATCCTTTAACAGATTTCATCCATGAATCAATGATGTTGTTCTAGGTACAAACCATAGTTTATAACCATCTTCTCTGACTGAAAGGACCTGGACTTCTCAGCCACTTCCAAAAGCATAAGTCATTTTTGTTTTTCAACCACATGAAACATTTCAGGTCCCATGCATATGAGAGATTTTTGTCACTTTTTTCAAGCTTAATCACAATACAGCAACTCATAATACTGACAGGTCTTTCAGTTTCTTCAGAACTGTTCACACACTGAGGGAAGTGCAAGCTTCACAGAAGGACTGAGAGCAGTCCTCCATTTTTTTCTGGAGTGCCTATTTAAAAAAAAAAAAAAAAAAAAAGACAAGAACAAACCAGTTTCCACTGATATCTTTCTTTGCACTGCTATTTGAGCAGCCTGTATTAGATAGATCACAATCCAAAGAAACAACTGGTGAGGTCTGGGAGCTTGTTGGTTTAAGTTTTCCATTTCAAGTATGTGTAATTTCTGCCTCCAGCAGGTATGTGCAATGAATAACACAGTCCCCTTGCAGCCAAGGGTTCAGTATTTTTAACTACACAGATAAAGAATAGAAGA
The DNA here is from genome assembly GCF_047663525.1 of Anas platyrhynchos. Taxonomy (NCBI): domain Eukaryota; kingdom Metazoa; phylum Chordata; class Aves; order Anseriformes; family Anatidae; genus Anas; species Anas platyrhynchos. The sequence goes on along the minus strand of NC_092591.1, from coordinate 63,591,498 downwards.
AATAAAATCAGGTATATTCCCCAACTTCTGCTTTTATGAAAAGGCAGGTAATGCTGATAACTTCATGAGGACTAAGTACCTGAAAGGAAGGAATAGGCTTCAGCAGGGATAATGGGGAATTTAAAAGCACAGAAGTATCTTGTGTGTGTGAAGCAGCACCTATAGGTACATATGCTGTGAAATTCCTTGAGTAATTCATCCTGACTGAACAACAGAATAGCCTAAATGCAAAATAGCCTAGCCAAAATAATGAAATGCCTCTAGCAACAAATTACTATCAATTTAAAAGCAAAACCAACAAAATACACACACACAAATAACCCATAAGACACTGTCCTGATTAGCTTTCACAGTTGACAAAAAGATAAGCGCAAAAGCCCTGCGAACTGTTTGACAGACTCTGAAACTGCTCTCCAATCCAGAGTGCCAGATCAGAGCAGAAGCAGTTTTAGCTCAGCAGTGCTACAGGCTGCCTGCTAAGCTTCATGTTAGCCTCCAGCCCAGGAACTAGCTGGACACGGAGGGCTGCAACAGCAAGGATGTGTGGTAGAAACAGTCCCAGCTTTCACTGTTTCTAACACGTGCTTTGTGCACCAGCTACATACACATAACACTTTATGGTAAAATGTTACTATGATTCCAAACCATCTCCTACCAAATATATAGGATAGAGGAACTCTGAGGTGCTTTTTTAGACTTATCACCTGAACCATCCTGTCCGTGTTATATATAATCTTGAAACATGCGTTACAAACTGACTATATATTGCTTCCTACTCCTGCAGAACCCTAAGCTGGTCTTGTAAGACCTGTTAGTTTCATGTGCTAGACACTACAGCTGAATGAAGAGAAGCAAGAACCAGTCCTGTCTCAGAGTACACAACTGCAGGTACACTACTAATGCACAGGAAGCACTACTGTGTGTAAAATAGTAAAACCAGCTCTGCTTAACATATTATTATGTTCCCCGGAGTACTTTTATCAACATTTGAACCCAAGTGCATTTTATAAATATTTACTTAAGTTAGGGATTGTTTTCTGTTTTAGAAGAACATTGTTTACTACAACCTGGTCCTGTACCAATGAAATTCTATGTACTAGCAGGTTTGGTTAACTTATATGGGAGAATTAAATAACAGTTAACAGATACATAAGCTCTAAACATTCATGAGAAAGCAATATATAAGCATACAATACTAGTTACAGGCAACCTTTACAAGTACAGTTTATTTTGTTTCAGAACGTGGTAGTTTCAGTGGTGGCTCAGCTACTGAAATTCTTGTCCCTTCAACACTTCCTCTTCCTTTAAATCAACGTGACTCAGCTACTGTTGTAAGGGAAAGCAAGGAGACATTTTGTTTATTTTGGTTGCTTGTATGCAAGGATCAGATGACAGAACAGTAACTGCGTTTTTTTTTTTTTTAAAAGTCCTGCTTCTCTTTGAGAAATAATTTTCTCAAGTGTGCCTCTGCAATTTGCAAGTTCCTGTCAAATCCTCACCAGTCCCCATACCCGTATCACACACAGCTCTAGAGCTAAGCTAACCACATCCGGCTTATTCCCTGAGAACCAAGACCTGCCTTCTTTTCTTTCTCTCCCTCCCTTTCTCGAAATATATTTATTGCCCGAGAGTGAGAGTTTCTACCAGAGAATGCTTTTATCAGAGAAGATGCAGTACTTTGGCTACTTTAACTATCCAGTACATTCTAACGTTTACACATCCAGGAACTTTATATCAACAAAAATTTAACGGAGTTAACACACAGCTTTTTCTTCGTTCTGCATTTTAGGAGCTACTTAATTTTTTTGAAAGGTTTTAATGACTTGAGCGTTGACCTTGCCTAGCATGTAATATATTAGTCTGTATGCTATTGTGCATTTTCACAATTCAGGGTGCAATCCCATCCAAATGCAGCAGCTAGTCATAGAACCTTTAGCCATAGCTTAAATATATATAGCTTATATGGTCTGCTCTGGTTAGGAATTTTTTAAAACTTGTATTTGAAACATTATCATGTTAGGGAATTGTTGCCAAACTCATTGTTATTTACTATGCAAGGCAACTACTAAAAAAAATGGAACCTATTCACTTTAAATAAGAGTGACAAATGGCCCCCTTGCCTTCTCCTTCACCCTAAAAACAAAACTGGTCCCATTCTTAAGCTGGTACTATCCTATTCTTCATACATTAACTAAGCTAAGTCTTTTCCGGGACACGAGTAACAATCCCCTAGCACAAGGTTTATTTGCTTCTACTTGCGTGCATTCTACCTGCATGTCCAGATTTGTTACACTGCCACTCCATCCCAATTTTCCCTTACTGAAAAAATAAAAAACACTCAGCTGCACACCCTTAGCCAAGCTCTCTGACTGCAGTTCTTTTTCTCCTCTCCCTCAAGAGGAAGCATTTTATGCAAGGTCACATTAACCTTCAATGAAAAGAAGAAAAAAAATGACTGCCAGACGCCTATCTTGGAACACATATGCCTTGTGTGAACTTTTTTTTTTAACCAAATGAAGATAATGGTTAACCCAAAGCTTTCCTTACTTCTTTTAACTTCATCGTCCATTCAAGCAGTGGCAGACATCAGTTTTCTTTCATCAATGGATGGTCGAATTCCCTTCCCTCAGCAATTCTCCAAGTAATGGAGCCATCCTGTCTTCCTCTGCACCTTCTCATTTCAGACCAGCCCTTTCCTTGTTGACCTGAGCACCCATGCCATTCTGTCTGCACACTTTGCGAATGAAACATTTGTACTTCCCAGTCAAGATGGTTACATCTGTGTACAGCTCGAAGTGTGGAGTTCCCTTTGCCCTCCAACAACACCTCGGAGACACCCCCTTCCCTAAGCTGCTCTGCCTCCCTCCTCTTCCTGCATTGCTTCCCTTTGCTCCCACTCTCTCAAACCTCCACAAAACATCAAGTCGCATTAATTTCATGGATAGATTTCAGTGCATAGATTAACAACATCACAACTGTAAACTACCTGGTGTTCTGCATATGTGCACTTCAACTTGTGCATGCTTCTGCCCCAATAACTATGAGCTTCGTGGACTTCCCAGGGAATTCCCTGCATCCTGAACACCCGATTGACAGGATATCATTCCATGTTGCACTGACAGATTCCCTGCTCACCAATATATTTACACTGCATTAGCTTTTCAAAGAGGAAGCAATAACCTTCTTCATTAAGCTTAATTCTTTACTTGTAGTTCTGTAATAGACAATGAAAGGCAGAAGACACAAAATTTTCTGCTCTAGGGCAACTTGTCATATCCTCAGGTCTGGTTGACTGACACACTGAAATAATGGCTGAAAAGAGCAAGCATATGGAAGGAGAACTAGGCCATCTATTTTTCATCTTTAGAAGACTATATCAAAGCTATTTGCAGTGAAGGACACCTATCAATGCAGTACATAGATACACTTCATAAAGGCAGCAAATAAATATTAGGTAATCAAATGTTTTCCTTTTTTTTTCTTTTAAAGGTAAAGGCAAACAACCTCTCCCCTAAAAAGAACAATACAGACAAACCAAAGTTCCTATTAAGAGAAACCACTCCAATACCAAAAAAGCACAGTAAATTCCTCCTGCAATTAGCAACATCTTAATAAAGTAAAAGAACATTCAACATACTTCCTTTACATTGAAGGCATATTCCAGCTGAAAGGCTGAACCACCAGCCCTCAAATATCTGAGGCTGTTGGACAAATGGTCTGTTTGAAGCCCAGCTCAAAAACCTCGCATCCTTGCTTATGAAAACAAGATACCCTAGTACACAAAGGCTAGAACTCAGCCGTGTGCTGTGGAGCTAAACTTGCTACTATATTTCATCCCTGATGCAGCCAAACAGGAGTTATGTAGCAGTCACTGTGACTGCATTTTGCTATGCATTGGCTGGAGAACGTGGGAGAGCCTTGCTAATGGCAGACTCAGAAGTCTTGTGTAAAGTTAGCCTTCTCCTACACAGACAGCTGTCCACCTCCTGTGGTGAGCCAAGTGGAGTCAGTCACACTGTCTTACCACCTTTGGACTCTCATCTGTGTAGTGAAATGTTTGTGTCATTATTATAGGGTTATTTTCCAATTCCAGCTTGATCAGTGCAAAACATCTCCCTGTTTGCATTCTGGTCAAGTCCAATACCTCAGATATATACATACACTTCCCTTACTTAATGGAAATCTTATCTTGGGATTTATTATATTGATAAGCTCTCTGGATAACTCCCACTAAACCAGGAAAAGAAAAGGGCAGGGAATAGAACAATAAACTCCAATTGTCATGTCAGTAAATAATGCTGACGAGCTTTCTCCTGTTCCTTTCTAAATACAGTGATACGTGCCATTGATAGACCTTGCTACTATATTCATGATTGCTTTAATTTTGTTATTTTCCATCAGTTACATTAGCAAACAGATTGTACCAGTATTTCCATACTAGTGTCTGATAGATGTAATCAACAACTTGAGTAACAACTCTGTCAGGAGGTGAATCTTATTTCTTGCAAACGGGCAGTTTGTATTGTTAAGCACTGACTAAAAGAGAGACATCCTGAAAATATAGGCCCTAGTAGCGCCTGTTTCCTATTATAAATTTCACTGTTGATGCTGTTATTATTAAAGAAGCACTTCTGGTGAGTTATGGATCCAAACATCACTTAGACTAGCACGATAAAACGATTACTTGTGGGCTTACAGTAACTGTCTACAATGCAGTTTACTTGCCACAGAGAGTGCTTTATAAAAATATCCATAAGGGTTTAAGCAAGATTAACTCTGTGCTGCAAGATTTTTTTAAGCAGTATCTAGTAGTAGGACAAGTCTGACAGAGAAGAGCAAGCTTGTTCCTTCTCTCTTGAATTTGAGTGTTGACTGATGCATATTTTGTGCTTCTGAACAACATTAATTCATTTGTAGACTGGCTTATTTACTAGTAGATAATTAGAAAATAATTACATGCTCAGAGACATTGAACAGTTGCTTTTAAAAGTTGAACTGAGCAAGTAAAGCTTCTCTCTACTCAGACTGATTGCCAACGAATTTATCTGATCCACACCTGTCCATTGCATCTCTCAGTCACCATATGTTTTATTATTAACACCTCTATCAGCTAGGCAAGTGTTTTATCTGAATGTAGCACGGAGTAATTATCTTGGCTAGGGTTATGCAAGATAACTGCCAACAAGTTCAGATTTGAATCTTGGCCACTTGAGTGAATTAGCTAACAGATCCTCCCATCCACACTCATAACAGATAAAAATGTGAAATTCATTAGAACTTATCTAACAGTCCATCTGCTTCTGGCCATGTGAGAGCCAGAGATACATTCATCAAACACTTTTGCTTAGCAGATTTTGTGCTTGACAGTTTATTACCACAACAGTAGCAAACATTCAGCAGCCAGCACATTGGACACTATAGAGAAAAGCCTAACTGACTTTTTGATGTACTAGCAAACCAAAACATAACAAGAAGGATCAGATTGTTGATCTAAATTTCAAAGTTATAAAGTAAGGACTACCTCTTTCAATTGTGTACGGAAACAATGCAAAATGGACCTGAAACGGTTAAAAACACCAGCAATGATTACTGCTTTGTGAAGAAATCTCACTTATGAAACTGAAGCATTTTCTCTCCAGTAACATCCTTTAAAATTGAAGAAAGGGAAGCGAACTAAGCAACATAACACTGTTGATTCCATGCTTTTAAAAGAATGCAGCTCCCTTGAGTATGTGGTAGGAAATGAAACAAGCTCCTATGATTCCCCTAACCTGTCTCCTAATTAAATCCCAGTGCATATCAGATGCAGCTAAGAATATAACTCTAATTAAGTATGGTGGGTTTTTTTTTTTTGTAATATTGTGCAGGCTTTAATTTTTTAAAACCAGATACCGATGGCAGTATGAAACATGAGTTCAGTTTCCATAGAACTTTTGACATGCATTTAAACATATGCAATTTCAATTTGAAGTGAATTTTTTTACCCGGAATATATACAGCTGTTCATACTGCAGTTTATTATGACTTATCTACACAAAAGCAGGAAAATGCAGTTGAGCTATCTTTTAAGCGAATTAACTAAACTCAATTAAGCCTCCACATGGATGCTTTTATTCATAATCCAAGTGAGCTTAATTTGATTGACTGTTTCACTCCTTTAAAGCAATCTACATACAGTTAAACCCCTTTGATTCTGAAAAAGTAAATAGAGGAGTTTAGCATAATCCCCTTAACACACTTGCATTCAGGTTAATGTTCCTGCGTGTTAACATGTAGAAAAAAATAATATTCTGAAAATAACATAATTCAGTTGAATAGTATTCACACACAACTTCATGCATATCATCTACACCTCACACCAAAAAAAAGCAAAATTGTTGGAACTCCTGCTGAAAATAATGTCATGCCTTTAATCCTTCCCACACTTACCTTTCTCACATTATAGAAGTCTCGATGGGGATTGCTCTTTAGTTCTTTAAATTCAGACATTTCATTTAACATCTCATGCAAGCTAAATTTGGATTCTAAAAAGTTAAGCCGACGATGACAGTATGTCTTTCTGAAAAAGAAAACACACACAAAAAATTACCTGTAACTTAGAACTGTTTGTATTGCAAGTTCAGAAAGACCTTCAAAGGTTTCACAGTAAAAACAGATATTTTTTAAAATGAAATAAAGGGCAAATCCGTACTTTGTTTCCTAGAGGTTAACACATACATTAGTCAATATCCAGTATTATTTCAGACCAAAGTTACTTGTGAAACCTCTAACGAAACAGAACTATACATAACCATACTGTTAGGTGCTTCACATTGTCCAAATATTTTATTGCTCTATCCGTGCCTAAACCAAGTTCTTTTAGTAATGATATGATCAGAGAAAACAAAAACTTAAAATGAAATGTGATATCAATTGCTACTATTCTGGAATTGAAAAATCCCATAGAGCAGATCACCTTATATATAACAGAAACAACCTATAATCAAAACTTTACTATGAAAATAAAGACTTTTTCCCCCTGTGCTTTCCCCCTTACTTGCTTTTCAATGTGAGCCAACATAAGGTCCAATATAATTTCATTTTTTTTTGCCTTAGAAACACATCTATTGTGTACATATATTAGTTTCTTTTTTTTTCCCAAAATACTTTTGTGCGCTCTTCTTAGAAAAGTCATGCTTTGTTGTTCCTGCTTGCCTACTCCTCCAGCTTCACTTTCATCTTCTGTTATGGTTTTCATTCTCTTTTTAATAAATCATATGTTTGTTCTCTTCACTGTCTGTCAATTCTTATCAAATCTACAATATTTTTATGGCACTATTAATGTAATACTCAGCCTTCTTTTTTTTCCTACTTCTTTATTGACAATTATCTCCAAGGAACACAAATCCCATAACAAATTTGAAAGTCTGATTCAAATACAGTCTCATTGTATCAGATACCGCTCAAGACCAGTTTGCCTGCTGCAGGCTATCTTTGTTGGGTTATACTGTAATTCAAAAGAATGGAAGTCTGAAGAGTAGGGGTGAGATTTCACCAGTTCAAGAAGAGCAAAGGTTAAAGAACAATGGGTTCTCGATCTCCAAGAAGGCCCATGCATGACACACAAAAATGACAGATAGGAAAGCACTTGTTGCAAACAAGGAAACAATAGAGTATGAAAATCTTATGCAACAGGTTTACTGAAAAAAAATTTTCCTCTTGGTTTGTGTATAGTTATCAGGGAGAGTGAGTCAGCTTGCAAATGCTTAATCTGAAGAAGCAAAAGGAGCAAAGGATTGCTGCTGCATTCACAAAGCTGCTGAGTTTTCTAACATGCCCTACCAAGGCCCCTCCTTCTTCTGGCTTCCTTTATGTAGACTGTTAACAAATGCTGTAAAAAGAAGGGTCTTCAGTATGTTAGTTTGGTTTCAAGTTTGTCCTCATTTTCCTTTAATCTTCCCAATATCTGTCTCTCTTGGAATATAACACACTGAATAAAACTGGAAATGCATTTACCTAGAGCATACTGTAAAGCAGCACACTCAAGCTAACTTTGATCTGGAGCAGGAACACTGACAATAATGGCAGGAGCACAGGCTTTTGCTCTTGAATAAGTGGTTAGGGAATGGGACAGATCTGTTCAGGCCAGCTACTTTGCCAGCAAAAGGCAGGCAGATTAAACTGCAGGTGTCATACACAAACTCTAGTAGGAAAACATACAACAGGTGTGACTAACTCAACACATTGTCACCACAACTTGATCTCAAAGTCAGGAGGACTAGGAGTGCAGTGCTGGCAGGCAGGGCAAATAGTTTGGAAGAACAGTCCAGGTTCCTGCTTTGTTCCATCCTGGGATGGATTCTTTTCCTTTCCTGGTGTTGAAGCTATAGGACACTGATGTTTCCAGTATTCACCTGGGAAATAAACTTTAAAAACTAGATACACACATTTTCCCTATTCACAGGGCAGGGACTTTGCAGTGTACCAGTGACAACGCTGGAGTTGTTATATTTCTGTTTTTTGGAGATTCCCTGGAAGCTTGATGGTTTTGGGAAGTGCGACCTATTTTGATTATGCACACGCAGATCAGTTTCGCAACACATGAACAGTTAATTCACATCTGGAACAAACCTGACTGAGTATTTATATTGCTGAGCTGTTATGTGTATTGTACATACACACAGTTTCTTTCCATGCAGCAAGAGCAGAGCAGACATTAAGGAATTCCAGACAACTGTTCAAAACCTCAAATTCAGCACAGGCCAAAATAAAAAAGGTGAGGTTCAAGTTTCAAGTTTCAGTTCCCATGCCTCAAGAAGTTTAGGTCAGATTTGACCTGAATGGGAATGTTTGACTGATGTCTTACTTTTCTGTTAACTGCTGCTCATTCTGCCATGGCTGATGCAAAGAAATAAAAAGAACATACAGCTGGATTTCATTTATTAAGTCTTTTTGTGATGTGCTAATGCTAGAGAGGCAAAACAAGCATGACTGTAGAATGAATAATCAGAGGAATTAAATGTCACAGAAGTGAGAAATATTAAGGTAACTAGCAGCCTGAAGGGGCAGGGAAGAAAGAAAAGGAAAAACATACGTTGGACCATCTGCAATTAGAGCAAGAACATGGCTCAAGTCAAGAGTGTAGGTCTCCAGGTCAGGATATGGCAAACTCCGAGGCTCATTGAGTTCCATCATTTCTTTGTTATCATAAACAAAGGGAATGCCACCTTTTATCTTGATAACATAATCCAAATTGTCTGGAGCATCATCAAGATTGTAAGGATCTTCATTTTCATCTGGGGGTGAATGGAAGTCTGGAAATAAATTTACATTGTGTTTAGAAGTAGCTTATACAAAAGGCCAAATAGTAGAAAGATGACTTTCTACTTCTATAGTGTTTCACTTTTAGCAGATCTCAATACTTGCATTAAAATTATATTTTTGGTTACTACAGAAGATCTGTTGTTACAACGTAGTTCTATTCTGACAGACTCATATTTAATTGCAGTTACTCAAGTTATTCAAGTGCCTACATTTGTTCAAATATTTTACTCTAATTATTAGAGTTCTATGAACCAATGTATAAATAGATTTAATACTATTCTTTATTAATGTATGATGACAAGTTTCAAATTAAGTTTTGAGAAGTATTTAAATTGGGATGGTTGAAAGTACAGTTTATATTTTTAGAACAATCTAACAGTTGTAGACTTCATACCCACCTTCACTGCTTTCACCTTCTGACTCATTGTAGTAATTTTGGAAGTTTGTATTTAAGCTTCCAGTATGCAGCTGTTCTCACATTGAAACATTAACCAGAAAAGAACTGACTGCCTTACTTCTCCACCTCTGCCCCTCCCATAGTCTAGTGAGGTAGACTAGTGCACACACAATACAATTTTCTTCTCTTTCTCTCAACAATCCCTGACTACACTTCACTCATGGTAGAGCAGGAAATAATTTAAGACCCTAAGACCCTGTGCTTCCCACTCTGACCAAGGCAGCAGTGGTTTTTTTTGTTTGTATGTGTGTGTGTGTGTTAATAAAACTCCTTTTTTTTTTTTTAAATTGGTTTTGCATAGAACCAAGAAATGTGGAACCCAGAGGCATTACAACACAACTGTAGTTTTCTCCTTGACCTTCTGATCATGACTGAAGTACCAGAAGCAGAGTTAGGATTTTCTCAATACAGTTTTGTCATCCCTTACAAAATTAATTAAATCACAACTATATATTTATATCAACTGAACTGCATCCTTGCACTCACTCTTATCATTCAGAATCCTTTTGCCTCTTCAGTTAAACCAAGACTAAAAAGTAACTATCCACTTTTATCCACATAAAGCATCTGAACTTATGCTATAAACTGATATCGTACTATAATATTCATACCTATCCATCTCTAACTTGTGCATATTAAGACAGTGTGATATTTTATTATTAATAAAACATCAGCTTAAAACCATAACTGTAAAAAAATCATTAACATAACAATAGCTTGGAAATATCTTCTCAGCAGCTGTACTGAAATATCTATCCTGTTGTGAATATTCAGTGTACTGCTCTCTTTGCACTCTTTCGGTATAACAAATGCTTGAAAATACTTCTCTTCATTGTCTTCCCACTAGTGACCTAGATGCTAGTGGATTTAAAATAATACAAAATGTCACTTTACGGCTGAGAATACATTGCCAACAATATGGATGTGTCTACATTGGCACATCTGAACAGACCAAAGGTTGCTCCACACAGGCTAATCCAACAACTAGTAGTGCAAACAGTTTCATGTATAAGCAAAGCTTTCAAGACACAACCCACTTAGGTGACAAATACGATTTGTGACATATATAGTTGGGAATATGTTCAACCTAATAAGCCTTGTTGAGTGATTGGAGTTTATTTACCCAGGCAGACTGCCCAACAAATGTGACTATCCAGCTTCCAGACCTGACATGGCAAGCGTGCCATGCCTGTGAAATTACTGACTCAGGGCTTGCTAACTGGTATGTCTGTATCATGCTTCAATTTACAACATAGATGAGCTCATAATCCATTTTATTTTAGTATGCCAAGATCAGGAGGAATGACTTTTCACTTGAAGCTATATCCATGTATGTTTTTCGAGGAGGAACACAAGTGCACTACGTACCATTCCATTTGCTGGAAAGAAAAAAATGACTGTCTGGTACGGTTTTAGCTTTTAACAGTTTCAAACTTTTGGATCAGATATAGGCTTTATAATTTAAGTCCATCAGTGATTCTCCACCAATCACTAACAGAATAAATTATAGAGACAAAGACACTCTGAAGAGACCATAACAAAAACCCAACTCACCTTTACTAGAGTAGTATATGGTTTTAATTCTATATTTTAAAAACAACAAGGATATTCACCTGGATGAACTTCATCTTCAACCTTCCATTTTTCATGTTGCATGCTACACAAATACTGGGATGTTGTTCTTGGGAAGCGATGGTAGGCAAGACGTGAATATTTTTCTCGAATGAGAAGAGCTTTCACCAGACTCTTGGCAGCTTGCTCATAATCATCAACTGTAACCTGAAAGGAAAGACTGGATAAATACTGACAAAAATAAAACAGCAGCTTTAGTCACAAACTGAAACCATGCCCATAACAAGGAGAGTGGATTTCCAGAAATATAGATCTGTGTGACCTGAGCATAAGGATCTTACGTGAGGTCTCAGGAAGCCAGTGACAGAAGCAGAGTCCAAATGCAATGTGCAAAACATACACACACGGAATTTCTTTCTCCTACCATATATTACCTGTGTATTCAATGCCTGACTATGTTTTTATCTATTTGACCTACCAATTTATTTTTTATGGGAATAAGTATAAATAAATTGAAATGACATGAATTCAAGTGTTTTACAAATCAGTCTGTTCATAGAACCTTTTACAGTTTGTTGCAGAGAGCCATGATGCAGTATCATTTCACACTTGAAATATATTAGCTGCTTGTGGTTTGGAATTTTTTCCTGTAGATACAGGAAGGGAGAAAAATAATGTCTTACCCCTGCACAGTAGTCCCCACTAATTGAAACTCTCTGAAACTCTGGTACATCGTATGGCACCTGGACTGGCAGAAAACCACTTTGAAGAACTGGTGTTGTAGGAGACAGAACAGGATTGGCAGATGGTGCTTTCCATTCCTGAGATGGAATTTGTAATGATAAAGACTGAGATCGAATCATCTTGAAACTTTTCTTCCTAGGAATTCATGGTATAAAGCATTAAATGAGCCTCAGTATAAAACATGAAGTACACTGGAAAACAGATTACAGCAAAGAAATCACCCTCTAAAAAATTTTACAAGATGAAATATCTAATACCATGAGCAAAATGTTGGTCACAAAATATTTGTGCTTTTAGCTTTTATTCCAATGATATTTCACATGGTATATGCTACATACAATTGTACTTACCCTCCACACAAATACAATATGCAATGATTTATTTACAATCACTCTTAGATACCACTAAGATTATTTTGTATCACTTCTTAAAAATTCAGTATCAGCGAGTCTCTGGGTAGAAAGAAAACATGATCACTGGTATTAATTTAGGAGAATCTGATTCTTAGAGCCAGTAAGATTAGAATTCAAAGTATCAGAGGAAAGTACATGAATGTCATAGAAGGTAAGTTGATGTAAGTTATCATGCTATTATACAAACTTTTCATTCTTCCCCAAACATGCAGGCTTTAAAAACTCATCTACTTCTCCAACAACACTGTGCACCAAAATTTCATATATAGTCATTCAATTAAACTTGTAAGAACAAGGATGAGCAAATATAGTTATTCCTTAGGTGGTGTTTGATGAGACTTGAGCAAAAGGCTAACATTGGTTATCTGAGTAATAATATAGTATGGCTGTGATATGCAAATTTATTTCTCCCCTCTGGACAGTAAATGTCTATCCCCCATGGACTTAAAAACTTGGACCCTTTCTCAGCAAAACTGTGATGGATGCGTACCTTAGGAAAAAAACAGCTGAAAAAGCATGCTGTAATTTTCAGTGAAATAATCGTAATATCTTGAGTGAAGTTTTGTAATATCTCTAAAGATTTCATTATTTTTCTTATTCAGTTTAAATGTCTTTTGAATATTCATCTAATAAGCAACCTTTGATGTCACTTTGTTATGTGCTGTTGAAATACTCTTGGTTTATTTTATAAAATAGATAACACTTTAATATGTTAGTAAGAACCACTAACAAAGGAAAAGGAATACTGGAATTCTCTCTGGAAGTTGTGTATTACCTCTGTGGCATTCAACATGCAGTGGTGGTGTGAATAATATGAATAATACCCTATGACCAAATTCTATCCTCACAACTAATTGGAGCCACCTTTGAAATCAGTATGAAATTCTTGACAGGCAATGTTGGATCAACTGCAACTGAAAGCAACAGGACTTTTACTCATATAACTGTTCTCTAAGTACATTTCAATTTAGGATAAGGGCAAATACATGTAAGCAACATATATGTAATATCCAACTTCCCACTGTTAAACTAGTGCAAAACTTTAGGCACACAAACACACAGTTTGATAGAAGATTTTTATGAGGCAGTTTCCCACCTTAAAAATGAAACTTGTTGTTTCAGAAGGAAAGATACCAGGTAGTTGTATGAATGATAACATCTAGTTTTCCCTTCTGCACTTTTGTTTAAGAACATGCCAACTGGAAAACCCACTTGCACAAAGCAAAAACAAAAGTCTAAGCCTGCATCATCAGTGTGTCATACCTTAATTTAATTAAACCAAATCTTCTCCCTTCTGTTCCAGAAACACGATGCCATGTGCTGCCCAACTGATGGTCTGGAGCTAATAGGGTACATGTGTTTACCTATCGGTTTCAAATGCTTTCTTGTTTGCCTGTTTTTTGATGAGTCTGTACACATCCAAGAAAGACTCTGGCATTAGACAGCTGCTGAGCTCATGTGACTCTAGCAAACAGTCTAGGCTGTCCACTAAGGTTAAGATACTGGGACAGCCTGACATCAGTGTAAGGCTATCTCCCTCACACAAGAAAACTGTAAACCAAATCGAGTTTGGCTTGATTAGATTCATGGGTAAACTGAAGGTGGACTGACTGTACACTGACCTAGGAAAATTAAATTCAAAATGTGCACTTTTGCAGCTGACAGCAGTTCAATTTTATCTCCATGAGTTAAGGAAACCTACAAATAACCTCATTATGCCCATCCCACTCTCTGTTTCTCCCTTGATGTTAAATGTCAAGACTTTGCTTTCATCTATTTTTACAGAGACTAGAAGAAATATCTTACCACTAGTCATTTTCTGAAAGTTAAAACTTTCCATTTCTCTGAATGAAACTATTCTATTCAAGAAAAAAAGAACTGTCCTCTTTTTTTCCCCTGATTCCTTCTTACATTAAAGAATGAGTGAGTTTTTTTCACTTCTATCCAGCAATGCTGTTTGTTAAAATTGCATAAGCAATATCTATGCAATTGCTGGAAGCACAGCTGCGGAGACAATCTCACCCATTCCTACCCCATCTGCATAGCACGGAAGGACAACACACAGGTGCTCTTGGTACCTGCTGTTCACCTTTCTCCTGAAGTAATAACAGGCAGAATGTTATTTGCCAAACATTTCAGTATTATCTCAAACACATTTAAAAATAATTTCCCACTAAGAAAGCAACTACCAAACAAACCTTTTGGCTGTCTCCACAGACTGTTGTTCTGCCAGTTCCTTTTGAAGTTCCCTTTCCTTGGCCTCTTTCTGCCCAATAGGGCAATCTTCAGGCACGGTGAATAGTGACAAGGCATCTTTGCTGTCTTCTTCTCGGAGGACTTTAGCAAATACTTTCTCTGCTAGGAGCCGCACGTGTTCATCCACCTCCGAGATGTTCAGCTTTGGAAACTGTCTGGGCATCTCAGCTAATAAGGAAGACAGTTAAAGGTTATAAATACAAGTAGAATTAACATATGTGAGAGATCAGGGTTTGTTCTTTCTTTTGTGGTACGCCTATTGAAATTAAGAGTTCTGAACAAAAAGCATAGAATGGTTTGAATTGATAACCTTAAAGATCATCTAATTCCACCATTCCCCCCCCCCCGCCACAGGCATGGACACCTCCCACGAGACCACATTGCCCAAAACCCCATCCAGCCCGGCCTTGAACACTTCCAGGGATGGGACATCCACAGCTTCTCTCGAAACCTGTTCCAGGGCTTGAACACTTCCAGGGATGGGGCATCCACAGCTTCTCTCGAAACCTGTTCCAGGGCCTCACCACCCTCTGAACAAATAATTTCTTCCTTATATATAATCTAAATCTGCCCTCTTTTAGTTTAAACCCATTACCCTTTATCCTGTCAGTACACTCCCTGACAGAGTCCCTTCCCAGCTTTCCGGCAAGCCCCCTTTAAGTACTGGAAAGCTGCTATAAAGTCTCTCCAGAGCCTTCTGTTCAGAAGTTGAATTAAGTAGAAGTCTAAACAGAGTTTAAACTACTGTGCAGTATACAAGAATATAAGACTCCACAAGCATCTTTAGTTGTTGGGGCCATGCTAACTTGCGAATTCAGAACTTCGTGTACTCATTGAGGTGTGTTTTGTTTGTTTGTTTTTTTTTCCCTAATAGGAACACAATTTATAATGTGCCAGTTCAGCTTGAAGTATAAAGACTACTAAAGGAAAGTTAGGAGTATACCTAAAGGCATACCATACGAGATTTTCACTGCTCCCTAGTTCTTGGCTGACTTGGAGACGTACTAAGTGTTAAAACATAAGCAGAAGATGGCCTTCCAGATTGCTTTTGAGACCATAACAAAAGGCAAGGGTATAACGTGTAATGGGAGTGTTCTTTCCTTGTCACATGGTGCTACCTTGCATCATGAAAATTCCTAAGATAGGTACGTGCAGATTTGCCAGAAGACGCAACTTAATGGCATATCTGATAGACCATTGTTTGCAACGTGTGTGTTTAGCTGTATGTATGTACTTGCACCGAACAAGGAAATCACATCCACTCAGTTGCCTGCCTCCTTCTCTGCTGTGACTTGAAAGCAATTTTAGAGCCAAAAGTAAGTTAGAAAAGAATGTTGCACATTTCTACCTATTTCTTTTTTCTACCTATTTCATTTTCCTATTTCTACCCCATTCTTTCCACAAATACGTAGGTTGTGCAGCGGCTATGGAATAAAATGGCTGTATAACCAAAGTAAAAATGTAGTTAGTTAACTCGGTGGATATTTTTTGTAGGTCATATCCTGCTTTTGAGTTGCATGTGGGAAGCAGACAAGATATAGACTTTAATTTCTTCTTGGCATTTAAATATGTTTTTTCTAAAGATATGCTTAATATTTTCAATTTCTATTTAAGTAGCCTTTCATAACAAAAAAATTTCCATTTTGTGACAGCAGCAGTACTGAAAATACCATCTTTAGTGTTTTTTTTGTTGTTTTTTTTTTTGTTGTTTTGTAGTTTCATTGCTTTATTTATATTTCATTTTTACGCAAAAAGTGGATTTTGACATATCTAGTAGCATTCTGGAGCAGAAAAAAATACAGTTCTTGCAAGCACTGTCCAGCGCTATTTATTATGTGCTTAAAGCACTTTTCAATGCATTCACAATTACGGACTTTACAACAAAGATCTAATTCTTATCATGTAAGTTAAAAATAGCAATGAACATCACAACAAATGGATCCAAGCGCTGCCAATATGTTCAGCTTG
Organism: Anas platyrhynchos; assembly: GCF_047663525.1. Classification (NCBI taxonomy): domain Eukaryota; kingdom Metazoa; phylum Chordata; class Aves; order Anseriformes; family Anatidae; genus Anas; species Anas platyrhynchos. The sequence continues at coordinate 63,574,785 of NC_092591.1, read as the reverse complement.
TGTCCAAACCAACATTTCAAAGCCTTTCTTGGTTACAAAAATACAAATATATTTTATAAGATGGTTTTCATTTAAATAATGTGAGGTATGCTGAAATCTGCATGAGGCATGACAGTTTTTAACCACTCAAGGCATAACTTATCAGCACTCCTATTAGAGTATTTCTGAAGGCATCCTTCAAATTTCATATGTTGATATGTGATCCCTTTTGATATGTGATCCTGTTGTTTTCAGTCTAAAGGATTCTAATTAACATCCACCTGTTTTCACAGTTGCTTTGAGAACACTTTTCCTTTTATTCTAAAAGCAAATAGAGTATTAAAAGGTGACGAGAGAAATGCTGGACTATAGCACGGCAATTTAGTGATCGCCTACATTTCGTTGTGTTCTTATTTTTGTAATGAATTCAGAGGACAGTGAAAAAACGTTACTGACTTTAAAGAACTTTTGATCTGACCCAATGCAGTTTTTCCACTTGCAGAGTATTTGTTTTGCAACTAGTACTGAGCCTTCATGAAAAAAAAAAAAAGTCTAATTACATAAGAAACAAAAATACATACATGCCTAACTGAATGATTCAATGACAATGCACTAGGATGCCTTAGAAGCATCCAAACTTAGATTCAGTTTCTCACTTTCAAACCTCAATGAAGTCATGGGAGTCTTTCCACTGATCTCAACAAGTGCAGTTGTCCACAGTAGTAACTGACACACAGCTGCCGGCAACAAGGACCTTTTGGGCCACTACAGCCATGGCAAAAACATTTCTAGTTTGTAATTCAACTACAGTAAGAGTGTTAGAGATCTGAGTCAAGTGTGGAATATTTCTTCTGCTGCTGAATCAGCAAAGAAGATACCTTCAGTACTGACTGACTAGAACAGGAAAAATTGCGTGTTTGAGTGGTTATCACTGGCTGACTACTTTCTGAGTATAAATGAACATTTTCTTAAAAAATCATGATCAGAAACAAAAATGCAACGGGAAATAAATTGCATGAGAAATCATAATTTAAGTTACTAGAGTAACGTAGGTTCACATCTGAAAGCATAGCTACAAGTACAATCAACCCACTGTGGAGAGCAGCACTTTTTGTTTGTTGTCTTTGGGTTTTCTCCTTTCTTTCTTATAAAATCAGATCTTGTTTGCTCAAGCAAATGAAAGGTTTGCCCACATCACTGCTAGCTTATGTCACCGAAAGGAGTTTAACAAACCTAAAATAGCTGAGAGACACCCCATGCAAACCACGCCACCCCAAAGCGGAGCAGGGATGAGGATCTCATACCCTGCATCCTTCCATAGGAGCGCTTGCTGTCCTCTACCCAAGGTGAGCGACCTGGAGAGCAACAGCTCCGCACCCCGATGGGATGGGATGGGATGGGATGGGATGGGATGGGATGGGGACACAGCCGCCATCCAAACGCTCTCCTTTCCTCAGCCTCCACCGGCAGCTCGGGTTCAGCACCTTTGTGGCAGAGAAAGCTACTTCCCTTGAGGCGTGCGGCATGAAACCGATGCGGCGGCCGTGTAAAGAGCCATTACAGCCGCCGCCGGGGCTGCCAGCCCGCCCCTCACCTCACCGCCCCTCACCTCACCTCACCTCACCTCACCGCCCCTCACCGCACCTCACCGCGCAGGCGGGGCCCAGCCGGGCCCTGCCCGGGGCCGCTCCCGCCGCAGCAGCCCCAGGCCCGCTGCCGCCGCCGCCGCCGCCCCCCGGCCGGGACTCACCGCCTGCCCCGGGGAGAGCCATGCTGCGCCGGGGCGGCTCCGCCACCAGCCGGCGGCGAGGAGGGGACGGCGAAGGGAGGAGCGGCTCCCGCCAGCCGCCGCCGCTTCCCTCTGCCGCATTCGCCCGCCCGCTACCGCAGCGCCGCCACGGGGCCCCGGGGGGCGCCGCCCGCCCCCACCGCCCTGCCCTGCCCTGCCCTGCCCTGCCCGGCCCCACCCCGGGCGGCCCCTCAGCACGGAGCCGTTAACGGCCGCGCAGGGTGGGGCGGGGGCGCCGTGTCCGTGTCCGTGTCCGTGTCCCTACCTCTGTGAGGAGCCGCCCGCTCGGCGGCTTCGGGCTGCACCTGCGGCTCCCGGGAGGGGCCGGCTGGGGTCTGCCCGCGGGCTGCTGCCTCAGGGGGAGCCGCTGCCCCGCGTCGCGGCTGGGCGCTTCCCCACGGAGGCTCCGGGACGGCTGCGGCGCCGTCACATGGCTCGGGGCGGGCCGCCTCAGCTCAGCCCGGCCCGCCTCGCCTCGCCTCGCCTCGCCTCGCCTCCGGGCGCCCCGTGAGGGCCGCGGTCCCGAGCGCTTCCCTCAAGCCGCTGCCTCCCAGAGCGCTCGGGCGCGGAAAGCTCCGCTTCGGCAGCAGGACGCCGCGAGGCCGGGGCGAAGATGCTGCTGGAGGATAAGTGGCTGCCAGGGCATCCCTATCAGGGGTAGCTGCGGCGATGCTCGTTCCTCCGTGGAGGCACGGTTCAGGTGCCAGTGTAGCATGAAAATCAACTTGAAAATAAATGTACTGAGTACGGAGCCCAAGGCACATAACTGAAGGTCAAAGCAAGCATGACTCAGCAGGAGTGAAGACCGTAGCATGTTAAATAATTTGACCCCAATGTGAGAGATTCTAGGCCCTGGAGCTGAACATTTTACAAACATTTAAGATAAGTTTAGGTTACAACATATGGGGTCGAATCCGAAGGCATTTAAAGACAAAAGTATCTTTCCGGTGCAGAGAAGCACTGGGAATGAAGCAATTGGAGAAAAGGCCCTTAGAGTAAGATGACAAACGGGGTAAAGGTAACCCACAACGCATGTCAGTCATCAGGTAGCTCTGTGTTCTGCCAACTTGGTCAAGGAAGAAATGTTCCATTGATAAACTTCAGGGTCTTCAGAGATTCTTTTGCCTCACACAGCTGGTGTAAAAAAAAAAAAAAAGGGAAATAAAATGAAATTAGGGACTCTACAAAGTACGAGTTGCAAAGAAGACCAGCTGTTTTGAGTTTTATGCTAGTATCAACCTAGTATCAATGCAATCATATTCATCTATTGTGGGACTTGTGCAAAAAAAAATAAATAAAGTTTTAAAAAAATAGCCAAGAGTTATGTCTTCAGGTATTGTATGAGTCATGGAACTGTTGATGCCAGACATTTGAAAACAAGGCAGACATTGATTTTAAAATAATGATGGTGAAAAAAAATAGACACAGTTTCTTCTCTTAGCTTGAAAAAAGGCTTATGCTGTGTGTGAATGTTTCTCCCACAGTAACTTTGAATGTCTTCATGAGCTGCTGCCAGGCTACACCCAGACCAGCCATCTGCTGCCCAGGAAACTACATACCGTAAATGTCTGTAATTCTGACTCACAGTTGTCCTGCCCACATGATACATGAGTAAAGGACACCTGTTGTTGTTGGCCATTCAGTACGCCCATTGACTGCTGGTGCATTTGTCCCGATTCCTTTCTCCTGTTTCCCTAGTCCTTCTCCCAGCAACCTGCCTGAACTTGCCCAAACTTAGCTGCTTCCCATCCCAGAGTTTTCCTGGCAGTATGGGCTCCTTAGCGAGTCTCTAATCATAATTGTGCCCTCCCTGCCTGCTGGGCTTAGATATCCCATTGCTTCTTGGATTCCTTTTCTCAGCTTGGCAAATGTGTCTTGCCTCCACGCTTGATTTCATCTCTGTTCTAAGCTACGCAAGACCTTGTGATAGTTCCCTCATGTGCTGTTGCTGGCTTTCTACCAACCACAATGAAAGAACATCAGTCTCAAAGATAACTGAGTTTCTACTTTTTTTTTTTTTCATGGAAACAGGCTGCTCTGCACACCCCAAGTTAAGAGAACATGGTAGTGTGAGTTCACATTTTATGAAGACCAGAGAATTCACATAGAAGGGAAAACTTTAAAATGCCTTAGCAAAGAAAAAGCTTCTGTAAGCATTGAGGTACAAATCCATAAGGACCAAGGACACTTGTTCTAGAAGACCATTGACCTATTTCAATTAGGTGTTTTTTTGTTTGTTTGTTTTTTAAGCAAAAGTTAGCATGGGTTGTAAGCGTAGAGACATGATAATAAATTGACAATAAAATGCTTCAAAACCTCTGAATTTTTGCAGAAGCAATTACTATGGCTAGTTATTTTATAAACTGTGTTCAGAACATACATTTGCTTGTGGTTCCAGCTACTTTCATGTCCTGTCTCTGCTCTTAAAATGAACAATTCACATGTACCTTTGGAAAATGGAATTTACACTCAGCTGGCAACTGTGAAATAGCATATTTTCAAAGATAGGTGCTGTGTACACTTCCATGAGCACCTGCTATGTATAAAGGCATTACACTTTGTATCTAGACTCAGAACACCCCAGTGATGTCAGTTAACACCTTGTTAAACACTTACCATCTAACCTATAGAGGAGTCATCTACCTGTCCAATTTATGCTTGTATATAGCATGTTAAAAGTAGTGCAAGTCTCCAGTTATTTGAAATGTTCTGATTCCTAATAAAAAATGTCAATACTTTTCTGAAACCACCGGGGTTTTGGTTCACTTCTTTCAGGTAGCTGCAGTTCTTCCAGGTAAGTTTTGCACTGTGTAAAAATAAATTTCTTTTTATGTTTTTAATCTTTCTACAGAAGATGAAGTTACCTCCTGCCTTTTACCAAACAACTAAAATTGAGTATGTTTCTTTATATTATTCTTTAAATTTTGCATTTCTACTACGTCATCATTCTGCTTTAAGCCCTACTTCAGAGACAATTCTTTTGGTAACAGTAGTAAAGTCATGGTCCTTCCAATGTAGGTGATATTTGGACTGCTCTTTCACAGTCAGTCTGACATTGTAACAAAAAGAAATTCAGCAGAAGTTTTAAAGATTTGCTTGCATGTCAACATCTACTGAGGAATGAACGAGAAGAAAGCACTGATTAATTTTTAGAGTTAGGCAAATGTCTGTGAGATGATTGAAGCTGGCATTCATATTCATCTAAATTAGGAAATGGTCTCTCATTCTCACTTGAAATTGTTTCAGTTGTTGTAAACATACTGCTTTCATGTGAACACTGCCTTAAAAGCTAATGAATTTGAATTCTTTTTTTTTTTTTTTTTTTAAAGTAGATTCATATTATTGACTGTGGTGTTCATAACAGCAAAACAACTAATGGATCAAATGAAATATTTTATTCTATAATGGGCTTGAATCGTGAATTAGTGGCATCCAAGCAATGCTACACCTATTACTCATTCTTCTGATCTTTAATCAGTTCAGTTAAGGATATGCTTGGCAAACATGCATTTACCTGCTGAAGAGTAACTGATATTCCAACACCAAAGAACACAGTCAAATACAGTAATTTCCAAAAGCTGGAGGGGAAGCGTGTGCCAAGTGTGAAATGTAATTGAATCACATTATCAAATGCTGTCTTCTAGAAGGGAGAAGTGATTCAGCATTTTAAACAAAACAATGGAGGAAAATAGTAATGATTCAAAAAAGGGAGAAAATTATTACAATGAGTGATTGAAATAATACAAAGCCAATTGTATCTTTGTGTTATATAAAGCCAGGAAATCAGAAAGCATCATCTTTCTTATCCACTGCCTTTGAGAGGTTGTAGAAATTCGTCCAATGTATGAGTATCCAGCCCTGTATTTGAATCAGGCCCAGTTCAGGGCCCTTGATACGGATGATTAGGTCTTTCTCAGTATCGAGTTAAACTGGAATTCAGAAATCTAAACATTTTGTTCCTACTCTAAATATAAGCAGCAATTTTTATATCTTTTGGAGACTGCTGGAAGCTATTCCAGAAAGTATGCTAGGGGGCTACCAAGGAGGAGAAACATGTATTAGGCCAATTTTTGATAAAACCCTATCTTGGATAGGTATGGTGTTAGGAATATACATGTATACCTACAAGATGCATGTATGAACATATAAAATGCAAAATGTTTCGAAAATGACTTGTACTCACTAAAATTGATAGTAAATTATGAATCCGATTCCTTCTTTATTTCAGTCAAATGACGTTCTCCTTCCTGAAAGGATGCCTGCAAGTATAATTGTCCTGTAGTTTATAATTATAAAATAAAATACATGTAGTATGCAAATATAAATCTGATTGTCAAAAAAAATGAAGTGGAAATGAGGCCTATATAAGTCACAATAGGATGTGATTGTTCAGTCACTATTTTAAAAATAAACTAGGAAAGCATCTGTATAGTCCTCATAATGTCAGTCTGAAATAACATAGCAGAAGTTTTCCATGAGTTTATAAATGGAATATACTGTAACGCTTTGTTGCACAAGAAAGTTTTACGAGCAAGATGGGAAGCTTTGGTATGTTTGTATTTGTAAGCTGGAATCGTAAACTGTCATTTGGCTATTTGGAACACTTTCTTTCCAGTCAGTTGGCAAATTCTTTGCTAGCATCTACTAACTGCCTTGCTTTGTTGCAACAGCCATGTAAAAATGCCAGTTTAAAACTAGTTTGTCTTAAACTTACTTCACTTGGACTTTGCAAGTATTTACCCCTGGTGGAAAACTGTCTTGCTCTGAAATTATACATAAATTATCTGAAATTCCGCATCCCTTCTAAGAAGGAGAGCTCTCACTGTATTAGATAAACCTATATGTGGAACTGAAAGATCTTTAATCTGATTTATAAAAAGGAGGATTTTCTGAAAGTTGCATTTCACATCTGTTACATGATGTCCAAATGAAATCCTTTTTAACCACGACTCTGACGTACCATGCCATTTTACTCAGGTCTGTTTTAGGAGGAATTTTATTTGTTTAAAAGGCACATAAAATAAAACATTCAGCATGCAGCTGTCTACATGTATTAAATTAGACACGGCTAGTGAATGATAAATAATTAAACACTGAAATTACAGCTCACAATTAGGAGCTCTATGGTCTGAAACCCCCAGAATAAAGAATATTCTGAATTATTTGACTTCTGCAAAAATCATTCCTGAAACTTAAACGGTATGTTTAAAATTGTTTTTCATATTATGTTTGCGGTGGAAATACAGATAGTTTCATTAAGTGATATTCAGTTCTGTTACTTTTAGATGACCAGTAGGGTTTTTCATGATGATCTACGACTACGGTTGGCATCTGGATTACTTGGCTTTCAAGTCAGAAATTTAATTCCAAAAAAAACAGATATCTGTGTGATGCAGGTGGAACATATAACTGTACCCAGAAAGTGGAAAATAAAAGATATGGTTTAGACATAAGCTTACACAAACTTATGTAGCTTTGTATGAACCTGGGGTTACATGTCACTTAACTGCAGTCTTCAGTCTCCCCAGAACATCCCCAGTCTTTTCTTCATTTCCCGCTTTAAAGAGATGAGTGTAAATCTGCAACCTGAAAAGCCAGGCATTCATTGTACAAGGGGATTCCTTATGGCAATTTGCAGCCAAAATAAACATTATCTGTATTGCTTGTGTAGTGCTATGCAGACAGTTGTCAAGAAATAGAGCCCCAGACGTTCCTATTTTCATGTAGAAACTTAAAATTTCACCTGAAAAAATATTTTGCTTATTTATTTTTTCCAGCCTATGTGAATTACAAAATGCTATATGGCTATGCCTAAGCTTATGCACAAAATAGCTGTGAAAGGCCCTGTGTTCTTTCCATAAAGCTCTTCTAAAGCATTAGGTACTAGCAGTTCGTGACATTTTCCATACTTTTTTTTTTTTTTTTTTTTGCTACCACATAGGTAAAGGGAAAATGACGTATTTTATTTGTTGCAAGCGTGGTTTGCCAAGAGGGAGATGCAGGTCTGCCCTTACTAGATACCAGGATGTGCCAGCCAGCAGCACCAGTTTGCCAGATGTTGCCTGGTGTAGATGCAATGAGGAGAGGGCTGTGGCACCACCTGCTGCTCTGGGCTGTGGCGTGAGTCTGCTTTTCTCCCTGTGGCTCGTGACCTTGCCGGTGTTATGTAAACTGCAGTTATGCAAGGAATGCAGATTTCACCTTACATAACTGTTTGTTCCTGCTCAAGATTTCCTTATGTGTACCAATGGCTCATATAAATTAAAAGAAGGGGAAAAGCAGTTGTTGTGTTATTAAAGAGATACATCTCTGCTTCCAAAACAACTTGATTACCTGTTTGCTGCTGTGGTATTTCATACTCAAGCAATTTCATGGAATTCCAGTCTCTTTCTTTACCCGGAAGAAGTTCCCTTCTGTTCAAAAAACCAGCGCATGTACCTTAGTCCTATCTGTGCCACTTTATGAGGGTCTGAGAAAGACTTTACTGAATCATAGTTCTTGCACAAAATGAACTTAGCCTAATATGAATGAAGGGAAATAAAATCCTGTGTATCTCAAGTTTTGCATTTCAGCTGCTGTCACAACCAGAAGACCTGATTCCCATTTCTGTATGGAAAGGTAGATTTCCATGGCACTTAGGAACATATGAAGGACTAGAGAAAAGCACCCAGTAGCCCATACTAACAGGCATTAGGAGAGCTCCTAGAGACAGTGGGCTGGTTTCTGTTCGTTCGTCCTCTCATGTGCAGACATTCAGAACTTCTGCATGTGATGCCTCACTCAATTCCTTCCATATTTGTTTTTGATCCTGCAATTCTAAAATACCTTCTCTTTTTGGTTTAGTTGCTTCCTTATTGCTTTTTTGTTGTTGTTGTTTTTGTTTTCTTTTCTTCACTTTGTCCTTTTTTCTCCCTGGAAAGACCTTGAATTCAATGGATACCTTGACAGATTGGTGGACAGGGGTACTTTGCTCAGGGTTTTGCTCTGATTCTCAATTTACACCTCTTTAACCATACACTTTCACACCCCTTTCCGTTTTCATTTGTTTTCTAATGTCCAGCCAGCTCTAAAAGGAAAATCCAGTGTGAACAGAGGCAGTTCAAATGAGTAAATGGAACCAAAGACAGAACAGTCCTTTCCCTGGTGTGCCTCACCTGTAAAGCTTTATGACTTTTATAAGCTGGAGGTGGAATGTGGGCTCTCCTAACTGATTGTCTTCATTCTGTGAACATCTTCCAAGAATGAGTCCAGTACCATTTTTAACCACATCTATTTTGGGGCTGACAGCATCCTGTCGTGGTGAGCTTGTTCTACACTTCATTGTGCACTGCAAGCCAGGGGGACATGAGCCAGCTTTGATCCAAATATTGTATGACCAGATATAGCACAGTTCTTTGAACTGCTAGCTAAGACTACAGCCAGGGTAAGCTTGTGTCTGTCACCTGTGTACTGCAAAGACTTCCACTAACTGATGAGTCAAAGGAATGTGCCACAGATTACCACATTCAGACAACTCATGTTACCAGGGAAAGACAAAGGATCTCTGGGGAGGGTCTCTGCACATGATAAAGCTCTTTTCTAGATCAGATCGTGTTGCTGAAAAGAAGTAATTTCCCCGGGGGGGGGTAGCTCACATGGGGAAATCTCTCTGAGTCAGGCAGAGCACAGAGACTGGAGCAGAGGAAAGAAAGTGTGAAAGGAAAGATGACCTGATAGATTAGTCAGATGTTAGGATGGCTTACACTTGTCCTCTCCCATATGACCCAGTGGGCATAAGCAGAGAGAAGGGGAACAGGCACTCTTCTGATCTAGACAAACGTGGTGGAAAAATAGAGCTTTTAGATTCGTTGCCTGTCTTCTGTAATAATTGCTTTCTGATTTTGGACAACCTTTTGTTTACAGAAAAAAAAGAAAAAAAAAAAACGAAAAAAAAAAGAGGAATTTTGAATTTAAATTAATAAATACTGAAAAAAAAAAAAAAGAGAATATCACATCGACATTTCTTCAACTTGATATTTCAGTTCACTTTTCCTTCAAATTCAGATTGTGGTGTTATTTCATACAGATGAGATACAGATTTTAAACTCTTACATATATAATACCCCAAAAATGCGTAAAGAAAAATTTGCTGTGTGCAATTATTTATTTATTTAGTAATTGAGTACTGAAATTGGATATTTGTGAAAACAGCAAGAGTAAACTTTATACGTCCTATCTCTTTGCCTAAGTATATGCTTTTACAGTTCAAAATGTACATACAGTTCACAATGTACAAAGTTCATAAAAAATATAGCTACTGTTGATTGCCAAAATAATCCACAAAGACTACTCTAGTGATGTTTTCTACAGATGAAAATTGTGTACCTGGGAAGAATGGAAAAGTTTTAAATGTATTAGGGCCATGTTCAGGGTGAACAGGCTTTCAGGTGTTCAGGCCTTGCTCAGCTGCAAAGTTGCTGAGAAAGAAAAAAAATGCATCCTTTTCTTTTCTGACATGAGGAAGTATGCTAGTTGTGGCTAAAGGCTACAGAAGATAGCACTGAAATCTCCAACGACATCTCTGAAAGACATATAAAATGTTTTCACAGTCCCAAATGAAATCAGTCATTGATTTTGCTGCTTGATAATATGAAGCCTGTTTTCCCCCACACCAAGGCGTGGGTTGTTTTGGGTTCCTTGTTCTAAAGAGCAGCTATTTGTCAGTTCCACCATCTCTGGGGCGATGGCTTCAGAAGAACAGAATCCAAAGAGAGTGCCTTGGGACAGGTTTTCAGCATTTTTCAGCACGGTGGGAAGGAAGGGCTTCTGACACAGCTTAGGGATGCATAGCTGTCTTAGCAGTGCCTTGAGTTACTGTTGACAAGAAAAAAAGGACAGTTTTTCTTGCATATGCCAGTTGGACCAGTGCAAAGTGGTTCAAGAATTGGGTGAGCATGTCAACAGATTAAAAACACTTTTGCCAGCTTTCTTCATGTATAGGACCAGAATCCAAAACCTTTCATTTTCCTCTCCCTAGTCAGCACACAGGCATCCTGCAGGCAAAAATAACTATTAAAGTTCTGTAAAACACAGGAGAGAACATCTTTCTGAATTGTATCTACTTTTCAAAACTTGGACAAGAGTGGGAAATACTGTATTAAAAAGCCAATAGAGCCACCTAGTGCTTAAGTTACAAAAGTTCAGTTATTCATGTTTTGGACTTCTATATACAAGAGCAGTGTGTAATCTCAACTGTCAAAGAAGGAAAATATCTCATAGTCTTTTATATTAATCCCTGAGAGTTTTTGTTTCTTACAAACTGTACAGTTATTGGTGCTCAAATTAAGTGTTAAAATTGTTTTTGGAGCACTCCATTATTTTGCCAGAGACACTGTCCCAAGGATAGTCAAAAAGTTTTCTCTGATATTTAGCTTGAACCAGTTCCATATTATTATTTTTAGTTCTACATTTTAATCTCCTCTTGGCATTTAAATCCCTTTAGATACCTGTGCTCCTTCACTGCCTACTGCTTAGGGCGTGTATACTTGGTTATTCTCTGCAGAGTGTACTTCCTTCCGAGAACTCTTTTGGCAGTCTGGTGTATCAGACTTGGTGCAGTGCTCTGGGGTTGATTAGAAAGCTGGGAAGGATCCACATAACAGGTTTCTTACTTTGTCCTCAGAAGGCTGCAGTAAGCTTTAATGTCTGTTAACTCCCTTCCTTGTAATCAACGTGCATGTATGCATGCACCCAACAGACATGCACGCAATTTTAGTGCTTTTTTCCCCCCATCCTTTCTCATGTTGAGCTCAGATGTAGTTTCTCAGCATTCATCACCTAGAGCCATTTCCTTTATTGTATACTCATTTTGTCATTTTCTGCCTCTGTGGATAACTTCTAAAGAGTAAGAACTATATTTTTATAGTTACTGGCTAAGTAGCCAAGCTGGCTTTTTTCTCCCAGTAGTGTAACCAAAAAAGGTGAGTGCAGATCAGCTAATGGCTACTCACCAAACAGGCAGAACAGAATTTTGCTGCCTGGCGAGAAAACCCTGGGGTCAAGGCAGAACTGGGGCTATGTCAGAGTCAACCTGACAGCTTCTGCTGCCAAGAAGGGTGTAGGACAGAGGACGAAAATGGCCACACTGGGAACGGCCACTAATACTTCTGAGAAAAAATACCTCTTCTTTGATCCATGACTAAAGTAATTCTCCCACATACTTTACTCTGTTGCTCAGCAAAAGTTGACAGACTGGCTTTCTAATGTACTTATAAGGCCAAAGAAGCACTTAAGTGTTACCTGTTTTGTTGACCCCAGCTTACTATTTGGACAGGATTATTTTGCCTGTACCCAGGGCTAGTCCTTATTAATGTGTTTTAACTTCAGTCAGCCCACAGGAGACGTTTAGTCATGGACCGTGGTGCACAGATACAGGTTGGCCTCACAGTGCAAGTTCAAATGATTCCTCAATGCAGTTGATGTGTCAGTCAAACAACAGTTTCCATACAGACTGTTATTCATACTCAGCACCACGCCTCTTCTGTATATAATCTTGCATCAGCCACTTGTTTGCCCATAAGCCAGTTTTTTTTATCAGTAAACTGGAATTCATTATGTAATTATCTTTGCAGAGATCAAGAGGCTAAACTACTGTTTGTAAATACATATGTAAAGGCATATCTACTTGAAAAGTGCTGTAGAAGGGCAAATAACTGTTCTGGTTATTTCAGTATCCTCACATTTTTGTAATGATTTTCCTTAATTGTCATTGGCAAATTCTATTGACATATTTGTTGTTCATCTTCTACAGGTTGTCTTAAGGATGTTCACATCCTTCCGTCGCAGTCTCAGAGACTGTGATCATTTTGAATCTGTGATCAGATTCAAAACTGGTTGTATTTATGTGTCCGAATACTCCCACAAACTGAACCTTAACCCAAATGAAATCAATGGGACTATTTGCATGCTAAAAGTTGAGCATGAACATGAGGATTTTGCAGAAATAGGGCCTGACACCAAGAAGTGAAAGTGTCAGTGTTCTGAATGATACCATTCGTAACCACACTATTTTTTTTGTTGTTGTTTCTGTCCAAGTCTGATGTAATACTATGATTTCTGAGGCAGCATGCAGTGATTTATTTGAGTCTTGATGTCCATCATTAAATCTAGCATATGTACAATTCAAAGGTAGGACGAGCTCTGGCCACGGTAACATATCTGACTTAGCTTTAGATGTTTAAAAGGTAGTTGCTTAAATCTAAGATGGAGTTCTGACATTCTTTATGGTCTGAGAAGAAGCAAACATTGCCAAAAGATGACTTTGATCTCCACATAGGTGCCTAGGAATGCTGGAGTCAATAACCCTAATGAGTCAAATCCCATGTGACGGACAGTGGGATCACTAAAAATCACTTGCTTACCAGGAATCTCAGAGTGAGGCAGAACTGTATTAGTTGTTTTGGAAGCTACTTCTGGAAAGCCATCTTAAACAGGAGGGGCTATGTAATAAGAATGCTATCCTTCAGAGGAACCACTTAACAGCTGTACTCCTTTTAGTAATTGCCCAATGTGCTCTGGAAAGGAAACGGAGCAAGCCTTCTGCTTTTTAAACCTATTTTGTTTATTTCTGATGTTTTTTGTTGTTATTGTTGTTTTTTGCTTGTTTGTTTTTCTGCACACTAGATATTTAAAGCTTTTAAAAACACTTGGAGTTTTTTAAGTGATTATATTGCCAAAAGTCAAAATTAAGGCTGTGATAATACCACAGTGCATTACTGCTGTGTTCTGTTTACCAAATGCCTTCAAAGGGACTATCATATTATCACTATGACCTCAAAAAAAATATGTTAGTCTTGTTTAATCATTAGAACAAAGAGCTGAAGGCCAGAAAGATCACAATACAACAATTAGGGACAGAGAAGGGCCAACAATGTGGTTCATAGAAAACAGAGACAATAAAAGACATATTTAAGCCTGTGAAGTCTTCCATTTTCCCCAGCTGATGTGCTGCACAAACCCGTGATATATCCATTTCCCCCAGAATTTAAATTTACATTGAAGTCAACCATGTGCCAAGCTGTCCTGTTTACAAAACCCTTTGTCTACACAAGGAAAATGATTGATACAGCTCTCATAGCATAAGCTATTTCTGCACTATTCTAAAAGCTGCAAGGAGTTATTTAAGAGCAACTATTGTGGAATAGTTTATGCTACGGTGGTTACACCCATCGCTTTCCCTGGAGAGAAAAAAAAATCCGTTATAATATTCTAAATATGAACTCATGGTAAACTTTTGCAGCATTTTCTCCAGGACTCTACAGAGAGGCAGCTTGAAATAACATCCTGAATGACATTAGTTGTCTCTTTCTTTGAACAGTTAACTTCAAAATCTGGTGGCATGAGTTAGAATGCTTAACAAACTTTTCTGATTGGAGGCAAGCGGGATTGAGTGTGAGAAGTAGTAGGAATTATTACAGGGAGAAAAACTTGAAAGAAAGGGAAGAAAAGACAGAAATGGGAACAGAAAGGAAATGCCATCAAAAGGAAAACTGGAAAGAAGAAAATCAAAGTGCAGAAATAACAGTGACAATCAAGATGGAAATGTTACCTCAACTGCGAAATGATCACAATATTAAGCCTGACATAGTTGTCACAGTACCAAAGGTTAGTTTATCCCCTTGATCTTAATGCCAGGATCCCACTGATATCAATGTGTATCTTGCTGTAGATTAAGTGTATCATATAGTCCTAAATTTAGACAAGCAGTCATTAAATGTGGAATTTGGCCTTCTCTGCAGAATGACTTTGCACATCCTTTGCGTAGGTCCCAGCGCTAAGACAATATTTTCTCCATTGCATGCCTGTGTTTGTTTTACCAGGGTTTTCATTGCTTGCTTCATTTGCTCACAATATGTCAAAGCCCAATTCTTTGACATTCCAATCTAAGTACATTTTAAAGGAACTGTTTTTTTCTCTGTTTTGAACAGTACAAAGCCATTTGTTGTTTGTTTCCCTCACTGTGGCAGACATTTCTGTCATTCAAGCAGAAGCAAATGCTGTGGTAGATTGAAGGAAAAGTATGTTGTTTTCACACTTACATATGGCATGAGCTGAGGAGCAAGTGCAATGCCAGGGATCCATACCATATAGCAAGAGCCAGGAAGGACAGAACAGGGAAGCAGAGCTGCCCCTATCAGGCCACCCCGAGACAGTGTCTGAGATGGCATGCCCCGATCTGTCAGCTTCCCACACAGTTCCTGGATGAGTTTTGCACTTACTGGCCGGATCAGGAGCTAAGTGATTTTACAGAAGCATTGCTTCTTTTATTTTCCTAATTTTTGTATCATTTTTATTTTTTATAATCACAGAAGAAGCTGATAAAGGATTACATCAATCAAAAGATTATTAACTGTAGTTGGAATAACTGGGGGGATGCTGTCTATGTAATGAAAACCTTTGTCCATTTTTTAATCTTTAACTGTGTTTTTAATGCTGCTGTGTAACTGTATATCGACCTTCGTTACATAAACCTTTGTATTGTCATTAGGAATAAAGGGGAATCCTTTGTTTTAAATCTTATAGCTTGACCAAGCAATTAGTATGTTGAAGAAGTTAGTTGAACCTTTTAATGCAGATGTTTCTTCAGGGGAATGAGACTTCAACAAAAAAAAAAGTCAGGTACTCTAAATGGGTAGATAAAATGGAACAGACTCAAGGAAATAAAGGTGTGATTTGAACAGATCTGTAAGAAATTCAGTATCGTTAATGTAAAATTGGTTGCTTCAGACAGATCCAGTTTCATATTTGATTGAATATACATAATTGTGGAGATGTAGTAATACTAAATCTCTTGTGAAGTGTTCAGTTAATATCTCTGAAGTTTAAGAGAAGTGGCATTATTTGATGCTAGTAGAGTTTGTGCAAGATACCTGAAGGACCAGCAAAATGGCAGATCTCGGGAAACAAATGTTCATGAGGGGACCATTAGCAGATGGGGTTTTGGGGCAGCATTCCAGAGCAACCAATGTTAGACACAATGTTCCTGGTGGCTTTCATCAGTGATCGGAAAGTAGATAGAATAGGAGACAGCTAGGGAATATTTCAAGCAGTTTGGCATTAGCATTTTAAGCCTGTTGGAAACCTGAAGAAGGTACAGGGTAGATCCATAAAGTGTTTCAGGGCTAGAGAAATGAGCTTGCCCTGCGAGCCTTATGGCAGAGCTAGACAGTACAGCTGAGTTCCTCTCTTCTGTCTCCCCATCTCTGCCCTCAGGTCGATCCTCGTGGCCTTGCAGTCACATTTTGTCCCTTTCACCTGCCTCACCATACAATATGCTTACTCACATCATTAACCCTGGAGAAGGATATTCCCCTTTCTGAGGGAGGGGCATCAACTCTTTTTCCCCTGCTAGAGGGGATTCAGTCATCTGCTTGCACAGTTAGACAAGCAGCAAAGCTGGTAGAAGGGAATTGATACGAGTATGCGGGCAGGAGTAAGAGGAAGGGAAGGAAAGACGGCCAGCCTCTCTGGGGGGCAGCAAGGCGTTGTGTCAGCCCAGGGACTTCACGTAACAGCGTTAGCTGCGCCGTGTGTTCACTTTGCCCAAAAATGGACCAAGGCTGACTAGATAAGTTCACAAATAACTTCTCTGTGTGAGATTATCAGGAACACATGGGCTCTTTAATATTGTAGAAAGAGGGAAAAATGAGAACCACGTGCTATAAGCTGAAGCCA
Organism: Anas platyrhynchos; assembly: GCF_047663525.1. Lineage (NCBI taxonomy): Eukaryota > Metazoa > Chordata > Aves > Anseriformes > Anatidae > Anas > Anas platyrhynchos. The sequence goes on along the minus strand of NC_092591.1, from coordinate 63,558,305 downwards.
GCAAATTCAAATGAGAAGTTACACGTGCAGTGTGGATGATTGATCAATGCCAGGGGAATTGGTTGACTGTCTAACCCTTGATGCTCTTACCTCAAAACAGTGTACTTTTCTAGAAGGAATTCTTCATTTGAAAATAGTTGCAGATCACCATATCACAATAAAGGGGTAAAATGTAACGGCCATGACAAACAGGAATCAAAATAAGAGATCTATTGGTTGATCCGGGTCTTAAATTCTCCAAATTCTGTGAACGTTCTTAGAGAGTTTTTAATTCCTCATCCTAGATTTAATTTTCTTTTCTCTACATTCAGTTCAGTGTTTTAAATGCATGTCTGAAGGCCAGAGTTTTTTTGTTTTTTGTTTTTTAATTTTTTTTTAACACCAACTGGAAGCTGCAAACATTTCTGTTTGTCCAAACCTGGAAAAATGCGGAAAGATTATGTTACTAAAGAGAGAGAGAAAAAAAAAAAAAAAAAAAAAAGAAAGAAAAAAAAGGAATACTGTGTACCCAACAAAACCGGGGCAAGAATGCAGGAATGTAAATGTCTTACAGGCTGTTACTAGGATTTTGGATATAAAAATAAGAAATAAAAGACTGAGGAGTTGGAAAGGTATAATAAGATACAGTCTATTTAGACTAAAAATTGTCTTCCCTAGATTGCTAAGGTGACAGGAAAATAATACTAAAAGAAGGTAATCATATTTGTTTTAAATCTGGAAGTTTCCACTAAAATGCTTGTCTCTGTAATAGTTTTTTTTTTCTTCTTTTTTTTTAAAGAAAGTGCCTTGGGGAATTACTAGAAAAATGAGCTTTATTAAGTGTTCATGGCCATCTGAACTACCCACCCATCCAGTATAAATGTGTTCTGGCAAAATAAGTGTTTGTGTTGCCATGGCCTTTCCCATGATGTTATTTTCTTAAGCAAAGGCATTTTTCTTGCTGAGATCTTAACAAGGACACAGGCAGAGCGCCATGATTCAGTCCTTGAAGAGAAAAATAATGATTTGCAGGGAATGGTGAAGAAAAGACATGGTCTCAGAGTGGGTAGAGCAGAAGAGTTGGATGTCTGGTGGTGACTCTTTTGCCCAACAGAAGCAGTGATGCCTTCCCCTAACCACTCCAGGGCTGTGGGAGAGTAGTACAGCCTCCACCAACCCTGCAGAAACACTGACAAGCGCAGTGCTAAGGTTCTCCTGTAGCATCCTCAGTGTAGGGAAAATCTCCCTTTAAAAAACAGCAACGTTTTTTTGCAGATTTTTTTTTTTGCAGATTGCTTTGCAGATCATACACTTCAGACACAGCCTTACTCCGATTGGTTGTAGGGCCCTGCCCCGTGCACACGTACAGAGACTCTACACAAAAATACTTCCCTGAGGTCTGAGTGGATCCATGTGGGATATCTGCAAGACAGAAGATGTGAACTGTTTTACATACTGGATTTTTGTCTTCCTTTGCCCTGCAAAATCCCATCAGGAAGATCCAGTCTGAGTTTCACATGGTTTTCTATCCTTTGGCAAGTGAAAATGATTGTGAAGTTTACATTGCTTAATTGTTTATATTCCAGTTTTAGATTAATATCAAAGTGTTTTGTCCTGAAAAATAGTGAGCTGGTCACATGAGCATTGAACATTATCATATAGTCAGTATAAATCACAGCAACTAAACAACTAAACTTAATTTTCTTCGTAGTGCAAATCACTTCACGAGGTGGTGACCAGTATGTCTTCTGTTCAAAGCAATGCAGTCCACATCTTGCTGATACCTGAATGCAATACCATTTTAGTAAACAGATCAATTGCAGGCCTATGGCAAAACAAAGAAATCAACATGGAAAACTTTTTTAACCTTCAAATAAAATTGACTAGGTGGAAACTAAGAAAGCAATCAGGATTTGATAGAAAGAACAGAATACACTAGATCTTTACTCCCTTAACTGCTGAGATCCATTCAGTCTTGTGCTCCAGCTCCGTTAGTTTTAGAAAGGAGCAGAGCTCTACTCAGTCCTCTGGGAAACAATTCCTCAGCCTACCAACTCATTATAGAAGTCCTTCCTGTTCAACTCAAAATTTAGCTGTCGTCTCATTAGTCTTGTTAAAGTATCTTCAGTAACTCGTACTTGTCTTTCATATTCACACCCACCAGAAAAAATCACAAGGTATCTAAGTCAAAGCTGAAAATCCGTAGAAAGCAAAACTAGAGCTTTCATAGCAAGCTTGAATGCAGCTTGCTTTATGAAACTAATTGCAATGAAATTAAGGCTATTCAGGGGAAGGAAGCAAAAATACCATTAAGTAACACCAGTCCTACATTTGATTTTTTTTAATATGACCTTTTGAAAATTAGATTAGAAAGAGAATTCCAAGTTAAAATTGAATCAATTAAGTCTCGTGCTCTTGCAGTTCAGGATGTGTCTGCTGCATGAAGCAGTACAGGAACTGCATATTGCAGGATGTGTCTGACTTGTGGTCCTAAGCAGACTGAGCTGTCACAGCGTGATGGAAGGAGTTGATGGAAGGAGTTTACAACCTCCATGCTGCAAGAAATTGGTTAACCTGGAAAATGATTCCAGAGCATAGGGAAAGGGAATCAGCTGCAGAGGATGACAAGGCTGCCAGGAGAACGGCAAGAACAACTCAGAGCATAATATTACTTACAATATAAGTTAGTGCTGACAGGAAGTTGGAGATGTGGGAAACCAAGATGTGAATTACTGGTGCTTCTTATCAGCTGTCACTAATGGTGGCTACTTTATAGGTGTACCTCATTTGTGATACAGATTTCCTCAGGTTGCTTGTAAAAACTCTGAAGAGAGATGTCCCCTTTACATTTGTTTGCTCCCTTGGAGTATAAAGTCCCTGCAGCAGAAAGGGCGTGATGGAACTGGTGTACTTCAGTGTCCCACTCTATAGGTGGCTGTATTAGTGGAAGCTGCTTCTAATTCTGTCTTTGAAAGGATTAGTCTTCAGTTTGAGACCGCTCAAACTCAGTTTGAGTGAATATGCATTTAATTTAGCCATTCCTACTACTGAAGCCACAAGTCCTATTGCTGGGTCAGGCCAAACCATCTCCACCTGCAAATGTGAGTAAGCCTCCTTCAAATCTGATTGTGGAAGACTAATTCTAATGACTTAAACATCTAAGTAAATAAAAATAGATTTGCATGTGTTGCAAAAATTAAGCCATATTAACCTTATAAACAATGAAGGCATGTTAAGTAATCCACCTTTAACAAAATGCTTAAGAATGCAATGTAGTTACAATTAAATTCCAAGTATGTACATTATTATTACATGATCACATATTATGTCCAAGTGAATGCAGAGAGTGCCTCTTACTTCTCTGTTGAGCTCAATCCTACAGATAAGAGAGGTAAAGCAGGCTCTGCAGAACCACAGAAGTTACTTTGAGCCACTTCCCCAGTTATTTGCTAAGAGAAATGCACTAAAGAGATTTCAGTTTTATCTGATGCAAGACCGGAACAGTTTTCTTAGTTTAGGGACACAGATCAACTTCATACTATTTCTTTGTTCAGGGCAGATTACAAAGTGATAATCCAGTCCTAATTTTGCTTTTCCTATCATTAAATAAACTAAGGCTTACCAAAATACAAAATACCTGAACTGTGTGCAAAAATCACCATGTTCTATACTATAAAAAGAAATGGTCCTGATTTTATAGTGGAGCACTGTAGAAACGGCTGGATGGATTATTCAGGTTTCCCTGTTGTGGGATGTTAAGAGCAATCAGACAGGTAGCTGACAGCCACCATTGGCTGAGTCTGCCTATGTCTGTGAGTTACCTTCTCCGTACATTAGGGGGGCAAATGCTGAACATTAAAGGAAAGTATAAATATTCATCATGGCAACTGGCAATCACTTGTCTGCAGCAAAGCACAATAGGTACCCAAGAGTTTGGTTGCATGTTGAATATTGCCTCCAAGATTTTAAAAGGCCAGAGAACTGGCAAACCTATCAGACAGATGTGAGTTATGGAAACATTGTGATGGAATTCATTTAATGTTGGATACGTTTTTATCCCTGTAAAGATCGTGACATGGCCAATGTTCTTGTGCAAATCCTGTGTTTGTCGTTTGTGTTGGAAGGACTGAAAGACTTCTGCCAAATTATTCAGTTGTTGGTCAAAAACTGGAAGAACTACCAGAATATGTTCCCCTAGTCTTTATGAATTACATAATTTCAGGTATCATGTTGCCAGCATTTTAGATAGTGCTAAGGTATCTGAATAACTGGTATGACCCAGAAATCAACTTCATTGCAAATCTGATAAGTTACTATGAAGTTACAACTACCTTTGTACTCTGTGGTTTCTCAGCTGATGCCTGTGGCAAGTGATCTCTGATTTCAAATTCTTAGAATTTGAGAATGTGGCTAAGAAATCTCCAGCGTAGTAGAGAATAGTCAACTGCACCGATAATGTGTTTGAGGTGAAATCTTAGCTCTGCTGAGGCCAATGCAAGTTTGCAACTACTGATTATTAATAATAACATACAACCAAACGAGGGGCATTGTGTTGTTTTTTTTTTTTTTTTTTTCGTTTTTGTTCATGTTTGTGTGTGCATGCATTTGTGCCTTTTTAGTTTCTTTTGCCCTAAACTGAATTAGCTTTCAATATGTTATCAGTTCTGGGAAGCAACGAAATCTCATTCTTCTCTGCATGGGATTTCCTGTTATTGCATGAATGAAAAACAAAGAAAACACTCTCTGTATCTTGGAACCTTCAGAAAGGGAACTGAGGCCAGGGAGAGTACCTGCTCCTTTCAGGAGACTGTGGTATGGTTATGAGGCTGGGAGGCTGGTTTGAATTCACATATTATCTGAAACATCAATTATAAAATTAAGCCACTGCAGGTCATGTCATTGTTGCTAGGCACTAGACAGACACACTTCTTGGTGCTGGGCCATTGTGCAGAGACTGCCTTGGGAGATATCCCAAGGATACCCACTGAGCATGAAAGGAGCACTCAGCCAAGAGAAGCAGAAAAAAAAAAAAAAAAAAAAAAAGAAAAAAGTTCTTCTGAAGTGGGGGCAGGGATGCTGTTTGTTTTCAGTCTTTATTCCATAGGAGCCTAAGAAAGGGAACAAAAAAAATGAAAAAACGGGAGGACTGAACCTGGGAGAAGGGGAGTAAAAGTATCTTTTTACATCAAGAACTGCCAGAGCAGACCACTGTTTAAACCTTGGAACTTCATTATTCTTGGTCCAGCTGGCAGTCTGTTAGAAGAGTCCTCCCGAGTCCTGGGTATCCTGGCAAGTTTGAAGAAATGCAGGTTTTCCCATTTCCACTATTGCAAGAGTAACAGTTTGCTTGCCAGAAACACTAACTAGGGGAAAGCTGCATATCTGCCACTAGAGTAAGGGCAGAGTTGAGCTGCTGTTTCAGGGACCCAGAGGGAAGTAACTGGACTTCTGTGAGGCCAAGAAATGTCTGTCAATGTAGGCGTTGAAGACAGTTTGCTGACTGCATTATGTTTGTATTAAGATTCTCTCAAAGTGCAGTATTAGTCAAAGCCTCTGCTGTAATATACAAGTTAGTTTTCCAAAGGTTAACTGCTCTCTGCCAAAATAAATTGGTTTCTGTCTCATCATTTCCTGCAGACCTTTCAAAAGCATGGACATAAGCATGTCACCAGAGCCACAGGAAGGGGGTGGTTTGTCTTGCCTGGCAGCCCTTGGAAACCAACGTCTTCCCTGATACTTTTTTGCCTCTTTTTGAAAACATGTCACTGAAAGGTGCTTGCAGCCGTAGACATTGCTCTTCACTGCTTCAGCAAAAATGATCATCCTGGCAAAATAAAGTAAGACAAACTGTGATGCTGCCTGAAGAAAACACTATCAGTCAAGGACTTTTTCCAGTGGCCATTTATAAGGGGAGCGGGGATTAAAATTCTTAAGGGTGAAGGGAAGGCTTTGCCTCTTCCTTGCTTTAGTTGATCTTCATCTCAGTGCTAAAATGTACCTTGATATTCCAATGAGACCAGGAAGTCCTTCTCTGTATTATCTGTATTCTTTTCAGTGCTTTCTAGTAACCAAAAAGACAGGTAAGGGATCCATCAAATTGCACATAAAGAACAAAAGAGAATCACAGGGCAGAAAAGGCAATTTTCTGGAGAAAAATAGAAGATCATGGGAGATAAACTGTACTCCATTTGTTAATTGTGTTGAATTCAGCAAGGTAAGCCATAAGCCCATACCTTTTAAAAGATACATTTTCTATTGTAAAATACAACAGTCTATATGAGCTGTTACCTCTCTCTTACCACTTAGCCTTTCAAGGGATTTCGGTTTTAAGGCCTTTTGTCCAGGTGAAGGCACATCTTTTTTGAATTGTATACAGAGGGGAGATAACTAAAATAATAGAAATAAATAGACCTGGAATGTTAAGACAGTATTTTTTGTTTCCTTGAAAATTATTTACAGATTTATGAAAGAAAACATGACTTCACAAAGGCTACAGATTCCTACATGAGGTCATAGAGAAAAAGATTCCTACTTGATGCACTTCTCACTTCCTTTAACTTCCAACCGGCTTTTTCCAAACCTGAACACTAACTAACACCTAAACACTGGCATACACATGCAGATTTCATTTAGAGTTTTCAAAGGTCTGTTCTGAGCAAATATGTGCTTTGGAAATCCATTTAGGAACATGGACAGAAAGGCAATGAAAATGGACACATGCCTCTAGCTGAATATTCCACAGAATTATGGAGAGGACCATTCCTAAATAAGATTAATATTGAGTATCTTGATATTCTGTGATTCTATATAAGTTCTTAGATACATTTAATTTATTCTTGTATTAAAAGTATCTTTAACTAGATATATCATCTCGTAAATACTTCTTAGATCTTCTGGATACAGAGCATGACCAGTGTGTGCTGTTTGACCTTATTTTTCTGAATCATTTTTATTGCACAAGGAACCCGTGCCACTGTTCTGTACAAATGAATACAGCACTCTGTAATCACCCACAGACTGATGTTTTCTTGCCTATGAACTGACTTCTTCCATACATTCTCTAATCTGTGCTGTTTAGCCTGTCTCATTCTTCTTGACTACCTCATTTCCACTCTTCAGGTTTTTGACCTCGTGTAGCTCTTTTTGTTTCAGATGTCTACATCTTTGCAGTTAGAGACTGAACCCTGACTGTTTTTTATCCAGACGGTCCCAGTTCTCCTACCACACCCCAGCTGTCAGCACAGACATAGGCAACCACTCCCCATGGCAGCATAGCAGAGTGGGCATGAGGCACATAGAACTGCTTGGCTCAGGGACCAGTGATTGCTCCTTGGAGGACATGACATAATCCATAAAGGTGTAGCCTGTTTGCCTGCTCTTGTCTCCCACTCTCCCCATAGTATCCTTGTTTTCTCTTCTTGCCTTAATGTCACTACTGGTAATCATTTAATTGCCCAGGGAGTCCTACTACCTTACAAAATGAGAGTCGCATACATAAGAAGTACAGGAAACAAACAAACAAACAAACAAACAAATCAGTCATCAAGCCCAGGAAGATAAAGGTGTTTCTAAAACAGAAAAATTTTACTTACCTAATCAGGGAGAGAGATGTCCCCACATGCTCATGGACTATGCCATCAAGGTTCAGCTTTGTAATTCTGTAATTACTTGGAGATACTTAGTCAAGTAGAGCTGTATTGCATACCAAGATTGCCCATTTCTGGGTTACTGTGTAGCCAAATTCCTCATAGGTGGCAGCCAGGCAAGAAAGTAATTGTAATTCATAATTTGGAAAGTTGGCATACACTTGTATGTCAGCTTCCATTTTTAGCTAAATGCTGTTTCAAAAATCTTACATGTTAGACAAGGATGAAAATAACTTTGATATTGGAGGAGCTTTTCAGACAGGAGTCAGCAGAAACCAAAATCCTACTCTATCTCTGCATAGTATAGACAGTATTTAAATATTCATGGCATTTTCACAGTGGTTTGAGTTGGAGGAAATCTGTATAGAACACAGACCATAATCTTTCTAATGGCTTTTTAAATTTGTTGAACACATTGACAGTTAGATAGACAGTATTACAGGAAAGGGGTTATGTCAGAAGGACCTAGACACATGCAGGAAAACCATTACCTTCTCAAATCATTCTTCTTGGAATAATATTTTTGAGACCTACAAAAGGAGTGGATCATATCACAAAAGCGAACTTAGGAAGGAACATGTGGGCTAATGAGCACTACAGAAGAGCAGAGGTGTTGATACTCCCCACTTTACTGCTACAGAACAAGAACCCTGAAAGGCTGAATGCTGTTTAAGTGGAAAAGTTGACAGCATGTGTCTGGGAAAGTAATTGCCTTCTGCCTCAGGATAGCACTGTCAGGCAGTACCACCTCAGAGTACCAGTATGTGGGCTTTTGGGCTGTGTGGGAAATGCTACAGTTCCAAAGTGCAGTATCACTTTCAGACTGGGAAGTAGCAGCTGTGAGAGAGATAACAGCACAGTTATTACCAGACTGTGCTGAACAGATTAAAACAGCAGGCTCTAAAGCTGTGCCATGGCCTGAAAATTGTATTTTGGTATGGTTCCATCCCAGCTATTTGAGGGACAAGAGCACTCTAATCAGCCATTTCATCCATTTACTTCTGTCTCATGTCTGTGACTCCAAATGAAGTCCCAAGGAATTCAGAGCAAAACACTGAATGTGTCACAGTAAGCAAAAATATTTTGCTCATCCCCCTTTGGATTCCTAGGCTGTGAGCTAAATCACGTTTGCTTTCCTTTGCCATCCACTTCTACCACATAAACAAAGCAACCACTCATCTGTTGCAGTGCGTGTGAGGAACCTGTAATCACCGTGCTGACAGTAGTTGGTATTTGCTCTGGTTACCTTTACAGTCATGCTAATTAAAACTGACTTTCCTACTCACATATTGAAAGAAACACAGTATCTGGAGGCAAGATCATGTTGTCAAGCATCCCAGGAAAGCTTTAATAAATCCCTGTGCACCAGTGTCTGCCTCCCTGAGAGCTGGCAACAGTCAGTTCCACGCTACAGGGAAACAGTTTGTCATATTCTCTGGGCTCATGTCCTCTCAATGTGCATCAATAATTCCATTAGGAGGAAAAGGAAGGTTTATCAGGCTAGAGGGCCAACTAGCACACGTTGATTGGACATGTGTGTGACAGCCAAAGGTATTTACTGTGTTTTGTTTTTTTCTGAACAGTTTGCTTTCCTCTAGTGCTTCAGTTGAGCACTTTTCATTAATGTGCGTAACAACCCCAGAAACTTGTAAGGCTTAAAATAGAAAATACAGAAATAGGAGGAAGAACTAGGGAATACAGATTGCAGTTCCTCAGGTGTGGGCTTTAGTCAGGATACTGAAGTCCTTACAGGACGCATAACAAGCTCATTAATTATGACGTGGTTTAATGTTGTCTCGAAGTATCTCCAGCATCCTTTTGCCATGCAATTCAAGTTGGTTCCTTATGAAATCAGCAGAAATTGCCCACGCTTCTGAAACATCAGCACACTGCCCACTATGCTGGTTCAGCTGGGTATTGTCCATCCAGTCACTCACTGGCTACTGATACTTGGTAAAATGAGATTGAAGTCAGAGACTTCAGAACAACAGAACGACTTTGTCTAGTAACCTCTGCTCAACAAAAACTTCTATGAAGACTTTAAGGTAATTGAAATCTAGCATAATAGTTCTAAGAGGACGGCTTGCAGTTTCATAAGGTATTAAATGTTTTTACTTACAAAAACTTGAAATCTATGCCAGGAAAACTAAAATAAAGAACCTCAAAATTAGATTAAATAGATACCAGTGAATTTTCCAGGGCTCTTTCATCTTTCATTTTCTAACTTGTTAATACAAATGCTTCTGCAAGAAAGAGGTCAGTACCAAGAAGAAAACTGCAGCATTTGTGACTTGCTCAGCTTTAATTCATGCTATGTTATTTAACTGTTGTTTATAAACCACTGATAAAACTAAAGACATACTTGCTTCAACATCTTCCTTAAGATTTTATAACTGAATATTCAGGTTCTGGTGTAAGCGAGAATCCCCAAAATTATAGGTTCCAAATGACTACAAGAACTGCAAGATGTCTTGATTAACCCAAATCTACCAGCATGAATGTTAGCTTTTTCACTGTTCTCTAATATAGGACAGTACAAAAAAAAAAAAAAAAAAAAAAAAAAAAAAAAAAAAAAAAAGGCATAGTGTATTAGTGTAAGATATTCTGATAATTTGGTAGACATTGCATTTCTCTTTTTTCTTCTGTCCTGCATGGCACTGCTGTCTACCATACCATTTAGTAGTTACATAATTGTTCCCTCTCAGGCATACAAACAATGAGGTCAACTTGAGTCATGTCAAATAACAAGAGCAAATACCACATATGAAACCATTTAAGATAACAAGTCATGTGATCAAATATATTACCTCTTGCCTGGATTTTCTGGATCATACTGGAAGTGTGTTAGAATACACAAAAGCTGCAGAGCTTACCAGCTGACTGTTTTGCCTACAATAAGCCACTGATGAGCAGTTTATTGCGAAGTATTTAATACAGACAAGCTAGAACTGAAAGCTACCGTCCTCTAAATCATTATGCTTCTTCTTTAAAATGACCTTTTCAAGGCAAAAACCTATGTTTTCCTGCAGGAAAAAAAATATGTCAGGGATGAAGGTTTAATTTTATTTTAGCTGTTTTAATAACATTCAGCTATGTTACATTTTAAAGCTGCCTAATTATCAGATGTAACATCTGGGATACGGTTCCTATCAGACTGTGTTTTATCCAAACTGGGCACGGATACAAGAAAGTGTTATTTGTGTTTATTAACTGGAACATAAAGAGAAAGGTCAACACTTTCCCTATTCATCCTTCATCAGCAGAGATGCTGGTGTAAAAAAGGAGGGTAAAAGTAAAACTCCTTAATCAACAAATCATGGTGGCTACAAAAATATGCAAGACACATGAAAGCAAAGAATAAATTCTTATCCAAGCATTTTTTTTTCTGTTATTGAATATCATTCACTTCTATTATACTCTTAGGGCACATCATGGGCCTCTGCTGTTCTTAGCTGATGTCAGACGAAGTGGTTTCTCTCTTGCTACACTGGTTGACAAGAAGACAAGCATTAAAACAGTCTTCTTAAATAAACAACAATTAAGAGAAAGAAGAACATGATTAAAATAGTTCCCATCAATACATTTTATTCCACTCTGCAGCACCCTTGAAGCAGACCTTCCCAACTATGTTCATAGTAGTTACAACTACTGGCAGAATGTGTTCTGCCTTGCATCCAGAGATTTTGAGTCTTTCTCTTGCTATCAGCATTGCAAGACCTCACAAAGCAGAGTTAACTATTTTCTAATCTTACAATCCCAGAGTGATTGAAGTTGCTGCTAGAGGGTACTTGGATGTATAGCTAGAACAATCTTGTTGGTATTTCTTACATATAGACGTGTATTTTTCTATCAGTAAGTGCTCTTGTTAGCCAGTTTTAGAGTCCTCTGCTAAAGCATCAGCACCATTCACATTCCCAGTATATCATGATAGGGTGGCTTTTCTTACAAAGAGGGAATTCTCAACACAAAAGCTTTATTCATAAGAACATAAAAAGTGTCTGATTGGGTCTGAGCAGTAGTCTATCTAAGCCAATGTGCTGTCCCCGCTGTTCTGAGGTGAAAGAAGAAGGTAGAGTTTAGGCACAGCATGTGAACCTGGCCTCTTCCTGGGGTTTGTTCTCCTCGTGTTCTCCCAGCATCATTGGATTAAGGAGTTTAAATGGTACGTCCTTGCCTATGCCCTATAGTATCTGTCTTGATACTGTTACATGATATATTTTCTCATTCCTTTCTGGACTTGCTGATGCCATCTACCTCCACAACCTCACGGGACAAGAAATTCACCAGTTTCTGTATAAAATAAATAAAAAAATAATAAACAAATAAAAAGAAAAAATAAAAAATGATTCCCTTGTATAAGTTTTAAACCATTTCCCTTCCCTACTGGTTTCAGTGAGTGCCCTGCCCCTTCATTCTAGTATTGCAAGATCTGGTGCACTACATTCACCTTATCCACCATCTTAATGAGTTTGTAACATTAGTACCTTTGATCACAACACTCCTCAGCCTTTGTTTCTCCACATTGAAGAGTTCTGGCCTTTTTAGTCTCTCCTCAGAAAACAGCCACTTCATCCCTTTGATCATTTTTATTACTCTTCTCTGTGTCTTCTGTAAATCCACTATGTCCTTCCTGACATGTAGAGGTCAGAACTGTGTATCAGACACAGATGTAGATTCCCCTACCACTTCCATACAACATTTCCATTTTCACATTTGTAACCATTCATAACAGAGTATATAAGATGTAAACTGGATGGGCTAAATGAATTAATTAGTGTATCACTGTATATCCAGTATAAAGCAAATTTAACCAGCATTGAATCCAAAACAGAAGTAAATCAAAAATATGCTGCTTCAACCACCTCTTTTAAACATGGAAGAGCTGAATGTTGTCCATAGGCATCACATTGTACATAACTTATACAGAAGTTCTACAGTCAGAGAGATGAGAAGTGTTTTGTTGGAAGGTCCTTTCTCCAATGTCTGTTTTTGTATTCAGCAGTATTAATAATAATTTTTAAAGTTCACATAAGCCCAGAGATCTTTACAATCTTTTATAAGATCTATTTTCTTTATCTTCATTAAGTAGAATTTGAAGAAACCTTTCATACTAGATGTACTACTTCCTTCTGTGAGTGTTGGATTATCTGTTACAATTAATACATTTTGCAGTGGGTTATTTATTAAAATAAGAATACTTGTATTGTATTAAGTATATATAGGATAATTATATCAGAGTTAATATGATTGTGATTTCAATCCAAAATAAAAATGTCACTGCAAAAAAAAAAGATCCTGCTGGGGTTGGTTGTATCAGTTATAGGAATAATTTCAGCTCTGCAATAGCAGAAGGTGACAGGCATCCCATGGGTGAAGTGTAAACCCTGAGCTTGCTATTAACAGAAAGAACAAAACAGTTTCCCTTCTCCATCTCCTCAGAATATGTAAAGGTATTGTGCTGTCCTTGATTTTTCTGAGTAAAGCTGAGGAGGAATTAAAAATTTGAGCCTAGGCCTTACTCAGCATACTGAGTAACCAGCCCAGGCCAGCTAAAAAATCCGTGTAAATGCAGGCCTCCCTGCTGGCAGCAGCACTGTGCCACTTTGACATCCAGCAATAATTTTAAATGAGAGTGATTTATTTTTTTTTTAGAAGACAGCAGATGGCAGCAAAGTTGTGCAGATGTGCCAGACTAGTAGAAGGAGAAAAATATCTTGGTACACAAACTCTAACAACATTCCATGGAAAAAACGTATCATTTGTTTCTGTCTGTCTCGCAGTGTGGTTAACACAATAAATCAGGTTTAATGGTCCTTGTGCACTTGCAATATGTGGGGTTTTTTTCCTCCATTATCAGGAGTTAATGAAATCAGACTGGGGCAAGATGATGTGAATAATCACTCGACAAATCATCTTTGTCTTTGCAGGACTCGCTTCTTTGTGCAAATCTTTTTATACCCTTCATTAAATAGTTATCAATTACCTTATCTGTGTGCGTGCCCTGACTGATGCAGCAGCTCTGACTGCCAGTTTCTGCTGTAAACTATGATACACCACTCAATGTCTCATTGGAGTTGGTTGTCTGGATATAGCCTTTCTTCAGGTTTCACAATAGGTGATGAGATTTAAAAAAAAAAAAATAGAGAGAAGAGAGAGGGGAGTAAGGAAGTGCTGCTATATGAAGTCATAGTGTTTGAAACACCCCAAAATCCTACTTCATTAATGGCATCTGGGTGTTGGACAAGAACACTGGAAGTTTCTGGTATTCAATGCCCCCTCATGAACACATTTAGCACCTCACTTCATACATGTATGTTTGCTGAAGCTGTCATTGCCAGCAGTACCACATCCACTTAATGATCATACATTGATGAACTCATTTCATAAATGAACAGTCTGGATTTGTTACCTCTTTTTGACACTGTTCCTGTCCCTTACTTTTAATTTTTAGCAGTCTCATCAGTCTTCAAAAACAGAACTCATGAATAAATGAAGTACAAAGCGTAACTTACAATACAATTTTTCAGTAGAAATAGCCATGTTTTTGAAAGAATGCTATGGCTTAGGCTTTTTTCCTGCTGAAGTCACTAGAGGTTTTGTTTCAATTAGATGGGATCAGTCTCAGGCCTGGGATTTGGTGCTGAGATTCCTATCTGGCTCACCAGTACATCACCAACAGAACGTCTGATGTCTGTAGGCAGTAAGGAGACTAATGATATATGCCAGTTGCATATTTGTCTTGTTTATCAATAAAAGGCCAGACTATGAATTTGTTCCTTATGCAGAATGGGATGCAGAGCTTCACAGCCCCAGGGGGAAAAAAAAAAAAAAAAGACTTAGAAAAAGGGACTTAGAAACCCATCATTTTTTCCTTGGCTCTAAAGAGAACAAATACACTTTACAAGGTGCAGCTGTCTTCTTCCAGTGTGCAGACTCAGATCTGCTCCTGAGTCCTTCTGTGCAGACGGGGAAGTGCAGTGGCCTCCGAGGGCTTACTGCTTTCTAGCAGAGAGCCACGGTAGAGTCAGGTCATGTAAGGGGAAATGTGGAACCCCCACCCCCTTTACTGCTCTCCTGTAGCAGCAATGAGATGGATAACAGTAACCACCTACTGAAAGGATAATAATCATGTTTGTTTGATGAACTGCTTAGTTTGCTCCTGAACTAACAGATAAGAAGGATCCCTAATGATTGTTATCCTGTTTCTGCCAGTACTACTGGACATCAGAGATTAAGACCCAGACATTTGTTTGTTTGTTATTGCACTATGTTATGAAAGCATGAAAATAATATTAACAGTTTTATAATTACTGGAATAGCTACATTGAATTTGCAGACTGACATCTGGAAAGTGATAGTGAACTGGAAGTGTTGGAGGAATATTTATTGTGCAAACATATTTTGAGAGTCAGTATTTATTACAAAATTTTTGACTTCAGCTGGGTTGGACTGGTCTTGCCTGATTTTGGAAAAAAACAGGCTTTTGTAAGCGGATGGAAGATGAGGAGGTGTAGTTACATCTTTGATAAAAGTTATCACATAATCAAACTTAATCAAAAGTTTTCATTTGGACTCCTCATTGCTGTTGTCGTTGCTGGGAATTTGGAAAGCAAAAAACGCCAGTCTTATCAAGCCACGGATTCTAGTTTTAATGGAACCATTTGTTTTTCATTTGGAGACATTACACTTATCAAGCGCCTTGACTAGTGTGTTGTAAAAAGGGTTTTACATAGCAATGTTCTTTACCTCATGAACAAATTATGCTTCCTCTCCCCATGAAGGATATATGGCCCTGTTCCAAAGAATTAAGTATTTGAAAATTAAAACAATTTCCAAGTTGACACGAATTATTTGGTGAAAAAAAGTGTTCTTTAAGAAATATTTGGATAATAAAAGCAAACCCTTGTGAACGCAATAAACAAATTTTAGTTAGGAGTAATTGGATTTAGTTATTGGTAGTACTCAGTCATGTTGGAATTTTTTCTCCTGATGCTTGTGTGCTCTCCACTACTTAAGTATGATGTGAGATAATATAAAATGGTGTATTGACGGCACAAGGAAAATATTTGGATGGCTGTCTGGAGTTGCCATTATTGGCTTTAATTATGACTTGCTGTCCTTTGGGTACTAAATGAGCCAGAAAAGGCTTCATATGTGCCAAAGTATTCATTAGTATTCCCCTTTCTGTCATTGTACTTGAAGAAAAAGTTTATATCTGGCACCTGACTGCAATTCTTACTAGCATGGACCAAGATGCTTTGCAGATTTTGATAATCATCTGAAAGTACACCAGTATCTCTACTTTTTGGATACAGTAGAAGTCGTTCCTAGGTAACAGTAGCAGAACTCTTTGATGGCTTTCTGATGTATTCGGAGAACAAACGTCTTTTCCAGTCCTCCCTGTGACATGGTTGCTTAAAGTAAATTTTGTGGTACCTTCTGGAGAAAGAAATGCGATTACTTGGTTCCGTCCTCCAGGTTAGGGGATCTGCACTAGGATTTATGGGAAAATGCTTGCATATCAGCCTCTTGCTACCATTCCATATAGAATAAATAATGGAGCCACAAAAGTCTTTCTGAGATAAAAATAGCCTTTGCAATCAATTTTGGTAATAAAAATTGTCTATAGCAAAGTCCTGGGGTGTCTCTAGGGTAGACGCAGAGCAAAATAGTACTTTATGAAGAATATTCTGTGGACATTCCTGACACTTCACCATGGAGGCTCTGCTGAGAATGGTGACCACTCCTTTGGCATTTGTTCCTGGATAGACTGATGCACAAGGATGAATTTCTGCTCCAATAAATATTCACCATTGCAAAACTTTATTATTGTTGTTATTATT
Organism: Anas platyrhynchos; assembly: GCF_047663525.1. Lineage (NCBI taxonomy): Eukaryota > Metazoa > Chordata > Aves > Anseriformes > Anatidae > Anas > Anas platyrhynchos. Next base: position 63,541,837 of record NC_092591.1, on the reverse strand, counting down.
ATTATTATTTTAATTCCGAATCTTGTTTGAACTGAGCTTATAGTCATGTTTCAAACAGCCTTGGAAATGGTGGCTTACAAGGCACAAGGTTGTTCTTAGAACCTGATCCTTTAACTAAGGTGTTGTGTAAGCAGATGCTACTGATTTTGGAGGCATTTTATGCCATCTTCCACTTCTCATCTGTCACATTAGAGCACAGGCTGGCTGTGACCTAAGCACCCCAGTCTTCTTCAACTTCTAGGACTTTATGAGGAAACTTACTCTCATGGGCTGACCGTCTGTGAGCACTGGGAGTCACTGTGAGCACTGGGAGCTCATTTTCATCCCTGAAGGCCAAAGGGCTGCATCTTATTCCTGTGTTTTTTCCTGGTTTCACAGGCTTGTTCTCGCTGAAACCCCAGGGGGGTCAAAACACTAACACTCCTCAGAGATTTTAATCAAGTTCACATATGGATTTCAGCTACTGTTTGGAAGCTCATGCCCAGCGTTTTGCATTATGGGATGTTCATAGTGAAAAGATGCATTAACCAAAGTTCTTCAGTAATGCCCCCTGCATGGAAGAAAGAACTCCCACAGAAGGAAGAAGTCTCACCTGGACAGATCTCATCTGGGGCAGGTGCAGAAATAGATGAGGAGGGAGAATGCTGTCTATTTTAACCCTTATGGAACAGCTCCCCAAGACTATCCTAACTCTATCTGGGATGTGGCCTTAGCCGTGCCACAGGAAGGAGTCCCTGCTTGCTCTGTCATTCTCCCCCAGTTGCTCTTTTTCCAAGGAATTTACTTTTCAGCTTCATTCCCCTGCCATTCAAAACACGTACTGTCTTCCAGACACGGGACTACACTACTTTCTGGTGTATCTGGTCCAGCGGTGCTGGTCTTTACACTTCAGAAGTCATGATGGTTTTCAAGATTTGCGGGGGTGGGGGAATATTTTCTTTAGTTCCTGTTTATTGCAACTGTGAAGTTTTGCTTCTCCCTGCAACCACGGCAGGTGGTGCTCTTGAACCTTCCAAGTGGGAATTGCACTTAGGGAGCTCCAGTAAGGTCAGAATTCCCATTTTTAACCCTCTGTGGTTAGGCCAAGGATATTTCAGCTTTGAGTGAAATGATCTTTATCAGGGAAAGGGAAAGGAGGGAAGAAAGGGTATTTTAAGTAGGCATTGTTTTTTGGCAGTAAATGAAGAAAAGTTTAACATAAACAAAGGTAGCTGGTTGATACATACATACTTAACCACTCTATAGTCCAGTATGTCCCAAGTTTAGATGATAAAGGTGCTAACTTTGTAACCCATAAATAAAATACTGTAGCTATTAAAGTGTAGGGCTCTATGGAAGTCATTCCAGCTGTGCTATGTACTTGGGTAGCTTCAGTGCTTTCACCTACACATTGTAATTTCCCACTGCAAGCTCCCCAAAACTGATAAATAGCAACTAGCCTAATTTGAAGAGCCTTAAATGATTTCAGAATAGCCTTTTGCTTGTGTCTCAGCTGGCAGCTATAGTCTACATTGAAGACTGGGTGATTGCCGTCACCCCTTGTCAACTAGAAGGTGGTATTTGGAAGTCTGATACATTTCACTCCACACTTCTCTAGGTCTTTACGTTTTTACCCATCCTATTTTGACGCCCTAGAAAATCTGGACCAGCAAGACCATCAGCAGCAGAGACACAAATTCTCTTTCTGCTGTTAACAAACAGTTGGTGATTAAAACTGGCAACATATATGCCTTTAAAAACAAAACAAAGCAAAACAATGAAAAATAAAACAAGAGAATATTTCAAATATTTCAACCCACCTCTCAAGATTCCAAGATTCTTAGTTTGAAAAAAGTTTAGGAAAGTAGCTTAAAAATAAGCACTCTGAGCAGAATTTCAAAACTTTGGGGAGAAAAATCATTACAAGTATATGCCAGTTATCTAGTTGACTGAATTCCTACCCAAGCTTTTTTGCAGCAATTTTCCTGGCAGTGTACCATTGCTCGTTCTTTTGATTATTTCTTGGAAATAATGTTTTCTTTCGGCACTTAAATGAAAATAAAAAAATACACCCACTTAATTTCTTCTAGCAGTATTTAGTGCTTCTGTTCCCCTACCCTCTTCTATGTCCACTGTCTTCAGAGATATATGCCATAGGGGAAATGGTACATTTGATCCAAGATGTTACCCAAATACACTTGTTTAATTTTTCAGAGATTTGTTTTGTTGAAGGATGAAGAGTTGACACCGATAGATGGTGCTGTTGGTGCATTAATAAGGCTCAGTTTCCCATTTGTTTTCTGGTCTGTGGCTGGAATTTGTTTAAAAAAAAAAAAAAAAAAAAAAAAAGAACACAAAAAGAACAAAACAACAAAATCGCTAACGCTAAGCTTTTATCCAAGATGTTCTGCCCACACTGAATCGGTCACCATTTAACTTTAACCTGAACTGTGGCCCAGGAAATCCTTCAACATAAATAACCTTGGAAGCTGCTATGACCATTTTTGGACCACGCTCCCTCAATAAATCTGTTACTTTGTTGTGCAATGTTGAAGTGTGCAGTTGTTTCTCTGATTAATTAGGGCAAAAAATAAACTTGCGCGATCAATCCAAGCTGTGACATGTTTCAGCCCTGGCTGGGACGTGTGGGTAGAAGAGGCCTTAGAGCCTTCTCAACAGCTTTGCCCTGGGATTTTAACATGCGCGCTTTTGAGCTTGTTTGATTTGACTAGATAAGGCAGCTGCTAACAACGTCTGCTCCTGCCACATTCCAGGCTGTCACAGCATTGCCATGCCAGGTAAGTAAGGGTAGGACTGCCGAAAGTAAAAGTTCGTTCGTCTTGACCACCTGCCCCTACTAAAAACAACAGAAAAGCTTTACGTAATAGTGTTTACTTTATTTCACATATTACCCATGGAGAACAGCTGATACATTCTCTACATCTTTCACCAGTCTGGAATGCGAGATAAAAAAGGTATGGAAAAAGAGTTTAACAACGTCTGACATTCACGATATGAAAAATAGAGGGGATACAATGTTTTAAAATGCCCATATGCAATATATATATATATAAAACGTATAAAAATAAAATATATTTTCCAAAAAAGATACAAACAGGACATGACACAGGACAATCTTAAATACCGATACGTATCTCATGATCCACACACACCGCACCGCACATAATTAACAAAAACCACGTACAATTGCACTTTTCCTCTCTGTGACGTTCAAGTATATCGCAGTCCCCGCAGGGACTAGTGAGTGTCCGATTCCCTGCCGGGTGCAGATAGCGCAGAGGGTAGAGCAGGCGGGGGCCGGCCGCCGGGCTCCCCCAGCTCCCCTCCTCGGGGCTGCCGGAGCCGTTGGGGCGCAGCCTCCCGGCGACGAAGGCCCGGGCCCGGTCCCGGTCTTGGCCCCGGCGGCGAGCGCGGCCGCCGTCCAGTCCCAGGCGGCAGCGGCGGGGCCTCGCAGCTCCCTCGGCGGCGCGTCCCGCCGCTCCTCGCCGCCCCCGGCCCCGGGAGGGCGCGCCGGGGTCCCGCCCGAGCGGGGGCTCTCCGCGAGTGCTCCGCGGGCCCCCGGAGTGTCCGTGCCTGAGTGCAGCCGAGGCGCTCACAGCCCCGGCGCGGGGGCGCGGGGCAGCGCCCGCAGAGTCCGGGGGAAGCGCAGGGAGCGCCGCCTGCGGCCGTAGCCCTGGGGGCTGATCTTGCTGACGGGGGCGGCGCCGTCCTTATCCTTGTCGGTCAGCTGGTAGATCTGGTGGGCCAGCTTCTGCACCGTGCACGTCCCGAAGCGGCACCCCGTGCGGATGGCTTGGAAGTGGGGGAAGCTGTTAATGCTCTGGCGGTAGCGCTTGACGCGGATGTGAGCATCCTCCCGGCTGCTGCGAGGCAGGAAGAGAGAGCAGGCGTGAGGGCGGCGCGGGGGGGCCCGAGGAGAGGGCAGGAGCCCCGCCGTGCAGCCCCCCCGGCCCTGCCCTCCGCCGAGCGGCGGAGAGGGGCGACCCGAGCTCGCTGCCCACGGCGGGAGAGGCCCCGCCGGTTTGCGACTGTCGCTTTATCTAGGGAGCCGGAGCTCGAGTTACTATTTTATATTCGGCTTTCGCAGTACAAGCGCGGCTAGCTGCCGCCGGCTGAAGAGCGCGGGGAAAGGGAGGCGGCTCCCTGAAGGAGCTGTCTCCGGGGCTCGGGGATCTGCAGCGAGGAGCCGAAACACCCGGAAACGAGGGGACCCGGAACCTTGCTGCTGGCTCGGGCAAGCGTCGAGCCCGGCGGCTTCGAGCTGGAAGTTACCTGGGATGCGAGACGCGGGGATCCTCCTTCACGTCCTGGGGCCGCACGAGCGGCTGCACGGCCGCGGCTGCTCCCAGCGCTCGGAGCGCGCCCGAGGGCTTCACGTCCCGCTTGGCTCGGCTCAGTGCCCATTTCGTCCATCTGAAAGGAGCGCAAGGGAAGAGGAGAGCCTGTTAGTGCAAGCCTGCAGGGCGGGAGCCAAACCAAACAGATTCGAGGGGCGATAATCTTTGGCAGCGCTGAGCTTTTTCGGACTTTTTTGGGGATGCTTCCTGAAAGGGCACGCGGCCCTGTGCAATTCCCGCAGGGAGTCCGGTCCCTCTGGTCGCAGCCGGAGCCCGGCGCTGGGGCGCGGAGGCTCCAAAGGGCGGCTGGGCGCGCTCCCATACTCACTTTCTTTTGAACTCTGTCGCTACGTCCACCCTTGCAGCATCCACCCCGAAGAAGGTCGCAGAGCCGAGATAGAGCAGGGCTACGTGAACCAGTTTCATTCTGGCTGAACTCCTGGTGGATAGAGAAGAGAATTTATAAGTATGCTTGCTCAGATAAGCCAAATAAGGTCTGTCCGTCTCTTTTTCTTTCGGTGCCTCGGAGAACCTCTTCCCTCGGGAGAGCCCCCAGGCTACCGGGAACTTTGTGTGCGACATGAACCAAAAGCTAGTATTTGCTCAGCAACTTATCGCAGAGTAAATAACAGAGCCTCTAAAGTTTACGTTTGTCGAGAGTTTTACTTGTAGAGGCGGATGAAAACCAGCAGGATTGCCGGAATACCCCCAGCGGCTTGCGTTAGGATTCAGCAAACCCACGAGCTTAGAGGGAGCTGGCTTTCAGATGCATCGCTTCCCAGCTCCAGTAAGTGTTTTGCTGCCTGGAAGTTTATCCCCGATAGCTCATCTTCTCACTTCACACGCAGAAGTGGCTAATTCTGGACCTTATGTTGTAAACTGCAGCTGATGCCAAGAGCCAGTGCAAGGCTCTGCAGCATAAGTTCAAGCTCTTCAAAACAGCCCAGATTTAGCAGATTTCCACTTCCTCTCCACCACCCCTGCATATTTATTTTTTTTTTAAGGAAAACAACAACAAAAAAAAACTTCTTACCTGACAGTGAGGCTAATCCACTGAGACAAACGTTCTTGCAGTAGCGATCCGAACTCGCAGGGTTTCCTGAGGAGCGAGAGCTCTGTCTTTGTGTGTCTGGAGCAACCACTGCCGAGCTGCGCTCCACCGCTCCCTTTTATAGCGCAGCGCGGGGGAAGTGGGTGGACCTTGGCGTGCCTGGCTGGGCGATTTCTCTTTGACACTTACCCCCACCCCCACATCCCAGGCACTGCTTAATCGTTCTAGCATGGACTGGGGGCAACCCATCGTGGGGGAAAAATTGGAGGATTCATGTAAATTATCTTCAACATCCCCCCCCCCCCCCCCCCATGGTACTTCATGAATTATAACGACGGCTTTTAGGTGTGGAATCCGAGTCCTGGCATAATTTACAAAAGCTGCTAAGCCCCTCGTTCTGTTTTGCTGGGGACAGTGTTTTTAACTGCCCGTATAGTGCAGAAGTAAGTTTGTACGGTCTGTGCCGTAATTTCTCCTTTCGGGCACATTAACCTCAGGTGGGGGGAAGCAGGAGCGTAGGAACCGGACCCGATCGGTTTCAAGATCCACGCAAATCCATCAAACAGCAAGGTTTCACAAATAAACCCATATTTGGACAACGTGAATTGTCATGAGTAACTATAATGAATGTCAGCCTTCTTTACATAAGCGAAGAGGTGACAAATCAGCCGTCATTAATATTTGTGACTCAACGTAGGTGCATTTTTCATCTAATAAAGTGTTCTTGAGGTACTTGATCCCTTCAAATCAATCGGTTCCAATGGGTTTGGAAGGCGAAGGTAGGGGCGCTCGGTGTGCCCTGGGCCGAGGAGAGCGGTGCCTGTGCCTCCAACACGGGGCACCTGAGGTGCTCCAGGGAAGCCGTGCGCGGCTCGCCGGGTGCCGCAGCCCGGTGTACGGGACTGCCCTTAGCTCAGCGCCCGAACGCCTGCAGGATCGGGGGCTCTAACAGCATTCTCCTGGCTGCCCAGAGGCAAACCCTGTTGTTTTTGCAGCCCCTATCATCTGCGCCCTGTGGCGCTTCGGCCCCGCGGAGCTCTCGGGGGCAGCGCCCCTCGCCCCGCGCCTGGCCGGAGCCGGAGCCGGAGCCGGCCCCGGGCAGCGTGTGCCGGGTGCTTCGCCCGCATCTGGCCGCGAGCGGTGTTTCAGAGAGAGGTGAGCTACGTGCCCGTGACTCTGCCTGGCTAGGTAGCCGCGCTCCCTGCTACACCCCGCAGAGGTATGTGCGAGGGGATGACTGACACTTTCCTACATGCGGCTCACTCCGGGGCAGCCGCCGCCTCCCTCGCCAGCAGCGGCCGGGCCCCCGGGGGCTCCCGGCTCCGCTCCCCCCGCCACCGGGGCAAGCCGGTGGCAGCGGCTCGCCCTGCCCGCTGCCGCCCCGGAGGGGGCAGCGCACGGCCGGCGGCCACCCCGCACCCCCTCCCCGTTTCCCCGGCCGTGAGCTGGCCGCCGGGACAAGCCCGGATTCGCTCCTGCGCCGCACCTGCCCGGCCGGAGCACGGGGCGGGAGGCGGCTGCGGGAGCCGGGCAGCCCCGGGCTCTGCCTCGTCCCCTCGGCCCCGGCTCGAGTGGTCCCGCGGAGCCGCAGCCCTGCTGCCCTCCCCGAGGGCCGTGCTCGGCCTTCCGAGAGCTCCCGAGGCAGCTCAGGCTGGAGGGAGTCCGCACGTTCCCTTGGTCAGCAGAAGCTGAAACTGAATCTAACTTCTCTGAATGAGAAGGCAGGATTTGGTGTCCCGGGCATTGCTTTGATTTAATTTAGATCTCTTGTTCCAGTAAAAAATCCCACACTTCCCAAAATGCTGGAAAATCCCTCATTAGAATCCTTGGCCAAAAGGGAAGTGCATTTTGTATACTCTTAGGCAAACAATGCAGAAAGAATCCTACATTGGTTTAGGAGTAATAATAATATTAAGACAAGTCACATGTGAGTGCCATGCTGAATACAATGGCCATTTTAGTGACACAAAATTAGCTCATTCAGCTTTGCGTGCAGGCAAACTTTGGCACATAAAGGATCAGGCAAGATGCAGTTTGTTGCTGACGTGATTTGTGAAAGGGCTTCAGCAGGTAAAGCTGGTTTCAAATCTAACACAAAACATCACATTCTCAGTCCAGATGCTTGTTTTGTTCTTCCTCAGCATTTGCATTCCTAAGCAGCTTGAAAATGAGCAATAGGCACTGAATTTGTGCGATGAGGTAGTAACAAGTTCTGCTTCATAAAAATTACTTTGTAAATAGCTATTTACATCCCCCCCCCAAAAAAAAAAAAAAAAAAAAAGACACAGAGTGTTCTGTGGACTTTTTTTGGCAAAGTATTATTCTGAGGCAATGCCACACAGTTCTGCAAGACTGGACTCTCCTCAAGAAGTGTAGGCTCTCCTGTGGGTGCTACCTCATCCATCACAGAGAAGTTGGCCTGGAGAAACATCCGGCTCTTGTACTTGTTTACTGATTATCTTGGGCATGTCATTCAACCTCTCAGTATTGCTGTGTGTACAGAAAATTTTACAACATCTATCTAGCAGGGAGATTGTGAGGAACTCCCTGCTGTTTTGTGCTCTTTTGCACAGTATTTTATTCAGGTGAAGTTTTATTCCAGAAGCAAAGGTCTTAACACCTGTAGGCATCGATGGCAAATAAGTTTGAGGCAAATATTTTGTGTTGATTATGCAAGAAAATTGTTATTTGAAGGCAGTGGGAGTGCTTTTGCATATTTCATTCCAGGTTGGTACAAACTTTACTGAGTTAATATACGATGAGTGTGAATATACTTGATTGTACTTCAGGCTGTATAAAATCAGCACAAAGATGATACAAGCAGAAGAAAGACACCCTATGAAGCATGTAAAACCCTTGTCAAGCTCCACAGAGAAAAGCCTCACTGTTGGTGCATGTACTCAGACAGCTGTATTGTGCCAACGGTACAGTGACAAGGGACAATTCCATCTCCAGCAGTCCGACTGGAGGGGGGATGGTTTCAGTGTGCCTCGTGTCTGGTAGGTTTGAGTATACCAAACAAAACCTCCTCGGGGAGGGAGATGCATATTGGTAGAGAAAAACTGCTTGGGGTCATGGCTGCTTTCCTCTTCTGGTAAGGGGTGTCACTAAACTGGGGGGTGACACTGGATTAAGGGACTGCAGGCTGAATGTGACCTACATATTTGCCGAAGGAGAAGTTAACTGTACAAGCTGCTGGGAACCTTCACATTTTTTTTGTGCTAAGCACATGGTCTGAGTGCGGTGACATTATCCCTTGTATGCTTTCTGTCTCCCGGGGTGGGGGGGGACACACTGCCCACAGTTCTTGCCCAGGTCCTGCTGGAGACCTAGGCCTTGGTGTTCACCCACAGCTGCTGCTCTAGGAACCCCTTCATGGCCCGGTAGCAGCCAAGCTACTCTGCTGGAACAGAGGGAATTTTATTTTTGGTGGTCTGGATGAAAGTTCAGTTTACTTTGCCTTAGACTTTAGGCGAGCAAACAACGTCTGCTCCACTTCCTCGTTTGTCCTATAAGAATATTAGATTACTCGCTACTAAAGGGAAGTTAAGGAAGTAAGTTACGGCTGACTGAATCCTTTTGGTCCATGCAGGTACGCAGCCAAACAGCTGTGTTGGAGCCCAGATGAATGGTGCCCTTCCTGTCACATGAGTACCTAAGACGTGCCACTTCTTATGACCTGCTTTATAGACTAACCAGGCTTTGGTTGTATTGGTCTAGATGGAAGAAGGAACAAGGCTGTATGTAACGTGGGCGCTAGTACTATTGGGGACTCAATAAGTCATATTTTCCTCTTGATCTAGCATTTGTTAATACCCTGGGAAAAGTGTTAGGTGGTATTCTCCTGCCAGAGGTGCTGGCTTAAAAGAGAAGTGAGACTTAAGTACTGAGATTTGTCATCGCATATCGAACTGTTTTATGAGTGCAGATATGATAACGCTAAGGTTCTGTTTGAGCTCCAAATTAGGTAATTTCTTAGTGTCTCTAAGCTTTCTCTCCAGGTTTAGCTACACACATTATCCTGTGCTTTCATAAACTGTTGCATGTCCTGGCTTTGTGCTGTTGAACAGCTGCAGTGTCCACCCCTAGGAGTTATGGCGCTGAGCCTTATCCTTGTCCACTTCACCAGCAATATGTGGCTTCGTTAGGCTTTGCATTCCTTTTTTGCTACTTCAGAAATGCTTTAATCAGTGTTTTGAAAGCAGCTTTGTGGGTTTCGGTCATTAAAGCCTACAGGATCATGGTCCAAAAAGCCTATGCATGATTTAAGAAAGGTACTCCTTCTAGCTCCTGCTTAATATAGGAAGTGACTGACCCCACGGTGTGCGTCTCTCGAAAAGTATTCCCAATTTTTTCGATGTATACGTATGTTATTTCCAAAGTTAACAAGCAGTTTATTAAACCTTAGGTCTTCCTACGTGGTGTTTGACTTCAAAACAGTTAAGCCATGAAGCTGATTGCTCGAAGGAGATTTTGACTGCAGCCCTTCCGTGAGAAGGGACGAGCAAGAGCATTGCAATTGATTCTCCGAGCCCCCGGGCCGCCGGCCGCACACGCCCGTTACGAGCAAGCAGCGCCACCTCTCCCCTCAGACCCCCGCACTGACGGGGCGGCCGTTGGGGCCGTTAGCGCCCGGCCGTTGGGGCCGTTGGGGCCGTTAGCGCCCGGCCGCAGCCTCTCGGAGGCCCCCCCCGCCTCAGGGCGCCCCCCTCCCGGCCGGCCGGGCCCGGGGCCGCCGCGTGCCGCCGGCGCTGCCGCAGCCCACGCCCAGCCCGGCGGGGTCACGGCGCAGCGGGCTCGGCGGCGCGCAGGCGCACAGCGCGCCCGCGCCTCCAACATGGCCGAGGCGGTGCCGCCGGCCCCGCGGCGGGGAGGATGCTGAGCCCCCGCCAGCCGCCGCCAGCCGCCGCCGCACGGGTGGCGAGGCCCGGGCCGGGCCGCCCGCAGCCATGGCCAGGCTGGCCGACTACTTCATCGTGGTGGGCTATGACCACGAGAAGACAGGTAGGTGTGGCTGCCGCGGGGCCGCTCCGCCGCCCCGGCCTCTTCCCCCCTCCCCTCGTCCTGCCCGGCCCCGGCCCCGGCCCCCGCCCGCCTCCGGCCGGGCCGCGGGAGGAGGAGACTGGCGGGGAGCGGGGAGCCCGCGGGCGGCGGCGCCGGCCTCAGCCTCAGCCTCCCCCCGCCGGGGGCACGGCGGGCCCGGCCACCGCCTCAGCACACCTGGACGGCCCCGGCCCCGGGGACCCGCCCCGCAGCCGGCGGCCCCCGCCGCGGGGCCAGCGGGAGCGCCCCTGTCCCGAGGGACCCCCGCAGGGAGCGGCGGTGCCGGCGGCCGGCCCTCTGCGGCCGGTGGGCAGAGGTCGGGGAGCGCTGGGCGGCCGGCAGCCTCTTCAGGAACGGCTTTTTTCTCTTTATTTTGTGTGCTCAGAAGGAAAGCGGTGCTGTCTCTTAACATTTTGCGGGTAACGAGGCTGGTTTCAGTTGTGTAATCTCTTTGGGTAATACCGCGCTGCTTCGCTGAACAAACCCCAAATCAGGATGTGAACTGATTTGAAAACCAGCTGATTGCCCACTGAGCCGTGCGTGTGCTGGGTGCTTCAGGGTGCTCCTTTGGATGTATGGTGTCAATAAAAGAGTATTCTAAACAGTTGAACGTCCCTTAATTTATTTGGCTGTACGTAAAACAAACAACACTCAAGTTTGTTACTCTGAGTTATTCTTTGAAGTGGCAATTGCTTGGAGGCTGTAGTTGTTCATTGTAAAATATTAGGGAATAAACCATTAGAATAAGATCTCTATTTTTCAGAAAGATAACTTTTAGAGAGATTATGGTATCCACGTATTTAAAGATATATTAGCCCACAGAGTTGTACCAAGCTTCTCCAGGATTTTACCATACCAGTATTATTACAGTAATTCTGGTGCGGTTCCCCCTCCACTCACTTTAAATAGACTTGTCCTGACAGTAGTGGCAAAATTATAAGACATTTGAAATGGAGAACACTTTGTCTGAAATAAAGTCTTTCCGCTCTCCTGTTTGGAACATTTTGCCCTGCAATATCAGAGAGCCCAAGTCAAAACAAAGAAACGAAAAATCCAGGAGGAGGCAAAGCAAAGCAGACTGCCTTCTTAAAGGTTATGATCCGTCTGACACAGCCACTGTGTGAAATAAAATTGCAGATTATATTGGAAAGCTTTATGCTGGCAAAATGTCTTCATCTGTAGTATTAAAACACGTGTTTAGCTTCCTGTACATAAATTGTCTTGTTCAGTTTAGTGGAATTGCTTGTATGTATGAAGTTGAGCAGATCCATAAATAAGTCCAGAATCAGAACCTTAATTTTTAAAGGTCATCCCCAGAAAGCAACTATTTAGACTTCATTACTTAAATTACTTCTTGCTACTTTAATGCTTCGTAATAAAATTGTTTGAAGAAACAACATTCTGTTGGAGACTAGGCATGCATTGTTTTCCAAATTCCTTTACCCCCACATGCAGTCCCATAACACGCGGAGTACTGACCTTTCTTTTTCTTGTAAAGTCATAGCTTACTTGATGTGGTTATGCTTCCTTCTAGATGAAAAAGCAGGAGCATATGTTTCTGGGACTGTGGACTTATTACCTGTGAATCTTTTAGGTTTTTAATTATGTTATCTCTTTTTTTTTTTTTTTTTCTTCCCACCTTCAACGGTGTTCTGGCTTGGTTTAAATGCATTTGATTTTAATTTGGAGTGTAATCATATTTTGTACTGTTTTTTCAAGGATAAGGTATGGAATATCTTTGTATAAACAAGCAAACAAAAATCCTGTAACCTTCCCCTTCTTCCCCAACCTGTATGTCAGCAAGAGTTTGAATAATGTGCACTTGAAGTTAGTAAGAAAAGATGTTTATATTAATGACTGCTATCCCCCAAAAGCTCTTGTGCCTCTTCTATCTCTTTCTATAGTAGCCATCATCTGGCCCGACTTAGATGGGTTAAATGGATTTATTTACACATGCCAATATCTGCAGTATATTGAAAATGTGACGAAGATGTTGCTTTCTTGTTAGTCTAGCAAACCGTATTTCCTAGTTTATCAGATTATGTAGCTTTATTTACAAAAAACATTCACTATAAGTATCTAAAATTATGCATTTATGCTCCTGTGCAATCTAGGAGTGAGGTTCTAGATTTTCCTGTAGTGGAAAAACTTTGATGTTAAAAGTTTTTATCCAAAACGATGGGAGAATGTTTTTCTTATCCTCAAATAAACCAAAGAGAGCATCCTTTGAGGATCTGTATCTCAAACATTCCAAAATTCATTTCTGTTACAGCCTGGGTCTGTGTAAATTGCTGTTAGTGCAGTCCTTGTGGCCATCCCTGTTATGTTAAGTCTTCCTTTCCCTTGCACTAACACTGCTGGTGGACCTTCTGATGGCCCACTCTAGGATGCTGACCTGTCAGAAAGACCCTTCTTGCTGACTAATTTGTCTATGTGACTTATTTTAATTTTCTTTCTGAGTTAGTTTTCTGCTCATTTGTCAAACCCAGTTTACTTACCAGGGTATCAGATGAGCGCAGGATCAGCTTAAAGGAGGAGCAGGAGCATAAGTCTCTGCAGCCTGAATTTGTTTCAGCTTGAATCATCCTAGAGCCCTGAGCACAAAGCTTTTCATCAGGTGCCTCTGTCTCCTTTGTACTTTGGGAGAAGTAACGGGTGCCTAAAAGTAGATCATGGAACAGGTGGTTTATTTATGCCTGGCAAGGTGAGCGGAGAATGAGCGTTGCCATTGATTGCTTAGGTGTCAGCAGGCTTTCAGGCACCTAGGAAGTTAAGAAAAAATCTTTGTGTTTTAAAGGATGATCTCATTCACCTAGCTTTTTATCTATTTCAGACACAGTTGACTATATCTCTGTTTAAAAACTACTTTGTCCATACCTTTCCCCATGAAAATAAATTTAAATATATCACAGTTACTGCTACTATGTATTTTAAAACTGATTTTGGGCCACTACAGAAAATCATGATAGTGGTAGTTCCTGCTGGAATTTTGTGTTTGTTCCTTGGCAGAGGTGGAGAAACCAGACTTAATAAATGTTCCCTGCTTGTTTTAACAGTGGAAATGTGAAGGATTTTGGTGATACACCAAGGTTGATTGCTTTACTGTGTTTATTTTGCATTCACCTGGACCTTTACTAAGGGAGATAACATTTTTCTCCAACATATCAGTGCAATATAAAGCTGTTACGTCACTTGCTGCAAAAGGCATTTACAGAAGGCTCTTTTAAGGGAACAGACGTGCTAGAAAATGGAGGCTTCATGTTAAAAGCAGGACAAAATCCCACTGACAAAAGACCCTACTGTATAGCCACTTTGTTTTTCCTTCAATTTTGAAGTGTGCTTGATGCGTTGCACCAAAAGTTTCCATTTAAGATGTTTGAATAATGGAATGTGGATGAGATTTAGGAAGAACACAGATGTTTGCAGAGATCACAGAAGGCCATGAGAAAATGCCTTTTTTGTTTGGTTTGGTTTTGTTTTTGCCGGTACAAACTATAATCATAAATTTATCACTTGAATTTCCACATGGTGGCACGTGAAAAAAGTAAGAGACAACATTTTGTGTCTTTCTTATCTCACAAACTGAAAGGTAGGGTTAGTGAAGAGAGAACTAAATACTGGATTTGTTTATTCTGCCCACACCCCCATAATGGTCTTGCTATAGGATGCTGTTGTGCACACACCTGTGAGAGGGAGAGAATGTTTTCTGTGTTACTTTGCTGTAAGAAGACAGACTTTTTTTTTATGTTCTTCCTTGTTGTGTGTAGTTGTAATGCGTATGGCAGAAGGTGTAAGGCTTATAACAGTTTTATAGCAGTTTCATTTGACTGTTGTCATAACTGATAAATGCTGATACAACGTGTAGGCTCTGTTGTGGTTGTTTCTGTTCTGATTTTTATCAGCTTCTTTTCTGGGAAGCCTTTCTTGTCTAAGCTGTTTCATATCCTAATGGGTTTTGAAACTAGATAAGTGATTACTGATAGAGTGGGAGAAATTCCTAAATGCAATTGTCTGATACTGTTGTTTTTTTTTTTCCCCTGGGCCAGATTTTGCCTGTGAAGAAGTATTATTTTCATTTTGGGGGTTAAATAGCATATAATATGATGAGAAGATTTTTTTTTTTTTTGGGGGGGGGGGAGGGAGTGTTATATTTATTGTGTATTCCTAGTTGGGCATTCCACTGGGCTAGCACATATATAAGGAGTGGGCGAGTTCTTGGTGTCTTTAATATGCAATTTTTGTAAAATAGAACAAGTAGAAAAATGAGAGTATCAAGTAGTTACTTCAGTGGTTTTCTTACCTGTGCTGGAGCTTAATTTCATTCAAGACGTTTAGATGTAGAGCTTAGGGATATGGTTTAGTGGGGACTGTTAGCGTTAGGTCAGAGGTTGGACTGGATGATCTTGAGGTCTCTTCCAACCTAGAAATTCTGTGATTCTGTGTGATTCTGTGAAGTGGGATCTAGATCTAACATGCAAATATCAAAGTGAAAAAGACCATAAAAACTTGTGGCAAAAGGAAGAATCTTTCTTGGAACTGTAGTTTAGTGAAGCATCAGCAGTAGCATCAGAACTGAATCAGAATGCAGATATGTAAGTATCTGCGCTTTGCCAAGAGATTACTGTGGCTGGGTATGGTGACTGAAGAAGAGCATGAGTGCCCTAAACATTTTCCAAGCAAATGAGTTGCTCTAATGTAGGAAGTTGTATCTTGTAACCTTGTTCTTGCTTGGGTTAGTCTTTTGATACAACAGTCTCCATCATACCCCACAGAAACAGAAAAACAGAAAGAAGAACATTTTTGTTGCCTTTTTTTTTTTTTCCTTGTAAAATAAGGCTAGCTTGAAAAGCTACTTGGAGGAAAAAAAAACAAACCAGTATTTTTTCTGTTAGCATTTCTTCCTTGAATGTATCCAGGCTATAGATTCTAATATGTAATGTTGACAAAAAAGAAAAAAACTACTGTTGTTTTGATTTTTTTTTTTTGAAATGTTAATGAATCTATAAAAGCTTGACAGAGTTCAGTTTAATTTTTCTTTCCTGCAAATGTCTGTTACTGAATCTCTCTGAAGAAGTTGTATTTGAAACTCTCTGCTCACTTGGTCTTGCCTTCCTAGAAGCAGTAGCAATATTTTTTTTTTGTTTGCGTTTTCATTTAAACTGAGACATTCACGAGGCTTGAATGTTTATGGTGCAAGCTATCTTAATTTCACCTAAAACATAGGGACACGGATTTTCTTGAGGGAAGTAACATTTCTTGTCTTTGGGGAGGTTTCAAGGCTAAATTGCAATAAAGAATCTCTCTCCCCTTTTCTGTCCTGGATTAATGTTGTGGATTACCTAACAAAAAGACACTTTTCATGCAGCATGTTCATGAAAAACAGTGTGTTATGCAAGCCTGAATACTGTTTAAGCACTCGCCTTCTATAACTGCAAGCATATTTTTCAGTGGGGGACAATGAGAGTGGCATTTAACTCCTACAGCGTCGCAAACATAACAGCCTTATCTTACAATACTGGGGAAGATAATTATTCTGCTGTGGTAGTTCACTGACATGAATTTAAAACACCAACCACCTCCTGAGCTACTGGTACTTATGAAGTGAAAAACAAAGGAAAACCACAGTCACTGTGGAATCATTTACATGTGGAACAGTAGATGCACTGTTCAACCTTAATAAACATCAGTGTAAGTTGCATCTGACAAATATACACTGGTAATTAGGAAGCCCTCCCTTCAGTTCATCTGTTCTTTTCCTGCTTTGCAGTAACATGGGATCTTGCAGCTCATTGTTTATATAGCGAAAAGAATTATTTCTACTAATGAACTCTGTTGAAGCATTTTCTTCAGTTTGGTGTTTTGGGGCTTGTATTCCACTTAAATGTATTTGTTGAAATAAATGATTCCTTTGGTGTCAGTGGTATATTCTGAAGGCAAAGACGACCCAAATAGCATTGATTTGAATTTGACAGCTAAATCCCTGCTCATTGAGCCAACAAGATACTTGTCATTGCTATCTGTTAGTGACATGATTTCACATCTCTGATGTTAACAGTTCTCAATTTTCTAATTTTCCACAAATGATATGATCTGAAATGATGAAATCAATTAACACAGTTTCACTTTGTTTGCTTTGTAGTACTCTTGGGCTCAAGCTAATGCAACTGATCTATTAAACTGGACATAGGTGATGTGCTTAGCACTGCAACCAGGACCAGTAGTTGGTGGTAGTACACACAGGTTTTGTGTAGCTGAGGTAGATGAATGCTAATATACAGCAAGTATAAAATTGTCATAATTCTGGATGCAAATTCACGGCAGCTGTATATAAAACCACATTGGATTCTGGAGGGCCTCAACAGGTAAAAAGAGACAAAGGAATATTATTAAGATCAAGTACTCGGAGATTAGGAAAAAAAGGTAGGAATAACATCCTTTTAATGTGACTTATATGTAGCTTCATATGGGTGAAAAACACTTTAAAACACAGAAAATTCATTATCTGATACTTGGACAAGTCTTCTGCAAGATTGGAAATGTCTGTTGAAATAGTACAGACTTGTACGTTGGATCTAATGGAATAGTAACTCGAAGATGAGACGTTCTGGCAGAGGATTTCACAGATACTTGCAGACACCAAGGGACGGTGACTCCTCTCTAGAATTTTGAATTCAGTTGTGGAAAAGTGTGCTTTGGAAAATGGGTTGCATAGAGTTACTTTTGCCAAATGGCATAATTATTAATGCCAGTAGTATTGAGTGCTGTCACTTGGCAGTGTCCTTTCCTCTCTCAGCTCCGTAGTGGGCTGCATATCACTTTATATAGGTTGGGACCCCTTGCTCTGTATGACATTGGTGGCTCTTACTGCTTATGTTTGGACTATTCGGGTATTTTGGAGTTCTTTCTGTCTTCCAGTTTGGTTTTCCAGTCTTACCCTGGAAGAATCTCTGACTTACAGGTATCTCTTCCTCTGCTTCCTCTTTCCCTTTTCTCTTAATATGTTTAGGCAGTTTTATCCACTCAGTGTTTTTTCTGATATGAAGTCATCTTGTCCAGTCAGTCTGGTTTCTCCTGGTTTTCATCTTCTCTTCTTTGTAGCTTGCCTTTTGTCCTTTGTTTCAGCTCCCAGCGAGATTGATGTCTGTTGGCACATAGTCTACATGAAGGAAGATGTCACCTGATACGATTCAAGTGAAAAGAAGTACTCTATTTCTGTTCCTGTTCTTAGGCAGGCCTTAACCCACAGTTGTTGCTTTCGCAGAACAGTTCATCTTCATATTGCCTTCTCTTCCCAGCTTTGGACAAGAGCACGTTTTGATAGCATGCATGTGACCTGATCATCAGTTGGGTTGATACGGTAACCATTAAGCATTTTGTTTGAGATGAAATTTTCAAATAGTTAAAGTAAATATCTATCCGTCATGTAAACACAAAGGCTGGGTTTGATTCTGATGTGAATTTCAGGCCTAAAAGAGTGCTTGTAAGAGTTTTAGTTTAGGCAAAAAAAAAATGTCCTTGTCCCGTCTTATTTCTTAGAAACAGCATAAGTATTTGCTCTGGAGTTTTCTGAAATAATTCAGCTAGAGGCAGATATTAAGCACTGAGACATAAGATGGTACATTTAGTTTGGCTAAATTAGAAATAATTGAAAATATTTATATTTATGTAAATGGATTAGATAAATATAAATTACATAATTTTATCAATTTTACCTTATAGAATAAGAGGTTAGAACACCCTGAGTAAGGCTTATGTCTGTGAGCTATTTGCTCACTTAACATATATATTTGTGCTTTGGACAAAGAAATATGGACGCTGGTCCTTTTGTGTGACTTTTGTTCTCTGAAGTATAAATGTAATTCCTAAATAGCAGTAAGCAAAAGCTGACTGTACTGCTAACAAAATACCGACGACTTATTGAAGAAACACAGAGTTATGATCTTGTCCATTCACAAAGCATAAAGATAATGGAATGGATTTTTAATTCTTAAGTACTGGTGAATGGGCATACCATTCTTTTTAAATAGCTGTAAATTAGGAAACTGTGTTTTCTAATGGTATTATAGGGACAGTGTTTCATAAGAATATAAGCTGCATAGAAAAAGCCATATGCTTTGTTTCTGCAGAACTATTTCTTCATAGTAGTCTCTTCTCCCAGAAACATATATAGTAGGTCTGTGAAGCTTGTGCAATGACTAAGCTGTTACTGTTCTGTATTGTTAGCATATGCTGTTTTAAAACTGTTTAACACAAATGATTCTAGTAGAAGTTACCAAAGCACTTCGTTGTCCTTTCTTCTTGATTGGTAACTTGTGAAGAGAGGAATTTGTTTTTTCTGAAGAACTTAGAATTTTGAAAGGATAATTTCAAAGGAAAAAATGATACTTTTCCACCCTAAAACACTGTTTTAAGACCATGTTTTGTTTGCCATATAGTATTGGTAATTAATTTATTTCTCATCTCTTTCAAGTTGTGAATTTTACAATATTAAGACCCGCAGAAAGGTGAAAAAAAAAATCTTCACTGATTTTTGTTTAGTACAACTCTCGGTTCTGATCCTGTCGGAGATGGTAGTGGACACCGATGTGATTGGTCTAAAGGTGTCATTGAATCCGTCATATCTAGTAGAAGTGGCCAGACTTGCCCTCGACATACTCCTCTCTCTCAGCTTTGAAAACTCAAAGTAATTCATCTGCAGTGCTGTGGCCAGGGGTGGCTTTTGTGTGGTTCAGAAGGCTGCTGCTCGCTGTGAGCGCAACGTCCTGGAGGTTCCTGGTGCTGGCATTTGCTTGCTGGTGGGCTCTTAGGCAGAGTCTGCTTTAGTGAGGCAGATGAGCTGGGGCACCAATTTGAGCAATAGAGGGTGCCTGCACTGCAGCTGAGGTGCTGAGGGAGGGGAGAGCTGCTGCCTGAGCACTGCCCGCTTTGAGGTTCACCCCACATTTCTAAGAAACATTATTAATGAATTATTTCATGCTTCTGAGGACCTACTTGCTTCGGCAAAATATGAAGCTGAAAGTGCATGTTTCTCACCATCAGCAAGTTTTATCAGCACAAGGTTTGGAATGGATGCTTTCGGAAGTATTTCTGAAACATAAGTTAACTAGGTGTATGTGCAAAATAAAATGATGCTTTCTGTAGTGATAAATAGTCAGGATTTAGAGCTGGTGTTCAGAAATGGAAGCCAGTTCATAGGGCTGTGGAAAAGTAGCTTCCTCTCTAGATGTTTTATGGGTACTTTAGTAATTATTTTACTTATTCTAAGTTTTAGCTACAAATTCTGGTCAACTTTGCTGAAGGGATGTGAGGTAATGCCTGTTGAACTCTCAGATTTGCCCTTTAGCTGGAGGCAACTACCCCTACAACAGTTTTGGACGCTCATGCCTGTTCCTTGCTAATTCCAGTAATGAACTGACATTTTGACTCAAGCTGCCAGTAAACATGCTTTAAGCTGAGACACCTGAATTTGTGTTGACATGGTTGGAGCATGGGATGCGTTTTTCCAGCTCTGGGGAGCTGATAGTTTCCAGCAGAAAAGCAGCGAAAAGACCTAGAGGTGTTAACATCCCAAACCATCTCAGAGGGTTTTTTCTAGGACTAGAGTGTCAAAGCTGTGGTGTCAGCAGCGATGGCATTGTAACCCAGCAGGACTGCCAAAGCGAGCGTCGTGTTTTTTCAGTTACAGGCAACCAAAAAGAAAACAAAACCATATAAACCCACATGCTCATGATTTGGAATTCAAAACTCATCTTTCAAAAGATTCTCTTTCCTGTTTGATTAATCTGCATAAATAATAATATTAGGTTTGCCACTGAATAAACAGCGTTGATTCAAATAGTGATACTTTTATAAGGTTGTTTTTTCAGTACTCTATTTTCCAAATATTTTGTTTATAGTGTTTATTATGAAGAGAGATGAGATCATACATATTTAACAAAATACCCTGGTGGAGGCCGTTTTTATTATTTTGTTCTCTTTTGCTACATGCCATATTTTTGGAAGAGGCAAGACTGTCACTTGAAGCATTTAATGTTTTGTGAGAGTGTGGTCTTGAAATATGTCCAGAAAACATACTTTCTAGCTTTCTGGCTTTGCAAGATGCTTTTGCATTTTTTTCTAAATTAATTTTGTTTGTATGTTTGCTTGTTTGTGTATGTTGGTATGCAGTTTAAGAGCACGCAGCTTCACTGGTCCAGTCTCTAGAAATAGTCATTGACACTCCGAGTTCCTTTCTGATAGTCTAGTAGCAGAGAGAAGATACTGATTTACTTCCATCCCTAATTTGAACAAAGCTGAGGATTGTTCTTTGTTACCGTGAGATGAGGATTTTAGAGACCTAACTCAGAAGACTATAATTTTAATAATCTGTTGTTTATATTTAAAGTCAGAAAATCCAGAGTTAAGATTTACAGATGAGCAATAAAAATAAACTTAAAAAAAAATCAAGTCTTCATTCAGACTGGATGCATAGTGTCGTAGGTCTTGCAGAATCAACTGTGGAGGTGCTCCCTATTCTAAGGTTGTGATGACTGAAGACGGGATGTTGGGAAATAATTGGTAACTCTAGTCTTTCTTTGTCATGGAGCTGTGTGTGTTCTGTTTATTCTCTCTGTGTTCTTAAAGTTATAATACATTTTGTGAGCTGTGTCATCTCCCATTGTGAAATTCTTTTCCTTTTCCCATCCCTGTTCTCTGATAAAATCGATAATCTTGTTTCTTGTCGGTCTTTAGGTCATGGCTACCAATATATTTTGAAATCCTGAAGCAGAAGATTCTTGAACTGCAACATATAACCTTTGAAGTAAAAACAATTTTCTGTTCTATAACGACAGGTTTTGTTCGTTCTTCTTGAGGTTGAAAAAAAGGAGGGTAAATATTTCATCAGAACCTAAAAAGGGATCAGATACTCTGGTCAGTTTCTGTTATGCATCCTCATGTTTGCTTACCAATTGCACCATTCCAGCTATCCAAGTTTTCTTCCTCTTCTGTCAAACCACATGGTTCTCATAGTGCACCCCTAGCCTCCCCCACAAAAAAAAACCCTAAAACCTCTCCAAAGCCAGAAGGATGACCGTGTAGCTTCTGCCAAAAAATGATAGAGTTGTAACTTTGAAAAAATCCCCATGTGAAGCCTAGAAATAAACAACAGTTAGTGAGCATGAAGAATCTCTAATCTCTTACTGTCTGAATCTGGCCTGTACTCCCTACCTGAGACTAATCATGCTTCTTAAAGGTTAGAAAATAGATTTGCAAGGACCAAACTTAGATGTTTTATTGGGTTTAATTGATTTATGAAGACTGGATTTATTATTATTTATATATTTTTTTATTTTTATATTTTATAATTTTTAAATCCTATATATTGGAGTTACCAAAATGAGATTTGGACTACAATAATCTTAATATGGTAGTACAAAGCATCATGTGCTTTTTGCAGTTCTTTCGAAGAATCAGCAAACAGATGGATAAAGATGTCAACGGTCTTGCCAATCATAATTTTCAGTGAGTTTTCCTATCTAGGGCTCTTTTTAAATAATCTGAACTGTTGCTGGTTAAATGGTAACAGTCCAAAGAACAAATTGAAAAAGGCAGCAAGTGATCAGTATTTATAGGTATGGCTGGTAGCATGGATTCCCAGAGTCCATTTTGCAGACCTTTCCTGTTCAACATGTAAATATATCCTGTTTGAAATGAGGGGTTGAATAGTTAGGGGGTGAGATTTGCAGGTAATTTAAAAATAAAGAAACAAAGAGTGTAGCTGAATCTAAAGCTTACTGTGAAGGTCTTCAGAAAGAACTCTGACACTGAATGAGCAGGTACTGAAATTTTGGATGAAATGCAGTGTTGAAAAATAAAAGCTTATGTACAAGCAGTGAGGAGCAAAGATGATCCTAAGCCATTCACAACAACGATCTCTAATTTAGCTGTTGTCACTTAATGAAACAATTCTTGGAATGAGTGGAGGCGGTTCTTAAACATCAGGCTAGTATCTGGTGATAACAAGTATAAGCCAGAAATAAAAAGTGTTGAATTGTGTGAGAGAACTGAAAAAACAACAGAAAACACTGCAGTGTTGGGACTTAGAGCCTAGGGGACAAGAATGGATTAGGCGGTTCCCAGAAGTCCTGTTTAGCCCTGGTTTCTGTAGTCCTGAATATGATGTAAGAGTGGTAAATAGCTCTGGGAATCGTCCGATCCATTCTTCCTCACTAAGTCTTCATTGGTCTTGGTGCATGTTTGTCTAACTCATTCTTAAAAACCTCCAGTGACAGCAGGTTTCCAGCCTACAGTGTTAAGTCTATTCCAGTGCTTTGCTGCCTGACCTTTAGAAGGGTTTTCAGAGTGTTTAACTCAAGTAGTTTTCTGGTACGGTTTGAAGCCTATTACTACTATTCTCCTTGAAGTGTGGTGACCAACTGCATGTAGTAATTTACATGAAATCTTGCCAATACTAAGAGCGACACTGTTATTTCCTAGCTTTGCAGGCAGTTCTAGTGTGTAGACATCACTCTGATGTTTGTGTTTTTTTCAACATCACAACACTTATGGTCACTTAGCACTCTACTTTAAGCTCTCTATCCCTTTTAACCAAGCTGCTACCCAGCTAATTGGCCACCTCGTCTTTGTGTGATCAGCTCTTCTGACCTAGCTCTGAAGCTTTGCCTTTCTCCTTAGCCATACTCCAACATTTTTCATAACTTTCTCCAGTCAAGAGACTTTTGAATTCTCATCTTGTCCTCTAATATGCTTGTTATCTGCATTTTCTGAAAGAAATAATTTACATCTGTGTTACGTATGTCTGTATTTTTGTGTATAAATCTACAAGGAAGGGTGTAGAACAGCTTCAGTTACATTTTGTATTTCAGCCTGTAGTGATTTTAATAAAACAAAACACCCCAAAACAAAACTGAGCACTGAGCCCAATAATCACTTGTGTATTGTAGCTAGGAGATTTTTGCTAGGAGATCATTCTGTGCGTTTTTCTCTTGTGTATCCCTGCTGCTAATGTTTCTGCTGCCCTGGTAATGTTTCTACTGGACAAGCAACAAGGTGTATTGAATACTTGTTTTTTTCAGATTAGGTTTACTGGTGACTATTTATCGAGGTTAAGTGCTGTTGATCACATAGACCTTGTTTCTGCTGGAACCATATCTGAAAGTAGCATTGTTACTTGTAGGAACATGATTTACTGACGCGTAGAATACTTGCTTTCCTTTGTAAGAGACACTTTATACCCCTTTAAGCCCTGGTTAACATTTTGGGCTTGTCACAGCCTCAGAAGGGGGAGTTATGTTCTGTTAACTCATTTTGGGCTCAAAGTCAAGTGGTACTTAATTGTTTGCTAGGATATGGATGCAGCTCTGTTTTCTTCAATTATCTTTTAATTTCAAGCAATCAATTCCTTCAGTTTCTGAAAACTGCAGAGTATGGGTTGAAGATTTTTATTTTTATTTTTTACAAATTATTTTTACTGCTACTGATGCATGCAAAGGCAATGCAGTTTGACTTGTAAAATCCTGGCAGTGTGGATTGTTTATGGGGAGGGAGGCTGCAATAAGGGAATATGTCACTTTGGGTTACCAGGACAATAAGCACAGAATCATGTTATTTTTGCAGTACAGTTTTAGGAGAATTATCTCAAACAGAGGGAACATACTCATTGTTTAAAATTTAAAATTAGTGTTTATCTTTGGCATGTGTATTTTTTTTTCTCGCCGTAGTTACCTAAGTATTTAGCAGCATTTGCAGTGCTTGTGTAAGTATGCTTACAGGTCGGGTGAGGTGATGTTACTCTGCATGAACAAGTGACATGATACAAAGCTCAGCTTTTGTGAGGATCTGACTGCTAGTGTTAGGAGAACTGAAAATACACAGTAACATTTAAGATGTTTAAAAGCTCATAGGTGTAGATTTAAATGAAATCTGAATATATTATTTTTTGGTGTCTCTTAGAAATGACTGCATTCTTTGTGTTGATCCCTGCTTAATTTAAGCTTAAATTAAGCTTTGGCAGCTGTATTCATAGGGGAGGAGGGGCTGAAATATACTCTAACCTTTGAAAGCTAGAATACAAACAAATACTATTTAACTTGTGGAAATTTGTGGATGTTTCAAACAATGGTGTTAATTTTGATTACCTTTTTGAAGTCAGGCTTTTCTTTTTGTTCTTGTTTTGGAAGCTGGACGTATTGTTTGAAACTTTTCTGCAGCTGTGAAGAACAAAGTTGGTCATGCAGTAGCTTAATAAGATGACATCATGAGTTGATTTTGACCACTGTGTGATAATCTTTCTTCTGTGGTTGTAAACGTGATCACTGGTGTGTACTCGTTTCTGCTTCACTAAAATTAAGAAAGTATTGATAGGGTTGCATTCTGTGGCTATTTACTTGACACCGTTGTTCTGGGCTATTGTTATTTTTATCTGAAAAGCATTCTACTCAAACCCTGCCCCAGTTTGTTCTAAAAAATGCTCCAGGTAAAGTCGTTTGGTCTTCAGGCAGGGGAGCATTCCTCCAGGGAATGGTGGGTTACTTGGGGATGTTTGAATGGTGCCACAGTTCTTTGAAATTGCTGCATCACAGAAGGCCACTAACTGCAGAGTTAGGCTCGGGAGCCCCCAGTCGCTGTGTCATGTGTCGTCGTCGTTGCTTCCTTTCCCAGTTTTTGAAGTATTGAAGAAAGCAGAGCAGAACGTGTCCAAGCTCCAAGCACTCAGGGTCAAACTGAAATCATATTTTGTTGCTTTACAAAACTGACTTGCACATACGTGTGTATTCTGGTAAGTGAGTACTGAGCTAGTTTTTGTTAAATACGTATGGGCCATAAGATATGCTCACGTTTACTGGAAAACTCTTTGTTTTTGATGTGTTTTTAGTCTATAGTCAGTCCAGACAAAATATTTGTCCTACCAGGATATGTGAATCATTCTTTGTAAAGTTTCGTTTGTCATCTGTGTTCTGAAAAAATGTTTTGCATGAGGGAAATATTGAATACCTCCAGTAATTTTATTGTTAACGTGCGTTTTTACAGCTGTTAGGTAAAAATCATGCTTTGTTGAGATCAAAATATTATTTAATTGTTTTATCATACTAGAATCACAGGAAATACACAGGGTGGGAAACTTCTAAATGACTCTTCACTCCTTGTCATCTGTAGGTGAGCAAAAGCATGCACACTTAGAAAACAAACAAAAACACCAAAAAACAACCCAAGAAAAAAATCTTAGCAGCTCTTTATTTCTGGGAAGAGAAAGGAGAAAAGCTACTCCTCTATCCTGTATATTCTAAGTAGAAAAAATACTTTACATTTTCCTTTATCAATACAAAAAGGCATATATAGTATTAAATTGATGCTAAGGACTGAGTGAACATTGACTTTTTATTTTTTTTCTCTTTTTTTTCTTTTTATTTTTTTTCTCTTTTTTTTCTTTTTCTTTTTTTCCTTTGGAGCCTGGTTTTAAAAGATACTAAGGGCATGTGGATATGAATCCAGGCAGTAGGGGCTCTGTATAAAATCTTACGTGGATTTTCAGCATGTCTCATTACCTGAAGGGATGCAGCAGTTGTTATGAAGTAGAGGGAAGAACAAAGTTCCAGTAGACCGCTGAGATGACCTTCCAATTATGAAATGCTTCAACTTCTGAACAAATTTTCCATAAACATGCCATCAGGAAGTTTGATGGTGTGATACGTATGAGTGACCTCTGTTGTGATGGGAGCGTGTTCAGCTCCATGTCCCAATTCCTCTCATGAAAGAAGCATGGCTCTCTAAATACACAGAGGGAGGAAGTGTTATAGAGAAGTGGAATTTTTAATAAGAATAATTGTAGAACAAGAGGAGTAGAAGACGGTTTGAGGGAATATAATCATTGCCTTTTAGAGCATGTGTGCAGTATGCAGAAGAATGCAGGGAGAGCAGTGCAGGGAGAACTGTAAGGATTGGGAAGGTGAAGAAACTTCTTATTGCGGAGGCTTTAAAAGTAGATAAGAAGGAAGACAATTTTTCAGAGCAAATATTTTGCACAAGATGTGGTAAACTATACTAACAGATTGGAGTTGAGATGTGGGTAGCTTGAGCAAGCTTTGAAATAGGAATTCACAGTGATGTGAGTGATAAGGAACTTGAAATAAACACTTGATTTAAGGCTAATGTGAGAAAGTTGGAGTCATTGGTTGCATGGTTGTCTGTGCTGCCCTGTCTTTGTGGGGGCTATCGAAAGGGGTCTCGTGAGGATGATTCCATCTGTATGGATTTCAGATGTGAGGAGGGTTGTTTTGATTTGGGTGATGAAAAAGACAAGTCTGAAATACTGTTTTTGGGGGAAAAAAAAAAAAGGAAGTGAAGACAGAAGAGATTGATCTATCTCTACTGTCTGACCTATTCTGTAGTTCATAGACACAGTGTTGAAAATTTTAAATGAGCTGTTACAAGCTTGAGTGTAAGTTACTCAAGAATATTTTGAACTTTGAGGTGTTAATTTTTAACATAGTTGGCAAATAGTATTCAAAAGTAATTTTAAATCTTTGAAAGTTGTGATAATTCCCAGTCTCTAGAGTGATGGTGTGCTGAGTGTAAAGCAAGATAAAGCTACTCAGATGTTGCAATTCAGCAGGAAATGTGGATCTTTCAAGTAAGTTTTGGGTCAAGTGTGTATTTCCTTTAATTCCACACAAGTACTTCTTTCTAAACTTTATATATTTATTTTAAGTTACAGTAATATTTCTCTTACTGGTCAACTACCTAACCTTGAAATGCTTTGGGAAGTGGTGACTGCTTTGCTTCAATGTATGTGGTACCAACTTGAACAAGCTGCACTGTGCTGTTTCTGGAATTAAAAACAAACAGCCACACAAACGAAATGTAAAGCTTTGTTATCCTTCACCTTCAAAAATGCAGAAAGTTAGTTACTTTCTTTATAAAGAATGTTATTTAATGAGGATTCTGTTACTCACTTTAAATCAAGATGCTTATTGTAAAGCATACTTGTTTTGGCTTCTTATTTCTTGGCTTGAAGAAGGGACTGCTTTTCTGCTGCTGTGTCTTTTACACAGATGTGCATTTTAGCTGGGCTACATTTAAACAGCACTTCTTCCAAGCTCAGGATTGGTGCATCCCTAAGAGTAGGAAATTGGGGAAGGGGGGCAGGAAACCTGCGTGGATGAGCAAGGAGCTCATTGATAAGATCAAAAGGAAGAGGAAGGTTTATGAAATGTGGGAAAAGGGCCTGTCCTCCTGGGAGGAGAAGTGTTGTCAGGGCCTGCAGGGACGCGACAAGGAAGGCTAAAGCCCACCTAGAGATGAGGCTTGCAAAAGAGATAAAAGGTAATAAGATATATATATATGTATATATATGTATATATATATATATATATTTAAAGTATGTAAATAGTAAAAGGAAGACTAGGGATAATGTGGGTCCCTCGCTGAACGAGGGGGGTGTCCTGGTAATGGGAGACACTGAGAAGGTGGAGATACTGAATGCTTTCTGTGCACCCTGGAGGGGGGAGAAAGAGTCTGGGAAGTGGAGATCTCCCCCCTTGTTGACAAGGGAGTGGTTCAGGAGCATCTGAGTGGGCTCAACGCACACAAATCCATGGGTCCCGATGGGATGCATCCACATGTGCTAAGGGAGGTGGCAGAGGTGATTGCTGAACCACTCTCTATCATCTTTGAAAGGTCCTGGAGAACAGGAGAGGTGCCTGAAGACTGGAGCCAATGTCACTGTAGTCTTCAAGAAAGGCAAGGAGGATCCGGGAAACTACAGGCCAGTCAGGCTCATCTCTGTCCCTGGAAAGGTGTTGGAACAGCTTGTTCTGGATGCCATCTCCAAGCAATTGGAAGAGATGAAGGTTATGAAGAGTAGTCAGCATGGATTCACCAAGGGGAAGTTGTGCTCAACCAACCTCGTTGCCTTCTATGATGGCATCACCAGCTGGGTAGATGAGGGGAGAGCGGTGGATGTCATCTACCTTGACTTTAGCAAGGCTTTCAATACTGTCTCCCATGACATCCTGATAGCAAAGCTGAGAAAGTGTGGGATAGAGGAGTGGACAGTAAGGTGGGTTGAGAACTGGCTGACTGGCCGAGCTCAGAGGGTGGTGATCGGAGGAGCAGAGTCTGGCTGGAGGCCTGTGACTAGCGATGTTCCCCAGGGGTCGGTGCTGGGTCCGGTCTTGTTCAACATCTTCATCGATGACCTTGATGACGTGTTGTGGTTCCGCTCGAGTGGGCAGCCGAGCTCCACCACAGCCGCTCTCTCACTCCCCCTCCTCAAAGAGGAATGGGGAGAAAATATGAGGAAAAGGGCTCAAAGGTTGAGACAAGGATGAGAAGATCATGCAGTAATGATTGTAACGGGCAAAACAGACTCGGCATAGGGAGTTAGTAAGATTTATCGTTTATTACTAACAAGCTAGAGAAGTGAGAAACAAAGGAAAGAAACCAAAAGCACCTTCCCCCCCATCCACCCTCTTCCACCTCCTTCCCCCGAGGGGCGCAGGGGAACAGGGGAATGGGGGTTATGGTCAGTCTACAGCACTTCTTCTCTGCCGCTCCTTCTCGGTCACTCTCGTCCCCTGTGCTGTGGGGTCCCACCCACGGGATACAGTCCTTGATGAACTGATCCGGCGTGGGCTTCCCACAGGCAGCAGCTCTTCCAGAACTGCTCCAGATATGGGTCCATACCATGGGGTCCATCCCTCAGGAGAAAACTGCTCCAACCTGGCTCCCCCACGGGCAGCAGCTCCTGCCAGGTCACCTGCTCCTGCGTGGGCTCCTCTCCACGGGCTACAGGTCCGGCCCGGAATCTGCTCCGGCAGGGGTCTTCCACAGGCGGCAGCCTCCGTCGGTGCAGGGCCACCTGCTCCACCGTGGTCTCCTCCACGGGCTGCAGCGTGGAACCCTGCTCCACCGTGGTACTCCATGGGCTGCAGGGGGACATCCTGCTTCACCATGGTCCTCACCACAGGCCGCAGGGGACTTCTGCTCCGGCGCCTGGAGCACCTCTCCCCCTCCTTCTACACTGACCTTGGCACCTGCAAGGCTTCTTTCTCACTCCCTTGACTCTCCCGGCTGCTGTGTGGCGCAGCGTTTTTTCCCTGTCTTAAATATGCTCTCACAGAGGCGCAAAACAACATCGCTTATTGGCTCAGATCTGGAAAACAATGGGGCCCTTCCCAAACATGGGGCAGCTTCTAGATCCTTCTCACAGAAACCACCCCTATGGCCCCCTGCTACCAAAACCTTGCCACGTAAACCCACTACATGAGGGAATAGTGTCTGCCCTCAGCAAGTATGCCGATTGCACAAAGCTGGGAGGAGTGGCTGACACACCAGAAGGCTGTGCTGCCATTCAGCGAGACCTGGACCGGCTGGAGAGATGGGCAGGAAGAAACCAAGTGAGGTTTAATGAGAATAAGTGTAGAGTCCTGCACCTGGGAAGGAACAGCCGCATGGATCAGTACAGGCTGGGGGGCGACCTGCTGGAGAGGAGCTGTGAGGAGAAGGACCTGGGGGTCCTGGTGGACAACAGGTTGACCGTGAGCCAGCAGTGTGCCCTCGTGGCCAAGAGGGCTAATGGGATCCTGGTGTGCATTAAAAGGAGCGTGGCCAGCAGGTCAAGGGAGGTGATCCTGCCCCTCTACTCTGCCCTGGTCAGGCCTCACGTGGAGTACTGGGTCCAGTTCTGGGCTCCCCGGCACGGAAAAGACAGGGATCTCCTGGAAAGAGCCCAGCAGAGGGCCACAAAGATGATACGGCGCCGGGAGCATCTTCCCTATGAAGAAAGGCTGAGAGACCTGAGGCTGTTCAGCCTGGAGAAAAGAAGACTGAGAGGGGATCTCATCAATGTGTATAAATACCTGAGGTGTGGGAGACAGAGGGGTTTGGCCAACCTCTTTTCAGTGGTTTATGGAGGCAGGACAAGGAGTAATGGCCGCAAGATAGAGCCCAGGAAGTTCCACACCAACATGCGAAAGAACTTCTTCACGGTGAGGGTGATGGAGCACTGGGACAGGCTGCCCAGGGAGGTTGTGGGGTCTCCTTCTCTGGAGATATTCAAGGCCCGTCTGGACGCCTACCTGGGCAGCCTGCTATAGGGAACCTGCTTTGGCAGGGACCGATGATCTCTTGAGGTCCCTTCCAACCCCTTCAATTCTGTGATTCTGTGATTTTATTTCTTGCTTTATTTTACTGTAATCCTTCATATACACATTTGATGACAAAGTAGTAGTAGAAGATCCTTTACAAAGCATTTAGATATTTTATTGTGTACCAAGTCATCATTTTGAATCTTGGGGAAAATTAATATAATGAAACAGCTGAGAATGAGATCCAAACATGTCAGAATTGAGCTTGAGAATAAATATTCTGCATTTCCAGCTGCTATATGGAAAACACTCTTAAAGCATGCAGTATGCAATTACTGTGTGGGAGAAGATGCAAAGCACTTTTTGTTTGCTGTAAACACTGTCATAATGCTCCATGACCTATTTCACTTTGTTGATGATTACTTACTAAATAATACAAAGTATAAGTAAGAAAACGTCAAGAATCTCTAAAGAAACATCACAAATATTCCAGATTATCTCAAAGATAAAAATTTATTTTATTCTTAATGGTAATCTTTCCTTATTTGTATTGGAAGACTTTAAAACTTTATTTTTCAAAACCAGAATACAAGCCTTTGTCTTTAAGCCATTAGCTAGACAGGAATCCTGCAATGCCACAAAGTTCTTTCCACTAAACCCAGCAACCCCTAGCTTTTTCTTTCCCTTTTGCCTTGAACTCCCACCCCCCCTCAAAACAGACATGAAACTTTTTGTGGGTATACCTCGCTTAACTTCTGCTTGAACTTGTGAAATTTAACTTCATTTTTCAAATGGCAAGCAAACGGTTTCTGATGTGTATAGCCACCGCTTCACATACAGTGCATATGTGACCGCTAGATTGCCCAGGCCTATTTCAAAGCATCTGAAATCATCTTGGGTTTAAGATTTTTATTTTATTTTATTTTTTTCAGCCTTGTGTTTCAAAATTTATATGCTAGTGAACTCAGCGTCTTTCTTTCAGTCTGAGACTTTCATCAGGCTTGATGCCTCATAGAGTCGTGGCTGTTCTTATACAAATTCAGAATTGCGAACTCAAGGTAAACTGGATTTTCCCTCTCCCAGCCTCTTTGCATGCTAGTAAATAATCCCTTTCTCTTTCCCAAGAGATGAGCTTTCTAGAAAGACTTAGAAAATCTTGTTTGTGCTCTACCTGTAGATGTACACCTCTGAGGTATCAGATGTGTGTGGAATGTATACGGAGTGCCCAAAAGATCCCATAAAAGTTCCAGGTCTGTGGTGCTGTAGACTCGGGTGTAGGGCTGCAGCAGGAGCTTGCTGTAGATACTCAGAATGGCTCTTGGTGGTTCTGCTGTACTTACTGTCTTATCTGCTAAGTGTTCATGGTTCCCTTTTCAATTTTATATAGCTTTTCCGGTTCTAGTAACAGGAAAAAAAAAATGGGTTTTTGCTATCGTACTTACCTGCAATAAGATTTTTTTTTTTTTTTTTTTTCTTCTAAAACAATGACTAAGCATTCTGATTCCTCTGTTAGTGCAAAGCCTTGTGTGTTGTTTTGGTGTTTTTGTAAGTTTTATTTGTATTTAATTGTGAAAGTTCATTTTTTGCTTTGAGAGCTCTGGAGTTTGACTTCTCTCTCTCCAGCAATTTTTTATCTTTGTTTTCCCATAGACAAAAAACTTCGCAAAAAAGTCTGAGACTAATTAAATGATGACAGGTACAGATTTACAATAAGAGTGTTTGATGTTGTCTGCAATCCCTGTAACTTCTTTTTGTAAGTTTCTGTGAAAACATTTAGGATTTACGTAATGCAGGTGCTCAGAAGACTTAATTAACGTGCAAGATGTACATGCAACGCTTGGAAGTCATGGTGATGCCAAACAATATTGGAAATTCCTATTAAAATTTAAAACTGCATTCACTGTATAACTAGCTACAGGATATGTTACAAAACAAAGGATATTGTCTCATGGCTCCCGAGTTTTTAGTGTATTATCTGTTGAGCTTTCTGAAAACAACTTCTCTTGAAAGACTTGGAAGTTTCTACCAGCTAATAATCAATTATTTTTATATGACTGTTTTGCTAAAATGAGAGAATGGCAACAAGTTCAATGCTAGGCAGTAGAAAATCTGCATCTTCTCTTTCTGCAACTCTTCTCAGTCATTGTCAAAACATAAGAACTTCTGTCAGAAAGCATTAAGTTACTTGCCTCAGCTGCCACTTGAACAAAAACCAACCCCCAAAGCCAATCCTGATAAGTTGCACAAAATGAAAGGAGACCTGGAAAAACAAGACCAGCAGAAATGACTTCCTTTGTTTTCCTCATGTGTTTCCAATAGAGTTGGGGGCCTTCAGATCCACAAGTAGCTTCAGACATGTCAATTATTGAAGTACCTGATAGCAACAGGTTTTCATAGTGTATGTGAACAGCCACTTGAGGGAGGTAATACATAGCATGAGAACGGAAAGGTAAGATATGTTTCTTCTGTCTTTCTGACAGAAAAAAAAGTCTTCCTGACTTTTTGTTTGTTGGTTTGACCTTACTCTTTCAGGAAGGCCCCTTTGCTAAATCATGCCAGCCTCTATATGGTTGAAAAACTGCTCTGTAATAGGGTAGGGAGGTGCAGAGCATCAACTGTTCAGCTTGTCTTCTGCAAACTTGTGGTGTTAAAATAATAAAGGTACATTGCATCGCTAGTTCTGGATGCTGTGCATGGAAATTAAAATGATTAATTTCCAGATTCCAGGGTAGGAGAAGGAAGGAAGAAAGCAGTAGAATCAGTATCTTGATTTGGGGGGGGGTCAGGAGGCATTTTTAAGATTTGTTCTGGGTGTGTTCCTGCCTCATTTCATTATGCCTTTGCATTAAAATCTGTCCTACCTCTGTTAATTTAAAATGAACATATTTTACGATTGTATTGTAAGTAGGTCATAACCTGAGACATAGTTGGAGTATATAGAAAACTACTTTGGTTTAAGGACAAATGACTTCATTATAAGCTGCACCTTTGAATACTTGTGTTGCAATATTACATGGGTTTTTGTCATAGTGATTGGCTCTGCGTGATGCATCAAGTCTGTAGAGGGCCATTTTATTAGCCAGTACTGTTCCTGATTTAAGTAGAAACCTTCAAAAGACATTGGTGGATTTTTTTTTCTCTCATAGTCTTTCACAGCAATTGACAAAATAACAAAGAAGAAAATGAAGAAATTAACCTAGCAAGACTTTTTTTCCTGATTAACCTAATGTTAGTGTTTTCTTTTTGGCATCAGACCTATTAGAGATATAAAACTGAAAGCAGGACTGAAATTCGGACTTCTCTGTTGCCTTGCAGTAATAACTACTTTGTTGTTGTGACACTGGAAAGTAAAAGACGAGTAAGAAATGACGAGTGGGGAAGATCCTCTGCACAAAGCTGAGTTGTGTAAAGGAGATACAAAGCGAGGAGGGAAGTAGGTAGACAGTGTGCCCAACAGAGCAAGCTGAGTGGAAGCTGTGCTTTTACCTTAATAACAGCTGAAATAAAGTAGATGATGTTCTGTTGGGAAGTTGGCATGGTCCGTAAAAAGATTCATATGCATCTAAATGGTAGATTTGTGTTACATTAATATGGATGCTCCTTGAACTTTTTTCATTCTGACGGGTTCTGCTTTTCCTCTTGCATTTCCATGGAGACTTTCTGGAGTTAGAGTTAGCAGAAATTTTGTACACACAACATTGTCTTGTCATCCAGAACTTCTAGATTTTTACACTGTACATAAAAACAAATGTTAGAAAGGAGAAGGCTGCTTGTCTTGGACACTGTTTTTCTGCCATGCTCTTCTTTCATTGTCAATGTTCTGGCTGATGCCCAGCGTGGGCCAGATGAGTACAGAAGCTGGCAGCTCCTAAATTCAGAGAACAGCTCTCATTTGTGGCATTATTTATTTCTATTACACACCTGCTGAGACAGAATCAGACAAGTAGATTACAATACTTTTGCTAAGAGTGGTGGTGAAACCTTTTCCTTTGGCAAATAGATTTTTTGCAAAATAGAGATTAGTTTAGAATACGTGTCAAATTAGACTATCTGCTAATCATTTTTCTTTTGGACCAGGCTTAAAGTGTTAAAATGTTATCCATAGAAGGACTAATGGCAACAGTTTTCAACATAGAGCGTTTCCGGGCTTTTGTCTCTTGAGGTTACAATAGTTTCTTTCTTATTTCTTATTTCTAAAATAAGATATACATAAGTTACTTGTTGAACAAATATGTGCTATATGTTTCTGTTGTGTTTGTATTCTTTGGTAACACTGGGAGGGGGGGGAAAGGCATCCTGAACAACCTAGTGGACCATAGCCTGGTTTTTGTTGTCCCTTTACCAGATGCTCCAGTGGGGGAGATGCAGTTTGTGTAATTACTCCATGTGGTGTGGGGGATTCTTTTTACCCCTCAGTAGCCATGCAGGGAAGGTTGGAAAACTGAGGAAAGGATCGACTTGAAAGCGTAGGGCTTTTTCTTTAGATGGTTAAATAATTTCCTTAATGGGTAAAACAGTTAAATAGGATTTTGCAAGTCCAGTGAGGAAAACTTCAGTGTTTTTTATTTTTATTATTTTTTTTAAGTACTTTTTTTTTTTAATGACAAAGCTATAAGCTTTTCCATTAGATTGGGAAGAAATGTAATGGGACATTGTGGTTTTCAGGATTTGCTTACTTAAGGAGGAGAGGTTTCAGACAGGCTGTTACTGTGGGTGACCTTGGTTGTAGTGTAGCGGTAGCAGAGTTCAGTACTTAGTTTCTCAGGTCTGCAGAAGGCAAGCGTTGTGGTGAGGCACAGTGGTTTTATAGCTGATAAATCTTCACTGAAAGAAAGCTTTGTACTATATAGAGCTGCTATGGTGTCTTGGCAATCTTCAGCTTCTATAACAGCCACTTGAAGGGTACATTTAAGAGCAGCCCTTAGGCTTTCTGTATAACACTGAGGATTGGTCTTATTCCTGCCAGGCAAAGGGTAAGGGAAGTGGAAAGGTGGCTTTTAACCAACTTCCACTTGCCTTCTGGTCCTGTGTGGCTGTTCTGGGGCACCTGGCTAAACATATGTAATGTGAAAGACTTGCTAGGAAACCACAGTATTTAAAGATAGAGATTAAGTATAATTTGCAACAATTTGTCCATGATACTGAACAATGTTGTGTTTTGCAGGTAGCAAAGAAGCAAGCCATATTGCATTAGCAATTTGCCCAACGAGTGTTTTATAACTTGCAGTTTGCATCTCAATAGTGTTTAGAAAAAGTAATTTCAGACATGCTAGTCTCATGATAGATCCCTCATTCATTAGAAGTTGAATTCTTACTCATCTTTTCCCCTGCTAGAAAGCAGTAGCTCCCATGTGCTCTCCTTATCCGAAATGTATTGTCTAAGTACTAAAGAATGTGAATGGTATTTCTTAAAGTAAATTCTTTTGTACTCAGAGAAAGTATTTACTTATACTCTTTAAATATTTAAACTTCTCGACTGACCTGTAGTTAACTTAGATTGTATCATTCTGCTTGTTCTAGACATCTTACGTAGAACACTTTTCTACTAGTTTCAGTTTGTAGCTGGTACATCTCTGCTATTCCTACATCTAAAATGTGCACTTCCAAAAACAAAAGCAAAACAAAACCAAGCAAAAAAAATACAACTGACCCCCAAACACCCCTCTCCCCACCTCCCAAAAGACAGCTTGTAGTGTTATCTTCTTATAATACACCTTCATTAGTAGTACAGATGATGCTGAAGTCATTCTGCTATCAATATTCACTAATGTTAATGATTATTTTTTTTTTCTTTCTCACTTCTCTTTAGGACTGAGATCAAACGCTGTATTGTTCTCTCCTCTCTAGTTCCCTTTCTGTGCAGGACTAAATCACCAACTGAGTGTTGCTTTCCGTGTATCAGGAGCTACTTATACCTTTGTTCATGATTATTAATTTGTGTCATTTGAAGCCAGTTTTTAAGTGTGTTCTGGCCTTGATATGTTGAACTACAGCATTAGCTGTGCTCCAGAATATAATGAAATGATTGGAAGTTGTTACTACTAAGGGAGAGAATGTATCTACCATTCATGTGGAAATAAAACATTGTTATAATTCAAGCCAAATAGGATAAATAGTCCCCAAATATTCTTTAAGAGTCTAGGTCAAGTGCTTAAGCTTTTATCATGAAGCATGTTGCTATGTATGGAGATACTCATATCTCTTTCTGTATTCCTCTCTTCAGACCTGAGTCACATTTAAAACCTTTTTCCTTCCAGTAGAGCTCTGTCAGTAAGTGTTAGTTTGAAATATATAGCAGATTTATTTATATGCCCAACTTTGGTTTTCTTCTCTTGCTTGTTTTGTAAAATAGTGTGATATTAAGTATTGTTATACTTCTTCCCATGCAGATGACCTCCAGAGGAGCTGCTGAAGTTGAATCCATTTGTTGCAGTTATAGTACAGTACTGTGTGTATCTCTCTTGCAACCTGGAAAAGATCCAATATAGTAATCTTTGAAGTATTGCATCAGAATCCACAAGGTTGTTAAAATCAGTGTGCTAGATAAATACGATGTATTTAAACAATGTGAAGTCATCTCATCACCTCTGAAACTAACAGGAGAGTGATATGGGTGTGATTTTATGAAAGTTTTACTTGAAATTTAAAATTATTCAGAGGTAGGTCCATTTTTATTTATTTATTTTTCGAACCAAAATGGAAAAAAATGCTTCACTTGTTAA
The DNA here is from genome assembly GCF_047663525.1 of Anas platyrhynchos. Lineage (NCBI taxonomy): Eukaryota > Metazoa > Chordata > Aves > Anseriformes > Anatidae > Anas > Anas platyrhynchos. Next base: position 63,504,597 of record NC_092591.1, on the reverse strand, counting down.
GGTAAAGTTTACTTTTAAACCTGTGGCAGCCTTCTTCTAGATTGTACGTTGTCTAACTCACAACCATATTAGATCATTCATTCTTTTGTTAATGAATCATTTGAATTATTTCTTTAACAATGAATCACAAAACACATTTGAAAGAAGCTGATTGAGGAGTGTATTATTATATCAAATTTGCATCACAAATGCAACATTCCTACATATATTCCATTTGGTTTCATTAACTTACTGATCCTGTTCTTCCTCTCTACTCCTTTCTCCCTCTCCGTCTCATTTTATGTCATCTTCTAAAAGGACAGCTTGAATTCAAGCTTACTGCCTTAGGTAGTCATTGCATTTTCTTTTCTATTCCTTTAGCATGATTTGCCAATCCTTTTTTTTTTTTTTATAAGAATCTGCCCTATGCGTAAAAGTGTACAAGTGTGTACAAGTAAGATTGGATATAAAAAGTGTTTTATTTACAATTCCAAACATCTACACAGGTAATTTCAAGGTATTAAAAGAAAAATTTTAATGTAAAATTAGCTGAGAATGTAGATATTAGTTCCTAGATAATGTTAAGGAAAAGATGCACTGTTAGCGCTTAGAAGTCATCTACACTGTGGAGGTATATTGTGTGTTTTTAGGAGTTAAATTTTGCATTGCTTCTAAATTTTGCTTCGTATCGTACAATCAGTTTTCACCTGAGTTGGATTTTAATTACAGATATGTTTTTATTTTTTCAATATATTCTAGGTTATCTTAAATAGCCAGCTTCTGATCTTCAAACTGTAATATTTTGTCTTGAAGTAGTATGTTCCTGCCATATAACAGCAATGAGTGCATCTTAGGTAGCACTAACAGCAACACTTGATATCTCTGTGAAAGCAGAATTTTTGGAATATGTTGATCCAGTTGATAAACCCCCAAAGTAACTGTTAAATATTATGTCTGAGTAGTTTGGCACCTGTGGCTGTTTACAAACATATTTGATTCTTGGTAGAAAAAAATATGGTAAATATTAGTTCACAGCAGTTTACATCCAGGTAATTCACAATAAGTTGAGATTTTCATTTATCCTACTTCATTTTATATGATTCATAGTGCTCTGGTTAGTTGGCTGGAGGAAGTTGTTTCTGGAACAGTGGGAAATCAGCGCTAATAACACAGTCAGTCTTAAGAGAACTGCACAATGTTTATTGGCATTGTTACTTGTTTGGATTTGTTCTAGTTTTTTGTGATTGCTATTTTTTCTTCTTTAGAAGGGGAAAAACATGAAAAAGCAAATCAGAGTAGCAGGAAATGTTTGATGTGATATATGATATATAATTGAGTAGTGAATGAAAAGGCCAAATATACATGTGTTATATTGAGGCATAAGTTTTTATTCAATGCATGTTTTTACACCGTTCTATGAGTTTCTTTCTGTGTAGGCATTCTTTTCCTGAAGACCTGTGAGCTAAATGATATGAAATCAGGCTGTGTACTCTCTGTCCGTGTTTGTACCCTTCATGCTGTTTCCACCATCTATACACTGAGAAGTGCAGCTGTTTGTTAATAGGTGTGATATTTGGCTTTACTTTTGCTGGGCAATGCCATGGCTTTCAGCAGCCTCTGCTGCCCTCTCCTGCTGTGCTTTCTGGCTTCTGTTCTTGGAAAACTGAGTGATTGCCAGGGAGGAGCCAGGACAAAACGGGCTTCAGAAACAGGTAGGGTGGAGGGCTCCATGCACCTTAATGCTCCTCTGTAACACATTTACCACTTAGTATGGGTTCCCCTGCCTCCTGAAGCAGCTCAGGGTTAGTTATGGAGTGGGGAGAAAGATTTCAAACATGCTATGTATATTAACCTGAAGGTAAATAAAAAACACATCAAATTGCCATGCTACTTTTGATGGTGGCATAGTTTCTTACATTTGAAGTGGTAGGCCAATCTTGCAGTGTCAGGAACTTCTGTTATACTTTTTCACATTCTTTGGTCACAAGTAGTAGAAAATGTACCTGCAGCTGTATTAGTAGCAGTACAAGAAAAATAAATGCTAGGCATGTTAACATTTCAGGTGTAATTCTAGTCAATTAGTATCTAGGTGATAACTCTAGTCAATGTTTCATCAGACGCAGGCAAGAATTAGAGTTTTTTTGTTGATTTTTTTGTTGTTGTTGAAAAAGACATAATTTCCCATTTAATAAAATATTGCACATATAATTGAAATGAGGAAAAATAGTATTGAAAAGTTTGAAAAGTGAAAATTCTGTGTAAAGATGTATATTAGGGTATGCAAAATACTCTGACAATTCCTACTCTAGGAATTAGTTGGTCTGAGGATAGTCTTTGAGACACTAAGGAAGGGATTAGAAGGGTGTCCTAGAAAAACAGTCGTTGGGTTTTGCATTAAATGGTACAACAGCATCTTTAAGAGCTCCTGTTTTGGGTAACAAATAGAAAAACAGTTTAGAAAGAGTATTTGAAAATGCATTTCAGTGAGACTATAAATATGCAATGAGAACAACTGGGACTTGGATGACATTGTACGGGACAAAGAGTACTTAAAATGCAGACCTCTGTGGGAAAAGTAACGTTTACTTCAGCGAGTATCATCTATCAGTTTGACAAATAAAGCTTAACTGGCATCAAGTTCTGTTATAAAAATCTACTTATGTAAAAGAATTACTATATATTAATTTGAAATGGCAAGTATCTATTCTGTCGTTTTTAGGTATTTGTCCTAGCTAGCGGTGTTGCAAAATGTATTTAGTTATTCAGCTACTTTTGGTGCTCAGGTGCTCATACAGAAGGCTGCAGCTAATTCAGTAAGCATGTGTCTCTGGTGGAAATCAGCGTGTCAATCATGAAAATTAAAATACCATTAAAGTTGTTATCTCTCATCTGTAGAATGTTATAGGTGCTTTTATGATATTATCAGCTGCTCCTGGCAAATATTTGATTGAGCAGCCTTTAGCTGGCTCCAAAGAGCGTATTCTTCCTCAGAGCTGGGGCACGTTCCTTTTCTCTCATGCTGCAGGTGATGGGGAGCTCAGTGCCAGGATTTGGAAAGGCTGTGTGTTCTACAAAAGGCATTGAGCAGTTACCTGGGGTCCAGTGTGCACTGATCGACACTCATTTCACGGGTCTAATTTGGGTCAAAATTCATCCCAAAAGACAGAGTTTTGGTCTTATAAAAGTAAAGCTAATGAATGTCTTGTTTCAAGTCAGCATGACATGCTAGGCATCTTTGTCAGAACATTTGGTAGGTTTCAGATACCCCTGGAGTTTAAAAAAAATCTGTACTTAATTAAGGTGACAACACGCATAAGGAAGGATATCTCGGAATAGTTTGGGGTGTCTTTTTGATGTGTCACTTCCGGCACGCAGAGAAATTCTTTCCTCTTTGTAGCTGTGGCGATCTGGAAGGATGCATTTAAGAACAGGTGGAAGCAATTTGGCAATTTGACATTCAGACTGTATTACACATGCAGGTCCCACAGGATTGCAAAGTTTGTGGGGCATTTGCACTTTAATATCATTTTGCGTGTAGTGGCAAGGCTGGGTACTACTAGCAGAGCATTTTCTTTTGGAGATTGTGTGTTAAAGAAGGTGGTGCCTGTAGCCCCTGGGGGTCTTCAGTGATAACATTCCAGGTCTGGAATCTAGGAAACAAAGAAATCTTAAGCCATAATCATTTGCTCCAATTTTGTTTTTTGCATTTTAAAACAAAAAGGTGCCATTTCTAATTAAGACTTACAGTGGAGGTTCAGTTTGGTGGTACTCATCTGAATAAAAACAGATGAATAAAACTTAACGTATGTGGTGCTGTGTTAAGGTTCTGAATACTTTCTTAACATTTCCATTTGAGTCTTATGATTGTGGTATATGCAGAATCCAATGAATTCCAATTATTGCTGATGATATCCCATTTGGACACTCATAAATGGTATACAGATTAGACAGAAGGCATGCTAGAGTCCTAGCCAGTAGATGGGATTGTAGTGCAGTAGCTCTGTATGTAAATGTGAATGTTTGCTTGTAGATAGGTAGGGAGCACAGTTTTAATAGGCCTTCTTTTGCACAGTCTTTTGAAATATGTACACATGGATTATACGCAGAAGTGAAGCAAGTCCTCGGCTTTCCTAACTATTAATCATTTATATCACTTTTTTTTTTTTCCACCAGCACATTTGAACTAACAGCATCGAGCTTAATGCACAGATGATTTTAATCCTACACCAGTGTTCTTTATATACAGGTGATACTTATTTCTGGAAGAATTTTACAATAGTCTTTCCACTGTAGTACTCCTGTTCCATGATTTTTCCTTTTGGAACTTTGGATGCAATTTTCATTTATTTTTTTTTTGGGAGGTAGGAGTGGAGTGTTGTTGGCTTTGGATTCTTTCCTAGGCTGTTTTTTAGTGTTCTCTCTGAGTGACTGCAACATGTCATGGGTAGGTAGGCAGCTCTCCCAAATTAAATATTTAAGGTTTAGTCATGTTTAGTCATTTAAAGCAGACTTTGCCTGAATGTGCCAGAATTAAAAGACTTTCTCTGATACATCTGGTTATGTTCCACTACTGAAATTCTTGTATGGTTCAAAAATAAGAACATACGGGAACAGAGAACATCAGTACAGAACAATTGTCCCTGGTTGTACCCTTTTGTCCTCTATTCCAGAGGGTTAAAATATCCTTATGGAAGTGTGGTCGATAGGATTTTCTACAGAATTGTAGTATAAACAGAAGGAAGGCTCCCTGGGCCCCTTAACAGTATTTCTTCTGTAATGCATTTTTCGTTTGAAGTACTACAGAATTTGTAGTTCTGTATTTGAATTTGTAGCCCACGTGAATGTGAACACGCTGTTTACAGTTGAACATTTGAGAGTGGGGAATATTTTCCTTTTACTGGTTCTGTAGATGGAACATTCATGCTCTGCGCGTGGAGAATGAGAAAACACATGGACGCGTTAGCTGGAATGCATCTGGCACGTCTCTTCCTTGGGGAGATGGAGTGTTCCATAGCTGTGAATTGTTTTCTTTTCAAAGTGGCAGAAAAAGTTCTGTATTTGTTCTTTATCCAAGAATATTCTGGCTTCCCGACTTCTTCTTTTGCAACTTGAGAACTGTCTCCATCTTGTACTCCACATATGTTGTATCCCACTTACCATGAAATGTTAAGATGATCTACCAAACATTATTTATCAAAAACAAACAATCAAAAAACCCACAAGATTTTCAAATTGCAAATTGTCTTTTTGACAAGGCACTGAATGTCTCCCTGGATCTGAGGGCCTGTGTCTGCCACAATGTGATGTCACTTACAGTCAGACCATTTAGCACAACTTTGGTGCCAGGCAAGTTTTTGTCAGCAAGCTGATCAGGTGTATCCATCCTAAAAAGTCCATCTTGAGGATATTACCTTTCTGTCTACATCATAAATTTGTCAACCTGTTCAGCACTGGCTCATTCAGTAAAATCCAGGAAGATAAAGCTAAGACATGCTTGTAGTGCTGTCTTTAAGACCTTGGCCCTTGGACAGTATGGCTACTTGTGCCAGGAAAATGAAGGTAAGGTGCCAGAGTTGTGGCGGTAGCAGTCATCTTCCTTATCTTTGGGTTCTAGGTTTGCCTCCACAAGAGCTGTTATCTGTGGCTACAGTGCAGGCATTTGGTCAGTCTGGGCTGGTTACAGTACGCTATCACAGAAAAAATACCGTAGGCTTATTCTGTTCTAAGCAGGTTCATCTCTTCCAGAGAAAATTCCTCGCCTTCATGAAAGTAGTACCTCAGAACCTTCCCAGAACATGGTCTCTGTTGGAACTATTATCTTCTCGGAAAGGATGATGAAACCTGCTGAAATAAATTGAGGATGCCCTTCAGTGTGGGAATGGAACCATGCTTTTTGGTCATGTTTTATCATCTGTCTGCAGCTTGGATGCCATTGCACGTAAAGAAAATCAGATTAACCTCTTTGAATTGTCTATGTGGTAAGTTTGCCCTGGCCAGCAGATGAGCCCCCCCTACCCAGCTGCTTGCTCACCTATCCACTCCATCCAGTAGGATGGAGGAGAGAATCAGAAGGGCAAAACTGAGAGAAAATGGTTGCTTAAGACAAAGACATTTCAATAAGTGAAGGAAAAAAACAACTGATGCAAAAGTAATCAGTCACCACCTCCCACCAGCAGACTGAAGCGCAGCCTGTCTCTGAGCAATGTCTGCTTGGTAAAAACTCGCCCAGTTTTATTGCTGAGTGTGATGTTTTATATGGTACTGGAATATTTCTTTGGTCAATTGGGTCAGCTGTCCCAGCTGTGTTGCCTCCCAACCTCTTGTCCACCCGTAGCCTTATTCACTTTGGGGGCAGAAGAGAAGCACAGGAGGCCTTGACACACTGAAGCAATAGCTAAAACATTGGTGTGTATCAACACAGTTTTAGTCACAACTCTAAAACATAGCACTATGTGAGCTGCTGTGAAGGAAATTAACTCTATCCCCACCAGACCCAGTACACCCCGTCCCTGAAAGCCTCCAAATTCTGTTGTTTTATTGTTCACAGGGTAAATAGAGAATTTGGGGTAAATGGTGCCCAATGGGTTTTTAGGAAAAGTTTTAATCCTTTTTCATATGGATTGGCACTTGATATAGAAGTTCCAGGTTCAGAACCGAGTATCTTAAGCACGCATCTGATTTCAGCAAAAGCATTTATTCCTTTGCCGCAGTGCATTTGGGCCGTCAGATTATTTCACACAGCTCTTCTGAAGTGAACAAGCTGTTCTTCTTTGACTTCCTGCCCGCTGAAACCAGACAGGATTAATTCTTACTCCAAGTTGTCTCCAGGACATTTCTTCAGGAGTTATTAAGAGAGACCTTGATGATATTGGTCTGTGGAGTTGACTGTAAAAATTAGTATGTGCAAAAGCTGAACACGGTGTTGCTACAAGTTGTGTAGTAATTGGAGTTATTCTTGAATCCTTGGGGAGGAGAGATCTTCCTGAGAAACAGGTTCCGGTCTTTAAGTTTGGTTCTGCAATTGCCTACTCAGCTGGCCACTGTGGTAAATCAGGACATTTTCTTTTTATGACAGATGACCTATTTATCTCATGTGACTCACTGCACCAAATGTTACCTTGGATGACTTCAAGTATGTGGGTTCTGAATTCTTCTGGCAAGTGTTCCCTTGGCAAGTGGGCCAACATTTCTTATATTTGCTGTGATAGTACTGTTCATCACTTGTACTTCTCCAAATCCTCCAAACCAGTGACATCAGATGTGTTTCATGAGAGATGGGAAGCTCGGTTTCACTGCTCTGTTGTGCAACAACTGTAGTCTTGGTTAGAGAAGTTTTACTTCCATGTACTATGGCTCGGGCTCTTTGAAGCGAGGGAAAGCTCGGCTGTGCTGGTTAACCTCACCTTCTGCTACTAGATGAACAGATAACATGATGCAGAGTACTTGCTCTTTCAGTACTCCAGTTGTTAGGGGGAGGAGGAAGAATAGGTGCGTGGAAGATCAGCAGTCAATAGCTCACCCACATAGGGCTTCAAACTCTGATATACAAATTTGGGTTGTGTTGCTTCTAAACCATGAGCAGCAGACATAATAATCCAGTGGCGAACTGTGATCAGTGATACCATCCAGCTTTCCTTTCTACAACAACTGGAAGCTCTTCTGCTTCTAAATGTGTTTGTATCTAGACTTTCTTGGATACGCTCTTGATTACATCCGAGTGTCTAGCCATGCTTATGTTTTTCAGGTTCCATTGTTTTAAACAAAAGATCTTTCTAGCCCAAGGTAAAGACAAGGCGTGTCGCTGTATCCACTTGTTTATATATAGGCGATTTTGATATTTGGACATTCTGCAATTCTTGGTGAAGTCTCTGAAATTGTTATTCCCTTACTAGCTGCCATACATCATGCTATTAAAGTGCTACGCCTTCCAGGCTGTCTTCTGTCAAGAGAAGACTGTCCTTGTAAATTGCAGAAAATTCTGTCCTTGTAAATTGCAGAAAAGCATCTACTGAGTGCATTTAGCATGCTAGGTGGGTGGCTTTGAAGTTATAGCCACTTTTCGAAGGGGCATATGGGTTATGTTGAAATACCAGCTTGAGCAAGAAGCACATCTAACTCTCATAGGTCTTATTTTGTGTTAATGTCTGCCCATCTGTATTTTTGTGGGGTTTGTTTATAGCTTTTCTTCTTCAGTATTCTTTCCTTCAGACTTTCCCCTGATATTACACGTGGGTCCCCTGTTAACCATTGCTGCACCTGTCTCTGTTAGGTGGCTCCTTTATTTTTTGTGGTTTTCAGTGAAAGAGGTAGAGGAAATGAAAGGCCATGCATAGCCTTGTATGAACCTTATTTCTCAAGACAAGATATTCCGGGTGAAAGCATTCCTCTCTCTGCAATAGAGTGTTCTCCAGCCTCAAGTAATAGGATGTTTTGTGCTGCGTGAGCACCTTGTAGCTTCAGCTCTGGTTCCTGGTAAGTAAACTTCCCGTGGCAATATTCCTTCTCTGTTGTTTCCTGTTTGCATATGTGGAGTGTGATCGTATGTTTCAGTTCCAGTAATGTGCCTTTTTCCATCTCAAGTAACTGAATTACTAGGCTTTCTGTGAGTTAGAATTCATGTCAGGTCATTCAATTTACATCCTGGCAGGGCTTCAGAAGTCTATATAAGAGTGTTAGCTGCTGTTTTCTTCAGAACTACTGTAATACTAAAAACACTCTTGGAGAATCACTGCCTAGTGCCTTTTATGCTGCAGAATTCTTCTTGCTGTCACATTAAGAAAATATTCTATATGCAGACTACATAAGAATACCACAACTAAAGACAATTATTTACTGAAGTTTAAAGAATGTCTATTATTAGGCTACAGCTGAGAACAGAATGTGGTAAGAATTATTTTTTGTGGCAATAGTACTGCTTAATAAAAATCAAATGACATTTTTAAGCATTCAGATGCATGGCGACACAAGAACTGAAACCCCTTGGTGGAGACATTTTGCCGAGACATAAAGTAGCCGTGCGGATGTTTTAAATAAAACTTTATCACTTACTCGTGGCTTTGAGCAATTAATCTTTCTCTGCATATACGATGGGGTATCTCTGTTTTGATAGGCTATCTGTCAGCATGGTAACCAAACATAGTGTCCTTTATTAGAGATTTTGAGGTGTTAGGATAAAAAGTGCTATAAGTTGAAATACTAAGCTTGTGTTCTGACATCCGCAACAATGACAATATCTTTTGAGTGCAGCTGTTGGATGGAAGGTGAAGTATCAGGCAAAATGTTTGAAAATTAAATGGCTTCTCCTTAAATCTAATGGTCCAAACAACGATTTTATTTAGTACAACGTAGCCTCGTACACATCTTACTACTTCCTACCGCCGGTTTATACCCCATTTTGTGCTGGGAGTTTCAGGGCTGCATCAGCAGTCGGTGCAGGGTATTTTATATCATGTTAATGAAGCAGATCTGTCAGCACAATAGCTGTCAATGCAAGATGCTGAAACTATAGGAGACGATACAAATGCTATTCCTTTATGAGGTAGTAGTTCTTGAGAGAGTGGTACCAAAATTAAAAAACAAAACAAAAAAAACCACCACAAACCCTTCAAATCCGAAGCTGACAGGATTTTCTGATAAAAATGCAGTAGCCACTATTGGATCCAGGTCTGCGTGTATTGGTGCAAGTTGACTAACAAGTTCCTGCCCGTTAATATCTTCAAAATTTGGGGATATTTTGGGGAAAGAAGAGTTGAAGGATGTGAACTTGTTCCTCTTTATTTATGCATATCTTGAGCATTGCATAAAAAATCTGAACTTCACATTTTTGCTTCCTTTATGTATTTAAAGCAGTGCTCTCTTGTGTTTCTTTTATGTGCTTCTTAATATTATTCCTATGGAAAGGAGGCTAATAGAGTTTTCATCTGTGATCTGTATGTGGTATGTGCAGAGAACTCTGTGTTATGTTAACCAAAAAGAGTGGTGGTGATGGGTAACTCAAATAACACCTTTCTACCTGGTAGAAGAATTAGAAGAGCATCTTCAGCTATTTCTGTTCTTGTAATAAACTCAGTTTATTGCTCAGCTACTTTTGATGTTAGCATCAAACCGATAAAGATGTTAGAAACTAGACTATGCAGAACTATCTCATTAACATGTTCATCTTCAAGGACTTTAATATAACTTCTTTTGGAAGAAAGAGCCAGCATATTTGGATATTTCAGTAAATTTTTCAGATAGTTTCTGTAAAATATACTGAGATCTAAATAGAATCATAGAATCATAGAATCACAGAATATCCTGAGTTGGAAGGGACCCTTAAGGATCATCAAGTCCAACTCTTGACACCGCACAGGTCTACCCAAAAGTTCAGACCATGTGACTAAGTGCACAGTCCAATCTCTTCTTAAATTCAGTCAGGCTCGGTGCAGTGACCACTTCCCTGGGGAGCCTGTTCCAGTGTGCAACCACTCTCTCTGTGAAGAACCCCCTCCTGATGTCAAGCCTAAACTTCCCCTGCCTCAGCTTAACTCCGTTCCCGCGGGTCCTGTCGCTGGTGTTAATGGAGAAAAGGTCTCCTGCCTCTCGACACCCCCTTACGAGGAAGTTGTAGACTGCGATGAGGTCTCCCCTCAGCCTCCTCTTCTCCAGGCTGAACAGGCCCAGTGCCCTCAGCCGTTCCTCATACGTCTTCCCCTCCAGGCCTTTCACCATCTTCGTAGCCCTCCTCTGGACACTCTCCAACAGTTTCATGTCCTTTTTATAGTGTGGTGCCCAGAACTGCACACAGTACTCGAGGTGAGGCCGCACCAGCGCAGAGTAGAGCGGGACAATCACCTCCCTTGACCTACTAGCGATGCCGTGCTTGATGCACCCCAGGACACGGTTGGCCCTCCTGGCTGCCAGGGCACACTGCTGGCTCATATTCAACTTGCTGTCTACCACGACCCCCCAGATCCCTCTCTTCTAGGCTGCTCTCCAGCGTCTCATCGCCCAGTCTGTACGTGCAGCCAGGGTTTCCCCGTCCCAGGTGCAGGACCCGGCACTTGCTCTTATTGAACTTCATGCGGTTGGTGATCGCCCAGCTCTCCAACCTATCCAGATCCCTCTGCAGGGCCTTTCCACCCTCATTTGAGTCCACAACTCCTCCAAGTTTGGTGTCATCAGCAAACTTGCTCAAAATACCTTCTATTCCTACATCCAGATCGTTTATAAAAATATTGAAAAGTACCGGCCCTAAAATGGAGCCTTGAGGGACCCCACTGGTGACCGCCCGCCAGCCTGACGCAGCCCCATTCACCATAACCCTTTGGGCCCTGCCCGTTAGCCAATTGCTCACCCATCGTATGATGTTTTTATTTAGCTGTATGCTGGACATTTTGTCCAGTAGGATCCTATGGGAAACCGTGTCAAAAGCCTTGCTGAAGTCCAAAAAAATCACATCAGCTGGTTTCCCTTGGTCTACCATACGGGTGATCTTATCATAAAAGGAAATCAGGTTAGTTAGGCAGGACCTACCCTTCACAAACCCATGCTGGCTGGGACCAATGACTGCTTTGTCCCCCAGGTGCGCCTCAATACGTTCGAGAACCATCTTCTCCATGATTTTACCAGGCACTGACGTGAGACTGACAGGCCTGTAATTGCTAGGGTCTTCTTTCTGACCCTTCTTGAAAATCGGCACAACATTTGCCAGCTTCCAGTCTACCGGGACCTCTCCAGACTCCCAGGATCGTTGAAAAATAATTGAGAGATGTTCCGCGATGACGTCCGCCAGCTCCTTCAGCACCCGGGGATGAATCCCATCCGGACCCATGGACTTGTAGGGATCCAGGTGGAGTAGCAGATCCCGCACACGTTCAGGGTCGGTTGGGAGTTTGTCATCCCCACCGTCCCGGTCCTCCAGCTCGGGGCACCCTGGGTCCCGAAGCCCATCATCGGCATTGAAGACAGAGGCAAAGAAGGCGTTAAGCGTCTCTGCTTTGCCTATGTCATCGTCTGTGAGAAGACCTTCCCTGTCAAGGAGCGGCCCTATGTATTCTTTAGTTCTCCTTTTTCCATTCACATATCTAAAAAAACCCTTTTTATTTTCTCTCACAGACACAGCCAGCTTCAACTCTAGGTGTGCTTTAGCCACACGAATTTTCTTCCTACAGACACGAACAGCATCCCTGTATTCTTTCCATGTCACCTGGCCCTCCTTCCAGTAGCGAAACACTCTCTGTTTCCGCCTAATCTCCATAAGAATGTTCCTGGTCAGCCACGACGGCCTCCTGCCCCGCCTGCCTGACTTGCGGTATTTAGGAATTGCCTGATCTTGTGCTTCTAGGAGGCATCGCTTAAAGAGTGACCAGCACTGGTGGACATCAAGGCCTTCAAGAGCAGCTTCCCAGGGGACCTTGCTGACTAGTTCCCCGAGCAGCCTGAAGTCCGCCTTCCCCATATCTAGGGATGAGGTTTTGGTGGCACTTTTCCTTCTGTCACCGTAAATTTTGAACTCAACCACTTCATGGTCGCTATGACCGAGGCGGCCACCAATCACCACATAGTGACAAATCACCAAATAGTGACAAATGGTGTGGCTTTACATGTATAACATTGATTTGTATATTCTGTTGGTTTTAAAAGGAAAACAACCACTTTTCTTGTTCTTAGCGCATTTCTACTTCACAGGTAGCTGCAAAACGTTTGGCTGCCAAACTGTTTTAAAATAAATCACAGAAACAACTTTCTTTGCTATAGCCATTTATCTCTTTTTTTTTTTTTTTTTTTCATAGAGGTCAGGAATACTAAGCCAATTGAACTTGTAACTGTGTGTTTCTTTTCCTACTCCAGCCATATGCTTTACGTAGGTTGGTTTACTTCAAAAGATAGATGAGGATCTAGGGAAAGGCAGAATACATTCAGTTTCTAAGAAAAAAATGCTGATTTGTAGTGAAGATAAATCTTTTGCTAACAGAGTCAAAACTTCAATTATGTGAAGTCAAGGCATCTAGAACTGTGTTCTACTGCTGTATTTCTTCTGCCTCATAGCATAGAAAATCTGTGCTCAGTCTTCTTTCTGTCTCTCAAAAAATGTACCCTGCTTGCTTATCATGAGTCTGTATGTTGGTGAGCCTCATACTGAACTAAAGTTATCAGCCAGCTCTGGGAAGTGTTTTGCTTACTCTTTTGCAACATTGCATTCCCTGCTAATTAGATATATCCGACTCCCTGGTGCCTTTAAAACAAGTCAAAGCTTGAGAAGACACATTTGGTCTTGTAGTGCGACATTTTTCCTCATCAGCAACATTTTCAGGTGATAATTCACCCCGGTACTCTAATTTTATCTTTTTTTCAAAGATAGACTGAGGTAGGGATAAGATTCTTCATGCACTCTTAATGTTTGCGTGAATTCCCTCTTGACAGGAGGTCTTAAATGCTGTTACACAAACCACTGTAATTTTTGGAGCAAATGTTTTTTTTTTTTTTTTTTTTTTTTTTTCTCTCTTAGTGGTTATTTGCGAACCTCTCCAATAGGGAAAATATCTTATATACATTCTGAGAAACCCATTTGCTTTGTATTATTTTGACTTTATAGATGCAATAGGCGTGACATTTTTGTCTTTTGTTTTGGAATGTTCTCTTGAATCACCATTTTTATGAGAGTTAGCTTCAAAGCTCTTTTCTTTTGACAGAATTTAAGCTCTATGACTCCTTCCCTCAAACAAAACCACTTTTTCAGACCATTGGATATAAATGTGTGCTTCGAGGGAAATTTTTGCCTTAAAAATGTCTGTCCAAAACTTCACAGATCTTTTCAAACGAAGACTTGTGTATTTGCTTATTCCAACATGTGTGTTCAGCTACTGCTGATGTTGTTCTGTCAAACAGGCTAGATATAATACTATTCTGGTAGTGTGCGCATCAGTTCTGGAAGCATTTCCTGATCTCAAGACACAGTTTCTGTAAAAGAAAAATTTTCTTGTTTGTATCTCAAAATAAGCAATACAAAAGGCAAATATTCTGAATGATGCGTTGAGTTTGATAGTAACTATGTTATTGTTATATTATCAGGTTGGATTTGTATTCCTACTATTAATTATGCTTATAGCTAGCAGCTGAAGGGAGTAGAGAGAAGCTACAGGCTAACACAAGATGCATTGCATAAGCCTCGTTTCTTCAGGAAACCGACTGAGGAGCAGTGAAGATGTCCTGTGTAAGCTAGCAGTTCGGAAGAGGTTGAAGGTACTGAGTTCTGATAAGTTTTGTGGAAACTTTTTTTGTGTGTGTGTGTATTTAGGTAGTCCCATAGAACTGTAGATGTATTCTGTATTAGAAAAAACTTACAGGATAATAAAAATGCTATTGCACATCAGACAGCATGTGGAACAGATGTTAAAGATATATTAAAAAAATTATCTGTGCTCTGACCTTATTAAAATGAGATTGTAACAACTGGGATCAAGCCGTTTGAGAATTCAGCCTTCAATAGCTTGATGCTCACAGTGCTGCTACCTGGTCTTCCTTCTTGCTCTCCTCATCTAGATTTTCAGTATTTTTTTTTGTCATTTTGTCATGATTTTTTTCTTTTCCCTTGTTTAACTTGATTTTTTCCCTTCTTCTCTCATTTGTTATTCAGCATATGTTTATGAAAATAGAATATTAATAGAATATTAAGAAATAGAATATAATAGAATATTAAGAAATTTTCTTTGACACTTACAGAGTTCTGTCTGTAACTTGGCTAAATATTGGAAGGTCCTAAAGGATCAATTAAAAAATTTATTTTTATAACCACATATGTGGGTCTTTCAAAGTGAAAAACTTTTTATGATACTTTAGATGGCATTTAAACTGAAATTACATTGAACAGTGTGTCTTTTTGCTGCTGCCACGTGATCTCATATTTCCACAGAATGTCACAGAAAGAATCTCTTTTTGTCTCAGCATTGCAACCTTATTTTTCAAAGTTCACACAGGTACAAATAAAGATGAACAAACAAAACCCAAACATGGGCCCAAGCCAAAACCAAAAGAGTAAGCTGTTTTTCTGACATTTTAGACATTAATGGCATATATCCGTATTCAGCATACTGAGTCTGAATTTTGTTTAGGATTATTATCTGTGTGATATCATCCATATAATTATGCATACAATGCATATAATTATGATTTTCTCTGCCTATTACCAGGCATGATTAAACACTTCCAAAAGTTCTAAGATCTGCTCCTACTTCCTATCTTAGCTGTCAGATGTTTCTT
Source organism: Anas platyrhynchos (assembly GCF_047663525.1). NCBI lineage: Eukaryota > Metazoa > Chordata > Aves > Anseriformes > Anatidae > Anas > Anas platyrhynchos. Next base: position 63,489,378 of record NC_092591.1, on the reverse strand, counting down.
TTTTATTATTTTGTATATCTGAGCAATAACCTGTACTTGGTAAAATAATAGATGTAGCATTCCCCCCCCCACCTTAGTTTTGTTTCTACTCTGCTAAAAGAAAAAAAGAAACATGTTAATGCATGCTTGTGCTTGAAATAAATAGCCAAAAGACGTTAGATATTCTCACTTAGAGAATATCTTATAACTGTTGCATTTGCACCTGAATCTTCATATTCAGGAATTCCCTAAATCTTATTTTATTTATTTTTTCTTGAGCACTCAGAGAAGCTCTAAGACCTGGATTCTAAGTACAAAGCAGAGGGCAGTTTTGTCATCTTAATTTTTATACCTTCCTTGAAAATAAATAGAACAGATTTTTCCAAGACAGCTGGGGAAGTCTTGTTCAGTTTGGTGTATTCAAAAGAATGTTTGTTCAATATAGAATGCTTATTTTTAACTCTGGTCTTCCTTTCCTATCCAAAAGCTGGCAGAAGTCAGTTGTTTGCAAACAAAAAGGGGAATTGTCTGTGAGCAGGAAACTTTCTCCCTTCCAGTCCCTCAAGCTTTTTCCTAGCTTCTTGAATATTATGCCAACCACTGGGGAGAGAGTAGCTTGAAAGCAGTTTAACATTCACCATTGCTTTCTCTTGTCAGTTATTTTCTTTCAAGACTTTTATAAAGCTGTGTTATTGTCCACCCAACAAAAATGTGGTGTACGTCTGGAAGTGTAGCGTGTCCCAGAGTTCTTTTTGGAAATGAGGTTCGCAAGTGTTAGAGCCAAGCTGTAGTAAATGCACCAGTAACTTACTCAGATAAAATCTGGGGGTAATGAGAATCCCAGTGAAAGGTGGTGGTAATGAAGGGTTCTTCAATAGTAACTGACACCTCTATAGGCTCTAGACAGTGTAATGTTTTCTTGAGTTTCTAATTCTAGAGTTTTATAGAACACTTCAGATTATTGCCAAAGTTGCTACATAGGCTTTTAAAAACAGTAGTTGCCACAGCAGCAAAAGGAAATATGTTTTTACATAATTAACAATTGAAAATGTCAGTGAGGTCATGGCCACTAGTTGCTAAGCTTTTGGTCTAAAACACAGCGTTCAAAATGAGATAGCACTTTACATGGCTAAAAAACTCTCAGGTATAATTCTGACTTGGTGATGTTTGGTATGTGGCTATTCAGAGAGAAAAAATGATGGAGTGAGTAATGGCTGGCCAAATCATTTTGTGTGCTGTCAGCCAGTGAGTGGTATTAGATATTGCTGGAGTAGGTAAATATGCATTGAACCAATAATGATTATAACATTTGTTTATTCACTCTTCTACCTCTTCATTCTGACCGTGTTTCACTTTCCTCTGATTTCGCTTCCTTGCTCTTCTGCTTTGTATGTTTGTCCATTTTCATTTTGCATTGCATTGGATGAAGTTCATTCAAGTTAATTGAAGTTAATTTTTCCAAGACTACCCAAACCTACTTTAAAGGTTTTCTTACTGAGTAGGAATTGATATCCTTCTTTTCACAGAAATAACTGTTGATTTAGTGGAATGAGATATGGTGTAGATTGCCATTTTTTTCTTCTGTGCTTTAATTAAAATATAAGCTGTAGAATAGAGGCCTTTTTTCTTCCTTTATTTACAAAGCACAGAAACGATTTATATTTTTTTTAACCTAGGAATGAAGAGATTAGCAGTTGACCTGCACAGGAGAATATCTGTTGCAACAGCAGGAAGGATGATCCTGTGAATAAGGCACTGACCTGCAATTTGGTGGTATAGATTGGGGCCACTTGTTGTGCGTCCTCTGGGGACGCAGACCACTTTTTCTGTGCTTCCTTTCCCTGTGTGTAAGATGGGTTATCGGTTCTGCAGAACAGAAAAGTACCAAAATCAAATACTGAGGCATTCAGGAAATGGAACCATCCAAGTGTCTCAGGTAGTTCTGACTAACTGTGTCAGTACATTTGGGGAGGATTAAAATACAACTTTCTTTTTTTTTTTTTTCTCTGAGAAGTTCAACACAATTTTCCTGTTTACAAAGAGAAGTATCGAAAGATCATCTTATCCTGTTGTTTTTTATATCCTTGATAATATGGCAAGCATCCAGGATGTCTGTTGTTCAGATTCCCAAGATTGTTGAATGCATTTCTTTGACTTCATTAAGATGAACTGACTATGAATTTTGCCAGTTGCACAAATAATAATATCTGTGGTCACTGTGGGAAGTCTGCCTTGCTAAAAGCACCGGCATTTTTTTTTTAACCTTTTATGGCTGTTAGGCCACAATAAAGTGTTTCCTCTGTAGAATACACTAGTTAAATTCTCTTTAGGTAAATTTTCATGTCCACTCTACTTCAGTCTTTAAGATGCACATAACTTGTAATGCGTTACAGTGGGTTTGAGCAGATTTTTAGAACTTTGTGCCATATCAAAGAAGTATTTTCCTTTCTAGGTATTTAGTGTTCTTGTTCACCTTGGTTCCAGCTCTGATTTCCATCTTGGGACTGAGTTAAACTCTTCTAAAACAGAGATATCTTTTGTAATATTTTTTTCTTGGCATCAAGACTTCTATAGCATAACTGGAGAGTTACAAGCCAAATAACAGGAGTCCTTCTGTTATCGGGGGTGACAGGACTGAAAAGACCATCTTAAACACACCAGAAACCACTACAGCACTGCCCAGAGGCCATAGATAGTACCGAAGAGTTGAATTCTTCGGTTCTTCCTTAGTCCAGCTTCCAGTAAGCTCCGATCTAAGTGTTGTTCCTTAAGAAGCAGTTTCTTAAAGAAAATGTCACTGAAAACTGTGCAAAACAAGAAATCCTGGGAACATGTGTTGATACAAATTTGATTCTGCTGCCACCTAGACTATTTTATTCCTCTGCCACCCTGCTCCCTGCCGCAGCCCTAGAACAGGAAGACATCAAAGGGGGAGAACTGGAAGGCAGTTATTTTGGGTGGGTTCTTTGTGAAGAAAGAGTGAAGAATGCAGACCTGCTAAAGGGAGCCCAAGGGGACCCATAAAGGGGCCATGCTTGCAATTTGTATTGGGGTTTAGGGGCAGGAACTGCCCCTAAACTGCCCCTTCAGCTTATGAACTGAAGGTTGATTTCAGTTGTGCTTAGGTGTCAGTGGTATGTCTTAAAACAATTGCTATGTTGAGTGTTTATTTCGTAAAGGATATCCTCCTAATCTGAGCTGTTGTTGTTTGACGTAATCCATGCATGTTTGTAAACACTAATTTCAGTAGGGGAGCCAGCCTGCACACTATACAAGCGTTAGGTAAAAATGGTCTACCGATCTTTCTAATTGGTAAAATTGAGTTTTCCTCTTTTTTTTTTTTTTTTTTGTTCTGTTCACATTCAGCTATCTGATCTTGCTGAAGGTCACGTTACCAGTGGGTTCTTGTGATCTGCGGGGGAATTCGGGTAGTTGGCTGCTTGTAGGTATGGCTGATAGGTGTTGAGGAGAAGCAAAGGTTGTTGTGTGTGGAAACGAGGTAGTGTGGCTTGGTATTAAGAGTTGTCACAGCAACCATTATCATCTGTGCTGGGCTCCGATTCCATTAATTGCTTGTTAGCATTCTTGTTGTGTGTCTTCTGTTAGATTTAAAATGTTTACCCTCTGCTGTTTCAAATTGTTTAAGAGCACTGATGCAAAAGATTTCACTTCCCAGCGGATTTTAGTGATTTCTGGAGTACTCAGTACTGTTTTGTGAAGGATAAGCAGCACTTTACTCTGCCACTTGCACCTGTGTATCTTTCACTGTCAGTATGTTTCTGAATTTCAACATGTAAACCTTTGCCTCTGAGTACTCAAAATGATTTAGTAACCTTATACCTGGGATGTATAATGGTAGCTTTGAAGTATTTTGTGTGGCTTAATTCTTTGTGTAGTGCCCCCTCATTCTTGATGATCTGTAGTGTTTCTTCTGTGCAGGCTGAAAACGATGTATTTTGTAGTTTTCTTTACAGATCAACAAAGTTCTTATACCCTGAGCTTTGCTTGTGTAATTATTAACTCAAATGTACAACTCAAATGTATTTTTATCATGGGTTTGTAAGTAAAAAGACAGAGTTTATCACAGTTCTCATTAATTTGGAATGTAAGTTGCATTAACAGCTTGCTTCTGGAATTCCAAGGGCAAGCAAGAGATGGCATGTGACCTTTCATGGGGAAAGATTTATACAAGAAGGGAGTTTAGGGGACTAGGGTTCAGGAACCAGCGAATTGTGCCAGAATTTTAATGTGTTGCATGTTTGTATTGCTTAAAGAGAAAGATGGGAAGAAGGGAATGAGAAAGAGGGCAGATTAGAAAAGTTTATCTGGGGAGAAAAGTTGCTTTTTCTTTAATTTGTTAAGGTATACACTGCTGATTCAGAATTCTTACAGGCTAAAATTTTGTTCTGGTCTTGGACAAATTAGCTATGAATATGTATAAGAAAGGCACATAACGTATGTCTAAAAATTCAAGTCTAATTTGCTGTTTGGCCAGAATTGGTTTGTAATAGGTTGACTTTAGTAATCCTCAAGGTAAAGATACTGTTGGAGTTCTTTTTATTATTATTTTTTTCTACTTATCTTCATGCAAATGAAATTATAGTTCATTGTTGTAGGTGTGAAATCACAGCTTTCAAAATTACTATAAGATCATCACAATTTTTGTACACCATATTACATTTAAATATCTTAACAATTGAAGAAAAATCATTGCAAAATACTTCAGTTAAGTATAGGAAGTCTTGCTTTTGTAGGATGTTAACATGCAGTGATCTTTCATGCTGTGCTCATGCATGTGTATGCTATATTAAATAGTTTGAGGGATGTGGCTAGTGCATCTGAGCTTAAGCAGTCTTGAAAAATAATAATAATAAAAATTCCATGTGATCATTTTGCATATAGTGAGCAGTGTTGGTTATGGCATTTCCACTGGTTTTTGGGGCAGCTCGGACATTGTTTGAGAGGATACCAAAAGACAGAAACCTTTCCATTCTGCTGCCTGTGACTATCTGAATCCATTAATATGGAGATAACCTGTTTTTCCAATTTAAATCCAAAGTGCCTGTATTAATGTCTACCAGTTCTTCCTGTCGCTCTCAGTAAACGGAGTGGAATGAACAGGAAAAAACTTTGGGGATCTGTGAAGTTGCTGGAGGCACTAACTGAGGAGGCTGAGCTGCAAGTCCACAGGCTGCTCAGTGTGTGTGTTTAATGGGGTAACACGTTTAATTAATTAGGGCTAGTTAACAGGACTTTCACTTGGTATTAAAGGAATGTCCTTCTAGGGCTAAGAACTAATGAAGGGACCTTGAAAGGAGCCTTTGGAAATTGTAGATACAGAGTGGAGGGAATGTGGTAGGGATCTAGCACTTATTCTTTCATTGGAAAACCTTAATCACCTTATTTTATTTTACTTAGATAAAATGGGCAAAGGCTGTTACTTAACCAGTGAAAGCAGCGGAGAGAGGGACAGAGGTTACCGAGTTACTTCCTTCTCTATTTTAACCAAGTGAATTGTACAATGTACAGAGTGGGGAACTGCTGTTTGTCACAATGTCAGCATAGGCACTTTTGAAGCCCACCTGATGCAGAGTGCCTCAGTTCAGAGGGAAAGTTTATGTCATACAAAATCTAGGACACCAGGGGATGGATGCATCTAAATGCATGCTGAAGGCATAGGCATTACTGAAAGGGCAAAATGATGTATGTAAGTGTGCCTTCTTCCCGTTCTATTTTTTGATTTTTCCTTAACAGAGATCTGCAAAAAAACTGTACGCTGGAGTAGCAAGCAAAACCAGCAGTAAACAGTTTTCCTGCTAACATCTACATAACTAACCAGCTCTCCTGACTGAAGAGCTACCACCCATAGCCTTTACCTCCAAAGACAAGGCCATCGTTCTTAAAGGCAGCACGGGAAGTGTAGTTGGGAGAGTCAAGTGAGTATTCCCCTGGCGTGTTGGTAGTAGTCTCCTCAGTTGGTAAGATTGTTTCAGTTACACATACCACCTGAAATTTCAGCTTTTTCAAGGCCCGTTCCGTCTCAGTTGCGTTAGGCACTACCGTGACGTTTTCAGTTAAATCTGAGCCTGAAGAGGCAGGTAAGTGCGTTGGTGCGCTTGATGATGGTCTAGTTGTAGTTGGATCTGGTACACTTGAATTAATTTGAACATCTGCAGTAGGGAAAGGAGACACGTAAAGGTTATGCTTCTGTTAGGTTTGTACTTACTGCGCACACGTTTACAGAAATTGTTACCCAGCCGTTCCCTTCTGCAAATTAGTTGTTGCCTTATCCAGATCAGGCATGCTTATTTCATATGTGTAGCTAAGACACCGATTATGCCCTTTTTATCATCACTCACATGATTAAACACTTGGAGTAAATGCGATGCTCGTTTTGTATTTGCATACCCATAATCTATTCCTCCCGAACAGTACTGAGAGTGGTAATCCATATTAAACACACACACCGACCTCCTGCAGAGCAGAAGGCTTAACTGCAGATTCAAGCTTCAAAAATATTTGCAATACATAACACACTTGAAGATAAATGCTATTTTAGGTACCTTTTATCCTTATTAGGTACCTTCCACAACCTTAAGGGGCCCTGCAAGAAAGCTGGAAAGGGACTCATCGGGAGCGGTAGGACAAGGGGTAATGTCTTTAAACTAAAAGAGGGGACGTTTAGATATTCAGAGGAAAATCTTCACTCAGAGGGTAGTGAGGCCCTGGAACAGGCTTCTCAGAGAAGCTGTGGATGCCCCAGCCCTGGAGGTGTTCAAGGCCAAGCGGATAGGGCTTTGGGCAGCCTGGGCTGGTGGGAAGTGCCCCTGCCCATGGCAGGGGGTTGGAACCAGATGATCTTTAAGGTCCCTTCCAACCTGAGCCGTTTTGTGATTCTGCGATCTGCAAATCTCTGTCATAGGACCTCTCTGTGGAAGGATTAAGTGTTTTGTGTTGTTTTTTTTTTTTCTTTACTTGTCTTCACATCTGATGGAAAACTTCTTTCTTCCAATGGTTGTATCTTGTGATGAAGAACTACTCACTTCCACATTTTCCCTTTAAAATGTGCCATTGCTATAATGCATCCTTCATGCGTCCTTCCACAAAACTTTATTTCTAAGTCAGATCTTTCTTTATGTTGGTGACTCTTTGAAGATTCATCTTAACTGGGTTGCCGTAAAGAGTTTCCTAGGTAAAGGAAGAGCTGTGTGCCCAAGCCAAGCAAAACCAGGAATCCTTTGCTACTTCCCATCGGCAGGCAGCTGTTCAGCTACTTCCAGGAGAGCAGCGCTCATCATGCAGAACAGTTTCTTGGGAAGACAAACACCATCACTCTACATGCCTCCCCCCTTCCTCCTCCTTTCCCCCAGCTGATATTGCTGAGCGTGACACCACATGTTGTGGGACACCCCTTTGGCCAGTCAGGGTCAGCTGTCCTGGCTGCGTCCCCTCCCAGCTCCTTGTGAACCCTCAGCTTGCTTGCAGGCAGAGCAGCACCAGCAGCTGAAATGGCATAGACTCTGTGCAAGTTCTGTTCTGCAACAGCTAATCAAGGTGTGTTATCACCACTGTTTTCATCAAAAATCCAAGCCACAGCATTGTGTGAACCTCTACAAAGATAATTAACTGTCCCAGCTAAAAACCACCAAGGCATATTGGTTAATGTAAGTATACTTTTGCTTTGCTACATTACATTGTGCTTTATCCCAGAGCTAAACTTCAGTAAGAAAGGTTATGGTTCTCTTCAAGATGTTCTCCAACAGTTCCAGCATGAGGAACACACAGATCCATGTTTGTGCATGTGTTCCTGCACCATTCAGGATGACAGAACACAACAGTTGAACATCTGTGGCTTGTCTGAAGGGCTTCGTATCTATTGCACTGTATCTTTAAAAAAAAAAGAAGGAAAACAAGAGAATTGGATGAGCAAAGTTAGTAGAAGTAAACATTTTTTCTCTACTCTTTTTAGTGCAGAAAATTGCTGATGTCCTAGGAAACGAACCGATTCATGTCAGGGCACTGTAATGTTCTAGGTAAAGTCTGAACTTTTAACCTATGAACTTATCTTTTTGGAGGATGACCTTTTGACAAATGTTTGATTTTCGTTTTTTATTTTTCTAATAATGGATCATCCATTATTTTTTATTTTAATTTACTTCTGTTTGTAGCCTGTAATAGCCCCAAATCATTTATCACTGTAAGTATGCATGGCAGCTGTAGGCTGGATGTAGTTTGCAGCTTCATTTCCTATAGCAACTCCTCATGTTGCTACTGGAGAATATTAGGATTTATATTTATTGTGTGACTTCAAGGCACATTTGAGGAGTTTGTTTAGCTTCTTGGGCTGCTAGTATTGGTATATTCTGAAAATATTCTAAAACTTATGGCAGTTGAAATGTCACCAGTTTGTATTTGAACTTTATCTTTTAGTAATTGAATTTATTTTTCAGCAGGCCCAGCAGAAGGTTTGGGAAAAATAATACAAAGATTTCCTCAGAAGGACTGGGAAGATACTCCTTTTCCACAGGGAATAGAGTTGGTAAGTTTGCACTACATTTCATAATTTTTAGAACTTCTTTAACATATAGTTAGAAGATGTGTTTGCCTTCACACAATAACATATTATTTACCTTGACAGGAAATGGAGACAAGTTATGCGAGTAAAGGGGATAGATAATGGCTTTTAGAATAATAATTTATTACTGTTCTTTACTTGTAAGTTGGTATTCCTAGAATACAGTAAGTCTGCTGCAAAGTTACAGTGTATTTATGTTTGGTTTGCGTCAATAAGTTTATCATTGACCACATTTTTTAAAAGCATCCTTCAGATTGCAGATGACTTTTCAAATGATTTTCAAATAAATAAAAATGTGTAATTGTATACTGTAAAATAAATAAAAATAACATCATGATTAATTGGCTTCATTATAATGGTTGGTTTTTCCCAGTACTCTGTCCTGAACAGATAGCATAAGGAGTGCTAAGGAAAACTGTGCTGAACAAGACTGGCATATGGTGATCTATTTTAAATACTCCTTGTGATAATTCATTCTTTCCTTCCCTTGGTCTGATAATGCAATGTGTAGGTTTATCTTATTCATCGAGGTCAGGCATTCATTAGGTACACGCCCCTAAGAAGTCCTGCAGAGAAATGAAATATGTGGTCATACACTGCAAATTAGGTTTCTGAGAAGTCAGAGTGAAACTCACTGCAGTGAACTTAGGAACTTCTGGGACAGGATGAGCTAGGGAAGGAGATGGCCTGTAGGAAGTGTTGCAATAGAAGTCTTTGCACTGCAGGACAAAATCAGCTGCAGAGGACAAAGGCACTGATGCTTCATTAAACCTACTACACAGATATAGCAGGCATAGCAAGCTTTTATTGATATGATACCTTTCACGTGCTGTTTAGCTAGCTCACAGAGTCATGCCTTTGGCTATGTCTTCTCCTGTGTAAGGAGGAAAGGGCATCTTGGTGTTTAATGCTTGCGCCTGCTCTTACGTGGTAGAGGTTTGTGTTCATTGTGTGCTGGTGTACACGACTGGCTGCTCGTTTTCAAGTGTGGTTTAAGTTTCTTCATAGTCAAGCACAATCCTTATGTTCTGGGGGAATGTCATACATTAATTACTGGTGCAAGCATTATTTCCGATACACGTGATGGATAGTTACAGTGCTTGTGGTACACTTGCATAATACTACATTTAGCAATGTAGTGCTGTGCTGAAACAATGGAAGCTCCTGCTTTCTCTGGAGTATTTCTACTACTGTTACAACATTATACCACTATGTATAGCAATTGTTGTTTTTTCTTTGGCTGGGAGCTGTCGTCTTAGTACATGCCTAGCCAGTGTGTATGCTCGGTGAGCACCCAGTTCAGATAAGTGAGTGTTTTACACAGTACACACACTTGCAGATCTTTAGAAGAAAAATAAGGCCTAGGCGTTTTTTGTTCATTTCTAAACCACTCTCTTAGGGTTGAACTAAGTGGTCTGATCTTGCCTTAAACAACTGCAAGCATCTGAAGCATACTAAGGTGTTTTTTTAATCATAAATTACCAATTTCAAAGTAACACAGCTGGTTTACAATGGTGTTTTGAAATAAACGAGCACAGTTTTACTTAAAGCAGTGAAGCTACTTCATACTGTATCTGTACCCAAATGACTCAGTAAGCAAAGGCTTTGATGATTTAAAGTTCCCAAGTAAAACAAAATCTAGCTACCTAAAAGTTAAGGACATCTGTTCTGCTAGTCTGTACAATTATTCAAGTTTTGAATTGCTATCCAAACTTGGTAATAAAATTTTATTTAATTAAGATTGAAGAGATATTGCAAAGGTCATGTACTAAAGTAAATCATTTGTGAGAGTCAGATACTGGCAGGATGTTATGTTCAAGTTTTTGGCTAAGTGTAGCATGAATCAGCATTGGTGGAAAGGAACGAAGAAACACTATGTTACGACTTTCTGCTTGTCCTCTTAAGGACAACATTAATATCATCAAGTTGCTAACAGGCAAACCTGGAAAAAAAGGAGAAAGAAGGTAAAAACAGAATAGTTGACAACAATGTTTGAGAAAGAAGGTAGACATTTTTATGAATCGTACTTAGTTCTATGAAGAATTTGAATTAAAATCTGTTAAGTGTGTTTCCTGCCCTTTGAATGAAGGATCTTTGTGGAATTACATGGTTTCTCTAAATGGGAAATGAAAACCAAACCAAAACAACAATGGCTTGTATTAAAAAAATAAAGTGTTATCCACTGTGTTTTCATGAAGGGAAAAAAAGGTCAAAGCTTTTCATGTCTAGTGTTAGGGTTGAAGGAGGAATTTTATTTTTGAGGTTTAAGCTAGTTCTTCTACCATGAATCATTGAGATTGTTGACTGATAATTGTGGTCATCCCCCACCTCCCCGGGTGTTTTATGCAGTGTATTATTTGTGAGGTTGGACACTGAATGTCTAAGTTACTTGGACAAATAATGTACGTCAAATCAGATAATTCATCGTGGCAGCTAATGGATGATGTGATTTAATACCTTTTCCATTCACGTTGTTAATGGTATTCTTTGAAACAAGGGGCACAGAAATCTCAGAGAAGACCTATGCCCCTACTCACTCCCCAAGTTTTAGTACTTTAACACGGAAAATGCCCTTTTAGAACCCTAGTGATCAGCACAGCTTGTGGAGATGCAGTTTGCCCAAGCTCACCCAAAAACTAATAGACAAAATCCTCCAAGATTGAGGGCTCTTCTCTCCCCACAACCCTGCATATACCCCCAAGTGACTCCAGTTTGGCTGGATTTCTGAAACCTGAATAAAGTCAATGTAGAAAACAGAGTTTTTCATTCACTGTATTTGTTGTTCAGTTAATTTGACATAGATATGGTGAAAATTGGGTTGCTATAAAACATAACTGCAGTTTAAACTTTCCTGAAGTGTATTACATTTGGTGCGTGTATATTCATATTAAGTATCAAGAGTGTTAACTTAAACTGTTTCTATTTTTATATGTGCTGTGTGTTAGAAACATCCTGGTTTTGTTTAACATAAGCGTAAATTCTGAAATAAACACATTGTCCAAAATTCAACAGAAATACACTTTAAGAAATTTTATTGAAGTCAGGAGTTTGAATTTATCTTGGTAGATAAATTTTATGGTTTCTTCTTGTCACTGGTAAGTGAGCAAAGCTATGACAGTGTTCATTAGGTCTTGGTCGGTGTGTTTTTAATAGAGCTTCTACCTGTCTGCATCTCATAAAATGACCTAACGGGACTTTTCTTGATTTTTCATTCTTTGCATTTTCCATTTCTTTCATAGCTTTACAGCTTCTACCTCTGTTTTGTTTATAACTGAACAGAGAAACATTGAGAATGGAGTCACCTGCAAATTCTTGTGAAACATCCTGTAATAATCAATAATCCATTTTAAAAATCTACAATTGCTAATAAGGACACTAATACTTTTTAAACTGTTTGTTAAATGTCGTATAACTGCGAGTAAGGTGTGAGACTTCGTAACATTGCATATTAATATCTACTGACTGCGTCACTTCAAAAGCAGCAGGACGCTCTTCTCCAATGTGCTAGGATCTTCTGTGGGTTATTCAAAGGGCAAAATAGGGAACATATTTTATAATTTCAGCTTAGAATCTGAGCATCTTTAGTTTACTGACAAATTGCAGACCAATGTGAGTTTTCTCATGCATGCTTCTTGGAAATAAGCTGATTTTGAAGAGCAAAGAGAGATTTAAGAACAAGTATTTGTCTCAGAGAAGCATTTAAGTCACTAGCTTCTAGAGTATGCAATTAAAATTTACCAGTGTGATTAGTTGCATGATATTTTAGGTACATATGTTCAGGTATCCTTCGCCATAATTTGTTTTGGAGAAGTTGTTTCAGCTTTACACAAATACACCTTAAGTTTAAAAATAACTCTAAAATCAAGAGAGAGAGACACCGGCTTTATATTAGCATGGTCAAACTTCTTGTTCTCTCTTGTAGAAAGAATCTTTGAGAGCGTATGTTTGCATCAGTTGGCTTTACATTTCTGCATATTTTTCTTATTTATAAGCCAATTTTAATTCTGTTATAAACCTTCCTAGTCATCTTAATTAGTAATACATCAAAGAAGGAAGCTTTGGTATGTAGTGTTACAATGTATACTTGCATACCTTGGTGTGCAGTGTCACCGTGTATACTTGTTTTGGTCAGAGGGCTAAATTACCTAAACTACATGTCATTTGCATTACTCAGAGTTAGGAGGATAATGCTAATTAGGCCAATGAAAGTTACACTTGGAAACAGATTCATTGTCTAAAATTGGATACAGTATATTTGCAGTTTGTGAGTAAAGGGAAGAAAATTTCCCTGTCTAACCGTTAGTAGAGCTATCAGTTATTCATAATTTTAATTTCAGACATAGACAAGTGGACAACTGAACATACATTTCTATACAAGCCAATGGCCTATCCAAATAACTACTTACAGTTACATCTTATAATTATAAAAAAAATTATATATTTTTTTCCTTTGGAGAAAGGCATTACACGCATTATGATGCAAAGAAAAATGCTTCTGAAGAAAGACTGCGTGCATTCCCTTGAGAGCAAGCAGGATGCTTGCCTCCTCTTAGAGGAGGAGTTGATGTTGGTATGAGCATACTATGCACTGGTGTTGATTTCAGCATTTCTAGATGTTTAAGCAGCTTCAGATATGAGCTCTTAACTATACATGATATATGTCTTTTATGAAGTACTGGATTCAGCTGCCAGATTCCAACTAACCTGAGACTTGGAATATGAGAAAAAAATAATCAAATGAGTGTAAGGAAAGATGTTTTTGCATTTTCAAAGCATGTCTGAATTTTGACTGACCTAAAAGATCTCAATCTTTTGACAAAACCGTCTTTGGAGTCCTGTACAGCTTTCTACTTCACAAGGATGTACAGTTCTGAAGAGTGACTAACAGCTACACCTCTGAGATCTTACGCAGATAGATAACGCTGTTAGAGCTTCACAGCGGGGACAGGGGAGAAGAAAGCTATCAAATCAAAACAAACAAACAAAACCAACAAAAAATCAACCACCTAATTTGTCTTCATGGTTGTGATGTAAAACAGAGTTGCTATCAGTCAATTGAAGACATTTTAAAGTAAAACAGATCTTAAAGTAGTGATTGCCTAAACTTCTAGAGATTTGCGACAGAGTCTCTGAAAATCATAGAGTCATTAGACATTGCTACAGAAGAGATACTCTTAAAATTCAAGTGCTAATCATTTAGTGTTATTTTTGTTTTACTGCTTTGGTGTAATGCTTGTTTTCTGAAAAAAAAAAAAAAAAAAAAAAAAAAATCTGATACCTGAACATTTTACCTATATTTTAAATAAGGCATAAGGGAGAAACTGGGTTGCAAATGAGCTAGCTACAGCCTGAAGTGATTAAAGTTTTAAGGGGGTTAATCTTTAAATGCTTCAGTCTTAACTCACTGATCTGCAGGCCAATTTTTCTGCAACATTAATGCTTTTAAGAACCTGAATAAAGGCTTGTCTGCAGTGTCTGCTTAACCTTCAGTGACCTTTATCAGCTCTAGATATTTTGGTTTTGATTTTTTTTCCCTCTTTCCTCTCAGATGTTTTTTTTTTAGCTTTCAAAAATCATTGTGTATATAATTATGTAATGAACAACTACATCACAGAGCTTAAGGTAGTATTTCTAAATGCATTGCAGTTTTCTTTCCTTCTCATTGTCTTGCAGCACTGGTGCTTTCAGCAGTGTAGTAGAAAACAGATGATCACAAAAGTACAGCTAACATTTTTATTGGAGTTTTATTATGGACTCGGTTTATATTCCTTTAACTTGTCTATGTTAGCCTCCAGTGGAAATCTTTACAGTGCCATAAATGTGTTGTGTTTTACAGCAGTGTCTCTGCTGTACTGTAAAATAGTTATATTCAGGTTTTAGAATCCCACTACTCTTACTGATTGGATTGTAACTTCTGGATTTTGTAGATTAGAGGGGTAAAGTAATTTGATATTGAAATCTAAGGACTTGCAAGTAGTCCTTGTGTAGCAAAACTTGGTCCTACTTGACAAAATACCATGAAAGGATGCAATGAAAATGTTTGATCCATTTTTTTCATTTGTCGACAAACTGTAAAAACCAAATAAACAAGGAACACAGCATAACATAGGCAACACTTTTGGTAAAAAACAGTTAAAATATTGAGGGAACACCTGTTTGGACATACTGTGTTCACAGGATGATTCTGATGTAGTCCCAAGTACACAGAAATGAATGCTGATGTATTTATGTGCACTCTAACATCCAGATCTGTTGTTACATGAAAGTCCTGTTTTCCATCTGCTTCTTGTGCCGTATGCACTTGACCTTGTCTAAGTGGTATACAGGTGTCAGCATTTCCTCGTCCTTTGTTTTTGCAAACAAGAGTGTTGTGCACGTTGAGCTAATCACAAACCAAGGAAGTTTAACTTTTTGAAAAAGTGAATGCTGCTCTGAGTTGGCCAGGTTGGATATAAGAAGACTTCAGATAAGTAAGAGACTACTGCAGAAGGGAAGAGAACGAACTGTTGTTCTTATCTTTTGAAAATAAGGTGAGTAATAGCGTATGGATACTATAGCAAAGAAAATGTAGTGTAAATAGTAGGAAACATTTAAATAGAGCTTAGAATAAAAATTTTGGTCAGTATTCATTTTTGATCTCAGAAAATATCAGGGAGGAATGACTTTTGTGAGGTTAATAGTGAGGCATGAAAGCAGAGTAGCCTGCATCATCTTCTGAGGTTCTTTTTTGATTTGTTAATCTGGAGGCTTTGAATCTCTGTCCATCTGCTTGTTTGCTCCCTCTGCAGAGAGGGACAGTGGTAACTAGCAGGTGTTTCCTCTAGAACTTTATCCTTGCTGGCCAGAATTCTTTTTGTCACTGTCAGATCAGGTTCCTGTACCTATCTCATAGGAAGATAGAAAATTAAAATTAGAAAAATGTGACAATACAGCAGGACATTGAAGTGAAATGCCTCAGAATCACGTAACAACTTGTTGTTTAAAATTTGCATGTCTTGTAAGAAATTGGATTTTTTTATTATTTTTTTTAAAGCTTGACATGCTGTAATTTTTGCATCTTTGGACTGAAATTTCTGTTTGTATTTTTTTTTCACTGTGTGTTTGTACAGTGAGCTGAGAATTTGTGTGATTTCAGAGAGAGACAGAAAGCAAGACTTGTCTGCTGAATTCATAACTATATATTCAGTTGTCACACAGCTGTCCTTTCTAGGGTTTTGTGAAGGAGCAGAGAGGCAGATAATGTGCATCTAATCAAATACAGTCTATTGGGCTGAATACAAGATTGTGAAATTTGAACTGGGTCATTGAATGTGTTCTGGGAATCCAGAAATAATTTATCTGTGAAGTTGATTCATATGAACATAAATCAGTTTGGAATGTTTTCTAATAGTTCAAGAAAACAGAGTAATGGAAAATAACCTTACTTTATGTTTTTCTAAATAATTTTTTAATGGATTGTATTTTGTTAAAATCGATTGTGTTGGTTCTAAGAGTTTCTAATCCATAGTACTTATAAATTGGGATCCTTCTCTCAGTTTGATCAACTTTTTAATTTTAACTTTTTATGTCAATTCTGTTACATTTGACACAGGTTTCTTCTGACTTAAATCATTTGGGCAATTTTAAAGATTGGCTTCTTCAACTTCAAAAATGTTTGTGGTACCTTTATACGGTGTAAGTGATTATTCATATTGTGTTATAAAAGGTGTATTTCAGTTGTGTTCATTTAAAAAATAATTAAAGCAAGTGACAGATTTTAAGTAGTTGAAAGACTTTCCAATTTGGTGTATTCTGTGTGCTGCAGCTCACTGTTAGCCCTTGTATTACTCAATTAGAAGCCAAACCAGTATTTGTACAGAGACTTTTTACTGTTCCCAATTTATTTAAATTTATTTAACCCCTGTTTTTAATTTCTAGACAGGGCAGAGCAGTTGAGTGCTTTAAGTGTACACATGGCACCGTTACCTGTGCAGGCTTGGGGAGAAAGCTGGCTTGAGCTGTTCAGCACCTCACAGAGACTGTGCCATGTAGAGCCCTAGGGAAAGGACTTGGAGGCTTCTTTCTTTTTTTTTTTTTTTTTTTTTTTTTTTTTTTTCAAAAGTACCTCCACTAACTTGAATTCAACTGCTTTTGATACTTAAAGATCCTGAGGCTGGTGACATTGGTTTGTTCGGTTATAAAGCACAGACTACTTAGTACTATTTCAGTATGGTATGTAGGTGCCAGCTTTTGAATAATTGCATGGAATTGGCAAAAACATGTTCAGATCTTTCAGTTTTATTGTACGGCATTTTATACTCTAGTTCTGTTTTGTCCATTACCTCACAACTTGCAGAATCTGGTATTTGTAGATAGAAAAAGGACAATCTTATGAATTAACTTGTAGGTTTGAAGATTTAAAAGGAGCTAAGCTATTTAGATGGCCTTCCTCCTATATTATTCTGTATTAATTTCTGGTATGGTCTAACCTCTGGGATCTATATGCACATTTATAATAAAGTGTTTATAGTAGGATTTGGTAAATAGCTGCGAGAATAATGAAGATAGCTCCTTATTTTAAGTAAAAGTTGATAATCTAATTTTATGGAGTTCACTTTTGATCATAGTAAAGTACGAGTGAAGCCATAAGCATGGCTTCTTAATAGTGAATTTTGAGTCTCAAATCAATATTGTAGAACCTGTAATTTTGTTATTAGTTTACCTGAGCTTTTCCTAGCATTAACTTTTCTTCTGACTTCATTGGGTTGTGAATGTCAGATACAAAACAGTGTAGGACAACCCCCTTAGAAGTGGTGGATTTCTAAGACGAGAGCGTTAATGATACGGTTTGATCTGTAAAGTGATATGGCCTTATTTAGTGTTGCTAAAAGAGACCTATCTGACCTGTGTTTAGTTACAGAGTCTTTAGGTTCTTCAGGGACTTGCTGTCAAAGGATCCTTTGACGAGGTGCTTTTATTTAGCTGTAATGGACACCAGGATAAACTAGAAGATAATTTATTTCTGTATCAACAGTAGAGTAATAAATTAAGCATTTGAACCGGTATGTAGTATGGTTCTCTGAAGCTTCAGCTTTCTCCGGTTTGGAGATAAGGCAGTTCAGACTTCAGCTGAAGTCAGTGTTATTGGTATGGTGATCTCTTTAAGGTTTGCAGTTTTTTCTCAGCTTGCAACTTAGTAAATCAGAGCTGCAGAGTGAACCTAGACAAAGGGAAGGAACAATGGTACCCAAATCTTCTTTTGAATGACTTTTGGAACTCAAGGGCAGGGCTTCCCTGGCAGTATATGGCAAATCTTGTTATTCCTAATGCAAGTTGAGGAGATACAGGAGATAGGACATCACGTTTCACCTCACCTTCTCTATGGACATGTACAAGTGTCCATAATCAAACAATCTGTGTTTTGATCTAACTCTTACCGTTACCCTATTCCTTTATTTATGTATCTGCATGCTCCACATGTTTCCGTAATATTAAAATACCGCAGTACTGATCTCCATTTTGCGTTACATTGGGGGGGGGGAGAAAAAAAAAAAAAGAACAAAACCCCAAACCAAAAATCCTCTGCATATTTAAAACAGAAACTTGATCATTATGTGGTGTTCCTGAAGTGATTTTTTCCCCATATTTTTTGATTTGTGTATCAAACGAAGGTACTATTGTTCTTTTTGAAACAACTATTCTGTCTAGATTTTGTCATAAAGATGTCCTGTTGCTCATCTTTTTCTTGCACTGGCTGGTTTCTTAATCTTTCATGAGAAACCATCTTTTATTTATGTCAACAAAAGGAGATATAAAAAATAGATCACACTCAGTTACTTAATAGGTTTTCAGTTATCCTCAAGTCAAAAATGTCTTTGTTCTTTTTCTGTTGAAAGAACACATGTTCTGACATGAGTCTTTCCAAAGTTACATTCACTAAAGCAACCAATATATGCATAAAATTAGGAATAAAACAATGCAATAAATAGTGGGCAATAATACATCCCTCCCCCTGTAAAATGGTCTACTTACCAAGCTGCTAATATTCCTGTTGTTATTCAGTAATAAATTGTGAGGAGTTAACGTAAGAGCTGGCTTCCTGCTTTTTTACTTCCATGATTTCAGAATTTAACAGTTAAGTCCTTTACCTAAGTAAAGGTAATTAAATTCAAGCCCATGGTAGCGTCTCTGTAAATAAACTGTGATGGGGCAAACTCAGAGTATGTGATCACTTTGCAATATACTGTGCCAGTCTACACATTGGATTTTAATTGAGCAAATATGATGTTAGTATTAAAAATGCCCAATTAAATTACGATTCTGTTGCTTTATCTTAGGCTCCCTTGGGAGCTAAGAGCTCAGGAAACAATTAATTCTTCTAAAAAATATAAATTCAGTCTAAGAGAGGGTATCTACTTTTGTAATTTACTACAAAAATCTACTTTATAATGTAATATTGTGAAAGCTAGCACAAGTCCACTTTTCCAAATGCCATATACAAGATCATCCTCTGTTCATTTTTCAGCTGTAAAAGTTGTAAAGCTGTAACCCTATAGCATGTAGAAGAGAGATGTTCATTAAAGTAATGGCTTATAAGTTTAGAATGAATAACGAATTAGATTTAATACCAAAATAGTGGGATAAGAAGTAGGTACTAAAGTTACAGAGTGCATTTGTGACCTCAGTATTTTTTAACATTCTTTGAATTCCAGATTTGTCTGCTTCTCGGCATCACCTCATGATTATTTGCTATAACTGCATACCAGAAAAGCTTATTTCACAATGATTTTCCTTCATTCTAGACCAGTAATATACTTGTAGAGACTTGTTGGCATTTGCAATTTTTAAGATTTGTTAGACCATTTTCATATCAGTTTCACGTCGTGTATATTGAATTTGATCTCCGCCTCTCAAATAATAAAGGAATGGGCAAGACCTCTTGAAAAGGGGTGTGGGGTGTGGTGGGAGGAGAGTACATTTTCCTCCCCCAGATTTAGGCATCTTGCTGGTACGACCAAGATGTTTTAGCAGCAGTAACTTCTGTATTAGAAGCTTTTAAGCATCCACAGCAAGCTGTATTTACCCCGAGAAACAAAAATTGCATAGAAAAATCAGTTGTTGCTAAATTGTTTACATGAGTGCACTTTCAGAGCTTTCTGTTTTAAAATTCAAGATTTGTGTCTTGTTCCACTTTGATCAGTAGTATTACTTAAAATGTTCTGGCCATTTCATGTTTGAATGTCTTTAATCTAAAAGATTAGCAGTATTTCCAATTGTGTAGTTGGAAAACTGTTTTGGAATATTGTAATAAATAAATATCTACTATTTTCTTTGTTCTTGGGTAATACAACTGTGTAAATTTGACATGAAATGGGAAAGAGTTTCCAATTTATGTAACTGAAGAGATATAAAATGAACAGAGATACATTAAATAACAATCTTCTTGTCAAGACTGATTAGGCTTGAGGCATTTTAGATGTTAGTTTTTTGTAATAGTATGACTCAGATGAAGAAAATAAGTGGTTGAGTTATTTTCAGTATGCCCGAGAAATCATATAGTAGTCATAAATTCTATGGAATCATATGTGGTTAATGAATATTTCAGAATGTTTCAATTGAGTTTAAAACGAAGGCATATCAATATTCAATTTTGTTTATTCTGGCCTGCCACAAACATACTTTTTTTTGTACTTGGTATGGAAAAGGTCGAGTAGTTAGTTTTCAGTTAAGTGTTCAATAATACATTTTCCCAGATGTTCAAGTTTAATTCCAAGGTGAATAAATATTAACAATAAAGGATTAACAATTAACAATTAAGGAAAATAAAACAATATCTGGTCTTGTGCTGACATTGGCTTTAGACTGCAAGCAGTATGGTGGTATTGTGGAAGAGTTCAGCTAAAACCACTTAACTCTTCAGTTTCTGAGTTCAAACTGAGTTAATAGAGGAAATTGAAGAGGGCCGATTTTATTAAATCGCTTCTTAGTTTGTTAAAATTGAAAGGCAGATACAGTTTAACCAAAGAAACTGAGCCTGCTTAAAAGGTTTTTTTAGCTGCACATCTTTCAAAACTCACCTTTAAGCTTGCAAGAATTCTTCAGAGTTGCAGAAAATAAGATTATTTCCCCGTACTCTTCATTCATTTTTTTAACTTTTTTTCTGTAGGAACTATGAGTGCATTACATAAGTAATTTTTAAAGATTTTTTTTTTCTGTTTGTAATTTGATGGTAGTAAAAACAATTTTGTTAAAATGGTTACCCAAGCAGGAACATTCTCTGTCATGTTTTATGTTTTTTTTTTTTTGTTTGTTTGTTTTTTCCTTTTTTTCTGATGAAACCTTTTTAGATTATCACCCTGTAAGTAGGCACCTATTCTAAGTATCCTCAGTTAATTTGTTAAATGCATAGATGTGATCTGTACTAAAGCATTTTAGGGTGTGTAGTATGGGATAATAGTGACATACTTCATGTATTATTAACTATTAAGGTGTGTCATTATTACAGCATATGCACACCCTATTCTGCCTTACTGCTTAAATATGATAAGCTTATAAGCTTTCCTTTTAAAGTATTAATTTACTGTGATGAGTTGGGTAATAGGATATTTATGTACATTATTTTACCTATTATGGATGATACTTGCATGTAGGTTGCAAAAGCAGTGCTGCAGTGGAATCCGTAATTAAATTGAAAAAAGGGATTGAACTTAGTCGTGGTTTCTGAAGAATATTCAAAGAAATAAACTTAATGGTTCTTAGCTCTTCAGATTATCAATTTTAAGGGTGGCAGAAAACATACCTTTCCAATCTTGGTTTTCTAGTATTTTGTGTCTTACACTGTATGAAGTATAAATGGATTGATCCTAACTCTGAGTTATTTAGCATTTTGTTTTAATACCATTTATTCTCTGCCTTAGGTGTTTTTTCCTTTGAGGTGTGGGATTGGAATTGCTCTCTATGCCAGAATTGATCCAGTATAAGAGAAGACCACACAACTGTAGCTTCTATCTAGAAAGACGTGAACAGGGAGGACTAAGTTATATAGCAGGGAGAACTAAGTTATATCAGACCCCATATGAGAGAGTACAGAAAAGATGTGTGCTGTCGTTCTACTGAGACAGTGTTAGGGTGACTTGTTTAAATTTCAAGTTGTAGAAACTGTAGTCGGCTTTTTGCAAAGTTCTTACTAGATATAAAAGCAGAACCTTCTATTTCCCTATTTTTTCCTTCTATTTCTGTTTTTTATTATGTGCTTTATTGCTACAGAGCCCATATCAATGTTGGAAGTCTGTGTTTTAAACATCAGTTTTAGCAGTGTAACAGATAAGTGAGGGTAGATATATTAATTCTGCCGCAACTAGGAACATTATAGCTACAAAGAAGCTGAGCTACTTTCTGTAGGTCAAACAAGGTTTATGGGACAGTGCTGTAAGCAAAGTTTTGCGTTCGTGAGACTCCTGGAATAATTACACTGAATAGCAATGGATATCCAGGATCAGAAGAGAAGTCTGTCAGATATATTGTCCAAAAACCATCAAGAATTGGCACTAGGTAGTTTGGGAAGGCGTGCAAGGTATCATGAGATGGCACACTGTTGCTTCTTTTTATATATAATGGCATATGCTGGTCTAATTTTAAGCAATTGGTAGTAGGAAGTGAAAACTGTGATCAATAACTAACTTTGTGTTTTGTTCATTTGGAACTCTTGGAATACCACTCTCCCCATTCCTGGTGATTTGATTATTTGAATTTAGTTTTTGTTTTCTGAAATAGATATCTTTTGCTCCAAAATACAGGTTTGTTGTGGGAGCTTCCCCAGATGTCTCCCCACTATATCTGAATATAGAAAATTCTTACTGTCTGGGGGGGGTTCTAGCTAAGCCTTTCTTGAGTGATCATCTTTCCTTTAGTCATCCACTCTTCTCACCAGTTTTTACAAACTTTATACTTGTGATGTATTTGGAAATTTTTTCATTAGTCAGTATGCTTTTTATTTTATTCCTCAGCAAGCTTCACCACCAGATTTGTTGATTAGCTCTGCTGGTAATTTTACACTTCATCTGCCAGTGTTGGAGAGTTTGTGCTCATTTTTACTTTCCTCAACTGGGATGAGTTTTGTTTTTTGTGTTTATTTTATTTTTTATTTTTTTGACATTCCTACTGTTCTCAAAAAATAAGTCTGGTTGCTGTATGATAGCAGGAAAATCAGCTTTTCTGTAAATACGTAGACTGTCAGATCCCTTAGAATAGGATTCCATGGGCATTTCACGTAATGTGCTCTGACATCAGTAGACTTCACAAACTCATCACCGTTTTTTGGGGCCGGTCAAATCTTTGTGAATTTTGTCACAATGACATGCCACAGACAAAGCTGCTACATGTTATTGCTGTTATTTGTTATATTCCCACTCCCCTGGCTTTGGAGTCTGCTTGTCCTACAACCTGGGATCATTGCTACGAGATTGTTTTGTGCTGCTTTGTTGGCCCAGCCTGGCCTGAAGGGCCTGCTGCTTTCCTGGCAGAGAAGCAGCTGCATCATATTTGGAGGGGCAGTGCCTTGGGCCCAGCTCAACAAGGGAGCTGCATGGGCCACCTCCTTGTGGCTTGGGATGTGACAGGAGGAAGGAAGACAAATTGGTTAGTCTGGGTGCTGATCTTTCAGCTTTTTCATACTTACTGTCAAATTTTTCTTTTCAATTGATATTTGATGCAAGAACATCTAATAAATGTTTAAAAGTTGAGAAGAATGCTTTTAATGAGTTTTACCAAACAGGCATTTTGACTCTGAAATTTCCAACCAAGTTGCCAAGAGTGTGCTTTCATGAAAGCACGTGGCCAGCTTACTCGTGTTCATTTGAAACAGAGCTTTGAAGCTTGTGGTGTTTATCACTGCTTGAATTTTCCTTGCGATGAACTGTTTTGAAATTTCCATAACAAATCTCCTGTTTGCGATTATTTCCTCTTTGAAATTAATTAGTGCATATTTTCATTGCACAGTAAAGAAATAAAAATGCAAACAGCATATTTTTGTTTTTGTGTGTACGACTTGTTTACCAGAGTCACATTATTGGAAGTGGTCCTTGAACATATTCTATATGACGTCCTAAGCAGGGGGGAAGGAAAGCCCCCTACAATAGGTATGTCTGAAACCAACCAACACATTGAAACAGAAGAATATATATGTGTTTGTCTTCCTGCAATTGACTTGAATGTCAGGGGCTGTAAGTGTTGAATTTTCCTGATTAAGTCCCTTTCTTCCCTTTGTGAGAGTCAGACTTGAAGAGAGAAAACAATTCAGGTCAGTCATCTTTGCTGAGGAACCTGAATAAGATGCTTGGATGCTCCTCTCACTAGGAGGGAGAAGGATTAAAGCCACACATCCTCCAGTCCTGACCAAAGTGGGTATTACTGGGACCCATGAATTAGACTAGTCTTGATTTTTCAATCAATGTTATACTGACTGGCTTTACTTTGATAGGAAAATGAAAAGATTTTACTTAACAGCTATACCAGTACTTACAGAACACTTTACCTTACTTGTGGCACTTGTGGAATTTTTTTATTTTTTATTAAAAAAAAATAATAAATCAGGCTCTAATTCCAATGCTGTATCCCATAAATTTTGCACAGGACTGCAATTCTCAAGTGATGTTTTCTGTTATAGTAAACATTACTAATGATCTAATCTAGAAAAGAATTATAATGCTTGAGGTCATGAACCTAATCCTTGGAAGCACCACGGGTCATAATTAGAGATGAGTTTCGTCAGTGTGATTATGTGTATGAATATATGTAAAATAAAAACAATCAGTTTTTTCAAATATATATATTTTTAGAATTTCTGGATAGTGAAAGAGAGGGTGACTTCCAGAGCTTCATTGCATTTCTACGGTGGCTTTTAAAACGCCTGTATATAAGTAATTTCATAGTTTAAATTGAAACTAAGCAAAAATGTGTGGACTGATGCTTAGTAATTTTTGTCTTACATATACTGGCTATCTCAGTACAGGTTATTCACTTTAAAGAATACAAGAATGTATTTCCCTTTTAGTAATGCAGTCTTTGCCATATTTTGAATCAAATTAGTCATGATCTTAAACAGAACTTAGGAACAAGCTTTGTGTAATACTTTGTTGAGGAGAGGGGCAAGAAGCTTGTTAAAGTCCATTAAATGTTGACATACATTTCCACAACAATTTGTGAGTACTTTTGTGAGGACTTAGTGGAAATGATGAAACAGAATATTTTTCTTAGATTTTTTTTCTCTTTTTAGCTGGCTATATTCCTTTTTTATTCATTTTTTTGAGATTTTCCTTTCCTAAGAAATCTATTAGGGAAAAAAAAAACAAACACAAAAAAACAACAACCTGCTGTCTCTGGAAATAATTAGTTTAGATGAGACATTAGGATTATGCATAAATATGAACACTTCAATTTTTCCTAACCTTTAACATTTGATAATATGATAACTTCCTCTGTATATGATTTCTAACATTAGTTTTGCAAGTTTAGACTTAGCAGGCCTCATGCAAATTGGTAATGAGTTCTGCTTGCACATTTGTATAGAATGTAGTGCAAGCATGCATGACTATAACATTTTATTGTGTTGTGCCGTAGTGTTTTGTTTTGATGTTGGGATTAAAGGAAAATATTTAGTTAAGTATTTAGCATCTGAAGTTATTTTTGCTGTCTCATTTTGAGTATCTAAGCCTTGGCGCTTCAGACTGTCCTTGTTGAAGTGAATTGACATTGAAGAACCCATCTGTTAGAATAACCAGTAGAAGCTGGTTCACATCAGTTGCATGAAGAAACCACAAGTATCTGGCTTCCAGCGAATACTGGAATCTGATACTGGAAGATACTATCTAGCGGATACTAGATTGAGCAGTCACAAAAAAAGCAGTGCTTCAGTCAATTTTCCTTTACTTTTTTTCCCTTTACTCTGAAGTAAAAGTCTCTTTGTTAATTCTTAATGTTGCACAAAGATGTATTTTAAGTACTTAAACGTATTCTGTGATTTCACTTCAGGAAGAGCATTATACAATGTATGATTTGCAAGTCCAGGGATTTTTTTTATGAATTTATTTTTTACTGCTTTTATGTGAGAGATGGTAATATTTAACCACCTTTATTATTACACTTTTGGTTAAAAGTACCTTTCTGTTTTCTTTATGCTGAGATACATAACTTCCTACTACAACTGAGATTAATGAAGCTAAGGAATGCTGCCTTGGCTCGACCACTTGTAGTCCCTCAGTCACATTCTCTGCAGTCTGCCTGGTGCATAGGATGCTGGAGTGGAGACAAGGAATTGCACTGTGGTCCAGCTGCAGCCTCTTTCCATCACCTGAACTTTCTTCCTCCTGCTCTCTTACCCTATCCCACTAATCAGTTTAAAAAATAATGGCATGGGGGAAATTAAGCAGTTGGTAGGCTATTACTTGTTTCTTGTGAATAATATTTTGACGATCATTGCTTAATATTTTGGATAAGCATCCTTTTTTTTATCTTGCATGCAGAGAGAGAGGTTATCCTGAAGAAAAAGCAGGAGATACTCAAGTGTATATATAATATAGCAGTCCTTTAGGAAAGAAGCCAAAATACAGTGGATGTGAGAAACAAATAATTGCCTCAACATTACAGGTCATCTGTTTGTGTGCAAGAGAATTCTTATTGGTAGGAGGTTTGCAATTTGACCATCATCATACTTACTGTTCTTTCAGCTTGCAGCTGAGAAGGTGAGGTGACATCACCTGATTATACACTATATTCAAAAGTGAAGAGAGCTCTCAAATCTTTCTGTCCCCAGATTTAAAATAATTTTAAATGACTGATTTGCTTAAAGTAAATGGATGTGTATGTATTTACGCACACAAATGATGTATGTGTACATACAGACACACATGTATATATAAAAATAAAATCAGGGCTCACTGCAAGATATTTTTTTCAGGTGTTTACTGAGTCTTTGCAAGTGATTGCTCCTACAGATCAAATTTCAGAGGTGGAATTTTAGAAATTTTCTAATTCCATCTGTAACTTTAAATGTAACATGTAACTGCCTGATCTACTAGCTGTTCCATTAAGCACATTCTATCAGTACTAATTTTACGGTATCCCATTTTTGAATAATCTCCATCCTTGAAGGGGCTTTCAAGACTGACTTGGTAAAGCCATGAGCAGTCAGGTCTAAATTCAGGGTTTAGCCTACGTTGAGCAGGAGGCTGGACTTAGACCTCCTGAGGCACCTTCTTCCACAGGCCCTCCTGTGATCTGTACCATCTCGCCTGTCATACGTGTGCCCAGCTTGGTGATGAGAACAAAGAACTCTGCAGTGGGATTACATCTAGATATCTGGATTAAAGCTGCATCCCACCTTGTCACAGATGACTTTGCAGAGTTAAAGACTGTTGGTATAAAGAGAAGAGAATCCTTACTGAGGATTTTTTTAAAAAAAAAAAAAAAAAAAAAAAAGGCATGTGCTTTCCATTCTAAATTCTTCCCATTCCTGTGAAGTTCAGTGTAGCTTTACATTTCCATGTGTCTTGGGAAAAAACCTTTGGGGTCAAAGGAAAGTTTATTTAAATCATTGGTAAGTAAAGGAAAAAATGTTGTAGAAATCCATGTCTGATTTGAGTTTAAACTACTTAAGTAGTTTGAGTTTGTAAGGTGAATTTATTTGCATTCAAGTATTTTGAATTTCCTTTGAAATCATTTATTGTTAATTTGTTGGCAATCCATGTGCAATTTTATGCATCTCTTCCTGATGCATATTTCCAATCTTAATTTTTAGTGAAAAGTCTAGAGTTGTAGAAATAGGAAAATATCAGTTGTAATTGTGCTGAGAGCAAACACTGATGTGAACTTTTCTGAGAACTTGAGGGACTTTTTGGTGAGATACAGTGTTTTTCCACAGTGAAGTTTTCTTTTGAAAACATTTCAGTTGATATTTTCCTATATTTTTCAATTGTAGATTTTTAGAGAAAGAAGGGATGATATTCCGTATAAAAAAGTATGAAATAGTTCCTGGTACTGATATAAATTTATTGAATTTACAAAACTTTCTTTCTTTGGACGTCAGGCTCCTGTGTAATACTTAGTGACATATTTTATGGTAGGACTTTTAACCTTGGAATTTTAGTGGTTTGTTTGGGGAAAAGCTGTATATTGGAAAAGTATCTGGTAATTCAACTAGTTTTAGCTAGTTTGTCAGTGTTTTTGTGCGTGTGTGTGTGAATTATAGTAAAGCTATCGGAAAAGAAAATGGGCTGTGTCTACATACTTATTTTAGTATCTTTTTAGGCTTGAAGTATTTTTAAACAGTTTTATTCAGTAAAAACATCTGCAAGTTTACTCTAGAACTTGTACTTTTACATAGCAGAGCAAATCAGTGACGTGTGTTTCTTATTACTTCAACTTCTATAGTCTAGAACTCAACGCGAAACAGGACACAGTAATGTCCTAGATGCTGAAATGTATTTCCTAGTTAAAACTTAGAGTCCCGCAGGCCAGGGAGTTGCATTTGCCTTCATTGAACACGATGAGGTTCCTGACAGAGTCCATTTCTGTGATCAGAACAGGACTGCTTCAGTAAGTCAGCTGCTCCCCTCCCTGTCCCAGCTGGTATCATCTGCATTTTTGGCACCTTCATGCCCAAGCATCAGCTGGCTCAGCTGGAACAGGACTAGAAAGTAGAATTGCAAAGAAGACCATATTGACAGATTTTATGTATTTTGATTTCTGAATAAATCTTTTCTATATTTTAATATTTTATTACCTGCACAAATAGATACAGTTCTTCTCTTGCACTCAGAGAAATGCAACTGATTGCAGGTAAAATACTCAATTTGCGGTTGTAAACCGTTAATTTTTAATAACTTTTTTCTTAGTTATGTTAGCATTACCGGAATGATTGTTATTTCTCTTTGGCTTCATCCCATTAGCTACCTTAAAGGAAAAGTTTGCATTCACACAATTATTTCTCCCTCAGGCAATATCATTTTTTCCATCTACTTTTGTATTTCCTCTTATTGATGCTTTTTTTAGTAGTCTGAAAGTATATAAGAATCCGAAAACAGTAAGTACATTGTCTATTTGCCATTGCAGTTTGATTTTTAATGTTTAGAGACAAAATAATGCGACCACTGCATTGCAAAATGGCCTTACTGCAGCATGAGGTGGGCAGAGCTGAATCCCAGCATATGCAGCTCATGGCATGACTGCATGGCTCGCGCACATCTTGTGACTAATTCTGTATCCATAGCAGTGCATTCCAGCTCTCCTTGTGCTCCTCGGCCAGCATCACTGGAGTCCTTGCTCTGTGAAGGGGCTGTGGCTGCCCTTCTGCAGCTGACCGTAGGGAACAGCAGCTTCTTCAGCTGTACGGAGCTCATCCAGGGACTGCTGGTGTGACCTGTTAACAAAACCAAGTGCTCATTTCCAAATTACCTTTTAGAGGATCTTGATGGAAATCAATGCATTTTTAAAGCAAAGCATTGATGAGATGCTGAAGTGTAATACAGGAGATGGGCCTGTTGATTAATTGCTACAAGGTTTCCAACATTTTGATGTAATTAGCGACCTACTTCACAAGCCTCCACTTGAAAAAGATGTCTGCATATGACATTTCTGGAGAATGCAGATAGGCTGAAAATACATTTTGTCTTCTTAACCTTTAACAGGTATTGACAGGAAACTTGCATTTTACTGTGGAGTTGTTTTCAGTGCTCCATTGAATCACATGGTTTCTGTTTATTTTTCACAAAGAGAACCAAGTACACAATATATTGGTTTTAGTAATTGCTGTGCCTTGGCTTATACTATGTCAGCAGCATCTGTTTTATAGCAATGTGCAGTGTTTGTAGAAACTTGTACAAGAGGCTCTCTTCTGGCTCACCAGATCTCTGGTCAAAAGTTATTGGAGGCCTTGAAGCTCTTCCCTGTGCATCTGCTGTCAGCCCTATTGAGAAGCAGAGTACCTGCTTGGTTAACTCCAAGGTACCTTTCCTTATGATAAGCAATGCTGATCAGCTGATGTGTTTGGTAGGAATTTTGTAGGATATGGATGTCTACAGAAAAATGCAGTGAAGGTAAAAATGGCAAACATCATGTTCAGTTGGTCTGAAAGCATGCTGCTTTGTCCTTTCCTGGGAGGGTGAGCCAAGTTGTTCTTCCTTGTGCTCTGGGTGGGCTTTCTCATCCCTGCACTTGTATTGATTGTAATTTGTACACTTAAAATGTGAGAAACAGATGCTGCAAGAGCTGGACAAATAAATTAGCATGCTTTATCACCTGCTTATTTAATTTTCAGGAAAAGAAGCCCTTAAGCAATTCAGAAATTTGTTTCATGTCAATGTGTGAACTTTATTTTCTAATCTCTTCCATCATAGAGGTCTAATTGTGGCCAATAGGCAAATTTTTCTTTAAACTTTTTAAACGCTTAAACAAGCCTACTGGCCAGAACAGTGTGATTTGTATTTTGCCTTTTAATTTCGTAGAAGAACAATTTTTAATCACAGGTTAAATTTTGAATTATTTAGATTATGAAACTCTATTAGTGTATTTTTATTATTTGTGTATATAATTTCAGGAAACGACGTGAAAGATGAAGCCATCCATAATGTGTTGTACTTACCTACTATCTGTATCATATGAAATTATTTTTAATAACTCATTTTTTGTGTTATTAAAACACTCAAAACTGAAGTGATCTACTGCAAGAGCTTTTCTAATTAAAATAACTGTTGGCAAAGTGGGATGTTTTCTCTATAAAAATGCTAAACATTAACTCTTTTCATCTTCAATATAAGTTTATTTTTGTGTTTACAAAGTGCCTAGTATAAGGTTCATGGGAATTACTTTAGAAGATACATAGGTATCCTAAGTATACAAATTATTGAAATGTGGTTTTGTATCTTATAGCTGAAGTGTAATGAAACTGGTATTTTCCTCCAGTTGAAACCAAGTTGCTTAAAGTACCATTCTGGGGAAAAAAAAAAAAAAAGTTACTAAAATAGAAAGTGAAAATACCTGAATGGTTGTGTCCTATTAGTACTGGAAGATTAATTTGAATACAGAAAGGGAGTGCCTAGAGAAATTTAGGCTAAGGCTGTTTTTAAAATGTGTGTATAAAGACAACTAGGTGGTGAATCTGAAGTTTATGTAAACTTATTTTTTTAAATCTGTGGTATTTCTGTGTTTTATTTCATTTTATGGCATGGCAAACCTGACCAGGCTTCACCAGATAGTTATGCATGGAGGTATTTATCTGACAGCGACTGCTTGACTTTTTAAACTCTTCTCATTGTTACAGCACAGTCCCAGCTGTAATGTGGAATGCAGCATGAGCTTCCGGGAAGTATCTGAACACAGCTTTAAAAAATGCCAAAATAGGAGTATCATCAGTTGGTGACTAAGGGTAACTGAGCTCAGCTTAGCAATTCTTTAATTCTTTTGTTTTCCTGTCCTGCAGTGAGACGTGGTCTTGGCAATGAGTCTTATAAAGGAAAAAGAGAGGTGAATGCTGCTAATAAAGCAGGAACTGCAGGAGGCTGTGTTTGTTTCTTTTACTTGTTTTGTAATGAAATCTGTTGTTACAGTGAATAAGCAAGAGGCAATGACATGCAGAATTGCACGTTCTAGTGAGATACTGACCTGCCAAGATTCCTTTCATTTACAACATACTCCACAACATACTCCAGGAAAAGCTTTTAACCAGAAGTGTCATGTTACCACTTAGTAAGCTGTTGTTAGAACAAGAGAATCCAGCATTTCTGAAACTGCAATTTGACATCGTGGTGTAAGAGGTTTTTGTGATTGTAATCAGAAGGGTTGCTTTGTTTAAGTAGTGTTGTAAAATTCAGTATTTTACTTTTTTTTTTTTTTTTTTTTTAGTTACTGCACTATATACTACTTGCAGTATTTCCTCATGTTGTAACTAGCTTTTTTTGTTACTGTTGTTTCTGAATTCATTTCAGGTTCTCCACTTGTGAGAAGTGGTACCCATTATTTATGTCTTTGTACCTTGAGAGGTTCTTTACAGTCTTTTACTGATGATGCACTGGAGCTGGAATTCATTTCTGTTTGTACCTGTATTGTGCTGATGAGAAGTTATCTTCTGATGTCTTTGAGTAGCAGTGTTATCATGACAGGGAAAAATTTATGGCTATGCATACAGTACACTTACTGCTTACATATTTCCAGTAATTAAGAACACCAAGTCTTAGAGGAAAGGTGTCATTACTACATAAAAATACATGTATGATTTTAATACCAAAATATATGAATGATTTACAAAATCATGATTTACAAAATACATGAATGATTTAATAAGAACTTTGTAGGTCAGGTCTTAATTCAATTTCACAGGTGACCAAAACGCTGCAGAGTGAAATGGGCATTTTTTATTTTGTACATATATATGTGTGTATATATATATATGCTTTATTTTTTTTAGAGCACATCTAGAACACTCCTCACATGTTATTAAAGCAGTATAATCAAATCTTTCAAGTGTGTGCACTGAAAGGCTAGTAGGGCTAGTTGTTATCAGAACAACTCAATAGTGGATATGCATGATTTTTTGTTTGCTTTTTGAAAAGGTGATGAACGAGATTCCCAAAGAACTAGAAGTTGTTGGTTCAATGAAAGTAGTGTATTCCGATTTGAATGTATATTCAGAACTGCATCCAGCTGCAGTACGGACTGCTTGGTCCATACAGCTGATCCCTTTATCTTGTGACCTGGAGTGTGTGACACATCGGGTAAGGGATTCATTCCTCTCTCCTGCATTCCATTTCAGTAAATCCTTCCATGCCCGTGGCCTCATCCTAAGCACGTTTTTGTCGGTTCTGAAGTTATTTAGGGAAACCCCTGAAACAACGTATGCAGAAAGAAGGATGCATCCTGCTGACATGCTCTTCCTTTTCCAGGAACTGACGTTCCTTCACCTTGACTGACAAACACACGGGATATTAAGTTTTTAATACTTGTGTGAAATAAAACAACAAGTGGGAGGGGAACAGCAATATTTGAGGACTTGAAAAGTAACTAGGGGTAGTTTTTTCATTTGTGATTAGCCTACTAATTAAAATACACAGGTTTTAAAAACTGAAGCTGGTCATAATACAGAAGAAAATGCTCTTGGTTCCACAAAGGAAAACTATGCCTTGCTAATCTATTAATACTTTCTGATAAATACTCTCTGCATAAAACAAACATTGGATACAGCTGAAGTCACTGACATAGTTTATTTGAAGATTCCAAGTCCTTTGCCAAATCTCTTCAAAATAGGTCAAGGAAATTAGAAGGCAAGGGGCAGTTGTGAATCAGGTAGTGACCAAGAGCACAGAAAGGAAACAAAATTTTACCTTATGGGTTTATCACAGCAGAATTGTTCCATATTAGAGCTGAGAATGTTGATATGCAGTAAATATCAGGAATAGGATTAGCAAAATTACAGATATTAGTATTATTTATATGGCTAGGATCAGATAAATCCCTTGAGGGAAAGTTGGGGGAGACAGTTAGTTGGATGAATAGTAAAACGGCAGATGAAATTCAATGCTAATGAATGCAAAAGCATGCATATTGAAGGGAAGTAATTTGAACTGCACATAAGCTTCACTATGTTATGAATTAATTTTACAAATTTAGAAGACATTTAAGCAACATTTTGGACAGCAGAGTTGAAGATCTCTGTCTCAGTAAGCAACACGAGTCAAAGTAAAAAATGCAAAAGCTAAGATGCATTGGGAATAGCATTATGGAAATAAAACACAAATCAAGAGATCCACTGTTGCCTGGAACAACAGAAACAAGAAATTTGGCAATGATAAGTAGAATGACAAGGTAGATGAAATGCTGGTGGAAATGAAGAGGGGGGCTGAACATTTGGACTGTTTTTCTTGAAGATCAGCTGTTTGGAGTTTGGGACAAGTATGCAAAATTTTAATTGGAATCCAGTGAAAAGACAATTCTCAGCTCATGTTGAGCAGGGGCGTTCAGTAGAATAGGTAACTTATGAATGCAGATCCCCATTAGCTACTGCTCTGGAGTCTCCAAAGTTGGATTCTGACAGATGTACCTGTAGGCTTATTTTGAAGGTCAGTAATTTAATTAAATTTAAAATTAGTTCTTTATAGGTGCTTAAAAGTAGACAACAGTAATGGCTCAAAAACAAAATTTGAAAATGGTATCACCTCTGTGCTTGTGGAAGAAGTCCAATAGCAACTAACTAATATGGTAGGAAGGGTTTATTAGGACGTTATTCCGTTACAGTGCTGTAGCAGGGCTCATTCCTTGTAAGGTGGTACTTGAACCACTAGTTGTATTTGAAACAAAATGAGAAGTAGGCGAGTTTCTTCAGATTAGGTTGTGAACCTTTTGCATAAAATTACTGTACTCGTTTCTTGAATATTTTACAGAAAATATATTACTTGAAAGGTTTGAAAATGTTGTATATATTTTTTCTCATCTTCTAAAATATTGTATACTTTTATATCGTGTGTAACAAAGAGATGCATATTGGCAGGTCCGAAGACAAAGAAAAATGAGAAGCAATTTAAGTGATCAAACAGGGAAAAAAAAAAATGAACAAGGTGAATAATTGTAAGAGCCTGTGACATGTGTGGGAGACTAGTAGGTTCTTTTTCACCAGTAGATTCTTGCTTTACATTTTTATATAGAAAGCATTCACTGTAGTTGAATGATTTGCTGGTTAGTGAACACAACCTTTTAGTTTTGCTAAAGTAAATTTTTCAAATCCTTTAACTCAGTTAAATCTAATTCTGGTTAGAAATTCCATATGTAGAGGAAAGGCTTTTTTTTTTTTTTTTTTTTTTGTTAACCCCTTTTCTTGGCTCGCCCCAAGAATCAAAACCAAACCAAGCCTAATTGTACAAAATATCAAGTCTTGTCACTTCATAAATGGCTAGTATAACATACTTGGGGAACTATTGTGCTTTTAATTATTTGGTGATGATTGTCTATAGTACTGACAACTAATTGTCATTGTGAATCCCTTTAATGTATGTGCTGTACTTTTATAACGTCCTAAGTTAATGTAGTACCCATATGGCACACACATTGGGCTTGGACGTTGTGTACATCTGCTCCTAGCCTACACCTCTCGGTTTGTTTTTGAATACCAATCTTTGTGCCTTAGAGACTGGTTGTGTCCTTTTGATTTATGGGTCTGAGTTTATTAAGCTAATTATGTCTGAGCATCTCATAAGATTAGCAAATGTTACTTTTCCTTCTTGGAGCAAGTGAGGTAGATTTCATATTAAAAATTAGCGTGCTAATTAATGGACATGGTACTTCTGATTTAAATAATCTCTAATACAAAACAAACTTTGTAGGCGCATAGAAATAAATTTGGGATTCACAATGAATTGTATGAGGCAGCAAATGTACATTTATGTGTAGCAGGAGAACTACTATAAAAAGGCTTTCTGGCCTAACCAGATTTCCTCTAGCAGGTATTTTGCAGCCTTTTCCTCAACACTGAGAACAATTGCTATGAAAAAACATAGTATCTATCATGACTATTACACATCCTTTAAATTCAATATCCTCACTTAAAAAAAAAAGTTGCAAAAAATACGTACCATCGTAAAGAAGCACTCGTCTTGTTTTCTAAACAGAACAGGTTATTGTAGATAAAACCAGCAATTCTGACACAAATGTGTTACTGACAATTCTGTTCATATTAGTATGGCATGAATGGAGTAAGCAGTGGCTTATTTTCTAGAAATTGAAAGTTTGAAGGGGTTGGAAACCAGGTTTGGTTCAGGGAATTGCTGGGAGTATAGCTCTTGTACCATTAAGGATGACCTTCACTGTTTTAATCCTTTTGTAATATAATAAGTAGGTATGTAAAGGACAGAGTGACCACTTTAATTTTTCTAGTAGTTAACATGGATAGCAGCATAGGGTAGAAGACAAAAAAACCTTTTTTTTGCATGAAAATGAAGATGTCATCCTGAAATACAGACCCAGGTGGTGTAGCACTTTCAGTTCTGAAGTCAGAAAAGGTGCAAGAAGAAATACATGTACATTGTGGACATTTTTGTCACTCACTCATCAGGTACTTCCAATGGTTACACATATACTAGAGCTCTGCATTTGGCCAGTGAAGGTGAGTGGCAGGTGGAGGATGTTGTCGCTCCAGGTGGGCATTCTGGCCATGAAAGAGGAGGGGAATTTGTCATAGTTGTACTGTCCTGGTCACTGCGTTGTTCTTCTGTTCTTTGATCCACAGCGTTCTGGGGAAACTCAGGATGAAGTTGACCTTGAGGACAGTAATATCTATCTAATGGATAAGATTATTCCTGTTCTCAGGTTTGACAAATCCCTATGTTCTGTGCTCTGCAGCTCTATGTGATACCCCCAAAAGTTAGGTTACTTATCAAAGCCTCTTTCCTGCATTCCACGACATGGATTAAAGTATAGTTTACTGACATGCCTAGAACATTTTTTTTTTGAAGAGCAAAGCATGCTTATCCTGGATAAAAGCCCCAAACCTGTAGCTAGTGCAGAGATTTGCAGTTAGGGTTTAATGTTACTGGTTGTTTACGCAGAAGGCTCGGCCAGCATAGCCTGTTACCTTCCTTTCTGAGGAGCTGTGGCCTTTTCTCTGGGCTCCCTGAGTGTCCACATCATTCATTCAGTAGTTCAGACTTGTTTGACACTTCCTGTCTCAAGGAAGCTACTTTTCTGAGCAGCTTCCTTTGTCCCTGGCTAGAAAGCTTCCCCTTCTATGTTGTCATTAGTTTCCTGAAGAAGTTACTAGGTCCACTTCTTTGTGCCTCGATCTAGATGTCTCTGTTTAGTCAGTACGTTTAGTAATGAGAAAAGCTTTTCCTGTAGCGAGAGACAAAGTTATGGCATTATGATACTGTTCAAGGAGCTACAAATTAAAAACAGAGTAAAACAGAAACACCTACTGTCACCAGCAAGAAAACCTGTAAAAATCCACAAGGCTTTTCCATGCCTTGTTATAGTGGTCAATAAGATTCTTCTAGGCAGGAGTATTTGAATGTGACAGTATATGTAATGCATGTGCCTAAACGGTGACTTTTATGTGTGGCTAACAGGGTAAAGTATTTAACAGCAAACGTCTCTCTAGCTGGCAGTACAGAATCAATGATAAGCTATATGGAGCATGTTAGTTCAGTCAGATGGTTTGCTTGTGACTGTCCCAAGTGTCAGTCCTTTCTATCTGGCTAAGAGTGTACAAGGAACTGCTTGTTTGTGCAATAAACCTTTTTTTTTTTTCTTCTCTTGTAAAGCTGAAATCAATCTATATATGCTTATGTGTGTGTTAAAGTCATGCAGAAATGATCAGCCTTTGTGAATTGCCACCTGGATTTAGTTAGAGAAAATCTAAATTGTCTGAAGTTATGTATTTTCAGGACTGTTTTTTCTTGTTCTGGCAAAAATGCAGGCAGGATATGCATGTTACTCTCTTGTGAGAGTACTGACTGGTTACATTTAGACACCTTCATAAATTCTTGTATACATATATTTAGCTCGGTAGTAAAACCTTGCAGTCTTCATTAGAGGACTGAATACTTTTCTTTGCATAGCTAGTTAAGGCCTTACTGTGAATGTATGAATTGTAGTTCTATGATTGAGAATGTTGCTTTTTGAATAATGTTCAAATAATAGTCTTGTATACTAGCTTCAATTCAGTTGACAAATATAGGATATGAGAATAGATTGCTATGTGTATAATTTCACTTCTCTCTACCCCTTTAATTGAGAATTTTAATAACTCTTATTATGCTGATCCTTGAGGGTTGGGTTTTTTTTGAAGCATTATAGTTATGTGACAAAAACCCCAAAACCATAATGAATATTCATTTATTAATGCTTTCTCATGTATTTGCCCTTTCTGTATAGTGTCAATTTTAGGCAAGAGTAAATATTGCTAAATACGCTCTGCTAATTGGAAAAAAAAAATCATCTCTGTTTATGGTTTAATTTCTTAGAGTACTTCACCTGGTATGAGCTAGTACTTTGCACTAATTTGAGGCAGTGAGATTAGCATGTTCATGCCAGTGGCAAAATTTTAAGCATATATATTGCTTATTGGCACAGAGAATTGTGAATTCCTTATCATATATCATGGAACTCTTTGTCAAACAAACAAACAAACTCAGTCTGGAATGCAGTCTTTTGTATCACATTGCCTGCTTATCTGTGTACTGCTTGTATGTTGTACTTTTTAGTAAAAGAGGAATGTATGGTGGTTATTTTCACTTTTTGTTTTCAATCTATTTGTTTTATAAGTATAACCCAATTATTTATCCTTCTCAAAGAGGAGAAACTAGAGATGCATAGACAAACATTAGAAATAAGGGGTTTGAAGTCTGGCTTTATTATACGTGGTAAAATCTAGTCAGAAATAGAGCTCAGTGAATTAGAACACATCTCAGTTTTTCTTGTTGAAACTGGAAAATTGTCAGAGAAAATTCCTTTTGACTGGAGAAAGATATGTTGTATGCATCTTCAAAAGCAGTGAAAACAAGTAATAAAGCAACAAAACCAAACAACAACAAAAATGGCTCTGACTTACAGATCAGCCAGCCACTCTGTGGGTAAGATCATGGAGCAAATTTTCTGGAAATGCATTTTTGAGCACCTGAAGGGTGATGTCTGGGAATAATCAACATGGATTTTCCAAGGGTAAATCACATTTGACTGACCTGATTGCCTCTGTGATGAGATGATGGATTTGTGAATAAGGGAGAGCAGTGAATATCAGCTAACTTGATTTTAGTGAGGCTTTTGTCATGATCTTCCACATCATCCTGGTATTCAAGTTAAGATGTTAAGGTCGAAGTGGCTGGATTCTACTAAATGGGTGAAAAGCTAGTTAGATCACTGGGCTCATGGGACCCTGTCTGGAGAATGATTACACCGAGTGTTTTTACAAGGACCTACCCTGTTTAATAACTTTACTGGTGACGTGGAGGAGGTGGCAGAATGCTGTGCAATCAGATTTGCAGGTGTAGTCCGACAGGGGTGCGGTTTAATGGACTTGAGGGCAGATCTGTCATTCAGAGAAACCTGGACAGGCTGGAAGAATAGACTGTCAAGAACCACATGAAATTCAGCAAGGACTTATATAACATGAGGAAAACATTTTTTATTGTCAGGTGAACCAAGTGCTTGCACAGGTTGCCCTGGGAGGTTGTGGAGTCTCCCTCCTTGGAGATATGCAGGAGGTGTCTAGATGTGGTCCTGGGCAACCTGCTGTAGGTGGCCCTGCTTGAGCAGAGGCTTGGACTAGATGGCCTCCAGAGGTGTCACTTCCAAAACAAACCATTCTGTGAACTTAAATCTGCAAAATGTAGTAAAGGTTACAGAAAGATTGAAATATGCTTAGTCAGAGTAATATGCATCGTGATAGTTTTATGCTATAGTAAAGTCCTCTAAACATTCAACAATCCACTGAGATTCATCCAAAGTGAATTCTCATTATACTTGTCATGCAAGCAACTTTATAATCTTAGGAAACATATTGCATTTTGAGGTTTATTTAGATGAATAGTGTTTCAAATTTAACTGCCTAAGGTAACTGCTTGACAAAAAAAAAAAAAGGTGCTCTATGTGGGAAGACTGATGTTCTTTTCAGTGCTTGTTTACTGATACTGGGCTCGATAAAAATCATTTTCTAAGTCAGTACACAGAGGGTAGGTGTGTATTTCAGAGATGATTGCCAGCCCAGTACCTGCTTTCCAGATGTCCAGAAAGAGAATAACGCACATTCCTCCAGCTCAGGAGAAATTCCAGAGAAGATTGGATAAATTCTCAGTTGCCCATTAAACTCTTCTACTGTTTGGTGTTTTCTAAATCTTAATAGGAAACTTTCCCATCTTTGCCAGTTTTCCAGAATTCAGCTATGGTCTACCTCTGTAGAGCACTAAAGACACTTTATTGTGGTAGGCATAGCACATCTACAGGCTATCTGGCAGACCTTAAACTGAGTATGGTTAGTGAGATCATTTTTCTGTAGGCATTTATTCAGTGTTAAATGAGAAGAATGTTCTTGGAAAGTGCTGTTGTTTACAGGCCTTGTGCCTAGAGGAGTTGAGTGGTATCTCTAGGATCTGGGACTGAGGAGATGGGACGTGATGCAGCCGGGCGCTTTGGAGAAGTTGGGCCCTGCTTGAAGGGTACTTCTTTCAAGGCTGATCTGCTTTCCTGTATTCTCAAGCAGTGGTTGAGTTGTGATGGTGAGAGCAGTGGTTCCTGGGCTCTCCTGCTGGTCAGGGCTCCAGGTATGAGCGTGTTCTTGGTCCTTCGCCTAGGGCATGAGCTTGGAGGCTGCCTAGTGCGCTTCCTGAGGCAACCCAGGTCCTGGTGTCAGTCGCAGTACTGAACTAAGCTATCCATGTTGCCAAAGTTAGATGGCTATCAAAAATAGCAATTGAAATAATGGAAACGTGATCTGGGGTGAAACTGTAGATTTGAACTATGCTCAAGGTCTGAAAAAGAAGGCATGCCAGTTTTATACTGCTTCTCATGAAATAAGTAACAAATGTTGTAAAGGGGCTAGATTTTTTTTTTCTGTCCTGCTTATACTTTCTTTTTATTCCTAGAAGAGATTCTAACTATGGTTACTGTTATTTGTGTTAGCCTAACTTCTTGCGGAGAAGAGATTCATTCTCTTTGTGTTCTTCTGTCTGCATTTCATTTCTTAGAAGTTTAACCAACAGCTACTGTTCTGTGAAGCTCTGAGTGACTGGAGGTAGAAAAAGGGCATTTTCTTTAGCAACAGGAGTTTTGCATTTGCACTTGTCCTAGACAGCTTTCTCTCTC
This sequence comes from Anas platyrhynchos, assembly GCF_047663525.1. Classification (NCBI taxonomy): domain Eukaryota; kingdom Metazoa; phylum Chordata; class Aves; order Anseriformes; family Anatidae; genus Anas; species Anas platyrhynchos. The sequence goes on along the minus strand of NC_092591.1, from coordinate 63,449,015 downwards.
GCAAAGAGATGTCATGCACATAATGCGGAATAATGATGCATGTTTGCAAGGTGACAAGTAAAGTAGAAGATGAAGATGAGATGTTTTGGCAGTTTCTTCTAGCAATTAAAATACAACTTCTAAAAACAGATTTATATTCAATAAAACATAGTGCTACCTAAGATTTAACAAAAAGGTTAAAAATGTACTATATTAAACATCTAACTGCATTTGCTGTTATGGTAAGACCTCTTTGCTTCCTAGCAAAGTAGGCTGGCAGTTCTTGCTCTCTCCTTGCTTGTACCTAGTCATTTGGGCCATGGTTGGGAGGAAAACGGAAAAAAAAGAAAAAAAAAAAAAGAAAAGGAGAAGCAGAGAGTCTTTTTCTGGGTTGCACAGCCACTATGGCAGGAAACAGTTTGCTTCCTACACAGAGCTTGTCTGGGCTTTGACCATTTGAGTTGAAGACTGACTTTGCCTTGATATAGTTTCATGAGGATGTTACTTTGCAGCTCCTCTGCTAGCTTGATGTAGGAAACAGTACCGCCCTCATCTGCCCCTCTGGAGGTCAGTGTTACTGGCCTGGGGCTGATTTGCCTAGAACCTGCTCTGAACTCTGCTCTTCAAGGGGGGTGCAGTGGCAAGTGCACTGCAGGACTTGTCACAATAGCTTCTGCACTCTCAGCTGGAGTCTCAGAGGGGTTGTCAGCTTCAGATCCGAGCTCAGTTCCCTGTGGGACCATACCCACAATGTTCTTCCCAACGCACGGGCTCAGGACACCTTTCTAGGATTGGGGTAGTTGTGGTCACTCTTGAACTGAAGTTCCACTCAGGAGGCAGTCTAAAAGTGCTTCCCAAATGGCAATGTGTGCTATTAAGGATTATTGATTGAGAACAGTTTCTGTTATCAATTTGTGACCAAACAGAGGGAAAAGTAGAAAACGAGCCTCTTTTAGCAGAGTCAGAGGAAGGTTTTTTGCCTGGTTTCTGGGCTTAGAAAGGAACGTACTCAATTGAATTCACATCTGGTTGGCTGATTCTCTTCATGGAGAAACTCCAAATTCATTGTGAAGATTAGAGTAAGCGTTTATGGTTTTTCAGGATTTTGAATGGAATTTGAAGTATTGTGTTTTCAAGCAGCGGACAAATCAGTTTTCTCATAGGTATTTGTTCACGTTCTAATTTTGGCATTTCTTTGTCTATATTCTAAATTTAAAAATTGTTTTATACTTCGTGTTGTGTCTTGGGATTTTATAACGTGCTCAGTCTTACTGCAGAAATGAACACAAATCCATTGAAGTTCCTCATGACAAAAAGTTTTCATCTAAAAGACATTGCCAAGTTAGCTGGAATCAGCTTATTTATCAAAATAAGCTGCTTATTAATGGGAGTGGAATTTGGAAATCATAAAAAAAATTTTTTTGATAAGTGTATAATAAGCACGATTTGTTTTAAGAGTACAAACACGCTATCTTACTGTTGCTTTTTCTTCATAATAATGGTTAACAAATGCATTCATATCTGAAAGAGGTCTCATGAGCAAGATAAAGAAAAATAGTTAGCCTGTAAAAAGTGCTTGCCAGCTAAAAATGTCCTTCCTTTCAGACTTTATGGATCCCTTCTTCTGTATTTAAACTCATATATTGCAAATTATGTAGTCTTTTTGTGTAAATTGGTCTGGGTTTCTTAATGTCCAGCATTGCAGAACTTGAGAGCATTCCACAGTCTTGGCAATTTGTTATTAACTCATTTCTGGCATGTCTTTCCATCTTTGTTCATATATATATTTCTTAAGTGTCCTGTATTCCAAGAAGCTCAGAAACTGTAATCTCCCCCTAAACTTTTCTTGATCTTTATTTGAAAAGGATTTTTTTTTTCTTGATTAAAATGCATTTATAGTGATGCCTAGCTTAGTTTCCTCTTTTGGATATCTCTTGTGTATAAAGTGCAAGAATTTATAGAAATTGAAGAACTGTCTATCTGTCTGCTTATGCAGTAGCCTAAAACTGTTGGAACCTTTGTGCTCTGTTACATAGGCAGAACAGTTTGTCTACACTATTTCATATTAAAAAGCAGGCATTCGAGCCTTTGGGCTGATTTTAAAAGAAATCTTGCAAATACCTTTAATTAACTATAAATAAATGGTTGTATGTTGCTTATTTATGTGTAGGATGCAGGTATTACTAAAATACTTAATTCCTGATTTTGATAATTGTGGTGCAGATAGCAGCCACAGAAAATTATCATGTGGTCATCTTTGACGTTTGGATTAATTATTTGAAGAACTGTTTGTTTTGGCTAAGAAGAGGATAAAACTTTAGATTGGAAGTTAGTGTTCTGAAGAGTCCTAATCAACATTTTGTTTTTTCGAACTTCAACATGTTGGTTTCAGCAGGAACTTGAATTCTGTCAACAGCTTGTTGCAAAACATCTGTGGACCAGGAATCTGAAGACCAAGTTCAAGAAAAACTTTTGCTGCCAGTTCCAAATGTTTTTTAAGGAAAGAAGTGAAGAAGTTTAGTTACTCTAAAACTTCTGGTTTGTTTGTTTGTTTGTTTGTTTTTCCTCCGAGTCCTACATGCATGTAATACAAAGTCATTGTAGGGGGGCATTGCTCTAAAACGCTCTGCTCTTTGGTTAACCACATCAAAACAAAAAAAGCCTTCCTGAGATTTTTGTTACAGGATGCTAAGGTAGAGACAGAACAGTCTAGAACGGTCATTCTGTAGATTCTTTCTAATTTCATTTTAATTTCCACACTGGGAAAGAAGATCTCTAATTTGTTTAGGCCTGCAATTGATTCAAGGAGAGGATACCGACAGAATGATGCTGTTCCGGACTGAAGACAGAGTCCACGAGGTACAAATTCCTTCTCGGGTGCTAGTTTGGTCTCTTAAAGTATTATCACTATTGAGCTGTAACAGCTGATGAAATAAACTTTAAAAATATATTTTAGAACTCTTATTTTTCTTTCTGCTTAGACACTGAAGCCAGCCATCAACACCATCAATTCATTTTAGTGTTTCCATATTTTTTCCTAAAAATTCTGTGGATATGTAAAGGTTTTGTTGCAGTAGAGGTGGAGAATGTATTTGCACTGTATTATCACACAAAGAGGGGGTCTGGGCATGCCTGATGCTGTAACCTTGTTCTAGAAATGGTTGTCATTGCTTTGTTCTGAATCTCTCTCTTAAGAGGTTTGGTGACAGTGGTGGTGGTTGTTACTGTTTTTAGCTATGTATTAGAAAGTCTCAACTTTTAGATTACTGAATTAAAAAAAAGTATTAGACGGAAGTAGTGAATGCCTTTGAGATGATCAGAGGGGACTAAAATCATTAAGGGCCCTAGATGAATCTGGATCGTCAGCTCCTAGCCTCTGCTGCACTGAAGGGGTCTCAACTCACTTTCTTTGATGTAAGTGGTTCTGCTCCTGGCTCAAGAATCTTATCACCACCTTGTGTTTTATTAAGGTGTGACACTTTTCAGTCTGCAGCAACTTTGTTTGCCAAATCTGAAACGTTTGACCCAGATTTTTCAGGCTGGTAGCATTGCTGAGTTTCCTGCCAAACTAAACATTTTCAAGAGTATGCCTGCTCAGCACTGTGGAAAGTCAAGCCCTGTGACTTTGGTGTCCAGTTGTAGCAATTAGGGAATACCTGTAATAAGTGGCTTTTCAACATCACGCAGAAAATCTTTGGCAAGGGCACAGAGTTATATGCTAGTTCCCAAAACAGCAATCATTCGACCGTGTGACTGATCAAACACTTGTATTATTTCACTGTACAAACACTTCCCCTGATTTATTTTCTGTTTATAATTGTCCACCTATTGCAGCTGTTCTCTCCCTCTCCTAGAGGCAATGAATCTTCTTTGGAACACTTAATGGATTAGTGCTGGAATCAAGAAACAACCTTTAAATTTCAGCAATATCAATTACAGTATTGTGCATTTATCTTCCTTATTTTATAATGAGCTCGTAAGTGTTTTTGAGCAAGGATTCTTATGAAACATGTTTGTATTCTTTTGCATTTTTTAAAGCAATATGTTTTTTTTAAACACTGATTGTCAAGGCATAAGAGACTCTGACCATTTATGTTTGCTTTCATGGCAGTATTTTTCATAGCCTTAGCTGTAGGCAGTCCTGGTTTCATAACACGGATTGTATGTAGAATGTATCCCTAAGTGGTCTGAGGAGCCCATCAGCCCTGTTCTGCCATAGCATAGTTGTCTAAAATCTATATGAACTGTCAGTAGCATGTTTGCCTCTGTCTAGGAAGCTCAGGGTGCATTATACTGTTAGCATCCTCTGTTCAGCTTATCTCATTTCATGTGACAGATGATATGCACAGCTTTTCCACACACCCTTGCTTTTCTGAAGTTCCTTTTGGTCACTTGAGGTGACACAATTACAGGTGAATTAAAAAAAAAAAAATCTAAATTTTGCTGTGCGGCAAAGAATGTTGAGGTCGTCTTGATATTCCATCTGAATTTTCTCACATCTGTGAAGTGGTTCTAGGAAGCTCGTAAACAAGTGGCTGCAGTCGGTTCAGGGAGATCAGTGATTTTCTGCTCCCAGCTTTTCTTTTGAAGTATGGGAAGCGCTAGCACCATTTATACTCTGCTTTCTGGCATTTGGGAGAGAGTTTCCAAGCTGGTGCGGAAATGTTGGAAATGTTGGATTTGTAATAATTCTTTAGCTTTGGACAGCTTTTTGGTGTGCTGAAAGACACGATGTATGCTGTTGAGCATTGGATTATCTCCTTAAACATATTTTGAACATGTTTGAAGGCTGGGGTGTTGGGAGGGAGGTTCTGAAATGATTTTAGAAAAGTGTAAGGCATTAGAGCAAGTGAAAAAAATCTTGTTGCATTTAAATATGAGAGATCAATGACACTTTGCATGCAAAATTGATTAGTGAAAGTGCTAGATAAGATGAAAATATTATGGTGCAGCTTTCTTTTCTCTTTATATACATCTTAAAGATGTTACTTGAAGATTTGTAACTTTTTCAATACTAAGACTATTGATATTGAGTCATAGGCCATCGTTAAATCTGCATTTAGGCATGTAATTATTGTACAAATATTAGCACGTCGTGTTTTGTAGAAATAAAAAGGCATGATCCAGGCTTTCTTTTTGTAGCATTTATTTTCCCTCTAGTAACTCATGCTGCAGAATATTGAGTTGCAAGCTACCATTTATAGATGGACATTTATTTACTTAAGGCAAGTATAACTCGCATGGGTATAATTTCATAAGTAATTCTTCTTCTCAGCTTTGGAGTTTGTACTTCATGAAGGACAAAACCTAAGAATATCAGTCAATATAAAGATTTCCAACCTTTTTGTTTCATTACTAATTTAAATCTTTTGAAAATGAACATAGTTATTTGTGTGATTTACTATTCTTTTACTATATTATAAGCAGGACATGGTTCCTGACTTTTCTTCTGTGCTTTTTACTTTATCCCTGCAAGCGGAGCTTAATTTGGCTGTGTGAGCTGTATTCACAGGTGTTCTGAAGTCACTGGAGACAAAAAGAAAAAACACAGTAGAATGTCAGTTTTGGGGAGCAAGTGGACCTCAAGATTGCTAAAGTATAAAGAATAACCCTAGTTTTAATTGTATATACTAGCTAATGCTAGTAAATGTTACCGTAGCTGGGAATTTACATGAAATGATATAGAAATGTATCCATTTTGGTGTAGAGAAAAACGCTCTGTATTTTCTCATGCCTATTGCAAAGCCTGATCTGCTGGCATTACTCTGGTAGCTTTGAATATACCTTAAAGACTCTGCTGCATTCTGTGTCAGGAGAAATTCTTTGCTAATTTTTTTCTAATTTTTTTTTTTAGCCACTGACTAAATCAGTAAAGTATGAAGTCAACCAAAATTAAAGATATTAATGAAGATGCTGATTTACTGCATCCGATAACATGAAGCAAGTGTTCTTAAAAATATACAAGTCTTCATGTTTTTAGTTCCATACAAATGCACCTTACTAAACACACAGTCACCAGAGAAGAGGAAGAATGCCCGGATTGTTCAAATCCCGTCATATTGTTCCAGAAATTGTGCTCACTGTTATTACGGTTAGAGGGTGCGGTCAGTGCTTCAGGCAAGAGGCCAACAAGTGAGATGCTGTTGCTGTGCCAGTTTCATGAAGATGGGTTTGTGGAAGTGGACAGCGTTAGTCACTTTGGTTCTATCAATTTAAGACGGTACATCATTTTGTTACTGAAGTTGCCTATAGGAAAACCATAATCTAAATCTGTAAAGCTGACTTAATGTAGTACTTACCTTCTTCCTTATTGCCATGATTTCACCTTTAAAAAAAAAAAAGATCACGAAATATGTTGCTTCTGAGACAAGGCCTGAGATGTTCTTCCTGCAGGCCACCAATTTCATTTTTACAGGATGTGTCAATTCTTCCTAGGAATTGTTCATCTCTGAGACTGTTGGGGATAGGATACTTGGCACATGCAAGTCAAAATTCACAATGGTAGAGGGAAAAGGAGCTGATACTCTTGGGAATGAGTCATAGCTACAGTATTGCTGTCTCGTTGTGGCTTTGGGGAAGTATTTTTTGGAATGGACAAGTTTTTGATGAGCCATAAAACCGAGGTCTGCCCACTCTGAGTATTGATCTCTTCATGCAAACGTAGGAGTGTTAGCCACTGTTTTCCGTAAGGCTGTGTCTTGAGTGATGACATCCTGCCTGTGTTCCTCCAGCAGCTTCCCTCTGATGAAGTGCAATACGTCTAGCTTTAAAATTGTTTTTTGTTTTCTCTGAATGTAGGGGAAAAAATCAATTTCAAAAAGAGAGTGTTATGTTTCATGAGTGGGACACTGCCAAATTATTTATGCGAGTAAAGTGAGCATTGTTGAATGTTAGATGGAGTTGGACTGCAGGAGGCAGTGAAACAGAGAAAGTTCCCTAGCTGTACAAATGGCTAAAAAGAAACTGCAGGGCTCTTCCACTATGAAGTTTGGATTAATGTAGAAGATCTTTGTAGTCACAAATGAAATTGTTTGCTACAACTGTTAGCAACTACAGTGGCAAAGAGAGGTTTGAAGGTACCATGAGGAATGAGAAAAGAACTGGCAGGTAGCACACATCTTATACCTCGCTACAAATGGCAGCTTGACCTTAAGATTACTTGTTTCCCTGTTAGGGAGAATTGGCTTAAGTATATGCCGATTTAGAATTAAAGGCTGATGCAAAAATTAAAGGATGCCCAGAAGTCTTAATTTAACCAAAACTTGTCATAGAAAGATATCTCAGAGATGAGAAGGCTTAAGGCACGCTTGAAGTTTTTCCAGTGTGCATTGATTGTATATTGAACTATTGAAGAAAATGAATACCAGCATAGAAAAAGTATGTTACCTCTTAAGTGTTTGGAGAAATAAAACATTGAAGAGAAGTAGTGGGGGGTGGGATGGAATCTGGGAGGCCATGTAAGGAAATGGTAAATTTTTAGTCTAACATACTGGAAGCCTTGTCATCAGTGTTTGAGAGAACCCAAGAAAGGGTTCTGCAAAGGATCTGATGTAGTTGCAGCAAGGAAAAACGATTGTTCAGCAGCCCTTTTTTTTTTTTTTTATCAGGTAGAATTATAGACTAAAGTTCTTCAGTACAGGGATCAAAGGATGTGGCATCTCAAACCATGTACTTACCAATGTGAAAGATATTTACTAGAGGTCATACGGGAAATGTTGTAAGATAAAGTAAGATTTTGGAACCAGAGGTAAGTGAAGAATGGGTCAAAAAGCTGCATGTCACTGGGTGACCGAAGAGTAGGTGGTAAATTATGACAGAAAATTACATTTTCCTGGATTCTGGTGGGAAGGCCAACTGAAACAGACTCTGTGGATAATGATTCAAATTTTGGTCTGCCACTCAGTCTGTAAACATGTTTATACATCCAGTTCTAACTCTGAAATGCGGATAAATCATTGTATATTGTTAATATCTTTGGCTTAACAATAATTAAATAAATGATGTCTTTTTTTGTTGATATTTTCCCTCTCCCCCTACTCTGGTTGTTATAGTTCTGTTATTGAACCATAAAATGTCTGAAACAGTGAGCTGAGGGCACAAAGATATCAGTTCTCCTACAGGCAGTGTGTAGTTTGACAGCTTGGTCGTTACATCTGGACATTTGATGGCAATTTCTGTGACCTGGAGGTAGTGTTTTGCTTGTGGTTTGCAAACAGAGAACACAAGTCAATGAGCTTTCTCATAACCTATAGTTTCAGATAACACTGTCTAGATCCTGGCAGAACTATTCTTTTCATTCCCTCTGCTTAATTTAGACCTGGGTGTTGTGGTATGTTCTCCATTCCCATATCCGCTGCTCATCTGCTTAAGTCACTTATTTATTTTCTTTACTTTTTTTTTTTTAATGTGGACAATTGGAGGAATGTTTTTAATATTCGTGAGTTATTCCATTGTAATACAAACACATTTTTTAGTTCATAGCTATGAGAAGTCTAGTTATGAGAAGAGAGTTCAGACTTCTGATGGTTTAGTAGACGGCAATATTGCATGGAGCAGGTTACAAGCATTTTCACTAGGCTTTCGTGTCAACCTATCTATATTTGTTCTAGTGGGTCTCTTTCCATATTTGTAGGTGCACTGAAAGTTGAACCCATCTATAAAAATCACTGGATAGTAACGATTAATTTGATGAACTTGTCTAGTTCGCTTTTTAGAAATTATTCTCCAGGTTCAGAACTTCGTATTTCCCATTGTCAAACTTGTGAAGTTTTTAATATATGGATGTAGGGTAACTCTTTGATTTAAGTTGATGGGATCCAGGTTAATTATATATAAAAGCATAAGTCAACATAAAACTATAGCTAGTAGCAGCTAGTTGGCATTGTCAGTATGTGTACATTATAGGTCTTTGTTATTTCAGACTGGACAATCTCTGAAAATATGAGCTTCAGTCCTTCAAACCAGCAGTACCAGCAGGAGTTGTTTTTACAATAATAATAAGAGGAGCTGTTTCTTTTTTCATCAATTTATTTCCTAGCCTTAGGCAAAACTTTGCAAAAGATGAAATTAATTTGGACGTTTAACTTTTAGGCTTACAGTCATATACTGAAGATTTGAGTTAAATTAAAAAGAAATTAGAGCATAGTTCTCTCTTTATATAGAGAGGGTTTTGTTGTTGTTCTGGGTGAAATGTAGTTTACGAAATAGAGTACAGTAATTTTCTGACTACTTACAGGAATTTGTAGGCCTGCATGTAACACTTTGCCTGTATACAATCGGTGTTTTCAAATTGGTAATGTTAAACTATTTAAGAAAATGTGCATTATTTTGAAAATATATCTATGGGGTGTGGGGTGCAGACCAGTATTTACTGAAAAATAGAGTCTCCATCCATTGGTCTCTGTTCTCTATATAGGTACAAATAAAATCTGTGTGTAATTGAAAAATCATTAAGGCACTCTATTGTGAACTTACTTGTGTTGGCCAAAATCATTTAGGTAATATCTCATGTCTGTTATGCTTTTTCTTAAGAAAAAATATATTTTTTTGCAAATTCCATGATGTTCTGTTGTGTTTTTAAAGGGTTCTCCACTCCCCAAATACTCAGAAAAATTGTTTTACTTTTGTGTTGTTGTAGATTGAGTTTAGAACAGAATTATTAGCTTTTCAAATGTCGTGGGTCAACACATGTTTCCTGGTATGCAACTGTTGAAAGGGTTTTTTTGCTTTTTTTTTTTCAGTTCATTTTTTTAATGTAACCCATACACACATTGTCAAAGCTCATATACTATTCTTCTAATGTTTGTCCAGTACTGCGTAGTCATTTTCAAATTTTCACATAATTTGTTTGGAGTTTACAGCAAATATTTTTCATATTTTTTTTTTAGTATGATCTGTTTTGTATTTTGAAGACTTCAGAATCTAGGAAACACTGATGCATCAGGAGACATTGCATGCAGCAGACTTTCTGCTCATCTTGTATCATTACTCCTGAGACAAAATGATGAATGCGCTGATACATGTAGGCAGCTTTGCAGTCCTTGCTGCTCAGACAAGACCGTCACGTCTGAGATGTTGACATCTCCAGCACATGACAAAGTCGTCATCTTACCAATACAGATTTTGTCTTGCAGTAGCATTTTACAAACTTCATGATATATTGAATTTTAGTTTTAGTGTGAGCATATGGTAAAGCTGTGTTCTTCCTTCCCTGTGGAAATGGTACCTGTCATCTGTTGTCTAGAGCAGCAGTTTCACACTTTCATGGGCTTGTAGGTGCCAATGCTGAGCTACTCACACAATTTGGACCTTGTACATGTAGTTCAGTCTTCTTTCAAGCTTGACTCTAGCAGCTGTAGTTTGCTTGGCTGTGTAATATTATTATATTAAATGAGGGATAAAACAACAACAAAAAAGCCTACTTCAATATTTCACCAGCACACTGTACAATCTATTAATAGTGGTTAAAAAATCCCCAAGTTTTCAGGTGATTTTCATGGTGCTTGTATCATGAAAGAATAAGTAGTCATTCTTTCAAAAGAACATGCTGTCCTTTTGGAAAGCTGTATTGCACAAGTGATGTCCAAGTCAAAAGTCTGTTGTTGTGTCGTTTCTTTTTTTTTCTTCTTCCACTTTTTATTTTTCATGCAGATGGCTTCCTCTTGGGTATAATTTGGAATAAAATTCAGTACTGTTAAGTGATTTGGCTCTTTCTTTTATTCAAAGTATGTAAGACATTACAGATGCCTTGAAATATTTCTATTTCCTCTGTATACTTATGGGACAATAGAAGGGAACCCCCCACGGTTGACTAGTGTTTCTATTTTTATATATAGGAGTAGCATGAACATCTGATTAGTTTTGAAGCAGAAACATGTTATTCGCTTAACATTTTCAAGAAGAATGTTGTTAACATTTTATTTTCCATGTACCAATTTTTACAATTCAATAGCTGCTTCTATTATGTAGCAATTCTTTGATAATATTTTGCTATCAAGTTTATTGTAATAATTACATATATTGCCCGTCTCTTGTGTGCCGTTTACATGAAAAATATATGTTTTCTATTTCAACTCCCTGTATTTTATGAGGTGATCTATAATTGATGATGTTCAACAATGGTCAGTTTGAAAGAAATTACAAGGGCAGCCTAGTTGCATTTGGATACAAGCAGCTGGAGTTACCTTGCCAGTAACTAAATAAGAGGAGGCCTTTTCTGGGTGTGCAGTCACCGCAGAGAATGCTTGCATGCAATCAAGATGTGCAAGTGTATTTATACAGGGTATTTTTCTGCACTTGTTAGCTATCTTGGGACATAGAGGGAAATGTATGCTCTTTTTCAAGCAGTAAAGTAAGCAGCTTACATATTTCAGTTGTCTGAACTTTGCATTGTTTTAATTGATTAGCAATCACTGGCATTTTCAAGCAGTGAAGTATTTTACAATTATTGAGTCTGCCAATTATTTTCTATTAAATTATCAAGCCATGATATAATTACCTAATGCCTATCAACCCACATGAAAATTATTTATGCCTCTGTATTCAATCCTATTCAGTACAAGAACCCAATTTTACTTGAAATGTTATAGCATTTTATGTTGTATGTTGCTCATAAACAACAACAACTAAACTTCTTTAAAAAAAAAACACAAATGGTTTCTTTTTTAATCTTTTTCTCCCAACTTTCTGGCTTCAAAGAGAAGCCACTTGTAATGCATCAGTTGATTTAGTCTGACCAGAGACTATTAATTAGCACCACTGATACGTGATACGATGTCCAGCAATTCCAGTTGCATCAGAGAGGTTCTGTTCTGTACAAACTGATGGTGTTTTGAGGTGAAGATAAGACTAGAGCATCTCCTGAGCTTAAGTGAATCGATTACCCTGATGATACCAACATAGGCTATACACTGCAAAGGAAACAAACAAAAGAAATCCGTGAATCCGTGTCAGTTTGATTCGGTAGAAAATTTCTTCTCAGCCCTTGGTTTGGCACATGACACTTAGTCTTGTAAGCAAGACAGGTCAGCCAGAATTCTCTGCAGCACCTGCCAGCCCCATGACGGGCTGGATGTCTGCTGTTGGCTCTCTTGCAAAAACTTGGATGTCTGATTAGGTACTTTGGTGGAAGTTTTGTCTAAATCTCTCTGCATGAATGGCTGAAGCTCTGAAGTATGAAATTTGATTATAATATCATAGTGTAAAGCTTCAAGTATTATGAGCGCTTTTGAGCCCTAAAAGGGAAAGAGGTGAGATAATACATATATAGGTTTCCTATACATGTTTGAAGGTTGGAGGAACCTCCACCACAGTATGGGCTGACTTGCACACAGGTGTTGAATGATGTCTTGCAAACGCTAATTCCAGGAGCATCTTTCAGAATTACATATATATCTCTCTCTATATATAGATATATATGTTTATGAGTTAAGGACTTGGACTTCAACTGTGGTGAGCCCACTGCTTACCTCAATAACTTGTTTCAGTTTTCATCCCCTTCTTAGAGAGTGACATCTTATTTTGAGGTTTGAATTTTAATGATGATGACTTCTGGATCTTGTAATACACTGGATCTGGGAATGTTTTTATCTGCAGTCCACTTACTAGTAAACACCTTATCTGTGTATCTTATAAACATCTCGCATCTCACTGTAATGTGTTTTTCAACTCTCTTAGAAAAGAAAAAAAAAAGAAAAAGCTGAGATTTCTTTGAGATTTGTAGTCAAAATCTTTTGAGATTTCAGCAGAGGGTTGACAGATTTTGGAATCTCTTATTGTGAAATTCACAATATTATATTTGTTTTCCAGCTCTAGTTTTATATTTTTGTCTTAGTTAGAAAACTTTCTTCTGCATTCTCTACACCACATTCTCAAGTGATTTTTGTAGCAATTCTGGGACTTCCCGGTAATGATACATGGGAAGGAATGAGGATTTTTTAGCTGGGAGGAGGTTTGGGAATTAGGTAATTCTGTCGTGAGGTGGTGCCTTCTACAACTGTCCTCAGTCCTCTGAGTTATAGTTTAAATGTGTGTGTGTTGGTTGGGGGGGGGGGGGGGCAGGATGGGAAGCATTAACTGCAGTTTCATTTGATTAAAATGCCTGGTTTTAAAGTGCCTTTTTTGTTGTTGTTGTTTTTACTTCACACGTTTCCCGTTGGATTAATAATAATTTATTCTCATAATGTCATACTAATAATTTTTGAGTTACTGGTGGTCTTTACCAGTAAACTTTCTAGATGACTGTTGATCTGGTTATAAATATACCAAGCAGTGGTAGACCAAGCACTGCTCTCTGAAAAGCCCCAGTAGAGGTAGCTTCATCGAGGTGTGTGTGTGCTAACGGTTCTCTTTTCCAAATTGTCAGGAAGGTAGTCTTTTAATCCATAGAATGTAATCGTAGTAATTTCTTCTAAAAAAGTTTAATAATCACATAGCACCAAATAACTATCTTTAATTAAATAAATAAAAAAAATTAATATATCCTGCCGTTGTGGTTGCGTTTATTAGTCAGATTGTAATTCTATTACTCCACCCTCCCTACCCCCCCCCCCCCCCCCAAAAAAAAAAAAAAGGCTTAATGGCATAAAAATGTTTTAATGGCTTCCCCCCCCATACTTAAATATACCAGTTATCATTCTGTTTCTGACTTTGATTTTTGTCTCCAATACAGCTTCAAACTACCTTTTTGTTGATTTATGTGATCTTGCTGTTGTGCTGAACTAGTCCATAAATTCCTGTGGACATTCTTGTGACCCTTTTAAAGCATAGAAGTAATGTATGTGGCCTGTAGTTCCCTGGTATTTCCCCCTTCTGGAAAACTTGGGGAATATTAACTAATATTAGTGGTAAAGAGCTTCTCAGCGCTTTCGTTTTACATGCAAGATTCTTGAGCTAGTCTGTTTGAAAATGTTGAATTTTATCAGAGTTTCTCACATTCTTTCTCTTTTTTTAATTCCGGTAACATCTGATGAAATAAGATGCTCCCATTTTACAGACCCACAATTTTAAATAGAACTCCTGATGCTCTATTTTACTCTGCTTATGATGGAGAAAGGAGAACATACAAGTTGCGGTTTTCTGGAGATTGCACAGAACTCAAACCCAAGATGTCTTTCAGAGATGGAGTACAAAGGAGAAATGCTGAACTGGAGAAAAAGTGGGCACCAGGATTAGATAGAAACTGAGAAGTACAAACTTTCTCATTGCCAATCCTCTCTGAAGTATCAGTTTGGCAGATTTTGGAATCTGTTATTGTCTTGTTTACAAACTGCTAAATCATGCAAACCTACCTAGAGGAAATGCAGATTATTTCTCAGAATTGCTGTGCTGCTGCCAAGCCATTAATTAGTGCACGTGACAGCATTTGCACTGGCACCAAGTCTTGTTGTTTACACTAGAGCTTTTGCTAGACCAGCTCTCGTACGGGTACTTTTCGTGCCACATGCACAAGAAGTCATGCCTGTAACGTAGTCAGGCAGCAGCACTCACTGGTAGTGACACAGCACTTGGCTTCGGGGGAACAGAGGACAAATGTGGCCCTGTGCTGATTCCCTTTTTCCACACAGGAAGCTGGAACTCCATGGAAAGCACCAGACTTTTCAGCTCTCTTTTCATGCTACTGCAGATGATGAGATATTTTAATTTAATCTCGGGGAGCGTGCTGACAGGAAGTGCATTTGATCTTTCTTCATTAACACTATGGGAATGTAAAATTCGGTAGGAGCAGCCAGTGCACAGAATTCATTGTTTTAATGTGATACATTCATCTTGCAATCCAGTAAACTTTTTTTGGGTATTTATTTCAGGTCTAGTCGAGGCTTTCACTCGCATGAGAAGTTGTTTCTTTGTGAGATTTTTAGCCACGTTTTCCTGTTTATGTACTTTCCCTTCTGTTTCTTTGTGGAAACTCACACATGCAAAAGCGGAAATTGATTGTGACCCTAAGTGGGGAACAGTAACATGAGGCATGTAAGAAGAATTGTTAAATTCCAAAATGAACAGACCAAAAGAATGAAGAAAAATATATCTCCTTTCTCGTAAGTTCCTTCAGTTCTTTTGAACTTAAGTCCCCTTGGCTGCACGAAGGTTTTGGTGTGGTGAACCTTTATCTCTGTCCCCTCAGTTTGCAGGTGAAACCGAACAGAGTGAGAGGTGTTAGGCGGTGGCTGGTGGCGGAGATCAACATGAGGGTGTGCTTGGCAAGGTGCTGAGCTGAAGGCTACACCCCTGGATGCACTCTCATTTCAGGTCTTCTACTTCTTACATGGCTAGAGGTGCTTATGCTGGGCTAGTTGTCTGCCAGACCATGTAAACTCCCTTGGGCTTTCCAAAATACCCTCTTCACACTAGCTGTCCCACACTCCTTGTGCTGGATTCCTCTGTAGTAATTGCAAGAGTTCAGTGGGCAGACTGACTTTCTGGTGCTGGCATTGGAGGGATGTGTTCGCTCTGGTCTACTCTAGCAGAAGGCTGCTTGGTGTGAACGTCATCCACATGCCAGATCTTGGAGGCACACTGTGTTTAGCAGTATGTGTATGTGAAAATAAAAGGGTAGGAGAAGGGAAGGCAGATGAATTTGCTCTTTGATGACCAGAACAATTGGAAGTGTTCTAATGTTCAGAAAAATTAGAACAATTTACTGGGACAGATGGCACTGCAATTTTGCTGGCATTATTTCTAGAGGGTAGACCAGAAGACTTGGCTCCTGTTTAAGGAAACTGATTAAATTTCAGTCTGTGGATGGGAAGAATCAAACAATACAAGAATAAGAAGTAAGCTGAGTCCTGCAGAGGTTGAGTATGACGTACCCCAAAACCTGGAATGGTTTGTTTTACAAGCATATGTTTTAGTCTAATTTCTACTGTCTATATTAAGACCAAATTCTGACTTCTTGATTTGTTTGCATATTTGAAGACTTCCTGTTCTGCGTTTTGTCATCTGGAGGCTGTTGGCATCTCCTTCAAATCTCTATGCCTATTTTGCTGTAGCTGGCACAGGCCTTCTCACTGCTAGGCCTCTGTCAACTCGATCAATGTTGTTTTTAGTATACAGGGCATTACCACCTGGTTATACACGCATGCACTCATGTATGCACCTTCTCTTGGAGTGTCGAGTCCTAGAACCCTTTGCTGGCAGGTTTAATCTAATTCTCAGAATTTATGCTCATATAAATACTTTTCTATATGCCAGTTGTAATTGTTGAATGATGCATGGTAATTACCCTGCTGTTCTTTTTTTTTTTTTCTCAAAACATTTGATCAATGCAATAATTATACATGCTGCGTATCTTTTAAAAAACACTATATAGCATTATCTAGAAAATCATTTGGGAAGTCATTAAAGACTTGAAAAAGTTTATGGTTGCTGTTGCATCACAGTGCTGATGCTGTCAAAAGAAAAAGGGTGAAGGAGGGAAGGCAGAGGAGAGAGGGAGAGAAGAAAGTGCATGAGGCAAGGCTAATGTTTCATGGTTGACTGATAAATACTATAAAATTCTCATGTACATTTCTAAATTGAAGCTGGTTTTCCAGGCTCCTATTCTTCAGGTGACTAGGAATCTCCTCAAGTATATAGACAGCACTCTGTAATAACAGGGGAAAAATAACACCAACAAACCAATTTTATTGTCGTAGAAAAGTGTCCGAATGCATTTTAGAAACTGCTTCTGAGCACTGGTAGTTCCAGGCTTTTACCTGGAAATAATTCTGAGTAACTTTAAGTGCATTAGTTTCATTTTAGACTACGCTAAAGATAGATAAGTGGTTTGTTAGAGACAAGATGTTGAAAGGCAGGAAGATGTTACAAAATTTTATGTATATTTTGTGTTCTGTTTATGTTCAGAGATATCCCCAGAGTTTCAAGCATTTCCTCAGATTTACAGCTTCATAACATTGCTTTTTTATTATGCCAGTGAGCATAGTAATTGTTTTGTTTTGTTTTAAGTAGAGGTATGTATCTGAAAAAGAAAATTTCCCTGTGCCAAAATTCCGTACATAAGTGAATGGTGAAATGGTGAAATATTCAGCAGCTGGTGCTAGGTCATGCAAGTCCAGATGGAACAAAATTCCTTCACATAATGTCCAGAACACGGTCCCTTATTTTCAGGGAGTCTTGTAGAAAAGTTGACAACGGTTTGTGTTAAAAACAAAACGTGGTTATTTGAGAAGTAAAAGAAAGCCTACAGAAGCAGAGTCAATAGAATGAAGCATTATGTCCAGAGTGATCCAGGAGAGAATCAACATTTGGTGAAGGAGTTAAAATGGGAAGGAAGGTGAATATCTGTCAGATGTTTTAAATCCCAAAGGGATCTCAATTGTTTATTACTTTACGTGCGTTCAGATAACTTTTGATGTTATTTAGCAAGAAACAAGTGCACAAAGATGTTTTGAGGAAATACAGTGTGAGAATATATTTTAAAAACGTTTAATTATATATCTGCAGTGGTCTGTAATGGTGTTTCATGCACCTAGTCATCTGTTTTCTTCAAGCTCATCCAAAAAATGCTTTCAAAAGATGACTTGCAAGGAATGTATCATGTGGTAACCTTTCTGAACAAGGTTTTTCCCCATTCTGTTCTGGTAATGCCATTAGAAGTAGTGGATTTCTGCTGGAAAGCTTAATGAATTGTTGATACAGAAAACAATGTTAAGTGCAGACAGACCAGCGTTCTAGGCTGTAGCTAAATAGACCCAACTGGAACATTGGTCTGGGTTTTTGTTTGGGACTCTGCTTATCCTCAGGGTACAAGCCCGGGGTAAATGGCACAGTTCTAACATGCAGTTCAGCAAATGAGTAATTTCTGCTCAGCAGGTACGGAAGTTAAATAATGCACTTCAGCTGTAATAAGGATACAAATCACTAAAATTTTTCTGTGACACTTGTACACCAGATACATACTGTTCAGTATAGTGATAGCATCAAGTCTTCACTTCCATAGCATCCAGTAAGACTCCTTCCTACGTCCTAATTCCTCCAGTGCTAGAATAGAGGTTGTGACTATTGCCTTCAATTTTTCAAGACTTTAGAAAGCTGATATGTATATCGAAGGTATGTGCTGATAAATGCAATGATTTATTTTCACATAGAAGGACAAGTCAAGGAGTAGTAATTTATATATAATTTATATAATTTATAGAAATTAGAAGGAATAAATGTCACTTTTAAGTGAGTGCTAATCACATCTAGACCTTAGAGGGAAGCCTTGCGGTGATGACATATACACTTTTTAAAGGTGGCAAACCCAGCTACAGTATTTCAAAATGTTATGTATGATTATTAAACCTGTCTAATTTCTTATTTCTTGTTTGATCTGAAAGCATTTTGTGGGAGTGACTAAGAGAAAGTGCTTTGCTTCACTGAACACCTGCAGTTTCAGGCAATGTTTGAAATGTCATTTCAACACGTTGACTGGAAGAACCCTGTTCCATGTTCTTCAGCCCAAATTCTGGATATTTGTGCCAGATTTTAGAAGGCAATCACTTGTAATCTGGAGTGGATTTGAAGCACTCACCACCCTTAGAGGCTATAAATAGTGAGTTGGACAATCTGATTCTTTCTAATTTTCAGTGTCTTTGATAGAAGCTGTGTTCTGGTTCCAAGAATTCTGGCAAATAAGTGAAACAGTATGGGAGTGCATTCATTTTTAAACTCTTTCTTTTCTTGTTTACTGAAGAAGCACATGACCTTTGAATTATGTTCACAGTGGTGCTTTTGTCTGTTTTGGTATAGCGTCTGGTTGGTAAGGAAACATTTTCCTGTTCTTAGTAGCCAGACTCTAATGGCAAGCCTACTGGTTAGTAGCTTGTATTTATACTAATTCGGAAAGTTCTTCTCAGTGTTGTTTGCATTTCAAATATTACACTAATATTTATTACCTGATTTTAAGGAAACTGAGACTCATTCATTGTTTAATTTCTTGGAGGAGCATGTTGTCTTTATTCTCAATCTCTATATTTATAAATTCCTTCCAGTTTATTTAAAAACAGATTCTCTGTATAGCCAGTGGGTGTACTCTGCTTCAGCTGTTTTCCTTAACAGTCACTAATGAGTGAGATCTAGAAAGCATTATACACAAGGTCATTTTAAGATTGGGAAGGATTTTCACTGACATGAGTAGGGCTTGGACATGCGCAGAAGTTGAGAGAGGGCTATTGAGAGCTTCCTGCCCAGCTCAGCAGTCACTTGGCATAGTTAGAAAAGTTTTCACTTTGCATTTCCGAGTTTACAGGGCAGGTGCTGGTATAAATTTTATATGGTAGACCTGCCAATAAAGTTTCATTACAACAAAGAGAAATATCATTTAAGTACACTTTATTTTTAAAAACATTAAAAATAGACCTACTGATACTTAAAAGTTTGAAATGAGTAGATTCTGCGTGTACTGTGCAAAAATCAGCTATGCATAAGCTGCGCATCCCACTGTGCGATGGGGAATTGTCCTGAAAGCCAATGGGCAGTGGGCACCAGCAGAGCCTGTGGAGGCAAGCAAGGAGCTCCTGTCAGAGCTGGTAGGCTTGGCAGGTCTATTTGTTTATTACCAGAATGTTACTGTATTTGTTGCACTTTGGCTTGTAGTCATTGAACAAATGGCTATTCAGTGGAGTTGTGTCTTTCTATCTTCTCTGAGCTACAGATTCCAGTCTTCATTTACCAAATACCTCCTGACCTTTGCAATACATACAGATCCCTAATGATTTAATTTTGAAACTTTTTGATGATCCTTTCGTCATAATGTCTGTATATATCTACCATATTATGTTATCTTTATAGCAGTCCTGCAAGATTAATGGTGGTATTTTCTTATTTTTAACTGATGTGGGATGAAAAACAAAAGGAGATTAGGTCAGTATTATCAAACTCGGGGACTAACACTGGATGCTTAGCTTGGAATGACTAGGATGTCTTTTCACAGAGTACTTTTTGATGTTCACAGCAGTCATTCTCAGTGGCAGGGAGGAGTGCTTAGCTCTTCTAAGTATACAGACTCAGAAGTGTTAAGCTGAGTATCTAGGACATGAAGAACATAACATGAGAAACTTTTGGTTTTGAAGATTTTCCCAGGACCATAAAACTCACTGTATATCAAAGGCAGAGTTTTAACTGCTTTTCACCTAAGACTGCCTAAGTTTTATTGTAGGGGATCTAAAGATGAATGTGTAGTAAATGCTTGTGTACAACTTATTCCTCACAATCTTTCAGCTTTTAGCGGGTGTCCGGGGAAAGAATACATTGATAGAAACATGAGATCTCAACCTTTCTTTCTGGTTCCTTTGCTATCTTTATTGTTCAACAATTCTAGAAATTTCATGTATTTATTTATTTTTATAATTCCCAATCCAGACATGGGCTGTTGCCTTCATGCCTTGTAAATTTTAAGTTTATGATTTTGTTAATAGAAATGTACTGTGAGTTTTCTGTGTATGTGACTTCAAGTATTCAGTAAAAGAAGCAATGAATACAAAATTCCATAAAGGCCATTTCAAGAATCTTCAGCAAACTGACTTCTCAATTTCAACCTTCCACTCTTCCATTTCTGGAACAAGTTATCAATCAATGATGTATTTCAGGCATTGAAAGAAAGAAAAACAAAACAAAACACTTTTCCCTTTGCTTTTGAGCTGTATTTCTTTTTACTCGTGCTTCTTGTGTACCTCTGTTCCGAGGTTAGAATTCCTACCAGTGGTGACTTCCTACCAGGTTAGGGTGACTTACACAGCAACAAGCTCTCGTAAACTTGGAGGAATAAATACGGAAGAGACTTAAGCTTATTTGATATGTGTGATAGGTGTTGCACATATTTCATCTGCTTGTTGCTGCAAGAGTAACGTCTTCTAAGAAAATATGATATACTTGAAGAATTACAGCATCTTCGAGGCAAGATTTTTTTTTGTCCGTGAGACATACAAAGTCATGAACTTTGAACATATTTTTCACAGGGATGGCAAAACGTATCCCTGTTATGAGATGACATCTTAGAAAATTTCGAATGTTCACAATTAAGTTTATAGAGATAATTAATAAATAGTTGAGAAATATTGCTCTATAAATAAGCATTTGTTGGAGTAAGTATTGAATGATTTTAAGTAGGTGTAAATGGAATATCTAATTTTGACTAGATAAACTAATGAGGAAAGCTGTTTTTAACAGCTAAGAGTGAATGTTAAGGACAAATACATCACCTGTGACTACCAGAAGGCTTGTCACCTGGATGCTAGTGGAAACTTTAATGGTAAGGAGACAGAAGTAACTGGGCAGTTACACAATCTTGTACTCTTTTTAAGCTTCTGCTATTAGCTCCTAATGGAAACAGGATACTGGACTTTTCTTTGTTGCAGGGTGGAAGAGAAAAGGTTTGAATACAGCTAGTACTTGCACAGGAAAGGATTGCACTGTAGTTGTGACACTGCATGCAAAACTCAATCATATCTAAAAGCAGCATTCAACGTTTGTATTCTGTGATTGTCTTGACTATATTATTGTATATACTGTGGTGGTTTTACCGTGCTGGGCAGCTAAACCCCACAACTGCTCTCACTCCCCCTCTTTTAGATGAGGAGGGGGAGAAGTAAGGCAAAGAACAACTCACGGGTTGAGATAAGGATAATTTAATCAAAGGGAAATAATAATAATAATAAAATATTATTATGAACTAAACAATTTAACTAAAGGGAAATAAAAAGGGAAAGGGGAAAAGGGAGGGGGAAAGGGAAAAAATAAAAAGAAGGGAGGAAAACAAACAAACAAATGAAGGCTATGTGGAAGTGCAGAGGAAAGAAATTACTCTCTGCTTCCCACAAATGAGTGATGATTGACCACGTCCTTGAAGCAGGGCCTCAACGCACGCAGCCGGTGTTCGAGAGGAGGACCGACCTTTTCCCAACCAGAGCCCACCCCTCCCTACTTCTTCCTATTTCCAGCTTTTATTTCTGAGTGTGACATCACATGGTATGGAATATCCCTTTGGTTGGTTTAGGCCAGCTGCCCTGGTGATGTTTCTCACCCCCTAGGAGAGTTAGAGAAAGGCCCGATGCTGTGCCAGCACTGCTCAGCAGCAGACACAACACTGGTGTGATCCCACTGCTGTTCCAGCTACAAGTGTAGAGTACGGCACTGTATGGGCTGCTGCAGGGAAAGTTAACATTCCAGCCAGACCCAGTACATATACATGTGCAAAAATGTGTACGTCTCGTACTGTTTATCAGTAGTTTTGTACTTCCAAAGATAATTTTAGTTGAGCTTCTGGGTTTCTAATGAATCTGTAGGTTGCAGCTCCTAGTCTTAGGAGTCCTGAAATAGACGGAGAAATTAAAAATGTAAGTGGAGACATTCCAAGACACAATGATTTTTAGCTTTGAATTCTAACCTGTTATCCAAATGAAACCTGTGTTATCTGTCAGTTTATTCCTGTTGTTGCCTGTTAAGTCCTTGCAAAGATTATCTTGAATACTGAATTCAAAGGGAACTATCTTTAGTGTGTACAGTTTATTACATCTCCCTGACTAATTCTAAGATGTGTTGGGTTTTTCCCATTTTCTTCAGATTTTGCAATCCTGTATATATTTCAATGAAATTTTCTAAACTTCTTGTTTCAGACAGTATTTTATCTTGTTTAAAACAATTTCTCATATTTCTTAGTACAACAGATATTATTGCTTAACTCTCTCTCTGTCTTTTTTTTTGTTTCTTCAGTTTTGCCAACCTGGAGGATGGCAGCTTTCAAAAGAGAGAAAACAGCCAACGTTCTTTGTGGTGGTTTTGACTGATATAGACTCAGAGAGACACTACTGTTCCTGCTTAACTTTCTATGAAGCAGAGATTAATCTGCAGGTAAAGTCTTCACAATAAGTTATAAAAATGCAGAAAAAAGTGTCTAGAAATAGAAGATTAATAATTTTAGAAAGTATATTTATCTTCTTGGTAAGAATGTATTGTTCTGTCATATATAAACGTGTGTATTTTTCTTCCAAGGTAAACTTGATGTGCTTGTTTGTGTTTTTGTTGTTGTTTTTATCTGCTTAAACAAACAAACACCTTAATAAAATTGAGAATGAGACTCGTAGAAAATCCCAGGTTGGAAGGGACCTCAGAAGTCATCTGGTCCATCTTAAATGCTGAAAGCAGGGCCTAGGCAAGATAGTCTAACACCTTGTCTAGCCAAGCTTTAAAGGTCTCAAGTGTTAGAGAATCCACCACATCCTTGAGGAGGTTTTTCTAATATTCCAATGATTGATTGCTCTCACAGTAAAAAAAAATAAATAATATATATATTTAAAAAATCCTCCTCTTATGTCCAATTAGAATCTTCCCTGGTATAAATTGTACCCATTGCCCCATGTTTTCAACAAAAGGCTTTTCTTTTCTCCACCATATGCTTTTTTATTTTTTGCTACCATTTGTTTTGATTTTGTTAATAGGACGGTCAACAAAATGTTCCTTTCATTTACTTCTGTGTTTAACATAGCAGGAATGATTCTCATTTGCTTTAAGATAAAGGTTTATTAACTTCTGCTCCCTCTGCTGGACATCTCTATCAGACTAGCACAGGATAAATGTGTGCACGTATGCTGTAATGTTACATACATATTTCTGGAAGCGCATTTATTGGCAAGACTGGTGTGGGTGTAAATAGCAAGACTGTAAAACTGATAGAGTGATTCTTCAGCTTTTAGGTAGGTCAGATTTTGGGTGTCAGCTACTTGGCAATGTTTGTTTTAAACATGCATTTAATTAATTTTGGGCAACCTCAGTCTTTCAAAAATAGACATTTTGTTTCCCATTTGATGTAAAGTACTTCACAGAATCTATGCTATGACTTAATACTTGGAATCTTTAGTTGCTAGAACCTAGGGAAAACCTAATCCAGTCTGTAATTGTGGACTGTTATGTTTTGAAATATTTTCTTTCCAACATGAAAAATCAAAAATAAGTAAAGTCTTGGCATTACGAATATTAAAAAAAATTAGTTAAAATTACCTAAGGGGCTAAGTAAAATTGTTGTCTATTTTAGTGAAGAACTGTAACACCATTAATTATTTGAAGAACATGCTTTTAGTGATCCAAATGTATTCTGTTTGATAATGGTGTTGAAATCCTTCTCTGCCTTGTAGAATAAATAATAGATGTGGAGTAGCAATAATATTGTGCTTTTTCTAGGCACAATTGGAAGCCAGAAAATAATAATTGTTCTTATTTCATTAACACTACAGTTTAAATGGCTATTTTGTACATTATTGGAAGGAGCTAAAAGCAGAAATGTAACTGAAGAGTAGATATATTTTAGCGTAGATTAGCTGACATCTTCCTATTGATATCTGTCATCTCTCCTTTACTTAATAAGTAAAGAGTGAAACATTCTACAGTAATTCTTTCCCAGCTGATAAAAATTTACAATGGTTGACTCTTCTTGCACTCTATGTATTTCATAACATATACTAAATTTAGCAAACTTGTTATTTATCCTGTGGTTTCTAGCAGCTGCTTTTGATTCATGATCCACATCTTCCAAGTAATGCTCATCACAAAACATCCAGTATTAACTAAAAGGTTATTTTCTTATATTGCCTAAGTAGTAAAAAAAAAATAAAATAAAATAAAAATAAAATAAAATAAAATAAATTTGAGAGCAGCAGGATGTTGGTTCTCATAATGCCATTCCTGGCTGTGTTGTAAAGAATGCATATTTTTCAGATGAACTTGCTGTGGTGAAATTTATTCTATGACTGTTTTGTTTATAGCCAAACTTCCTGTTTCTTTCTAAAACCCAAAGAGAATAATTGAACGTGCCCTGTTACATGGTCATTAGACAAGAATTCAGCACATGTACAATCTGTAATGAAACATAAGCTTATGAAGCATTGGGCTACAAAAGTGATGTTGATTTAACCATTCACTTGCACACCTTATTAAACAAACAATCCAGGAAACAGTGTCCGTGATTTACAATGAAATCTGGACAGTGCTTTTCACAGTTAAATTCCGTTCAGTTTTTAACCTAATAATATAACAGACTATGACAAAGATTCAGTTTCCAAAAGGAATGTCTCTTTCCTTCCTAGTTAGCCTGCACCAGGTAAATCTTGCACGTATTTAGGATTGGTCAGATTTCAGCCAGTGTAGATATGCTCTTTGACTTGGCAGAATCATCTTCAGAAAACACCAAAACCCCAAGCCTTGGAAGTTTCTGTGGTTAATTAAACTGCAAAGTGAAAGCAAGCTTATTTCTGTGCTTTTGAATGGTAGAGAAGTAGAGAACATTTTTTGAGCCTCCTGCATAAAAATACAATAATCTTTTTGACACAATTTGTCAAGCTTGGCCAGAGAAGTCTATCACTCTCACTCCAGTTGCTTTCATTACTGCTTCAGCTGTTTGTCACAGGATAGTTAGTATACATATGCCATCTGAAAAGTAAGGAGACTGTACTCACATGGTGTCTCTTAGGTTTACCTGTGATAGTCTAGGATACAAGGTTAATGTAGCAATTGTCAAAGCTCTATGCAGGAGCGTACAGGAAAAAGTATTGTCCTTCGTATCTCTGAAAGCCCTGGATTCAGTTAATCTCTTGGCAGTTGCTTGTCATTACAACTTTTCCAGAGATGATAAAAGCGCAGGTTCTAATAATCAGCTGATGGCCTCTTTTCAACTTCCCAACCCTGGGCAGAGTACGAAGTAGTTGATAGACACCTGTGAATTGTACTTTGCATTGTTGCAATACTGACATTTTGAATCAATGCAGTATTTAGCATTTGTATAAATGTTGGTCCACTGTTTGATCAGCCTTCACCAAGTCATGACAGTATATCAAAAAGATCAACGTTACATCTAGTCTGATTAATACTCCAAATCTGTACTCATGAAGAAGATAAACATATGATAGTCCATTACATAGGGAATAGAACTCACTTCTTTCCATGAATACAGGTGATGCAGCTTTCCCATTTAATCCCCTGTGAATTGTTATAAGATGCTAGTCTCATTTAATTGTTCCAATAACAATTGTAAAGTGTATATAAGGATAAGTTCCTCATCTGAAATTAAAACTAAGCATTTGAAAATTTGACCCTAACAGGAATCTAAAATTGGGAACCTGACTGACCGATCATTAGACTACGAGGTAGTCTAATAATCAATCAACAGTGGCAAAGACAGTTTAAAGACTTGTTCCGTTTAATTAAAAGCAGTTTAATATGCAAGATTTCTCTCTCACCTCAAGTTTCTACCAATATAAACGTAAAGAAATCTGAGATACTGTGCCAGTGTCTCCTTGCTTCCTGCTTTTATTTGTCTCCAATTGGTCTAATCCGCCTTCACGTCTGCCTTAAGAGATCCTCTTAAGCATGCTTTAGAGATGCTCAGACAAATAAAGCTGGATGCCATACTGACTTGCGTGTATCTACAAGAATTAGGAGGAGGAGGACAATAAGTCAAAAACACTCCCACTGCTTCTTCCCACACAGTGCTTTCAGGTTTTTTTGCATTACTGTATTTTGATCCTTGTTGTCCACTCTCTTGCTGTAAATTGTCATTAATTTGAAGAAAACCTCATCCTCTAAACCGAAGTGTAGTATATATTCCTTGTTATTCTTCTGGTGACTGAAGCTGAAAGTTGTTAAGAGCCAGAGGTTATGCAGAAGAATCATAAGGTACATCTACATAATTCACCCATAAAACTCAGTTACTCTGTGTGTAACTTTATTTACTGTCCAAAAAAAATTGCACACGTGTAGTTATTTCTAACATCAATTTCTGGATGTTACCACTTAACACACAAAGACTTGATTAATATATTTGCCTCAGAAGTTACTTCTGTCTACTTCGGTGGTGCTTCCTACAAAATGCAGTCAGAATTTATGCTAACAGCCCTTGGGAAGAGCACCATAGGTGGAATCTTTAAAAACAACAACAAACAAACAAAACAAACAACAAAAAAAGCACATTGACTTGCATCATTGGGAACTTAATGTTCAAATTGTATATTGCTTTGTGCTTTGGAAAAAAATATCCTCACCCTAACCCCACCATCAACAATGATTTACGTTAGCAACTGAGCCTGTGCAAATGCATTTCTTGCATTTCAGAAATTCTGTTCAATGCGATCAGCAAGAAACTTCAAGTGTTAGTTTCTGACAGTCTTACTACAATGTTTTATCAGTCTTAAGTCTATATGTGTTAAAACATTGTGATCACAAGGTTAGGAAGAGTAAATGTATCACTGACAAATGCAAGTAAGCAGTAATTCGTGTCTCCTATTTCCTCTCATTCACGTTCTCTTCTTCTTTCTGCCCCCTTGCAAATACAGGAAAAAGAAATTGTAAAAATCCCAAAGCAGAAAATGGCAGATTAACAACATTCACAAATATTTCCTGAGTCAAAGGAAAATCTGCCAACAAAATGACATCATGCTTCATAAAGTTTTAATTTTTACGCTTGGACTGTAGAGTTGGTGATCCTACTGTGCTAAAGCACATGCTACTTGATGAGTCACTGATGTTTGGTTTTGAGCAGAGAATGCGAACACTCAGTTCAGTTGTATCCTTGTTGAAATGTGAAACCTGATCTTCTTTTGGGTATTATATTAGTGTGTTGTTAAGATGAAGCTTAATAATTTTGTGAACATCCCAAATGTTAAACTTATCCTGAAAGTGACCTTATTATCAGTGCCTCAAAAGACATTCTGTAGGGGGTGGGGTGGGGGGTAGACCATTTTAAAATAATCAACATCTTTCTAAATCTGTTGAGAAATGGATATTATGGAAACATGCAGAGATCAAAGCAGTGCCTTCTTCCCTTCCTGTAAAAGGTAAAATTACTGCTAATGTTCTGTATGATAAGAAATTGCCTTGTATTTTGAATATCAAATTATATGTTTAAGCTCGTCTCTAAACCAGAATTTAAAGTTAAGGTGAGAATGAATGAAGAAAATAATATTTTCATCTTTCTAGTAACCGTGGCAGTAATTTATCCTGTCCCGTTTATGTCCTGTGTGTGCGCTTGTGCATTTACGCACCTTCTTCCCAATTAGATTTCATGTTATTGCAGGGTGCAAAGGCTTATTTTGGGTAAAGGTAGTCGTCATGTCTTTACTCTTGCATGGAGTCTACACAGTAGCCCATGGACTTCTGGCATTTATGTCGCATCTACATGTGCCTTGTACCTTGGAATTCCCAGATCTTTTGGCATGTACGTGGGCTAATGGCCCACTCAAGAATGTGTTAAGTGGTATACATATCGTAGATGCTACTGGTGTAAATTTTATGTAATGCTGGAAGGTGCAATGGGAACTCCTTATTTTCCTATAGGAGTACTCTGCAGTGTCAACAGTATTTAGGGAGTGAATGAATTGATTGTTACAGGGGCTTGAGGTTACTGTATTTGGTAAGTTTACCGTCTGATCTTCACATAAGCTTCTATCTTTGGTCGTTTGTTTTTGTAGTTAATGGAGTTGCTATTGTGAATTGGTACAATTTACTATCTCGTTCTGAAAGTATTAAATCAAGATAATGGCTTTTTTTTGCTAGTATAATTATTCCAGTATAAATGTAGCTACTGTGGTATGATATAGTGTGCATAGACAAGCCGTGAAGTATATTTCTCACCCATGGTTTTAGTTCAGTAGAGCAGACAGATCAATGCAGATTGGTCTTTTGGAGGCATTCTGCTAAGTTTATTTTAAATTTTGTATGTGTTAGAATTTATTGGATACATGCGTTTGCACAATCTGAAAAATAAATAAAATGAATTGTTGCTGAATGGTTTTTGGCCTTTGATTTTTAATAAACCAGCTATTTGGCTGCAAACAAGGCCAGCAAAGCTTAAACCACGTGTAGAGAAAGGGATCTGTCCCAAATGAGTAATTGGCATGAGATTACTAAAGCTTCAAATAATTTTTCTTAAAATAAGAAATCATGCATGATCTCCACATCTCATTTACTGTGCTGTTAGTAGAAAAACAAAGGGCTTGCTGACCTTGACACAATTTCAGTGCAAAATTTTGCAAAGGGCAAACTGTTTGTATAACTATCATGAAGAACTACAGTGAAAGTTTTTGTAATGGCAGATGTTCATTCTCTCTGACTGACTGAATTATTAAAAGTACAACTATAATTTCACTATCTGTTCATATTTCATAGAATCATTGAATCAATAAGTTTGGAAAAGACCTTTAAGATCATCTGTTCCAACCATACCCCTACTACCAACATTATCCATTAGGGACCGTGTCCCTAAGCATCATATTCAACCTTTAATTTCCGTCGAGTTTGAAATTATGCCTGTCAGCTTCCACCCACAAAACTGCAAAGCTATATCAAATGTTTCGTATTTTCTAACTTTTCTATTAATACCTCAGTTTAAATGGGTTTTCCTCACTCTGACATGAAAAGGAACCTAATATTTCTTCTCTGCCCAATGTTAATCAGAACTAAATGCACTGACTTGAATGGCATGTGCATCCTGAGTAGAGATGTACAATCAGCATGCCTGGGTTGTCCTGATGCCTGAAGATGCCTAATGTCCCTAAAAAAAAAAAAAAAGGCAATTTACAGAGGTGGTGCAGATGTGATTCAAAGACCTGGAAGTACCTAGTCATCCAGAACCAACAGAAACAAAGAGCAGATGGACTAGTCTTGGAGAGTTGGATTACAGTTCAGAGTTGCTTTTTCTAGAAGACTTCAGTGTTGGAGATTTGATAAGTAGCAGATTTGGGCATACAAACTCAAGACAGACATGTTGAGGTTCTGAAGATGAAAGTAGAGACAGAAGAGGAGGGATGGTTATGGTTCACGTGTGCTAAAATTCTGCTGAACATTGATTGAACAGTTGTTCATGTGTTCTCAAGCTGGGTAAGTCCCTTAAGATCACCTACATTCAATAGCTTGAACAGTTTTTTTGGACTATGCTGGTAGGTCATTCTAATCTTTAAAAATTTACTTCAGTTCCTAATGCAGATTTTGGCTAGATTGTTTGTTATTTTTAAGTTAAATGTCAGTTGCTAAAAGCAGAGCTGACATCTTAAAATAATCTGATTGTGGTAGCAAAAGTGGGTTCGTGCAAGTTGAAGACTAGCCCTTAATGTTTGAGGGCTAAATCAGAGCAATGAGTATCTCTGAATAAAAAAAATACGGTTAACATGAGTAAAGTTGGCTGCTTTCATCCGTTTTTTTGGCTGCCATGTCTGTTGCCTGTAAATGAGCTGCTATTTTCAACTGAAGTAACACAAAATCAGTCACTTCTTTCTACTCAAAGTTTTAACGTAATTTCTTAGGCTGAAACTGAAGTTTATGTGAAAATATCCATTTATCTGTTCATTTTCCACAAGGAACGTTTTAAACAGGTCCAGTATCAGCCACACGTACCTGACAGCTGAGATCTGCTTCCAGTAGGTTTTAAGTATGTAAGTGGGTAGGAAGCAGAAAGAGCTGTTATGTTGTCCACTAACACAGGAGGGAAAACTATAAGCCCCCCTTGTCCAACATCAGGTAATCCACAAATCTTTTTAATCTAATGACATAAAGCTACAGGAAATGAAATTAATTCATTCTACTACAAAGAGCTTATTTGCTCACTATATGAATGCTAAAATTACTTTTCTTCTCTATTCTCCATAAATGAGATCAAGCCTGAAATTAAGTCAGTTTAGGTTTTAGAATTGTATACACTTTTTTATTTGTAAAATTTTGTTCTCCGGAAGAAGGATGAGAATCAGAAACAGGTCAGTATTCACGTAATTGATTTTTTTTTTCCTATATTTAATAAACTCTAATTTAGGCTTAAAATTTTCATTAAAGAAAGAAAATAAACTATAATTTGGGGACAGAAAGAAAACATTTTGTAGAAAAAAAAAAAAAAAAAGTATTTTGTCTCTGAAGGTGGATAGAAGTAAATGTCAAGGGAGGAGCAGAGGACTGTGACTGTGGTGCTTCCATGGGTGCTCCCTCTGCAGTCTGTGGAGCAGCGGAGCCACAAATGCCTGCTGCATATTTAGTAATCGCTATGAATTTCATGAATGTGTCCAATCCTCTCATGGTTCCTGTGCATTTCTGTTACTTGCACTGTTTTGTAGCATAAGAGTTTCATAAGTAACTGTTTTGTCAAGAGCTACCTCCACTTGTTGGTTTGAACGTATTTCAGTTGGCATGCTGATTTCCTGGTTGTTGCTGTTTTTACTGTTGTCCCTTAAGACTAACTGTAAGCAACTCATTGACTTTGCATTTGCTGTTGTGGTTTTTGGTCAGATGTTGAGGTTTCCCGTTTTCATGTGAGGCTATCGGGTTCAGGAGTCAGAAATATATAAAGTGTAAAACTAAGCAGTAAGTAAAGAACTTGATCCAAAGGACTTTTTAACAGTTCTGCACTCGGTTTGATTGGTTCTCTTGTCATGTTTCACGCAGTGTGAGTGCTGCTGCTTTGGCAAGCAAGCGCACTGAGAAGCTCCAGTGAAATGTCTCTGATGCCGCTTTGATGCTAAGCGTGGAAACTAAATAATTACACTATTCTTGGCCTTCACAAGATGTCATCTGAAACTCATAATTTTCAACTGTGAATATATATTTGTGATCTAAAGCAAGCAAAATGTGTAGGATAGAAAATGTAGTGGGATTATTTGATGTTCACCTTCGTTCTTGCTTCAGGTTTGCCAAGCAGTGCACACAGTATGCTGAAGGAACAGGAGGCAGTGATGAACTGTTATATTGTGCATATGCTACATTGTGCCCAGTTGGTTTTACACTTTTCCATAGCTGTGGAGGTTTTATTAAAGCAAAAAGACGCTGTTATTGATTGTTTAATTTAAAGTAAAGTAATACCTTATTTAATAATGTGTATCAAGCCCACAAGTATTTGATTTTATTTACGTCTATTAAAATTGTATTAAACCGTTTTCTAGACTGTGGATTTGGGACATTGTGCCTGATCTGTTGGCAGGTAACTCCAGTTGTCAGTTACCTCCTGTATTAGAAATACTTGAATAATTAGACAGAATTTGTCTGTTTGGGCTTAATGCCATATACATCCCTTGGCTGAACTGAAGAACAAATAGTTCTCAGAAAACAAGCGAGCAAACAAATAAATAGCAGACAGAGTAATGATTAACAATGCTGATCACAGTTAATTTTTCTAAGCTATTAGCTATCAGGCGATTAATGCTGATTGTTGTTGTTTTGTTTTGTTTTTCTTTTTGCCATCTGAACTCGAATTGTTTGGGGGAATGTTTTTTTTTTCAAATGCTTGCACAAATACATTTTATTAATTTGGCTATTTTTATTGACAAAGTTCATGAACTATAAAGTGATTCTGTTAGTTCTGTATCTGGTTATTGTACATTCCAGTGTACCTCAAACACATCTGTTTGGGACACAAACATGTTAAATGTCCATTTCACATGATACGAGAAGAAAGGAAAACAGTTGGAATATATGCATTTGTGCTCTCTCTAGCTCCGTATTCTCATTTAAGTAAGAACCTAAAAACTCACTACTGTGTGTTGCCAGAAGTTGACATGAATTTTTGAGTTTAGGTGTGGGTGTGTACATTCATTAAAACTCATGGAAATTTAAGAATGTATTGATTTGCTGTAAACATACAGGCCACACAGTTTCTTGGTCAGTCTCTGAACAGTTCGCCATACAACAGTGGCAAACAAGTTGAGCAAAATGAAATTGCATCGTAGCTTCAAAAGAATGTTCACTGTTTTCTGAGAGTTCATTATGTTTTTATGTATTGTATTATTCATTGGTAAAAAGGAAAAGAAAAAGGAAACAAACAAACAAATAAAACTAAACCATGGGTAAACGAATTAAGCAGCGTGCTGTAGAACCAGACCGGATTTTTCTGTTTCAACTTAAATTGATACATCCTCAATTGTGTTCTACTTGCATGCACAATAACATATACATGTACATGCCTATTTCACTGTATTTAAAAATGTTAAAGATATAAATCTCTCTGTAGTTTTAGAATTGATCATCACCTTTATTTTTTTAATGTTTTTGATCTCATGGGAGATAAGTATTAACGTTCATTGTTGTGCTGTTGTCTATACTTTCCCAACAGTTTGCAATATGACAACTTAAAATTAGTCTGAAAAATGCCTAAAGTTAGCAGTTTGGCAGTGCCAATGTATTCGTTTATCCAAAGGATACAGTGGAGTCTAGAAGAAAAAAGGCAGCCTTTAAAACGAGAAAAAGACTCCTATATACCTTCCATGTGTCAGATGCCAAGACTGTCACTATAAAAATATGTGAACAAGGAACAAAGATTTATACAAAGATGGTTTCTGTTAGCTTGGATGAACATATTAAGAATCTCAGTATTATCTGGTGGGTTTTTCTGGACCAACTGCTTGATGGACTTGAGTCAGCCATAGTTTGCAGTTTCCCTGTGTAACTTAATTTAGAAGCTAAGTCAAGATATGGAAGCAAAGAGGATTCTGGCATTGTCAGGCAGGGGACAAGATCCTGATGAACTTCAATCAAATAAACTTCAATCAAATTATAATTACAGGTGACCAAATATTGTGAAAACTTGTATGATCATACATTATCATGCAGTTCCTTTCATTAATACAGTTATGTCAGTCTGTTACCTATTCCTTAGCCTGAGAGTCTTTTTTTTTAAGACCTTAACTCATTAAACACAACACAAAACATGTATTTGTTTCTGTTCTAAAGTCACAGATGATTCTGAATTAGATTTTAAATATATATCACTTTTTGAACTAAATGGATCTTTAAACATCTGGAATACTGTTTTGCTACCCAGTGGTATTTTTCCCTCATCTTACCTGTTTTCAAAGTCTGTCTATATGTAAAGGTAGAAAGGGAGGGGAAAAAAGGAATCTGTTTGAAAATATAATTAAAATTAAGAAAATTCTGAATATGCTGTACCATAATATGAAAAACTACTTGCCAACAACATAGATGAATGATGTTGGGAAGCCTCATAGCAGTATGCCAAATACAATTATCATCTTCTTCCAACCAGTACAAGTGCAAAAGGAAAACTGTGGTTATTAACTAGATTTGTTTTTAAAAAATAGTAACAGCATTATCCCATTTCTTATTGAAACCATTTAATTTTAATTTATGAATGCTTAGAAAGGTTTTCTTTAACATTCAGTTATTCTTAATTTATTTGCAAACTGAATGCTATATGTAAAAAATTATTAAGAACAAAACTTCATATTGTTTGTTCTGTTTACAGAATATTTTTTCCTTAGATGAGAAAGGGAATTTAAAAAGGTGAAATGTGCATGTGTCTGAAGAGAAGTACAACTAGAAAGAATTGAGTTTGTGGTTTTACCACTTCGTATTTAGCATTGCTAGAGAATGCATATGCTGTTAATACTTAGCTTCAAAGTAGGTTAGAAGTCATGTGTTTGCCATGATTATCTGCTTAGTCTCCTGACTTCCAGTAATGTGCCTGCCTGCCTGTCAGAACACTTAGCTCAGGAAGGACTAGGGCTGTAGTCACGTTGGTACATTTGCCTGTAGACCTTGAAGTAAGAGAAATTGTTTTAATAGTATAAATGATTTATCAGTTTAATACTGTGCTGCTATTGTGCACTTAACATTTTAAGTTGTATTTAGTTATGAATTAAGACAGGACTTGATATGAGGTTGAGTGGATTTGATGAAGATGACCTTTCTCTTCCCTGTCTATGGATCCTGAGTTTTCATTATCTTAGTACTGCTTTCATCTAGAGAAGCTTCCATGTTCCTTTTCCATGAGAAATGGAATAAATTTTAATTCATTAAATTAAATTTTCCCAATGTTGTCATTGTCCAAAATTTGTTGGCTGGCCAGAACCTGCTACTTTTATGCCTAGAATTTATAATTGTTCTTTAGAACAGTTGAAGGTTTTTTTATGTTTAGTGATATATGGTGTTTGCTGGAGGCTTGCTCTTTTTCAGGGGTGCCTGTGTCATTCAAGATAGGATACTAAGCCAGATGTGAGCCTTTTGTTGGACTCCTAATGTATAAGCATCACTATACAATTCTTGATATCTTGAGAGACTGTAGACTAAGTGAATACCACCCAACTTCAGTGTCCTGAGGAACCCCAGGCAGTTTTACAGGAACCTCATCATCTTGTTTACTTTGTGTATTAAAAAACACCTAAATATATTATACCGTTTGTCTCCCCTCTGATATAAATACAAAAAGTTACAGTCTTTCAGGTCTATATACCACTAAGGTATGTGTGTTTGCGCATGTTCGTGTGAATCTTACTTTTAAAATACAAGTATTTGTGTGCATTTGTATGTTTGACACAGAACTTGAGAGCTGTTCAGCAGCTTCCAAGAGGCACAATTCTGTTTTTTTACTAGCTACATATTAGTCTGTGTGACGCTGTGAAAAATCATTTTTTGTTTGTTTTTTATTCCCCCCAAATCAGTAGGTGTGCTAGTTTCCCTTCTATACTGAATCTTTGTTATGCGACTGTTGCTTTCTATTTCTGGAATCTTTCTGTCCAATGTCTTTGCTTATTTTTCGTCCTGCTGTGTCATGTTGAGAATAAGGGATCTTTGCATGATTAAACAATTTGGTTATTTGCTTTGTTTTTATGCAATTTTATTAAAGAATGGGCAAGGAAAGAATTCTGTACCTAAGTGTCGCAACTTTGTGCAGTGATTTTTACCAGTTGTTTATGACATTTAACTTCGCATAACTGATACTCCATTTTGGAATACCAAACTCAAGTAAGTATAATAAAGGTTATTTGAAGTGTGGCTAATGATCATAATGCTACCTGTAATTATCTGAAATTATAAATATGAAATAAACTGCTCATCACTTCAGGTATGCATGTCAGAGCCTGAATTTCTTCTGTTCAGAAGGAGCAAGGGTCAAGACAAAAGAGAGTTAGCAACAGGAGCTCTGTATTTTGGCTTATAGTAACTGAATGTTTTTCATAATTAAATTATTTATAAAGTCATTCAAAGTAATTATATATTTTTTTTTCCAATTTCTAATTGCATACATTCATTTCCTTAAAGATACCATACATTCTGAATTGAGGTAGTAGAATAAAGTTCATTCACAGCATTCCTGGCATTTCAGACAATTTTATCAGGTTTGTTTCTTTTAGGAGAAAAGCAAAGTTGGATTTATTTATTTATTTGTTTATTTTTAATAAACTGAAGTGCTGACCAGGAACATGATAGAAATAGAAGGCCGATATTTCATGTTGTCAGATGGAAAGGGAAGTCATTTTTCTCGTGTTCCCAATTAAGATAGGACAGTGATTTTTGCTTAAAAGAATGCTCGTTTGGAGGAACAAATAATACACTTGGAAATTTGGTGGGTGGTGTAGGAGTGGAGAGATTACATGCAAAAATTGGAACGAGCATACTGTCATTTGAAACTCAGTTAATGAATTTGTCAAAGAATGTGAGGAATTTCAGAAATTAGAATAATTAGTGACATCTTTCGTTTTGGCTAGGAGTTAATAATAAAGTATTTGTGACTGAAAAATAAGTGCTGGCAAGGAGGTTATAGCAAGTTGCACAATACCGTGAACAACTGCAAGTTTATCTGCATTGTGCCATTCTGTTTTTTTCTAACCGGAAACATAGTGGTTCTTAAGTTTGAGAAATTGAGAAATTTATTGAGAAATTTGAACTACTTTTCTTGTGAAGAAATTCCAAATTTGTTGGATCAGGCTGGAGATGACTATGTAGATCCAGATATAGATATCTGTATTCTTTGTCTCAGGAAACTTTATTTACACCAGTGCATGGCTTTATAGATGAGTTTCAGTAGGTTTAACTACATCTAGAAGGTTTTAGAAAGTTCAGGTAACCATTGGAATGATCTCCTCTTAGTTGACTTCATTACTAGTTTCAAACAAGGCATACACTTCTTTTCTAGTTAAGTCTTTTTGAAATCCCGAGAAATGTGGACTTACAAGAATGCTAAAATTTTACCTAGAGATGGCTTATTAATTGAAATGTTTCTGTTTTCAAGGGAACAAAAGAAACCGAAGGTGAAGAGGAGTCTGGTTTAATTCCGCCTGCTGAAGTATTTGCTCCTAAAAGTTTGGTGTTGGTGTCCAGACTAGATTATCCAGAAATTTTCAGGGTAAAGAATTTACCATTGCTATTTATAATCTCTGTCAGCAGACAAATCTGTTTTTAATGAATAGCAGTCACAGTACTCTGATTTAAAGCATCTCAGGACTGATTTGGGAATTTAACAGCAAAAGCAGAGCTTAGATTGAACTAGATAAAATTCAATGTTTATGATAGTAAATAGCCCCTACAGGTTAAAGCAGTGCTTTTTTTTTTTTTTTTTTTTTTTTTTTTTTTTTTTTTTAAAACTCCAAGTACTTTTAAATCTATGTAGAAGACAAAATAGAGATTTTTCTGGGCTCAGATTACTATATATTGAAGTAAATTATTAAGACAAAAAATAACTTGCTTAAGTAAAAATAACACATTAATGATAATTGATTAAATATATAGTGATAAGTCAATAGTGGAATCCTAGTTTTCTTTCATTTATAAGGTAAACATGTCAGAGCTTCTTCCAGATAGAATTAAGATTCATAACGGAGATTTAGGATCTTGGATCGCTTTCAGCTGATGAGATACAGTTTATGGGAGAAATTAAGAGCTTAAATTTGTATTAAGCTAATATATATTATAATATATACTTCAGTTTACAGATCAAGGGAGGAAAATCATTCAACAGTAAGTTGTCATTGAACATGAAGAATGATTGTACCAACTCAGACTAACAATCCACATAACTCAGGATTTTGTCTGCTAGCATCGCTTAGCAAATGCAGTGCCAAATGTGTAAAAAAAATGGTAGGCTGTAGAAATAATTCCACAGAATACTTTCCTAGTCCTGTGTGAATTACAGTTTAATGACATCCTGAACCAGAGGTGTCAATTGTATGGGTTTTCATATAATTTGTCCAATTTCTTAACTCTTGATTTTACAACATCTCATGGCAAGGAGTTTCTCAGCTTAACTATGTGTTATATGAAAGGGTACTGTTGGAATTATGTCTAAGAAGAGAATTCCTAAGATATTTACTGAATTACCAAAATTGTAGCAGTTAAAAGGCACCAAAAGGATGTTGTGGGACATAGTTATTTCCTTTTATTCAAAGGCTTTTTGGAACATAAAGTTAAGTTATCTCACATTAAATTAAAATAAAATAACTGTACCGTGATTTCTCAATCAAAACTGAATCCATGCAAAGCAAATACTGAAATGTTAATATGCCGTTCATTCTAAAAATATGTTTGTATCAAAATAATAAAATAAAGAATGCAAGTTAAACAATGTACAGAATTGTTGATTCTTGATGCTAGTTTTACAGTGAACATCAAAAGCTCATTGGTGCATCAGTGTTTTACTCTGGAAACCAGTCAGGTTTAGGTCCAGAGAGCTCAAAGTGCAGACAAAACTATGATTTTATCATTCTTAAAAGTAATTAGTAGTAAAGCACTTTTTATATAATTGAACAAACTCAATTAAATAATGAATTTCCTTTACAAAAGAGGATATCTGCACCTGCCAACACATACATCACTTTTAAGTAGCCCAGTTAATTTTTTTAATGAGTGGTTGCTTTGATAACAACTTTGTCTTAGATTGGAATGTACTTCACTACATTATCTATTAAGACACTTTTTAAAAAAATTATATACATATATCTTTAAGTAATCTGATGTGTGCCCTTCCTGCATAGCAGGCTAACATATTTTGTGTGTCTTTCTAGGCATGCCTGGGACTGATCTATACTGTGTATGTGGACAGCCTGAATGTGTCACTGGAGACTCTGATTGCAAATCTTTGTTCATGCCTTGTCCCTGCTTCTGGAGGGTCTCAGGTAAATGGAAAAAAAAAGAAAAAAAAAAGAAAAGAAAAAAAGGTGTGGGGGGGTATTTTTCCAGTTAATTTAATTTATGAAGAAAACAAAAAATAAATTCTTTAAATATTTTTGTTGAAAAAAGATCATAGTTCAGCTGAGTGCTTTCCCTGTGGCCCGTGAGTGCTTTCCCTGTGGCCTGTCTTCTAAAGACAGCAAAAATTCCATTCCAGGATAAGGTCAAAGGGTTAATTTTGTCACTGAGTTGGCTTTTTACAAGGCACAGTAACAAATCAAGCAGTTCATGTAAGTTTAGTTTTTAATAATAATGTGTGTTCAAGAATATTTGTGCTTGCTATGGATTTTTTTTTTCCTTTGCAATTTTTGACATGTCCTTTCCTTTAGTTCATTTACCTGTGTCTTTTCCATGTTGCAGTTCAGGATTCCAATGGACTTTCCTTTGGGAAATGCTTAAAAAAAAAAAAAAATAAAAAATTACTTGGACATGTTTTTTTTCAGAATTAGTTAAATATTCCTGGTAGCCTATGCATTCAAAAATAAGAAAAAAGTTTGTCAGTAAATACACTTCTTTCTGCGAGCAAATAGTCAAGTTTGTTTGTTGAT
The DNA here is from genome assembly GCF_047663525.1 of Anas platyrhynchos. Classification (NCBI taxonomy): domain Eukaryota; kingdom Metazoa; phylum Chordata; class Aves; order Anseriformes; family Anatidae; genus Anas; species Anas platyrhynchos. The sequence goes on along the minus strand of NC_092591.1, from coordinate 63,409,596 downwards.
TTACTTTAAATAAATTATTCCTATATATTTTTAGGTTTCCGTTGGGTCTTATTTGCTTGGTCCTCACATTATGCTGTAGTATTACTAGGAAATTGTAGTCCTTATCATGAAACATACCTGGAAATCAAGAACGCAGCTGGCAATATTTGAGGATAGATTTCATATGCATTTTCTCACACTTTATACCCAACCTATGTATTCTTGAAATCCTACAAATCACGAATTCTTTCTTTTTTTTTTTTTTTTTTTTTTTTTAAACCCATATCCCTGTTTACTTTGGTATTTCCCTTAGCTCGAAAAGAGGCAAAATCTCCTCTTAGCTTAATCAAGATCTACTTGAATGCTCTCCAGGAAACCATGTCTCTGTTGTTTTACATCCCAAGCCTTTCAGTTTTGAAGGGGAGTAATTAGATTGTATCTTGTCAGGAGCCCCCACTTTCAGTGGTATTTGAACCTCAAATTACACATTCTGGTGGTCCACTTGAATTTCTAGCTCTTCCTTCTATCCTGTTCTCCTGTAGCCCCATCCATAAACGGGCCTTTCAACAGTGTCTTTTCCCACTGCTAGAAGAGGGAGGGAAAGTGCATGCTCCTCTGGCTATTCTGCCTTCTGCTTTCTTTCTTCAGATGAAATGGTATTTCACTTGTAACTTTAGTTTCTTACTTTCAAAGTTTCATTTTAACCAGAAAATCGTTTTTTCTGTTTTCTTTCTTAATCTTTGTGCTTACAGTGATAAATCTGAATTATGTATCTTAGAACAGGAACACTCTTTTGTTGTATATCTCCAGAAGACCTTGAGGGCCTCCAAGATTGTTCGTATGTCCAATGCTGAAATGATCAACTGCAAAACTTTTAGGTTGGACATTAGGAGAAATTTCTTTACTGGAAGGGTTGCACAGCATTGGAATAGGCTACCAAGGGAAGTGGTTGTGTCAACAAACTTGCAGGTCTTCAAGAAACACATAGATTAAGACTGTCTAATTCAATGGACATGCAAGGCTGGCACTATCAGGCTGTACGTACAAAGAGACATACAATTGTCCTCAAATGATGTTTCAGATCTACGTTGGTCAGTTCAGTTATTGGTACTGATTTTAAGATTCTGTATATGGAATTTTTGCAGGATGAATCACTTATCTGTATGACAACAGTGTATTTATTCTGTATAAAATAAATTTATACTCAATTAAAAAAAAATTCTTTCTACAGAAATTGTTTTCTTTGGGAGCTGGAGACCGACAACTGATACAGACTCCTCTACATGATAGTCTTCCTGTTACAGGCACCAGTGTGGCTCTTCTCTTTCAGCAACTGGGTATGTCTAGGCCTGACTTGAAAAAAAAATAAATTAAACTACAGAGTGAATTATTTTCTGTTCTCATTCAGCTCAAATCATGCGCCAAGAAAGCTACATGGTAAATATTAATTTTTTGGGGGGGGAATGAAAGAATGACTAATAGCGCTTTTATCCCCCTAATCAGACATTATAATAAACTTTTTGTACTTCCTGCCTGTGGTAAAATATCTGCAATGTTATCTGCTGTCTGCAAATGTTCTGTGAGCAGGCTTTTTGGTTATAATGACATTCATGGAAAAAGATTCCCCATCCCTTGGTTATCGTACGAACTGGACAGAACTAAGCAGGTTAATAAACTATTGTAACTGGAAAAGCTCATATAAAAGATAGTATATAGTTGTATTGGTAACTACATGGAATTCATGTTATTCTGTTATCGTCTATCATTCCATATCTTTTATGAAGAAGATGTAACACATTCCTCAGCGAATGCTTACTTGTTCATTACAGGAACAACTTCATGTAACTATGACCTGGGTACCTCAATACTAATCTCATGCCTCTCATTGAATTTTAACAATCTGTATTAGTCTTCTTTTCCTGGGCTTCTGAAGTGACTTGGAAGCACAAACTTGTGGGAGCAATGGGTTAAGGGCAAAATCAATTGTCTTTTCTTTGAATCTGTGAGCCTCATGGTTAGTCTTAAGTGGCCTCAGAATATATGTTGCTGACCATTCTTCTCATAAATGGAAAACAAGGACAGATGCTAACTGTTTTACCAGTTTACCAGATAGAATAGTGCAGAAAAGTAAGAGAAGTCTGAGAACTTGAAAAAGCATCCTGTGTGTGGGGGAGAGAGAGAGAGAGAGAGAGAGAGAGTTCTCTTTCATATATTCTACAAAAAGAGAAACAGTGTGCTTAAGGACACAATTTGCAATAAAACCTGGCGTGAAATTTGGCTGGAAAGATAGCTGAAATAAGAATCATTAAATAATTAAATAAATAGTTTGCAGAAAATGACATACTGAGGTAATATTCAAGCCAATAACATTCTCTTATTAAGGCAAAAGAGTATTATTTCTGCTATCTGGAGAGGATTTTTTTTTCAGGCTGATGATCGTTCTGTCTCAGAACATGATGAGGACTAGGAGTTAAAGCAGATAAATTGTATAGCAAATTTTGTTGCTAGACTCATGTTGAAGAAATTGCCTTCCTTCTGGGAAATAAAACAGTGAAAATCTTTTTCCAGTCTCATTCATAGAACTACTATTTTTAAAGACAAGGTCTAGTATATATTGTTTGAAAAAGGGCTGGTAAGCTCCTACTGCTCTCCCCAGTCAGTCATAATAGAGAGTTTAGTGTACAGTAAGCAATTGTAAACAGATCCTTTGTAATGGGAACCAAATTTAATGTAGATACTTAAAATACTCCAATGTAGCCAGATCATCTTTCTTCTTTAAGAGACTGCTTTCAAATCTTAAACCTTACTTAGGCATGAAAGAGACTGGGGGACTATGGCCCAAATTCTCAGCAAGTATGCATTTTTGTAAGCCACAGAAAATACATCGGAGTGATTGGATTTTGAAAACTAGCTGCACTCTGGTCACCACATGAAAGAGAAAAACAGAAGTGTTTATTTCTTGAAGCCATGTTCTTGAATGCTTCAGAAATATTGGAGAAATGATAGTTTTGTGTAATAACTCTTGCTGAGCATCCACGGAGAAATTATTCTTGTCAACACAGTAGTAACTTGTGTTTCCTACTCCAGCTAGTTTTAAGACCTAGTCGTTTGGCAGTAGAAAATCCAGGCAACAGAAAATTTCAGATCACAGAGCCATTAAAACTTATGTCACAGGAAGTGGTATCAGATCTAATAAGTACAATGTCATCTACTACTGGTAATGTTTAATTGTATCCTTCCTAAAAGAATATTATCCCAAATGGAATATTATTTTTTTTTTGATAGTGGTTTAAATTAAAAAATGCAGCTAATGTATTATAAATGCTACTTATCCTGACCACAGTCAGGTTTTACTTGGGTTATTATGTCATTGATATTACCCAGAACATACTACAGGCCATGGTTCAAACGTGGAAAGGCCCAACAACATTGTCTCTTTTGTGAAAATGTAAAGTATGGCATGAGGCAACATAAGTATTGTATGGTATGTCATGTGGTATGGTGTGCTTATTCTGTAAGTATGGTATGAGGTACCTAAGTTAAGGCAGTTTATTTTGGGCAATTCTACTAAAGGTTACTGTAAATTCACAGTTCTGAAAATGTCAAAGAAAGCAAGACTTTTAGCCAGTGCTTAGATTAGCTAACATCTGACACTTGTGTATTGTGTGGCAAACTTGGGTTGTGTTTTATGTCACAGGATTGGTCTGAGACCAACAACAAAGGCAATCTGAAAAGTCATTGTATCCATCAGATTTATAGAGAGAACCTGGGTGGAGGGAGAGTGGGAATGTAAATAGGGAAGAGGAAACCAAGAGGACCATCTCTTTCTCTTGAATTCTTAGTAAGCTTGTGTGCAGAGTGAGCTTTATAAATTCCACTCGTGTATAAAACTGAATAACAACACTTCATATGAGAATTGAAAATCACTTTCAGACACATGGGATGTAAGTCAATTTTATTAAGGACGTTTTATTAATGAGTAAATGTCTACACGGATGTGTCTACACCTCTGACATACTCTTTGTCTACTATCTCTTCTTTTCCCATTGTCCATTAGCATACTTGCTGTAAACAGTCTGATTTCTATATTTTTACTGCTTTCTTTTCTTATCCTAAGTTGCACTAAATTTTGGAGGTCCAGTCTTTCTTGCTTTATGGTGGCTTGTAAGGAGTATAAGAGTCAGTAAGCATATATGTACCTGGTACCCTTTCCAAGTATGCTTGCACACACTGGATATGAAAGAAGGATATAAAAATCAGCAGGAGATGGAGAGGGAGGGAGAAATTGCAAGAAATCTTGCTCATTACTCACAGCACTGGGTAGTGACACTTCATTTGGCCTGAAGAAGAGAGAGATAGAGGAAAGTATGTGATTATAAAACCTGGCATATAATCACACAGAGAATCTACAGGCTTACATCCTGTTTCTCTGAGGAGATGATGCTTTCTTCCTAGGAGGAAGAAAAAAAAATTATTCCCAAATTATCCCAGTACCCCATTTTTTCATTTTTTGATTTACAACACTTTCAGATTTTTAGGAGAAACCTCTCTGATGGTCTTTTGGAGGACAGAGTCTTTTAGAATTCTGTAGAGTGGGAACATCAGTTCCCAGCTGATGTCAAAGTTTTTTGAGTCTGAGTATCTGAGAATATAGCACAATAGAAGATTCACCTTGTATCTTGTAAGGACAGAAATTAAAAAATGTTTCTACTTAGTGTATGTCACTTTACTGAATAGCCCTAGTTCCTTTCACATGTAGGTGGTGAATCTCTTTGAAAGGATTGTTACGTTTCTCTAGAGACTAAGGTTTGTTAATGTGAAATTTCTGGTTGGATTTACTGGAAAAGAGTTATATCTGTATGCAGAGGTTGTGGAATAAAACAAAGAAACAAGCTACATGTAAATGCATGTTTGTCTCTACTGACCTGGGCAAAAGCATTTGACTTCTGTTGTCCAGCAGGGTGTTGGACAGTAGTTTGGTGACAGCTGTGACTCCATCAAGTGCCTGTGTTCAGGACGCAAATATTGACTAGGCTGTTTGTCAAGTAACGATATGTTCAGTTATTTCTCTTCTGGTACAAGTCATTTAATCCTATTTAAATTATTAATAGAAAAATGAGGAGTAGTTAGAAAAACATTTGTGAACTGATTAAATCACCTTTTTAAAAATAGCTCTTTCTTTGGAGAAAGATGGGCAGCAAGACAAAATTTACCACTATGAATAGATACAAAAGTAATTTCAACATTTATTTTGAGAAATATTGTGCAATAGTAGTCTCATCATGCTTTTTCTGCTTGGCAGGATAGTGTGTCAGAGGATGATCCTCCCTATATTACTAAGCTTGCAGCATATCTGGAAATTTTATTTTTACTTAGCATTAAGCTACAAGTGGGAAAAACATCCCCAAATGTTTTAAGCTTCATAATAAGGAACATCACTCTTTGACACTTTAAATCATATGTTCTTTTTTATTGGAAAAATTAATAATAATAATATATGGGAATAATGTGACAAAAGCCAGGCCTGTAGCTGGATCATTACACCTAAAAATTATTTCATCAACAAGGATTAGGTGGAAAAACAATGATCATAATATTGCATTTCAAAATGGTTCATGTCTTTAGAACACTTGACTATTTCTCATTGTCTATTAATGAGATGGTAGATGTCTATGTTGTCCATTAGCGTGGCACTGGTGCCACAATGCCAGCCAGCAGGGGAGAGGGCTCCAAAATGTATTGGGTAGCAGGGACCGACACTTCCTGTAGTGTTTGCTGTTTAGCAGAACCACAGATCACATGGAGTAAGATGCACACTTACGTTTTATGCAGTCCAGTCTTGTATTACTGATGGATTTTTAGTGAGATGAAAAATGCAGTAGTTCATGTTAAGCAAAGTACAAACCTCACAAAAGATAGCTAGCATAAGTAAATACGACTGTTAAAGAAACCCCATACTATATATTTAAGTGCCTGTATTTAATAAGCTGTTTTTAAGAAGCTTTTCCAATATGAAAAATAGTACAATTCAATATTACTTTTTGTTCTATAACAATGAAGTGGTATTTTTAATTGTTAAATGAAAATGTCCTTTGAGGTATATGAGAAGAGAGTAACTAACATTTTTTCTACTGAGAGTAGAACTTTAGAAGATGCCTCCTGGAAAAATTAAAACAGATAAAGGTTTCCCAGAGATGAGAAAAATGTAAATTCCAAAAAGCAAATGTCTAATAAATAAACAAATAGTTATACAGGTAAAAGAAGCTTATTTTTGCTTATAGAAAAAACTGAAACAGATCGTACTCAGAACAGATTACTTGTCTTTCTATTTTTACTGATATGAATGCAGAAATAGTTTTTTTCATTATTGCATAGCAAATTTTATAGCACTTAAAATGATATTTAAATTTCAAAAATTTAGTGGTAATACTTGTACTAAAAAGGAGAGAAAAAAGCAATTCTAGAGGAATTTCATTCCATATTTTTTCTTGTAATATCATGCTTAAACTTTTGCTAATATAGTTGTGTTTTTTTAAGAAGTACATGGTATATTTAAATCTGAAATATGTAGATATCATTATTTTATATATATATATGTGTATATATATGTTTATATATTTTATATATATATATATATATATATATATATATATATATATATATATATTTGTATAGTATTGATTCAGTAAGACTCTTCTGAAACTATTTAAGTTCTTAACTCCACTGAGTATCACTCTGGTTGATAACAATGACAGCTCTGCATGCCTTCATACCTGCATTCTTTTCTGTTATCCTGGCAAGGTTACAGGCTCAATTTCTTTTTCAACATACTGTTTTTAAATCTAGTTATATTTTTGACATCATATAGAAATAAAACCTAATAGGTGGTAAGTCTTTTTTACTTTTTCAGTTACTTCCTCATTCCTTCGTTCATTAATTTACTCAACATCACCACCACATTAGGTCTTTTGATTGCCAGATAACCAGCTGCTAGTGCAAAATGAAAACAAACGTGAAACTAAATCTAAGTTAAGTCACTAGTCAGTGATTATAATGTAAGAACAATAACAGTTACATTCATTTGTATAGTAAGAAAATTTGCCTTTTCACAAGTCTTACTGAATTTAATGAATTTTTAATATCAACTACGATAAAAGAAAGCAGTGGTTGATTATTTTAACTTCTGACAGTTGCCATCAGGAAAATAGTTAACTACAGGAATGTATTTTCATCCAGTATAGTTTAGTTTAATTAAAATGGAAATATAAACCAAGCTTTTCATGCTGTACTGTGAAAATACTTTATAAAAAAGAAAATGCCCCATGCTGTAACACAAAACCTTCTCGTCTGTCTGATACCCTCTTCTTGAGGACCCAGGCTGATCAGTGTTTGCTTTTTTTTGCCTCCCCACACAGACAATTTTGCAACATAGCTCCTGATACCTGCAGGTTTCTTTCAAATAGATCAGTGTGCATCCCACACCATCATACTTTTCACTGTTGTTTTGGCAAGGGGAGTTGCACATGCTATGAAGTTTCCTTCATTCTGCTAGAATGTAAGGAGCAGATGGGTCATGCACCAGAATACAGTCTAGTTAACTATCCTAACCTGGTGTGTGCACAGATTTATAGCACATGTGATGAATACACTTAAGACTAACAAGAACATTCATCCCTTGTTTACTGCTGAAGAATCGCTAGCTATTTAGTTGTCGTTTGTGCTGAGATATCGGTATTGCAGGAGGTTGGAAAATCTCAGAGGATTTCACAAAGTTGTGTTTTGTTTTTTTTTCTAAACATTTTGCAGAAAATCCAGATACTTAAGAAACTAAAGAGACTTATTCACTTTTCGTGGTTATAGTGTTCTGCAGTTTTCTTTTTCTTAACAAGACTACCTGTGGTTTTATGCTTCATGGGTATCAACCACCAGTGTCTGAAGATGGCTTTAAGAGAACATCCTGATCAGCCACCTCTGGTCTTGCTGTCTTTGCATTTCTTTGATTCCATTAATGTAAGGCTGCAGTAGTTTTGTCCCTTGAGAAAGACTTTGTAGTCCTTAGACAGGAAACAGATATGTTTGCAGTTTCTTATGTATCCTTGACCATTTTTCCTGTGTACAGTTCAGGAATGACAATACTCTTCTCATTCTTAGATATTTTCTTTCTAAGGATCTTCATGGTATTATTGCTCGCTCTCTGCTTTGTTTTGTCAAAAGACATTTTTTGTTTTAAATGAATACAGTCAAATTATGGGTATCCATTTGCTCCCAATGGAGTAAATGGATACCTCTCTTCTATTTAGGGGATTGAGACAACATTTTAGTTCATTAGTGTGTGTCTGTTATCCTAGTCCACTCAAAATTCTTTTACAAAATTCTTTCAGTGTGTTTTGGTTCGTTGAGTCTGGGCCTGTGAGAGTAATAAAGAAATTCTGTACACTGATGTTAGGTTCTTACAGGGTTACTGTGTACCTCTACTTGCATCTTTCTCAGGGCTAGGTATGTATGGGATAAATGTCAAAACCAAATAGCTTTCTGTTTTAGGTATCTTACTAGATAAGTAAGCAAGCAGAAGATGAGACGTGAAAATGAATTAAATAATATTTCAGCAAAACAGAATATTACTCAAATGATAATGTATATGAACAGTCAGTGAAAGAAAAAAAAAGTTCTAATTTACTAGTTAACAGCTTCATATCAGAGAAATATTCTTTGCTACCTTCCCTGTAGGTGAAAGAAACCTTAAATAATACCTTCCCCTTAACAGCTCTAAGTTTAATTTTCTATGCAAACCTGCTTTGACTGACATTCTGTTGGCATTTATTCTTTACAGGAATTGGTTTTGGTATGTGTTCGGTAAAATAAAAATAATGAAATAGAAACACAGCACCTATTAAATCTGTCTATATGAGAGAGACAATCAGGCATACAATCAGTTGCAAACCTTCATTGGTAATATGGGTTACATTTGTACAATTCAAAATGATTTGTCATATAAATTAGGCATTTACCTCTCTGCAAAGTGAATGCTTTCAATATATGCTTCAAGCATTATTTTACCTTCCTGGTTATTTTACCTGTTTTACCTTCCATTGTCTGTTCTGCTTTATTGAGAAAACTACTCAACACTGCCATAAATCTTGAGCTTATCTTAAGTCTTGTTTTGGTTTATGTATAGCTTTAAAACTATGCATATGAAATGGTTTTGCACTTCTGTCTTTCAGAGATGAAGACCTTGTTCTCTAAATATTTTGTCATTAATTGTCTTTAGCTGCATCGTTACTTCTGGAAAAAAATATATATATGCAGCTCATGCTTGCTAAGTGTATAGTCAGGTTTGTGTCTGAAGGCTCAAGAAATTCAAGGGGCATTTGTTCCTCTTTTAAGCATGTCTGCAGAGGGACGTAATGAAATTGATAATAACAAAGTGTTATCAACATGCAAATGACAGACATAGCTATGTGTCTTCCTAGGTTTGAGCCCTGTTTTCTCATGCTTGCATAATATTTGAGTTTGGATGGCAACCATTTGCTTATATCCGCGTAGACAGAACACAATTTTGTTAGACTTGGAGGGAGCAATAGTGGTAGGAATATTTATGTGTCAGCTGAAAAGGCCTTTTTGTTATACCCATTTTCAGTCTCTTCGAATACAATGTTGAATGATCAGTTGGCCTTTTTGGTATTTATACCATAATCTTTCTGTATGATCCTCCGGTGCCTTCCCGTTTCCCACCCTCCGTGAAGACTGCTTTGCAGAGAAGTCTTTGTCTTGCTCTGCTTTTTATAAAGAACATGCAACATTTGTGGTTTGGATACTAAATTACCTTCGCTTCCATTCCAAAATCCAAACTTTCTTTCTAAAAATGTGTTTTGATTTTGGTACTGTGTGTCACACCCACTGTTTGCTTCTGTGTGCTTAGAAATGAGTAAGAAAACTTTTTGTGAAGTGTTCCATTCTTTGAGGGAGTTTTAGCTGAAGGCTCTGTGCTTTTGAAACTGGTTCTCTTCCTCCTTAGTCTGACAAAGTCCAAATAAATTAATCTCTTGGGGCACTTGTCTGACACACATTTTCCAGTTTACCCAGCCAGACAGTAGGATAAATTAACCCTCACAAACCCCTGTGCTGGTACAGCTAGGTTGCTCCCCATTTGTGAGCAAGTCTGGCTGTCATTTAATCATGCAGGTTGGAGTGCAGTCCTACTCTAAGAGAACAGCATAATTTGCTAAATGTAAATTGATCCTGAACTGAATGACATAACACTTCTTTAAAAACTGTTTGTAGTTGTTTGTAGATAAGGTCTAATTTTTTGATTGGGTGAACAAATGCATTTTGGCAAGGATTACCTATATGAGTATTGAGTACAATTGCTGCCACTTACTTATTAGCTAAGCATGTAATTCATTCATTAGCGGTGCTTCGCAGTTACTTGTAAAAATAAAAATGAAAAGAGTTTTGTAGTTTTTCTTTATTTTGTTTGCCAGTTACCTTCAGAGAGTGACGCTGCCTGGCACAGAACTTGTGCTATGCAATCTCCGCTGTCCTTTCAGAGAGGCTTTTCAGTCTTTGTAGACCCATTTCCTGGATTAGTCTGGCTAAATTATGGATTATTTTGTCTGTTAAGCTTTTTCTTGTGTCCAGTAATTCAAGAGTGGCATATTGGCATAATAATGTATTCAACTAGTTGAGTTGAATATAAAATCCAAATCTTGTGTTTATAACTCTTTAAAAAAGTCTGAAGATGTTAGTGACAATATTTTGATTTCATGCAATACAGAAGATGGTTAATCGTTTGTCAAGTACACTTTTTTAATTGTACTTAAATAAATACTTAAATTCTACAACAACAGGAAGCAGCAGAATGATACATTTGTTGATGTAGGATGTCAGATAATTTAGAACAAATTACAGATTCTTTAAATACTTTAAAAGAGTGAAGGTCAGGAAGCCTCTATTCAAAAATTTCCAGCATATGTATAATATTTTACAGGATGTATGTCTGTCTGTAACTGCAAAAGAGTAATCTGTAAAAACCAACTTGTTTGTTGTTTTTCGTGTTGTCTATTTATGCCCTGACAAATTAGCATCGGATGTAGTGTGGAGTCTGAAGACCAGTGTGCAGTTCAAGGTTACAAACAGGCAAGATTCTGTCTTACAGCATGAGGAAACTGGACTCAGGCTGTTATTCTGGACTGTTTGTTTTCAGTAAATAACATTCTTGGCTTGAAATAATACCTTGTTGGCTTGGCCAGATAATTTAATCAATTATTTAAATGGTTTAAAACAGGAGAGCAATGAAAAATCTTTCTATGTGTAATTTGATTCTGTCAGATGTAAATTTCTTTCACAATCATATCACTTCTATTCTTGCAAAAAAGTATGTCTGAAAAAGAAAGTGTGTGTGGAGCAATAATTTTGCATCAAGTTAGTTAGTGACGATCACCTTGAAAATAAGAAAATACCAGCTTAGATGTCTATCCTGAACACTTATTTATTTTATATTCTTCTATGTTATATACAGAGTATTTAAAAAAAAAAAAAAAAGCTGCTGGTATAAGAGCACCTCTCTGGACTCTCTGGGCTGTTCAAGTTGGTCAGTATAAGTGGTTAACCTGGATTTCACTATCCCAAGCATGACTACAAACAGTAGCCAGCTGTCAAGAAGTTGGTTGGTATTGGTGCTGAGTTTCTCAAGAGAAGAGTGCTTCTACTATGCAAACACAAAACAGAAAAGGTTTTGGAATATCTCCTTTGGTATAAGTTTCATGTTCTTTAGGCTATGATGCTTTCATTCAGGAAAGAAAAGGGGAAAAGCCAACAATGTTCTACCTTAAATCTAGCTTTTGTGAACTATAACTGAAGAAATAACCATGGCTATTCCTTGTTGTTTATTTGCATTGTATTGTTATTTCTTACAAGACATTTATTGATTTATATATGGATAGTACAAATCAAATACTCTCTCTATGAATATTCATTTGTATTGGAGGTAGCTTTCTAAAATGAAAATAATTTTGTTTTCAAATGTAAGCACACGAGATTCCTAGGACTCTAAAAGTCAAGTTTCTGGTCTCTTTTGTCAGCTTCCGCTAAAATGCGGTCAGTTTTAGAGAGGTGACTTTCTGCTTTTCATGCTTTCGGGATGCCATAAACGGCTGAGAGAATTTAGAAATAACTTTGAGATGGAGACTGAAACCATTGAAATCCCAGGCTCAGGCTGAACCTGGGGATGCCTTCAAGTCCTGCCAGTTTCATTAGGTAACGGGTGCACGTTGCTCCCATGCTTCTCGCCTGCATCCGGCCTTTGATCAGCCTCACAGAGAGGGTGCGCCAGTGTCTGTGCCCTGGGTGCTGCCCTTCTGTCCTCCCCCGCTGGGTCCTCGGGGAGGGAGTTCAGCCAACGACTGGTTGTGTGACAGCAATATTTATACACGTTTCACACATGCTTTTAGCCACTTATTTCAAGGACTGCAGACATTCCACGAGGTCCACCAAAATGGAGAGAAAATGCCTCCTATCCCTTCCCGTGTGTTGGGCAGTGAGCACTCCTTCCTGCTGCCAGCCTGTCTCCTCGCTTTGGTGACAGCTTTCATTTGTCCCTTTTCAAACTCACAGTTGGATCTTCCCCAGTGTCCTGTCTTTTTCCTGTTACTCCTTACAGAACCTGCTGGTATGTGATAGAGATGCTTTCAATTTTGGTTATCATCACAAGTTCTGTAGATAAAATGGTGTCTGTCTAACTCAGCAAAGCTGGGGCTACAGCTGCTGCGTTTGCATCACAGCAAACATTTCAAATTCGTCTTCCATGGCCAGTGAGAAAGCACTTAACAGTTGAGAGGGCAGCTAATGGAATGTAATAAAAACTATATTTGCGGTAAATACTCTTATGCGTGGCATCAAGTTCATACAAGGGAGGCAACAGCTAAAAATAGTCATCTTATATGTCAGATCATACTGGGGTTGATTAAGCTACAATGTGAAATGCCTTTGTGAAGTGCAGACCTACATCTTTATCTACAGCTGCTAATATACAGCAAAGCCAGGCTAATTTCCCTAGTGAAGTTATGAAAGCCTCATATACAGTCCTCACTGCTTAATAATTATATATATATATATATTAAAAAAAAAAAAAAGGTTGTTTGCTTGCTTTTTTTTCTTCCTTTTTTACTCTAGTAAGTGGTGTTTTCTGAGTATTGTCACTTTGTCCTTCAAGAAAACCAGGGGAGGAAGGAAGGGCTGTAGTTGAATTCAGATGACAAACCTGTTATTGCTGTATCTTTTTTGTTTGTTTATTTTATGGAAATTAAGACCTTATTTTTCAGGTTATCAAGATCATACTCTATTAAGTAGAAAAGTTGAGTAACTGAATATAAATGCTGAGTTTTGATCTGTCTTAATATAGTATATATGAACTTGGTTCTTAAAATAAACCATCTTGAAAAATCAGAAAGAAATTAAAAAAAAAAAAGTATATGTACTAGATGTCCAGAATTTTCTGTAAATTGAAGACACTTGCCAAAACCCATTTCTTACAGTGATAAAAATAAAAATCTAACAGATACGCAGCTTTATGTTATAGAAGAGCATGAAGATTCTCTGTATTAGATATACAATAGCATGTCATTTTATTAGTCTCTAGGAGACCTGTGATCTCATGCTATACTGCGAATGTGTTCTCAGTTTTGCTTTTAATAGGACAAGAAATAAATTTAACCATAACACTTCGAATTTAATTGTAATATTTTGTTCTGGCACTAGAAATAAGACTGTATGTGTACCTTTGTAAAAAGACCAATTTTCAGATGCCAAGAAGTTCTTGCAGGTGTCCTTGTACATAAACAAATGATCCTGATTTCCACTTCATTTACGCATTTTGTTAGTAAAATATTTATATATATATATACATATATATGTATATATATATGTATATATTTATAATTTTAAGCGTTCAATTGTTACGTACTATTTAGAACCATGTATTGTTTTGATATCTGATGAGGAATCCTACATTTAGAAGAGATCTCAAGTGAATGATGTTGATCCTGGATAAATGTTATGACTTTTAAAAGTATTAGAATTAAGATATTTCTTCTAGACTCTTGAATCATTACAATCTACAATGAGAGAATGTCACATTGCAAGAAAAAAGGTTGATTTTCCTGTTGAATGCTTTCATTAAATGAATGTTTTTATTTTTTGTAGAATACACAGTTGTGTAGTCAATAATATTGAGAAAATGTTTTATAACTGTCATGTTCAGTGTTTTTATAACTCCCAGCCTAGATTGCAATTTTAAGATGTACAGAGTGGAAAACCACCTCTTGCAATTTTAGTTATGGATATTTGAACTGTAAGAGGCTTTTTGAGATAATTACCAAAGTTGTTCCAAAAGCTTATATTCACCAAAAGTGAGTATTTGTGTTGTACAGGCAACAAACAGTTTCTAAGTTGGAGTACAGATCTATACATGCTTGCATACAAGAAAGGACCCTGTATCAAGTTAACTTCTAACCATTTGCTGGGAAGTGGTGTTTGATTCACATAAGCAGACTTGATTTTTCTTGAACCCTGTCATTACATCATGTATTGCAAAGGAGTGTGATTTATACTAGCACAGCATTATTTATGCTGCTAAAGGCAATAGTATTTGCAACAGTAACTTGCTAAGTTTTTCCATGACTCCCATCCTTGAGTTGTCTCAAATCTCTGCCTTGATTTCATGAGGCGGCTATTAAGATTCCTGGAGAACAGAGTTAGAAATCACAAGCTTTTATGTTATTGACTTTTTCCTCCTAAGAACTGAGTCTTTTTCTCAAGAACCCTCTGAATCCTTGTCCTTTATAGGAAGCAAAATTTAAATGTCAAAGAGGAAAATATAGTCAAAACATGAAATAAAAATTACTGAAGCAAAATGAAGTGTTAATTATAATATGACTGTGGTGGCTCTTAGTAGTCACTTCATATTGGGAAGATTGTTTTAAGATAAGCAGTAGTTTTGTTAAGGTAATACAGACTATTTTCCTGATAACACAAGCTATATCTTCAGGGAACCATCATACATTCCAGAATATTGCAGGAAATTTCATAAATTTTGGCATATCTCAGACATGTCTGTTTCTCAGGATGGAACTTTTGTTTTAAAGGAAATATATTTTTGATTTTCCCTCTAAGCATAGGGCTTTATCTCCTAGAAAAGTTATATATATATATATATATATTTATTTTTTTTAACAAACAAACAAACAAAAACATCATCTGATTCGCCTGTCTTACTCTAAAACTAGTGGGGCTTGTTTAAGCAGTCAGCTCTTCTTTAACTTATCCTTCGAAATGACACGCACACTCTTACTGCCCTTTTTTAACCTTGTGACTCCTACAGTGCTCTTCACAGATAAAGCGTGAGTGTGTTTACGAGGAAATCTGGCTCTTTTTTGTCTTTGAGCTCTGCAGTATGATTTATTTTCATGGACTTTATATCAAGGTTTAGAAGTTAAGCATGGATCAGTGACCACAGTTGAGTTCTAGATACAGAGGAGGCTGTGCAGAAGATGCACATTGTACTGTTTGAAGTCATTATGAAGTGTTGCTGAGAGGATGAAGTTCTTGAAAGTGGTGTTGAAAGGGAGTTATAACATATTGTAAACGTAGAAGTATATGAAATATATTCAGATGGTGTTTTAGCAACCTGAGAAATAGAAAGGAAGCTACGTTAATTAGAGGAAAGGTAGAAAAACTCGGTGGTTGGTGATTTATGCATTTACACGTTCTTTTGAAAATTCCTTCAGAAAATGGTTACATTTTAATGTAGTTTTGTGTCTTGTTTTGGCAAGTTGTTTTATTTTTTCTTTGCTTTGCTTTCTTTTTTTTTTTTTTTTTAAAGGAATCCAAAATGTACTCAGCTTATTCTGTGCCGTGCTTACAGAAAATAAGGTTCTCTTTCACTCTGCAAGTTTTCAGAGGCTTAGTGACGCCTGTAGGGCTCTGGAGTCTTTGATGTTTCCCCTCAAATATAGGTGAGTTGAGCTGTAAATCTCTGAACTCTTTGACTTGTTTTATATTTATAACTCATATTTCATTCTCCTTAACGAAATTTTGCTGTGTTTATTCAAATAAGCCAAGTTTTTTCACAATCAGATCTAAAAGTCCTAAGCTGTACACTGCATCAGTGAAAATCTGGTTGTGTTAAGACAGTGGAAACAATGAAAGGAGAAACATCTTACCTATAAATACAATAGAACTCTACTTACAGCATCAGTCATATGGTAAGACTTGTTAGTGATAATTGATGAGTAAATGCCTGGAAAAGGGAGCATTTGGACAAGACCTAATAGCAGTGTGCCAATAAGTAAGAGGAGGTGCGTGCCAGGAGCATGAGAGACTGTGGTCATAAACTGAAATAGCAGAGGGATAGGTTTCTGACTGGATGCAGGGAAACCATGTTTTATTGTGAGGATAACTAAGCACTGGAACAGAGTGGAAGACTGTGGAAACTCTGTCCCTGTAGGTTTTCAGGACCCAACTGGACAAAGCCCAGGACAACTCGGTCTTTATTCAGTCTTGACTCTGCTTTAAGCAGAAGGTTGGACTGAATGATCTCCTGAGGCCCTTTATAACCTGAAAGATTCTTTGTTTCTAAGATAACATCTGTATTAACTTGTAACACAGTTTTAAGTCATTGACAAATGTCCACCAGAGAACGAATTTAAATC
The DNA here is from genome assembly GCF_047663525.1 of Anas platyrhynchos. Classification (NCBI taxonomy): domain Eukaryota; kingdom Metazoa; phylum Chordata; class Aves; order Anseriformes; family Anatidae; genus Anas; species Anas platyrhynchos. The sequence goes on along the minus strand of NC_092591.1, from coordinate 63,392,911 downwards.
AACAAGTTGAACCTCTCTAAAAAGTCATAACTTAGTCCAGCTTTTTGAAATGGAAAACTTAATGTCAAATCATTTGGATTTTAAGCAAAAAGACATGTAATTCTCTCTCATCTGTTTTAAAAGAAGCTTGTACTTTAGTAGCATCTTTTATTTGTTTAAAATATTTCCTGGGTGGACATACTTTGATTATAGAGTAAGAAATAAAAAAAATGGAAAGTAGTTTTGGAATATGTTTGCTTATATGATGGAGTAGTAATGAATGTAAATTTTTAATCATAATTATCAGTTAGGAGTTGAAAATGCATTTATTGAGATCCAGATTTTAATGTTGCTCTGATGAAAAGACTTATTTTTTTCAAATTGACAACTTTAATCAAGTAAACAATATCTGAAATGGTTCTTCATATAACGTGTAGCTGCTACTTCAGTATCAAAGTGAACAATTTCATCTTGAGATTTCTTATTAATATTTCACGAAAGGATGAATTGTAGCTTTCTCTCCAAAACCTAGCAGTGCTTTGAAAAATGAAAGTATTATCCACAACCTTAATGTCACTAGATACCTGAAAGTTGTGGATGAATATCTGTATAACATAAACATTACAAATATAAATTGATTTTTATTTTTAAAAATACTTTTTTTATAAGAAAATGTAGACACTATAATAGTTTCTGAGTTTACATCTCAGATATTCCTTTAACAGGTACTTTATAAAGAGGTATTTCATCTTTTGTCTTAAAAAAAGAAAAAGTTGTTTATAGTAAATTTAATTTGCAGCAGGAAGATTGAAAAAAATATAAGCTGTGCTATGCACAGGAATAGTCAGAAGCTTTTATTTTATTTTATTTTATTTTACTTTATTTTATTTTTATTTTATTTATTCTTTTCACAGTTATCCCTATATTCCAATTCTTCCTGCACAGCTATTGGAAGTTCTCAGCTCACCAACGCCTTTCATAATTGGTGTACATTCTGTCTTTCGTAATGACATTCATGAACTTGTAAGTATGTCTACCTAGAATATTCATAGTCACAGAATTACCTAGGATGTTTAGTTGCAGGGATTTTCCATACTTCAGAGATGTTCATATGAACCATTCATATACTTTTAAAATATTACTGTAGAAGGCTTGATAAGACCGATGAGGAAAAAAGGAAAATCAGTAATTCTTCTATAAATATTTTAAGTCTATAAAGCAGAAAAAGGAAATTATTTGATTCCAGTGCAGGATGGGAAGGAGTGGATCTATTTCCAGCTTTGTCATGTCAGCCATAAATGAGAACAAATAATTTTTGGCATTTTCAAATTTATTCCCAATTATGTTACTTTATTTGTGCTTTTAAATACATATTTCAGAACCTGAACCAGGGTTACAGAGGTTCCTAGAAACATGTAATTTTACTTAGAGTTGTCATCGTTGTGTCTTTTTGAAAACAGTGAATTCAATATCCCAAATCACTGAACGCAGACCTGGAACATCAAGAAGGAGTTGGGTTTCCATTCATTTTTCACAGCCATGTTCAGTAATTTGAAGTATTTGGAGCATTTCCTTTCACAAAAGTATTCTATACGTTAAAGTTCATACTGTTTTAATTTGTTTATGTTAATTTATGTGCAGGTCATGAAATTTCAACTGTTGTGTTTTTAAGCCATGCTCACAGGATAATGCTTGCAGCACAACCACTAATATTTTTGTCCTTTACAGTTAGATGTAATCATTGCAGACCTGGATGGAGGCACAATTAAAATTCCTGAATGTATTCATCTCTCTCAGCTCCCAGAGCCACTGCTACATCAGACTCAAATGGCACTTTCTCTAGTATGTTTTGATAGAAAACCATTTTCTATTCTCTCACCTCTTTCAAAAGCAAGAAAATAGAATTTTGGTATTCAGTTGCTTTCAAACACACTGGATGTGTTTAAATGTGAGATTTAAAAGTATGATACATGCCAACAGTCCTTCTTTCAGAATAATTTATGATCTGAAGTTACAGTTATCATCAGTAATTTAATTTACTACTAAAGGAAGTTTTTTTCCCTATTTAAGAGCAAGGTAGTGATTTTCCTAATAGTACATTCGAAATTCTTAAAGTTTATTTCTCTAATACCTCTTTATTAATATCTGAAAGTGATCGATAATGAATTACCCAAGAAGGCTGTTGAGTTTTCTGTCTAGGAAAAAAAAACAAAACTTTTTACTGTGTTAATTAGGTTCATTGACTGTAATAGGGGTTTTGGTAACTAGCTTACATGTAGAAACATGAATTTGATAAATTAACCCCGCCTTTATTTCCATTAAGTCTTTATCATTTATCTCAATTGATTATTCAAAGTATTTACTATCAGTAAATATTATTTTGAGAAAGCAGAAAAAATAAATTGTTCTTGCCTCAGCAAAATGAGGGGAAAAATTATTTTAAAAATTCTCTAGGTTTTGCATCCTGATTTGGAAACAGCAGATTATGCATTCCCTCCCCCACGAACAGCTTTATCACACGCAAAAATGCTGGTAAGATTTCTGTTATGTCTGACTTTCTTAAACAAAAAACCCTTGAAATTTTAGACTAAATTTCTTTAAAGAATTTTGCCTTTGTGTTTTCTTGTCCATATCCTTTACAGTATTGTTGGTAGAGCAAAGAATTGGCATAGGACTTTGCATTCTGCTCTGTAGCAGCATTCTGATATCTAATAATGATAGGTATTTTATATTTGAAAATACTGGGAAATGAATTCCATGGTATTTTAATACTGCTTTTGGCTTTGATGAACTTCAACTTAAATGAAATGATAAACAATTGTCTATAGTTTAAAAAAAAAGTTGTTGCTTTTTTGTTTTGTATTGTTTTTTACTGAAGTCTAGTTAACTTGGATTAAAAATAATTGCAAAGCCATGACAACTTAATAATTTGGTAATCCTGCTTGCTTTAGCCTGCAAGTGTATAGAATTGAACTGGAGTTGGTAGTCTAAACTAAAATCCAAAAATGTAATCCAAATTTCACTTAGACTAGTTTCAGAATTCAGCTAAGATCTCATTTTGGACAGTGAAGTTATAAAGTAATGTCATTTTATATGGAAATATGAATTTTGTTAAATCTGAAAGAAATAACCATGTTTTCAAGATGTCCAAAAAGTCAGGGAATGTGTTAAAATCCTAGAGAGCAGCTTGGACCCAAACAAACCTAGAATGTCTCTCAGTAAAGTGAGTCCTTACAAAAATAACGTAAAAATTGAATAACAATGATCAGACAACACATCTAGAAAAACATTCACAAAGGACAGCCTTATGGAATCTTATAGATATTTAGTTCTTTAAAAAAGTTATTGAAAGCTTAAACTTACTTAATTTATACTAACTCGTTGATTAAACAGCTCATCAGCTGTTTACCCAATTTGATAATCTAATATTCTTTGCTGCTTGCAATTTTTCAAATTGAAATTTGTTGAAAAAATTGTTCGAGACGCCACAAAAACTGAGGTTTTAAAACAAATTTTAGGACCTCACGTTTTAGATGTGGCCATGGTCTGATTAGGTACTTGAGGTAAAAATGAAAATAATGTGGGTCACACAGGATTTGAACAATGTTTTTAGGTGCATTTGGACTGAAGATGTCCCTGCCCCAAGTCTGCCCTCATCTGTTCATATCATTTCCACTAAACCCTCAATGTTTATTTAAGCACTCCCCTGCTCATTGAAGTCAAAGATAACCAGGACTTTAAAGACCTACTATTTTTAACTTTTTAAGCTAACCCTGGCTTGTTTTGGCCGCACTAGATTGGCGTGTGAAGATTTGAGTTGGAAGAGTCATAAAAAAGTAGTTGAGCAAAACTCAGAGCATTCCCTGCAGCAGGCTGTGCAGCATGATGCCTGTCCCACTCTGAGCCAGGCTCCTGGCACCACTGCCAGCTTAGACTCCTGTGGCTCCCTGCCCTCCTGCCTGCTCCAGTGGCGCTGCCTTTGTGTAGTGCTGCAGAGCTGGCCTATTTGGGGGAATAAATCCAGGCAAAGATACCCCTTTTTTCTTTCATTAGCGTCAGTTTTCACTCAGGTTGGTTCCTTCTTGGGTTTTTCCATGTGACCATTCAGCTACTCTTGATTACCCTGACACTAATGTGCAGGTGTGAAAAAGGAGCAGCAGGAGTGACAGGGTCGGTATGTAATAATCATTACCATCTGTATTGCCATCCAGAGACAGGTCAGTGAAACTGTAGCCTTGCTTGCATCGGATAGTTTTGCATGCGTGCATATCTGCACTACACATGCTGCACTGCTGCACTGGTTGGCAAATTTGTAGGCGTTTATCAGGTAGCTTTATACAAAGTGTAGAAAAAATTAGGAAATTAAAATGTTTTGACAGCATGTTCAATTACATCTCGCAGGATAAAGAAGTGCGAGCAATCTTCCTTAGGTTATTTGCGCAACTTTTCCAAGGATACCGGTCTTGCCTTCAGCTGATCAGAATTCATGCTGAACCAGTCATTCATTTCCACAAGGTAAAACAGAAAGTTATTTTTATTTAGTTAGCATTTGTTTGTGTTGTTTTATCTCCAGGTGCTTGCTTTTTGAACGAGTGCTTAAAAAAAAACTTTTTTTTTTTCCATTGCTGTTGACATGTAAAATTTATCAATTTAGCAGCATATAGTTTTGACATAGCATTATATCAGTGCATTATAGTGGGAGTAATTGTTGAGATAGTGATGAACATGAAGTAAAGTTAACATTAAAATTTAATATAAAGAAACATCTGAGGGATAATCAAGGAATTTTGAAAACATACATGTTCCTACAAGACAATACTTTAAAGTATCAGTTTTGTTTTATTGCCTGTGAGATTTATAAAATGTGTGCACCAAAATATTGTTACTTCACTCCTGAATTTAGGTACAAAGACATCTTATGTAATATAAAAACTTTCTCATTAGAAAGTACCTCATATTACTACAAGCTGATGAAAATATATAGTTGCTTATAAATAAATAGTTATGATGCTGATAAAATACTTGCCTTGTTTTCTATCTCTAATGCAGGCAGCCTTCTTGGGCCAGCGAGGCTTAATTGAAAATGACTTTCTAACCAAAGTTCTCAATGGAATGGCATTTGCTGGTTTTGTGTCAGAGAGGGGTCCACCCTTTAGGGCCTGTGATCTTTTCGATGAGGTGAAAACTGTTTTTTTATCCAAATAAATTAAAATGTACCAATGACATTGTAATGTAAAAAACTTAAATGTTTCCAAACTGTCTATTATACAAAGTTTATCTGTTATATAAAGTTTATGCTAATCTTTTCAATTCTCATTATCTACTAAACATGCATTTTTAGCTTACTTTCATAAAACTGTGCCCTGCTCATATGTATGAAGTTAAACATTTGTGTAAATCATGATAATGCTGTTCTTATTGTCAGGTTTGGAAATTTATAATGAATCACATGTGTTAGTACAGAATTATTTTGAGTAATCTAATTACATTCTTAAAACATTGAAAAAGTAATGGAGAAATATTAAATTAAATACATACCCAACAAAATCAACCGGGACAAACATTTTTTTCTGTTAAAAAGCAGTACCGTACTTTTCCTGTGCTGTTTTTTATTTGAATGTACAGTACAAATAGAGTTTGCATAGTAGCAGTGCATTGGAGAAATGTAAACTATAGCATTAGAAACGTTAAAGGAATGTTTTAGGTTTGTAGGACTCTGTGTTAGGTTAGACTCTGGCAGCAGAAGCTCTATAAGAATCTTATGTTCTAGAGCAATGTGACAGCGCAGGTTGTGCTTTTTCTTTTTTCTTTCCTTTTTTCCTTCTTTCTCAGTTTCAATTTAAGATTAACATTTTGTAATTTAAACAGGAAATAAATTATATTAGTTGAATCATAAACATTTTTTTTCTTTTTTTCTTTTTTTTTTTAAAGTTGGTAGCCTTTGAAGTTGAAAGAATTAAAGCTGAGGAAGGTAATCCACCAAAAATGATAAAACATGTTAGAGAACTTGCAGAACAACTCTTCAAGAATGTAAGTTTACTATACTTACCGCACTTTAGTATTGATAACACTAGAAGTTCACTTGTCTGCGATAGATCCAGTGTCTGAAAACAGAAATGTCTGCTTGTGGTAGTTATCTGCATTATGACTTTGGAACTTTAAATACCAACAATTTTATACATTAAGAATGTTTAATATATTGACTGATATATTAATGCTAGTATTAATTTACCTACTGCTCTTAGTACTACTTAGCATACTGTTTTCTTAGTGTGTATTCATGTAATGTTTATAAACTGTTATTTTCTCTGCTGCAACCTGTCTATGCCAAACGTGTCGTCTTACTTCTCAACAGTTTCACCTATGAAAACCGTACAACCAGTGTAGATAAATAGACGTAGTGTATTCTTCCAGCAGATCTCTCCTGCTGTGTAACCCAGGCTCCATGATTTGCATTCTCAGCAAGTGTTAACTATCCCATTTCTTACATGTTGTTTCTTGAACTCTTTGGGTTTCCTAAAATACCATTTCCAGTTTCATTCTTTTCTTCCTATCATGCCTTTATCTTGTACAGTGCTTTTGTAAAATCTCTTAAGATTCTATTAGATAAGGCATTTTGTTTGCTTCTTTTATTTGGCATCAGCTAATCTCCATCCCCTTCACACTTCCTGTCGTTGTTCAGACTCCACAGAGCAATATCTGTTTTGCAATCAATCAACACCTTTATCACCCTATCTTTTTGCTATCCCACTTCCCAAAAGCTATGATTTACAACTACACTGCTATAAAAAACACAGGAATTACTAACTGCTGCTAAATTCTGGGGTGTTTTTGTTTGTTTGTTTAAAAAAAAAAAAAAAAGAATTGCTTTTGAGCATTTAATCAGTATTAATGCAGCCTTTACTTTGGATAAGATTAATATCTTAGTATAGAAAATCCAAAATTTTACAACCATTGCATTCAGCAGTTCTTGTGTCTGTAGGTGTTGGATGAAAAAAATACATCTGTGTATTTTGAGTGGAATGTGTGGATAGTGAGGAGCGTGAAATGAGAGTAGTCTGACTTTTAATACTGTCCTTAGCTGATGAATGTGTGTATTTCTTCAGACATGGATTTGGTCTTCACTGCTCCCCCAGCCACCTCTTTTTTCCACTGAAATTAGCAAATGACCTTTCAATGACCTTTCTGCTTTTTTTTTTTTTTTTTTTTTTTTGAATTAATGAAAGAATTGATACACAGGTTAACCTCCCTTGTTGATACTAGACATTAGAAGAGAAAACAAATATATCTTTGTGGACTGAAAACATTTCACATATAAAAGTGTGTATGAAATGTCTCTGTCCATTTGTGGTATAGCATATTTTTTAAAGTATTTTAAATTTGATGTCTTTATACTAATGTCTTAGAATTATTGTAAGTGAATGTACCTTGTGGAAAATGTAGAGGTATGTCAGACATGAGAATTTTTGTTACATAAACTCATTTCATCCATGACATTAAATCTGTAATAGAATGTTATTTATTTCATGGCTTACCTTCTTATCGTTATTAGTGGTAAGTACTGGTGGAATCATCTTCTATTACAAGTTAAAAATATGTAACCTAAAATAAAAGCTCCAGAATAAATGTTAAATGTTATGCTACTAAATTAATAGTAATGTTCTGTATACCAAAATGCTTTTTCCAAATTCATGTCTTTATTTCAAATTAATGCTGTCAGGAGGTATATTGGTTGACAGTACTGCAGCATTCATTACAATTAGTTTCATTAAAAAGTCGATGGGCAATATTCAAGTAAAGTAGTCTGGTTCTTTTTGATCAGGTGGCAGAGATGTGTGGCAGAAATTTGCAGAGTGTATGGCAGAAAAAAAATAAGGGGTTCCACACTTAACTTTCATTAAAATCAAATTATCTTTTTTTTTTTTTTTAACAAGCATTGGAGCTATAATGTTATAAGCATATGATTATTGCAGTACTGTCCTATAAATATGGGAAAATTCTTCAAAAAATATAATTCTTATTATCATTCTAAATTACTACAAAGGAAATGGAGAACATTTGGATTTGTTTTCTTGTGTATATAGATCCTTCTTTAGAATGAAAGAACCTATGGAGCATAAATGATTGCATATATGCAACTTCTCACTTAAATAATTTCATAAATCAGTGTCAAGACTTACTCATTTTCATCTGTTCTTATGATAAGATTTCCTTACACCATTGCGATTGACCAGCTACTACTTCACTACCACCAAGTTAATGATTTAAAAAGTCAGATTTTTAATAGTTACGCATCTTTGAATAAAGCACTGTGATAAGTAACATTGCTTCATAAAGTGATGCCTAGAGCTGTCTCGTTTGAACCTCATTGCATGACATATTTTGATATCACAGAATCACAGAATTGAAGGGGTTGGAAGGGACCTCAAGAGATCATCGGTCCCTGCCAAGGCAGTTTCCGTAGAACAGGCTGCCCAGGTAGGCGTCCAGACGGGCCTTGAATATCTCCAGAGAAGGAGACCCCACAACCTCCCTGGGCAGCCTGTCCCAGTGCTCTGTCACCCTCACCGTGAAGAAGTTCTTTCGCATGTTGGTGTGGAACTTCCTGGGCTCTGTCTTGTGGCCATTACTCCTTGTCCTGTCTCCACAAACCACTGAAAAGAGGTTGGCCAAACCCTTCTTCTTTCCCTCTTCTTCTTTCCCCCCTCTTCTTTCCTTTGTTTCTCACTTCTCTAGCTTGTTAGTAATAAACGATAAATCTTACTAACTCCCTATGCCGAGTCTGTTTTGCCTGTTACAATCATTACTGCATGATCTTCTCATCCTTGTCTCAACCTGAGCCCTTTTCCTCATATTTTCTCCCCATTCCTCTTTGAGGAGGGGGAGTAAGAGAGCGGCTGTGGTGGAGCTCGGCTGCCCACTCGAGCGGAACCACAACACCTCATCAAGGTCATCGATGAAGATGTTGAACAAGACCGGACCCAGCACCGACCCCTGGGGAACACCGCTAGTCACAGGCCTCCAGCCAGACTCTGCTCCTCCGATCACCACCCTCTGAGCTCGGCCAGTCAGCCAGTTCTCAACCCACCTTACTGTCCACTCCTCTATCCCACACTGTCTCAGCTTTGCTATCAGGATGTCATGGGAGACAGTATCGAAAGCCTTGCTAAAGTCAAGGTAGATGACATCCACCGCTCTCCCCTCATCTACCCAGCTGGTGATGCCATGATAGAAGGCAACGAGGTTGGCTGAGCACAACTTCCCCTTGGTGAATCCATGCTGACTACTCTTCATAACCTTCATCTCTTCCAATTGCTTGGAGATGGCATCCAGAACAAGCTGTTCCAACACCTTTCCAGGGACAGAGATGAGCCTGACTGGCCTGTAGTTTCCCGGATCCTCCTTGCCTTTCTTGAAGACTAGAGTGACATTGGCTCCAGTCTTCAGGCACCTCTCCTGTTCTCCAGGACCTTTCAAAGATGATAGAGAGTGGTTCAGCAATCACCTCTGCCAACTCCCTTAGCACATGTGGATGCATCCCATCGGGACCCATGGATTTGTGTGGGTTGAGCCCACTCAGATGCTCCTGAACCACTCCCTTGTCAAGAAGGGGGGAGATCTCCACTTCCCAGACTCTTTCTCCCCCCTCCAGGGTCGAGGAGTCCCGGGGGGGAGTCCTTGAAGCAAAGACTGAAGCACAGAAAGCATTCAGTATCTCCACCTTCTCAGTGTCTCCCATTATCAGGACACCCCCCTCGTTCAGCGAGGGACCCACATTATCCCTAGTCTTCCTTTTACTGTTTACATACTTTAAAAAAAAAAAAACAAACAAAAAAAAAAACACACAAAACAAACAAACAAACAAAAACTTATTACCTTTTATCTCTTTTGCAAGCCTCATCTCTAGGTGGGCTTTAGCCTTCCTTGTCGCGTCCCTGCAGGCCCTGACAACACTTCTATGCTCCTCCCAGGAGGACAGGCCCTTTTCCCACATTTCATAAACCTTCCTTTTGATCTTATCAATGAGCTCCTTGCTCATCCACACAGGTTTCCTGCCCCCCTTCCCCAATTTCCTACTCTTAGGGATGCACCAATCCTGAGCTTGGAAGAAGTGCTGTTTAAATGTAGCCCAGCTCTCACGTGCACCCATGCCTTCTAGCAACCTATCCCATGAGATACTCCCAAGCAGGTCCCGGATGAGATCGAAGTTGGCTCTCCAAAAGTCCAGGGCTACAATCCTGCTTTTAGCCTTACTTCTTCCACCAAGTTCGATCTTGAACTCCACCATCTCATGGTCGCTGCATCCCAAGCTACCCCCAACCTTCCTAACAAGTTTATCCCTGTTGGTAAGGACAACATATCTTATTCCACAATTTTAATAGTCATTATGTTGTAGCTGGGACAGTCTAGATATATATGAGGAAAAGGTTCATTGGGGAGAGAGAATGTTTGTATTAGTCTAGCTGGTGCAAGTGGAAAATCTAGACAAGTTTTTGGCATATACTGCTTCAGTAGTTGAAGGCATTAGACCTACATTGCTGATCTGTATGTCATTGCATATGCAGCTGGCATTAGGTTTGTGATGTCCAACATAAAAGTAACTCTTTCTAGATCTTTCCCCTGGACCTCTCTTTTCAATTAAATGGAACGTGAAATAATTATTTTCCTATTATATGCCATGTTACCCCCCACTGAGGTTGTGTTTCTTTTCTCTGCCTTGCTGCTCTTGGCATCTGCTGCTGTCATCTTCCTCATAGCTAGATTTTTGGCTTGTTTCATTAAACTCTGCTGTGCAGAGAATTTGTACGGCTAAGTAGCTGGTTTGTTTTTCTACATCTGAGTCCAAATGTGTTGGTTTGAGGCTGCTTTTTCTCTAATTGATGCATTTTGTCTCCTTGTTGCCTTTTACTTCCGTAAATGAAAGCACCAGGCTATCTCCTGATTCTGAGTTGTATTGCAATCTAGTTATGCTTTTACAACAGAAACCTAATTGTTTGCATAATGCTCTTTAGCAGCTATACATAGCCAACAGCATAGAGTCAAACTGAATCGGAGTAAATTCAAATGTGACTAATGACAATCCCTTGTATATGGATTAAGAGAAGAAAATACCCTGTTTGATTTGACAGCTTTACACTGCTCAAGACATAAAACGTAATCCTCTTAATGGTGGTGAAACCCTTGTGGTGCATTTTAATCTCTGCTGTAATTTTGGAAAAGATACAACCTGAAGCCAGAAAAGAAACAAAAAGTGAGAGAAGTTTATCAAGCATTTGAGGAAAAAATAAAAGAAATAGTGCATTTTCATACCTTGCAGTCTTCAGGATGTCGTTGAGAAGTGTGTTTTACACATGCTGAAGTCAATGTGGAGGCAGTTAAGAGAAATTTCGTGGTTTGTGGTGTACATGGTATTTATAGTTGCTGACCACCCGAGGCAGAAGATGTATGTCCACCTATAGGAACATACTGTGCCCTGATACTGTATCTGATATGACAAATACCCAGGACAAGAAGTAAAATATCACACACACAGCATCCCTTTTGTATAGTACAGAACATATTTTGGCACTGTCCTCAGTACTGCAGTATTGCACAATAATGTCAGACCAAGACGAGTATCGGAACAGTTACGTAGCAGCCGGAGCAACTATTTTGGTAGAATAAGTATGGAAGTGTTCTGTGATGCAAAACTGAATTATTATTATTAATTATTTTTTTTCCCTATTCTGGGGATCTCATCAAGAAAAGTGAAAAGCAAAGATAAAAACTTTCTATGGGGTTACTTATTACATTTTCTTTTAAAGAAAAAGAAAACACAGACCATAAAAGAGTGAGTGAAACATCACTGTAGACAAACATTTCTCATTGCAGTGGAAATTCTGACTTTTTGCAATGATAGTGATTTCTATCCATCAAGAACATCCCAAAATCTGAAGTTACAGCTTCTTTTTACTTTCCTTGTAATTTGTACCCATTGTTTCCTCTCTTTGACTGACTATATTAATCTTTTTCCTTTCTTTAGTGCAAGCAGTGAATTGTATAACATATTTTGCAGGACATGCAGAAGTTACAAAAATGTTACCTAATGAAGGAGGGCCACAGTTTCAAACATGATATAAAAATTAATTTTCACTTTGTAGACTTGACCAAGTTGAGAATGTTTCTGGATGCTTGGTGAAGAATTGGTGAAGATTTAAGTCCTAAATATTCATTAAGTTGCATAAAAGCAACCCAAGTTAAAAAGCGATATTCTTTTGCTCTCTTTCTTATTTGAAGTAATTTGGAAGTTGACAAAAATAACTTTATAAAAGCCTTTAAAGAGTTTGGAAATACTAAAGTAAATGAAAAGGTGATGTGAATTTGAAACATGATAGTAGTCAGCTGTATTAGTTGGCTTTTAATCTTTCAGGTGTGACAGATACACAAAACAGTGATGAATTCAGTGAGGCAGCTGGTAACAAAACATAACATGTTTGTGTTTAATGTTTTGGTTTTGGCCTGCAGGAAAATCCCAATCCCCACATAGCATTCCAGAAAGTGCCACGGCCCACAGAGGGCTCCCACTTGAGGGTTCACATCCTCCCATTTCCCCGGATCAATGAGTGCAGGGTGCAGGAGCTGCTCCAGGAAGGTCTTGCAAGGAGTCAGGGTGCCCCCCCTGCCACTCGAGGAGACAAGAAGTGCGTCGTTCCAGCAGGTCCCCCTGTTGGTATGTTTACCTTTTCACTAATTTACCTGTTTGTCATCCTATCTCATGTGTTGGATATATAATCAGCATGGCTGCAATGTGTTGCATCCAAGAAAGACATTGAGTTACTAGAACATGTTCAGAGAAAAGCATCAAAGCTTGTGAAAGTACTAGAAAACTAGACATGCGTAGGAGCTGAGGCAACTGGGGTTGTTTAGTCTGGAGAAAAAGAGGCTGAGGGGAGACTTCATCACTTGCTACAGCTACCTGATAGGAGGTTATAGTAAGGTGGATGTCAGTCTCTTCTCAGATGACAAGTGGTTGGACTTAAAGTGGCCTCAAGTTATGCTGGGGAGGTTTAGATTGGATATTAGGAATAATTCCTTAAGGGAAGGTGTTGGTAAGAATTGGAATGAACTGCCCAGGGAAGTGATGGAATCGCCATTTCTGGGGATATTGAAGAGGCATGTAGACATGGAGCTTAGGGACATGGTTTAGTGGTGGAGTTAGTAATGCTAGATGGACTCTCAAGGGTCTTTTCCAACATAAATGATTCTACAATTTCATGTTCATATGGTATTTTTAGCAATCATTGCAAACTTCAGTACATAGACTTACTTGTTTGCAGTTTTAAAAGCCCTCTTGCATCAGACTTCAATAAGAAGTGAACCATCTAGAGTGCGATTGGCATAATTAAGAACAACAGTAAAGGATTTGGTATAATTAAGAACAACAGTAAAGGATTTGGTTTCAGTTGGATTGAGCCTAGTAAGTTAGGTACTTTCTTCATCTAGCTGTGATGAGTATCACCATAAGTTAATTGTATGGCTGGCTGAAACAATCTTTGAAGGTTCAGGTTTCTCATCTGGCACTAGTAGAAGATGTGGAAATCACTGGAAAAAGATAAAGAACAAACAAGTATATGTAATGATAATATGTATATAGGTATCTAAATATAAAGAGCAGACGAACACATTTCTCTGTTTAATTTTAGAACCCCAAAAACCTCAATTCATCATATTCATCAGTCTGGATAATGGCAGAAATAGGTATATTTAGTAAACCTTGAGGACACGTGAAGGTGGTAGAGCTTGCAAAATTACTGAAGAAGGAGATTAAAGTACCAATCAACCTTGGCAAATTAGAGTCTGTAGTCTCTGTTGAATGCTGTCCTTCTCTACTATTTTTTTTAGATAAAGTATTGCTCTTGCATAGGCATGATCAGCTGACTAGACAACATTTCTTCAGAAATTCATTTTGGGATTATAATGGTCATAGGGCAAACATGACCCAGCAATGTCAAGCTATTGCAAAAAAGACAAACATATTAGTACGATGTATAAACAGGAGTACAGTCAGTGAACCCCATGGAGAAATCCTTTCGTTGTTCTCAATAAGACCTCAGCTGGATTGTTTGTTTCCATTTTTGGACAGTGGAAGACTGTCTCCGTTTTTGGTTCTGTTGGAGGGAGTCCAGAAGGCAAGAAGAATGACCAGTGCTCTGGAGAATGTGACCTACAAGGAAAGATGGAGAATTGTTTAGACTGAAAATTGGAAGACTGAGGGGACAGATAGTAGCAGTCTTCAATTACATAAGAGGCTGTTAAAAAGAGGAATCTTATCGCTATCTGTAGTGATAAGAAATAATGGGTGTAATTACAGCACAAAAGTCAAGTTATTTGTCAGTGAAAACTTGGTAAAATGAGGATTGTGAGGCATTTGAATGGATTTCTTGTGAAGCCAAGGAGTCTCTGTTATCACAGAACTTTGGGAACTTACTAGACAAACATGAGGAATGACATAAATAGAGTTGATCCAGTCTAGGGACAGCAGGATGAACTAGATGGTCTCTTGTGGCCTGTGTCAGGCCTGTTTCTCTTTGATTTTGTGTCAGAAGAGGGTAAACTTTATTTACCTGCCTTTGCTGTTGACTAGATCATTGAATCTGTTAGTTATGGAAAGTTAAAAGGATATTCTGTTCTGCTGCCTTTCTTTAAAAGTATTTCCGGGCTAAGTGCAAGAGAAAGTTTCCTTAAAAAGTATATATTTTTGTCCGTTTTATGTTTTTTCAAGAAATAACTTTCATACTCTTATTCCCAACTATCCTCTGTGTCAAAACCCTTGGATATTAAGAGCGCATCATTATCTACATAAAGGGCATATTATGCGTTTATATTCTATTTACTAGACACTAAATAGAGAAAAAAGAATGCTAGATCTCCTATTCTGATTTTTCTTGACATTCAGAACAAAACACCACATTAAGAAAATAATTGTTATATCTCAACAAATTGGAATCTAGAAAAGAGAACAGGTCTGTTAGTTTTTATTCCATGTCACAGAATTCTTGGCACAGCTAACAAATTCTTTCAGAACAATGTAGTTATCTCCTGCTACACATGAAACGTACAAGAGTATGCAGTTCACTATAGAGCAAGTGTGTGTGTGTGTGTGTTTATACGTGTATATGCATGCAAATATGTATTCTCTATTAATTTGTATTTATATATTTCATGAGTATGTTAACTAGTTCAAGAGGTTGGAATCTCCATGTGCCTGTATGAAACAAATGGAAGAAAGTAGTAAAGAGAACTGAAAGTAGTAAAGAGAAACTGTTTTAGTTGAAATTAAGAGCACTCATGCAGGTAGTATAGAAAAACAAACAAACAAACAAACAAAAAAAAACAACATTCTATGTTCCCATCTGTATATATTTTCTTAACAGAATAAAATGCAGGGCACGTTATTTATTTTTTTATTTTAAAGAACATTCTGGTATTCTTTGTGACTCTTGCTGAAGAAATTTACTGATGTATATTCATCTTTTCTGTGATAGTTTCCATAATGGAAAAAGGAAGCACAGTTTTCAATAGTGCACAAAGGCTGGAAGTTGTTAGAAACTGCATCGCATTCATTTTTGAAAATAAGTTTTTGGAGACTGAAAAGGTAATAAAATTAAATTTAAACTTTCCCAAGTAAGTATTAACTGTTAGTGTGTCAAATGGAGACTGACCTCGTAACAACAAATCTTGAAGTCTTATGTTTCAAATACTATTATTTTAATAATTTAAGTGAATGAAATAAGCACCAAAACTCATCTAAATGCAATATTATGTGTAATATGAGGCAGATGGATTTGGAAACCTGCATGTTGATGTTCTGTTTGCTAGTTTATATTACCATCATAAATAGTGCTGTCCATGTGATTTTTTTCTTTTCAGAAAAGGTTTATATTTTTCTGACAATGTTGATAGGAGGAATGTAAACAAAAAGTATACGTAGACATTTCATTGTCAACCAATGTTCTTTCAGATTTTCAGTCCAGTTTATTTTGCTGTTTTTAAAAATCAATAATTTGAAAAAACTTAGAGATGAATATAAATATTTGGTATGTCCATTTTTGCTAAAATGTACAAGTTGTCTTCCTTAACATCCTTACTTTTTCATGTTAAGATGATGCCCCTTTTTCTTGATTCTGTCCATATAATTTTATAATTTTGATTTCAAAACAGTCACTCAAACTTTCATTCAAATTTAATTATGTGTATGAAAATGATAGTAAAATTATTTTCAGAAATTTTTCAGTATCCCAGAGTACCATCTGTACACATCTCTCAGGCTATGCAGTTCAAGACAGGAAAGCAGTGTTTCTTGATTTACAAGATAACGTTATGAAAATACATACAAGAATATATACAAGAAATGTCCTAATAAAATGTGTAGCTGTCCTGAAAGAATTTTGATGCATGTGCAACAATTTCTTAATGTCTTTCAACTTGCAGGCACCTAGAAAATTTCAGTAGTGTTTTTTTGTACCACTGCATAGTAAATTTATCCTTTGACAATAAGCTGCCTTTTGTTATTTATCATTTGCTGTCTGTTAAATCTACTCTAAAGTGCCACAGTCGATAATCACTAATGTAGCACTTGATACATCTTTAAAGCATTGGTATAAATATTTTATTGGCCCTAATTTAGGGTAAACTGCATAACAGTCTTGTGGCCTCAGTACTATGAGTGGTATGCATCTTCTAAAATTACTTGTTTTGCACTGTTTATCAAAAACCATGCTAGCAGCCTAGCCTGGCTGAAGGCTGACAAGTTAGCATATGGTACAGATAAGGCACGTGCTTTCATGTACAGTAATCCAGTTCTGATTTCCTGATCATTCAGTGCCTATCCGTGATCAGTTGTTCCCATATACTGATGTAGGTGAGATGCCGTTTAATGCATTTGAAAAAAAAGTAAAATAAAAAATACTGGAAAAAAATACATATTTAATGTTTGATTTAGCTTGAGTCTGTTATGTCAAAGCTTGATATCCAAGACTAGAAATCATTCGTTTGTTCTCTGTACTGTCACCTGCAGTTTCTTGATAAAGAAGGAATAATATTCACTGTTTTGGTGCCATTTCATTTTAATGAAATTAGGCTTTCTTGTCTCCAGACCCTGCCTGCAGCCCTGAGAGCCCTAAAAGGAAAGGCAGCTCGGCACTGTCTCACACAGGAATTAGGCCTGCACGTTAAACAAAATCGAGCAATTCTGGACCATCAGCAGTTTGACTACATAGTACGAATGATGAACTGTGCTTTGCAGGTACAATATGCGAGGTTTTGTTCTTTGGTTGTCTTTTTGTTAGTATGATAATCAAAAAATTGTTTACAGTGATGTGGACTAAATAATTGAATTATGGGACTGTGTACTGCAGTGATGTAGCAGATACTACCTGACAGTGCATTTAAGACATTTTGTAGTTCAAATGATAAAGGACAAAATGCAAAGGTCTGTACAGATCTGCTTATATGAAAAAAAGAAAGAAAATTGTTTCCATTATTAATAATTTAGATATAATCAGTTTGGTATCAGTTAAGTATTGAATTGATTTATAGTAATAGCTCTAAGTATAATTTTTTATGAATGGTGTTAGCATTTCCAGGTCATTTTCATCTGAGTTCCTAAAATGTGTAATACCCACAGCTCTGTTTAACAAAACATAAGATTTTCTTTTTTGTCATCACAAGTGCAAACACATTTCAAGAAGAAAGCATACTTTCTGATTCCATAATAGGTGGTGGTAGCACTGCTTTTCACTGCGTTATCTTAGTTTGCCAAAAACTCACTTTAATTGGTGTTTGAGGTTCATCTACTGAGTTATTCTACGGATGAATTGCTAAGTAATTTTGTGGTAAGTAAACATTAGCCTGGTAGCAGTTAACTATAAGAGTAAAACATGTGGATGACTTCTTTTGACCTTCATTTGAATAATTGTTCTGATTTAGCTATATTTGTTGGCAAAATGCATTTTATAGATACCGGTGTTCATTCTGATATCTGAGAATGCAGTAATTTTATGTATATTTATATTTATAATGTGATCACGCTTTGTTATAATTTGCCTCCCCTTGCCCCTATCTAAGTTAGTGTGTTAGGGATCTGAGCGAGACATGGAAATGTTTTAACCCCACTCACATCTAACCATAACAAAACAAAACAAACAAACAAACAAAAAACCTGCTAACATTATTTTGCAGCAGTGTGTTGACCCATATATTTAAAAAGGAGAGTGCTAAATACAGCTTACAGGAGTATAGAAATAAATTATCATTGACTGAGCAAATACTACCTCAGGTCACTATCGAAGGCAAGTTTTGTTATCTGTTGTATTTCTGGTTATTTACAGTAGATATTTTTCTACTATTTAGAACAATACTCAGCTTGGTGTGAGTAGTGGTATTCAGAGTCAAATTAGCTGCATGTTGCAGATGAAGATGTCAGTCAGCTGGCTAAAATTGCACAGCTTGTACCAGAATGCACTATTTTGGCACAGCCGTTGGCCTTTTCCAAGTTCTAAGTATAGCTATAAAGTTAAAAGAAACATAAAATTACCTGTGAAAGTGCATGTCTCTGCCCAAAATCATGACTAATGAAATACTGCACCTGCTCTGTGTTCCAGAGTCAGAAATGTTACTTCAAACCAAAACCCACAATTTTCTAGATGTCCTACAGATTTTGGTCCTTCTCATGATTATTCCTTGGGGGGCGGGGGGGGGGGGAGTCCAGAGATGTTTTCAGACAAAAGGAAGGAAATACGAATCCCCTGTATTTGCAGCATCGTAGTACAAAACAGATAGCAGAGAAAAATGTTGAGTTGAGGAAATTTCCGTTACTGAGGAAAGAAATACTGACACCACCTCTTAAAGCAATGAAATCCAGTTTTTCTGTTCAAGAAAAATTAATATTTTTTTTCACAATTATTTGAAGGCCCAAGAAGGACCTTAATGGTCATAAAAATGGTTGTTTTTTTTGTTGACGTAATATGGAAATAAAATAGAATGATTGTTATTTTTCTTAATAAAGGTAGAAAATATAATTCAAATCATGCAAAGGAAACAAATATATGGATTAAAGGGGCACAATTATTACCCTTTTATTTCCCCAGTAGTATTTTTATATCTTTGAAATGTAAAATGGAAATTTCCAGTTCTCAGTAGTAGTAAGCTTAGCCAACATGAAAACATCTGAACTCCTGACACTGGGCAGCTAGTTAGAAACAAGTATTTTCAGTACATCTACTTTTATGACATGAAATCATTTATTAAGATAAAAGCATGATTTATAATTTGTCTATGTACTTCGTTCAACTCTATTATTTGGAACAATGTGTAAATCGTGACATTTTGGAGCTTCTCTGTATCACTTAAAGACAAAAATACATTATCAAGAACTTTGTTAAATTTGCTGCTGCTGCAGTCAGATGCAAGTCAGCATTTTGCCATAGAGACATGAGTTCTGTTAACTGCACGTTGTAAGACCAGGCAACTTATACAGTGTCTGTTAAAAGATACGGAAACTTAATGTAAGAAAGATGGTGTTAACTGAAGATGTATTCAACCTTTAGGGTAATATAATGTTAATTATGATGGAATTTTGAGGGATTATGGATTGCAGTGTTGCTTTAAGACCTCACAGACCTATTGGAATTGTAGAAACTGTGCCATCAAATGTCTTTTCGTACATTTTTCTGTTAATATTAGCGTTCCCATTGATTTTTCTAAGATAGGAACAGAAGTATTGCTGTTTCCAGGAGGCATATAGCAGCTGATACAAAAGCTATGGAGAGGGAAGAGCCTGTGGGATAGCTGGTAGGTTGGGCACAGCCCTGGCTCTCTACTGGTCTCTACTGTACATGGTGGGTTGAACCGGGATGTGCATGCAGGAAGTCCCAGCATGGTGGCTTTCCCTTGGAAGTACCGGTCTCCCCTGGCTCACTTGCACATGCATATAGGAATTGTGATGCTCTCCAGCCACCAAACCTCTGCTACTGATAATGTGATTTGTTGCTAACAATGTGTATTTTAAGGGATACAGGTAAGCTGTTTCTGGAAATGTCTTTTGACTAAGAAGCTGTGTTACTGGCATGTACAGAGTTCTTTGTCTTACTGGGAACAGTGCCATATATTACAAAATCAGGAAGAGTACATTCTTTATAGTTTATTGCAGATCTCGTCATTACTGTTAAGGTTTTCCTTGTTGTTTAGTTCGTTGGTGTTTTTTTTCTTTTGATAGAATGTGCTTTCTTGTTTTACTTGAATCCATAAAAATAAATGTCAGATACTTTTTCAGAGCTTCTATATACTCATTTAGTTGATTAAAAGTGGTGTGTTCACACAATGCTGCTAATAGTACCACTGTGTATGTAGTTGCTAGTCTCCTTACTAGCAATTAGGTATAATGAATCTGCTATCACAATTCTTGAAAATAGATGAAGGATGAGGAATAAATAAATGCTCATAGCATTGCTTCAAGTTATTTTAGAGAAAGATGACTTAGGCTGTATTTCCCCAAGTATCTGATCTATTGACATTTTGCAACTAGGAGGAGGGAAAGGAAGAGGTGTTTCGCTAATTTCTCTAGAAATGACAAAACTTAGGCTTGGCAGATCTCTGGCGTGTGTCAGCTTGAGGCTCTCGGTCCAAGTGCAACATTCCTTTGGACTATTACTATATAGCCTGTTTACGGTTTGAAAGATGGGCAGGACCTCGCTGCAAATTTTTAATAGGCCTATGATATATGGGACAGTACAATAGAATTTCATAAATTATTTTGCCTCATTTAGCAGGCATGCAGTTGCATGTCAAACCATATGGCAGACTTTAGATAGCTTTACAAATACAGTTAAGGTAAGACTTGGTACAATAGGTCAATACCGAAGTGAAAAATATGCTTTACTGGTCTCTATTCTTGTCCAGGAAGTAGTGACAATCTACTGTTGCTGAAGTGCAAATGTAAGAAATATTTCTGATTGTTCTTAGTAGTACAAGAATCAAAATGACATGGAGATTGTATAGCTAATCGTTTAAAGCAGGTATCTTCTGATGAGGTCAGTTAAATCACCAGTTAGTTGCTTTTTTCTCTCCTGCAAGTAGTCATTGGCCACTTGCTAAAAACTTTCTTTTCGTTCCCTGAGAAAGAATTCTTCCCCTGACAGATCATATGCTCTGAAAAGACTCTGTAGCCTGTACTACAGCAGTGGTTAGTATCTGTTATAGCAAATTGTAGGAATTATGTTCTGTTCCATATGTTATATAGCTTTATTACTTCTAAGTCATCTACAGTGTTGTGAAAGCTCAATGTATTGATTGGCAATTTATTCATACAGATGGCACTGTAATGTGAAATTATTTCTCTAGACATTGTTTCCAAGGTGTTTGTTTTCCTCTACTGAGGCAACCTCCAGCATAATTTAGAATTATGCATAAATTCCTATTTTAAAAGTTCTTTCTCTTTAATTTTCTCTAATAAAAAGCTTTTCTCTGGCATGTTAGAAAAGACTGCCAATACTTGACTTTTTTCAGCTAAAAAGGCTATTTATTATCAGAAGAATGCTTTTTCTAGGTAATTATATTTACAGCATCACGTTTTATATTTAATATTAATTAAGAAATAATGACAAAAAAAAAGTAAAGGTTGAATTTGCATACCTCTCCATTAATTAGTCGCAAATCATTGACATGACTTGTCCAGACTTTGAGTTGTCTCTCTGATTTTCTTTTGACTGTAGCAAATGAACTTTGTATTTTGAAACATAGCAGCACTCTGATAAAATGTCAGTAAAGGCAAAAAGAGGTGTGAAGATTCGCCCATTGTATAGGTGGAGGGTGCTTGATAATCACAACTAATAATTTTTATGTTTAAAAATACATTCTATACAATTTGCATAGAATACTGAACAATAACAATAAGATATAGTCAAAAAAAAGTTTTGGCAGAAAAATTCTCTTCAGATAATTAGTGCAGGACTATGAGCTAGCTTCCTTTGGTAGCTGGAACAGACAAAACTTCTCATTTAAAAACTCCAAAACTAAGATGATGTAATTTAACATTTCCTGTGTAAGGTGTTGGACCGTAATACTGCCTAGCTGCACACTAATGCAAATATGTTTCAAATCGGAAAAGACCTGTGCCTAGGACATCTGAAATACTTAATCTAAATGTGGTTAAAGTGGAAATTGATTACGTAAAACTGAATAGTATATAAATACTTCCAAAATTATTGTTGTTAGGCATAGGACAGGGATGTTGTCTTCTAATGATGTGAGTTAATCTGGCAACCTACACAGTCATCAATACTGCTTTAGGTCCTGATTTGCTCTGGTTTTGCATCTGTGTGAATATACATCTCTTGTACTAGTGTAACTGAGGGAATATCTTTAATAGTAGACAAATTGTTCATAATTCTAACATTTTAGATAATATCTAATAAATTACTAAGGCTTTCGATAGTGGTAATAGGCAGAGATTTGAAGGACTACTCTTAAGTTTCTCCCCATATTTATTTTTGAAATACAGTATACTGAGTACTGTAAAAGCATACTTAGAGTTTACAGTATAAAAAACAAAGGCAGGAAGTCATACTAGCAACCAGTGCAAAATTAAAATTTTAACCTGCATTTGGTACACTACACGTACATCTGGGCCAGCATCTTTTCTTTGACAATGGCCAAAAACGGGTAAAAGATAGTATTGATAAACTTTCTTTCTAGAATTTTTCTTACGGCCCTTCAGTATTGCTTTGGTATAATATGGTCCTCTTTCTAGCATTTACTCTTCAGGCTATTGTGAAAGAAACTTTAATATACAAAATTAGACTAATGGCATTCCATAAATATTAACTTTTTTTCTTATGTAAATAACATTGTCAGCAGATGAAGTTTAAAACTTGTCAGTCTCAGAATTCAGTTTTGCAAATACTGTCCAATAACAAGAAAGATTTTATTACTCCTGAGAGAAAATCAACCATGTGTGTGTCATATGATTCAAATTCTTGGCAATATAAAGGTTAAATGAACTAGCATTTCTCATATTTTATGTTGAAAACTACATTGCCAAACATCTTTCTTTTATAGGGTTATAGTAGGTCTTTCTTCTTTCAAGACTTTTATTTCATGGGCTGCCTTTTGTTACTCAGTTTGACTTGTGTTCCTGGAATCAGAGACTCTCAGAAATAATATTTGGGTAGCAGCAATATTAGAAAGTCTTTTAAGGTATTTTGAAACAGAGAATTTGTCATGAAGAGAAATCATGGGAGTTTAACAGCGCCATGCTTAATTCTATTGGTTCATCAGTTATTAAGAACTTGATCTTGTTCATCCTGTTAGACAGAGTCATGATCCTATTTAATTAAAAGAAAGGAAAGACCTTTCTTGGTCTTTAGTGTTTAAGGCTTGGACTTGAAGCTTCCACATTTAATTCCATATCTTACTGTAGACTTATTTCTTTATTTTTGTCACAAGAAGCTTGTCATACAGTTTCTCTGATCCATGTTTTTTCACCCACGAAGAGGAAGCAACAGTTTTTCTAATCCTGATGACTTTTCAGGAGTCCACCCATAATGTTCTGGACTTCATAAAAGAAGCTGCTATTTCTGAGTCTTTCTGATGATGTCTTTTTCATAAGAAACTGCAAGGTACTTTAATATCATTGCACATGGCTGAACTGATAACGCTCACATAGTTTTTCTAGAAAAACAACACAGTAAGTATATTGAAAAAGGCTGTATTGCTGATCTGTTCTTAGACTTCTTTTCTTTGCTCTGAGGAACATAATGTTATACTCATGTACTCATGTTATCTTGTGGGATGCCCACATAGTCAAGGCAAAATCAATTCACAGGTGTCTTTTTGCCAAATACAGAAAACACAGTTTTTCTTTGCAGGACTCTCTGTGTATGCATTCATAAAGTAGGTACCCGTGTCCTACTTTCACTCAACATTGCAGTGTTTTTAGCTTTGTTACTGCTGTTAGAAGACCAGTCTGCAGTTAACCTCCTCTGCAGGGACCAAGGGAAATGACCACCTTGACACAGCAATGGCCATGACTATTCTTCTGCGGGCCACAAGTCTCTCTGCAGAGTTGGCCACATCCAAGTAATTCCTTTTTTCTTTGGGCAGCAGTCTCCGTGGAGAGGCATCTAACTGTTTTTGCATACAGACAACCAAGGTGGTTGTCTCAAGCTGTGTTAGACTGCCTCTGCAGTTTAGTCAGGAATTTCTTTGTCTGTTAACTACACAGCAGAAACTCACATCCTCTTTTCAAGCTGACACTGGGCCAGTAGAAGGGTGTTCAGAGATGAGTTCCTATGTGGCCAGGCACCTCCTAAATTGCTGTTTGCTTGGGGCCTTCCAAGCCCTTGCTTCTGGTAAGCTAAAAGCAATTGCAACTTCTGCTCAGATTTAGATTCTGTTACTATTGTGCAAGACCGTTACTTAAAGAAAAAGAGAACGATTGGCAGTAATGATGTGCTGTCCATATATACCTATACATGCATGTATACCTACATGTATATACAAATATATATGTTTGTGTGTGTGCATGCCTTCAA
This sequence comes from Anas platyrhynchos, assembly GCF_047663525.1. NCBI lineage: Eukaryota > Metazoa > Chordata > Aves > Anseriformes > Anatidae > Anas > Anas platyrhynchos. The sequence goes on along the minus strand of NC_092591.1, from coordinate 63,368,363 downwards.
CCTCTCTCCCTCTCATCTTCTCAACGAAATGTGTTGTAATATAAATACGCACACACACACACGCATATATAAACTCATTAGTAATAGAGAATTTAATCATGAGTGTAGATGAATATGCATCTTGAACAGATGTCTTAAGGACTCTGGTTACACAGAATCCTCCAATTTTGCCCCGCCATCTTGTTAATAATGTAAAAAGGTATGAAAAGCAGAAGAATAAAAATGTGACGGTGTATCTCTCTTTATCCTTCTGCCATAGATATAACTTGTTTTCTAGCCCGCCATCTGTGGGGTTACTGGTTATGTCTTCATTAGGTTTATGAGCAGTTACCAGTGCAGGATTCAACCTCTTTTTTATTATTATTTTTAAAGGGTCTCTGGGTAATATTTTAGTACAAATATTACATGATAGTAGGGTGCTGTTGTTCACATAAGAATAAGCAAAAATGCGTGAGCAGAGGCAGCCCAGCTCCTCGGGCTGATTGCCAGCTCTCTGCGGGTCAGCGGGACTGGCCAGAACTGGTTGGAACTGGCTTGGACCAGCCTGAGGCACCTGCGCCCCTCAGTCAGCCCATGTCATGCCTTCAGAGGCACAAGTGAAATTAAGGCCCTGAAGCAAAACAAGAAGAGGTATGTTGGGAGTAAAGATGTTCTTGCAGGTCTTTTGTGACGTTTACGTAGCGATGTAAGCGTTTTGGAAAAAATACAGGATAAGGTATCCAAAGGGCAGGCAGCTCGTCTGTGTCTGGGCTGCGTTGATTTCAGTCAGGTCGTAGCTAGCTTGCAGATAACTAAAAATGTGATACCCTTTACAAAGGGGATATGCCCTTTAAAATGGGGTACCACTGAAGCAGCAGACCTCCGGATTCCAAAGGAGGGTGCCACAAAAGGTGGCCCCTTGTCAGGGTTGAGGAGAGGGCTGTAACCCCACGCTGCCAGCCAGCTCTCTGGGTTGTTTTGCAGACAGGTCGGTGCTCCTCATGGCCGTCTGCTCTCACCGGCCTTTCTTCAGGCCTCCAGGATTCCCTGTTAACGCAGGGCAAGCTTGCATGTGTTTGCTCACACACAGATATCTTATTGAAACCATGCAGCTTCTTGACGTGGTAGGCTCTAACTGCTCTTAAGTGTTCATTACTGTTAATTGCATCCTTGTGGTTGCCGCGCATTTCTAATAACTCCATGTTCTAAATATTTTTGGTTGTCTTGATGAAAAGCAGACGTGTGCATGTATGCTACTCACTGTTGTAAATAAAATAAGTCTGGTTTAGGAATTGTGTTATACTGCTGTGTAGTTATTCTGTAGCCTGCCCATGAAAGAGGTGGACTGATGAAAGGTAGGTTTGTTTTGTTTTTTTTTTGTGCTTTTTTTTTTTTTTTTTTAAGGAAAAAAAAAGTTTTGATGTTGAAAGGAGTAGGCATTTTGCTAATTAAAACAAGTGAAATCAGTGACTTTTGTTTTCGCAAGTTTTATATTTAATGAAAATATGAAAAGAATACGTGGTAAATATTCTTATTTTAAATGTTATGTGTATATATAATTTGTATGTCAGTACATTGACATAATTCAGTATAGATTTGTGTGTAATACTGTCAAGCATATATATATGCACTTAATCAGCTTTTTGTCACTTTTTATACAATAACTAACAAAATACAGAGTACTATTGATGTACAGTACCCAGACACTGAACATAGTTCTGTGGTGGCTGCCAATATGCATGCGTGTATGTATGTAGGTTTAGTTCGGTCTTTTGTTACTAAGATGAATGGCAAGAGTTTTTCTGTCTAACATACTGTCTCACCCTGGGCTTCGCCACCTGCACATCACCCTTCAAATAACTGTGAAAGTGAGGTGTATTAGAGGAGCTGAAAGAGAGTGCTTTCCTGCTCTGCCAGCAAGGTGTGTTCTCCCTTGGTTATTGGTAGTGCTCAGCTTACCAGAAGAAACATGCCATGTAGAAGACTGGTTTATTATTCCACTGAGGAACTTTTTGAATTTGTTTGTTTTAAAATGGTTTCTTTCTCAGGAATTTGTATCAAAAATGTCAGTGTGCTGTAAGATGATCATCTTTTATTTATTCTTCACATACGTCATTTCTGAACCAGAACACTGAAATATATTAGGAGTCTTCTAATCATTTGGTTCCTATGATGTTTGTATAACCTTTGGTTTAAACAATTGAAATCTTGGCTGCTTGTATTCAAAAACTGGAGTGTGATGTTGAGATAAATACCATAAAATACAGCAGAGTTCTGGGTTTTGTCAATATTTTATGTAAACTTTCACAAGTGCATTAATATGATGAGCATAAAGTGATGAATGTATGTGGCATTTAAGAATGATGTTTTTAAGGAAACAGGCAACAGAAGAAAAAAATCCATTACAGTAATAGATATACCTCTACTGTTGCATAAAAAAAATGTGTGCAAAGTTTTAAGAACAAAAGATACAAACAAAAGAACACGTGACATTCTACATAAATTGTAAAAGAAAAAAAAACGTATATATATATGACACTTGTTGACATAAATTTTTATTATTATAGCCCAGATTTATGACTTGCATGAATTGGTTTTTAGGATGCATGGGAGAATACTATGTAACCAGGCTGTGGTGAAGATTACTTTTTGTATTTCCTCACCAAAAGCAGTCTATAGTAGACTGTCAAATCATACTAGTCTATACTAGACCAGTCAAATCATACTACACCACGTCTTACTTTTATTTTGTAATAACAACACACTAAAAATCAACCTTGATTATGAGGGACGCCATGGTTTTTAACACTTATTCTTTAGAAAGAAATCTTTCCTGTTAGAATATTCTGTCTACCTTTGAACCTTAGGCCTCTGAGTTTTACGTTTGATGCTTCCTTTGACAATACCGATGATTTTAATTCTCAACAAGTCTTCATTTTTCTGTGTACACATCTAATACCTTAAACTTCTAATACATTGTGGTGGAGTCACCATCCCTGGAAGTCTTTAAAAGACGTTTAGATGTAGAGCTTAGGGATATGGTTTAGTGGGGACTGTTAGCGTTAGGTCAGAGGTTGGACTCGATGATCTTGAGGTCTCTTCCAACCTAGAAATTCTGTGATTCTGTGATTAATGTAATTCCTAATATTATATGTTTTTTCCTGTACTTTTAAGTCTTCCAGATTTCTTTTCTGTAAGTATCACTCAAGTTTTGGTATTTTTCATTTGTACAAGAAGATTAGCATTAGTACAGTCTAGATTCACAGATGGCACAAAATACAATGCTACATACATGTTTCTTGGATCAGTACACTTGCCCATGTGCCAGCAGAAGTTGGGGTTCATACCCTTAAACTAAGACTTTACTGGGTTTTTATTGTTTTATTATTAGAACAGAGGCAAAACAAGTCGTTGTTTTGGGCATTTTTTGTTCATAAGAAGACGAAGTATGTTAATGCAGGCAAAACTAATGGACTAAAATAGCCCTTAATTTATTGTTTTCAGGCCAAATTGAAGATTCTAAACTATTGATTTCTTTGGAATTTAGTCAATTTTATTTATGAAGTTAAAAGGTGTAATTGCTTTTGTAAAAAACAATTTAAAGGAAAATATTTATTTTAATGGACTATTTTGGAGCCTTTCCTTTGTCATTTGGGAATAGCTGAAATACTAACCATATGTGTTTCTGTTTAAAATCCACAGGCCACAACTACAGTTATGTTAATACAATTTGTTACTTAGCCTCTGAATTGTATGTGTAGGAAAGTCATAGACTTTGATCCTGACTCGATTATGATAGATGGCTGTTACCTTCCCAATCCCCTATCTGTTTAGCCTCAGCCCCTATAGAGACAAATACCATGTAAAACATTACTTTCTGTGAAGAAGACTGACAGTAGGCTTGTGGTTTTTAAGTTACTTTTCACAATCTCTTAGGCATGGTTAGTGGATAAGCAGCGTTGCATGGATCAAAAACATGAAAACCGTAACTACAGACAACATCAAAAACAGGATGCTGAGAGATATTCAGAGAATCACTTCTTTGATTGTCCGTATTTCAGCTAAGCTTTTAAGAAAGGCACTCAGGCTGCCACTTGCATTTTGTACATACTTACTGCAAAAAACTGCTTAAGGATAATTTGTTATAAAATGCCATATAACAGATATGAACTTGATCTATCTTGTGTAATTTCTAATATCAAAAAGAAGATAAAACACGCATATGAAAACAATAGGCATCAGAACTGATTCACTTAAAATCAGTCAAGCAAACTACTCATGAAAAATGATCTTATGGAAAGATGAAAGATCTTACATGAGGTCTAATCACGGTGCTGTTGGTGGTACTCATTCCTGGCTTCAAAACTGGCATTCTGTTCTTACAATTAAGAGCACGTATACTAAAATAAATGTATTCCGATCATCTTTTTTTTTTTTTTTTTTTTTAATCCAAAAATTCACTTTTAATAGCCTACTTGAAATTCCTCTCTTGTGAGGTTACTCAGGAGTAAAACTGTGGGGAGAATTGTTCATTCTTGGATCTGCTTTTCTACAAGAGCGTGTGAAAGTTTCTGCAGTCAGAAGTTTTCTGTGTTGTCCACAAACTTTGGATGTCACTTGGCATCTATTTGGGTTTTATCCATCTCCATAAATACTGTTATATAGCATGAATATTTAGTGAAGGGCATTCGGATTTGTTGGAGAGGAGGACTTTTTTCCAAGCCATCTTGAACCAAATCCTATTTAATGAAAGTTCCTAAGTCAACAGGCATTGGGACGGGTTGCCCAGGGAGGTGGTAGAGTCAGCATCCCTGGGGGTGTTTAAGGAAAGGTTGGATGTGGTGCTTAGGGACATGGTTTAGTGGGTGACATTGGTGGTAGGGGGATGGTTGGACCTTGAATCTCCTGCATCTATTCCTATTGGATTTTCAAAATTTAAAAAAAAAAAAAAAATTGTGGCTCAGTTTTTTTGGTCAGTAAAAAGAATCTGACAGTAGAGGCCCTTGGGGGTAGTTGAAATTCTGGTAAAGCCTGCAATTTTCTCTTCATTTCATTACTACCATGTAATTGGCTACTCAGGCACTAGTCTAACAAGAAATCTCAAACAAATTAATTTCCAATTAAGTCATTTTAAGTCATAACCTAAATACATTACAAATTCTGTAATAATTTTCCTGTGGATGGGCTTTCAAAAACTTCCTGAAAAGACAAAATGCAACATTTGATCATGAACTTTAACACCAATTGCAAAAACCTTTAGCTTGTACCATACCACTGTAAAAAGTGGCTCTATCACAATTTTGTATGAATAAGTAACTTTTAGAAATAAAAATTGAAGAGCTTAGATTAAAATGAATTTTGTTTGGCAGTGTATAGAAAACTAGAGCAGTTAGCAGCATTTCTAATATGTATTAATAACAAAAATGTTGATACTTTTTGTTTTCTTAGCATGCAGCCTTGAGTTCAGGAACAGATGTCTGGAAGCTTGTTCTATGTTATTTCTTCGTCTCCTTTTTATTCTTCTCTACCCTTTGTTTCAGCACAAGAAAACCTCTCTGTTCTTTTTTGCCCTTCTTGTTACTTACTTTCTCGTATTGAGTGTAGAATCCTAGAACAGCCCAGGTTGAAAGGAATTTCAAAAGATCATCATGTCCAACCTAAGGCTGAGGATGTTGATTTTCTGTGTCTAAGACCAAGATAACAGGTAAGTTCTCTCATTTAGTGGGGTTGAAGGATATTGGGGTTGGTGTATTTTTGGTTTTCCAGGCAAGTGCAGCCATTGAAGTTTTTACTTTTTCTGAGCTTCAAGCTATTACTTAGATAGATCACTGATGATTTTAGAATCCAGTTCTCACATTCTGTATGTCTGATGACCTGCTTTGTTTTTTCACACTTTAGTTTTTCTCTTTTCTTTTCACTGTGTCTGGCAGTCACCATTTGGCAGTCATTTTTTAATTAATATGAAATCTCTTCTGTTTATTTTATCATCATCCATAGTCATTTCTCCAGCTTTTTTTTCCTCATGACAGACAACCAAATTTACTAATTGTTACTGCAAAGTAGTTTTATCTTTGGTGATAACTGAGAGGTATTTCCTTAATTTAATATTCTTCATGTCTAGATTTGAATCTGTCAGGCTATGGGACTCTTATGTATTTGTTCCAGAAATGTTTGTGGTACTGTAGGCTCTTCTGTGATCATACAAAGATTACAATATTACCATATAGATTTCCTTTGTCTCACTTCAGTGATCACTGGTATGCTAGGCAGGTAGGATGCTTTTCTGACTACTGTAGCTGTTCCAACTGCCCTGCCTTGAGCTGGCTGCCCAGGACTGTATCCAGGCCGCTTTTAAAGATCTTTGAGGAGGGGGACTCCACAGCCTGACACTTAAGTGTCATGTTTAAAGTCAGGAAAAAATCATGAACTTTGAAGACAATGGTGAATTGTTTGGAAAACTTCAAAAAATATTTTTATGGATGTATACCTGATAGTTGATAGATTATCACCAACAGAAGTAAGAATTTTTAGTCTTTGCATTCTTGTAATTTGTAAAAGTTTATCAAGTTTAACATATTTTATGAGACAACAACTGCATGTAAATGTATATACATGCTTATTTAATACAGTGAATCTCTCAAAACATTTTACCTTACAAAATTTTGGCACTTGCAGCTTTCTACTTAATTCATTCCAAAAATAAACATAAACGTAGATAATTAGTTATCATAAGAGAAAAATACTTAATTTTGCCTATGTTGTTGTAAAAACATGGAATATGCAGATTACTGCCTTGCAATTATTCCCAGTTATGAAGTTTAATGAAAATACTGTAAGTGGAGGTCTAGCCTTCAGTGATACCCAAAGAGGGGGAAAAAAGAGAAGACTGTTTTGGAGAGGAGTCAAACTGATGTAAATATTTATGGATTTAATTTATAAATCCATTAGTGTAAATAGAAGATAACAAATGAGATCAATTGCAGATTGAACCATGACTGCAGAGTGGTGAGATAATTTTCAGACAAGATGTAATTTGTGTAATGTTGGTGCCAGAGGAGCTTTTCCTGGTCAGAGGGAGGAGTCTGTCAGTCCTCTACACACCTGTGGCACATCAAAATATTTTCTATTCACTCACTAAAATCTTTGCAATTTTCTTCACCTCACTAAAAATGTAGCAAGTTTGCTGTTTAGTTCATGTGCCATTATTCAGGTCAATGCAGTAGTACTGCTGCAAGTGGCATATTGTGCTGTCTGGGATCTTTCCAGGCTGATGAATCTGTTTGTATACAATGTGCTCTCGGGAGTAGCTTCTTAGACTGCATGTCACTGCACTCTATATGCTAGAACACCACTGCATTATCACATTAATCGTCTCACTCCTCAAATCAGCATCAATATACTGCACAGTAGCACCGTACTGTTCTTTTGCATCCGTCTCTCTTACTGTGCAGTCATGTAGAAAACACAAATCATTCTTATTTATTATTTTATCTTCCACGGAGAGGAGAAGGTTCAAAGAACTTTAGGAGAAGAATGGTAAATATGAGTATTTCGAAGTTTTTGTTGAATGGTTGACTAAGATGGCATAGCACGATGTATTAGAAAACTAAATCAGAAACTATGGTCTTACATCTTCCAAAACACCCAAGAATGAAATTCAGTCCTTCAGCAGCTTTTCGCTACACGCTCCTATTTTTCAGCCATTGCAATCTGGCTCATCCTTCTGAAAGCTCCAGCTGAATTTGTGGAAGGATTTTTAAGCAACATGAGTGTAATTCAGATTAATACTTGATTATTATTTCACTGTATCCCAAACTGTCTTCTCTGAACTTTTCCTTTGCATTGCCATTTACTGTACTTCCATAGCAGGACTCCCCTTTCCCTATATTGTTTTTCCCTATCATGTCAAGAAGATAGTAACAAAACAGTAAGGTGTTTGGAGTAAGCCCCTGAGAAAGGAAGATAAGGTAGTCTAGGAGAATATCTGTTAGTATAAAAACAAAAATGAATTAGTTCACAACTCAAAAGCTGACGAAGGCCTTTTCTGTGGCTCGTTTAGCTGAACACTTTTAGTAGCAAAGATTTGGAAATCTACAGAACAGAAAAATACTGTACCGAGATTTCTTATGGTTTGTATCAGAGAAACAATTTTGCTGGAAGGCAGAGCTACACTGACATTACTATTGAACTTCTGCTTCTTTGGTCCACACAGCAAGCTCAAGGACTTGTTTCCCTCTCTAATACTGCTCACACTGCAGAACCTTATACAGGGAACAGGAATTTGTTTCAAGAACATCTGAGCATGTCTGTTCAACTAGATGTACAAAACAATATATTTGGGGAGCTTACTTTTTCACTTCTCTGACCAAGTGGAGGAGTTGCTTCAAAGTATTCTAATCTTCAAATTTCCTGGAGCCATTTGAAATTTCCAAAAAAGAAATACTAATATAAGTTTTAAGACTGAAAGAAGTGGAGGATAGTTGTACAGTTGTCAGTTCAAAATTATTTTACAGTTTCTGCTACTGTCTTTATTTCTCTGTTACAAGAAATGCTTCACACTTGTTTTGATCTGTATTCTTAGAAAAACAAGCATTCATTAACATTAAAGGCACCAAGTTTTAATAACAGCTTCAAAGAAACACAGTTCCCACACGTCGTATGCACTTACCATACTTGTTATATTTAACCACAAAAAGTGTAAGATTTCACGTAAAGCCTGTATCCATAAGAAAGAAGCTGCTGCTCATGCAGTGGAAAGTACAATCTGTACACTTAAAGTACTTCATAATAAGTTAAATGAAACTTCTATATTTTTCTAAGTTTTATTTTCTATAGTTTAAATATTTCTATTAGAATGTATATATGTCATTGATGAATGTTATCTTGGAAGGAGCACTTTACTAAATAAGCAGCTCTTGAAATGCCTGAATCTCTTGAGCTTTCAAGGCTTTTCAAAAGCATTCTTTCTTGCTCACACAGATTTGATGTGTTAATCGAGATAGACATTGCTTAACAACATGCTCCCTAACCCTGCCCAACATACGTCCTTCAGTTTCTCCAGTTTGCTTTACGTGTTCTTTTCTATGAGCCATTTAGCCTTTTAAAAGACCTTATCAACTACGGTTATATAGCCATAAATTTGTTATTTTGTTTGTATTTTTTTGTCCCATTCTACCACCTCTTCCCTCCTCCCCCCAAAATGGGATGTTTCCAATAATGGCTTTAGTATTGTGATTTTTTCATGATAAGGAATAAGCCTATTCTGATGCTCTTTAGGGTTGAGTTTTGGATTAAACAACTCCTACAGCAACTTGTATTAAAGTTGTTAAAATTGCAACTACTTTCTGAAACACAATAGACAATTTAGATTCGAGTCTATTAAGGAATTGAGAGGTCTGGCTGCAGCATTGGCAACAAGGGATTCAGGTTCCATCAAATTCACCAGTGTGTAACCACTACAACACATCATTTGTGCCTTAGCATGGAAAAGTCATTGCTGACTTTCTGAAGAGTCACAACCCTGTAATAAGCAGAATTACAAAAAAAAAAAAAAAAAAAAAAAAGCCCTTTGTCATCCTTGAAATTCTGCAGCCATTGCAGATCAACGCAGAAATATCTGCTTCCAGCAGCTGACGCTTGTTCGTGAATCCACAAATGGAGCTGCACCAATGAGGCTGATCCAAGAAAACTTCTTCCAGAAGCAGCTGGTCATTGTCATTCTTCTTGTCTTTTGGTCCAGCTGTACACAGGCGAACTGATACCTCTGCCAAAACTGTAGCAAAGCTTCTCAGTACTATCAAAGTTGGTGTAGAAAAGCTGAAGCTGTCCGGCAACAAGATGTCAAATACAAACGCATCTTGAAAAGAAACTCCACTTTTGGCAGTTTGTGGAAAATGCGTCTCCCAGAGGCAGTGTTACACTCACACAGACGTGTACTTGGATTCCCAGGGGCACCTGCCAGAAGTCTGTGGATGCAATTGGTGTGTGTGTATATCTATATGTATGCGTGTGCATCTCTGATAAATTTTTTTCTGTTCATTATGCGTAGTGTTTTCATATATTTTCTTAGTTATTCTGGGCGTCTTTGTTCTGTACCCTCTTGATGCTTTCCTTCTCTTGGTTGAGATCCTTAAACTCTCTAATAGTTTTGTAAGTTAGATTTTGCTTCTTGAGTACATCTTTCAGTAAGACCAATGTTTTTAATGTTTTTGACTTTGTACAACATATTCTTCCCCCTCCTATTTCCCATTAGTCTTGCATGTTGTTAAGAAACTTAATATCACTACAGTAAATCTGTTAACTTCTTCCAGTTTTTTTTCTTACAATGTTTATTTCCTAATGACAAGGTACTTCATAATATTTGCATTTCCTCTCATTCTGAGCATCCCTTCAATTCATCTGCAATATTGTCTATTTTACCTATTCCTTGGAGCTTTCTATGTTCTAAAGACTCTGCTAATATTTTTAAACAGCAACAAAGCAAGGCAATTCATTTTGTACTTTTTCCTGAATTTTAGGGCAGAGTCTTTGACACAGCACGTGGTTCCCTGGTCAGCTTGTGGTTTCTGTTCTCAATTTCTTGCTCTTCACGTGCCTGGAAATGCTTTCTGTAAGGCTTGCTCCGTAAGTTCACAGAATCACAGAAGCATCTAGGTTGGAAGAGACCCCTAGATCATCAAGTCCAACCTCTGACCTAACCCTAACCAGTCCTCTACTAAACCATATCCCTAAGCTCTACATCTAAACGTCTTTTAAAGACCTCCAGGGATGGTGACTCCACCACTTCCCTGGGCAGCCTGTTCCAGTGTCTAACAACCCTTTCAGTAAAGAAGTTCTTCCTAACATCCAGCCTAAAACTCCCCTGGCGCAACTTTAGCCCATTCCCCCTCGTCCTGTCACCAGGCACGTGGGAGAAGAGACCAACCCCCACCTCACTACAGCCTCCTTTGAGGTACCTGTAGGGTGCGATAAGGTCGCCCCTGAGCCTTCTCTTCTCCAGGCTGAACAAGCCCAGCTCCCTCAGCCACTCCTTGTAGGACTTGTTCTCCAGGCCCCTCACCAGCTTCGTCGCCCTTCTCTGGACTCTCTCAAGCACCTCCATGTCCTTCTTGTAGCGAGGGGCCCAAAACTGAACACAGTACTCGAGGTGCGGCCTCACCAGAGCTGAGTACAGGGGGACAATCACTTCCCCAGCCCTGCTGGCCACACTGCTTCTGATACAAGCCAGGATGCTGTTGGCCTTCTTGGCCACCTGAGCACACTGCTGGCTCATATTCAGCCGACTATCAACCATCGCTCCCAGGTCCTTCCCTGCCAGGCAGCTTTCCAACCACTCATCTCCCAGCCTGTAGCTCTGCTTGGGGTTGTTGCACCCCAGGTGCAGGACCCGGCACTTGGCCTTGTTGAACTTCATACAGTTGGCCTCAGCCCATGAGTCCAGCCTACCCAGATCCTCCTGCAGAGCCTTCCTACCCTCGAGCAGATCGACACACGCACCTAACTCGGTGTCATCTGCGAACTTACTGAGGGTGCACTCGATCCCTTCATCCAGATCATCGATAAAGGTATTAAAGAGGACCGGCCCCAGCACCGAGCCCTGGGGGACGCCACTAGTGACTGGCCTCCAACTGGACTTGGCTCCATTTACCACGACTCTTTGGGCCCGGCTATCCAGCCAGTTTCTAACCCAACGAAGCGTGCGCCAGTCCAAGTCAAGAGCAGCCAGTTTCTTGAGGAGAATGCTGTGGGAAACAGTGTCAAAAGCCTTGCTGAAGTCAAGGTAGACCACATCCACAGCCTTTCCCTCATCCACCCAGCGCGTCACTTTGTCATAGAAGGAGATCAGGTTCGTCAAGCAGAACCTGCCTTTCACAAACCCATGCTGACAGGGCCTGATCGCCTGCTTGCCCTTCAAGTGCCGTGTGATGACTCTCAAGATAATCTGCTCCATGAGCTTCCCTGGCACTGAGGTCAAACGAACAGGCCTATCGTTCCCCGGGTCTGCCCTCTGGCCCTTCTTGTAGATGGACGTCGTGTTTGCTAGCTGCCAGTGGACTGGGACTTCCCCTGATAGCCAGGACTGCTGATAAATGATGGATAGGGGCTTGGCCTTTTCTTCCACCAGTTCTCTCAGTACCCTTGGGTGGATCCCATCTGGCCCCATCGACTTGCACACATCCAAGTGCCGTAGCAGGTCGCCAACCATTTCGTTGTGGACTGTGAGGGCCACAATCTGCTCCCCACTCCCTTTCACCAGCTCAGGATATTGGGTATCCAGAGAACAACTGGTCTTTGCTAAAGACTGAGGCAAAGAAGGCACTAAGCACCTCAGCCTTTTCCTCATCTCCTGTTACTAGGTTTCCCCCCGCATCCAGTAAACGATGGAGATTTTCCTTAGTCCTCCTTTCCTGTAGATCACCCGAACCTGTTGCTTGCCTTCATGAAGGTCTTGTCCAAGTATTTTGTTTGTGTTTCCCCAGAAAATCACCCATAATGGGCAAAGTACCTGTAAAAACTTAGTCTTATACAAGAAAACTTCAGGTTTTAAAGTTCTCTTTTCAAAGATGACATCAGTGAGAGTTTTTAGCATAATTAAAAATCACTGTGCCATCAAAGTATGCATAATCTTCTGCATACTTTGCCTTTGAGTATCTAAACTTTTACGTACCAGGGAAGGTTTTATCTTGATAAAAGATTTTTTTTTTTACAGTGAGAACAGTCAATCAGTGGAACAACCTTCCCAGGGACGTGGTAGAGTCCCTACCACTGGAGATTTTCAAGATACAGCTGGACAGGGTGCTAGGATGGATGACAGGGTTTTACCGTCATGTGGTATTTGATGGAAAAGTACTACTTCCAAGTTGCATTTCATCAACCACTGTTCGTTTAATCTCTCCAAAGTGAATCAGACCCAGAGCCTTTTGGTAATTCATTTGTTTGACCTTAGTGTTGACTGTTTGCATTTCAGAAAATAGCTATAAAATTCCACTTCCATCTAAACAATATTTTTCTAAAATGAAAAACTAATTTTTCAGTGAATTGCTTTTATATACTCGTACAACTCTGATACTAAAAAAGTGTTAATTCATAGGAAGTTATAAAAATTGTATAGAGTATGCACTAACGATGTGGTGCTATTGCATCCGTTTTAATAACTTTTTCTATATTTTAGACCTTTTTGTGTTACTTGCTAGCTCAATTAACTGGGCTGTCTGTAAAGTGTTTTACAAAGTATCCTGTATTTATGTTTTGCAATCACTGCATCAGTGCTTTGGTCTACAGGGGTGTTAGACATATGCTGCAATGGAAATACATTATGAATCAATCACCTCTTTCCAACGGAGTACTTAATGGATATTGATCACCGTTCAGTCATGAATTGCAATGCATTCTGTGATTTGAGGGTTGTTTGTCAAATAGTTTTTACAAATTACTATGCAGGACCTTGTATCACAGCTGGTGTAGTTTAAGGTTTGGACAGAGTCACTGTGAATGAAGCCCTGCTGTGAAATAAAAGTCAAAAGGCATCTTGGCATCCCAACCATTTCCTTGGGAGAAGATTACAGCCTGAGTATGTTGAACTTTATTGCCATGGGCCTCATGACAGTATTCAGAAACATGCATGGCATTTCTGTTAAAGAAACTCAGATGTGCTTAGACGCAAGGGATGGCATTCTTGTGTTTATCAGTATCTTGAAAAAAAAAAGTTACACTTTTTTACTCCTTTGGGGTACAGTAAAAATCCAGCAAAAAATGTGTAATTTATGCACATAAAAATTGGGGTTCTTGATTTCCTAAACCTAATTTGTTATGGGAAAGAGGAAATGAGCAATCTAAATCCTAGACGGAAATGTATTTATTGAGAAAGAAAAAGGGGGTGGGGAGAGAGGAGCTCCAGAGTTCTTTAAGTAAAATGTTGCTTGTATTGGTTTGTTGTGATCAGAAGTAAAATGAAGCTGCATGGAGAAAATGTGCTGCATTGTTAACTTCTTAACATGCAGAGTAAAGCAAAAGGAAACATTAAAAAATGGATAAAAGTTATCTGCATGTGTAATTGCATCTAAATTGCGTTAATTAAATTCTGTCCCTTCTGTGTTTGAAGGACAGATGAACCTATGAGAATTCAGGGCCAGGTAAAGCCAAATATGAAGCATTTTGTGAAATAAAGTACAGAATTGGTTCTCCTGTTCTTGCAGTACAGAATTGGTTCTCCTGCTGCCCTGAATGGCAGATTTACAACATCTTGCATCACACTGTGGACATGAAAGGTTCCTTAACGAAATGGTCCTTATGAAGGCTCCTTGTCAGGCGGAAAGACCGCAATGCCAAAAGAAATCACCGAGGATTCTTCCAAGTTGGGTGCCGTTCCTTTGTCATCTGCTTTGGCTCCCATACTAACATACAACAGTCTCACTGTCATGTAATGGTGACAGAGGATGAAAGAAGTATTAGGTCTGGCATAATTCAGAGTGCTGGCGAACTCTGTCCCTTATGGGCTTTGTCTCAAATTACTGCTGTCAGACAGTGACTAGGTAGCAATCTGAGAAGTTGCTTTTCAAAAGATTACAGCATGATTTTAGTGAACGGTAAGCCTGGAAACAAGAGATAGTAAGAGTTTGTATTTTTGTTCTTATTTACTAAGAATCACTGCAACAGTATTTTAGGTAGAACAAAAGTTAAAATCTTGGGCAACAAACTTAAAATGTGCTAGGGTCATTTATGAAGACACACTTGATTTTCTAAATTAATAATTTTAAGTTAATAATATATCCTTATCAAAATGAGAAGCTTTAAAAGTAATGAGAATTGAATACCCAATAAGCAGTAACATAAGGCAGTATCTTCCATGTTTCTATATTGTAGTTCTATTGGTAGATCAGTCCCCATGTTATCAGCTATATGGGTCTTCCAGGTATGTCTTCCCATCCTGTCTCTGAAGTCCCAGAAGAATTGTATCTAATTTAACAAAATTTTAGTTGTCTTAATAAAGTCAGATTTCACCTTTAGTGACAAAAAGAAAAGAAATCTTTGATCTCATTATAAAGGAGAGCAGCAGTGAGCAGGGATGGTAGGTTAGATTTACCAGGCAAAGTTGCATATGAAGGTCAAGAAGAAAGTAATTGTACGTTAATTTTCACTGAAAAAGTAATTTTGCTTGTTATTTCAGTAAGAAGATTTTATCCAAAATGTAGTCAGAAAAAACAGATTATAAAATTTCTTTTGAAGTCCATTATTAACTGGTAGTAATAAGTAATGTAATGATTAGTGTCATTTTTGCATTTATTTTAACAAAATGTCAATTCGAGTATTGCTCCAGAGGATGGATTTATTTGTAGAGTTAAATCTTACAGTTTAAATACTCTTAAAAGTTACACGGAAATTCCAAATTGGTCTCTCTTGTCTCCTTTTTATCAAGGCAGCATATAATTATATTAGATATGAGCAGTATATTGTAAAATTAGTAGTTTATTTACTTAGATTTTTAACTCTACTGAGATTTAATATAAAGGACATTGGTCATACCATTGATCAACACGGAATAGGTATTCTTTTTTAAATCCTATAGTCTAGTAGTTTAAGTGCTTCTTTCAAGTCAGAATGAGACTTTGTAGTAATGGAATGGAAATCTTGCCTTTTTCTATTAAGGAGAGTAGGAGATTCTAGTAGATGATGTCTGTAATAGCTCTGTGGGTGTTTCTGAGGTGGTAAAATATCTTTACTTCATTTGATAAATTTGAGTGGATCCTATGGTTTTGATAGACTACCATTTTTATAGTTTGATGGCATTAACATTTATATATGGATGCAAAAGGTTTATTCAGTTTATCTGGTGAAAAGAAATGATTTATCTAAAATCAGCTCATTGAAATTAAATTCTAGTTTTGTATTAAATTCGAGTTCGACATGATGATCCTTACTCTTTTTAAAAAACAGACCTTTTTTTTTTTTTTTTTTCCTAAACCGGACTGCTGAACTCTCTTACTGCTTTAAATGAAAAGAATAGTCTTTGCCTTAGATTTGATAGTCACAACTATTTCCATAATATAAATATATCTCGGTCTTCATGAAAATTGACAGCATCCAATAGTTCTCAGGAGGTGCAAGGCAGTATTGAGGGTTACTTCAGCAGTATTTTTAATAGTGTGTGTGTACATCATACTGTACTGGAAAAAAAAAAAAGACCAAAAGCTAACATGTTTAGCTTGTTAGTTTGAAAGCATTCATTGCATGTTGATTTCATGCAATTTGAAATGCATGTTGATTTGTAGGTAATTCCATTTATTTATAGTGCTGCTGCTTGTAAAGCGAAGTTGGGTCCTAAATTTTCAGCATACTCATATTTCTATAGATTATTAAAAACATGATGTCTGAAAAGCTTACTGTTCGCAGCAGAGTGTGGCGTAGTACAGCCTCAACCTGTATTAGCTAGCACTTAATGAGAAAGACTATCAAGATGGATTTAAGAGGACAATTGCAGTTCAGTAGGAAACTCCAAATGTTACCAAATACTTAATATGTCTCTACCAGATTTTTATCATGTGATAAAGAGAAAGCAGAAATCCCTACATCTCCGTTGTTATTTACTGTGGCCGGTTCAAGAATTTATGTAGGTTTGTGCTTAACTGTTACTGTTTCACTCACTTTAGCTTGCTCTTGTAGCCAGTGGAACATCAACAGTAGTTGAATCCAAGCTTGCACCTTGAATAGCAGCTCAAGAAATCTTCTCCTCATGTGTCTTTTCTTGGCTGTTCATTGCTAGGATCAAATTGTGGAGGGCATTTCAATTTGATGATTATGTACTGTGTTTTCCAAACAAAAGTTCAGGTCAGTACTTGTTCTGAAATCAAGAATGAAGAGAAGAGTTACCTCTTCTTTGCAGTATTGGAAGCCTGAGGCACCTACCAGACTCCAGAAGCCATTGGTGCCTTCCTGTGTGCCACCAGACGCAGGCATCCAACCCAAGCAACCCAACTGCAACTTCTAGCTGTCATTTCTGCAATGTGATGATAGTATCTAACTGCAAAAGCTTTGCTGCATACTTAATCTGAGTAGAACATAACATTAAATCACAGCTATTATCAAAGTAAGTAATGTAAGGAAAATCATTTTGATTTTATTACATTTTTTTTTTAATTCAGTTTAGTAAACAGTAAGTATATAAAAGGTACACAAATTACTGTAACGCTTCCGGTTTGCTATAGACTTCAGCAACTACCTGTCAAAGAAATATGTGATCAGTTTGCCAGAATATATGTCAGGTTCTCACCTAACTTAGGTGTAGATTCAAAGCACTCTGAACATGTTATGACAGAAGTCCAAATTTCACTGTTGTTAGACATTGTTACGAAGAAATTAATTTGCTGAGAGTATTTGATCCCTCCCCACCTATGTGTTTCAGCTTCATTTTGTGCAACATAAGGAAACAGCTCTAATTATAAAACAGCTATAATTATTTTACAGTATTTGATTTGTATACCTCTGTAGCAGTAGAAAGAGATATTTTTCATGATTGGTAAAGGTATTATTGTGTATAAAGCAGCTGGATTTCTTTGTTTCAAGAGTCTAAATTCATTAAATACAGTACGTCATTTCCAGTGCTTTGATTTGCCTGTAATTGAGAGGCTGTGATTTCAGTGTAACGGCTCTGTTAACTGTGGCATTCTGTCATGCTACTACAAGGAAGATGAATACTTGGTTAATTTCACTCTTCTCAAAACACCGGTATTATATTTAATTCCAAACAGATCATTTTACACGCGCTGGAGAAGAAAATATATGTAGATAATACATTCATACTACAAGTCCAGGGGGTACTGCTGACATAGAATATGTGGAGAATTTCATACTTGCAAGAAGAAATGGAAAAATAATACACTATGTTGTTTATGTGGCTGTGATATATATCTTTGAGACATATGTTAGCTCTTGGTATATTGGATGCTCTCTAGGTGAAGATACATTGCTCAGTTTTAATAAAGATATTTTTATGTATATTTGGGGTAAAAGCCAAAAGCTCTTATAAATAATTTGAGCTAAAGGATTAAGTAGATATCTTGAAATAATCAGGATGGATCATTTGGTACCTGGTTATAAATAAGCACATACAGAAATAAGATATGCATTTCCTTGAAAACTGTGGAGTACTCCTAAGGGTTGTAAAGTCTGATTTTAAATGAGAAGTTTTCTTACAATTTGAAAAATACTAGCAGTATTTTTCGTATCTTTATATAAAAATGCAAATACACATCCAAAGTTCCAAATGGGGATTGGAAGTATGGATAACAATAGAAAACAATGCTGATACTGAGAATGAAATGCAGTTCAGGCTATGTCCTTTAGTGTTACTGTTTTGACTTCGACATAAAATGATTCTGCATACAAATTTTGTGTATTCACATGTCAGAATCCTGAAAGGCATTAACATACATCAAGTTTTTCGATGTCTACTTTTCATACTGCTTTTCTCTACCAGATTGGAATGTGTTAGAAAATCTGAGCAGCTGAACATCTTTTGTTTTCCATGGACAGTTATTATACATGCATTCATACAGAGTTAGACAAGTTAGAGCCTTCAATAGCTCTGTGCTATAAAGCTTCTCAGCTATAAACCTGTTGTCTACCTACAACATACACATACAAAATACACATGTAAGTAATTTTCTAACTGCCACAATGTTTGACTGTGTATGTGCAGTGATATTTTGTTTAGCTGGGCTCTATTAATAGAAGCTGAAGTATTTATTATTGGAAGTGATGAAATGGACTTTTAAAGTATGGGAAGAAAAATAGTCTTGTAACAAGCTTTTTAGTCTATGTTTTTAAACCTGCATTGCATAATCAGTCAGCAGCCATTTGAGAAGGAGCACTGCGGGTACTACAACTACTATCTCTATGATCATTGTTAACATAATTGTGCCAATAATATGGATTTTACATTTTTGCTATCACAGTTGGCTGGTGCCAAATTTTTCTTAGTTGTGTTCTAGAGAACTCCAAGGAGGAAATACAATGAGAAGAAGGCATAAATGAAAAGTCTGCCAGAGGAACACTTGAGATATTTCAATTTTGGAATTTGGTTGAATGTTATGTATTGTTAATACGTAATAAATGGGGTACCCATTGTAGGCATGAACATTAATAATATTGAATTGAGTTATTCAAATAGAAATGTTTAGCCATTCGTCATGCAGGGGCACAATGCTGATAGAGTTGTCATGTTAGAGCTATGTGCACTGTTGTGTTTTCCAAAATTAGAAAAAAGAGCGAATGAAAAAAATAATCAAGAAATAAAAAAAATATTTTTTTCAAACTCTTGATGAATATTTTTTGTTCTGTTTTTTGTAAGTCTTAAAAATTCAAGGAGCTTTGTTTTTAAATATTAAGTTATAGTCCAATTATTTCCAATTAAAGACTTCCATGATAAAATTACTATTTTCATCAGCACAATTACTGGTTGATTTACTTTGGCATACCCTTTTCAGCCTAGAGAAACATGTATGACACACTTGACAGTTGAATGAGGCATTCCAAGGCTGACAAGAGATGGTTTTTGTCCTCTTTTAGAGTAAATCTTGTGTCAAGCTGTAGTAGAGGTGATGATTTCATATTAAATAAAAGACAATTTCTTTGTATAAATTATTTGAAAGTACATTTTTTGGTCAGCACATCACTTCCATTTTCTAGTCAAATTTGCTGTGGACCTAAATGGAAGCAAGCTACCTTTTTTTTGTTTCCTTTTATATGTAAACTGTGTTGGTGAACTTGTGATTCATATATAGGAATTTAAAAAAGGCTAATAAAAGTTAATAAATTCTTTAAATTTGAACAATCATAGCAAAACCTATCTAGCCAAAATCAAGGGAAAATGTGCACATGTATACACATGCACATATATATTAGTCATACATTATTTCAAGTGATTAAAAGATATCTAGGAAGGATAGTTATAGGGACTGCGTGAGGCAGAAATGAAATTATATAATGCATAAAATTGAAAATGATTGCTAATTTCCTTCCTATGTTTCTCTTGAAGGATTGTTCATCTTCAGAAGAATATAACATTGCTGCAGCATTACTACCCCTGACAACTGCTTTCTATAGGGTAAGTTTTTCTTATTCTTCATTTAAAACCACTCCTATTTTGTGTAATTTTAGTTTATATATAGTTAAAAGGAAGAAAGCGATGACAGAAGGTGCATGATGGGTAGGAACCCTTGTTCTAAAGTTGACTGATGTCACTGAAACTCTTTTATGAGGAAAGGTTGACTTTATTTTCTGATTTTAGTTCCTCTAATAATTGCCAAAAAACGGTAAATTAAAAAAATATATCTTTTGCATGGAGTATCATGTGTGTTGAAATAAGCCTAAATAAGTTTTGATTTCACCATCAGGGAGAACAGGCAGCATTGAACATAGAATCATTAATTTCTTGTATAGACTTCTGGTTTCAATAGGAGTACTGAGATCTCATACCATCTCTCTCACAAAAAGTTCACTGACATCTTTTGTGTAATAAAATAGTCCCCTACTTATATTTAACTCTGAAATTTTTTACTTAGTAAGTTGTGAGTCCCCGGATATAAGAAGCATGATGACTTTTTAATGTTCCAGACCTGAATTAAAAATAAAGTAACCTGACTGTTGCTTGCAAAAGCCAGCTGTTAATGCATAATAGAAAAAGAATTTTGTTTTTCCCAGATCTAATCCTCAGGTTCAGTGATGGTCCCCTTTGGTATGTCCCATTAGATACAATTGTTTGGCAAATGTACTTATTTTGGTATAAAACTTAGTTATTCATACTAAACACATACTGATGTGTTTTCCAGCACATAAGATCAGTAGACAAACTCTGTAGTGATTAGTTACAATTAACAGTTTATAGGTTCTGTTTGGAATTCGAGACTAAGTGAAACTTTTTGAAGCTTTTTTCAGCTTCTCTAGAGGTTTTCAGTATTTTATTTTAGACTGGAATGAGTATGCTAAGTGCCTAACATGAACCTGTGTATGAACAACAATCTGTATCAATATTCTTAAAGTAAGAATAATGGGTGACATTTTTCCACCCCCTTCAAATCTCCCTTTATAATATCTTGGAGGGATTCCTGCTGTACAGTTATTCTAAATGAATGTTCCTCTTTCCCTGTTCTGGGTAGAAGTTGTGGCCAATCCTGCTGCATTTCTTTTTTCCCTTGAGCTTCCTGCTTTCTAACATATTGATTAACAGTTTATAAATTTTCTATTCACTTGGTTTTTCTTTACAGAAATCTTAGAATAGTATATGTTTTGCTGCTTAAAAAGTCATATTGCTATTCTGCCTCTGATAAGTCCAGAGGAATGTACAAACTGAATTAAAATCATTTGGGGAATTAATTGTTTTTATTAAAATTAATAGTGGCAAAACTGGTATGTTTGTACTATCAAACCATGTTATGGCATTTTCTGCTGAATTGCTTGTCAATTTTACTGAATTCCCATATACAGTGTTATTTATACACACATCAAGCTATGTTTTGTTTTCTGTAGGCAGCATACAGATATTTCAATACTGTCGCTTCAGTATGTAGAACTATCTTACCTCTGCAGTGTGATTGTCAATATGCTTTACAAAAATGTTGAAGTAGTGCTTAGAAGTATGTACTTTTTTTTAGTGATGTTTTTGTTATCAAAACACCATGTTTAATGCCAGAAGTGTATTAAATATTATTTCACCTGGCTACACTGAGACTACACAGTGTTCTTGGAAGCCAGGAAAAGACTGGAAGTGAGAATACAGGTTTTCGTTTTTGTGTTCATTTACTACAGAACTGATTTTCCAAATAAAGTTACCAGTAAGAAAGATAGTAATAAATCTAAGGACATTGTGGAATTGTATTAGTCAAATATATATTTTACCATTTGTATTTGCTGCAGTATTTTTATGGGAAATTAAGGGATTTCATTACAATACATGTAATTCATGTTACTTAAATGAAATAACGAAAAGAAGTTACACAACATCACAATTCCTTTATTAGAGATCCATTGTACATATGAAATACTAAATTTCAGGATGTGCGTTCATTTTAGTTACCTAACATAAAGGAGAGCAGTAATGAAACAATTACCTTTTCATCCTAAATAGCTTTACCGTACATGGGTGCACAAAGACAACAAGTGTTTGAGGTCTATAAATAAGAAGAAAGATGTATTTTCATGCGAGTCCAACAGATGAAACCAAGAAACTAAGTAGTATGGAAACATATTCTTAGGGGTAATGTCTTTAAGGTTCTGGAACAGTCTCATGAAGTAGCCAAAGCTCTAGCATTAAGGTATTTTAAAATATTCTTGGGAAAACAGTATAAAATAAATTTTAAGAAACAAGCTTGTGTCATCTGACAGGTCATGCACATCTCCTATTGTCTTTGCTTACATAATGATTACTCTAGGGTATCTCTACATGTATCTAATTAAAAGAACGAGAAATATCATGGCGTGTACAGCATGGTATCAGCTCTTGGGATGTCTGTTGAAATTTAAGAATTCCAACTCTTGAAGTCTGGTGAGTGGCCTGTTGTGAAACTTGATCGGGCAGGATTTAGTCACAGAAGTACTCTAAGTCATAGCTGGCAGGATTAAATTCATAGACAAGAAGTCGGTACTGGCTACATATTTGTGGCCTGGAGAAATAACTTGAATTTTTCTAGAAAAAATGGTCACGATGCTATTTTAAAATTTTAGTTATTAATTTGAGCTGTTAGCAAAATGTGACCCACCAGTGACAGTGAACTTCTTGATGTGTACTTTTAATGTCACAAAAACAAACACATCTTTGCTTCTGGGTTAGGAAAAGGTTTTAGTTTACCATTAGCAATGCTGTTGGAATTTTGTTTAAAATTGAAACAATATAAATAAAATATCTTTATACATGAAGATAAAAGAATTTTTCCATGGATTTTGTTTGTTTGTTTGCTTGTTTTTGTTTTGTTTTGTTTTTGTACAGATGGCCCATGCTTATTTGGTATGCAGTCATTTCTTTCTGTGTATAAAGTAGAAATGTACTATTCTGTATTGCTGCAGTAAAGAGTTCTTCTTCTACAAGTGGGAAGAAAGGGCAAGGTGAAAAAGATATTTCTGAATTTTGTTTTTTCTTTTATTACTTTGGGAAGGAAGACAGCTTCACAATTGTATAAGTGGCCTTGTCAAATTCACAAAATTTGGATATACCGTTTCAAATTATGTCTCTTTGTAAGGTGGCAAGCTGTAGTGTAGACTACACTGTATTGAAGGTTTAGTGTGCAGCAAAAGTGATGATCATTTGTAGGCACCAGTTTCACACTGTCCGTTGGACCAACAGGCAGAGGAAGCAAAATCTCTTTTTCTCCCTGCTGTTTCAAGCCACAGGCTGAGCCTGCTTCTTCATCTTCCCTCCCTTTTCAGCTAGGGTGATGTTCTCCAGTCTGATCACAGATTTGTTTGTTGCATCCTTCAACCATTCCAGAACCCGAATGTGCAGAATAAAACACAATAAAAATCTTCTGACTTTCAGGGAGTTTTTTCAACATTTTATAATTAAAATTTCCTACTTGGACTGTCTGTAATCATGTGTGCTCAAATACAAGTAACCCGCTTGTGAATTACTGTTATTGAGCATTCAGAAGTGACAATTCTGACCACCTGTGTTTGATAAAAGGAAATGCCGTAATCAGAATACACTTCTCTGAAACTGAAGTTTGTTAGTAAAAATGTTGAGTGAACTACATACAATATTTTATAGGTGTCTTCAAATTGCAGTAGCCAGAGCAGTTCATAATCACAACTGGTGGATTTAGATTTCTGAGTCAGTAGTTAATGTTTTGATGTGCATAACTCGGATAGTGTTTATCTAGTTTTAGCAAAAAACAACAACAACAAATCTAATGCAGCAAGCCGTCTCACTGATTGGGTGAATTACATAAAAGTTGTCACTTGTCCTTTACTGTAACATAGTGAGATGCATTGGAGACTGGTTCTTAATTTTTATGTGACTAAATGATATGCTTCTTGGAAAGAATAGGGACTAGAATTCATTTTTTTTGTGCCTGGAAACGAACAAATTTTGAATAAAATTTCAGTTGGATACTGATGCTAATTTTATTTTAGAATGTGCAGTGAAACACTGGAGAAATACACACACTAGGGCTCAGTGAAATCCTCAGGTTAAGGTATCGATTGGATGTTCTTGCGCGTCTGCCCATTTATTGTTTGTACTCCATACACCTAAGCCTTCCTCTACTGTAAAAGAAATAGAATTACATAAAATAGGAGGTCTGCTTTATTCAGTCTTTTAAAAAAGTCTACCAGAATTTGGTGAATCATTTATGTAAAGCTTTTCAATATGTTACAAAGTATTTATTCAGGTCATCTTAGCAATTATGGTAGCATCATTTTTGAGAAGTTAGTGCTTACTGGAAGTGTTGGTTGGTTTTAATCTTCAAGGTAGTACAAAATCACAATTTAAGAAAAAAAGTTTGTAATTAATGAGAAAATATGAAGTTGGAATGTTTGATGGGAAAAATGATATATAGTCAAATTTTTTTCCATAGCACCAAATATATGCTCTTCAGCGTAGCATAATAACAAAAGGAAATTAATTTGAGTTTGTACTTTCCTGGTTGAAATGAACTACAAAGTTGCAGTAACAGCTATGACAGACATAATGGATAAAAATATTCCCATCTTGAAATGCTGAAATAAATGACCTCTTCACTCCAGAGCCTCTTAGGTGTCAGAGGGTTGCCAGTTACAGGGATAAGGGCATTCTCTAAAGATTGAAGAGGGAGTACTAGAGAAATTCAGACTAGTTTATCATATTTTGAATATTTAGACCTTTTGCCAAGAGACACCCAATTCCAGGATGATTACATGTAACAGAAGCATCATCATGTGAAATGCTCTCTCTCGTGTAGCATCAGGTACAAAGTGACATGATGAAAAGCTGATTAAAGAATCAGCTCAATTTTTATGTCTTTATCAGGCAAATCTTACGGTTAGTATTGGATGAAATCAGTGGAATGTTGGCCCAAATGTACAGTGAAAAGCAGTGGAAAAATTGGTACTAATATTATCTTCTGTTACCTTTCACCAAATAATGCATTAATCTTTATCTTGGAATTTGTATAAATACCATGAAATTGTATAGAGGTAGCTGATGATGGCTGATTTTGAAAAGCAAATTAGTGGTGTTGTGGGTTTGTTTGTTTGATGGATTGATTTTGTTTTTGATTTTACACTTGATGTGAGTTTTAATTCTTAATTTGCATTTCTACTTAACTGTAATTGGCCAGGCAATTTGCATGAACAGCAGTACTTGTAGGTTAGCCTTCTATAAAGCTAAAAGGACTTTTTGTAATGTGTTAGCTTTCTACACTGATTGATTTTAATTTTTAGATCTAAATGACTTCTAGTCATTTCTGGCTTACTCTGATGTGCTTGCAATGAAACCACTTTAACATTCTGCACTCTTGAGTTGTTGGCTTTAATTTAGAAAACTCCCATCCTGAAAGACTTCCTTTATTATCCTGGCAAGAAGCTTTGTCTGCTTCCATTAATTTTCTTCTTATATCTCTATATTTTGCCAGTTTTGATGCTATCTTAGTCTGTGTAAATGTTTTCATGACTGAAACTGTATTAAGTAACATTCTTTTTAGTAGTAGTTCTTCCTCTTATTTATCCATTCTCAGCATTTCTCATGTCAATTACCTAAAAGAAAAAATCCATTGTTACATGCTTAAAAACTGCAAGAGCATACCTGTATTGGATGCTAAGGAATAAACTGAACTACAAAGAACAAACTATTTGTAGGCAGACTTCAGGTGCTGACTACTTTTACATAAACTCTTCTAGAATAAGTAGTAGCATAACTAAGGACATCACACAGCGGAAAAGAAATTCTTTTCTGCGTTACTCCTGATAGAGTTACAAGTATCAAAAGAATTACGTATTTGCTCTCAGTGTTGCATTTTGCTATTAGTTTACTATCAGAGCCACAATGCTTCTTCATATCAGCAGAGATTGTATGTTTCAACTCCATGTAACTGGCTTGTAAAGAGGGAGAGTAGTAATGTGAGGGGAAAATGTAAAATGGCATGATATACAATAATCATTTTGCAGGACTGAAAGTGTATTTTTGGATTTTAATCCTTACAGGCAATTCATATTTTGTAAGGAAAAAGTATGTGTTTAACCTTTAGGTTGAGGTCAGTTCCTAGACTTCTGGAGTGTAACAGAACCACCATGTGGCATTTTTATGATATAAACTAGATTTTAAAATATGAACTTAATATACCAGTTGCTTTTCCATATATCATCGTATTTAACAGTTCTTCATTCAGAGATATTAGTCGTTTCGCATGTATACAAGCTGACAGGCAAAAAATAGATTAAGAATGATTTACAATGTTATCAAATCTTTGTCTTAGTAGTATTTGTGTTACTGGAAAATCCAGGAGCCCTAATCACAGACCAGAGCTGCTGGTCTTGCTTTTGTACCAAAGAACACAAAGGTGATGATCCCTCTCCTGAAGAGTTCACAATGTGAGTTTGAAATAAGTACTTGAAGTACTGCTTGAAGCCAGGCTGTTTGAGGCACAGCAAGGAAGCTGTAAAACAGTATTAGTTGTCATAATTGTTGTTGCTTCCATGCAGCAGTAGGTTAACTGTGGCTGAAGGTTTTCCAGAGGTGACACAGAAACATTATTTCACTGAATTTTGAGATAGGGTCATGTAGTTACTTGATAGGTGCTCATGAATTTGAGTGTGGTTGTGGAAGAAAGTATTAAGGTGATGGTCAAAGTTCTCTCAGTATTTCCAAACACTTTCCCATCAAGGGCTTTTATTCCATTCATTAGGAGTTACTTTCAAATAAAGATTATAGTTCAGTACATTATTTTTATAAGAAGTAATTGTACTTCTTTTAGTTAAAATAGGAATCTGGGGATTCTTCTTAATTATGGTCAGGTGTTTTTGCAGTATCACAAATGCCAAAACATCATCTTTGACCTTTAATATTCTAATTTGGGTACTTTGTTTTTTGAAAGGATACATAATACATGTCTGCAGAACAGATTTTATGCCTTTACAGGTAGAGCAGATCTTACTTTCAAAGCTATTTTTAGGTGGAAAAAAAATCCAGAAGAATTTCTTCACAGAAAGAAGAGGATAATGTGACTTTAGCACATTTGTGGGAGGGACTAACTACAGGATTTTTTTAATCTTTGTCTTAGTAAGGAATTTTGGAAGTGAATAACAAAAATGTCATCTCTCTCTTTTTTTTTTTTTTTTTTTTTTCACCTTCTGAAAGGCCATCATTCTAGATGATTTTAATTTGCCTAGTGTGATCTGTGTATAATAGAACTTGGTAAATCTGCTTATCTCTTCAAGAGAATGAAATAGTATTTCACTGTGTACTATTTAATGTTACATGTAATTTTGTGTTAACATACATATCTGTCTTCTTATATCTGTGTAGAAATCTTTGAGATACTCTGTATAGCTTCAAGTAATGCATACATGATCTTCATGAATCTGGCATTAAAGACAATACGTATTAAGATGTTTAAGTCACCTTTGCCAGAAAATCTATACAATAAGCAAAACTCCATCCAGAGTTACATCCCAAATTTGCAAAAATTCTAGAATTCTATTGCCCTCTGCTGGTTTTGTGTACCCATTTGTGATTTGTGAGCATTGAATTGAAAGTCAATTGGCCTTTCTTTTATTTTTCTTGGTGAAATAACAGTAGATTAGCAGTGTAAGTTGGTACTTACAATTTAAAGTATTTAGAATTTAAATTAGTCCTGTGACCAGTCCTGTCAGGGGACTTTCTGAAGGTCAGTGGGAGAAGGTGGCAAAGGGTTTTCTCTCATGTTGGAAAGGGTTTGGGGTGAGAGGAGATGCTTGATCTAGTATTGTGTGTCCTTTTTTTTCCAAAGCAGTAAAAAGCAAAACTAAAAAAAAAAAATAATAATGGAAGCATAATAATTACTACTTTATGCTTGTGTGACCTTTGCCCACATTTGTGTGTACAATACATATGGGTATAATTTTGTATTTTAGACCAAGTGGGAAAGCCATTTATTGAATAGATTAATTTTTATTTTTTTTTACTTACACTATCCATGCAGCATTCAGTCAGGCCTGAAAACGTATTCACATGCATGTACGTATTCATACGTATGTTTCAGTATTTGTATGCTGTGGTGAATATTGATATAAGCATGATGTGATGCAAGTTGTATGAAGTTAGTACATAGATAAACCTCACCTCTTCAGGGCAGTTTCTGTCGTGTGATCCTCTGGGCTTCTTAGAAGCCCGTTGAATTTATCGGGTGTCTGTGTGGGCACAGCAGACACGTGAATACAGGACTGGGTCATGGAACACATGCAGAGCTTGGTTTATGTCACCTTGAAGAGGGGCAGCGTGTTGCCTGCAGTAAGTGGAACCTATTCTTGGTATGTGATGGTTGGTAATCGAATGTCTGCATAAACTGCTCCAAGATGGGGAGTGTAACCCTATAGAGTACCCTCTGTCCTGCTATGTCCTGGCTGATCTATAAACTTACATTTGCAGACTACCAGGGAGAACGTTACCTAGCACAGAGGGAGTGCTTTGATCCCCTTTGGTATGCAGAGAAGTTTGGGAGGTAATTTCACTAATCTTGGCGGTAGCTTTCTCTCAGAAGTCAAGCAGATAAACCGTAGCACAGTGATTCCTCGAGGAGTTGAGGACGAAGCTTTTATTTGCTTTTATTCACTTTTATTCAGCAGCAACCTCCTTCTCCCCTCTCTTCCTTCATCTTGTCACCAAAAATATCCAAACCCCTAACCCAGATTACAAATTGGAGACAGAAATTAGGTTTACTTCTGAAGGTCAGTGTTCCTGGCAATTCGGTGTTGTTGAGTTTGCTCCTTTAAGAAGCATGCAGTAAAACCCGAGGTAACACCTGTGAGAAAAGAGTAGTTGCAGGTGCATTCATATTCTGTTTTTTACTTTTTTTTTTTTTTCACTCTCTTTTTCAACTTTGTAATCAAGAACTCGATCCTTTGCTTTGCTAGAACAAACTTGCTTTCTTCTTTAAGCTTGTGTGGCAGATAATGACTGATGAGCGATCAGTGCCAAGCATGCTTTTCTTTACCAGAAACAAGCAATATAAATAACATAATGTAATAGAGAAGCTGCTGGGGCACCTCACGGTGTGCCTGGGAGTCCTGGGAGTTGGTACACATTTTTCACTGAGCTGTAAGTATCATTTTCAAAACCAGAAGTATCCACTGTCAGGAAAAAGATAAAAAAATTGAGGCAGGTATTGTCCTGTGCCACTCAGTAAGGTGCAAAGAATGCAAATTTCATTCCTGATTTCGGGAAATTGCATACAGTCACACATAGCAAGTACCAAATCTAGCTTGCGCTTTCACAGACTGCAGAATGTAATTCATTGTCTTGATATGGGTGATGTCTCTTTCATATGTAGTGTGGGCTAGGGGGGATTTCTTTGTTGTTCTTTAAGTGCTCTTAGTCTATTGCAAGATCTCGGTGTACTTTGCAGAAGATCACTCATTTTCTGGAACTTATTACAGCTTACACCTCAGTGGTCATTTAGGCTATCATACAGACAGCTTTAGATGAAGGACTTTATCTGTTCAGAACTATTTTTATGATTTTCTACTGGTGTGTATTTTAAGCTGTCAGCCCCTAAATCCTCCCTTATAAGTAGGAAATTCTTTTGCTGACTCCTACATTCGTCCTGTCTGGCAGAAATTAATTATCAGGACAGAGAAAAAGAGCATAAATATCAGTATACTTTAGCTGTCTTATGGAAAGATAGGCGAATATTCATGTTATATATGTAGTATTGCTTGAGGAAAAACACTGAACTACTGTTTTACTTAAATCAGAGAAATCCTTTTGCATGCAACATTGGAGCCCATTCGATGTATTAAATTAGTTTCCAATCTAGGCTAAGTGCTCTCGGGACTGAGAATATAGATACTTGAAGCTTCATGGACTGCTTATATTTGTACTGAGAGAATTTCTACTCCAAGGATTTTGACTGCATAGGAGCAACCATGAGCTTCTTGAAGTTCCTATTCATGTTGATTTTTCACAAATTAACTGAAACGAGGTGAGAATCCTAAGTGGTTTTGCCCCCCAAAATAGGCAGAGCTGAGCTTGGAACTGCAAGTTCTGACTTAGCTTCAGTGCTCTAGCCACTATCGGATTTTGCCATTTGTTTTAGCACCTGTAGGTGATAGGAAGGATAATATTTATGATAGTTTAGCATTTTGATGGATTTTCCTTCTTCCTTTTGTAAACAGGCTATTTTTATGTTGCCTAGGAGTTAACTGGTCAGTACAGATTTATGTCAATATATTTGAACATAAATCTATCTAAAAATTGTGATTTGTACATGGCTATTAATAATTGTAAATTATGAGCATGGGAAGAGCATCTAAAAGCCCCTCAGCTTTTCTATCACATTCATCCCCATGTGAAAATCATTTGCTTCATTTTTATTTCTGGAACACTGTTATTATGGGCCTAGGATTATGAGTTTAAACTTTCTATTATTTCTTTCTTCTCTTTTTTCTTCAAAAGCCATCTGGACAGGGAGCTGGGCAACCTGCTCTGGGTGGCCCAGCTTGAGGCAGGGGAGGTTGGACGCATGATCTCCAGAGGTCCCTTCCCACCTCAACCATTCTGTGATCAGGAAGAAATTACATGAGCTGTTCTGGTCTGTGATTTAACAGCTAGATCAAAGATGGGAGATCTTACTGTGCAGTAATCAAATGCTCAGTTATCAGTTCATGTGAGCTACCATAAACTTCATCACAGCTGAAACCAGGGAGCCTAAACTAACCAGTTTTTCTTATGTTTCAATACATAATGAATAAACAAAGTCACCTTTAACGTTATTTGTGTCTTCCATATATTTGGATTTAACAGGTTACTAAGAAATTTTGATTAAATTTGTACATGATTAAATAAAATTTATATTTATCGCTTTTTGATGATTAATTGCAAGAAGATATTTCAATTGGCTACATTGTAGTAGTGTGTTACAAATTATTTCCTCAATCATACCATTTCAAAGGAACTTGTCTTCAATAGGGAATGAATAAGTGGCACATGATCATGACTTTCAGTTCATGTTGTACTTGGACGAGCATAGTGTGAAAAACACAGTTCAAAGAATTGCAAAACCAGAAATCTGTAAACCAGACTTTAAAATTTTCAGTAACAATTTTCTAGTGTTCCACTTGAGTTCTTACTGAGGAATTGTTATATGTGCTGGCTGTTGTGTGTGACTGTAGAATTGTAAATATGCGATCAAGTAGTATTTTTACTCTATAGAGTAAAATGTTTTAGAACATAATCATTAGGGAAAATTCTGCTTCTAGATATAGTGTATATTTCAGGTATAGGTAGCAGTCTGACAGTGAAAAATTTTAAATGAGGCATCTGGTAACGTATTCGGTTTTACTGTAGAAACAAGTAGATATTTAGATTATGTGCTTCTTTGCTATATGCAGTATAAAACACGATAGTTTCTGCGGACTTTATCAGAAAGTGAGAACATATGGTAGAAGATTTGATGCTTCATGTTTGGAGTTCCGGAAATAAATTTATTTTCATTGTATGTGGTTATCAAGAATATTAAGCATCTTGCTGAAGGACTAGTGCTACTTAAATAAATAGACCTACTTGAAGAAAATAGTGCTTTGGTAATGGGTGTCGATACTGTTTGAGACCTTAGCATAGGGATCCAGACCCTTGTGACTCCAGGAACATATGCATTCAGTGAGTACTCTTTCAGGAGCTGGATGTGAGTCATACAACGCAGTAGATGGCAATGAAGAGAACAATTTATCTCATCTTGTGCTGCTGCAACAAATGCAGCCTATTGGAATGACTCAGTTGCCATGTACAGTTATTTTAAATTTCATTACTGTAGTTCTGACTTCTAAATGAAATGAGAATCTTCTTCTGTTTGAATACTTATTTCTGTGATGTAGGATATTAAAAATATTACATTTTGTTGGCAAGGAAAACATTTTGTATTAGAGCAGTGTTCTATGCTGTCATCACAGAATTCTCCCTCTGGAGTCTCATTTTTCTACAGTGAATCAAGAAAGCCATGCCTTGCACTGGCATTAGACTTGTATACAACATTAATTTCTTTAAGGGCACAAAACCAGAGATAATTTCTCTTTCCTGTATTACATTAGAAAAGATGGCATATATTGCATATTTAATTGTGTACAACTCCTTTGATAAAATTTTCAATATTCAAGTCACAGCCTTTGAACAAAAATGAAATAATAGGAGAATTTTGCCTATTTTGAACTTTTTTTGCTTTCAGAAATTAGCACCTGGAGTTAGTCAGTTTGCTTATACCTGTGTACAAGACCATCCTATCTGGACTAACCAGCAGTTTTGGGAAACAACCTTCTATGGGAATGTGCAAAATCAAGTTCGTTCCCTCTACCTTACAGCCAAAGAAGACAACCATGCAGTACAATTGAGACAAAAGGTAGGAGAATGCATTAAATATTAGGGTAGTATTTTTTTTACTCACATTTTAATTATCTTCTAAGTTATAGAAAGCTAAGTTATGGTTTCTCCATTTTTCTGTGTTTTTCTCTTATTTTTCCTCTGTTAAAGATACTGATATATATCTGTGTTCGTATGAAGATGTGCTACTAGTTAGTGTCCAAGTTAAACCTATGAAAAAATACCTGAAAATCTCAGTCAGAAAGAACTTTGCCATTGAAGAAAATGTCTTAACATTTACCTATACACTTCTGAAAAAAAAATTGTACTTTAGAATATCATCTTTAATGTAAAAATGTTGTTTGCACTTAATTTTCTGAAGAAAAATATTCTTTAGAAGGTCAGCTTAGAGAAATACAGAAAGAGCATTTTCACAGTTTCACACTTAAGGCTTTTTTAGGGCACTAACACACTTAACAGTGATGGAAAAAAATAATCACACTGATACTCAGTTACTGATCTTTGGCAGTATTCATTAACAATAAAAATAACAAAAATTCGGACTTATCTGCAAAGCATTATAATTTGATGTTGCCCTTACAATTTTTATGTAACACCACTTTTTGTGCCATTTTTCCACCATTTAAGGTGTATTTTTTCCTGATAATAGTAACTTATCATATAACAATGTGACAACTAGCAAGAGTTCTGTTACATCAACAGCTTAAGATAGCAGCAGTTCCAGTGTCCCTGTAATAGACTGTTATCAAGCCTTAGGTTGGTTTCTTTTGAATGGTATTGCTTACTTTATTAAAATTGGACAGATCTTCCAGAACACAAACCTTCTCAATAAGAGGAAAGTATGCCTCTAACGCAAAAATGAAAGTATAATGGGAAGTCTTGCAGCACACTAAAATTAGAATTTTTAAGGAGCACATACACATAGTAAAAAGCTATTTATAATCTCTCTTCTTTTATGAAAATAGATCAAATAGGTGACTGAAAAATGTATGCTTCCCAAAGACATAACAGCACTGTAAAGAGAAGAAGTAAAATAGAGAGATTACCAGAAATGTAGTTAGAATGAAGAATTGAAAAGGCATGTCAGACATATCAGGAGTAAAGAGAAAAGGACTGTGGTTGTGTATTGGGAGCCCCTTTCAGTTTGACACTGTGTAAGGAAAAATTCAAAGAACAGTAAAACTTAGAAGAAAGCATCTACTTAAAGCATCACATATGTTTGTATGCTAAATTAGCTGAGCTTTATGTAGTATGAAGAAAAATGTTTACAGGATACTTAGTCCTCTAATAGTTTAACATCAGTTGTTAGGTCAGTAATACCAGCTTCCGGATTCCTTTATTCTAATTTCCTCAGGCTATAATATAATTTGGCTGCATATCGTCTACCTAATTTGATCCAAGCAAATGCTAGAGTTGGACTCCAACATGCAAAGACTTGAATGTTTTCAGCTGGTCTGGAAACTATTTATATAAAAGCTTGCCTCACCTGGACATCCTAGGAATTTGGAAGATATCATCTGCATCAAGCAATCAGCTGCATGTTGTTTCTCAATCTGATTTATGCTTGATCTTATGTGACCTACGCAGATAAGCTAAGGAAAGCAGCTATATTAAAATCAGTAAACCACTCAGAGTAACATAAAAGATTATGCAGCATAAAAAAAGATCTAGAAAGAAATGATGTTAGATTAGACCTGTCTACAGTAGGCAATGCTACTTGTGTATTTCAGTAAACTACTTCAGCCCTGAGTTGCTATAATCATACTCTCCTTAAACCCTACTAACCATAGCTATTTGCTTTTTATTTTTAAATAAATAAATAATTTAATCAATCAAATCATTTTAATAAACATTTTAATAAACTTTTTTTTTTTTTACTAAAAGTTGTTTTTTAGAATTATAATTTATTTGTATTTATATGTCTTTTAGGAGAAAAATTCTGTGGGTCTGGACCACGATAAGACAGCAATGGACCTGGCTGCTGAACAGTTGCGATTATGGCCAACTCTTAATAAACAAACTCAGCAGGAACTAGTCCAGAATGAGGAAAGTACAGTTTTCAGCCAGGCAATTCATTTTGCTAACCTCATGGTCTACCTGCTTGTACCGCTGGATACAAGTAAGAACAAGTTATTGAGAGCATCAGCTACTGGTGACTGGGAGAGTGGAAGTAATAGTATTGTCACAAACAGGTGGGTACACAAGTTCACTGGTAATCAGTCATGTTGGGACATTACTTTCAAAAATTTACTAGTTTTCAGAACTTCATCTAAACATCATTTTTTTCAGTATCTTCTCTTTTCAAGATCATTAATTAAGGAGAGTGGAAATCTAACATGGTTCCTCTTAAATGATGAAATATCACATTGACAAATTTACTGCCACTTAAAGGAACATGAAAATTGTATTGCTTCAGTAAGATTTTTTAATGTAGTAATGCAAACATTGAAGACAAATACTAGAGTATGAAGAGAAAGAAAACAGCAGCCCCAAAATTACTCTGTTTACTCCGTTAGTTTTCCTATAATTTGAGTTTATGTTCCTGAAGGGTGTTGTGTTTTTTTTTTCAAGAAAGTATATATATATATATATATATATATATATATATATATATATATATATAAATATCCTTAAAATTAAAATTTCTGTGCTGCTACACCTTTAAGGAAGAAAGTTACTGAGGTCAGAAAAAGCATGAACACTATACCACTTGGACAAATGTTAGATTACTAAGGGGGCAGGAGGAGCATAAAGACAGTTCCTTTGCCTAGCACACAAATCCAGGAGATTTTATAGCAAGCCTTCCTCCCTCTCTATTTATTGTCTTCATTATTAGCTATGACCAGTCAAAATTCTCATATGATAAAATCGTAGAATGCTATATGAGGACATTGGCATCAAGCAAATAGGTTATGTGTATTGAACTCCACTGTCTGCTGACTAAGCACCTCTAAATTCAGTCATTGAGATATGTTCAGTAGAAGAGTTGCAGCATATATTACAATGTATGGATCTGGCTTTTAATGTTGTTATGGGAAGCCTTTTCAGATGTTTGAAATACATCTCCCACTGACTTGATTGTATTTTATACCTGATGCACAAAATACTTTTTAATAGTCTTTTTGTTTTTAAATACTTTACTCTGCAATTATAATATTCATTTAATTAATTCTTCTGTATTTAGCATGGGTTGTAAATAATGTAATTAACTTTTTGAGAAGACATAGAGATTATTTCCAAGCAGCTGATCTGTTTTTCTCTTATGGGCTGGTCTTCACTACTGAATTCATGGAGAAAATGTTCTATGTCATCATGCAATTCTGACACCGTTAATGATACTGGGAATACAGTGTAGTTGTGGTAGGAGCATATGTTTTCAGCAAGTGGTTTATGTGTTTTTACTAGAAAAAGATACAGCTTTCATGTGTCTAGGCAGGTATCATGTGTGTTTCACCAGCTTCTTTTTTCCACACTTGAAATATCTTCTGTTTATCTCCAAAGTATTGCAGGCAGTGTTGCAGAGAGCTATGACACTGAAAGTGGGTTTGAGGACTCTGAGAACAATGATGTGGCAAATGCAGTTGTACGCTTCATCACCAGATTTATTGACAAGGTTTGCACAGAGAGCGGAGTTACACAGGATCACATCAAGGGTCTTCACTGCATGATACCAGGTAATAATTGTGACAAAAAATATGCATTTGTAGTCTTTCATTATTCTTCTTTTCTAATGAGAGAAATGCATATTTTCCTTTCAGTTAATTTCAGTGGGGATAGAAGATCAGATTTCCTTTAAAGACTGTAATTGCTGTTGAATTTCAACTAACTATTCCCTTGATGATTAAATTTGAGAGTTTCAGAGTATCAGAGTTCTAATTAGATTGCAACTTTCTCTTTCGTATTATGCCAGACTTCATTTATGGTATTACTGATTTCCAGGCATTGTAGCAATGCACATAGAGACCCTGGAGGCTGTCCATCGTGAGAGCAGAAGGCTTCCACCAATACAGAAGGCAAGTATTATGAAACATGTTTGTATTCCTTACAAGTATTAGAATCATGCAATTCAGTCATTTTTTTTCCCCCTCATAATGTTAGGAGGAAACATCAAAACATTGTTAGAAATTTTCCACCAATGATAAATAGCACTTGGCTTTGGTCTCCTGAAACATGAACTTACAAAACTAGAAGAGCCAGACTTCTGATCATAAACAAGCTGTTGCATACCCTCTGCTTTTTGAGACCCATTTCTCTTAGTTGAGTCCAAACACCATCTCCTTTCTGTGGAATCAGTCTCATAACAATTTTGTTTTGAATCTTTTTATGCCAAATTTAACTAGGCTGAGCTATAACACTGGTATCCCTATTACACTTACGCTAATTTGTTTGCATCAGCCCAAAATTCTACGACCAGCTTTACTGCCAGGAGAAGAATTTGTTTGTGAAGGACTCCGTGTGCTACTGGATCCTGATGGCAGAGAGGAAGCTACAGGAGGACTGCTTGGAGGTCCTCACATCCTCCCTGCTGAAGGAGCTTTGTTCCTTACCACCTACCGAATTATATTCAAAGGCACTCCTCATGATCAGCTGGGTAAGAAAAACTAAACAATAACTGTAGTACTTCAGATAGGCAAGATTTTGAGTTGGCCTATCCAAGCATCAGCATCAAAACGGATATACCTCTAAGTATAATTTTTCACATTGATCACATTGGAATGATCTTTTATTATAGGTTTTCATCACTAGCTTTGACAATGATTGCTCTTTATTTTGTATTTAACTTAACTGGATTTCTTCAAATGAGGCAACATATATACTATACTCTTACATATTTTCCTATACTGATGTTCATATATATGTGTGGTTTCCACTACTCCTAGCTTTCCAATAAACCATTTTTTTCAGACACTGGAATTGTGTAAAATGAAAAACATTCATAAGTTAGTATTTTCCTTTCGATTAGTATTAATAAATTAACTATTGCTTTTAATATGTAATGGAAATTGCTCTTCTGAATGATAGATTTTTATATTTTGACACTTGCCATTAAATTAAATTGTCTTTCAGAAGTACAAGTTTATTTTGGAAAGTTCATAGTCACATGTAAAGAAATTAGGATGCAACATTCGTTCTTTATAAGGTGCATAATGCAATACAAAAATGGAGTAAGTTTGAAACTGTTTCTTCACCCCTTTCCAACATAGATTGTAGGGGTACATTTCCAATATGTAGGAAGACTGAGAAGGAGGATATTTTTCCATCTATGACAAATTAAGCAGAAAAAAAAAAATCAGATTATGGATAATACTTGAATTCTCAACTTGTAAGGTCTTTCGCCTGAAATTAATTCTGTACTGCTATTTTTCCTATTGCTTTGTACTTGGCCATTCCTAACTGTTCAAAGTACAGTGTGACCAAAACAAAACTGATTCTGTAATCTAACAAGTATCTATAAACAACATTCTGTGGTCCTCAGTGGGAGAGCAGGTGGTGATCCGGAGCTTTCCTATTGCATCTGTTACGAAGGAGAAGAAGATCACTATACAAAACCAGTTGCAGCAGAGTATGCAAGAAGGAATGCAGATCACTTCAGCTACCTTTCAGGTAAAAGGAAATTTTGTAAAACTTATGTAACACAGAATGCTCAGATTATTTTTGAGCAGCAGTTTGTCCTGATACCTAGGAAGAGTTCAGTTTCCTGCCATGTCAAGGTCAATACAGAATATGGACTCCTTTTGCAGAAACTCTCACTTTTTTTGGCCCAGTTGATACAGCATTATGGTTTTCATGTTTCATTCTCTGCTTTTCTCACCTTTCTATTTTGGATTCAGTAAAAGGCTATTTCGTTGTGTTCAGCAGAGGCATTTAGTGCAGGGCAGTTGACAGAGATGGGACTTCAAAGAATTGGGAATCATTACTTCTCTGAAGCTTCCAAATGTTCCTTATTGGTGGTAATCTAATCTGTGGTTAAATCCTAGGAGATGGGAAGTTGAAGGCAAAGAATTTATATCACAGACTGAAAGTAGACTTCAGTGCTTAAGTCAAGAAATACTCTGTTGGGGTGGCTGACTGCAGAAACAAACTTTCACTGAGAACAATAACTCTTTAACATCTGAAAATAAAATAGATTATCAACATTTTAGTAGTTGCTTACAAAGCGGACGTTATTTAACTGATCATCCTTAAATATCCCAGTCAAAAGGACAAGATTAAGAATACAAATAAGGAAAACAACAACAACAAAGTTGTTCCTGTGGACTTTCCGAGAGGACTTGATGAAAACTTTTTTTTCCAGAAATATTTTACCAGGATAATTAGCATACTTCACTGATGTGCTAAATGCAGACGTAGCTCAATGTTTTTAGTGCTGGATTCTGGTCAAACATCATATCTGCTTTTGTTTAGCATAGTGCTGTGTTAGGTTATGAAAATGAAAACAGTTTTCTTTCTGTTCCCTTTGTAACAGCTAGCATTTGATACAGTACAAGATAGCAGTGCCCCATCCCCCATCTGTGTTTATTAATTAGGATGTTCAGAATGTTTTGGCTGTAGTCATGCTATTTAATATCTTCAAAACTTTGTATCAGTATAGCTTTTAAAAATTATTTCAAAGAGATCATAGAACAACAGTTATTAATATTTTGGAAAGTAATTACAAAACAAGTGAAAAAAAAAATAATGAAATCCACCTTCAAGATGACAAGCAAACTTCAAAGCATGTGTAGCTATGCAATCAAAGATAAAGCTCAAGGATATTTCTTTGTTTGCTTTTTTCACATTCTTAAAGTTCTTTTGAGCCCTTTTATGGAATCCCTATTTTATCGCTGCCTTATTTTTTTAAATTCTTTTTCCCTGAAGATTTGAATGTCATTTTGGCTGAGAATGATGGAGTGTGATTTAAAGAAAAATAAGAAAAATTAAATAATAAAAATTAAATAATAAATAAATGAGAAGTTTTTAAAAAACATTTCTAACAGGATGAATGGATTAGTGTTGAATAGCAGGAGGTTAGTTCCTTTCCAAAGATCAGATTTCACTATTACGCTTTATTATTAGCAGTTTTCTAGACTTTGGAAGGTGAGGTAAAAATTAGGATCACTAAATAATGGAAGTTTAATGCTTGTGACATATGAATGCTGAATTTGTTGATTTGATGAGAGTACATTGCCAACTTTACTTTCTGATATATAGTAGAGCTGACAGAATATTTCCAACCTGAGCTATCCCATGTGACTAGCACTTTAACTGTTGTAGACATCATAGCGCCAGCACAACCACTTAAAATATTTCTGTGTTTGGTATTATGAGAATTCCAGATGCTTCATAGTGAAAATACCTTAGTGTTACAACATAAATGCAAAAAGTAAATAACAACAACAACAAAAAAAGAATGAGCTGTATGATATCCCTCAAAATCAATAGGATATGCGTACATGTATTTGTATTTTCTGATGGGCATAGTACTGCCTAAGTATGTGGGTTTTGTTAATATATATTAGGATCTTTTAATTTATTTTATCATAGTTATTTTTTTTTTAGTTTCTAACATGTCCTGTCTTTATATGCAGCTAATTAAAGTAGCATTTGATGAAGAAGTAAGTCCTGAAGTGGTGGAAATATTTAAGAAACAGCTAATGAAGTTCCGCTATCCTCAATCTATCTTCAGCACTTTTGCATTTGCAGCTGGGCAAACAGCACCACAGATAATTTTACCAAAGCAAAAAGAAAAGAACACTTCATTCCGGTATAGTCATTCTCCTTCTTCTGTCACTCTTTTTGTTTACTACTAGTCAAATACATCAGTCAGACGTATTTTCAGATCTCCAGATCATTTAATCAGTTCTCAAGAAAACCAAAATAACTGATTGCTATTCTCTCTATTTTTATCTTTACTGAAAACTAGGTAGATTGATATGAAATAAATGTGTATATAAGAACATACTGTTTATCCAAACTTCTTGCTGCAGTAAATTTAAACAAGTATCTCATTACATTTTGAAACACGCACAATATAAATAACATTTTCAGCTATGCAAACTATGCCAACATAGAAACAGATTTCTTGTGTATTACATTTTAGGTTAGTAACTTAATGTGGGCTAGAATTCATTTTACTCTTTAGTATAGTCTGTTCAGTTGTCCTTGTGTACTTTAATTGAGATTTTCAGTTTAGGGTCCTCTTCTGAATTCTGTGTTGCACATTAGTTTTTACTAGACTAGATGGATTCTTATGCAATTCCAGAGTGGTAGTTTCAGTGATTCTTTCTTGATTATTGCATTGTTGACATGGGGAAGTAGAATTCCAAGGTAGTCATGGAATCTTAAAACTTTTAAGGTTAATATCTGCCTTTCCTGCCTTCATTCTGCCAACTTCATAGATTTGTTACATTGCTAGCAAAGTACAAATGCCTAAAGAAATATTATGACTGCTTATTCATTATGTTATATATATAATAGGTGAAATTACTCTCGAAGTAATAAAATTGGCATTAAAAAATTAATATAGGAAGTCATATTTCTGGTGGTTATGATTTTGTTGTTAAATGAGAAAATACAAAATGTTTTTTATATGGGTAAGCACATTTATCCTAAAAATCTGTAGGTGCTATTGTGGAGAATTATATCCATCTTTTGAAATATTTTTATTGCTATGAATTTATAGTACCTTCTCAAAAAGTATTGTGAAAGGAGCAAAACGTGCTGGGAAGATGACAATTGGTCGCCAGTATTTATTAAAGAAGAAGACGGGCACAATAGTGGAAGAAAGAGGGAATCGTCCAGGCTGGAATGAAGATGATGATGTCTCTGGTAATAATAAAGTATTATCCATTTTTGTTGATATGTCTTACCTAGAAGAAGAAATTGTGAAGTCTTCCTAGACAGGAGAAAGAAAGGTTGCAAAAACATACATTCTTAAAGTGTTTTTGTTTGTGATGACCAGACATACAGGGCAAAAGTAGTAAAGTATAATAAATTTATTATTTGTATTAATTATCATGCTATCTTCATATAATATCTTTAGAAAGCCTGACATCAGCAATTAGTCTATACTGAGAAAGCAGAATTTAGTGAGATTCAAGAAATAGACAATACTGTAGGCAAATTTTGTATTTGTGAAAATTACAAATTATATCTGAAGGCAGCAGAAGTCTGCAAATTACTGCAAATACCGTTTTTCCAAACTTCTGTTGAAAGGGTTTGGAGACAGAAGGTAGAAGGTGATTTGGACTCTTTGTATAGTTCATGTGCTCGTGTGGAGTTTGACTTTCTTCCAAACACTTCTTTTCCTACCATGTGCTGCTGTCAGTATACCCTTATCTGGACCAGTGCTAATTTATAATAAACCACTAGAGGGAACCAGATTCTCCTGTACATAAACAGGTATTGTTTTGTCATACCATTCTTTGTGGGTTTTTTTTTGTTTGTTTTTTTTTTTAATTAATTAAAAAAAGGCATTTCCGATAATGAAGTGTTTATGACACACTAATAATTTCTTCAAAACATCAAACAAGCCAAATTTATCTTTTGAATATTTAGTCAGTGAGGTGACTTAAGTGACTTACATGCAGATAAATACAAATTTTCTGAAGTCAGAGTATGAGAACGCACTTGATCTGTTCTCTCAAAAAAAAGAAAAAAAAAAAAGAAAGCATTCCAGGAAAGAAAAAAAAAAATTTCTCTTTTTCCATTCCAGATAAATATGGTGGGAAAAAATGCACCAAGAAAAGGTTATGAAATATGGAATGTCCGTATACTGCTGAAAATATACATTCTTAACTGAATTTCCTTAAGTGCTGAGTTAGTATGTGTTCTAATGTTGCAGAATCTTCAGGTCAAAAGGATCTGTGCAGTCAGTGCCTGTTCTGGGTGTGATTTTTTGTCCTTCACTCAGAGAGACCAAACATAATTAAGCCTGTGTATTCACACTTCTCTTTGCAATGAAGAAATTGTAAGAGTTGTTTCATTGCATATGTACAAAACAACTACATTCTTGAGTACAGGAGTTACATAAAGATTAATGGCAGTCACTTTTTTTCCTCCCCTGACAAATTTAGAAAAATATAAATTGTGAGGCTTCCTACCTGCTGCTTTCCAGATGTTGTGACTGGGTATGTGTGAGGTGATTAGAGTCTGACAGCTTGCTTTTCTGTTCACACTGCACTGACACCTCAGCTGACAACAGCACTGACACCTCAGCTGACAACTGTAGCAGTCCTTGCTTCAGAGTACAAATAGCTGTAGAAAAATTGCCGTTTAATCACTGAAATTTGTTTCATATTGCTTGCTGTGAATTACTGTTTGTTTGCAAGTCTCAGAAACTGAAGTATAGGAAGCTATGTAGCTATAACAACAATGAAGTAAGTGGGAGCAAATGGGCACTATCTGCAGCAGGTGATACATTGTCTTACAGAAAGAACCATTAAAGATAGTGTTGGAAGGAGCTTCGATGATCTCCATCTCTTTGCTGGAAAGCAGGATCAACATACTTATTATGATCCTTATATGCGTTTATCTAACTTTTTCTTAGCTTTCAAATATGATTTTTTCACAATTCTGGACAATTTGTATTAAAGTTAAGTTATTAAGGCTGGTTAAAGTTAATACTTCAACCTCTTAACTTACTCCTTAACACCAGAGAATAACAAACAACTTTGTGATGCTCAGGGCTAAACATTTACTTGCCACAATTTAAATCCTTCATTTCTTATTCTGTTACTATGTACATGTAGAAGAGATGACTGCCTTCCTTTGGATTGCACTGTTTAATGTACTTATGGGCTATTGTAATATTTCCTTTCTCTGTTCTCTTCTGGATGATAAATATCTGTAGTTCTTTTCACTCCTATGCATTAGTCTTGACAGAGTTCTGATTATCTTCATCGCTCTTCTCTCGGTCCTCTTGAACTGGTTCACACATAACTTTTATTGATTTTCAGAATTGGGAACAGTACTCTAGTTATAAGCTGTTGCTAATGAACACCTGGAACTTTTCTTCCCTACATTTCCTCCTAATTTTTATTTTTGGAGAGTTTAGAATCTTACCATACTATAGGTGATCATAGTGGTATGTTCAATGGAATGGGAGACCGCCTGTAAAAAGTGCTTTTTACAAGCAGTCATATCTCAAGAACAATAAAACAGAGGATTTACTCCTCTTATTTTCAAAATCAAAT
Organism: Anas platyrhynchos; assembly: GCF_047663525.1. Classification (NCBI taxonomy): domain Eukaryota; kingdom Metazoa; phylum Chordata; class Aves; order Anseriformes; family Anatidae; genus Anas; species Anas platyrhynchos. Next base: position 63,324,683 of record NC_092591.1, on the reverse strand, counting down.
GAAAAAAATGCATTTTGAACTTGAGATAGTAAAATATATCTTCCTCTCCCTCGTCAGGTTAAAGACGCTGGTATGAGCTCCTATAATCTTTAGGTTTTTTACACATTCAGGAAGATATTTTGCAAATTCTGATCACCAATATACCTGCTTTCATGAAAGAAAAATTCATTTAGGAAAAAAATCAAGAAATGCACACTCGTGTTATCTAAGTCAGTTATAGCATTTAACGTTGTTAAATACCAATCTTCTGTGTTCCCCAAGAAAATTATTTCTAAAACCCCTTTACTTTGTTTCTCTTAGTGCACTTCATAATTGTAAATGTTTTGTAACTTCTTTCTTACTAGGACAAATATGAAAATATAGGAAAAATGGGAGATATCCATAGCACTAAACTCTTCCTTGTTTAGGTAAAATAGAAAATAGTTATTTTTGTATGATGCACCATTGGAGCAAAAAAATATTTATGTAGTTTTTATGCTAAGATAAATAAAAAGATGTATCTAGGTTCTACTGCTGTAAATTCTGAATGTTATCTGCTGCCAGTAAACTTCTAATTGTATCATAATTTTAGGTTTTAAATGTAGTTTTAATTTCCAATTTTATAAAGTACTGTTTTAAGTTTAAATCTTTATATACTTTGTGTTGCCTGATTCATGAAGAAATACTTCCCCTCATATGCACATGCTTTAATGCTTGAGATAAAGTGGTAGCAAGTAACTGATACATACAGTGAACAGTAAATCTGCTTTCAGACATATTTGGAAATAGTTGAAATGTTGATAACAGGCAGGTGGCAGGTTTTGTACAAAGACCCTGCTTAACTTGAATTTCAGTGTAGTTTGAACTTGTGGCATGGTTTTTATCTTTCATGGTTAAAGTTCCTTTTGGTTTGGAAGGTGCAACTGATGTGGATAGCTGAAGAAAGCTGCTGATTGACATTGAAACTGAAGCATTAAGAAGCCAACACTTATCTGCTGTGAAATAATGATGCAGAAACACTTCTAATTTGAACCAAGCTTTAGAAAGATTTTTACATCTTTTGAAGACAGTTTCAAAGAATTTACGAGATCCATTTTATCTTGCATGTTTAATGAATTTATGTGCTCATTTTTTATTATTCTTTCTGATGTACATCTTTGTATAGCAGTTGTGAGTTTAACATGCTTGCATAAATACACTGTTAATAGAAAGTATGCCTGCCTTCAGTTCAGTTCAAATAAATGTATGAGAGAAGTTTTTCTGGAATTTTAGCAAAAGAGAGGCGTCAGCCATGCCAACCACTACAGCAGTAGGTAACTTTGGGATATACTTAAGTTTCCTGACTGGAGTATTATTTTGTTGCTTACAATTTCTGCAAACTATAGCTTCTATTTGTTAGTGCCTGTAATTGATCACTGACAATAAGACAAACTAATAATTAGTTCAGAAAGTAACATTGTTTTTTTTTGTGTAATTGCTGGCTTTTGCAATAGCAAACTCAAAGATTTTTGATGTTAGTTTCAGATGACAGTGAGCTGCACACAGGTGGTACCCTAAAAGCTTCAGAGAAGTCAACAATGGAGCAATTAGTAGAAAGAGCCTGTTTCAGAGACTATCAACGTTTGGGACTAGGGACCATCAGTAGTAACACTTCTCGATCAAAACCAGAATACTTAAGAATAACTGCACTGAACAGGATGTATTCACTTTGCAGGAGGTGAGTTTACCGACTCAGTCAAGTATTTGAAAATAAAAGTGACATAACATGTATTCCACATTTCATGTTCATTTAAACAACTTATTCTGACTTCTTTTTTGTCTGTAGTAAGTGTGTTCAACCAGTGGCCTTGAAGCTATTTGTATTCCACTCTTAGAGATTCCTCTTCTGTCACATGGTGGTTGTGTATGTATTCATCAGATTTGGAAAGACTGCCAGTGATAGTAGCCAGAAGTGAGTTTTCAGAGCCTCCGCAGAAGCTGTCAGACAAGTCTTTATTTCTAAGTTCTTTTCATTGCCTATGGAAAGAGAAAGTCCTTGGTGCTTTCAGAGGAGACTAACCTAGATACTGTGAATTGCCTTCTGATGTAGTTTTTCTCCCGGCTTTCTACACTGAAATTAAGAGGCTATTTTCCAGCTAATTTAGTGATCAAGCTAGGTGGTAGAACTGCCTTGATGGTTTGTGTTGGTACTGGAAATTATTTATGTAGTATTATGTAGTTTATGTAGCACATAAATTCTGTTCCTTAAAAAAAAAAAAAATCAAAACCACATAATTTAATTACTTTCTTCAAATCAAAAATATGTTTTAAGATCGAAGTATATTATCTATAGTATAAAAGTATAAAGTATGTTATCTATACTGCTTTAAACTTTATCATGTACTGAAAGTCACATGCTGTAGATTAATGCATGAATGTTACTAACTCCCTTTTTTGGTTGTTAGTGTAATTTGCTACCACTACCCACAAAAATTCTTTATAATAGAAAGCATATCTGCCTAAGTTGTATGAGAAGAGCGTCTGCATTCTCTAAAGCCTGTTTTGGCTAGTCATTGCTTTCATTATAGATAATGATATTGCCAGCGAGCCCTTCATGGAAGAAGGGCACAAGAAAATAGTAGATCCTTTCTATGTTCTTGCATACATAGAATAACAGGTTAATAACTGTGGTTTTGTTCAATCTCCATTAAATACAATGCAAATAAAAGCATTTAAGTCTGCACATTTTGGCTGTGCTCTGGGCATTATGTAAACAACTCTTATCTCTCAAAAATCTACCAGTTTTTAATATAATTAGTTTCTTTGGTAAAGATAATTCATGTCTCAGTAGATTACAGATCACTGGATAGAAATACTTACCTAAGGCCATATTAGTTTGACTATTGTGTCCTAAGAACCAGAACATAAATATGTACATTCTTTTTGTATGAGGGTAGTTCAATTAATGTCAGAGTACTGAATTTACAAGAGCAGTGTATATTCTGTAGGAACAAAATTGTTCAGTAAGAATTAACATTTCCCAGCTTATTGTGTTAGTTTCTTCTTAACATATGAAATTGGCACTTAAATTGAATTTTTTTTGTAAGACATAGAAAATAGTCTTTCTCCTTGCTTGAATCCATGTTTTTTTCTAACAGAAATGCAAATACCATCTTGTTGGGTTCTCCATTTTTACATCTATTGTATTAGTAAATTTCCTAATCTCTCAATGTATTGTAGTGTTCTAAAAAGTACACAACATTTAATTTTCAAATACATTGTTCCAAAGAATATGGTTATAAAATACATTTTGACGTAAACCAGTTATGACCAAAAATTATTGTTTTAGTTCTGATACTCTAGGCAATCTAAACATTCCTTCATTTCCATTCTTATATTCTATATACAAGTGTCAAAACAAAACTACTGTATCATGTGCATGCCTCACAATTCTGTTTTCTGTCATTCTCAAAACTATGGCTTCATTATAGTGATGGGTAAGAGATCCACTGGGAAGAGAATTATTACCAAATGTAACATAACCTTAGATGGAAGGACACTGAAAGTGACAGTCTTATGATTTTTTCCTAATTTAAGTTGTTTAAAAAATGCAGTTTTCTTTACAAATAAATGTAGTTTAAAGGATTGGACTAAAACAGGAGAGTTGTGGAATAAAAAGCAGTAGTACCAGTTAGCATGTGTTTTCATTAAGATGTCTACTCTGCCTGTAGCTTTAGGACTTTTTTTCATTGTTTAATATTTTGAGAGCACATTGTTGTTCAAATTTTTCACCTTTTTGTCAATACAGTTATCCTGGACTTCTGGTAGTACCTCAGTCCGTTCAAGACAGCAGTCTGCAAAGAATTGCTCGCTGTTACCGTCACAATCGCCTACCAGTTGTGTGTTGGAAAAACACAAAAAACAGTACTCTCCTACTTAGGTCAGGGGGCTTTCATGGAAAAGGTGTTGTTGGCCTCTTCAAATCCCAAAACACACATCCTACAGGTGAGCTGATACCATTAGATTTTCTGCATAAGTAATTTTATTTAGAAATACTTACTTTTCTAGAAGAATCAGTAAGATGATTGAATCAAAAATCTCAGGGTATGAATGCTTATCAGTTCGGTTGTTAAGTTATCAATTAAGTAGTTCAGTTTAATTACTCTCTGTCATGAAGCAGACCTTGAATGGTATGAAGGTGGTTCAAAAATGTTAATTGAACTAATCTGAATAGGGATTATATATGAACCAGAAGTCTTCAGTAAAAGCTTGCATCTGCCAAATGCAATGTTTCTGAGAACAAAGCACCTATTTTCTGATAACTTCCCCAGTTTGACTTCAATTATCTCTTTCCATTGTACTGTTTTTGTAATGAGTATATGTTGTCATTTTTAATAAAGTACTATATAAAATACTAGAACAAAAATTATTCAATGGATTTTCTGATGTCTTTCAATGTGATATTAGTTGAACTTTTATGTTTCTTTTATAAAATATAGGCCTGAAAGATTATTGTTGGGGTCTTTGCATTAAATAAATCTTTTCCTTTATATGAAGACTGGACCAACACAAGATTTGTCACTAGTTAATTTTCCAGAAGAATAAAACATAGGATAAAACTGATTTTGGAAAGGACAATAGTTGACTTCTTCAGCACTGTGTGAGGGGTGATTGATGTTAAGGTTGAAGGGCAAATTTTCCATCTGTAATCTTTTGCAAGGACATTGTTGCCCTGAATCTTTAGCTCACATATACATTTAGTTCAATGGCAGAATTTCATATAAATCAAGCTATTCATCTCTTGGGTCACTTTACAAAAAGACACACAGTGATCTTCACAAAATAAAACCTTCCAAGTGGTAGTGATAAGGACATTATCCTTTCATTTAGCCATTTTATTTCATTTAACTAAATTGTTAAGAACTAAAACGACTTTCTGTGGCATTGCTTCAAGGGCTTGAAGTCTTAGAAATCATTCAAGTAAATTTCAGAATGTGCACACTGCTTAAAAGTTGAAGAGAAAATGTTTCTCTTCAAACTTCTTTCACTCTCCCAGACTGCTGCAGTGTGATGCTTCCTGTGTGTACATTTTATAATCACTTCCTAACTTTACTATTAATTTAGATACTACTTGAATCTATCTTGAAACTTCTTAAGCTACTTCCCACTAATCAGGTAACTGTTAGTTTCCAGTGTAGCATCTGGTTGGAGCACCACAGAGAAAACTATTTGTAAGTTACAGTAGTTGTGGCTTGTCGAAATGTGCTCGCTCAGGTCCTTTGACTCTCTCTTTCATCACAGATTCCAGATTCTGGCTCTTGTGATCAAGTTATGTTTTTGTTCTGTAGCAAGTCTAGATGTGGCTGTAGTAAGCTAGAATTCAGGAAAAACAAAACAAACAAACAAAAAAAACTAATTGGCATTTGAAGTAAATCTGACCCCTTGAGTCTGGACAGTTTTTTGTCTTCGTAGTCATAGTATGGCCCAATTCACCTAATTCGTCTCCTTCCCTTCCTTCTAAGTCCTTGCAGCTGGACGCAAATGGATGTTTTTTCTTGTTAAGGTAGTTTCCTCCAACGATCACCTAGATTCCTAATGCACATTTAAAACTTGCTTTTGTTTTTGCATTGATTTTGTGTTCTGTTATTTGTTTCTTAACTTCTTGAAGTCCTAAGTGGATGTCTATTCAACTTCATTGCAGTAATTTCTCAAAACATCATGCTTTCTTAATGTGCTCTTTCTATTTTGTCCACCCTGGTTTTAAACTGTGTCTTCTCTAGCTTTGCTTTTATCCAGTGTTTTGCAGCCACTTCTCTCTCTCTGAAACAGTCCTCCTCAGTGTTCCCAAGTAACTCAAGCAACATCAGTGACATCTGGAGAGTGATTCAATTTCTGAGATACATAGAGGAGTCATCTGAAACTCCACACGTGTCAAGAGGTTTCCAGAGGTTTCCAGAAAATGGATTATGGTTCTTAGAACAGTGCAGCTTCTCCCCCCCCCCCCCCGCCCCCGCCTCCCATCCTTCACCCCACCCCTGGAGTTTACCTAAGTAGGTAGGAAGATACTTCCTGAAGTTACCTACTGGCGAAGGAGTGGGTAGGCTGTCACTGGGGAACAGGAATGTTGCTTTTCATAGCTGGAATTCCTTTACATATGTTATTCAGGTGTGCATGCACTGTCCATCCTCTTTTCTCTTTCTATTTCCCTAAAAACATCAGAATCTTGGGGTAGGGTGCCTGAAAGATTTGAGGGTTGTGTCCAGTGATGCCTCTAACTGCATAAAAAGATGGCATAAACACTGGTGTCTATTAATAAATGTATACTTTCAGTGAATGGGCAGCATATCTCATGGAACCTCTGCTTACGTGTAAGGCACCTTCCCTTACTGTACTGAGGAAGAGCTGACTGAGTATGGTTTTATCTTACTTCTGTTGAAACACTATTCTATCTGTTCTCTACGCTTTTTTATTATTATTATTTTGAGGCTGACATTTGCTGGCAAATACCACAAACTTGTAAATGTTACTTTCACTTTCGAGAGTGAAGGGAAAACTAGAGCATCTCCGTTCTGTTTGCATTGACCATTTGTGAATTGTCAATGTTTTGAATGGTTACCACTGGATAAAAGACTCTTTTAGAAGCTTAGCTTTGTGGAGTGGAATGCAAGAGAATATTGATGGTGCTGCTTGCAGCCAGGTGATGAACATCTGGGCATTCTTTGTCATTGAAGAAATGACCTTTTCAACATAGGACAGGCAAACCATGAAATTGTCAATTATCTTTTTTATATGGTTAGCTTTTTTCTTTTGTTATTCTGTGTATTTATAAATATATGTTAATGTTGTCCATTCTTCCTGCAACTTTTTCTAGCTCCTGCTTCTTTAGAATCTTCAAGCAGTATAGAACAAGAAAAATACCTACAAGCCTTACTTAATGTGATATCCGTCCACTGCAAAATGAATGGCAGTAATACTCTCACTGTTAGACCAACAATTGCTCTATCTCCAGGTAAAATTGTTTGGTATAGTCCTTTTCTGTGTTTAAGTTGAAAAGCGAATTTTCTTGGATTTGGTGTTAGTTCAATTTGAATTCTGTTGTTTCCTCTGTTGTTTCATTTTCCAGATGGTTTTATTCACTCTTAATTTTGATGAGTGTGTCTCTGTACGTAAAGGATGTTTTTAAACTTTCTCAAAATGTTTTTCAGTGTTCTTAATCTGGTGGTAAGCGATTCTCAGTCTATGGTTCATGGCTTTTGATGAAATTCACTTGGATACAATGGCCCAATCTAGAGGCATAAGTAATTTTAACAATTCTGGAGTTAATAATATAAAGTCCTCCAGAATATAAAGATGCCAAGTTGTTGCTGTTGTTTGTTTGTTTTAAATATCAAATGCAACAATTATTTAACAGAATCAAAAACATAGATACACTTTAAGGTCTTTTATAACAAAGTAGGCATATTGAAAACTTAGGTATATTGAATAAGAGAATGCCAACCTGAAGAGACTGTGAAATGTTACTCTGTTTCATACAGTGAGAAAATGTGGGATTGGAAGGCCAGACACCACATGAACAGATTTAGCTACAAAAGTAGTGGAAGTCATTTAGGCATTTTCATACGTTACATACTGACAATGGGATTTTAATGCTATTTCCATGTAAAGCTTACTTGCAGTGAAAACACTTTCAAAAGACATTATTTAAGTTAGGTAAATGTGGAATCATGAAGAAACAAATCCATGTTTTATCTCAATTACTACCTGATGAAACTGATATGCGAAGGTATCCTCAATGTCTTAGAGAGTATGTGACTTGAAATTGTCTGTCTTGTCTCACTTATTTGGTGAAAATTGGCCTAACAGGGTCAGTGGCTTTTCTTGTAAAATAACACTATCTCCAAAGTCCGCATGTTTACTTCGTTTATTGTAACATATGTTGATTGCTTAACTGTATCTAACATCAACATTTTGTTGCCAATGTATACATCTGTCTTAAAAAAAATACAGCAGAAATACAAAATTGGAAAGAATTAGCTGCATTGTGTGAAAAAAAAGGTATTTCATCATTTATGGTAAGTGTTAGTCTGAGTAAGTGTAGGTTTTTTTTAATCTTCTATTCTTTTTTTGGCTGACTTTAGGCACTGAAAGGAGGGCTTCAAGAATGTCTACTGTGTTTAAGCAGGTAGTGCCAGGACATTTGGATGTAAATCTATCCAATAGCTTTGCTCGAGGAGGTTAGTAAGACTAGATCAAAGTCTAAGTACCTGTGTTATTTGAAATAATAAATGATAACAAAATGTCAGTGAAGTAAAAATAATTACACTGCTTACAAATTCATTATATTCTGAAACAAAAAAATCAAAATTACCAATTAGCCTCAGTTCATGACATACGCTTAGTATCTAATTTCTGTTTGTCTTCTACTCTACCGTTGAAATAAAGCTAATTTCATGTTTGAAATTAAGCACTCAGGAAATATGTTTCTAAATACTTTGTGATACATCCATGTTTGTAATGTACCTGCCATGTATGACCTAAAAATGCACATTTTACATTAGGATTGAATGCACCTTACAGTCTCCAGTTTTGTAATTTGCATTAGTCTGGCATTTGTCTGAAGATTAGCTGATGCTTCATCTAGATACAAATAATCAATCGGAATAATTTTACTCTAGGTAGAGGATAGCGTTATGTGGCCAGGCTGTAAGAGTAGAGAGTTACAGTGCCTTCTTTGGGAATAGTTATTCTTAGTTACAAGGGATCATCAGTGTCATTTCTACAAGAAACTCATTCTGTGAAGTGAATACCAGTTACTTTTACTCTTCTGGTCTGATGAAATTATTACGATTTTTTCTGTGCTTAAACTAATGTATTAAATTACTTAAATACATTGTATGTGTGTAGTAATAAGGGTAAAAATATTTCTCAAAATGAAAAATTTTAAATTTAGTTACCTTTTATCCATGAAGGCTACTAATACAAATATTTTTAGGCATCTGAAAGTTGCCTTTCTTCCCTTATGACTCAGTGTAGCTTTGCAGGCAGCAAAATACCAATCTTACAGCAAGTTCAACTCAGAGGTAGAAATGAGAAAACACATAAAAAACTTCATCTGAAATAAAAGTTAGACCTATTTTGACCTGCTGAGGTCTATTCCAAACTAAATTATTTTGTGATAGAAATGCTGTAGCTTTGTATGGAGAAAAAGAAAACCATTTTCTAGAGAAAGACTTCCAAAAGAGATGGAAGAGATTGGAAAAATGAAGGAAAGAAGAAAGCAGCTATATAGAGAAATTATATGAGGATTATAGCAGAAAGAAAGAGAGGAAAAACAGTTTATGAGGATCATCGCAGAATTGACAATTCTTTTCACTATCATTAGTCATAGTATATGCATAGTTTATATCTAAAAGTTCTGCTGATGTTCTCTATTCACTGTCTTAAACTATTGTAGTACATGGAGATGAAAAAAATACAGAGAATTTAATTGGAAAGGTAAAATTACTGGGAACTGAAGAGAGCAAGAGTGTCTGGAATTGTTAAATGAACTCATGGCTGTGCATAGCTTGTCTTAATACTGAAATAGTGAAAATACTGGGTAGCCGACAGCAGACATTTTGTTGTATTCTACCTCCTCATGTTGGGATAGAAATGCCAACAGCAAAGTTTTGCTGAGGAGCCATGAAGATACTCCAGATAAAAAAAAGGGAAAAGCTTGCTGTTTGACTACATGGAAGTTGTCTTTTGAAGTGTGATAGAGTGAGCTACTCAGGGAAGGAAAAAGGAGTCTCAAGGTAGTGTAAGAGTCACAGACATCATGTTTCCTTGTTGGATATCGTCTCTTGGCTAAATTTCAGCATTAATCAGGAAAAGGGCAGAGAAATTAGCTTGTATCTTGCTGGATTGATGCCACACCTGCTCTATATATCTGAAAGGTGTAACTACAGACCAGTATCTGCAGTCTGTTCACAGCTCAGCAGGATACATGAGGACTTTGCTGAAAAATAGGAATGTTTAACAAGTACGATGGGAGCCCTAGTGAAGGTGAGAAGTTGACAGGGTACAAGAGAAAAGAGAAAGGGAATATCTTACTGTAAAGAAGTAAACTCTAGGGTCTTTTTAAGTTCGATAACAGAGTTCTTTTGGAAGAAACTCTAAAATATACAAATTATATAGATTGCTTAAATTGCTGTTCTCAGATAAATGGATTCACATTGTTTATTATCACAAGGATTTTTACTACTTTTGCAAGCTAGGTATATTGTAGATGTGTAGTGTCACAATACAGTATGCAGGACCAAAAATGCAGATTTTTTGGTCAGCTACAAAAGGAAACTTACTTTATGCAGGCAGTCTAAAGTGATTTCTCTTCACATTCCTCAGAGTAATTCAAAAAGCAAAACCAAGAAACACACACAAAAACAAAATAAAGGCTGTGTGGTTAGGTAGTTACTTTATCGTAGCAAGCATCTGCACCATCCATTTAATAATTGGATTTTGCACTACATTGTACAAAATATAATAGCAGTATTTTGGTACGTTTAATTCTGGATCACTCTTTCCTTCCTTACTTTCATTGTCACACATAGAGGGCTCAAAATACCGGTTCAGTTTGGATGCACCAACTGAAAATGACATTTTCCATTCTTTTGTGCCAGACACTGTGTTTTTTTTTTAATATGCATACATTTAAAATTAAAAGATACGTGGCAGTGCTTGAATAGTAATTCCAATTTTAAAAATCATCCTTGTTCTGAATACTCATTGATATTTGTGTCCACACTAAGTACTGTATTTTTTTTAGTTTATCTGGAACACTGTAGTAAAGTGTTTGCCTAAAACACAGTTATTTCTGATCAGAAATATTTGCCAAATACTTATATTTCATAATATATTTTCATTCTTGGACCCTTTTTTTTGGCAGTAATTTGGTTGATATCTTTCATAAGTTCACTAGAAAATGCAAATCTTTTCTTCATGTATTACTTTATAAGTACAGTGTGATTATAAAGCACAGAAATTCTTACCTAGTTTTGTTGTGTAATTTAATAAAATAAAATTTTGATAGAATAAAATCCTTTTCTCAGTATGATTAGCTACTGCTGGAAAACACTAAGATATTTTTAATGAATAAATACAGACTCAGCTCAGACATTGATTTGAAAAACAACATCCATTAGCAAGAATATGTTTTAATAGAACGTTTTAATGAAAAGAAGTTGCTTGTGCAGATGTGGTTTTGCAGCCAAGAACATACACTCTGATAAGCATATAGGACTCCAACCAAAAATGAGTATTTATACAAGGGAGGGAAATTTCTTTGTGTGATAGATATTGCAGATTTTCTAAATCATATGGTTGTACTTAATCCTTTAGAAATTTCTGTATGTGAATAGAACGAATCATGTCTTACATTCTGATTTGATTTTGAGGCCCATTAAATTACCTACTTACAACAGACCAGAACAGCTTTACAAAAATGCACTAAGATTTGGGATGTTTAATTAAAGTAATTAAAAAGTCTGGAGAGAAGCCTTCAATAAAATATTCAACAGAATGATTTAATCATTAAGTTTCCTTTATTAACACTTTATAACAATAGGGGGGAAAAAAGATTGCTGCATTCATTTAAAACTACTGAAATGATAATGAAAATTAATGTTTTTTGATAAAAGGATACTTCCTTCTCACTTAATACTGGTTTTCTGGCTTGACTTATGTTTTGTCTTGTGATGACTAAGATTTTTGCTGTCTGATAAATCATGTAGTATAAAAAAAATTCTATATATACTTAATCTTTGGAAATTAATAAGTAACGCTTTTCTTTTCTCCTGCAATGTGTCTTGCTGCAATGTGCATTCCATTCCTCCTCCTTCTGTCTTTACTGTTATCTACCAGTGCTTGGGTACAGAGATAAATGTTTCACTCATTCAAATTCCAAATCAGCAACTAAGGGAAGAGTCCATCAAGGTACTGTACTCTGTGTCCTGAAAGCACGTTCTCATCTGCCATCTCCATAACTACTACTATATTTAATATATGCTAAAGTAATGCTGTCAGAAAGCCTTGACTCTGCATTAACAAAATTTGGGATTTGGGGGTTCACTGTTGTGGTTTTGTTATGATTTGGGTTTGGGTTTATTTGACCATTGACTGTATGATGCAGTGACAGTGATAAGCCACACACTTCACCACATTAAACTTTAATATTAATGATCTAATGCAGAGTGGCATGTTGAATTTTATGCTCTTTCAGAAAAATAGTTCCCCGTGCCAAAACTTTAAACCGCAAAAAAAATAATTCTGCAGAAAAAAAAAAAAGCATTTAGTACTCCTCCTGCCTTAGTAGAATAATTAAGAAATACTGTTACCCAGTCGATGATCTTTCTTTCCAAAGCTACTGGTAATGTTAGTGAACAGGGAAGAACTGGTATTTGCCAATTTATAAACTTATAATAATACAATACATCAGAAATAATGAAAGTTAGATACAGCTACCAAAAAATAAGATACTAGGCAAAGTTAGAAAAGAGATACAGTTGTCTTTTAATCACTGATATCCATCAGTGGTAAACATGTTCATCTGCATGTATTTATAAACAATTTTTATGCTTTTGATGTGCTACAGACTCTAATGATGCCCTGCATTTCTAGTATGTTATAAAGTATGAGTTATATGATATTTTTGTATGCATCATCTTGGGAGAAGAGTTGTCTGTGTTGGAACTAGCATTTTTTCATGCCAAATGAACAAGAACTTATTTCTTATATTAAACGCTTTTTGTGGTTTCTGTTTGTGTTCTAAAGTCTTCATTGTATCGTCTGTAGCAGTTCAGATGTGGAACAAAAGTCTACACTAAAAATACTGTGAGATATTTTATAAAACTGCCTTTCTTTGAGGTTGGAACTGTTTGGAACTGTTAACCAATTCATAGGATTCTAGCCAACCATCCTCAGTTAATCCTATCTGCTCACATCTTTTGGGTGGACAATAATGTAGCTGCATTAGTTACAATATGCAACCTAAAATGTTGAGAGGCAGAGTTTATTAGATTAGTACAATGCCATTCAAGTACAGATGTGCTGCTTTCAGATGCAAGGCTGTGGTCCCATGTTACGCTGCACTCACTGTTCCTTACTTAGGTTCAAGCTCACGTTGTTGCTAGTTTGGGGATTTCTGTACCATGCCAGAGTATTAGTGATCTTAGTGCCAGATTAAAACTAGAACTGTGATCTTCTAAGCATCCTTCTGTCTACACTCACAGCTATACTATATCAGCTAGTTGTGAAAAATATGATTAGAAAATAACTTTCTTAAATTCATTTCCATTTTTAGTTGCTCGGTAAACATGGACAGTTAGAAACTAAAATCCATGAAATTCTGCATTTTAATCACTGTAGTTGGAGAGCAAATATGGAATACCTTATCCTGAAATGTATTATTTAAATTGATCCTTGTACATACATTTTTGTTATAATAGGATATGGGGTGCATTATTAAATAGAATTCGAGATAAATGGGGAATTTAAAGTGATAGTATTTCTATTTTTGAGGGAAGAAATTATTGCATAATATTCTTATTGGTTAGACTTCCAAAATAATATGCCTTTGACAAGGAAATAGTTGAGTTTTTTGTCCCTACTTCTGAAAGCACACCAGTAATTTAATTTCCGTGTACTTAAATGGATGTTAGTTACTTGCAAATTGTTATTTCTTTTATCGTTGTGTAACTGATTTCATAGCAACCATTTTCTCTACAGTGGAAAGCATTGTTTGATTAGAATCTTAGGTTAAAAGACAGTACAGTAGAATGATTTTGACAATTTTTGTTATGAAATGATTTATTTCCAGTACATGTTGTTAATTGTGTTCTATGAGGAATGCAAGTGACATGTTTAAACATTGTACTTTCTAAATTACATTGTAGCATATGCATGAATAATTATCATCTCTAGTGCCTCACACTAAGAGGTTTTTAAAATATTTTTCATCTTTATGAAGGTGTATGGGCAAGTCTTCGTTCAAGCAACCGATTTATCAACGCTCAGACTCCATTCATTGATGTTGGTGCAAGACTTGCAGGCAAAGACAATGCCACTTCCTACAGTAGCAGCACTTTTTTGCAAAGTCAGCTTTTGAGACGTCAAGCAGCCCTCTATATATTTGGAGAAAAATCTCAGTTACGGGTAATGTCATTTTTATTTTTATGTTAATATAGTTTTTATTTGGCTTGAGTTCAATAGCCCTAATGCTTTTTCAAAGCGAAAATAATATTCTAGATAAGTCAAGTGGATAGCTCTCCTACAGGTGTACATTCTATGGGCATTTTAGGTAGTATTTGCTACACAGGCATGCTCTCCATTTTGTTCTGTTCTGCTGTGTTCTGTATTGCTATACATAGAATAACAGTTAATGCAGCATAATGTGGTTGGGGTTAGAAATCGCACTCTGTCGTTATATAATACAACAAAGTTAACATAAATAAAAACTTACTGAATTGTTTTAAAGAACAGCTAGACACAAGCACAAACTCATGTAGCTGCTGTAACTAGAGCCCTCTTTGTCACCTCTGGTCAAGTACTGATGTATTACGTAGAGATGAGGGATACAAAAATGATTAGAGGATTGGATTAGCTTTTCTACAGCATGAGAATGTTTAAATTGGAAAAGACATGACTAGGAAGGAAATGAAATGTATTGTGTGGCAACAAAACATCTAGCAAAGCCTTTGTATTTTGAAGTTACCATATATTTGCTGTTTCAACAACATTGGCTTTGCAGGGAGAAAGAGCAGCAGTGTTCGGCTGTGCCAAGTGTAGCTGCTGGGATAAAGATCCTGGCAGCTGCCACATTCAGAGGCTGTTCAGAGCTATTCCAAGAGTGTGCTGAAGTTCTCTATATGTATGGTCTTCCTGTCAGAGCCATGCTTAAATACACCTAAATGCCTATTACTCCTCTGATTCAGCTGACTCGTCATCTAATGTTCAGCTGAGTTGTCATCTCACAGTAATGTCTAGTTTGAAAAATATAAAAAAGGCTTATTTGAAGTTTTATTTTTCCTGGTGTGCTGAAATACACTATGAAGCAAATGGGATTTTATTAAACAGGAAAAGTAATTAGGGGTAGCATTTACAATCATACGAAGTCAAATTGATGTGGATAACACTAACTCAGAAGTCTGTTCATCCTGATTTGATTACATGAAGAGGTCCATGATATCTACGGTTTTATACACTATCTTGGGATAAATTTTAATATTTTAGACATGGTTGTTTAAGATACATGTATCCTTTATTAGGTCTTCACTTTTCAGAAAATGTTTAGATATCTTTTTAATCTCTGCAAAGACTGAAAAATCATTTGTTTTTGCTTTTCCAAATATGAGCATACATAAAACACAATGCATTTTGTGAAATACATAGTTTACAACAGCAGTTAGTAGTAAGTAAAAACTACCTTTTTCAATTCTTTATGAATGAATTATTTCTGGAGATGAAAGAATCATGTTGTATTAGAATGATGAATCAAAATGCTAAAACTCTTTGCAATCTGTTTCAGTTTTAACTTCTCTTTTGTACTTTCAAGTGTTCTTTTATATCTTACTTTTACATGCAGTCATATTTATATGTATATATAAAAGATATCAGTTCTTTTCATTTTTAATTTATCATTTATAACTGATTTTAAATTTATTTTCCTTTAGGTTTCTTCATTAGACATTGGTATCCAAAGTAGTCATTTTAATTAGTTATTCATATTTATTTTGACATTCAAATACTTTATAATATAATTAGCATAACAATAATTGACAGAAATATCCTATTAAATCTATAAACAAAGTGTTCTGGTTCAATACAATAAAGCATAGTAGTAAAAAGAAATCTCCAGAGTAAACATAATTAATAATTACTAGAATAAACTTTTCTAATGAATACTAAGAAAGCAGTTTATTTTCCTGCAAAATTTTCAGTTTTTTGAGTTGCAGTTTTCATTTGATTTTCTGGAGGGCATTCATCCTGAGGTTTTCAATCAGGTCTACTCATATCAGTTTTTTATCTTATTTAAGGTATCTTTTATAACTATAAGCTCCAGGAGGCTCTGGCAAAGCAAGCAATTTCATAAAAAGGAGTACAGGAAGAGTAACTCAACAGATGGTTATGTAGACATAAATTGCTATAGTCAAATACTGACAGTTTTTTAATTTCTGTTCAATTTTTTAATGAATAATAAGTGAAGAGAGTGATGCATCTAAAGATGTGTAGTAGGAGCAAAAGTCTTTACTTTGCTTCTTTGAAGGAACCCTTTAAAACCACTTGGTCAAAAACTTGAAATTGCTTAATATATCAACTGATGTAAACTAGATGGGATAATACACTTGTGCTTGGTATAGAGTAAAGCATTTTTAATACCATTTTTAATTACCATATGGAAATGCATTACTATGCAGAATATGAAAGGAGGTAACTATTAGATGTGCAAACAAGTGTTCAACAAAACCAACATGAAATAGTCTGAAGTCCAGCAGGATGTACATAAGTTGAAAGTTGCATAGAAAGGGATACTTCAAGAATCCTTATATTTTATTGATTTATTTCCTTGCTGGTTTACAGTTCAAGGTTTCCTTCTTCTTCTTCCTTTTTTTGTAAATGTATGTATTTAATATACAATCTTGCAGAAGGTAGGTCATCTCTGGGCATTACTAAGGAAAAGAGTGTTGTATTGGCAATACAGCAATCAGAATAATAATACTATGTAGCGATGAAATGATTGTTTTGAGTCTGCTCTCATTGATCTATATCTGGTCTACAAAATCAATTCAACTTTGATTTTATATAAGGAAAGCTTGTTGATTTTGATTGTTTAGTATTTCTCTAGCTTTTGTTAGCATCCTTATATCCAAGCATAACTTGGAATTGTTGGCTATATTTATTTATTTATTGTTAATTTGCCTAAAAGTCCTAAAGGAAGCACAGAATCATCTAGGTTGGAAGAGACCTCTAAGATCACCGAGTCCAATCTCTGACCTAACACTAACAGTCCCCACTAAACCATATCCCTAAGCTCTACATCTAAACGTCTTTTAAAGACCTCCAGGGATGGTGACTCCACCACTTCCCTGGGCAGCCCATTCCAATGCCTCACAACCCTTTCGATAAAGAAGTTCTTCCTAACATCCAACCTAAACCTCCCCTGGTGCAACTTTAGCCCATTCCCCCTCATCCTGTCACCAGGCACGTGGGAGAACTGACCAACCCCCACCTCGCTACAGCCTCCTTTAAGGTACCTGTAGAGAGCAATAAGGTCACCCCTGAGCCTCCTCTTCTCCAGGCTGAACAAGCCCAGCTCCCTCAGCCGCTCCTCGTAGGACTTGTTCTCCAGGCCCCTCACCAGCTTCGTTGCCCTTCTCTGGACCCGCTCGAGCACCTCCATGTCCTTCTTGTAGCGAGGGGCCCAAAACTGAGCACAGTACTCGAGCTGCGGCCTCACCAGAGCCGAGTACAGGGGGACAATCACCTCCCTAGCCCTGCTGGCCACACTGCTTCTTATACAAGCCAGGATGCTGTTGGCCTTCTTGGCCACCTGAGCACACTGCTGGCTCATATTCAGCCACCTATCAACCAATACTCCCAGGTCCTTCCCTGCCTGGCAGCTTTCCAACCATTCCTCTCCTAGCCTGTAGCTCTGCTTGGGGTTATTGCGCCCCAGGTGCAGGACCCGGCACTTGGCCTTGTTGAACTTCATGTAGTTAACCTCAGCCCATCGGTGCAGCCTATCCAGATCCTCCTGCAGAGCCTTCCTACCCTCAAGCAGATCGACACATGCACCTAACTTGGTGTCATCTGCAAACTTACTGAGGGTGCACTCGATCCCCTCACCCAGATCATCGATAAAGATATTTATCAATGACAATATTAAAGAGGACTGGCCCCAGTACTGAGCCCTGGGGGATGCCACTAGTGACCGGCACATTCTCTTGTGCATAGATAGCACAACAGATTTATTCAACTCAACTGTGTTACAGTGGTAGTCATATAACTCTCATGTATACAGTTTTGTTATGAGTAGTATATGGGTACTTTTTTATGGTACGTTTTACAAGTGTAAGGATTATCATTATACTGGGCAGATATTTCAAAATAATTTGAATTAATAATTGAAGTATTTAGTAATAAAACAGACAAGACTATGATATTTGGTAAGATTTTCACTGAAAAATATGTTTCCCTTTTAAATTATATCTGCTGTTTTCCTTGCCACACAGGGCTTCAAACTTGATTTTGCTTTGAATTGTGAATTTGTTCCTGTCGAATTCAGTGACATCCGACAGACGAAGGCAAGCTTTAAAAAGCTGATGAGAGCTTGTGTTCCCAGCACTATTCCTACAGATTCTGAGGCAACATTCCTAAAAGCACTTGGGGAGTCAGAGTGGTTCCCACAGGTAATTTATATGACAGGTACTTCTAATAATCTTTATGCAATACTGCTTACACAAAATAAATTTCAGGCCCTTCTGACAGAGACCTATTGTATTCTAACCAGCTGTTGTTCCTCTTTGTTCTTTGTAATTATTTTGCATGCTATCAATTCTGTCCTTACATAGGCATTATTGTTTTAATACAATCATAACATTTACAGATGTGGGAAGCAGTTTTTATAGCATAATTTACTGGTTACATGGAACACGTATTGTTACATGGAACAAGTATGTAAGTAGAGATTACCATTTTTATTGCCTATTATCAACTTACGGTCTTGGTATTAAATGGTTGTTTTCTTATTTTATTTATTACAAAATTCAGAAAAAAGTAGAGAAGAATAAATAAGCCTTTTGCTTTTAAGAGTGATATTCTACCCTTTATATGTCTTCCTACACTGAATTTCCACATGCACAAATATTTAGCAAATAAGCTAGCATCTGTTATCTGTTGTGGAATAAGGAGAAGTGTTTGCAGGAGAGAGGGGATTGTGTGCTTGTTCATCTATTAGTATCAGTTGTCTTTAAATCTGTTCCTTTACTTCCCTATCCCATATTTCCTTACATAAAGATTAACTAAATGACTGTAAGTAACTTTGCAAGATTCAGATTAAGAAGAGAAAGTTAGCTCTTTGTAAATCTAAAAAAATTTTAATTACAGAGAGTGTTTTTTAACACTTGTATATTTTATTTGGAATATTCTATTGCATAAATTCTCCTTGATGTAAATAATCAAAGAAAACAGAATAGGCTCTTACAATGATTTCTCAAGGAGAAAATATATATGAGTAACATAGACATTTCAGAAATCATGCATCGGAAAGCATGCTGGCTGGAATGTGCTACAATGCAAGGAATTGCTTAAGTTTTCTCTTTTAGGTGTGATGATTTCTTACAGAACACAGGAGCTGGTCATTGATATGTCTAATAACCACTTTATTCAGAGAGGGAGAAATCAGGAGACATTAAAGATTTGATGCCCCCACCACATGAACAATTTCAATCACGGAACAGTCGAGCAAGTTAATAGATGTAGATAAGGGAAATGAATGTAATTTTGATGAAATAAACATGTTCCTATAGCAGCACAGAGATCAAGGAGAGGTTATCACATTGTGTTACTCTCAGGAATGTTTGAGAGGAAAAGTAACGGTATCACTCTTTGCTCAGGACTAGATCATAGTGTCATATTCTACCTCTGATTCATTACCAAGACACTTCCATGGTGCAAATCATGTGGTAAATGACTTATGTGATAAATTTGATTTACGGACTGATTTGTCACATTTTCTGCTAATCCTGTGAAAGGACATAGATCTGTCATCTTGGAAATTTGTTTTTTTTGTATTAAACTTTCCACTCCTACGTAACAGTAGTTGTACAATATTGGTTTTAACACTGTATAGATTAAATAGTTCTTTATAAAGTTTTGAATGCAGAAGAAGAAATTCAAAGTATGTTCTGAGCACTAACAATACAAATAGTATTTTGCATTTCTTCATATTGAATCTGTATAACCAGATTGTATATCAGTTTCTTTCATTAAGGACAGCAAAAAACAGTCTTTTGTCTATTCTGCCTATGAAAGCATAGAACAATAAATGAACTGTTTGATTTTAAAAATGAGATGCTTTTCAACCTTTTCCTATTGAAAATAGCAGGAAAATTAGTTACTTTTATTTTGTAAGTAAAGACTGTGTGAATGTTCAGAGCAGTTAAGTGTTTTCTGTCATAGTTTTCATGGTAATATTCATAAGATCGTTTTTTCTTCTTTTTTTATGAGGCAAAAATCAGCTTTAAGCAAGGACGAATTTTCTAGGGTTTAACTGTTGTTTGATTTATCTTTTTTCTCTTATTTTCTCCAGGTTAATTTTGCTTTCCCTAAGTCTGTTTCCTGTGCTTTCTGAACTTTCTGAATTTACTTTTTTCCCATACATAGATAGTCTTAGATGTCTCTTGCCATCCTTTGCTTATTTGTTTTCCTATATTGCTTTCTTCCTTTCTTCAGGCTTTCATATTTCTGTTACTATGGGTTGGTTTGTATTTGGTGCTCTGCAAAGAGCAATTTCATTCAGTGGTTAATAAAAAATTTGTTTACATATAGTCTGTTACATTATTTACCAAGAATGTCATGTCAGTATGACAGAAATGGTAGAAGCACCGCAGTTTTTCATTTTAACACTAAAGAAGAGAACTCTCTTCATAAGGTAAAAATGCTCAAAGTCACCTAAGTTCTTTAACTTGCTTATAAGTGATCGTGTTTGAATAAATCTCATTCAAGTCAATAAACTTTGTCCCAAAGAAATGTATTGACCCTCAGAAATGTTTAGTATCACTGCAAAACAAATTTTAGAATGCAAATAATTAGCGTGTCCTCTTAGTGAGTCTGCCCAAAAGCAAAAAAAAAAAAAACAAAAAAAACCCACTGTTTAATCTATCTAAACTATTTCAGATAGTCGATTTTTTTTTTAAATATTCAGTTCATTAATTGTCAAATTCCATAAGATTGAACATTAAAACTATTATCTTGTAAATATGGATTCTCTCATCAAAGTACTTAGTGACTTTATGCAACCTTAACTTTTCACAGGAAAAGATTTAGTGTTAAGCCCAGAGTGGAATTTCTCTACAATAAATCTGTCAGCTGTGTCATTCTCATTCCACTTTTTATGACAACTGTTTTATTACAGTGCTTATTGGTTTTAATAGTTTTAGTTCTTATCTTCAAATATTTGCTTAGTTTTGTTGTAGTTCAAATGAAAATCCTCTGAGATTGTTAAGTTTTTTAGTTTTTGAATCTGTTACATCAGTTAATTTCTCTGTGATATGTAGATTTTGTAATACATTTTTAATGTTAAATACAAACGTATTCTATTTATTGAAAATATCTAAATATTTCTCTTGAGTGTCTTACTGATTTGCAATACTCTATAGCTTCACAGGATAATGCAATTGAGTGTGATCATCTCAGAGCTCCTGGAAAATGGTTCTTCTGTTATGGTTTGTTTGGAAGACGGCTGGGATATTACTGCACAAGTAAGCTGCTATTAAAACCTTGAAATAACTAAATAATAAGAAAAACACCAGGCCATACTTTTTTACATATGTGATTGATAATTTGATACAACCTTTAAAAAAAAAAAGTGTTGTGGCAGCAGGGACTAGCATACATGTAATGTATGCTTATGTTCCTTTGCAATTTACTTTGTGTTCCTTTGCAATTTACTCCATGAAAGCATTCATTAAAATTAACTTTTACAAAAAGTCCTGGGGGACTTGGAATTCTAAGGCTTATCTACAAGATCTGCATTCCCATACTTGACCATATGGAAGAATGAAAGATGAAAGTTGTCACAACAGATGATTTATCTTTTTAAATACAGTATGCTTTAACATAGAAGGGAAGGATAGGAATTCTTTCTTTTGCCATTCACTTGCCATAAATGAAGTTAGGAGAGTACACAGAGAGAAAACTAACTTTGTGCCAAAGTGACTGTAACACACCTGCTGCAAGGACAGATTACCAGAACAGATAACATTGTGAAACAAACTATAAATTATGTAAATGATGACCTGCTGCCTCATTTAATGGATACATTGTATCTATACATAGTTGCTTCATAATCCAGAAAAATTGTAATGAATAAAAACATGTACAGCCAGCATCCTTATTTCAGGTTAAAAAAAAAAAGAAAAGAAAAAGAGAGAGGGAGAATGTTAACATAATTCTTGCAATTGCTGTCAAACAGTGAAGAATAGAGAAGGACAATTACATTGGTGGAGGTGGGAGAAGTCTGTAAGTCTGTGCTGCATTTTAAAGTCTCTTGGGATGCTGTTTACAAGAACAGGCCGAAGTTGGCTGGTGAGCACCCTAGCATGGCAACAGTGCAGAAGCTCGAGTCACCCTCATGACCAATTATTTAATGCTATCTTTGTTGAGGTGTAGGCAGTGCTATTTTGTAAATAATATCTTACTAATTAAGTCACAGTTTAGGGCTCTTCCATGTGAGATGCTATTTGTATGATGTTATAAAAATATGTGACCTATCTGGTAAGATACTTGTAACGGAATTTATTTGAAGGCTTTGGTTTCCTTGAACTACAAACAGATTATGGAATATTTATTTTCATTGTATAAGGTGTGTTCTCCTTTTAACTTCTGTCATTCTTATCCTGTTTTGTGATCTAGGTAGTATCTCTAGTGCAGTTACTCAGTGATCCCTTCTACAGGACACTTGAAGGCTTCCGAATGCTGGTGGAAAAAGAATGGCTCTCTTTTGGTCATAAATTCAGTCAACGAAGTAATCTGACTCTCAATTGTCAGGGTAGCGGATTTGCTCCTGTTTTCTTACAGTTCTTAGACTGTGTGCATCAGGTAAGTCCATCCATATCTAGGCATAGATACCACTATTTCATAAGCAATAGATAACTCTTTGAGAGAAAACTAGTAGCCTTCTTCTCTGGGTTTTATTAAAGAGAATGGGCTTCACATTAAGAAGAGCTGGAAAATTAGCATGGTTGCCTGGAAGAAACTGACCATACAAAACAGACTGTCTATTAGGGATGGTTGGCATTATGGATCTTTTAAGATGCATAATGCAGAGGTTTCAAACTGATGTTTTTTATGGGTAAGACTGGCTTTTGGCAGTCTGGAATGCCTTAAAGCAGCATAAGAAATTGACAGGTTGTTAATACAGTGAGTAGACAGTTTTTAATTTCCTGTGTTTGACTGTGTCTTGTACTCTGTCAGTTCTGGAAAAAAACAAGCTACATACCACCCCTGTAGTGGTCTGTGATGTTTTCAAACTCTAAAGGAGAGGTTTGTTCACTGAAATTCTATTTTTTCTATTCAATGCATTCCAATAGTCTACTATGCTGCTATAACTTCCAGCCAAGTAGAGCTAAAATTTTTTGGGGAGGACTTTTATACACTCTTTCTCTTTGCTTACGGTCTGGTGAGTAGTCTCTCCTTACTGACTTACTGAGGATAATTCTACCTTTTTTCATATTTTATGTTAGTCTTTAATTTTTATAACATACCTGCTCTAATAATTAACTGCATCCAGAAATTGTGTTTTGATCTTTTGCTCACTCCCCTTCAGCTCCATTCTCCATACTTATTTGTAGACTTTTTCTTCAGGCTATAGAGGCTGAGCTATACATATAGCCAGAAGAGGGGTTCCTATTTCCTTTTTAACCCTCAGCATATAAAGAGGGTCATGATTTCTCTAGGTAAGGTTGTTTCATTGATTTTGCTTGTCTTTTTTTCATTATTTTTTATTCGTAATTAAATGCACAGAGGTAGCTATGCCAAGTCTACTGTTACAGATAATTGCTATAGGCATATTCCCAGAATGGATGAGCTTCTGAGCAATCTGTCATTGGTCCCCAGCCTAATACCTTCCTTCTAAAAGAGGGATTCTTCTGGGGCAACCAACAAGAACAACCTGTCTGAGAATAGGAAGACCACTGGAAGTATCTGAAGAGCCTGACACACATTTTGCTCTCAAACAGAGTTATTAAGGACAAACTTCCAAAATGGTTATTATTATACGAATATTATCAGGGCACTTTTTCCATCATTAGCTGATTTGTCTGGGATCACTCCAGCAGCAGTATGGCAGTCCATAACTCTTCGTTTCAATTTTTCAGATCATGGTCTTGTATAGAAACAAAGTCAAGGCACAATGATTAGGTTTTTGGAAGTATTTTGAATTCAAGACAATGATCTTTTTCCAGGATGTTGGTTGCAGACCTGATCATCAAGTGAGCATTATTAGTCAGAAACTCTACTATCAGGAGCATGTTAACAGATGTACAGGATGGTTTTGAAGTAAAACCAAGTGGTTATCACAGAATTAAAATGTTGTTGTTCTTGGAATTCTGCTTTCATCATACCAGTAAAATTTTCTGGTCATATCAGCCCAAGTAATGCTTCTGCAGGCTTTGTGTTCTTGTAGAGATTTCAGTTGTAATTTTCCACTTCTGTAGCTGATAAAGAACAGGTTTTATGGGGTTCAATAATAGTACTAGGAAAAGAAGGAACACAACCAATAGAAAGCTTTAGAACAATGGGTCACCCAAGATGTTCTTATTTTGCTATATCTTTATGTTCACAAGAAGATAAATACTCACAGTTACATGGTGTGGCAAAAGCCAGATTAAGAATTTCATGCTTATTTCAGATTAATTCTATAGTCTGTCCTCTTTTTCATCTCAAAACAGAAAATCTGCTTTGCAGATTCTCTGTATATGCAAACCCAAGATAGGTGTTTGCATAGTTCCTCTTGTATTTGTCTGTGTTTTTTCCATTTCTCATTTTTCTCACTGAAAAATCTGTGTGTTACTAACCTGCACTTAAAGTATGGTTGACTGTCTCACAGAAGACTGTTAAAGCACTCACCTGCTTTCTTGGAACAGACATTCATGGTGAATTCTTGCAAGGAGTAGACCATGCAAGAGGTTTGGCAAGTAGACTTACTCTGTTGCCTGGAGCAACGTCCACAGACTAGATAACATGCTAAACCAATGAAAAATAATCTTTAGATATCTGGAAGAATGGTAATGAATGAGTTTATAAGAAAATGAGTGAAGACTTAACGGAAGAACACGACGCATATTGTATCTTTCCCAATGTTAAACACCATTGCCCATCATTATTTCTGTCCTGCAAGTGAATAGATCATATCCTTGGAATTTGGTTCTGTTCCTACAACATTAGAAAACCTTGCAAGTATTTGTCACATCTCCTGTCTTATCAATCCATTTCCCAATGACTGTGATCCTCAAGTTAATTTTTATTCAAAATGGGGAGATTTTCCTGAGGAGAATCAATACTACATTTTTCATTCGAACAAGTTAATCTAATCTCAGTTGTCACTCGAATTATTCCTTATAGTAAATTGAGGTTATTTCTCCTTTCTGAAGCAGAAAGAAAAATAATCTTAGTTGCCGTGGCTACAAGAAGACAAATATCTGCGTCTTCAAATAGTGAGACTCATCTGTTGGTTGGTTTATTCAGTTCTTTATAAATCATTTGTCTGGTGCATTTTCTCTCTGTTATCAGATGTCTTCTTGCTTTAATGAACTGGCTGGGTAACATTGTTTGTTAGTAAAATGGAGTAAATCAGCATTTTATTTGAAGCAGTAGTGTAATTTTGGAGTGAATCCCTTAAGCATCTCCCCTTACTATTTGTTAATGCTTTTTGGTACACGTCAACTATGTTCTTCTTGAAAGAATTTACCCAGAACTTCTGCTTCAGGTGTGTGTCAAATGCTCACCAGCTCTTAAAAGGATCTGAACCAACAATTCATCACTTCTCTTAAAACCATATGGTAATCAATTCAACTGGTCCAGGCCAAAGTAAAACAAATACATAGTGTAGCTGCAGGAACTTCATTAGCAGCTGCTTTGGTGTTTTTATCTGCTTCTTCTGCTCTGAACTATGTGCTGATGTAGACATAGCCTACATCATTTTAAACATCCTGTTTCTGACTATGGAGACACTTTGCTCCAGTCTTGCTGTAATAAATCTTAGAAAATTGTCTTAAAGTAAAACGAGGAAACTATCCATGCATACCTGTAGAGTAGATTTTTCCTCAAATCCAGAGGTCACACAAACTTTGGAAACAAATGAGTTATCCAGAACAAAGGTGAAAATCGGCATTCAATAATTTTTTTTTATTGCCCTAAAATAGGTTGTCCTCTGTCTTCTTTTTGGCAAAATTCTTGTATTTTCTTTGAGTTATGTCTAACACAATCTGAAGTTTTAAGAACAAAGAATAATGGACTATAATTTTCCTGATTTCAGAAGTTAGGTCAAAATGTAAAGTGGAATAAATCCCTGCTGTTATAAATTCACAGGTATGAGTCTGCCTCAAGGTGCACTATCTCTAATCTTTACACTTTCTAGGGAGACAGAGAGGTGAAGGAGCAATTTCAAATTTTTTATTGTGCTCTAAGTGTTTTTTTTCTAAGACTAATCTTGAAATTAAAGTATATATGATGTTACTTTTTACATCATCCAGGATTGTTTTCAATTTGATGTGGTTCTCCTACATGATAGAGGAACATCCTTTTAACAATTCATCTCAGAGAGCAGCTTTGATAGTATTTGAATCTTCTCTATCTTTAGAAAGTATACATTTCAATAGAAAGTATTTGTCCTTAGAAATGATAAAAGTATAAAGTCAATAGAAAGTATACATTTCATTAGTGGGTACCTCTTATGTAAAGATCTGTCTCTCCTTTTCCTTTTTCCTTTTCCTTTTCCTTTTCCTTTTCCTTTTCCTTTTCCTTTTCCTTTTCCTTTTCCGAGTGCTTTTTTATAAAGCTGTGTCCACATACCTGGGCTGCAGCTATGTCAGGAGAAAGGTCACCTCTTACAGGCTATCTGGAGCTATTTATCACCTCTTCTCTGGTGGACATGTTGTTCTTCCGGTCTGCTAGCTAAGGGGTTCATGTGAACCTGCCTGCCAAAATGGCAGGAGAAAATAGGTAGAAAAGACCTACTGTGAAAATCTTATTTTGATGGGTACAGGTCCAGAAGTGGTTTGTCCTGACAGTCAATCTGACAGAGGCCCTAACTTCTTAGCCAGAGTGATAGGGCTATCTAGGGATTGTAATCAAATTGTACAGTGTATCTTCATCTGAAAAAGTACCTGTGAACACAGCTTGACACACATAACCAGTGTATTATAGATAATAAAGATTTGTCTGTTACGAGAAAAAAGCATGAAGCTAAATTTCTAACACTTAAAGCTACAAGTCTATTTAGAATGCAACTCTGAATAGATTTTCTAGAAATAGACACAAACCTAGTTCCTGATGAAATATTGACTTACCAAGTTCTAACAGTATTGTTGCAAACTTAAGGGAGATTGCTTGCGAAGTTAAATTAATGGTTGAAGTTTCACCGGAATTTACTAGGAAAAGTAAATGTACTTAACATGTGTACTTGAACATTTCTGTTAAGCTTGAATGGTTTCTGTACAACTTATTAGATGACTACAGAACCCAATTAGACTGCAGCTTCACCCCGATATCTAATATATTATGTTCAGTTTTTTTTTAATTGACTGGTCACTGGAAGTAAATATTTGGTCCTTTCAAAAAAAGATTTAACTATTATAGTTTTGACATACAAGGTAATGAGAAAATCACTGTAGAGCCAGTATGGATTAAATGTCATTGGTTAAACTAACGATACAGAGAAAACAAATGAAGCAGTGGTTCCTAAATTAGAACTACATCATCTTCTAAGAAGTCATTGTTTATGCCAATATCTCCAGGTGTCAGCTGAATTATTAATGCAAAATCATTCTTTCACAATAGCAGCATCTGGCAGATACTCTCACTGCTTCTAAGAAGACTGAGTTTATGAAAGTGATGTCAGCGCAGGAAGCTTTTCTTATTTTTCTTCTGTATCTATTCAGTAATTTATTTAATTAAAACAATGCTTTTCTAGAATTGACTTTTTTTTAAGGCTAGTAAGGAGCTGTGTTATAACACCTTGAGTAAAAGGAGGTGAGTGTGCTACTGTTAGTGATTACTAGCACAGAGCATTTTGGACTACTGTATTTCTTATGTAAATGGAGTAAATATTGGTATATAATGGAACGACAAAAACAAAAGATACTGGAAAACTAAGAACAGCTGAAAGAAGTGTAAAATTACTAAAACCATTTAGGAGAGATTTAAATTAATTAGGAACATTTTGATTTGAAAAAGGAGTTCTGAGAAACTGAGTTTACTTAATCATAGCATTAAGAACACCTATAGGTTTACTCAGGTTTTAAATGCTTTATGGAGATTAGGAATTCTAGTAAGTGGTTGTAATTTTTAAAGATACTAGGTCCCTGTAGCATATCTAGAAAGCCTTATCTAGGTGGTATGTGTTGAAATTGTAAAATATAAAAACTGCTCCTAACTTACATACAATTTTTGAGTAAAACTCTTGAAGTCAGTGAATTAATTCAAATGGGACCAAAGAGTTTCCAGAAGGAAACCAATTATATTTAACCTCAACCTAAGTGGTTACATTGCTTACAGTAATAAATAATCTCTCTTGCACTTTTATTTTTAACTGCTTAAAATAATCCAATTATTTTTTCCAATGTTACATTTAGAATTTATCACCTGTGATACTGGAATTGTATTTTGTCAGGAAATGTTTCTCATGATAGCTCATCCATGTTTTGGATTTTGCACACAGTGCACTCATCTAAGCAAATCATCAATAACTAGTCACTTTCCTCAGCTGTGATATATTTCCCATCTCCAGTTGTACTGAAATGAGCCGCAACCACTATAATGTATGTGTAGTTATTGTTACTGTCTGTATTTTTCTACCTTCATCAAATAAATGTTTTCAGTGATAGTTGTTTTTACTTCTAAAAGGCAAATTTTATTATTATAACTTCTATTTACTTGCAGTTCCAGAAATCTCAGAAATGCATTATAGGATTTTATTGCCTATTTATTCTTCCAACTCTTCAAATTTATTAAACTAATTTCTAGACCAACAGTAGAAATTAGGACTCTTTGTAAGTCATATCAAATAACAGAGTGTTCTAATTTATCAAAAAGCCTTTCTTTCTAACAATGTATTAAAATAAAACTTCCTAACACAAGGTGGAAATATACAGTAAGCTATTTGTATTTGCATGTATGTGTCTGAACACACAAACACACATAAAGCACTTTTGGGGATCTCAGCTCAAAAGTACATATTATCATTTTTGAACAAAATTATTGTATCCCAATTATATCTTAATTTACAATATGACAGAAAATATACTTATTTTTAATAAGGGTAACTAAAAAGTTACTTTGTCTATGAAGTTAATCTTGAATCTATTATTAAAAAAGTTTTGCTTAGCATTACTCTTACAAAGCAGTGAAGAAATATAGTCATATGTATCTGGGAAAAAGTGGGGAATAAATTAAGAGTGGGTATATTGAACCCACTAACCATATCTTAGTATTTTAAATGCCTAGCCATGAGCTAATATTGACATATTACAAGAAATACTCTGACCAAACTGCTGTGTATGTATTTATAGGGTTTTTCAAGGAATTTTCCTGTCACTATTGTAAATTTGATAGTTAACCTTTCCTATTAGACGCATTTTTTGTTTCTTTATTTATTGTTGTTTTTTCAACTAGTAGATGTGAAAATTTAAACATCAATGAGTTTCAGATAATCTGATTCTTGTTTCCTTAATACTAAATAAACAAGTTTCTCTCTCTAGGAACTTATAAGTAGAGATTAGAGAAAAAAAAAAGGTGGAATGGGAAAATAGGAGTGGTGTGAATACAAAAGACAAAACGTAGGAAGATTGTAAAAATAAAGTTATTTTACAAGTTTGATGTGAAGCTAGGTAAATCACTCTGAGACATATTTCAAATGTTGAATTCCATGAGCAATTTCTTCCTGATTGTGAAAATTTGTTTCCATTGTAACTGGGGAGTGTTTGGTTCATTACCATGCTTAATTCTGAAATTGAAAATCACAGTCAAAATATTTACTAGAGAGTAAATTTTAAATCTACAATTAAAACATGAAACTTGTGAGCAATATCTCATCAAGATAAAATTTTGTCTTAAAGTTTATATGGAGAGCAATAATGTATTTCATTAATAATAAATGTAAGCAAATTTGGCCATGAATATTAAACTAAATGCCTGAAAGCATACACCAGGCTCTTTTTGATGATGTTCAAGAGGAAGCAGTTGTGAGGAGCCAACTGTCCCACATTGCTGTACTCTACTTTTTGTCGTCTTAAACATCTGATCCTGACTCCTGTTGGAGACATTCACTGAATTAGATCCCAAGCCTAACTGAAGATAACAAATTAAGATGTTATATTGTTTTTAGTATTTTAAATATATGCATGTGAATAATGGCAAAGCACCTCCTCAGTATGTTTTTTGTTCCTTCATACTTCAATATTTTGCTGCGTAGTTTGAAGACAAGAAAATATGTATTGACTAGTTATTACATCAGAAATGAGCCATTCTAGCAATGACAGATAGAATATCATTTGTCAGCATTGCTTCTATACATGTTTGCTAGTTTGGATCCTCAGCAATACTTGGAAGTCCACTGCAAAATGTGCCAATTAAAGCTGGATTCCAGCTATGGAAATGCTACAACTAGGAATACCATCTTTGCCTATAAATTTGCATGATGTCTCATGAGTTGACATCAAAGACTTTTATCCGGTTTGATTACTTTGAAGAATCCTGGGTTTTATACAGAGTAAAATAACACTTATAAAAATATACTCTATCTGCTCTGAATTTTTTTTGCATCATAGACATGAATTTAAATGACTTCAAAATATCTTTAGACAAAATGTAGAAGGGTTTGTGTGTACAGAGAAGATAGTCTCCTGTGAATGCATTTGTATTATATTGTATCTATTTACATAATAATATTAATACATATAATATTATGTATCTATATATATATCATACGTATATCTGTATATATATATATACCTAATAGTATATATACATTTAATATTATGTATCTTTTTATATAATGCCTCAAAATCATCTTTTTTCCCTTTCATTTATTTCTAGATTCATAGTCAGTACCCAACAGAGTTTGAGTTCAATCAGTATTATTTGAAGTTTCTCGCTTTTCATCACATATCAAATCGATTTAAAACATTTCTTCTGGATTCAGACTATGAAAGACTAGAACATGGTAGGTGTGATGTTTGTTTATTGCATATTGTATCTGTTATCCTTGTTTTTCTCTTCAATATTTGGTCTACAAAAATTTGCCTAGTTTGAGATGGTTCAGTAGTTGCATGGTGATGATCTAATGAATTTCAGTTCAGTAATATGAAGCGAAATATAGGTGATTAATGTAGAGTTTTCTGAAAGAATGAATCCTGAGACATGCCCCTGATTGGACTAAGAGAAGGTAAAAGAAAGTAGTGCCATTCCTCAATTTATGTTTGTTTTTTTGTGGTTTTTTTTTGTTTGTTTGTTTGTTTTTAGCAATTTATCCACTTGGTTCAGTTATCCCTATTAAAATTCCTTGTTTTAATGGAAACAAAGTCCTTGACAATCCTTCAGAGAGCGCATGACATTTGAGGAGAAGTAGACCTTTTCCATCTGCTGTCTCTGACTCCTTTCTCTTGCGCTCTCTTCGGTGTTTCTATTCTTTTATTTTTTTTTATTTTTTTTTTACTCCCTGCACATATCATATCCAAGCTCACTGGTTCCAACCAAGGCCTTATCTGCCCTCACAGCCCTCTTATTAAGACTTTACAACCACAGGTGGGGCTGTTCTTGGAGCTTGTTCACTAAGCACAATGCTTAAGTGCTCTGAATTACACTGCTTTGTGGGGTGTTTCTCATGGCATATGGTCAATTTTAATCCTTTTCTTAAAATCTATAGTAACCGTGAAACAGATTAAACTTGAGCAGCCATTTTATTTCAACAAGAAAAATTTATTTCCATTATTTACCTTGGTTTGAACAAAACATTGGAGTTGATTAACTCCTGTCTTTCCTTCCAACTTGTATTTTTACATGGTTCTACAGTGTGTTAATTTGCTTTTTTTTTTTTAAAATCGTGATTGTTTATATACTGTAGTTATACTTTAAAATACCACCTGATGCAATATAAAATCCTGTTTCCAGTAGTCTGGCGTAATTGTATGTCCTTCCAAAGTCACTTCAGATAGCACAAATCTATGGCTAACTATTTACAGTAGCCTGATCTGTTTTGCCTGAAATGAGTTGGCAAATAACTCCATGTGCAGCCGGCCCAGCAGGTAGGAAGGGCTGATAACATCTCACTGAATGGGGCAGAATCAGTTAGCAGGGCTTTGGTAATCTGTTGAAGCAGCATAGCTGGACGCAGAAAGAGAGGTTCATAAATGCACTCAAGTATTTTAGTAAAATTCAGAAGAGTATAATATAATGCTATTGAATGTTTTTCGTACAAAAGTGGCATTTTGCCAATTTGTGGTGGAATGGCAGTTACAAAGCACAGCAGTTGTTTCATCAAATACAGTCTCTTACAGCAATGGCATCTGATGGTAGATTTTACTACGCATTTAGTTAGTGACATTTCGTTTGGCTATGCTTCAGTGTTTGTTACATCTTATCATAAGCTATCTTTTTATTGCTATTGTTTTCTCTAGGGACATTGTTTGAAGATAAAGGAGATAAACATGCCAAAAAAGGAATTTGTATTTGGGAATGTATTGAAAAAATGCACAAAAGGAGCCCTGTTTTTTTCAATTACCTCTTTGCTCCTACTGAAATAGAGGTACGTTTTTTTAAAAAGAAAAAACAGGTAATTTGTTATTTTGAGTGATACCCTATGTTTTGATACCTTATTTTTTCTCAGCTGAATTAAGCATTTGGCAGACAAAGTTGACCCTCACTGATTGATTGCTATAATGTCTCACAGGCTTAAATTCTCAGTCATCCCAGTTATGGAAGTTTCATGTAAAGGGCCAATTCTGTAACATGTTTATATGTACCACTGAGGAAAACAAGGTTACTTGTTTGATTTCATTCATTTATATGACTAATTATCAAAATGATCTTAAAATTTGTGCAGGTATTAAAAAAACAAAAACACAGTTATGGGAAAATGAGTTTACAATATGTTCCAGTCACAGTGGGATACATTTCATAATGATTTGATTGAATATTATCTATATCACTGTCTAATATGATAATACGTACGCTCACTAGATTTGACTGCATCTTAAATAATTAGATAAAATTGGCAATACACTCACCATCATAGAGTTTTGCAATAGTCAGGGAAGAAGCAGTCAAGACATCTCAGGAACTACATGAAAAGGGTGCTGCTCACACTGTAGGTCTGGTGACAAGGCTGGTTTAAGATGATCCAGCCTTCCCCTGCCCTGCAGATGTTCACTGATGTGCTGCTATCTCCTACTTTGCTAGTAAGCTTCACCTTGATAAATCATTTGTTTTCATGTCTGTCCACTGCTGGTGTCCAGAAAACATAATGACAGAACAGTCTCCACTGTTTTGGAAGTCTTGTTGCCAACGATACTTTTGTTGATGATTCGTGGTCTTCTGTTTTTCTCAAGCTTTTTCACCACATTGTATGTAAGCGTATGTAATACCTGGCATTCAAATCAATAATATAAACTGACCTCATTTAAAAATAAATAAAAATTAATTATTTTCTTTAAGATGTTCTTGGCAGTCAACAGTGAAGACCACCTCAACCCATGTACATACCACATACACACCTTTACTGACTAAAATAAGTAGTGGTACAAGAGAGAGGAGGGAGAGAGAGAACCATAATGTTATGCTGAATGGATAGGAAATTCTTCACCTGTCTCTTTCAGAGAGACATCTACATGTATTTTCTGTGTTAGAATCATCACTGTGATGAAGTTGGAGGTTGATAGGCATCTTGCTCACTGTATGTTCTATTTTACTGTAAGCAATAGTCTGCTTAGTAAGCAGTTAAGATTTGCTTTCGGTATTTTGATAATATTTTCTTTCTCTTTTTTTGAACAAACTATTTTTCCTCATGTGAAACGGTGTCATAGTAGCAGAATAAGTGATTGTGACTGAACATCGCTCTT
This sequence comes from Anas platyrhynchos, assembly GCF_047663525.1. Lineage (NCBI taxonomy): Eukaryota > Metazoa > Chordata > Aves > Anseriformes > Anatidae > Anas > Anas platyrhynchos. Next base: position 63,290,640 of record NC_092591.1, on the reverse strand, counting down.
CAGGTGTTGAAATTGCCCATTGAACTGGGGCATTAATTCCCATAAAGAAAGATATATCAAACTGAGAGCATTACCTTTTTTTATAAAAAGGAAAAAAGAAAAAAAAAGTATGTCTTTAATACAAAGTCTTCTGGTTTTAACTACTTTGAAAGCTTTACAATCTTTGGCTGCTTTCCTCATATTATTGTGGTTATTCCAAGTGCTTGGCCACCTAAGTTATACAACCTTTCTCCTTTCTCTGATGGTCTTGTTTTTTTTGCTGAGGAAAGTTGAATGGTGACTGCTATTGAGTACCTTTTGTATCTTTAACAGGGGGGGGCACAAAGACCGTAAGGGTAGCAAATGTGTATGCTGATTTGGAGTTCATAGTAAGCATTTGTTTTAGTGGAAGGATAAATAGGAGCAGTATATTTCTGAAGCTAGTATTACTTTTACTTCTTGATCTGAGCCATATCCCAGGATCTTGCTGTGGAAGTTATCAAACTACAATATTACTCACCCAATGCAAAATACTGCTAAATTTTGAATAATATAGAAAATGTAGGTATGGCATTTTTCAGTCTGAAACTCAAAGGCTTGCTTTCTCTCATTATAATAAAACTTTCTTTCAAATAGGCATTGAAACCAAATGTAAGTATGTCCAGCCTCAAAAAGTGGGATTACTATGTAGAAGAGATTTTGGCTACGGGTCCTTCTTATGATTGGACCATGGTGACTGCAAAATGCAGTGCTTTAGAGGAAGCTGAACAAACGGATGGTTCAGTCTCTCAAACTAAGAGGAAAATAGTATGGCCATGTTATGATGATGTTAAAAAACTACAACCTGATGCCATCAGCAGCCTTTTAAATGTAAGTACATATGTTACATAGAAAAATAAGTTATTTTATATTTAGGAAATTTATATTTACTTTTTATTTATGTTATTAACCTATTATTAAAAGGATCATGATAGCTGGTCAAAACAGGTATTTAGTAAAACTGACTTAGTTTTTGGGGAGGAGGGGATTGATCTTGGGAAGTGATAGTTGGTCTAGGAATCTTTTTTTTTTTTTTCTGGGGAGACACTTCAATAGCAATTGATAACTTTGGGAAAGACAGTAATGGATGCATTTTTTCACTGTTTTTCTGAAACAAAAAGTCAGGTAGACCTCTTGGTTGCCTTTTACAAGAAATGTACAAACTGTTCTTTTAATTGGTACAAATAATGAATCTATCTTTCCTGTCTCGTTTCTATCAATTTGAAGTATGTGTATGGTAAAGATTTCTGAAGAGATCATTAAAACAGAGTCCAACAGATGTTGATTTAGTTGAGAGGCAAATACACAAAGATAGCACATAGCATCCTGGCCCAAATTTCTCAGTAAAGATTTCTATTATTTCTATTAGTATATTTATTTTTACTAGGACCTAACTCATACTCTTAGATGCTTCAGAATATTTTGGCATATGAAATAGATGCTTGACTTGAGCTTTTTCTTATTTGGGCCCAGGTAGCCTGCTTAGGTTTTCTTCTTTCTTCATTAGAAAATGAAAAAGGATCACATTTAACATGGTAATTGTTGTAGTTATTTAGAATGATTGAGCACCTATATTTTCTTCAATTTTATTGTTTGATTGTAATTAACTAGTGGTCCTAATGTTTAGGCTATCATCTGGATTAATAGCTCAGAAAAAATGGCAGTTTTGATTTCCTGGAGCTATTGTTTGTAGCCACATGTATGTTCAGATATATACACCATATACCTTTTTTTTTTGGGGGGGGGAGGGAGGAACTTTTTTTTTTTTTTTAATTATTTTCAGACTTCACTTTATATTAGAGATAGTATTATGAAGCCTAATACAGCAATTCTTGGAAGTGGGATATGCTTTGGGTCCCTGAAATTGAAGATGATTTTTAACAAAATCTTAAGGCAGGAAGCTTATGAATGGATTGGAATCTTTAAGGATAGACTTGCTTTTGCCAGAGAGGTAGCTCCATTCAGGAACACTTCTGGAATCTCTTTTGGTCAATTCCATTCAATCATAATTGATCAAAAAGACGAAAAATGACCAATTTTAAAAAATAAAATTCAGCTATGAAATTCCCCTGGACTCAAAAGAGGATAGCCAGAACTGCTCAGATCTTATAACTTCACAACTGCAAACAGCCTAACAATCTCTCAGCAGGGGATCTCATATCAGGGATTCTTTCACCAAAAAAAATAAGAAGGAAAAAAAAAAAAGAGAGCTTTTGTTTCAGGTAACTGGAGGCCAGAACTACATTAGGAATATAGTAACAGTGTTCTGCATTTCTTCCTGGGGTAAATGCCAAACTTATCCTATCCACAACTGTGAGAAACTGCCATATAACAGGGAAATTAGCCATATTATAGCCCAAAGATATGTGGGTCAGATTTTATAGAGTTTAAATGTTATTTGTGAATTAGATTATAGTAATAAAAGATAGCAATGGAGAGGAACATTTGGAAGACTAGGAAGGGGTTATATAAAGGTTATGAAAATACTCTCCTAAGTTTAAAAAGCAAAGTGAGCTTTCTTTTAAAACAAGTTGTTAGTTTAGGGCTATTGCTGATGTAGGAGAAAGCCCTCTCTTTAATCATAAATCCATTGAGAATGTGTTGGTATCCAAAAATGCTTGAGCTGAGACCATATTCAGCAACGGCAAACTATTAGGGAAGGATGATTCTCACTTTGTTTGTAATGATAAGACCTAATAGATTCATTCTAAAGACATTTTTTTTAATTGAAGACAAGATAATACTCTTCAGGATGTAAATCTGGAACAAAGAAGTTAAGTGTTTCAATTCACAATATTCCGTGGTGCTTTTCTGCAGGAAGCAAAAGGCGTAACATTTTAGCAGTAATGTTCTAACGTGTTTTGGTTACAGAACAATCCACCTTTAACCAGATGTGTGGTGGTTCAATAGTTTCCATAAATCTTCATTCTTATGAGTTTTAGGAAGTTAACTAATCTGAAAACTTCATTCACTTAATTCTAAATTAAGCCTTTTGAACATTGTAGATGATAAGGTGCATTTTAAAATACAAATTTTTGTGTAAAACTTCTCAATTCACTTCCCACTGTTCTTTGGCATGAGTAAGCTGTGATACAGTATAAATGATCTAAGCGGTCTGAGTAATGTTCAACAAAGGGAAGTGCAGAGTCCTGCACCTTGGGAGGAAAAATCCCATGCACCAGTATATGCCGGGGGGCCACCACCCAAAGAGTCATAGAGTCATAGAATGGTTTGGGTTGGAGGGGACCTTAAAGACCATCCAGTTTCAACCCCCCTGCCATGGGCAGAGATACATGTACCTTCCACTAGACCAGGTTGCACAAAGCCCCATCCAGCCTTGCCTTGAACACCTCCAGGGATGGGGCATCCACAGCTTCTCTTGGCAACCTGTTCTAGGGCCTCACCACCCTCTGTACAGAATTTCTTCCCTATATCTATCTAAACATACCTTCTTTTAGTTTAAAAGCTGATCGTCCCCAACTCTCTCAGCCTTTCTTCATAGGAGAGTTGCTCCAGCACTCTGATCGTCCTAGTGGCCCTTCTTCTGGACTTGATCTAGTAAGTCCAAGTCCTTCTTGTGTTGGGAGCCCCAGAACTGAACGCAGTACTCCACATGGTGTCTCAGAAGAGCAGAGTATAGGGGGAGAATCACCTCCCTAGACCTGTTGGTCATTCTTCTTTTGATGCAGCTGGAAAAACAGCTTTGCAGAAAAGGCTCTGGGGGTCCATAGTGGATGTCTAATTGCATCAATCGTATGCTTTAATCAAGGGCAATGTGCCTTTGCCACAAAGACTAATGGTATCCTGGGGTGTGTTAGGCAAAGTGTTGCCAGTCAGTCACCAGGTGATTTTTCTTTTCTACTCAGTCCTAGTAAGGCTACACCTGAAGTACTATGTCCACTTCTGGGCTTCTCAGTATAAGAGAGATAGGGGCATACTGGAGAGAGTGCAATGAAGGGCCGGAAAGGCGCTGAAGGGACTGGAGCGTCTCAGCTGGGAGGGAAAGCTGAGAGAGCTGGACTGTTCAGCCTGAAGAAGAGAAAGCCCAGGGGGTGGGCAATGATGGCTCTCATCGGTGTGTATAAATGCTGCTGGGGAGGGTACAAAGAGGACGAAATCAGTGGTGCACAGTGCCAGGACAGAGCTGTTCCATCTGAACATCAGGGAGCCCTCCTCTACTGTGGGGGTGATGGAGCACCAGCACAGGTTGCTCAGAGAGGTGGTGGAGTCTCCCCCCTTAGACATATTCAAAAGCCATCTGGACAGGGTGCTGGACAGCTGGCTTGAGCTCAAGGACCAGATGACCTCCAGAGGTCCCTTCCCACCTCAAGTATTCTGTGATTCTGTGAAATTTTCTTTCAAGTAAATGCAGCTATTCATACTGCAATGCACTCATGTAAGAAAAAAATCTGATGTTTTCTGTAGAATTTAAAACTGAAGGAGCGAGAGTAAATCTTAGTGATTTATTGTCATGTAGGTTTTTTACAGAGAGTTTATTAAGAGAGAATTTATTCCTAACTTTTCAAGATATATATAGGAGATTGTTGAAAGTTTTTCATTTTAAATTCTGGAAGCATTACTCATTGTGGAGCCAAAAAAGAAGGAATGTGACCCAGTTGCTAAGTAACGAGTTTCAGTTATATCCAGACTCTGCAGAGAAAGACTTGTATTTAGAATTCAAGACTGGGGCAGAAAGAGAATTATCAAATTAAAACCTGATGATCTTTTAGCACTAAAGGGTTTGTCTCCTTTTAATGCAATTGGGGAAGCTGTTTATATAAAAAGTATGTGGTAAATATATTCAGTCCTATGTATCCCCTCAGGAAACATTTTACACTCAGCATTTTGAAAGAGGAACAAGTAATCTAGAGAAGCCTTTAGTCTGGCTTGTGTTCGCCATTCCTTGTTTTTGTATCTGTCAATGAAGATATTCCAAACAAAGCTGTTCTAGTTTTGGCAGGAAGAAAGTATATATTCAGTGTATATGCATCTTTTCAACTAGCTTCAGTATTTTAAACTTCTGGTTTGATTCTTGATGTTCAGCCAGGTCTCTTATATTTGGCCTTACTTTCGAGTTCTCTAATTTACCTTCAGCAAGGAAGAATCTAAAAATGTATCGTTGCTGTCAGACTCTTTCTTACAGTTTTTTTTGTTTGTTTGTTTGTTTGTTTTGTTTTTGTTGTGTTTTTTTTTGGTGTTGTGTTCCAAATTTAGTTCAGCAGTTAATTTTCTGGGAAAAATGTTTTCTTACCTTAAAATTGTAGTCATTTTCTGAAAGTCTCAATCAGCAATGATTTCCTGTCATTGTAATATACCTATAGCAGTTGGAGAATATGATGAAAGCTACATTAATCATGTGGCATAGTGGAAATAAATAATTTCAGGGTCCTAGTGTCTCTTCTCTCACAATAAATGTCTAGGGCTTTAATTTGCTTTTATATAGCATGGGAATTCTCTGCCCTGTGGCAATTCTTGTGCCATCATCAATTCTTTATTGGATTTGCAAAACTGAGTTTTTAATTTGATTTCATTAAGAATCAGATTTTCTTAACAATATAGTTGTTGAATGTCAAAATGTGAAAAGGAAGGATGGCAAGAATATGGACCAAATATCAAAGTAATGACAAATGCATTGATGAATGTTATATTTAATCTGGTTCGCAAGTAAACATAAACTAATGAAATTGTGTCTTTTTACTTAACTGTGCACACACTGTCTTATTAGCAGGAAATAACCCTAATGGAGGTTATCAACACAGGTCATATTCCCAAGTTCCACAACAAGAACATGTTGTTACAGTTTGGCATCCAAATGGAATAAATCTTTCTGTTTCATTTCCTTCTTTTATTATAACTTTGTGTCATATTTTATAAACCAGTGTAAATGTTAATATTGGCAATGTGCAATGTTGGTGTCACAACACAGAATTTGCTCTTTGTAAATATTTTTATAAAATATATCCTATCGTTATCTCTATCATGTTTCTATTATGGCAGTTGATGCTGACTATTGTGTGTTCAAGAGAACTGGAAGAGAATTGAAAGAATAATGTCTCCTTCAGCCTGTGACATTCAAGAAGAATGATATGGCTGATGCTATACTTGGTTGCCTCTGACTCCTGAGTCTGGCTGTTACCTGTTTATAGCTGGTTTGACAGAGGTTCTTGTCCTTTACTGGGCAACATGGCCTTGAAGTTCTCTGTGTAAAAATATTGACGAGAAAATTACTGTGTTAATGTAATTGTCAGGAAGTGAACAGGTAGACATGTTTATCCTTAAGAAAACCCTTGGTTTTTGTTTCAGGAAATAGAAAGGTTGGAAAGTAAATTAAATCAGAATCCAGAAAGATGGCAGCTTTTGTGGGAAAGGGTCAAAATGAATCTAAAGGATGACACCAGACAAGACAATGTAAGTAGCAAAAGAGCTTGTCCAACAGAATAATAATTTCATTCCTGCTATATAGGTTACCTGGGACACTGACAAAATCACTGTATTTCTTGGAGTAAAATACTGCTTTTGAAAAATGAATATGCTATTCTAACCCAGGATACTGGCTCAGTATTTCCTTCTGCATGTAGAAGAACTATTTATGTTTGTGCCTTTTATCTAATTGCTTCTCATCAGTATATTGAGGCATACAGACAAAATGCGCATGAGCATTTTACTAATATACAATTATATGATCTTATATTATTAAAGATTCACTGTCTGATTCTTCAAGTGCAAAAAACTCAGTTCCTTAAATTAGCCAAAAGGAAATCACATAGGTTCAGGGATGAGTGAAGATATTTCCGTGTCTAAATGGAATTTTGGAATTGTTGAATCTAGTAAAGGCAGGAACTGTTCATGCTGTGTTTACAGTTCATGACTATTGTAAAATGAGTAGCTGACCGCACAGATACTTTCTAAGTTGAAGGCTGGCTCTTTGCTGTCTACATGTCTACATGGAAGTTTGTTAGATAATGATTTTGAGGAGCTTTCTCCATAAACTTGGCATAATGTGTTACCAGTTCAAAACTGTGCCTAGCTCTTCAGCTTCACAAACTTGTTCACGTTTGCCAGCCTCCATGAAGCGGTAAGTCATCAGAACTACTTTGTTTTTTTGTCCTTTGCTCTCAAGAAAGCAATATGCTTTATGTCTATCATAGTCATTCAGTTTGACTTTATACCCTAGATAAATCCAAGATGAAAAAAGTTTTATCCTAGCAAAGCAGGGGATTAAGACTTTTATTGAATAATTGGAAGCAGAAAAGAAAATGCAAGTATAAATATACCTGACATCAGTCTCCTGTCCTGGTTGTTATTTAAGGATTCTCAGATAAATGCAATAGCTATGGGTCAGCCCCAAAGAACTCCATCTCTAGGATGTTGTTCTGAAGATTAAGGCCAAGTTCAGGCCACATCTTCCTCCAGATTATTGAGGTTCTACTAAAGTGATTTGTATCTATAAGTAGCTCTTGGAAATTGCATTATTTTTTTTCTTTCTTACTAGTGAATTTAAGGGAAATTATTGTATCCAAATGTCTGACTAGTTCTAGATGCTCTTGAAGAAAGCAAGGGAGATACTGTTCAAGCTTATGTCACTGACTTAATATGAATATACAAGATTTTTCTGAAATATTGATTTATCACACAATGTGAATGCTTCTGCTTAAGAAATGCAGTGAATTGCCATTTCTCTGACTCTTGTTTTTGGAGACATCACCGACTTGTGCTATGATGGTGTGGTTTTCTTATCTCATGATAACTCACAACTTAGACATTGTACCAAGTTTTATTTGTATAATGTTGAAAAAATCTCAAAATACAAGACAGCTCAGTTTCTACAAAGGTCAGAGTTACCAAAAAATTTTACTGAGCAAGGTGGTATGTATCTCCCCCATCCACTTGTCACTTGAAAGGTTCGGCCTGTCACAGTGAACAGTGATTTTGTTCTGTATGTTGCTACATACATTTCACATTTAGAAAACAGTAAACTGTAGATCAAGCCATAAAATGCTGTTGCGGATCTGCTGAACATTTACCATAATAAAGATGGTTAAGCATTTTACCTCCTCAAAAAAAAATCCAAGTTCTGTTGCTGTTCAAATACCTGCATGTTTGTTTTAGCAAATCCTTGACAAGTGTCTACGTAACTTACCAAGGTGCTTGCGCTTATTGTCAAAGTACTAGTAGAATTAAAGCCAAAAAATCACTGTCAGAATGTCCATGGATGTGTGCAAAGCTGAGGTCTGAAATAGCACAATTATGCCAGAATTAAATTTGATGAAATGCTCTCTTAAAGAGTGCACTTCAGCTAATGTTATATATCTGTCTGTCCTCTTAAGACTTCTCTTGCACTGTGTAGTATGAATGTCTGCAGCGAATATACACACTAGGGTCTAATTAATCAGGGCTAACGACTAGAAAGGTGTGTAAAAATGAAATATTAATGAAACTTTAGTTCAAGGTGAGTTTAGTAATAGACTAGCTACAGTTCTGCTATTCAAGTTTTTTTAAGTGCAAATTATTAACTACATACATTACCAGAAAGAGTTGTGGCTTGTTACATTTATTAGAAATAACTTTATGGTTTGTTTTTCTCTTGCAATGTTTCTAATGTTTTAGTTCAGCAAGCAGTCACATTTCCCAGTTGTAAACTTGTCTAGATCATTTAACCTTTTTTCTTTCATTTTATTCTTTCTTAGCTTCGGAGACATCCTTCTGGCTCCTCAGGGATGATGTCAGCTAATCTACATTCCTATCAGAAGAGGTCTTTGTTGGAAATACCTGACAATGGGCTGGGTGAGGAACAGAGTGCAAGCATCTCTCCCTCCAATGGAGTAGATAGAAGAGCAACTACACTATACAATCATTTCACATCAAAGAATGATGAAAATAGGTAAACTGAATAATCAGAATATTTATCAACCTTGTATTAGAATGGTACAGGTATCTTCCTTTGGGAAGAAAAATAAATAAATTTTCATATACAGATTTCTCAGTCTTCCTCTTCATATGCCAAGCAAAGTGTAGCTGCATATTTAACACATCCAAAATACTGAAACAGTTAGTGTTTACCAGCGTATCACAGTTACCAATATCTAAACTGGTCTATAGTTTAAAACTGTTGTTTTACTACAGTAAAAGGAGTGTTTGAATATCTTTTAGTCATTTTAGGCTTTATATATCACCACTATACACATTCTGGAATTGTGTAATTTGTGTTTTCTGTATCTTCTAGATCTTTTGAAGGTACGCTATATAAAAGAGGAGCTTTGCTGAAAGGTTGGAAGCCTCGCTGGTTTGTGCTCGATGTGACAAAACACCAGGTAAAACCTTTTCCGTTAATGGATTTTTTATGACTACTTTGCTGAAATTTTATTTAGTGAGTTTGTGTAGGTTAATTTTACAAGTAATGATTATTTTCAGAAGCAATGTGTGTATTACATTAAATATACCATAAGTCTATGTGTGTCCTGTGTGGCTTATAAATTGGCTGATAAATATTCTGAATGGACAGAGCTCGGGGATGTGGAGCTTCTTGTTTGTTTGTTTTTTAAACAGTTACAACTATTTAGCATATAATCATAAAAAAAACATCCTGGATAAGAAGGCATGCATCATTATTAGTGCCTGCTTTATAGCTCAGGAAGAAAAGCCTGGTAGTGCTTCAGGACATTTTCTGGACATAGTGTTACAGAAGCAATAAAAGCAATTTTTAAGCACTTTTAATTCTAACAAACCATTACTCGATTAAGTGCTGAGCATAATCTGGCCTTTAGTTACCAAAAGAACCAAAAAATCTCTGAAATGGAGAGTTAGAAAAGTTATAAGATAATTTTTTGAGTGCAGTTAGGATGCTGAGAGCTAATATGATAGAAAGTTTAATTCAGACACTCATTAAAACCATAGTAGGCACTGCATGCTCATGAAGCGTGCATTTTACATCCTCTTTGTTCCTCAAGTACTTTTTCATGATCATTTTTCTTTGCAAATGGAAGGACATTATATACTCTGGATTTCTACTAATTGCTTTAATAGAAAAAATAATTTACATCACTTGGCATGTTCAGTGATTTTCCAGAATTGGTATGACAGTATTTTCAAAGCTAGAGAATAGGATCACCTATCTCTCTGAGATCAGTTTGAATTTTGTAAACTACTTAAAGTGAGTTAGAATTACACCCCAGAATTTTCTCTCTAGAAGTCCTTAAATGCCAAGTTCCTGATTGAACAATAATTTGGGGTATGTAAGATTATTTTAGATTAGTCTTAGTGAGGTAAATTTAATAGCAAAATTATTCAAAAATATTCTGACAAATCATTGTACAGCAAGGAGCACTAAAAACAAGACATCTGTTAAACTGAACATTTTACCCTATTTACCAAATATGCCAGAATTCAGCAGTGGAAATTTGTGATCTAATTAATTAATGTTGGTTGATTGAGAAGTAACCTTAATTGAGTCAAATGTTCCACACAGTATGGGTTGTTTAAATAATCTCTGAGATGTGTGCATGCTTGTGATTGACACATGTCAAAAAATATGCAATATAAATAAGTCATTTTTTTAAGATTCTAATTAAAGATCTCTGGATTAGTGTGGTAATATGCTAACAAATGTTCTTGTTATAGTTATTCTGTAGTTATTCTTCCTGATACACAGGTGAAAAGACTCATTTTGCAGAAAAAAACATAACTTCTAAATTTTTTGTATAAACAAATATCCTCCTAGTATCACAGATGTGCAGAAGTAAGAGTAATCTGCAGTATGCAGCAGATACTGGTCGATTGTTGTTGGAACTTGCTGCAAGGGTTTGCTTTACTATTATGCGCTGGTTTATGGGATTTTTTTTAAGCAAATACCAGATTTTATCATCTGAAACTATTTGCATATCAAAGCTCAGTTTATGATGTGGTTAACATTCATATCAAAGTATCTTTGAAAGGGAAAGAAAAAAAAAAGGCAAGCTTCATTCAACCACTAAGTGTAGTATAGGAAAATGTGAGTTTTCTATGTAGTTTATAATTATCTAAAATCATACTTTTTTTTGCTGATCACTTTAAATTCTTGAAATACAGAGAATATGTGTTTTGTTAACTCTTTGGTGGAGTAATGTTCGTGCTTTAGCTTCATGGTAATGAACAGGGAAGAGATGGTTCCTGTTAGAAAAACTGGTAAGGAATGCAGACTCCTAAAGACTAAGTTCTGCTGTCATCCTTCATGCATCCTCTACCCAGACAGAATGCTTGACTTTTTGAAGCTTCTCTGCTCTGAAATTCTCATGACAAAACGCTCCTCCCTCAGTTCAGTTCTGCACAGGAGTGGATAATGGAGATGTTGCCATTACCCAGAGAAGTCAAATACAGGACTGACCAGTTAAGGGCTACTGCCAGTCCTACCGGTTTGTATATACCAGACCTATGGTTTTATCTTAGAAATTGCCCATATCTGATGTCTTCAGGTCTTAATAACATTTTCCCTCCCATTCTCACCACCAAGCCCTCAAGCTGTATCCAGGAAAAGTGAAGAAAAAGTAAAAGGTCCAATTAATAGCATATTTAGATTTATTTTTATTTCTTATGTCATCTAGTTACGATACTATGACTCTGGTGAAGATACAAGCTGTAAAGGACACATCGACCTTGCAGAAGTAGAAACAGTGATTCCTGCTTCTCCAACTATTGGAGCCCCAAAACATGCAAGTGAAAAAGCATTTTTTGATGTAAGTATAACTAGTCTTGATTTTTATCTGAAACTCTTCTCGGTGTGTTTAACTTACTACTTTAATTTCTGCTGGAAGATGTGAGCTAGGAGGGAGCTGTCATGCCAATTCACAACAAGAAGTTTTTACACAGCTAACTGGTCCTCGTTCCCAATAGCAGAAAATAAAAAAGTGGTACATTCAGACCCATTTTTTAGGTTATTACAGTTTAAAGTAAAATTTGCAAGTTTCTTTTTCTGTTCTGCATTTTGACTTTTCATGTTCTTATTTTTCTTTTGCAGTTGAAGACAAACAAACGTGTGTATAATTTTTGTGCCCAGGATGCACAGAGTGCTCAACAATGGATGGATAGGATCCAGAGCTGCATTTCAGATGCTTAGAAATTAATAACATTCCATAATCAAGACATGGTTAAAGCACCTCTTCTTATAAGAAGATATGTTCTGAAATGTTGTTGACGGACAACAAGCCTTTCTTACATTTCAGCCATAAACATTCTTAATATGCTGAAGTTCCTATACTGTTCAATAATGATAACCGCTGTTATTGCTCTTTTTTTTCCTCTGCAGGGAGCACTTCGAAAAATAATCCATCTATCCTTAATTTTCACTTTCTTCAGTACAATTCCTAGCTATAACAGTGAGCCATATTTGCACTATTTTCTAATCCCAGTTTTCTCATTTCAGAGTTACTCTGATAGGAAACCTGTCCAAAGAAGGTTGCAGAAAGTTTCCCTCCAGCAGAAAGTCTGTTTTCACCTTATTTATATTTAAACAGAAGATTCCTATTTCCAAGCTAGTCATTAATGAGGGAACATGTCTACAATTCCTAAAAATAATCAAACAAAGCTTATAAGTCCAGTGACATATATATCAGATTGCCAATGTTTAGGCAGTTGGTATTTTTTTAAGACAAAAAGTGAAATTGCCTGATAACAAATTTTCAAGTGTCTTCTCAGTATGCAGGCCAGTCTCTAATCTTGTGCTCTACAGAGTGCTTCAGCAACGTTGTTACGGTATTTCAAGTTCTAGGGATTATTTGAAGATCATAGCACTTTCTTTTTTAGATTCTGTTTGCTATTATGATGGAATAAATGAGAGGAACTGGCTGACTCTGTCCAGGAGAAACAGAAAACAACAAACTAGGAATTCAGTAGAAGGAAGATCTCTTAAGTGTGAGTTGTATATGTTAATTTATACGCTGTTCTGCTCACTGTAAAATAAAAAAATAACAAACATGATGATGCACTAAACAGTGAAGCGAGCACTTGCACTGAAATCTTTAAAATACTCACATTTTGAATGACAGAGGTAAGTTATTTATAGCAGAACAATACTAGCTAGTTAACAACATTTACAGATATCAAATATGTACATAATCGGGTTTGATGTGTTGTGATTTGATACTTTTAAAATATTTTTTGCACATAAATTGTAAGACTTTATAGATTTTTACATTTGATAAAATTGTGTTTGTTCAGCTTAAAATCTTGGAAAAATGTTTTTAATAACCCCAAATTATTAGAAATTTTACAGTCTACAAATAGTGATGATATAGAGTAGAATCTGTAGGTAATTAAGCCATTGTTTTTATTTTGAAATGTTAATATGTTGAATAGCACACTAATATTACGAAAGGTTTGTATATATGATTCAGTATTTTCTCATTTTTCCAGACATTCTGCTTATAATTTAATGTCAGCCTAACCAAACTGACTATGCTTAATAAGATTTATCAGTTATTAAATTGTTGGGTTTTTTTATAACTAATGTATTTTGTCAGAAATGAATATAAATATCTCACTTCACATACACAATAGGAAATGCAGCTGTTTTTAATGCATTTGAAATTTCAAAACAAGAAAATGAAGGATTTTTCTAGCATTTTTCAATTGACAAATTTCCACCTGTGACAATGGTGTTTGCACATTTGTATGTTACTTTGTATATGAAGTACTTTTATATGTACTTTGTAAAATACTGATCCCGCCCTTAGGTTATATAAAAATTTACATACCACCTCTTATTTTGTAACTAGTTCATTTTAACTCTTGTATGTTATGTGATATATGTATGCTAACCATCTTGTAATAAATACACTTCTTTAGTAAAACCCTTCCTTTTACTGTAAAAATGAAATAAGCAAGAGCCACATGTTGAAGTATTTCCACAGACACAAGACAAATCCTTACTTACTCTGTATTAAGAATACTGTGGTCTTTTGTATCCATATATATACCCTTACAAAAAAGTTGCACGTGAGCATCCTTAACTCAAATACTTCTTAACAGTAACACTAAAGAAATCAGAGTTTAAAGCAAAGTTACCATTCTAACAAGTCTCAATGTATGGCCTTTACTAAAAGGCTAAATACATAATGCTCATTCTAAGTTGTTGAATAATTATGTTAAATATAACAAAAAAAAAAAATCCTATATGGTGTCACAACATAGAACAGCCACATTCTTTCTTCCTTAAGCATATCTTGCTCATTTATCTCATCTTATGCATGTGATCTAGTTCATAAGAAATATAAGAAATGACAAGATCTTTCATGAGAATGTGCATCTAAATTGAATTCCTGAGTGTAGTGTGAGATAGCAGAGTTACAATGGAAAGGGAACGTGTGATGGAGGTAGGGGACCTGTGACAATTCTTAGATGCTGTGGTGCTTAGACGGTAAGGTTTTCATATTGAGCTTGGAATGAATGCTAATATAGCCTTAAATGTTGATCTCAATTTTTAGTGTCTGTATTGATGGAAAATGGACTTGAGCAACTTAACTTAAAATATCCAAATAAAAGCTGAAACAAGATATGTGATATTTGTGTTGTTTATCTAAGGAATATACAAAGGAATGGTAGACATAAGCTCTTGGTGTGAAAACAGAGTTGGTAGTGTCGCTGATTGTCTCTTCTATGCAAACTTAAGATTCAAACAGAGACTTACAGAAAATACGGAGAAGTCAGAGTAGCATAAGCTACACAGTTTGTCAGCCTGTTTTCAGTTGTGGCAACAGAAGTAGATAAATAGGAGTAGAGAACTTGCTTGGTAAAAATGGTATGTGAAAGGGGATCCATCTTCATATTCTGTGAAAAATTTCTAGGAGAAGAAATCCATCCAGGAGTTGGGGATGAGGTAAACATGTGCTTCCTCTATTGTGTCATATCACTATTTCCATACTGTATATCCTAAGTTTCCTACTGTAGAAAAGAGAGAATATTATCAGGGGCTTTACATAAGGGAAGAAGATTTCTTGCCTTTCTGTGTTGTGAGTAACACAATGTGCATTTTGTAGGTGATGGGATGAACTGAGTTTAAGCTTTGAAGAGTTGTTACAGACATACTATACTAGCCATTTCTTCTTACACATAAGTATTTTCTATTTAAGTCTTTACTTTTTATGGAACTTCAGAATTAGTATACTAAATAATACGTAGCGTGCCACATGTGTGGGTCACAGGTTATGTAATAACATACAAACAGCTAGCAGACCCACGAACAAATGTTCAAAATTTTGTATCACATCCCACACACATTATTTGTATCTGATACTTTGTGAACTGCAGACATAACAAAAATGTTGTGATCTTGTCCAAATACTGTAATTTTGCTTTTTCATCCTGTAATATTCTTGGAGTATGCCTAAGTGGCTGCACCACATTTCTCATTTTTCATATTTGTGATCATCCAAATACTTTGTCTGTTCATGATTATCCTGTGGTTGCTTTGGGGAGTCAGAAAACTGAAATGAATCCACCAGTTCCCCACTTATGCAGAAGTTCATGCTAAGTATCACTGTTGCACCTATTTTCTGATTTTTTGTCTGCATTATGTTAGTACCTTGCCAGATTTTGGCTACTGTGCAAGCCAAGGGCAGTATTAGCATTCATATTCTCATTTAGAAATTTTTTCTTTGTCTTTTTTCACATGCAGCAAGTTTTTCTTAATTGACTGTCAAATACGGATGCTCCAAATTCGCTGTCGTTTGCTTACTCTTCCAGCTAGACTCTTAAAGGGATGGATTACTAATATGAAGAATGCTGATAAGAATTGTTTTTGTGAGTTTTTTTGTATAGTACAAAGCCTCTGAAGACTGATTTTACCTATTGTTATTCTGCAGTAAACCTTTTTGGTTTAAGCTGATAGGACTTTTCACCCAGAGGGACTCTTCAGTTCTTTATTTTTAGTCCTCTACCCTTTAAGATTGTCTGTAAGAGCAAATCAGTTAAATGTAATGGACTATGTCTACCACCTTTATCCAGAATCACACTCCAGAAATTAAAACTCAGATACTGTTAGAAGGGTTAGAAAGATTCCTTTCTTAGCACTGATAGTTAGAGAAGTTTCTCTCCTTCAACGAATGTGGCAGAAAACAAGACTGCCTGTGCAAAGTTGAAGGCACTGAACACTGATGTCATTTCTGGTTTACAACTATAAAATTTTTCTGGTCATTTCTGGTTTACAACTATATATTTCTGGTTTACAGACAACTATAAAATAAACACATCATTTAATGCATTGAGAGTGGCATAATGTTCACCTGAGTCATTCCTGAGAAGATGAAGCCTTTGTTAAACTAAGATACTTGGTTTCATATGTGGACTCCATTTGCTACTTATGGAAAGTTCTCAAAATCTAAGGTTGGAACAGAAGGTAAAAGCTGATGATTTTGATGTTGTTGTTTATACCTTGATTTCTATGCAGACCCTACAAACCAGGAGATGTGCTGTTGGCAGCTGAATTAAAATTCCAGATCACTAGTCACACCTAGCTAAAATACTGTCCTGTTTATTTATTTTTTTCATGCTGGTCTGATCTGATTGTTCTCTGCTTCTATAAAATACTGCTTGTTATCAACATCCAGCGTGAAATTACACTGTGTCCAGTTTCAGTTCGCACCATCTAATCCAAGATTCTCTTCAAATTTTGCACATACATGAGCAGGAAATGCTAGTAGTGCTAGTGAGTTCAAAATTATATTCACATTCAATATCTCTAGTAAGTGCAAAATGGTAACTCATAAATTTGTGGATAAGTATATGAATTAAGTTCAATATAGTAGGTGATAGTACAAATAAAATCGCTCTCATGTTTAAATATTTATAGGTTTGACTTCTTTTTATGTTGGCATGTTTTTGTGCCACTTATCCTAACTTCTTTTTTGTATCAAAAATACTTACATTATTTAGTATAAAGCATTCGAATCTTTGTAGTATTTTATGCACGCAAATGATTTAGGACTGGAATTTTGAGTAAAAATGTTGGAGGGTTAGCAACAAAATTATCATTGAATACGGATGAAGTTGGACAGCCTGTTTTACTGATATGCCTGTAAGATGTTATTCTTTATGATACCCCTTTTATGATTTCAGGTTTTTTAAGGTTTTTACTTCGAATATCCATCTCGCTGCTAGTGTACCCTGGATTAGTCTTTGTAGCTCTTTGTAGTCCTTGTAGTCTTTCTAATTGCTTTTAAATTAAATGAAATTAAGTTCAAAAGTCTTTTCCGCTTTCCTTACTTTGTTCAAAATAAATTGTTTCCTTCTTCTTTAGAACTGTCTTCTAGGAAAAAAAAAAAAAAAAAAAAAAAGTTAAAATTATCTTAGCTTCTTCCACTTCAGGCTCCTGACTCAAAGGAAAATTTGCAGTCAGTCTTCTCTGGTGTGACTGTGTAGCAATGCCTGAAAACCTGGAAAATATCTCATCAAGTGATAATGAACCAGAGCCAGGAACAAATTGAGGAGTTAGTTATGGTATGTAAAATCATGTCATTGACCACTATTACATATTTTATATATTTTAACAGTGTCAAGACAGGCTGAAGGTCATACTACAGTCTCACTGTATCACTGTATCACTGTGTTGCTACAGCAGACACTGCAGCAAAAACAGACAATTGTTTTTAAACCTAAAATATCTAAGATTTGTATCCTCTTTTTCCTGCAGAATTATTCTCTGTAATGACACAAATCTCTATGTAGAAAACACTTTTTTATCAACTATTATTACAGTTGTTAAAATCACACAGCTGATCAAATACTGACACTCATTACAAATTTCTCAGCCTTGGAATAAAAAACAAACATATCCCTATGATACTGAATGTTTTTCTAATTCAAAGAATACATCTCACAGACTTATGTCATGTTAGCAGATTTTCCATTTTTGCCATCAAAACCAAGTGCTGCTGTCCATAAGGCCACATATAACTTAGCAACTTACTGTGGAGTACCACAGATGTTTTACCTGTAGTCAGAAAGGCATCAGTTTAAAAACTGATTTTTTTTTCCTGTATATTTAAAAATATTTCTTTCCTGTCCTAGGTAAACTGCATGTTACATTATGATTTTTCAAATATTTCCTGAAAACGCAGTTCTGTGCAAATTCTCCACTTTTTTGTTTCTTAGACCAGGGAGGTCAAGACCTCTCAGACATCATAATTTCGCAGTGAGACATGCATTTTTTCTTTGTTTCACATTAAATTAATGTAGTGCTTTCAATAAGGATAGCATTCCTTTTTGATGGTATCTCAAGAGAACTTGGTAACTGTTTAGAAAAATAAGTATGTGCAACCAAAGCAGACAAGGATTGTTCAGTTTATCTTAGGATTCCAGTCCATTGTTTTCTATTAATTTTCATTATCACTCTGAGTCACATGAAAGTGTGGTAAGGCCTTCAGTGACGCTTGAAATTACAAGTAAATGTGTAATTTCACATGGTATTTCAATTATTCACATGTGGTATTTCAGGAACATGGCTATGACTGGTCTGTAGTGGAAGTTAGATTTTAGGTTAACCTTTGTATATATTCTCACCAAGTCTGGATGAAAGGAGATTATGAAGGCTGTAGAAATCAAAATGTAGAGGCACAGGGGCAAAGCAAGCCCTGGCTGGTATTTAGTGCCAAACACAGTGAGGAGCAGATGCTAATGTAAAACGGATCAAAATAGCACATGTAAAAAGCAGTTTAGTGCTGGTTTGTCTGTTGGACAGATGATGAGAGAAAAAGGGAGGTGACAGAGCAGAGTGTAAGAAAGCTCATACTTGGAGATGGGAAGAAGTGCAGGTAAGCAGGCTGTAGAACTGGGTCCCATAAACCTGCATCTCCAAATTGTAGTAAATGAAATCTTCCAGCCTTCTTTACCTTAATCTGAACAGTTGCGTTATCTGTTCACCAAAATCTCCCTTTATGCTTGTCTCACTCCTTGGTTGATGCCTCTGACCTTTACTTGTCTGATTGTATCTAAATTTAGATGATAAATTTTTGAGAAGCAGAGATTGGTGTTAACTTGTTCCCTAGAGGTGTCTAGAATATTTCCAGGTACTATAATGTTATTAAAGACAAAAGGGGAAAAATCTTTATTTTTCAAAGTGCTCTGAAACTAGGGGCTAACTCAAGTTGTTATACGTATATTTGGGAATTTTGGAGCACGGGGGAACAGTGTTGGTGATTGAGTTTGGTCTGGCATAAGGGATAAGGAGCCACTTAAAACTGGGATCTGAGCCTGGATTTCAGACACTCTCAGTGTTTGACATATGATTATCACTCTTTGGAACTAGATGAACAGCACTGAGGAAAGAGGTTAACATGAAGCCAGCATCAAGTGAGCTGAACCCCAGGCATTGAAAATACCATTGCTAATACTGCTGTAAGTGTATTTCCAGTAGAACATCACAGCTTTGTTTATCAGAAGCAGACTCAGCCAAATTATTATCAGCTGCTGGAGATGGGTGCAAAGGATGCACTGTCAAGTCTCTACTTCAATTCCCAAATTTGGGCCATTCTTTCCATGATGTAACAAACATACTTCTGTGTTAGGTGGATGTTCTCAAATGTGAAATAATTAATTATACATTTTTTTTTATTATTACAAGATATAATAAGTAGAATATGGATGCCTTTGGTTTAATGCTTAAATAATTGCTTTGTCTGTTGTGTTACTCAAAACAATCTGGTTACAAGTTTTCTTGCCCTCTCATCAGTGTAGCTGAGCATGAACTACTGCTGGGAACAGCACAGAATGTGAAATTGGCTAGTGGGCTTACCAAAAATTGCTAGCCCGTTGCAGTGTAAGGTAATTGTTGTAAATATTATTTTGAGCTAGTATATAATTAATAGTTTCCTGCAACAATGAGAGAATTCATAGTGGTTTATTTGAAGTATGCATAGCACACCTAAAATTAAATCTTTGGTGCATATACTGAATGTTTTCGAAACCAGAAATTGTGCAGCCAACATTGAATTGATTTAATTGCTGCTGGATTGGAAAAAAAATAAAGTCAACATAGTCTAATTTTTTTCTTAAATTTGGAATTCTGAATTTTTAAATAAAAATTGTAGGCCTTTGTGAGAGGGAATATATAAATATAACACATGCATAATAAAAAATGCATAAAGTAGATCCTAAAACTGTTAGCTCTTGCCTTGTTACACCAGGTAGTGTTAAATGAGGAGAGGGACAGAGTAGCAAGGTGATTTAGAGCTGGCAGGACAGCAGCTAGGAAAAAGAAGAAAATGGAAAATTGTTTTCTACATAGAAAATTTAGAAAATGCTCTTATGTTGCTTGGTTTTGCACAGGCTAGCAGAGAACTTAGAAGAGTGAAAGATTAAAAATCTCAAGCCCAGTATAGACAGAAATTGCAGTATTTTTATCTAGGTTTGACTTGCTTGTTTGAATTGTGCTGCAGGAGCATGGAAAACCTTTCTTTTGAAGGAAAAGACTGGAGGACAAACAGTGATGGAAAAACGTGTGATTTATGTTAATTTTAACATTTTAGTAGATGTTATTTGAATTAATACTTTGTTTCTCTGCAAGGGAAAAGAGGATTGTCATGAGGACAACAGATTATTAAAACTCTTGCCAGAAATACATTCTGAATGGATGAAATGACAGCTTGTGCACCAGAGGAGTTGCCCAGATGGTGGCCCAGAACAACTGTTAATATGCAACACAATACAACTGCCTGAGTGTTGGAAATGGTTAACCACCATGAAAGCGTCTGCAGCTGTAAATGGCGCTGGCCAGCTGAGGGCAGGGACTGGCTGCTGGTTGTGCTTGGCAGCAGTGCAGGGGGACTGCTGGCCTCCACAAAGATTGTTAGAAGCCTGGAACTGAACAAACAGTGAAAGAGAAACCCACTTAATGCATTCTGAAACACACTCCTCATGCCCAGTGGGGTTTACCCCTGCTTGTTCTGAAGCCTTCTCAGAAACAAGTGACCCTGTGGCCAGCCCAGGTGTGCCTCATGTACAGTCCAGCTGGGGCGGCACACCCTAATGAGCGTGGCACCTGTGCCGGTAGCTGGGGCAGGGCTGCTGTAGACAAAGAAAGGACAGCAGTGGTGGCTGTGTCTGTGACTCTGCACTTGTTCCTGCCTTGGCATCAGAAAGGTGAGAGACCCTGAAAGGAGCAGGCCTTCGTATGTTGCTGGATGAGTCTGCCTCACGTGCAGCAGAACTGCTCTGAACCTTGACTGAAAAACAGGTAGGAGCTGCTGTGTGTGGCATGTAACACCATGCTCTGAACGTCGTGTTAGCCATGAGGGTTTCCAAAGTATAAGCTGGGGCCATACAGGCTTTGGAGGGCAGTGTTAGAAGTTTTGATATGACGATGATATAATTCCTAGAAGTACTGTCCTCTAGAAACTGCTAAAACAGGAAGGGCCTTTGAACAGTAATAGTTTGGCATGTAGTGATTGTTAATGTGGTATTTCAGGAACATGGTGTTGGTTTGCTTGAGGTTACGTTCTGTTCTGGATGATTTGTCTGCAATCCATGTTGGGAAGATATTCTGAGATGCCTTTTGTGTCAAAGGACCTACTATCTGAAATGAAGGAACTCTCCAGTGATTTTTGTGTGTGTGTGCATGCGTATGTGCTGTTTGGCATGTCACGTCCAGCTGGCTTTGTAGAGAGTTTTAAAGAAACAATACGTGATGTGAGACTCAAATGCCATGATCCAGGTAATGAAGTCAGCCCTGAGAAAGGAAGTTTCTACCTACTATTCAAATAGCTGTTCTAAGACTAGCTGCAGAACTTGGCAGGTTTAAGACATGTTGCACCACTACCAGTACATTTTATGCACAGTTATTAAAGACACGTGTGGATTCTGCATCCTGCTTAGGCTGCGTCTGTGTCAACTTTGAGGTAAATTCAAAATAGTTTTACCTTCCTTTAAGTGATAATAACTAGAGCTTTGCAAAGTTATAAGCAAAAACTGATCTATGCTATAGAAATAGAAGCAAGCCAAAAAGTGGCTGGGGCTGTTGTTAACTACATCGTTTCAGCTTTTGGCTACATTTGTACCTCTGTGCAAAAGAAGCACTGCAGAGTAACCAAATAAAAATTACACAAATGGGAGAAAATACGTACTGTTAGGTCACTTTCAGCATCCGATTTTCACATTACAATAGAATTTTTCTGTAACCAGTCCCAGCTCCCCAAAGCATTTTGTATAGATCAGAAATAGCTCTGAATCTAATTATGTCAACTATGTCAAAAATAAAATACCAAATCTTGCACATATGCTGAATGTGTTGAAATTATGCAGGATAAAAGAAAGTTTGGACGTTGTGTTAATGTGACAGAATATTTTGATGTTGTAATTTGCTTAAAAAGCATGTGTAAATAATTGCTGCAGGAAGGTGCAGTGAAGTCAGAGTGACTGTTCACAGATGCAAATGTTTCTGCCTCCCAACCAAAGATTACTGATTCATTTTGCAGTACAGTGTATTAGCAAGCATTGATAGATACTCAACTTTTTCCTGTTGTTAGCCATGTCTTCTCTAAAAATGTTCATGCTTCTGCCTTCTTGGAAAACATTTTTTCTTTTAATTGTTACCACTGCAAACAAGGAACCTCCTGTGCTCAGAGGAAGGGATAAGATGTTCCCATCCGTGTTGGTCCTGGGAGTAGTATACTTGCATGCTTTGCATTTCGTGCATTACATGTGGCACTGACGCGTATGATGTACCAACTGAGACAATAGCTAAGAAAGTAAATAGTAGAAAGTATCACCTGACTTAGTATATGACCAACTAAAGAAATTCCCTATAGGTTGCAAGTGAACTCTGTGGGTGACTGTCATATACATACATACCCCTTAACAGCTGGCTGTTCTGGGAGACAAGCAGTAAGGTGAAACCTGCAGTTAGCCATCTTCCTCTGTGCAGTGGGATAAGTGCATCATCTTAAACCCCTTTTTAAAGATCCCTCAGCTACTGTATTTTAATGATTGTAGCAATAGCTTCAGATAAGCCTACCATCTTAAACAAGAAGGATCTTTCTTTGCATTCCAGCAATACTTCTGGATGTAGCTGTCTCTCAGGAGGGATTGTTTGCTTTCCTCGTGGGCAATATTGTAGCCAACCAGAGCATTTCTCGGTGATTACATGAACATAAACAGCATATACTGGATATTACAGTACTCAGTTTGGCTTATACTTAACTTTCTGAATAGTATTGTCAACAATAAAAGTATTTGGAGTTCTCCATTTTCTTGGCACGCTGTTTGACAGGTCTGTTACTTTGTTGTCATAGGTAGCAAAATCCAGGAAAATGTGCAACTGAACAGATGTCCTATCTGTGGGACCAGGAAAAAGGTCTATTTTTAGTTTGTTTGCTTTTTTTTCTCTTGTTCCTGACCTCTTATTTTTGGGGTGAAATCATGGTCTGCTTAACTCTTTGGCAAAGCTTGCCCCAAGTTCAACTAAGCAGAGATTTCGTACTTCAGGAAGGTTATCATATCTGTTAAATTGAATTTGAGCTTTGGTAAAAAAGAAAGCAATACTTGCTATTATTATTCAAGTTGCTTTCCTTTTAGTAGCATACTTTGAAATCATGTCCTCTCTGGATCTACCATCATAATTTAAAAAAATACTGTGTTTTGGAAAAGGAACAAAAATAATATATGCTAATAACAATGGGATAAAGGAAAACTTTGGTTGGGTTTCCAAGTGACAACATAAATTGCTTCTAATTGTATGGATTTGTGATTTCACAACAGAAATGATGAGATAGTGTTTGTTGCAAGTAGTAATCAGGATGAATATATCATGCAGGAATTACTTTCCTGCAGATTCAGCCACTTTGATGTAGTTCTGCAGTAATGCAGCAACTATAGAAACTGGTTTGTATATCACATGCATTGTGTTCTGGTTATCTGTAAAGTATGTACAAAGCTTTTATGTTGAAACCTTCTGCCATCTTCAGTGCACGGCCAAAGGAGTGACCCTGAGATCTTGCTTAGGTGGGTTATGTTTACTATATTAAGCCCTTATTTAAAAAGACATAGCTCAAAATAGACTTGTAAAGTCAAAGAGATGAATAGCTTACAATGCAGCCTACAGATTTTTTTTTCTCAGTTTTCTCTAGAACTATTTATAAGTAAAACATATTCCTAAAAGATGTCAGATCGATGTTTGATGGAATGAGGTATATCAAATTCACCACCCAGTATGATCACCAACTGCCCCTTTGAGGAGCAGGAGTTAGACTTCACAATCTCCAACCTTTGGGATCTGCCTTCCCACCTCAGTCTTTTTGTGATTGTGACAACTTTCCTTGGGTGTAGAGGAATAAAAGGGCGCATGCTGTTTTCCTAAATTCAGACTTGCCTTGCTTCTAACTTCTAGTGGTTACTATGCTTTCTTCCAGCATGTTAGAAAGCCCTTTTCTACCTGCTGTTTTCTTCCCAGTATAGTATGCTGACATAGTAGTGGAAGTACATGTTTCTGAGGGTGCTTCTGCTATAAAGCAGTAATTCTAATAACTTTTTCTTCTGAACTACTGTCCTTCTCCAAATCTGGCCGTAGCCTGTTAATATTGCTGTCAGTGATATGGAACATTTTAAGATGGACAGCTCTTTTAATAGAAAAAGGAGATAAACTTAAGCAGGTGTATGTTTGCTCTTCAGGTCCCGTGCTGTGAGGTATCCACCTGGATATGTAATGCAACTCAGAAGCATCCTCATGTCCAGGATCCAGTGCAGGGCTGAACTTGATGGATCCATCTGGTAATTACAGACTAGCTAAACAGTTCGAATCCAATAAATTCTTTAAAAGCATAGAGAATTAAAGATCCAGTATTCTGGTTCAAGTCAGACTCTAGTGAAGCCATGTGATGTAACTTAGACCATTTTATGGTGAAGAAATTTAGTATTCCAAATATTCCAAAAAGCTAGTTAGCTTTTACGTAAGTTTGACAGTCTATGTAACGCGACATACGTCCTGTTCTAGCTTGGTTGTCAGCGTGGCTTGCCAGCAACATTTTTACTGTGGGAGTAAGATACGTAACACTTTAAAACGCAGTTTTGCCAATATCTCTCTGTCTCAGACCCTTTAGATGGAGACTTTTCATATGGTTTAGATTCACATACTGCTTTGTATTGGGCTTGGATTTGTATTGATCAGTCCTAGAGTCCTGCTTAATTCTTCTTGTCTATCCTTACAATGTGTCACAGACATAAAATTGCTATGGAAGGACACCACAAAAATGCTTCTGTCTTTGGCAGCTGTGCTTTGCGTGTCGGAAGCATTTATTTATTTCACATTTTTTTCCTTTTGAATAGCCATTATTTAGACTGCAGAAACAGTAGCAGTTCATCCTTTTAACTCTGGCTTTAATAAAGTTAAAACCATTGCTTCTGAAGGATATGAGGCTCTGTTGATTGGAAAAAAATTGGCAATTTTTGTGCACAAAGCAGCTCGTTCTTACACAGGGTAAAAAGCCTTGTTCGTTAAAAATTCTGTAAGACCTAGAGTTATGTCAGTTGCTGTAATTGCTATGAATTTATGCAGTAAGCAAGAATGCACCAGGTATAAGCAACTTGTTTTTTTTTGTTTTGTTCTGTTTGCTTGTTTTTCCCTACCTGTGCCCCCCTTGCTGACATACAGAGCAAAAAGGATCTTCCTGGTGTATATGAGCTCTACTAGCTAAAGCCTGAATTGGTTCTATAAGTGTGTTAAAACACTGAGCTTCACAACAACCCCAAGCAGCGCTACAGGCTGGGAGATGAGTGGTTGGAAAGCTGCCAGGCAGGGAAGGACCTGGCAGTATTGGTTGATAGGTGGCTGGATTATGAGCCAGCAGTGTGCTCAGGTGGCCAAGAAGGCCAACGGCATCCTGGCTTGTATCAGAAGCAGTGTGGCCAGCAGGGCTGGGGAAGTGATCGTCCCCCTGTACTCGGCTCTGGTGATGCCGCACCTCGAGTACTGTGTTCAGTTTTGGGCCCCTCGCTACAAGAAGGACATGGAGGTGCTTGAGTGAGTCCAGAGAAGGGCAACAATGCTGGTGAGGGGTCTGGAGAACAAGTCCTACGAGGAGCGGTTGAGGGAGCTGGGCTTGTTCAGCCTGGAGAAGAGGAGGCTCAGGGGCAACCTTATCACTCTCTACAGGTACCTTAAAGGAGGCTGTAGCGAGGTGGGGGTTGGTCTGTTCTCCCACGTGCCTGGTGACAGGACGAGGAGGAATGGGCTAAAGTTGCACCAGGGGAGGTTTAGGTTGGATCTTAGGAAGAACTTCTTTACCGAAAGGGTTGTTAGGCATTGGATCAGGATGCCCAGGGAGGTGGTGGAGTCACCACCCCTGGAGGTCTTTAAAAGACGTTTAGATGTGGAGCTTAGGGATATGGTTTAGTGGAGGGCTGGTTAGTGTTAGGTCAGAGGTTGGACTTGGTGGTCTTGGAGGTCTCTTCCAACCTAGATGGTTCTGTGATTCTGTCATTAACGTCTGTGAGATCACCTTTTTCTTCCTTCCTGTCCCCAGAAAAAGATCATATACTTTCACATGTGCTGAAAACTTAACTTTTTTTTTTTTAAGAAATTGTTATATTTGCATTAGAAGAAATACTGATGTTTTTGGTGTTTCCTTCATTTTACCAAAGACACAAATTCAAAGGCATCAAGTAAGCCTTAAAAATGATTTAAAAAAAATAAAATCCATAAAAGCATAGTTAAGTAATACAGTGTTAGTATTGGACTTCTGACATTTTTAGACTGCCCTTCAGAAACTTCAGCAAAATATTCAATCTCAAAAAATACTCAATCTCAATTTCATACTAGCAAATGATCTGCACTACATGCTCTTTGATAAAAAAGAGCATAATTTCTCACTTCATAATTATTAAAAAATAAAAATAAAAAATAGTTCTTACAAGGACTCAAAATAATTCCCATTTATCTTGCTTAAGTTTCCCATATATCTTCCCAGATGACAGCTATTTGTTTTTATGCCAGATTTTCAAGTAGCTATAAGATTGGATTCCAAAATGTCAGTGCCATTTTAGAATATATGTCAAATTTGGGGCAGGAGATAGGGATGGAGGGAGAAAGAACATAGTTTGATTTCAAAGTACTTTGCTATATTCACATGGTTTGGGACATACCTGAGATCATGTTTCATTAGCCTTTGGTAATAAATTGAGTTTAGTTCTACTGTTACAAATTATGCTGATCTAACCTTGTCTAGGTGATTTTTCTCCCTTAAGAACTTACTCCATCCCCCATATCCAAAGATTAAATACATTGTTATATTGGATATGGATATTTATTCTTCATCAGTGCCTTGTGAAATCTTTCACAATGTGGTTTATTTGGGAGCAAACCATCTGCACCTAATTCTGTTTCTTGTTTCCAATTTGTTCAGGAGCTGTTATTATAAATTATTCAATGTGAAAATGGTTAAAACATTGTAAAAGCTGATGACTTTGTCCTCTTTTTTGCCTTTTTCAGTAACCTCATTTAGTGAACAATGCTGCTTGCTGGGATATGTGAGTAGATGAAACTGTCTCTTTCTTCAGTGACTACCCAGACTGATTCCCGTAGTGTTCATGGCTGAGGTGGTGATAGTTAACAGCCTCTACCAGCCGGGCAGCTTCCTCTCTGTTCTCTGAGCAGCTGACACCTACC
The DNA here is from genome assembly GCF_047663525.1 of Anas platyrhynchos. Taxonomy (NCBI): domain Eukaryota; kingdom Metazoa; phylum Chordata; class Aves; order Anseriformes; family Anatidae; genus Anas; species Anas platyrhynchos. Next base: position 63,263,006 of record NC_092591.1, on the reverse strand, counting down.
CTGCCCAGAAGCAGGGTATTTATTTGGTTTTGTATGGATCCCTCCTATGGTAGGAGGGAAGAGCAAGCAAAACCTTAAGATGTACCATCTTTCTTTAAAACTATCCTTATTCTAGAAAATTATTCCAGAGTCATCTGGGAAGTTGTGGTTTAACCCGGCCGGCAGCTAAACACCAAACAGCCGTTTGCTCACCCTCTCCCCTCCCTCTCTGGGATGGGGGAGAGAAACGGGAAAGTGAAGCCTGTGAGTTGAGATAAAGACAGTTTATTAAGACAGGTAAATATTAATAACAATAATAATTATGATAGTACTACTAATAATAATGTGTAAAAAAAAAGTGATGCACAATGCAATTGCTCACCACCCACTGACTGATGCCCAACCTAACCCTGAGCGGCTGCCCCCCCCACCCCGGCCAGCCACCCCTATCTGTTGTTCAGCATGACCCCAGATGGGATGGAATACCCCTTTGGCCAGTTTGGGTCAGCTGTGCTGGGTCTGTCCCCTCCCAGCTCCTGCTGCACCCCCAGCCTGCCCGCTGGCAGGACAGAGCGAGAAGCTGAAACGTCCTTGGCTTGGTGTAAGCACTGCTCTGCAACAATTAAAACATCGGGGTGTTATCAGCACTCTTCTCATCCTAATCCAAAACATAGCACCCTACCAGCTACTAGGAGGAAAATTATCCCAACTGAAACCAGGACAGAAGTGAAGGAGTTTTTTCCTGTATCATACTCCAGTGCTTGTCCTCAAACCTAACATGCCTGGATATGCCTCATCAACTGTCACTGACTTTGAAGGCTACTAAGCAGTGGAGAAAAAGTTGTCAAATTAAACACACTGGTACAGGACTAAGTAGGCATCAGAGGGGAAGCTGTATGAAGTCTTCAGGCAGTATCTTTTTTGCTTTTGATTAATGTACAGTTCCATCCTGATCTCCTGAGCCATTTGTGCTCCTGATCTCACCTGCAATATCTGTTTGGGGCTCACTTGTATAGGTGCTGTAAGCCGGAGAAAGACCGCTCTTCTAAGTACGTACCAGCTATACGCAATGTATGCGATAGCTTCTCAAGAAGCTTACCTCATGTGGCAAGGCATTTTCAAGATGAACAGTTTAAAATCATGTATGCTCAATCCTCTTGTGAATTAGGACATGAGAGTATCGAGCAACATTGAGAAGCATGGAGACATCCTGAGGGAAACAATAGGTAGCTTAAGAGCTTTATTTTTCCACTTGTTCATGGAGAGGAGATAATGACAGTCATTCTGTAGTGTAGATACGTTGAATGGCTGAAGGTTTCCTTAATGCTAGAAAGTGATAAATCTTCTGGGAAAACTCTAATGAAAGTCTATTGATAGATTGAAGCATTTTATTCCACAAAATGCTACAAAAGGCGGTGTATGTGTTTGGGGGGGGGCAGGGGGACTGATAGTCTACAGGTTCCAACAGCGTAACTGTATGTTGCTATTACCCTGTTTCCTAACTAGGAGAATGCTGGACTCTGCCGCATAATTAATGAAACGTACATTTTCTATTATATAAAATACAGAAATGCCCTTTTATTTTTAGGACAGGAACTTGGATTAACTGTCTGCAAATTTCCTTTCAGAAAGTCCTGAGTGATTTCTAACCATGTGGTGATTTTCAAAAACATTGAGTACTGCAGTCTGAAATGCAGCTCTAGTACAGAGCTTACTTCTAGTGTTATTCCAGTATCTTTTCTCAAGGGTAAACCTCAGATATCATCATGTAGGTTATCGAACAAAAATGCTGTGACCGTATCAGCAGAGGGAAGTGCATGCTCTTCTGCTCTGTTTTTATTTATAGCTTGATAATGAATTTGGAATTGTATTTAGCTTTCCACGGAGCCACAGTTGTGAGAATAGATAGAAATGCAAATGTTCTTGTTGAAAGCAGCAGCGAGTAAGTTTTTTGCTTGTTAACTCAAATGGAACTTAATTATGCTGGACGTATATTTACTGCTGTTCTGAACTGAGGTCAGCAAGACCTGGCACTGTCAGAGTAGTTTTTGATTTGGTTACTACAAAATGATTTATATAGGTGAAAGAAAAACTTGTTTTTGTTTTGGGCCCTGGGCCTCTTGATACAATTTGATTAGTATCTTGAGAGCATAGTTCTTGGTATATTCGAAGTATTTAATTATAAATCTCCGTCCTTTACATTTCTGCAAACTATCTTGATAGATGAAAACTACTTACAAATATTTTCTTTTTAAGAGAGATTGCAATTGTGTATACCCTGGTTCTGTTCAAGTTCACTGTAGAGAAAGTTAGAAATGTGCGTCAGTTGGATCCAAACTTTTTCAAGTTTCAGGAATTCTCCTGAACACATCCAGGGCTTCGAGGGGAAAGAACTGTGAAGTTCAAGTTCAGACCCAAATGTTTGTAAAGAAAAGGCACAAGTTGTAAGCCCTGTCATAAACGCAGTGATGAGGGAGAGATGTCCAATTAGAGCTTCTTGAAGTTCACTGTTAATGATCACAATAGTTTATTGGACTGCATTAATGTGTATGTCACAAATCATCTTGAATCATGAAACTGACCATTTACTTCCAGGAAAGAAAGTTTATGGGGCAAAGCAGTCTTGTTTTTCCATATATCTTTTAACACCCAAGAATGTTGTGGCACATGCCTTGCAGCCTTTCTGCAGTAACAGGCCCAAGTCACAGTGAGCAGAAAGCACGGTCAGACTGTGCCCTTGATGAGGAAGCTGATCTTTTTGTTACACCATGGTTTGTCTAGACGAGCCCAAGCCTTGTACTCCGAGGGTGGCATTTTCCTTATTTATTTGTTCATTGTTTAACCCTGCATTTTTATGTGCTGGCTGCAAGTCAGTCATTGCTCAGCCAGCAGCTGTACTGACCAGTTTGAAGAGTCACTAAATTGAACTAAAATGTTAGTTTGTTTGTTTTTAGGCTTCCAAGGATTTCCAGCACTAAATCTGGAAAATGCATCTAATCCCACTGAAGCATTCTTCAGCTTTTTTGACATGAAGGATCGTGTGGTGGCCATTGTGATTTGTGTGCGGTGGTGGAGTCTCTGGGACACAAACCAGTGATTAGGAGCTGTGTGATTTGGGGGGAAAGGGGAGAGTTTGTTTGCAGTTTCTAGGTTAGAGAAGGAAGGCAGTTAAACTTCATATTAATGAACTGGCTAGAGGAAACAGACCCAAAATCCAAAAATCCTGCCAAATATTAACTTTTTGTTGATGGTAGAATTTGTTCAGTTTATACACCTGCTGCAGAAGTGCTTTTTTGTTGGAAGTTGGCTTATTTCCAGAGATGAATATAAGCCTCTGGGCAATAATAGAATAATAAAGAGAAACAAAAACAAAATTGCAAGCATCTGTCCATGATGATTTATTCACATTTTCATCCACATTGCAAGCAAATGTTTTGATTAATTGCTGTAAGTTTACTTCTCTTGTTTTCCTTAACATTTTTCTTTATTATTAGATTTACATCTTAATACAAAGTCTGCTATATATTTAGATACATTGTTATGCTTATAAAAATATAATCAGAAACAAAGATGAAATTCAAGATAGCTACTAAGATACAATAAATTAATGGTTATCAAATTTGTTTTCAGATCCCTAGTGCTTCTTAACTTTGAAAGGCAGAAAAACAAAATTTCACAAAAATTTTGTTTTTCTTGTCATAGATGGTAGTTTCTGTGATGCTAACAGGAAGGTTGATGATGGCAGAACTGAAATTGGGAGGAAAGGTGGGGGGGGCAAAAATACTTGTGATTTCTTAAAATGAAATGAAGGACATCTTCTGGCGTTGTACTATACCTTTCTGTCTATAAATGCGTTACACAATTTAATCTTCTGGCTCAAGAATGATCTTGCCAAATAAACCAAAGGGGGATTTGAGAACTTTGGTCCGATGCTGTAATTCCTTGTGAACTTAGACTCTGGCTGGTGCAGGAGAACTGGAAGGCTTCTGTGAAGAAGCAGATAGATCTCTTGCTAGGCTTTTTATTTATTTATTTTGAAGTGTTCTGAACTGGTGCATCCAGCTTGGGGCAGAAGCTAGGGAAAGTCTGAAGTGTTATTACCTGGAATCTTATGCGTTGTTTCCACAAAATTTATGCAGTTATATGTTTCATATACTGCAAGAAATATCAGCTGTTGGGTGTTTCTCTTTAGAAAAATGCTCAGCTCCTACCATCCTTTCTGATCTGCCCACTCTAAGAGCTTTCACGGTTGCTGATGTGAAAAAGAGCAGCTTTTTTCCTGAGGATCTGAAATGAGCAGCGTGACGCTTCCTTTTTTCTTCTCTCTTGCTGGGAAAGCGTAGCTGGCTATGGCTGCATGCACCAGCTCCTGCCCACTGTCTTTCCAAGGAGACCAGCCCCTGTTTGGCCCTCCTGATGTGCAGAGGGGACTGCAGAGGCAAGTTGCGTCCGGGCTTACCTTTGCTCTCGTGGACAAGCTAAGCAATTCTCCCCAACTGGTGTGATCCACCGGAAGTCGCTCTGATTTATTTAAATGAATAGCACATCTGACTCTCCTGTTTGCTGTCTGAAAAGCTGGATCTTATTTTCTGTGGCCTCACTCCTCCCTTCCACCCCCGCTCTCCCCTCCTTCCCCCAGAGGAGGACAGCGCTGCCATACGGCATAGCAATCCGCAGCGCTGGAAGTGGCCAGTTCAGGACAACTGGAAAGGAATTTGAGCCATTACTGGAATTCTAATCTCAGACTCTTCTAGAAAAGAGCTTAACAGCTTTTTGCTTGTCCTCTTGGGTCTGATGTTTGACAGGAAATGAGTTTGAAGGGTTCAGGAGCAGGTCACAAAACTCGCCTTGCTGCCAGCTGCTCTGCCGACCTTAACAGTGTGTTTGCAGAAATCTGATACACTTGCTTATTATTAAAGCCTTTTCACTGAGCAAAGTTACTTCCAAAGCCAGGTCCTACCAGACGTATTGCTAGCATATTGCATCTTTGCCTCTCTGAATTCTTCTCCACTGACACTTGTTATGACCTAAGACTCTAGCCATGTGAAAAATGCTGTTTTGTAATTCAAGGCAGAGTGAACAATTGTGTTTGCAGGCATGTTTATGTTTGTCTTTTGCAGCACTTATTTTGTTTGTCCTTCGTTTGTCCATCTGTGGGATCTCAAAGAAACACAGATACTTTCCTGATCTCACATAATTAACATTAGACTTCATGAAATACCTCAGATCTGGTCTCAAGAAAGTAATTTTAATGGACGGGCCGTTTCCTGTGTAGCAGCTGAGAAGTATATTCCCAAGCAATTTTCAAAATAAAGCAGCCTCCATGCTCTCCTGGAATCCTACTGGCAAGTGCGTGTTGTTCAGACTAGTACGAAGTTCAAATAGGCCATGGAGACTGATGGCACGTCCCTCTTTCTTCATCATGTTTCTGATTTAGAAATTGCTTTTTTTTTTTTTTAATCAAAAAACATCACAGCAGGGCAGATCAGATCAGGACAGTGTGGAAGCCCAGTAAAGAGCTACACTAGCAGTAATATTGCAACTAATGCTGAAAAGCTGTAGCAGAAGTACCCTTGATCACCTGCTTTGGGAGTGCTGTGTCTTCCCAAGAGGAACCTGTACAAGTACATGTTTAGAGAGGGATCCTTCAACAAGCCTGCCATTTCTACCCAGGAGGCTCGGTGTTCCCCTCTTCAGCCCCATTCCCCAAGAAGTATAGGTGCTTTAGCAAAAAAAATAATTAGAGATTAAATGAAAATAACATAAAATATATCAAATGAATTGGTAATATCACGGCAATTTTAGCATTTTTGCCTTTTTATTTCTCTCTCAGCTCATTGCTTCGGTACAAATTTGGCTCATCTGCAGTTTCTTCTGCTTTAATATGCTGATTGGTTTGTGTTTCAGTTCAGCCTTCTCAAGTGTCTGCTGTCTCTCCAAATCAGTATGTCCTGGGAAATTAAATGTGTGCAAATATACTGACAAAAAACAGACACATGGAATACAGAAATGTACCGTTATTTTGACTTTTAGTTTAACTGTTGAAAAATCTTCCACAAATCCTGAGAAATAACTGAAATGGGCTTGCAAGCTCAAAACTATCATTCCTGGATAATGGCTGCTTTGGCACTAATCATTTGTGGTTCCTGTCCCAGTTTGAAAATGACTATGTAAGCCAGTCTACTATCAAATGCAGAGTTGAACGGTAACCCCCTGATTCAGCAGAATGATTACCAGACTTGATAGCACTCAGTAAAAATAGGATGTTCTTTTTTGCTTCAGCACCATAAATATACAACACTATAGAATGGGAAGGCGTAGGCACAGCCAGGAATTAAGAGCAAGTAAGATTCTGACTCAAAATGTTTCTGGTTTCCTTGTCTTCCTTAGAGGTTTTTAAAAGAGCTCCAGAGATGACACTCCAGCTTATTGTCCCTAGCTACACTATTTAAGAGAAGCTACTTCTATCTTAACAGAATTCTTAAGAGAATACTTTTGTTTGTTTGTTTTCTTAATTGCTGAAGGTTGCCTTCTTGAGATAGGTCTTATTAAATGATCTCCTTCCATAAACATTGCTATTTCTGAGGCCTGTTTTGAGGAGAGACATGGGGCATGATTTGTGTTTCATAATTATGAACAGTTTGTTATAAAGAAATTAATGTATCTGTTAGTACATCAAAATCAAAGTTGTAATGATACCTCTGTGGTAAGGTTAGACCTATCTGGAAGAGGATCTGAATGTTTCAGCTGTCCAAAGACAAATGTTTAGTCTCCAAAATAAATTAAAAAAAAAAAATCATCAAAATGTTCTAAATTAAAAATTGCTTCTGTCTCACACCTTGAGAATATCATATCATTCTCATTTTGTCATTTTGGTACAGAAATGGAAAAGCTGCTTTGTAGGTACCATCAGAGATGGGAAACATGGTGGAAACACCAAAGAGACTAAAGTTTGGCTTAAGTACAGCAGAGTGAAAATGAAGCAATTGGAGGATAGCCAGTTTGATGTTAGAGGAAGAGATGGGAAGAGAGACAAAACCACATTGCAGTAATCTGATTTTTACAGCAGGTCTACAGTGACAAAAATTAATAGGCTGGTTCTGGCTTACTGGCGACCTGCTGAGACAAGGACACAAAGCAAAGTCCTTTAGACCATTTTAAATGGGCAGTGGCTATTTAAAGGTTTGAGAATCCAAACATGCCAGCTCCTTAGTCAAGGGATAGTCAACCTTCCTGACCACTAAACAAAAATATCTGTGACAGGGGCCACAGGACTTGTTCTATATCTATATATTCAAGATCTGAGGAAGGAGAATCAAAAGTTGCTCATAGATATGAGAAAGCAGTAGCTCTGTAGAGGCCATATCTTTCTGTTGCAGGGGATGGGATTCTGTTTACAACTTCACTGTAATCCCTGGCCGAGCACAGCACTGTTGTGGTGCTGTTATCTGGGCGCTGCCCTGGAAGCATCAGCCCCACAGGTTGCCTTCACTGCCCATGTGAACGTAACTAGCTACCTCTTACCATTCTGTTGTTCTTTTCATTGTAAAAGGTGCAGTTTTTAAATTCCTCTCTGCTTGCTGACTCTTTCCTTAAATTTTTAGGTGGGTTAGCTAAGTATACCGAGACAAACATGAAAAAGGAAATTCAGCCTCAGAAAGGTTAAAAACAGGAATGTTGGTGGAGGACCTTCACAGCGCAGGCAACTACTGACCCAGTGAAGTCACCTGGAATTGCTTCATTGCATAAGGTATTGCTCTGGGGGGTTCTTTTGATTATGTTTTCATGGTTTTGTTTTCCTTAAAGCAGAACATTCCATTTTTACCACAATGGAAGCTGAGAAACCAGTACTGTTCTTGACTGGGCCTTTGTTTCAGAATGTTCATATCAGAAGCAAAAAAAAAAAAAAAAAAAAAAAAAGTGTGACCCAAAAGATAATAACGATTCCAAGAAACATAAATTTTCCAGTTCTGGACAGAGTCCTGGAAGAATTTGCTTGTAAAGGCAGAATTTCAGGGGAAACTCCAAATTAGAGTCATCATTGACTCACAAGCCAAACAACTGTAAATGATGAATTAAAAGCAATTTAAGACAAATCTACATATGAATTCTCCAGTCGTTGTCATATACTTCAGCTTTTCACATTAGAAGGTTCTCCTCACTGTTGTAAAAGAGCTACACAAAAATCAGAGGAAACAATGAGCTCAAATTGCACATTTGATAACACTTTGTTTATGGTTTAGCAGGGTGGAGGGAAGGAATGGAATGCAATTTTCTATTGTCACCTCTAGTCATCCTGCATGTGATAACAGTAAGTGAGTAGAAAAATTATTAAATGCAATTGCTATTTTCTTAAATTAATGCTATTCATAACAATTCGTCCTTGAGTGAAGAGACTATATACACTGAGTTTTTGCTGTCTCATGGGGTCTGTAATTACCTTAAAGGAAAATGATTGTTTGTTTGTTTCTGAAACAAACTTGGTTCTCCTTGCACAGCTACTTTAGTAATCATCTCCTGTGTCCTGATCAAAAAATCCAGTGGAGCTGCAGTGGGAGTCATTTCATTGACTTCAATAAGCTCTGGATCAGACCCATGGGGAATGAAGAATGACTTTCTCCTAATCTCTTAAATTCTTCTCCTCGTTCCAAAGCGATTACAAAACTGGTGAAATGGAAGGAATAGTTTCTCTTGGTCTCGTGCTCTTCATCAATCTTCAGGTTTATTTTAGGCTATAAATTGCCCTAATCATGGATGCTTTCTTGTTTTTGACTTACAGTGTTTAGCTGCAGAAGGCCAAAATGCATGTTTACTGCCCTTCTGCAGCTGCTGTTGTACTGAGATTGTTTATCTGCACAGTGCCTGTCTGCTTTGGCTTCTTAGGTATTTCACAATCAGAGAAGCTCAAAACTCTTTAGTAGGGTTTTCAGATTGATAAGAGAACCAAACCACAATGTTCTGGGAAGGAATCTATCACATTGAAAAAGGTCGTTTATTTGCTGCTTTTGTAAAAGCATTGCTGAGGGCCAGCATCATAATAGCAATTTTCTGTGTCTGTGTTGTCTTGCGGCACTGCATGTCCCACTTCATTGTTGGCAGAGCACAAATGTGTGCAGCAAATGGTTTGCTTAAGGGTGAGTCCACAATACTAGTAAGATGATACATGCAGTGGTTTTATGTAGTTGAACTATATATCCATAAACATTGTGCAGTCGATACTGGGTCATTCTACAGGCTAAGTAGTTTTAGGTGTGTATCTCTACAACTGGCTGGCACTGCAGTGTTTCCAAACAAGTGCTGAGCTCTTTAGCAGGCTTCCCAAGATGCAGTACTGTACCACTGCTATGTAAGATCCTGAGGCTTCACATGCTGTGCATTGTGGCATCCAGCTGAAGATGATTGAGGCTTGGAGTGAAATTTAAATTCCCATGGTTCTTCTTATCTCACATCCATCTTTTTTTTTTTTTTTTTTTTTTTTTTTTTTTTTTTTTTTTTTTTTTTTGCAACCTAGCCAGCACCAGTTTCAAAACATTGGCAAGCACTGAGATGTTGATGGTGATGAATATAAACAGGCTGTTGCAAACATGTCTGAAGTCATGCAAAGTTTTCAGGACCAGGGCAATAAGGGCAGCCAAGGAGGAGCCTGACACCAGGCACACAGACTGCCCCATGACAGGACAGCCTTGCTCAGTGGAGTGTGGTCTGTCTTGGGCAACCAGTGATGACTGGTAGCAGGTTAGTTTCACAGATCTGATATTACAAATTAAGGTAAAATCCCCCATGATCAAAGTCCTCTTCAGAGCATGTACAGAAGGTGTTTGAAGGGACAGCAGGGGATTCGTTACACGAAGGCAGTTCTCCCTTTGACAGCAAGAGCATCACGCACCTCCATCCTTAAACAACCCGCAAGTTGTTTGCTGATTGTGCTGGGTAGAGCAGCTGCTTGGCTGTTGCATAGGAGCTACGTGTGGCTTCCATGAAGATGTTTTAGGCTGAGCAATACATAAAAGGTACTTGCAAGTCTGTGCATATGTAAGTCCCCAGGTTGTTTGATTTGGATGATGTGGCTGCTTATGCTTGAAGCCCTGGGAATAACTCCACAAAGAAGGACCCACCAAGCCTGCAATTGCTGTGAGAGTTTTTATGTATGCCTATATTAAAGCACAAAGATCCTAAAAAGTCCCTTGTGCCATGCTCAGGTTCGTACACCCATGTGTGCAGCTCTTGCCCTTGCAATACCTCTGGCTGTGTCCCCCACTGCTACTGCAGAGGAGAGAGAAGCTTGTTTGCTTTTTGCCTTTGTGTCAGGGAAGTCACCATCAACATTTACAGCAACTGCACAAGCTCTTCTACACAACATTTTGTGAAAGAAAGAGCTGCAGCCATATGCACTATATGGGGTGCCAAGGCTGGCAGACCCTGAAGGCAGACTTATCCTATAGTAGCTCAAAACACCGAGCAAATGTTGCTATGACTGGACTACAGTCACTCATGCTCCTGCTTTGAGGATTAGGACTGCTCATGGAAAAATGTGTGTTGTGCTTTGTTTGGAACTCATCCCACATGTTAATGTTGTGATGTATAGCCTCCGTCCTCCCCTTAAGTGTGTGGCTGGAGTGGTGAACATGCAGAAATGCTTTATATGGGGGAGGGTTCATGCTTTGTACAAAAAGAGAAGATTTCTAATAATAAACACATTTTGTGTGGGTGTGTGGTGAGTTGTTTGCTTGCTTGGCTTTGGTGTTTTTTATAAAGAAATTATTTGTGAAAGTTCATAAGTGTTTGTCCTCAATGCACATTGATTACTGAAAGCTAGGGATAAGCTATCCTGCTCCTAGGGAGATGGCATTAAGGGCTCTCAAAGTGCCCAGAGTGCTCTTTACCCTCGCCTCGTGCAGAAATGCATGACAGCAGACCAGTCAGCAGCATATTCGGAAGAAGGTGGTTATAGAAGCAGGGGCATGCAGAGGATGCCCGGGCTGCAGTGTGCAGGCTGTGGCAGACTCCTAGCATCCGAGTCCCTGGGCTGGAACTTGCTGCTGACTCTTCAACCTCTGTAGCAGCTGCATCTGCAAGGCTACTTCTCTCTCCCCTGTTTCACTTCAGGAACCCTTTCCTCCACTGCTGTGTCTCTTTATTCGCCTCCTGGGATATTCTTGTGAGCATTTTGAACGTGTCGTCATCTCTGGAGCTCTTCTTTTTCCTACGTAGATTGGATGAGCATTTGCTTAACGACAATAGCAGCCCTGTCCTTAGTTGCCATGAGATGTCAGCTGTTGGGGGGAAGGAAAAAATGAGCTATTGTAAGAATGATGCTTTCATGCCAACTGGAACAAAGAGCTTGGGTTGCTCCCCCTTCCCCCTTTGTTTCAGCTTTCTGGTTCTTCCCAGTCTTGGAGACAGCAGGACACTTTCAAAATCCTCTGCCCCTGAAGAATGGGAGATATCAGTCTACCTTGGGAAGAGGAGTTTAGAAAAACTCAATGCAAAGCAGGCTAATGTCTGTGTCTGTTCTTACAGAGCATGTTGTGGCAAAGGAAAACAATGGTGCATGCAAAGGCAAGGTGATATCTGTATGCGTGCTGATACTGGCTGTCCTTACTTGAGCAGGTATCTGTTTTCCAGGAGTTATCGGACAGATGTAGCTGTAGCACTGGAGTGGAAGGACAACGCTCACTCCAGATGGTACAATCTGTATGAGTCACTTTGAGAGAACTGCACTGCTGTGCAATTCTCTCCCCTAATTTAGATTTCCTTAAGGTTGCTCTTTCTTGGTTCTTTTACCTTTCCCAGCAACTGCAGTCAGCATGAATTGCACAACAATGTTAAGTGACCCAACAGTCCAGAAAGAGGTTGTGCCTTGAATCATTTGTATTTTTGCAATCTCTGGCTGTTTTTTTGGTTTGGGGGTGTTTTTTTAAAATCCTTAGTAGCTCTTTTGCCACTATGGTTAGAGCACGTATTCCTGATTTGTTAGTACGTGCAGTGCTGCAACCCTGTTAGGTGACCTTTTAGGGTAGAGGTGAAGACAGTGTCCAAAGGAAGATGGTGCAAGCATCCAGATCACGTGTGGTAGGGCTGAGCAAGTGAAGCAGTCATTCTCACCCATTGTTAAGTGAGTGCTTCTTCCAGCATAGTGACTACTTGGAGTGAGAGATGCTGCCATTTTTTTCCTTTGGGGAAGAAAAGGTGATGATCGTGTTTATGAATACAGCAGCACTTACAGTGGACCTGGAACCAGGTTTCCCTGGTGATAGCGCTGTAAGGGCAAGAGGAGCTGTGACACAGTAGAAGCACTCCCACCTTTAGCTCTGGGGTGCACCTTGTTTCACTGACCAGCACCGTGGTCTTCAGACTGTCTCTTCTCTGGCTGAACTTACTGAGATTGGGGGTTACCCCGCATGGGGCAGGGGCACATGCCATGAATGTTTGACCAGGCAAGATGGGGAATGCAACACAGTGATCAGAGATCCTCAAAACCAGATATTCCAAAGGAGGTCCCAACAGCACTCTGTGAGGTGAGCTCCTGTTGGCAGCGGCATGGTGACGGCATGGCGACAGGTCTGCTAATAAATGACACAGATTTTTGGAAAACCGGGGGTTGCCAGCAAGCTGGCACCAAAGTCTGGCTTTACTTACTAGGAAGAAAACTGCTTTCCCTCTCCCTTGTGCACACCTGCTAGAAGACTCACAGGTAGCAGCAACAAAATTTGGATTCACAAGCAGCGTTTGGGGAAATAGGAAGTAAGTTATGTTTGTTTGTTTGATGTGAAAAGTTTCTCTGATCAATGCATGGTAAATCACTGCTGCAGATATGCCCTAAAAGATGATACAGTGTAGATTATATGGTCTGCTGACAGAATCCAGGCATGGGGTTATATTGAGGGGTTTGTGAGAGACTGATCATAGTTTAGACTTTATCCACTACAGGTTTAGGTCTGATTCCTAAAATTGTTACGTGCACATGGGATCCTTTCTCTCCCTGAAGCCTCATTAAGTGTGTATTTTAGTAAATGGCTTTATGTTTCTTACACAGTTGACTGACCCCTAGTGCTTAATGGAATTTTTGGTAACAGAAGTGTTGGAGCTGCAATGGGATGATGGATAGCATCAAACTGTAGGGCTGCTTGAGAGATGCATCAAATGTGAAGTGAAAACGTGTGCATATATGAGGGGCAACAATACAAATAGTTCCCTATTGCCATATGAGTTAGTAAGTCACGAGAATTAATCAATAGGTTTGTTCCAGGAAGTATTCAAGGGCTGAAGGGCAATATGATCATCAGCAGAAGGATATTGGTGCTGCCAGAAACCAAGCTGCAAACTGCATAGGAATTTGAGAAAATGCACTCAATGATGTATTTGTAATGGCTTCACATATTTGTAAAACTGTGGGATGAATTAATTATATTCCCAGTGCTTACAGTATACAGGAATCTGAGAAGATAATATTTTCCACTGATGATGATAATAAATGTGATATACATTAAGTAGTTAAAAATACTTGAGCCAAAATTCCATAAAAATTGGCAAATCGTGTATGGACAGTTTTTCTTGAAAACTGTCAAGAATGTGAACTGAAGGACAGTTGCTGGAAATCTGTATGTTTAGCTATGCTTCTAACGCTGCCTGGAGAAGCCAGAAGGTTTTACACCGGTTCATGCAAAAATATGTAAAATGATGGAACACTACAGGGAACTGAAATTAACACACACACCCCACACGATGCTCAGTGCAGCTCCCTTCGCAGCCTTTGGGAGCCCTTTGCCAGCTGCCTCATACTGGGGCCAGGAGGCACAGCCACTTGGTTGTCCTCCCTGCCAGGGCTGGGCCAGGGGCACTGTTGTCACAGGGCTGCGATTGCCTCCAGTCTGCACCACTGCCACCCCTGGTGCCCGGGAAATCCCTCCGCAACCAGGCTGTCACTGCTTTCAGGGCAGGGAGGCGGGGACGTTTCTCTCTGACTCCTCTAGAACTTTTCAGTATTTCTGAAATAAGGTGTCTTCTTCCCTGCTGAGAAGGGAAACTTTCAAAATCCTGTGTGTATTTATAAATAAAGACGTCTCTAAATATGTGTGTTAAGAGCTATATGTATCTGTAAAATAAAGATATCTCTAAACACATAGTTAGAGATGAGACTGAAGCCAAATCAATCTTGCCCCTTTTAAGCCCCAGATTGCCCCTGTCCCCTCTGAGCCAGCAGACACACAGCAGAGCCAGCTGCAGAGATAAGTCAGCCTCCCTGTGGCAGAGTGATTAAAACCTCCTGATCCGAACTCCCACAGACTCCAGCATTTCTGATCCAGATCTAAGCCTGGTGGCACAAGCTTGTTTCTAGCACTAGTGCAGATAGCTGAACCACTACAGCAATCAGAGCTGAGCGCTAGAAAATGGAAGGAGTGAGTCACATGAGGGAGATGAAAGCCAACACTAAGTGCTGTGATTATTCTATCGAAATGACTGCTATAAACATGGCTTTAAAAAAAAATCTTAGCTAAACAATACCATCAGGTGATGTTAACTGGTGACACTTTCTAATCTGGGATTGTGAACTGGCTGGCTTGGGTATGCTTTGCAGCAAACTGTTGGGAGGAGAGGGGTAGCCACACTCACCGGGCTGGAGGCCCCCCAGGGTACAAGACACCAGCGCTGGAGAGGGGCTAGCAGCCCCAGATGAGTTGACACACAAAATCGTTTGCGCTCCTACCGCCCCATAAACATTTTGCACGTGCCCAAGCAAGGGGCAAGGGTGATACGGCATTGGTGGGTTGCACAGGAGGATGGTTGGTGTTTCCTTGTTGGGGACCCAGGTGATGCCTGTCTGGCGACAGGGTGAGCAGCACCATGCCACGGGGCTGCTGTGGCAGAGGAGTGTGCGACCGGGTGTGTAGTGCCACTCGTCTGCTCCTTAAATGGGCTTTAGCAGGGCTGGATTCTCATACAGTTACGTAATCCAACCAATTATTTGCTGCCAGAACAGGAGAACTAACCTGTAATCCCCAGGGGGTTTGTAGCTCTGTTTTTGTAGCCCTGTGCTAGCAGCAGCCAGAGGTTCGCTGCAGCTTGAAAAACCTGCCCAGAAATCAGTAAATTTTAGGACTTCAACTGGGATGGTTTCTGTGTGATTGCTTGGGATGGTAGTTTGAAACTGGCTTGTCCATCTGTACATACGCTGCGTTGCAACGTAAGAGGCACAGCTATGCTTGGGCTAACTCTTGGTTCAACATTCATGGCTCAACCACTTATAGCTACTTTAAAACTAAAAGTCCAGTTCTTCTGTTGGCCGGATGGGTGGATGAAGCCCACTCTTTTGGTGCGGTGGGTGCACTTGCACCTGCTGTAAGCAGCTCTCCTTGTGCACTTCTCCAGCAGCCAGGTTTTATGGAGCCCACCTCAGTAAGAAGATCATCTCTTTGTATAATCAGAGATATTGACCGACCTGTTCAAAGAATACAAGAGCAGGAGAAGAGGGAGAGATTTTTGTCGCACAACTGACTTTTTAAATAAAAACAGCAAAGATAGACACTGAAAAGTTCCTTAAAAATGTCAAGATGATGTAAGGTACCTGCGTCCCACCCTTCTTGGGTGTTCTTGGCTCCACTGTCCCTGACCTGAGTAATTTCAGTACTATTTGTTTTGAGTAATTTTGGTTTTGCTGCTGCATGTCCTTGTGAATAGAAAACAATGTTTCTATTGGCAGCAGTTAGTCCTCCATCCACCCATGTCTCCTAAAGTATGATAAAAGCACGGAATGAACTCCCAGTCTCTGACCTTTCGAGTGTGCGTGTGCGTGTGTTTTGTCACACAAGTAGACCGAGAGCAATATTTCATCCTTCAAATGCTCACGTGTCCGTGCTAACGGAAGAAGTTGAGGGTCATAAGAGTTGGGTCTAGCCATTGAAGATACCTCAGGATTTAGATATGTGGGTTTGGTTGATGCGACTTAAATCCAGATCTCACTTCTGTAACTTGAGAACTGACTGTGAGAAATCACTGGGAGCTCTGCCTGTGCCTTTTTGGGCATTACGATTTCATGCTCATAGTTTCCTGGGTTTGAGATTCGGGCTTTCTAGACAAACCAACTTTTAAGTAGAAAGAAGCAGGTTACTAATAAGGTTAGCTCTTTAGGGATTATTTTTCATTGCATGTTCACATTTCTGGGAACTCCGTGCTGCAAAGCTTTGGACCAAAGGTCTTCTCAGGTTTAAAAAAGCAAGGAAGGTTCTTACAAGTTTGTGGGAGGCATCTCTTTGGCCTCTGTGTGCTCTTGGCTGTAATCATCAAGCCTATTGGGAAATGAGTGAGAATCTAGTCTTCTGCACAAAGCATCACAATGCCTGCTAGTTTGAAGCTTACATAATTTAAAGCATTTTAAACAATTTCTCTTCAAGAAGAATGAATCTCCTAAGATGTATGTCTGCTCTAAATGAGAGGGCTGCAGTTCCCATAACTTCTCCAAAGCTTGAATGCGGGTCCCTGCTAGATTTTTAAGTACATTCTGTCAAGTTTTGAGTTATGGGAAGGATTGCTTTAGGGATCAGATTTCATGTTTTTTTGTCCCTTGCAGAGACTGTAATCTTCTCTTCTCTTTGCTGAAATATTGAATCACTAAATTCATAACGGTTACTGGTGTCGGTAGCTGCAAAAGGTAAAAGCTGTCACTTACTAGGAGTGTTAATAGACGTGTTGGATGACTTTGTGAGATGCCTAGCTTATTTTTGTTCAGCACTATTGCATAGACATGGCTTTTATCTTGCTATATTCCTAGAACCAACATCAAAACCTGCTCTTGCATCTCTCCCACTCCTTTACAGCCTAGAAAAGAAAGGGTAATGCTACTGTTCAGGAGCATTCTGAGCAGGCTGCACAGCCCTGTGGTTACAGGGTGCATGGTGACTGCGGGTCCTTCTGTGCCTGGGTGTCTGCCCCCACAGTGTCTTCAACTTGGAGTGGTGCGTGCCTTTTCCTAGACAGAATGCTCCCAGTGTACACTAGAGTAACTACTCCTTCATGTGTGACTATGGCAGGATAATTATCCTCTGATGTGAAATTCGTCTTCATGCTGTGCCCAAGATTATTCTCATTCCAGAACAGAAAAGTAGATATAAATTATATGCCTATAAAATTAGTATATAAAGTGCTGAAACAGGTAAGTACTGATATTGTTTGCAAGTGGAGCAGATTGAAGCTGGAGGGATTGTAGTATTTAATGCTTACCTGAGTCTTTATGCCCTTTTTCCCCACCCTTAAAAGGCAGTTTAAAAAAAAAAAAAAAATGTTTTGTCAAGGTCACATAAAGGTTATATGATAAATAAATTTATATGTATGTATACATATATGTATATACATATATCTTATTTTCTTGAGTAGGCCATGCTTTATTTGACCTGATGAAATCTTAAGTCAAAAATCCCATGAGAATTAGACAAACTGTGGAGTTTGGACTTTTTTCTATGCATGCATGTTATTTTGGTCAGTGGTTCCCTTCACAGTACTGCTTGCTTCTATGTAACACTGTGTGAATCCCTACATTTCTCAGCTCTTCACTCTCCTGCTCAGTGAAATACAGCAAATCTTGATTTATCCCTGCCTTACAGAGTTAACACGTTGCTTGTTTGCACTGTGTTGTGTGATCCCCTGATGAAAGCTAGCATACGAACTCCGATAATCCGGCACACTCGTACTGAGAAGCATGCAGTCTGAATAGTTAGACATGCTTTCTTCTCGCTTTCAGAGAAGACAAGTCTTTCAGCATGTTTTGTTTTCAGATTTCGATCTTTAACCTTGACGCTTACAATGGTCGGAAGAGGGAGGGGGCTGGCAAGTATGTTTCTGGTGGAGATTAACCAGACAGAGACCAGTAGAGCAGCTGGGGGGGATCCCGGCTCTTTCCTGTATAGCACACCTAGCCCAAGAGTAAGGTCTGTGTCATGTCATGAAGGAAAGATCTGCCTCTACTTTGGCAACAAGTCTGTAATACTAAACTTATTTTCTTGCTGTTCTTTCTCTCAGTATTATTGGTATTTTCTTCACTTTCTTATGTCAGTTTTCTTCTCTAGGCGTAAGGAGGGTCACCACTGTGGTTTCTTAACAAACCTGAGATGAAGAAGTAATGCTAAATGGTAGTCTTATAATGGCACTTAAGGGCACTTCTTTTCCCACTTTGGGAGCAGGGAGAAGTTTTAGGGTTTTGTTTTGAGCTTGATTTCCCAAACTGTAGAAACTACATGAAACAGATAGCCTTGGTTTTCGGTTTCATTTGTTCTGTCCTCTGGTTTCATCATTTTGGAAATGTACACAATGCACAAAGTGTCTTGTTGCGACATCTTCCGATAAGACCAGCATAAAATTGGCTTGGTTACATAATTGTTTTAAATCCCCATTCTCCATAATTTTCTTTCTGATTAAGTAATTTAAAAGAATATATTCAAATGAAGATCACAGAATCACAGAATTACAGAATCACAGAATTTCTAGGTTGGAAGAGACCTCAAGATCATCGAGTCCAAGATGTTCTTAATCTCCCTTGTTCCAGAGTGGCTTCTGTCTTAGAAAAGACTGTAGGACTTGGACCAATTTCTGCAGAATCAGTCTGCACTCCTGCAGCTTGAATGTTAGTACAATATTTGGAAAGAGGCTGATAATTCTGCAGTGCCGGGTGAAGTGATGCCGCACTCCTGGGCTTGCCCCAGGACAGGGTTCTGTACCTGGAGGAAGAGCAGGGTTCGTACCTACTGGGCTAACTCCTGGAGATGCAGAGAAACACTCACTGGGCATATTGTGAATAAATCCCACCTACACCCCAGAAATATTTTCTTGGAGAGGTTTTGCATGTGTCTGAGCCGTTTCCTGAAGTATTTCATTTTTAAATCCAATATGTTTGCTATATACCAACAGTGCTATGGTAATAAACAAGTGACAGTTCTCAAAATTAACGCCAGCGTGCAGCTAGTCTCTTTCAGGCTAAAATAAGTAATTTCAACTTCATAGTCTTGTGAGTGCAGCTATGAGGAAAGATTCTGAAATACCAAGCACTAGAGGGGATTAGCAAAAAATGCAAACGTTTGTGTTTTGGGTTAATAGCCTGTGAGGATGCTGTCATTCTGCCGTCAGGACCTGTGGGTTGGCATCAAGACTGTCTCTGAGCGTGTTGAGAGAAGTTAAAGTATTATTAATACGGGCCGCATTCCACTGACGTGCAACTTCGAGGTGCTGAGGACGCCCTTGTTAAAATCTTGGCAGATCATCACAAGCATCTTCCATGCTTTTGGCCTGAGGGAGGTGTTCCTTCATGAGCTCCATTAGTCAGGAAAAAAAAAAAAGAGGAAGGTTTCAAAATAAAGCTAAAGTTCAAACTCAGGAAAAAATCTTTTGCCTTTTTAAACTAAAGTTTGGTTCTGGGGCATGTAGTTGCAGGCACGTGCAAAGCCCTAGGAGTCATGGTGAAGGTGTAAGGCTTTCTGAGAAAGGAGTTCTTGATCTCTCTGCTTGGTCTGAGTTCTCTGTTAAACACTTGCTCTTTGCCAGGAAGTTTTCCAGCTCAAGTGACGCATTCCTAGCAATGAGGGAAAAAAAAACACTTTACTAAACTTCAGTGAACTTATAGAAAATACCTGAACTTTTACTGTAAAAATCTTTTCACTGTGCATGTGAACTGAACACACGGGGCTTTGTGTCCAACAGCAAAAACTTTAGAGCAAAATGAGGGTGTCGTAAAGTCAGTCTGCTCCTTAGGGCCTGGCCTCCCCAGGAGGCTGCTTAGGGGGCATCCTCTTGGCCTCGCCTCTTGCAGCTGCATCAGGAACATGTTGAGAAGTGATGATCATTGTGGCGGACACCAGTTCTGCTTCCTCTTCATCAGGGGAACTTATCAGCTGCATGAACACATCAAGAGCAGTGTCCTTTGTGGTCTTACCCTACTAGCTCCTGTCCTAAGCCTAGGTTACATACAGATGAACATTAATGTTCTGGAAAGGGAACAGACAAACAAACATTGCAGAAAAAGATAATCGCTGTTACACTGAAACTTTATATCTGTTGTGCATTTATTTTGAGCAAGAATGCTGCAAGCTGGTTGAAGTAAGTGAGCATATTTTAAGTTCCTCTCTGCGATGTACTGAATGTTTTCAATCCTAGCTTTTGGGTACAGAGAGATAAGTCCAAAAGAACAGTTATAGGATATAGTTAGCTTTACTTTCCCCTCAAAGATGGAATCTATTCATTTCAACAGTTTGTAAAAATAAAAAATAAAAAATAACAGTGTTTCTAGGTTTGATGAAACACTACTGATTTCTATGTAGCTGGGGACCCCTGCTCCCCACTGTATTCTTCACAGAAGACAACTCCTGACATCTCTGAAGATTTAAGTGGTCCCTGGTGTAGTCACCAATTCAGGCAGTACTACAGTTTGAATATTGTGGGTTTTATGCCTAAGCCTCTTGGGCTGAAAGTGCTGGTCTGCTCTGGTGTTGGTGATAGAGCTTCTTTGAGGAGGAGGCTGGGCTCTAATGTCCAGGGGTCCTTGCCACCCCGTGTTTTGTGCTGCTTTGTGGTAGCTTGTGGAGGTGATGCTGAGGTTCAGTAACACCTAAAGCCAAGCATATAGCCGAGGGTGAGGAACCAAAGTGTGTAATTACAGAGGTGTTAGGCCCATGCCACAAAGGGGTGTTGAGGGACAGCAGGTTCACATGCCTGTACTTATTGTGGGGTTTGCCTATTCCTGTATTAAGCTAGAAGTGTAAAGGTGTAATTTTCCAGAGCTATCCAGCCTGCTTGAAATGTTCACAGCAGTTAGTTTCTCTGTTCAGAATAGGCCAAAAAGATTGCTGTGCTTTGGATGAGTGTGTCTCAATTCATATTTCAAACAGTGCCTTCATCGTAAACCTTAAATTATCTCCTGCAAGCTGCTATGAAAAGTGAAGTGTCAGGGAAGAGGCTTTTTATAGTTGTTAAACATTACAGTGCTCTGATGTTGTATTTGTCATATAACTTTCAAAAAATAAGCATAAGCAGAGGAGAAAGTTTCCTATTTTAAATCTGATTAGTCTGTGAACAGTTTGAGTCCAGTTGGCCTGCCCTAAGTCTGGGAGGGATTCTTTGGACAAATCACCTTTTGTATTTTCTACTGTTTCAGCTAACAAGCAGCAATCTTTTAAACTATCCACTTTGAAAGGATATACAGTGGCTAAATTCAACAAAATTTTAAGTGCACATTGAGGGGGGGATGTTATGAAAAGTCTGGAAACACCACTGTGTGCTGTCATGAGAAAACTTAGATCAGGGTGAGGAGAAATTATCTGGGATTGATTTTTAAATTGTTAATTATTTCCAGAAAGCAACCAAAGTGGGTAGAAATCAATTCTGCCCCATAGCTTATTTTGTCGTGTAAAGGATGGTCACTTCCAACAGCTCCCCTCATGGAGATGAGAAACTACAAAAATTATACAAGACTCCTTTGCATCTCTCTGATACGTTTGCAGGGGGACTTTATGGTTCAGCAAGTGAAGTCTGAAAAGCTTGGTCATGGCCCTCATTTTCTTCCCTACAGGACCTTCAGATGGATATGATGCTGTGTCCCCAACCATTGTCTTGCTAATAGCAGCCTGGGCCAGGGTTCCTCATCCCAGGGGAAGCGAAAAGCTCTCCTGAGCAGGAAGCCACACTGTATTTGTAGCTTTCCAAACTGCCAGAGAGAGCACGTTGGTGGCAGCAGCGTGTCCTCAGCAGCTGTGCTGGCTGCAACCCACCACGTGGCAGGGGAGGTAGCTACAGCCCAACCAAGCCCAGTGGAGGGGAAGTGTCCTGATACAGGGAGGAAAAAAGTATTCTGGGGTGGCAGGAAGGTCTTCTCTGAGGAGTTGTCCAACTGAATGGGTCTCCCACAAGAAATCTAGGACGAGTTTTAAAATCGACTTGGTGCAGCATCTGCCAAAGGCAGACCCAAGAGTCTCACTGTGTCCTGTGGGGCCTTGCTGAGACAGTCAGATGTATATTCAGGGGTATGCTGGAGCAGAGCTAAGCCCAACAGCACACAGCTGTTTCACCACCTTAGAAAGTCTAACTCACTTACAAAGAGGAATTTTTGCTTGTTGATTCGTATGTTTTTCTTTGGAGAGGGACAGTCCTTTGGGCTCTCTGCTTTTTCACTCATCTGTTAAAAAGCCCCATTTTGGGACATCCCAATTCTTCCAGCCAAGAAGAGCTGGATTCTGCTCCTGGCTTGCTCAGAAGCGGTTGCTCAAGAGCAAAAATGAAGCATTCCTGTCAGGAATTGGATGCACAACATCCAATGTGCTCCCAGGGTCAGAGAAATAGGTCTCAGGCTTGAAGAGAAATCCTTCGCATGGCAGTACATTACGTCAGTACAGAACTGGACTGTCCAATTTTGCATTCCAGTACAAAACACAGCAGCCAGGTGATATGTCCAGCAATACACAAGTTTAATAAACTTCCTGTTAGACTTGTGGACAGAGTAAATAGTTCCATGATGTCTGCTTGACAAAGCCAAATTGCACACCTCTCTGTATTGTAACTAGAGCTGCAACAGTTAAGGGACTGTCAACACTTCCCATCTGCTTGGATGATTTAGCTGCCTTGCTTCACATCAGGGCTAATTTGGCATTTGACTTACCCAGTGCTGCTACAAGATTTCTGTTTTTACCAAGTGTAATTTACGTTGATTGACCATGTCATTCTTGGGCTTGAAAAAGGAGTTTTAAGCACTAATAGAGTAGAAAGAAAATGAGTATTTAAACACATGATTTTAAAAATACTTGGAGAATGAGAAGAAGCTTAGACACAGACACGCACAGAGTCTGGAGATGGCAACCATTCCCCTTTCCTTGCTTTTAGTATTAAAAATGTCCATGGGATTTAACTATTACTCATTAGTGTCTGCCTCCCCAGCCTTCTGTTCCATACCGGACGTACAGTGTTTGTATAGAAAGCAAACTTATTGCACTGTGTAATAAGATTTGAATGCAAACATTTAATTAACATTATCTGTTCAGAAGCATAGCATAAACAAAAGTTAACTTTTCTGTGCCAAAGCTGAATGAAACTTCGAAGCTGAAGTTTAGTTTTTCCTTCTCTGACCAGTGCCATGGATTGATGTGCTGTTGATACAACCCCTTTCTCAGATTTCACATATGGAAGTCCATGGTGGAGTAGTAACTTCATTAATTTGGCCCATACTGGCTCAGTTTAATACTAATATTTTGACCTTATTCCCTAGGAAATATTCTTCCTGCTGTGCAAACTTGGAAATCGTGACCATCCCTGCGGTGTGAGCCACATTTATGACAAGCTTTCAGAAAGATAATATTTCACGTGTAAATATGCGGCTGTTGGTTCTTAACACTTTTCTTATTATCAGAAAGAGGTATGGCCTGTCATTGTCCTGTGTTTTTTGTTCCTTTCTTCCCCTTTTTTTAGTGTTCTGAGATTCATATTTCTGCGTGCCCTGTAACCCAGGAATGACAAGGATGTGAGTCCTGTGTGCAGCTCACCTCACCTAGGCTGATAGAATTTTGAACCTCAGATCCCAGGACAGAGAACGACCATATCTACAAAGGTATTTAAGCAACCAGTTCCTTTAATCACTTTGTGCATCTAAAGCTCTGTAATAGATCCACCAGCCTCCATTAAATAGGGTCGTGGAGAAGCTGGGGCATCAGTTACACATTGACCAACCCACGTCGTCTAATTCAGTGATCACTGAGGTGGACTCTGCCTGGTTATCTGAAGGAGGAGGAGGAAACTGGGCTAGAAATTATGTTTTCTGAAAACACAATACAAATTCCTAGCTCAGTTTTCAGTCAGGAGAGCGTGTTATTGTTGAACAATTGATACTGCTTCATGGAAGCTTATTTTCTGTGCCTTAAGGGAAATTCAATTAAGCGAACTTCTATTTTAAAACACAGCTCTTTCCTGTCACTCATGAAGCAATAACAATTACAAAACATGGGATTTTCTGGGAGTGTTGGTTGTTTGTTCTCATTGATCTTCATTTTGCAGCCTCTATTTAAATCATATCTATAGTATTCCCTGAGGCAGCCCACTAGAGACCTAACCGATTTCCCTGGTGACTCCAGGCTGGTGTATACTTGCTGCCCATTAAGGCAAGAAGAAGAGCATATCCCATAACTGCTGGCATCAGTGTTGGAGCTGCTGTGGTCCTGCAGGACAAGACTGTACATGACAGTAGCTGAGGTTTGTGCTGTACGTACCCATAGGCTGCTGCTGACATCCAGATGAGCTGGTTTCCCTACATAGAGAACTGCTTCTGTCACTAACCAGCCCAGAAACCAACATGTTCACAAGTGGTGCAAGTCCATTGTCTAGTCCTTGCCTTTCCACACTCATCGCAGCTCTGCAAATGCAGAGATTTGAATCTAACATGACAAGAAGTGTCAAAATTGGGGACTAATTCTCTGAAATTATTTCCTTGATGGGATGCTGCCAGAAAGCTTGACTCTGCATTCTTTGGACACCCCAGATTCCCACAAACTGTGAGGAGAGGACTGTGTGGGCAAGGAATGCGATATGAGCTTGTAATCTTTTCAGTTAGAGATATCTTAGCACATAAGTGGGATGCTCTCAAGAGCCTGCTGTGCCAAAAAGATGACCCTTCTAGGACTGGGACCATTTATAGAATGCTGATTTTTAGTGCAGAGCACGTTTTTATAGCTGACTTCTATAAATGTGAAATACCAGGCCAATTAGGCTTGACAGTGCTGACAGAGCCTTAATTAAATCAGTGTGAACAGTATCAGTCTTGCATAACTGTTTCCATCAAGAGCATCAGAAATTGTGATTTTTCACTTTGTCCCTTGCAAGAGATGAAGCTTTGACAGGTTATTCCTGTTTCCAGTGCTGCTGGTTCATTAGTTTGTGTCCATAATTCTGAGCTTTCTATTCCATTGCCATCTCTCTTCAGTTCTCTGTTTTGCTTCCATAGCATTGACGTTTTGGCTCATTCCCTTTGGTGCTATACACTAGCTACAGACAGATCAAATGTGCCTTTCCTGTAACCTTTCTGTCCCTCGATTTAACCATAGAGAACACAAATCTGCAGTCCTACAACAAGGATAGATCTTGAAAAATACTAACAACCAAGAGCTTGTATTTGGAGTTCAGCACTTCTTTTTTTCTTTCTTTTCCCTGTGGAGACTAGGCAAAACTGTCTTTTAAGCACAGTGGAAATTCAACATGCAAGTAGACTGCTGAGCCAGGGCTGCTCCAGGATGATGGCTACCCACGTGACTTCTGTGAAATGGGTGCTGATTAGTTACTAGGTATTTTAAGAGCTAAAGGTGATGAAATGTCTGGTCTTGCTGTCAGAGACTCGCCTTTTACCTGTCTGCTCGTGCACGAAGGGGGACTGCTGCATGCCAGCCTTTGAGCTTTGCAGCAGGATGAGGGCAGCCTTGTGTGCAAAAGAGCACAAGCTAGGGCAAAATCCTCTGGTTCCTGCAAAGATGAGGGGCAGGCCACCTCGTAGTAACTCGCTTCTTTCTCTGGTTTTGATACCTGCCAAAGCAGCTGGAAACAAGAAGCAAAAGCTGCCTCTCCATCATGGCCTTTATGTGAAGCAAGGGCAGGAAATGCTCATGTGATTTCTGCTCCTTCAGCTGGCTGGGCTTCTCCTCACGGGACTGCAGCACTGAATGCCAGTTGTCCCTGTGTCTGGACAGCTGGGGAGCACCTACTGTTGGCAGAGAGTGGACAGCATGAATCTGGCTTCGTCTGGCCTGACACCACTTGTGGCTCCCTCTGGGAGAAGGAAATTCCCAGCTGCTTCCAGGGACAGCTTGAAGTCCTCTCTTCTTCTGGAATGGTGCAAGGGGAACTTAACCTGGATGTGATATCTGGGATCTGGCCTGAAATCTCCTCTTCGGTTCAAGAAATAGTTTGCCTGTGTCTCTCTAAACAGTTTTGGCTGTCTCTGCTTAAAAGCCTTATATAATTTCACAAAACTACTCACACATCCAGCACTGCAAAGCAGATAAACAGAGAGAGGAGATGAGTGTGTGTAACAGGCTGGAGTACAACCAGAAATGCTTAAAGCCTGTGATCAACTTGGTAGCACACAGGGACCACCAGGGATGGTCACGCGGGTTGATTGGAGTTCTGCTCTCTCTTTCTCTTTTCTGCTTTCTTATCCCATTTACATCCTTGATCTCTGAGTTAATCATTCTATGATGACACAGGCTTAATCAGAACTTGAGCTCATCAGTTAACACTGCTAGCATCTACATGGAATGTGTGGACCAGGCTTTAGTCTTGAAAGTGCCACCATGTCCTGAAACTCCACTATTTCTTAGACTGCGGCTCATCATCTTGTCTATTCTCCCTTTAGTGCCCTGATGATATGTACTCAGAATCAGACCGCACGATGCAGAATGCAAATGAAGAGATTTTGTGGAAGACGACCAGAAGATTGTAATCTTCTGTTCTTATCTCTCATTCCAGACGTATCCTGAAATGACTTGTTCTTTCTTCTCTTTTTATTTCACAATGTAAGCATTTCACAGAGGAGGTGACATCTTTCAGTGCTTTAGCATTTCATCTCCCTATGTCTTCACATTTTTTTTCCACTTTCTCATCTGTGTGTTACAAACTTAATTGAACTGCACAATGACTTTAAAAATACAAATTCAAACAAAGACTAATGAGGATGTTTCTTGGCAGTTGGTCATTGTTTTGCCTTGGGCCCATAACTTTGCTTGCCGCTCTCCACTGGGTGCTGAATTCATGCTTGTGTTTAAAGATAACTGCTCCAAGCATGATTATATCACGGTTTCTGTGTACGCTTTCAGAAGGGTTTAATGTTGTATAATCTGTTCATTGTAACCACATTTGCAGACAATAGCAGGCTGCAGAGTACAGTGCAACAAAGTGTTAGCAACTCGTGTTCCTGTTCATTCCCTGTCATTACAGTTAGGTTACATTGAGCCAGTTTAAGAGAACACAGAAAAGAAACAAGGGTTCAAAGCAATGGCCTCAAACATAGCCAGTTTTCTTAGTCCACATGCAAAAGTGTCAAGGCCTATATGCAAAGTATATGATATTTTTTTCATCTGAACCTGCTTGTGAGAACTTTTTAGTGATTAGGTTTTCCATAAGCAATACCACATACTTTTGTAGCCAAGCAACTGGTCATTATTTACCTATTTCTTCTGTAAGTATAATTATTAGTTGAAGGAGTCACATTCAATTCAAGATTAGCATACAAGTGACTTTGCCTTGGTTTCCTCTGTAACTTAAGATACAGGTGATGTTTAAAGAGTTGAGAATTGATATTCCTTGAAAGACCTGTTCCTTTGAATTCCTGTAAATGAATTGTAATTTCTGAGTACCACGTGTCAGCAAAATCCTGAACCCATCTTGAAGGTGTGTTGTTGCCACACAATGTGCACGGGTCAGATTCATCTTTTGCAAGACTAGAAAGGATCCGAGCTTGCCTCAAAATGTACTTCTGGTTCCTAGAAATACTCCTGCTAAAAGATAAGCAAAATGATGTAATCATGGATGTCCACTGGGTATTCTGGATTGAATGAAATCCTCCTAGTGAACCATGGGAATGGTCATAGAAGAAAAACTCCGGATGGGCTGATCATGAAGCAGACACTTAACGAGGTTTCAAGCTGGGGCATCTGAGAGAAGAACTATGGAGCAAAATGCTAAAAAGAAAGGATGGATTCATCCTAGTGAAAGCTCTTCCCTTTGAAATTGTATAAGTGGCCAGGGCTCCTTTTTGAGGAGAAAAGCCCTCTTCATTTGGCCAGTGTTAATTAATGAAAGGATTTCCCAACAAGTCCACACTTGGACTTAAAGGCAAGTTTATGCAGTTAGTTACCGGGTGGGAGGACAGGCCTACTGGGGAGCTGCGTCCCTGGGAAAGGCACTGTGGAAATCCCTTGTGCCTTTGTGAGACTTTAGTATGCCCCTGGTGGTTTTTTTTGGTACTATATAAATTTACAGTGTAGAGAACAGAGTCAACCTTGAGTTTGCTCTATGTGCCATCTACAGGGACTTCTTCCTCTGTTGAAGCCATCTTTATGCTCTGCACTTAATATAAACAGCATGTTTAGAAATGCATTGTCTGGGCAGATCTGACATCATAACCAAATTCTTTAAAATAAAATGTTTAGGGGGAATCGTGTGTCAGCTGCCTAGCACTGAAATGTATGGAATGGAATTAAGCAAACCTTTTCTTAATTAAAAAATGAAAATGGATTCTGAACTTTATCTAAGGGTCACTTTGGGATGATTTCTAGACAGAAAAAATCTTGGCTTTCTGGCAGGACAGCTGTGAGGGAGTGTTCTATTCATTAGAACACAATTTGTCCAAGAAAATATGTTCCAAGTCCTAATCAATTTAGATGAAAACTTACTGGACAGGGTTCAAGCAGGCCAGTTATGGAGTCTTATAAAGCCAAACCCACATGTCTCAGTGGGCAAGAGGCAAGATAATCTTAGCTTACAATGGAATGTTTAAATTTATACAGCTAAGACACTGACATAGGCACAAGGGTTGGTTCTTTTGTGTGTGTTTGTTGTTGTTGTTTCTTTTTTTAAACAGAAACATGTGAAGAATTAGAGGTTTTAAAGAAAGAGAGGGGAATGGCTCTTTAAGATATATTCACTCATGGAGAATGGACTGCAGCCAGATTTGTCCTTGCTTTAGCATCTATAGAAAGGTTTTTGGAAAAGGCCAGCTTCCAAAGCACTAGAAATTTAGGTGTGCCTCCAAAGGAAGATCCTTGGCATCACAGGCTTTTGCAGAGCTTTTAAATTCCCAGCTGTATTAAGATATGTTTTTATGAACTGCACCACCAGTGAAATTCAGCAGTTTGGAGAAACTGTTGCACAGTTAGCCCTTGGGAAATGATACCATGCACAGCATTGTTCATCCGTTAAATGTACGCTCTCTATGATGACATATTGCTACTGAGCACAGAAAACCACAGAATAACTACCCCCCAACCTTCCTGGTGTTAATGGTAACTATTTTAGGGCTTGCTTTTCTGTCATTCATTTAGTTTCTCCATTATTCATTATTACAGCTAACATTTCAGGCTGCAAGAGGGCACTTAAATAACTTAGAAATTACGCATTTTCAGATTGATGCTAAGAATTCCTACAGGGATGAGACATAACCTGAGAAATCTTTTAAATTGTGGAATATTTAATTTCTTGACTTGTTTTTTCTAGCTTACATAGTCTCAGCCAAGGTTAATCTCCTCTGCAACCATGAGTCAAATTCATTTTAGCAGTAACTACCTATGCTTGGTAAACAGCCACAGAGACAGGTTGATCTCTAAAGTGCCAGTTTACATCTGCATCCTTGCTCATGGATCCTCTGCTCTCCTGCATCCATTGCTGGAAGTGACAGATCCACCATTTCTCATCATACTCTTCTGGCACTTGAAGGCCTTCACTGTCTTCAGAAAAATATTTTAAGGAATATGTTAAGGAATATCGTCCTTAACAAGGCTCCAAGGGCCAAGGTCTGGATCAGGAGCCATCTTTTCTCATCATGCCTCCTGTAACTTCCAGAGGCAGTGAAACATCCCCCGCAGGCCCTCCTCTCTCCACCAGCACCATCCTGAATATCACCCATGCACCTGTGGCCACCCTCTTTGTTCAAAAGGGAATTTGCGCGCATGACTGGGGCTGGATGTGAAAGAAAAGGAGCATACAGTATTGTTAAGCAATTTGTGGTTAAAGTCACAAACTCTCGAGACTCCTTGACTACTGTAAACACCAGCGGTTCATTGTCCCACAGCCTCTTCCTTCCTTCACGCCCCGCTCTGCCAAGTCAGCCACCTGAGACTCTGCTCATTGCTCTTGTTTTCCCTGGCTCTTCTCATTTGTTTACTTAAAATCTCTTTCCCTCCCCTGCCCTTCATTTGAATTTCTTTCAGGAGGGTCTTATAAGGACACCTACTTTTCGCAAGCAAGCTTTATTCAGAATTTCCTGTGAGTTAATAGGCATTTTTTTCTTTCTTTTTTTTTTTTTTTTTGCATGTTTTGAAATAAAAATGCGAGCATTTCTTAAATGCTCCTTTCACAAATTCTGCTTTAAAACAAACTTTCTTTCTACAGAAAATAATGGTTTTAAAGCCCCAGTTTATAAGACAAACACCATACTAATGAGAACGGGTACTTTGGATGCAGAAGGACAGTATGTCACCCACGGGAAAATAGCCAACATACTGCTGAAGCTGACTGCATATTTTCATTTTCAAAAAGCACTCAAGACTAAAAACACCTGTGAGAGAGTCTAGCCTCTCAGGCTGACTTAGGAGGGCCTGGTGCAGAGTATCCTATCAAAAAGCACACTTATTTTCACAAGGCAAATCAATCAGTTTTTATGTGGCAGGGCTACAGTTCATCGGGATGAACTCATTAAAACTTTGTACAACAAAACACAAGTGAGAGGTGCAATATTTCATTATTCAAACTGAGAGAATAGACAGGCGTCCTATGGAAAAGTGAGTCATATTCTCTGTAGTACATTCTGTTCATTCTGCTATAATAAACACGAGTGTTTGTTTGCTGAGCCCATTAGCATCCAACTATAAACTTGATTAGGAGGACGAGATCTCAGCCCGCTGCTGGGTTAGCGTGCACACTGCCGTTTGGTTGTTCAGTTGTGTAACAGCACCAGTCATGTCAGTCTGCCATTCCAAAAGGAAATAACAGCACTTTCCTCATTTCTTTCAAATCCATCCCAAATTTCTATTAGAGACATCAAAGCAATGACTCCAATACTTTCCATGCTTTCCAAATGACTCATCTTTTAAAGAAACTGCTGGGAAATAAGGCACCACCGAGGTTCCTTAATTTCAGGGTTTGAGACTTTTAAGAATCTCATGGAAAAAAGTCAAAACAAGAAGCCACAAATCCATCTTCTCATAAAACTAGTTTCCATGTTTTATATGTTTGCATCAATTTCTGTGCTACTAGTTTGCGTTGGTTTTACAAGCTACAAAAAATATCAGAAGAAAAAGCAGGTTCTTAGTCTAGCTGTTCTCTTTGTGATCTCAGAAGAGAAGGTAAATGTCATGATTAGAGAAGGTAAATTATCTGATCAAACGTATTTGTTATCATTGCTGGAAGATGACAGCCAAAGGAATAACTTCTAAATAGGATGACGGTTGGCTGTGTCCAGAACTAGTAGTGAAACACGGGTTTGTCTGCTGGAAACAAAGGGACTTCTGGGAAGGAAGTTTCTATGCAGCATAAATAGTATTTTGGAAATCTGACTCTTGCCCAGATCTAAGAAAGGCCAAGGTCTCCAAATTTTGAAATGCTTGCTGCATTTCTAATGACTCTAGATGTGGTGGGGAGGGATTGCTGCTGACTTCAGTGGGAAGAGAGTTGGAGATTAGCCATGGGTTAGACTGGTTATAACTGCAGTCAGTTCTGCTGAACTGTTTCATCTATTTCCATAGACCCACTTGCTTATTATAATTATTTGTCTGATGCAGCGCTCCTGGAAGCGAGGTTGGTATCCTGCAGTATCTGAAAGGAAGAGCTGACGATGATCAGTATTCACTACCTGACAGGAAGGCATTTTCCAGCTTCTGATGGTATGCTAAGTCTGTTCATTTTACTGACTTTTTTTCTTCTGCCTTCTGTTCATTTATCAGAGGGGCAGTGGCATATGGTTACAGACTCTCTTTAGTGCAAGATTCACTGAAAAGCTGTGAAGTGACAGTATGAGACTGCAGGTAAAATGATAACTTCACTCCTTAAACATACGTTGGAGATTCAAAGTAGGAAATAAGGAGTCCTTGCACGTGGTCTGTTCTCCCACGTGCCTGGTGACAGGACGATGGGGAATGGGCTAAAGTTGCGCCAGGGGTGTTTTAGGCTGGGTATTAGGAAGAACTTCTTTACTGAAAGGGTTGTGAGGCACTGGAATGGGCTGCCCAGGGAAGTGGTGGAGTCAAAATCCCTGGAGGTCTTTAAAAGACGTTTAGATGTAGAGCTTAGGGATATGGTTTAGTGGAGGGCTTGTTAGTGTTAGGTCAAGGGTTGGACTTGATGATCTTGAGGTCTCTTCCAATCTAGACAATTCTGTGATTCTGTGAGTCTTTCCTCTTTTACTTAACATTTTAAAGCACTAGAGTGTTTCAGGTTCTGCAGATCACACAACGGAAAATATCTGGTGGTAGTTTTAGGGGATGTCCCTAATAATTGGCTTTTAAAATAAATTCCCCTTCACGGTACCCAATTACCAAAATCTGTTCCTCTTTTTAAGTCCCATGTTGTAGGTATTTTTAGCAGTTAAGGGAAACCCTGCATTGTCCCTCCTCTGTGTCTCCTCATGCTTTTTTTTTTTTTTTTTTTTTTTTTTCCAGAGAAATGTATTAGAGCCATGTCAGAGGCTCTCATCTGCAACTACATGGATGAGCCAGTCCCAAAAAACCGTTCCAGCTCCAGGTTCCCAGTAAGATTCCTCCAATGGCATAGCAAAGTAGCGGACAAAAGCTCTCCTCACCCACTGCAGTGCTTCAGCTTACCTCTGTGAGTCATGCATCACGGGCAGGCATCTCCTAATTATAAATGGGATGTTCAGTAAGCCTGAGGTTTTTAATCTTTGGATGTTCACAATTATTCACAAGAAATAAAATGCAGTGACTACCATTATTAGCTACATACTAGGAAGAAAATACAGTGCTTGGAAACCTTGAACAGAGCCAGGGTATCTTAGTAGGTTCTCTGGCATGAGTGAATGGTTCTAGTTTATCTAGTAACAGAGCCCGTTGAATCCAGAGCAACCTCAAGTCTCATAATAATTCCTACATGCACATGCTTGTGTTGTAGGTGGAAATACCACATTTAAAAAATGGAGAATGACTTGATTTCTTCTATTTATCGCTTGCCTTTCCCCAACAGCAAATGTCTTCTTCATATTATGGAAATCATGACCCTGCGGCCACCTGGTTAAAGTGATTTATTTTTAATATATATATTTTTTAATCTGCTTTCCCTGGAGAGAAGGATGCCGTATTTGTGTAGGTGCTTTGAAACAGAGGTAGTGGTAGCTGCATGTCCTGGTCTTTGCCACGATTGCCCCCACTGAGGCATGGGCGTGCAAGGCTGTTTGGTATGTGCTGCTGCAGAAAATGCATATGCAAGCACAATATGGTATCTGTGGGTACAGGATCATCTCTTCAGGGATTCTGTTATTTGCTGATGCTAGCAGTTCTGTGAAGAAACTTCTAGTTATTTCCCACCTCAGCTTGTTTATCTTCAAAACAGGAATAAGGCACTTCCCAGAGAATTCAGAGCTAATTTTTTAATAGCCCTTGTGTACCATCGAACAGAGCATGAGCTGGAAATTTTTGAAGCTATACCAACATTTCTGTGATTTAAACACCAGGGGAGCCCCTCTTCTGAAAACTCTGCTGCATTCTCCTGGCTATGTGTTTTGTGACAAGCCTGCTGAGTTCAGCCGTTGGCACACAGTTGCAGCACCTAGACCCCATGATCCTTTTCCATGTGAAGGCCCAGGTTTTGCTTTGGGGGACTGTATGAGCAGGGAAAGTGTCTATCGTGTGCACTATGTTTTGAAGTGCAGGGAGCAGCATTTAGCAGACCTGTAGTCTGCATTGTGTAGGTGCAGCCTCTACATGCACAGGTGGTAGCCCTCTACCATTATCAGCACTGCCCTGACCCCCAGCTGTGCTGTGTCAGGTCTGGGGCTGCAGGCATGCACAGCACCTCCCAGACAGGCTGCAAGGTCGGTCAGGGCACCCCCTGCCTCTTGGTAACAGGCCCTGGTGCTTACCGGCAGCTCCTCGGAGGCTGCAACATTTGAGCTTATGCTGGCTGCCCCAGCACACGGAGGTCAAACAAATTGAATTACTCTTCAAATTAGCTGGATACAGCTTTGATCATTGTCCATTTCAGACCTTGTGTGTTTTAACTGGAAAAATGCATGCCACGTTCCAGCCACCTCCTCCAGCCAGGGGAGCAGTGATGCCACTGGCAAATACATATACTCACTGAGCATTACTTAGCTGGAAAGTTATAACTGAAGCGTGTCCTCTATCTAGAATGATCTCAGCTTTGCTGGGCCTATCTCTTACAGATGTTAATTCCTAACTATTATCTTTACAAGTTCCAACAGAATGGTAAGCTGCAGTGAAGAGGGGATATGTTCAATTTAAGCAATGAGATTACCATGCTCTGAATGAAGCCGCTTTTATTAATAATTACCTCTCTGCCGTGACTTTAAATTCAAACAGCTGGACAGCTTCTGCTCTTTATTAATTTCCTTGGATCCTTTGGCATGAAGCCCTCAATTCCTGTGATGTAATGGTATAAAAAGTTGGCTCCTGTCTGAGCTTCCACCCACAAGTTCTATATTTGGAGCATGGCAAATTTCTGCAGATTCCAGAGACAGGCTATGCTCAAGACGTGCTGATGCCTTCAGTCCCATCCCATTGCACCAAACAACAAGATTGTGTGCTTTTTATAACTAGGATCATAAATATGACTCAGATGCACATGTTGTCTATGTAAGCACTTGGGGTTGGCTATCACTTTATGGCATTGGGAAGAAGCCAAGCCAAATAAAAATTGTTTTGAGTAAATATTACATTTCTAGAGCATGAATAACTTTTCTCTGCAGCCAACGTGTCACTAATGGGAATAAGGAAGAAGACGGGGTGGGGGGAAAGCAGTAACTAAATCATCTCACTAAACACAGACAGTCTGCAGCAAGACCTGTTGTTTCGACTTGTCTGGGGTGTAATATCCCAGATAATTCGTAGCAGGTCTCAGCAAGGCCACAAGCGATGGAAATAAAAATAGCTACATGTATGTAGCTCAGCGCCATCCTGCTGCACAGCTCTCTCTTGGGTGGGATCTCTACCAGTGGTATGTAAAACAGGCAACCGAAGAACCAAGTGTCCTTCTCTCCCCAGCTCTCAAATCAAGCGTGTGGATTGCTCCACAGAGATCAGCGTTGCTACTCACATGGTCAGCACTAAGCATGTGCATATGTCTGTTCAGGATCTGGGCCAAAAGGAAGGATGAGTTTTTCATCTTGCGACTTCAGGACCCCAGGGGATGTCTGCATTGCAGAGCACAGAAAAACAGAACACGAGTCCTCATGCAGCTCTGCTCTGTTGCACCAGAAGGTGAAGCAGCTCGTCGGCAGCTCTCTGGGGCAGCCATGTGCCATCCTGCCACTAGCATGCAGAGCTGCTGGCTCTGCTCCAGCTCTTCCAACAACTTGTTATGTCTCAGTTTCATTTCCCTCCTTGCCCTCCCCCACCTGTCCCCCCCCCCCCCAAAAAAAAAAAAAAAAAAAAAAAAAAAAACCTGCCCTTGAGCAGTGCTTAGTGAACAGGTTACGAAGTGCTTCCTATACCTGAAAAGGGATAAGAGCAATGCTTTGTTTTCTAAAAACATACATAGATGAGAAAAAAATAACACTGATGCATAGAAAAGGGTAAGAAATTAACAAGAAGCATTGCCTCATAACAGGAATCTTCAAGTCTCCCAAAAAACAATAGCCAGATAGAAATACTGTGCGAGAGTCTAGCTTTGGAATTCGTTAGTGGCTTTCCCAGTTTCCTAATGACTGTGTAATCCTGAGCATGCATGCAGGTTGCACCTGTGAGTCTTTGCATTATCAGAAGAGTGCTTTCCTGAACTCTGCTGTCTTTTCCTCTTTGTTGTAGGCTGCTTTGGCATTGAAGGAAGAAAACCTGACTTCAGAAAAGGAATTCAGACAGGAAGCAGCAACGTTCCAGGAAGATTTCTGAGTCAAACAGGAAAGCAACCGGATTCTCAAAGTGCATATTTCAGAGATTCCCCAAAACTTTTGGCTACAGAGTTGGAGCAGGTGAGTGGGGAGGCATCGAGGGCACGCGATGTTCTCTGTCCCAGCCGTCCCTATCAGAAGCATTTGAGGAGCTTTTCTATGCTGTGGGCTGGACAATGGCTTGCAGATAAAACATTTCAAGGGCTGTGAGCCCTGCAATAATGACAGCCTTGACGTCAGCAGACCTGCACCTGCAGGGAATAGGGCTGAAAAACCAGTGCCTATTTGCCCAGCTAAGGCAGCTTTGACTGTGTTTCCAGTATCTGGGAGATAAGTCTTTTTTCCATGTCTTACAAAGCTGCCAGTGGTTATTTTCTGCCAAGAGAACAGCCCAAGCAATGTATGAGGGACTAACTCCCTCCCCTTTGTAATGCATTTTACAATCCAGAGGGAACTTTTGTAATACAAGAAAGTGTTTTTACATAGAAGAGCTTCTAAATTGTTAGAACAGTTGGAAAATCCTAAATTACCTGCAACAGACAAGAAAAAACAGTGAAAATAACATTGTGTATTGGAGAATTTACAAAAGTGAGAGCTGAAGATCAGTTTCCAAGACTGAAAACATATTCAGGGACTCCTGTTGCACTTCATGTTTAACAGAAATACTCTAGCATTCAGCAAGCGAATTACACCCCCCTGCAAAATTTAATGCTTTGTTTTGCAGAGCTTAAGCTCTGAAAACTGTCTGGAGAGACAGTGTCAAGGTCAGTCCTTTTAGGTTTACCAGGATGTTCCTGGTCTCCAAGTGCAAAAGGGAGGGGAAAACTTACCTGGGATTGAGTCAGCAGCCTGAATTAGAGATGATGAAAGAGGGCTTGGCTGGAGTGTGGCATAACTTTATGACCATTGCCATGAGTTTTCATGACACTTTGGGGCTAGCTACGTGGTGATTTAGACCTTGTTAATTAGAAATTCAAGGGCTGCTTCAATTTGTGGTTGTTACCCAAGATCACAAGAGGTTTTCAGCCCACCAGGGATTAGGCATTGAAAGTGGAGGAGCTGAAGGTTTCTTTGCAAGTGGCTGGCAGATGGTCACACCAGAAAGCTCTGGTCGTGCAGGGGTTGCCCTGGTTGGAATGGCCCTTCCTGAGGCCTCAGACAGCAAACTCTGATCTGCACATTGCGGACACAGTTTCAGCTTACCGTGGTATTGCTTAAAGAGCTCTCTTTTTAGGAATAGCTGAGTATTTTGCAGACACTTATTAGTCTCTGTGCTTTTTTTGTGGACAAGTATCAGTCACATTTCGTCAGTGGGAAACTGAGGCATAAGGAGGTTAAGGGACCTGACGAAGGTGATAGCAAGTCAGATTGCTTGGAATTTTGTAGCTCTGAAATATCATCTTTCTAAAACAGGAAACCCTCCCAGGAGTAGTAGGTTTTCATTAAAACAACAGTTCAAACCTGTCGATCTTGATATATCAGGAAAACAAGGAATGTAGAAAATGTGAGAGTTAGCTTAGTCTCTCTTAAACTAAACCACCAGGTTCACGTTCCTACGGAAAAACAAATACCCTGCAGGCATCATGGTGTCTTTGATTTATTTTTGGAAGTTGAACCTCCTCCCCTTTTGGTGTCTGAACTAAGAAAAAAAAAAAAAAAAAAAAGGATTTGGGGGCCAACATAAGGTTTCTGGGGAAAAAAAATAAAAAACAAAAAAGCTCTAGTCCCACTTCTCAAGTTTATGACATGAGCAGTTAAGCTAATGTAATCCAACTTAACCTCCCCTACATTTCAAAATTGGATTAAAGTTCATAAGTTGTTGAGGGAAAATGTTACCCAACAGAGTAACTACATGACTCAAAGTAAAGTTGGGCCTTTGCAGCTGTGGGTGCGAGACCTTGGTTTCAGTCACCTGAATAAATCAAGATAAGTGCTGTGCCCGGTGTGCGTGAGGGGTGAGGTGCGCTGCTGCTCCTCAGCCCGTGCAGTTGGGTGGAAGCCCACCGAGCTGTGATGACTGGGTGAGCTGACAGCCTTGTCATTCATAATCTCCCTGCCTTTTGCTCTCCTTGCTTTTTTTTCAGTGAAATAAGCCATATGAACCATAGGAAAGGGTTTTGCTTTGGTGTTGTGTGTGCTTTCCTTGCAAGGAAAGGCCGAGTTTGTCTCGGTTTCTAGCAGTGTTTTGCTGCACGTCCACAAGTGACGCAGCTCGAAGCATGCCACCAGCTCAGCTGCAAAGCACTCGCGTAGCACCGCATCTGTGCGAATCTGCCTTTCAAAACAGGATCCGCAGATGTGATTAATTACAAGGCCGCAGAAGAGACGCTCTGCTCTTGCTTGCAGCCTGCCCGTGCGGAGGGCCGTGCGGCGGTGTCCGGCTGCCATCTGGCGTCCAGCGCCCAGTGGGGGCCGCGGCAGGGAGGGCCCCACAGAGCATCCCCCAGGCCACCCCAGCCTGACGACAGGGCCGCTCAAGTGGCAACCTCTGGTTGACGTCCAAGCCGTGAGCAAATCCTGAGCAGACTCACCAGGGCCCCCCGCCACGGTATCTCCCGCATTCCTGCGGCGGATCTGGTATTTCTTATTGTTCTCCCCGTCTCCGGGGGAGCAGCTGCAGCTGCCTGGCCGGCCTGCCGGGGCAGGAGCTGGCGGAGTCCTGTGCTGCGGGTCCCAGAACTAGCCGGCGGCTCTGGAAAAACTGTGTCAGTCTTCTCGCCCTGCTTCGGCACGTAGGGAGCCAGGGCTAGTCAGGAGGGCTGAGGGTAAAAAGGAGAACAGAATGGAGAGCTGGAAGAGCAGCGAGTGGCTGTGCCACGCCACCAGCCTAGAGACGGTGCACGCGTGGTGTGTGCTGTCCTGGGCCCAGGAGCTCCCTGTTGAAGTTGCACCAATACACAGCGAGAGCACGTCTGGTTTGCTGGGTGCTGAACGCCTGCACACTGGTACACTGTGGGGACAAGCAGGGATGTCGGTAGGAGTGACTGGTTAGAGCTGGGTGAAGAGGGGAAACAGAGCCAGAACTGTTGTCAAAGCCAGGACTGGGGGGGTCTCCGCAGAGAGCAGAGGGAGCGGCCTGGCCTGGTGAGGGCGTGTGGCACCCAGCATGGTTTTCTTTTTCCCTTTTCCTTTAGTGAGCTGTTCTGCCAAGCTGGTTCCCATGCTGTGTCCCATGCCAGTGCCCAGCCCTGGGCTGTTTATCCCTTGGAAATACAATTTCAAGGAATATGTGTTCTGGATCTTTTCCTGCTGGCAGGGAAGATTTCCCACACGGAGGAAGCCTCAGAGCAGTTGCTGGTTTGGCTCTTACCATACGTAAAGGTGACAGTGAAGAGAGCATGTGGGAGCACGAGCAGGCAAGTATTTTTTGCAAGCATGACTGTGTGCGGCTACGTTGCAAGACCAGCAACCAGTCATTTATGTGATTTATGCCTCACTGCCTCCGCTTTCCACACAGTACAAGAACAGGGATGGAGGAAGTGCGGAGAGCCCTTTGCTTAGTCACGCTGGGGCTCAGCCAGTGGACCTTAACCCAGTGGGACTAAGCCTGCGTGGACCAGCATGAGGGGCTAGTGGCTCCCAGCAGGGTGCCAGTGGGGTGCCTGGGGACTCTGTGGGAAGGCCTGTGCCACCAGCAGGCACATGGGAAGTGGGGCTGCAGGGCTGTGGCAGCTTGGAGTGGTCATCGTCTCCGGCCGTACATCTCATCTGCCCAGGCTGCTCCATGGGCCAGCAGCAACCCACTGGGCATTTGCAGCCCCTGTGGGCGGGCAAAGTCCTTGCTAATACAAAGCAGAAAACGCAGAAGATGCCACCTGCGTGCCTGCAGAGATCAGTCCCACACCAAGTGTGCAGGCCCTGCAGCCCCACTCAGCTTCTCAGGGGCAACCTGTGTTACAGCAGGCTGTGCCTCCCTAGCATCACTTCCCACCATTCTGTGGCTTCTCTCTGGGAAAAAGCAGCTCAGGGCCAACATATTCTTTCTGGCAGGGGCAGCAGTCAGGGGAAACTCAGCTGTGAAATGGGGCATGCTCCTCTTTTGCAGGCATGTGTGGCAGTTGACTTCATGGTTGGGAAAAAGCAGAACAGCCCAAAGTGTCCCTGGCAAAGGAGGCAGTTGGGAAACCTCAGGTTCCTCCAGACTGAAGATTTCAGTCCAGGCTATGCCATAAGAGGAAATCTCTAAGGGTTTCTAAGCAGAGTCTGTCCTTAAACATGTTTTTAAATGCTTTTTCCTTTTTTAAACAGGGCTGAGGAACCAGTGCCCCAGAGGACCTGGACTCCCCAGCACTTGTGTGATGTGTCAGAGATGAGCACCATGAGCCTCTTTGGAGCAGAAAGAAAAACCCCTGTACTCTGGTAGGCATTGAAACAGCTTATAAATGACAACACTGGGGAAGCCTGGGCTTTTGAAACTGTCTCACAGCACTGTTGAAGTTTTAAATCCCATCTGAGATACTCGTGTGTTCTAATTAGATTTGTTGGTCGGGTTAGGTGAAAGGACACAGGTTCCTTGTTCAACTACAGATAAAAGCAACCAACACAAGCCTGTGCAAATTGCACTCATACGTACTCCTCTATTCCCCACGTCAGCATCTGTACAGCATGAGCAAATCACTTGTGTGCTTAGGAAACAGGCGACAGGAATAACAGCAGACAGGCACTTGCATGAAGATAGGAGGCGGCCCAGTTACATGTGGTGTAACTGTGGTAAGCAGCTCTATTAATTTTATAACAGTGTATAAAGCTGGTGCTCCAAGCTGCAAGTTCCTCGGATAGGCAGAAAAGCTACGTGAGCAGTGAGCACACTGATGAAAGTGGAAAGGATGGGTTATTTTGCATGCTTGCTTGATTTTTTTTTAATGTATTGAAAATAATGACCAGAGGGAAAATGGGAGTGCAGTTGTTCTGTTTTTTTGTTTGCTTTGTTTTCTTTATATCAACATATCTACCAAAAAGGTTGGACATTGTGCTTAGGGACATGGTTTAGTGGGTGATATTGGTGGTAGGGGGATGGTTGGACCAGATGATCTTGGAGGTCTTATTCAACCTTAATGATTCTATGATTCTGCTCAGCCAGTCAGAGGCTTTCTGTCTGACTAGCTGCTCATATCCTTTTACATTTACCTCTGCCCACCAGGCTAAATATGAGAAATCAGGGGCAAGAGGGGCTCTCATCAAGGGGCCTTTCTAGGATTGTGCTTGTAGGGTCATTAAATTTCCCTTCTAAGGCTTTTCAGGATGTTTTATGTTTTGTTTTGTATCATATTGTTCCAATTTTGATATCTTTTGGAGGTGAGAAGCAGCCACCATTTTCCAAATCTTTTCATTTTAAGTGCTAAAACAACCGCTGGCCTTGCCATTATCTCAAAGGCTGCCCAGTTTTGACATAGATAATGCTGTTCTCTGCTTTTTTCCTTGGTGTTTCCAACTGGTTAACATGCACAATGAGACTCAAAGTGTAAATGTTATTACCTCTAAATTCATATAGTCTTACAAGCTTTCTCTTTTTGTTTTATTCTGGGACTCCTGAAGTACTTTGTGGTCACGTTAGCAGTAACAGGAGGCATCCCTAAGACAAGGTGTCTGCATGGCTGCTTACCCTTCCAGGTGGGGAGCCCCAAAGTGTTTTTTAAAAGTGTTTTTTTATCCTGCATGTCAATGAGCAGTGTTCAGCAGGATGAGAGACAACAGGGTGAGGGTAAAGGATAAATGAGGTGTGTCCACAAGGTATCTGGAAAAACCTTAGTTACAGGCAAGTAACCTTCCTTACATGTTTCTCCTTGCCCCTGGCCTTAGTCTCTAGCAGAGCCGCATGGCAGCTTCAGCTTTGCTCTGCAGCTGAGAGCTCACTGAATGATGTATCCGCATGCCTCATCCTTCCTCAGTACAGTGGTGGGTGGGTTTGTTGTTGTTTTGTTTTGTTTCAATATTTCTGATTTAGCTTTAAGGCTCTGAACATATTTATCCTCAGCTAATGGTAACACTCATATTGTAAAATCTTTTTTTTTTTTTCCTAGGGCGACTCTGGGATCATGTACACTGAGCTGAGATGGCAGAAGAACCAAATTAGCTCATGAAGTCGAGGAACAGAACACGAGGCAGAACACAATGGTGATGGCAGCAAGGTAATCACAACACAGCAGCACTGGGGCACTCCGCAGTTCTTCAGCCATGGTACATCACTGCTCTTGTAAACGTCTGGTGGAGTTGGTGAAGGGGAATGAAGCAGAAGTGTGGTTTTCACTGTCTCAGGCTGGTCACGGTGTAAAGCTGCTGTTAATCATGCTAGCTGGGGCAGCTGAGATGCTTCAGGGCTGAACTACCACCAGATGGCAGCGGAAGTCCAAATATGAGACAGGCCCCAGCGCTGCCCTGGTTTGCTAAGGGTCACCCCGCCAGACCCAGCGGGCAACCTGGGCCAAAGTCCCAGCAGGGTACAGCCAGATAAGGAGCTCTGGGGCCTCCCACCTTAAGTTGAAAAGATTTAAAAAAAAAA
Organism: Anas platyrhynchos; assembly: GCF_047663525.1. NCBI lineage: Eukaryota > Metazoa > Chordata > Aves > Anseriformes > Anatidae > Anas > Anas platyrhynchos. The sequence continues at coordinate 63,220,734 of NC_092591.1, read as the reverse complement.
AAAAAAGACAGCCACAGTTATTAACTAACTGGCATGGTGGAGCCAGTGTCAGAAAGTCCCTAGCTGAGGAGGTGGAGGGGGACTAAAACCTTTCGAGTGTTGCAGGAGTTCTTTCATTCCATTAATGACAAATTTATGGCACTTTTTAATCCCTCTCTTTTGGGTCCTTCACCTAATAAGTACGAAATTACTGCTCTGTGCTACATGACAAAAAGAATTCATGGCTATCTCTTTTCCTGGGGTACCCACTGGTGTATTAGCCACACATTTAGTTACTCAAAAGTTATTTACCTAAAAATGCTTTATTTTATCAAGATAAAATTCAGAGCAATTATTTTCGGCTCACTTGTACCGATAGATGGTGTGGTTATTCTGCCAGCAGGAACTGCAAGAAAGACTGAACATTTACTTTTTGTTTGTTTTGTTTTAAATCTCCCCACACACCCCACCCCCTGGAGCTCCCCAGGATTCAGCTCGTGTCCTAACACCATGTTGCTTCACCACACAGGCTTTGCTTTTGTGGCTGTGCATGCAGGAGAGGTAAACTGAAGAAATGAGTTGCTGGAAACGTGCCTGTTGCAGTTTGGGAATGAGTAAAGGTAGAAGTCTCATACACCAGTACCATAAATGGTCACAGAACAAAACTCCTGTCATGGCTTGGGAGAAGAATGAGCCTGTACTATTGTTTTGCAGGATGTACTTCCATCAGCAGAAGGTAAACCAGAACTGGGCAGCCAGGATGAAGCCTTCCAGCGCATTGTACTGAGGTGTCAAGAGCAGAAGCAGCAGCATCCTACTGTTTTCTGCACAGGTAAATCCACTGTGTATGAGTGACACGAGATTTTGCAAGGCATGTTTCAGGGATGGAATGAGACTTACTTAGCATCACCTTTCATTGATAGCCTCCCCCTGATCAGACTTACTTATTTCTCTCTTGGAGTAAGACTGATGTAACCTCAGAGATGATCATGCAGCAGGGGGCTGTGAGTTTTTTCCATGCTGCGCTGTTTCATGAGATGTGGTGATGCTGACTCACAGCACTGCTCTCTCTTTGAACAATATGTTTGAGGTGTAGCTTTAATGGACGTATTCTGAAGTGGAATTGTTTTGCTCAGCATGCAATTGGTCAGCTTTTAAGTCCTTTCCCTCTTGCCCCCCCTTTACTGTGCAACACTTCACACAAAGTGAAGGACATTTGGCTCATTTCCTCAGCTAATAGCAACTAAGAAAAAATGAAGTATATGGATGACATTTTAATTAAGGGCCTGTTTTGCCTGCAGAGGCACATGTCTATATGTGCCATCATACCCTAACTGCAGCTATTTTCATTAACTCACTGATAAGAGGAAGTATAAATTAATTTCCCATCTGCCACACTTTGCATTCCAGAAATTACCTAAATTGCACCCTCACAATACTGTTACTGAGTGCTGCTGTCTCAAATATGTTCATATTTAATATGTCAGAGTGTAATGATTCTCACATAACTGTTGCTGTCCTTAAGATACACTGTCTCTCTGACTACCACCGTTATGGCTTTAATAGTATGATCAATGGGATTTGGTTTAAGGGTATATTTGTTCCACAATGTGTAAAGAAACCAATGCAAAAAGAATCCCAAAAGAAACTGATACAAAAAGCCAGCAGATCATTCAGAAATGTAAATGACTTTGTATTACTTTATTAAATAGCTGATTCTAAAGAACAGTAAAAAATATGAAAACATGCATCATTTGGTGTTTTTTTAAAAAATGTTTGTCCAAAGTAAAGACTGTTAGAAAAATTAAAAAGTTTTAGTCCCAAGGCACCTTCTTCTTTCCACATAAAAGGTGTTGGGTAGTTATAAATACTGTTCCACCTCCTTTAGCAACGTTTAACAATGTATACATTAGTATTTCCATTACAGGTTTTTTTTCACATTTCATTGTAAACAAAATCAATTTTAAAAATGCCTTGTTAGCAAGCTTAAGGAACTATTCTGTCCTGTACAGTAAATACAAATAGGAAGAGCCTCAATTTACCTTTCACTTTAATCAGTATTCCATTTGCCAAAATACTAAAGATTTCAATTAGTATAAAAATATAACTAAAGACTAAAAGACTGCAAAGATTCATTATTTGAGTGAGGTTTAGTTAACAAGCAAATAAAATGCTATGGAATTCCAAATCCGAAGTTTGTTTCTATACAGCTTCTGCTCTTCTGAGAGCTGAGTATCACAATGGTGTATACAAATGCACTGGTTATCCATTAGAAACAGGCACTTCTTATTTACTACAAATAATTTAACATTTAGCTGAACTAAGAACCACATGCGAAAAGATGGTTTTACATGTTTCGTGTATGTACAAAGGTCAAAACTAATTAACAAACCACTTCAATGGGCACCTGTTCTTTGCAAGGCGGGACTTCCTCTTGCATTACATTTTTGGATTCTGGCCTCCAATAAAGAATAAGACAAAACAGCGTGCTGCATCTATAGTGATGGTAATTGTATAAACAAATGCCTTGCATAAACATGGCCAAATATCACCTGCATCAAGGCTTGTACATACCCTCAAGTTCCATTCATCCACTCCAGAAATCTGTAAGTCAAAACTGTACATCTTTTAAACCACGAACCAAAAGCATTATGGTTTTCTAAACTCTGTTGTTTTTTTTTTTTAAGAACTTCTTATGTACAAGCCAGTACCAAGCTCAATCTTGCATGACTGCTTTTTCCAAATGTTTTACAGCAGCATTTTGAACATACTTATTTCCAATTCTTTTGTTTGGATTCCTGCAAACAAAGGACACAAAAATGAGCCCAGCCAGGAAACAGCAGCAACAGGCACCCTGTGATGTCAGCCTGCTCTCGGTAAGGAAGAAGATATTAAGCACTAACCCCCCATGTGAAGAGCAGCAGGCACAGAGAAAAATGAAAGGAGACTAAAAGGAAGGAAAGGTAATGCTCTGTCTCAGAGTCAGACAGAACCTTCAGGATTGACTTAGCATGGGCTTAAATTATTACTAACTGAACCAATATAACAGTCGTTTCCCTTGCTTTTTGGAATGAAAATGATGCTGCCTGATGGTTAGATGCTATCAGATTGTTACAGGCTAGTATAGAAACAATACTGTCACAGGCTATGTTTGAATAAAAATCTTGAGTTGAAAAGTTTTGCATAAAAGAACAAAGTATCTGAGAATGTGAGGCAAAACAGCACAGACTGTCAGACACCACACGTTATAGTTACTGAGCTCTTATTAGACACTCCTATGTGGTAAACAGTATTTCCTTTTTAGAAAGGCCCAACCTGTAGGGTAAACTAAGATCTTCAAAAGAGCAACAGTGAGCTGTTCTGTGCAAAGCAGAATGAACAAAGGTGTGCTTCTATTCACAAACGGAATGTCAGCTACCGTTGTTACTCAGAAGTGGCTTTCTTCCCTTTCCAGTTCTTTTGTCTTTCCTCCAGTTCTGCTTCAGTGAAGGCTGCCGGGCCCCAGTTTGTGATTAAGTGAGGATTCTTGGAACCTGGAAGACAAAGTGCAATGCTTGAAACGGGCATTTCTGACAGCAACATCACTCACACACCATCGGTGGGGCAGAGTTGGAGGTGCCACAGGACGATTCGGTAAGTGCTGTCTCTTCTGTGACTGGAATCCCTCACAAAGGTGGCCTGCCTAACTGAGGAGGGAGGAATGCCTGGGACACACAGTCAGTGAAGGTGCTTAGTGTGAAAAGTCCAACTGCTGCCATCTTTATGTCCTATTGCCCCTGCAAAATAGTTGTATAGAAGTAACTGTCTTCCGTTATTCTTGCTGTTACAGATGTCCCTAAGGGAAAGCAATCTCTCCAGCACAGCATCACAAAGACACTTTCCTGTACAAGGCTGGCATGGTATTAATTAAGCTAAAAAGTTAAACAACTTCTAAAAATTCAGCAAATATTTTAGATACCTTTACTTTGTGGTTTTGACAATCAGCATTTAGGCTAATTGCATTAAACACCCAAAAATGCAATGTTCAGGAAGATCCTTATGTTGTTTAAAAATAAGTAAAAATGTAAAAAATAAATAGTTTTATCAGGGACAGTAAAGACTTGAAAGTTTCTTATGTTTAATTTTGCTCAGATTTCAACACATCCTAGGTATGAGGCTTTAATGCTAATTAATCCTTCTCTCAAACAACTATGAGCCTGTATTTGTTCCCACCATCATCATTAAATTTAGTTCAAGCAAAACCAAATCCTCAGGGGGCACTAATCTTATCAGTCAAGATACTTCAGTGCTTACACTATACTGCACAAAATGTATTTGAAGGTCTGGTGCCAACAGTGTTTTCATGTTGCATTATATTGCATAGTTGCAACCTTTTCTCTTCTTCTATTTGGGTTCTGAATGCAGAATTCTACCATTCTGAGGGAAGATCCTATTATGATCAGCAGTTCTGACAAACGTAGTAGTTATAGGCTGTATTGAAACCAGTAAGCTACAACAAAAGGCAGACTTCAATAAATAGCTAGGTGATGCAAGTATATGAGATGGAGTTAATACAGTGTTTTGGTTATTTTTCTGTTGATAACATACCTGGCTCTATTAGTCGAATTAATCCCTCATGATGAGCTACTTTATCTTTCCAAGTCTTGGTGTTATTAGCTGCTGTTTCCAACTTCTTTTTAACCTCCTGAAATAAAATACAGCCCATTTGCGAACAAGAACAACTTAATTTATATAAAAAGACAATGCCTCCCTTTAAACCTAAAGACTATATGATACTATGTCAGCCTGCCCTCTGTTTAGAGCAATGGACAGGACCATTTCATTTCAGATTAACATTTTAACTAATATAGTCAGTCACCAATGGTATAAAAGCAAGCCCTCAAACCAGGTTTCCAAAGATTGTCTAGCTGCACAGTTAGGGCTAGTCTTCATGAAGACTAAAAACACACACAAACTATAGTTTCAAATTAGAGGCTATCTAGAACTACTACATTTGATCTACAACCTTCTAGTAGACATTATAACAAATCATAAAACATAAGCTAGGAAGTAGGCCACTGCTGGTAGCCCAAGCACAGAAGAGATTCTTCTGTCTAAATTGGTCTTTTGGTCTATTGCAAATGAAAGACTAGAATGCGTAACGATTTCTAAAATACTATGTCAGTTATTGCAGTGACCTACTCCACCATTTCTCTTCTGATTTTCTTGTTTGTTTTGTAAGTGTAGTATATTCTAGATGTTTAGATAATGGTAGATGTATTCTAGATGTCTAGATAACAGTGGTATTTTATTTTACATACAAAAAGCCATCAAAAAAAAAAAAAGTTGAGTATTATCTGAAAGCAACTCTACTGATTGTGCCAGATGTAACACCAACAGGGTAAGTTGTAAAACTGGAAAAAATACTACATCTGGGCCTGTTCTTGTAGTCGTTGCAGTATTCTGTGCTGGTCAAGACAGATCAATAGTTTGTCCTTCACAGAAACTCATTCCAAGGGCACAGAAAACAGCATAAACACACTCCCAAGTTAAACAGAAATCTAGCTGTGTTTTGTTTCCTGACCTAAACAGATGCAGGATTAATACCTCCCTAGCCACAGAAAGTATGTAGAAATTCAGTCTCTGTAGTCACAGGATTCTGATAAATTCTTTATATTTATTCCGTGAATACAGCTACTGGCCTACACCAAAAACACTCAGTGGAACAGAGAACAGCCCTGGCACTTAGGACATCAGGCATTGCTACCCATTGGAGAATCTGGACTAATTCCCAGCTATCCTTGACATAATTCAGTGCTTAAATACCTTGTTAAGGAGCAAGGGCTTACAGTAGCACATCAATTTTTGTCTGTAGAAGACAATATTGCCCCATTACATTATCAAAATATTGCAAGGTTCAGTAATTTAAAAAGTATAAGGCACTGGGTTATGACAGCAACTGGACTGCACATGGATAGTTAGTCTACAGCAGAAGACAAATGTATATAGAATATTGCAGGGTATTATCAAGCTGGCTTGCATGTGAATTGGGATAAATATTAGAGGGGGTTATGTCTGAAACCCGACCTCTTCCTCACATATATCTACTGGTCTGGGGAAAAAAAAGACATAACTATCCTAGCTCTACTTAAAAATCTTTTGTTTACTAATCCTTAAACAAGCAAGAAATGGACAAACTTCAAATTCAGTTAAACTGCTGCATATCTGGCTAAGCATGAGAGGTAGATAAACAGAACAGCTCACCTCATATTGCTCAAGGGCCTCCTTCCTTTCCAGTTCAAGCTGTTCCAGTTGCTGCATAGCAACTTGAAGAGCCCGTTCCTTTATCATCCTCTGGTTTTCTAGCTCTTGCTTCTCTGCTTCTGTCATCTGAATGGTCTGCTGCTGCTGCAAGTGCCATTTTTCCAGTTCAGCTCTCTTTGCTGACTCTTCTTCCAGTAATCTGCAATGGGGATTGTGGATTGTGATGTTAACTGAACTTTAAAGTAAGCTGTATCCAGCATGTAGCATACACAGAGGGAAGCCAAGCTAATTACTGGGGGGGGGAGGGACGACACTCAGGAAGGAGGGAAAAAATTACTGCTTCTTGGCTTGTATTCAGTGTAACACCGAAAATCATGCCAGAAGTGCAAGCAGACTCGCTGCTACAAAGGGCTATTCAGAAAATGTAGTCAATAATGCAAATGCACACACTGAAAACCACAGACAAAACAAACGCGCGTGAGTTATCTTAACTGTCTTGGGAGGACTGACTATATGAAGAAAGAAATCACACTAAATGAAGCCCATATGAGTAAGAGAAGACTTAACCTTTTATCACTTAAAATTTAAACCTGCAATAAAACGTAACAGCAAGTCATATTTACAGTTAGTGCTTTATAAAACATATAACTGAAAGTTTGTGCAGAGTGATCTCAATTTTGGATGTGTGGACAGGCACAACGCCTGGTGAAAAATAAGTGAGCCTGCTTTTCTGGAACTGCTTGCATTTCGGACACTTTGCTGGGAGGCAAGACTAGCTTAAAGTGCAAAGATGGTAGATATTTGTTTCTTAAGATCCGAAGACTAAAGGTGGTATTTATGGTTTTCACATATGTTTCAATTAGCAGTGGTAATGCTCAGCAATCTTTAAAAAGTAGAGTACAGTTGTTTAATATTGCAGTGAAACGGAAATAAGCCACTACTAGGTAAAATGCATACCTGGCTTGAAGTTTCCTTACAGTTTCTTCATCTTGACGTGCCTGTTTTTCAACCTCCAAAGCTTCCTGTAGCTGCTTATACATTTCTTCGAGCTCACGTACTCTCTGTAAATACTGTTCCAGTTCAGATGACTTCTGAGCGACTTGCTCTTCCATTTTTTGTCTCACCTAGCAAAGTAAATTGAGGACACATATGAGCTACCATTCCATTCAGGTTTCCAATACTGAAGGAGTTAACAGGTTTCTCTCTGATAACATTTTCAGAGAGACCTTTTCCTGCTACCTGCAGAGCAAAACCGGTAAAATTGAAGTCAAGATTTGTAGCTGTGTAAGTAAGAAAGTAAGAGAAAAAAAACAGTCACTTGCATTGGCCTACTGCATGCTGCATAGGATTTGTACAGTGGTTTAAACCTATCTTCAATCAGTTTGATCACATCACTTAACTTACAAATACACGCTAAACCGAAGGAAGAAAAAGCTTGTAGAGTGTCTAGACACAAAGATCAAGCTCATTTAATTACACTCAACTTGTTTCCTCAGGCAAGTCCTCCCTTGGCAGTAGCAGATTTCACACATATCTGGATGCTGGCACTGCAACTTGAGCTGTCAAATGTTGGACACCAGCTAGGGATGTTGGCTTTGCTAAGAGAAGAGCAACTATAACAAAAAAGTGAAGGTAAGTGCTAGAGGAAGGTGAAAGAGAAGCTGAATGTCCATGGTCACTCAGCCTCTGATCCGATTTCCCCTGTTTCACTGACCGGAGCAGGAAACTAGGGGTGTTGTGGCACCAGAACCGCCCGTCCTCCTGTTTGGCTCACACTGCCATTGAACCGAGGTTTACAAGCACCAAAACCTCAGCATTTAGTAATACGTAACACTGACTTCACAGAAGGTAAGCACTGCTCCTTAAGTTAGCAAAAAAATAGCTTGTTTCAAGTGTGATAGGATTTCCTGTCCTGCTCCACTGCTCAGTGGGCTGCTTTCCCTCAGCTAACCCAAATCCCACTGACCCAGAAAGCGAGTGCATTCAAGGATTCACACTTATCCCATAAAGTAGCACTGCACGTGCATTTGTCCTGAGATGTTCCATTACATCAGCCTATTCCTACTTCTTTTCTGCAACTGACAGAAGAGCCTATTATACCCGACAAAACCCTTGAAGATCAAAAATCAGTTGTTTTATAAATCCTTGGCATGATAACAGCGTTTTAAAGCTGCAGTTTTTCTTTAATTAATTTTGCATGTGTATAAATACAAAAGAACAAACAGTATATTTTAAAAAAAAAAAACAGTTTGGGGAATATAATCAACTCAGAAAATTCCTAAAATACACTATAATTATATCTTTGTTCATTTTGTATATTCATATAACACATTCCAGTCTCACGTTCTTCATCCCTGAAAACTGCAACGATAACTTCAGTCTGTGTTTTATCCTATAAACAGTTAATTCTATTCATGATTTTTCCAATAATATTTAAGTTCTGAATGCTATACAAGTTGTAGGCAGGGTGTTTCAATTCTTTTTTCACTACTAAATACATTTTATGTCTCTAGTAAATGTAATGCAGACTGCACTCAACTTCCTGCAAATTCTGCTGAAACCTTTCAGTGATTGCCTATGAGGGAAGTCATTGCTGGAAGCACTGCTCGCTATGTGGAATTATAGCAAAAAGCCATGTGCACTACTCACCATTTTTTCTCTCTCCAGCTCCAGACTGAAGCGATCTTGTAATTCAACTTGAGTCTGAAGTCTTTTCTTTTCCTCCTCTGCAGCACGTGCAGCTGCTGCTTCCAGTTGCTGGAATAGAAAAAAGGATCAAGAAAAGAAGGAAAAAACAATTTGTAAAAACTAAGCCTTTGGAAGAAATTGAATTTAATTATTTTTATTAAAAAAAAAAAAAAAGGAAGAAGCTTTCAGAAGTATTATGGTGCCAAATGTTGTGTTGTTTGTTTTGTTTTGTTTTATAAAAAAAAACTCTCTGAGGTTACTGTCAATCTCCAAATGTAATTTTCAGTCTTATTGCAAGACAATTTTCAATTTACAAATGAAAAATCGATTATCAGATTTCCTCCACACTTCGAGTTCTACTTTGGAAAACCAATAGAAATGACTGTATTTACTTCTCTATCTCATACAGGATAAAAAATTGTTATTGCTATAGAAAACCACATTCCAGGCAGGACTGCACAAAAGTTACAACAACAGTGAGAACATGACAGCATATATAGTGTTCATACAGAAACAGAAGTGAGACATACTAAATTGCCATGGGAATGCAGAAGTGCCACAAAGGTTGGCTATAATAAAGCAATTGTGCTATCGTGAATCACATTCCTTCAACATCCCCTAAATTGCCATGTAAGGTAAATGACATTATAGTCAGTAATTACCCATTTGAACACTAGGGGGGAAAAATACCCTCAAAACTACAGACATGTAAACAGCTGCTGCTTGCATCTTGATTTTACAAATAAAGAGATAGCCGTTGTGTTTTTTCCTTTCATCTAGGCTTCAATAGTGTGTATGTTTAGAATGCTTAGAAGGTTAGAAATGTACAAGTACCAGTCAAAACATTAACAGTACTGAAAACAAAATAATTCTTTCACAGATTTTTCCAGAGACCAGATTCTTTACAGAAAACAAGCACCCTTTTGTAACATGCCAGGCTGGTGAATTTGCTTCCACAGCCCCTCAGTAAGACAGGAACACCCATCCTTTTTCAGTATTTGGGAAGGTCCAACACTTAAATCATTTTCCTCTCGCACAGCCTACGTGAACTAATCAGAGACCTAAATAAATACAACTACCAAGCCAAAACTCAAAGGAATTCCTTTAAGTGCTAATCCTATTCTAGCCTAAAATAGATGGGGAGAAGGGAAGAAGGCTCCTAGTTTCTCTTTTTAAGCCATAGAACATAGTACAGAAATGTTCTCCTTTGAAAGGCTAAAAATTACGCTACAAGTCTTTTAGAAGTCTCATTGCTCTTCTGTAATTGGTAGCATATAATTGTGGTCAAACTTCAGATGCTATTTAAGTGAAATTTCCTTTCGATTTCCTTCCCCACCTTCAAATTAAATAAACATTGCCAATACTGAGCTGAGATGGCAAATGACCCCTCACGGTCACCGGCAAGAGTGAGTGCTAGGCTTTTGCCAGCCAGTTCAACAAGAAAATACACATTTGTCCACTCTTATCAGCAGTTTCCTGTTCAGTTCACGTCTGAGCACATCAGCTGCTGGCTGGTAAGGTTATCTGGCTATCGTGACAACTAGGGAAAAGCTGCAACATGTGAGAACTGGTGGGGGGTAGGGGGTGTCAACAAGAACACCTCATTGCAGGAGGAGTTAGCACAGTCTCTGAGATCTATTCACAACTCCGAATTGAAAGAGTACACAAGGCTTGTGCATGCTCTCTTGGTACGAAAAACTTACCTTTCAGTCTATTCAGCATGCATAGCTCAAAATTCCGTTTAAAAATATGAAAAAACAACTGTTTTAGACAAAGGAGCATGGTCTTCTGAAATTTTTAAGTGCAGGAGCTACCAAGATAAAAGCCAGTCTTGGGCTGCACTTTGGCAGCTGCTGTGCAAGTGCTGGCTCTCAGCCAGCAGGAGCAAATTGAACTTTACAGAACACAGTTTCCTGAACCATTTACAGAGCCTTTTCCTTGAAGATTACTTTTTCAAAAACAAAAACAACAACATCAACAAAAATTAATCAGTCTGAATTCTTCCTGCATAGCAGCTCCCCAAAAATCATGTCAGAGACTAAATTATCTTCCTCCCTGTAGTTTACCTGTTGGGATTTCAGCAACACTCCCTGGCACCTGTCAACATCCTACTGCTCCTTTGGGGTTGCTCTCATGTCATCTTCCCCACTTTCTCTCCATGAAGTGGACTCAACACAGAAAGTCATCCTTATGATTTCTGCTAACAGGCATTATTACCAGTTAACTCGTAGGTAAACTCAGGCTACCCTTTAAAGCATATTTTGCATTATGAATCTTACACACATGGTAGAATATAGGTGCTAAAATGAAATTAAGAAGTGTTTTCCCTACTGTCAAACCAAAGATACATTTTGGGTGATTTGCATTTGCTTTCTAGACTCACCGCCTTTAACACACTCTCACAATATTTGTGAGTGTTTCTTCTTGTTTGTTTTTTTTTTTTTCACTTTTTTCTTCAAATAAATTAGTGTTTTAGCTAGCATTTTTCATTTAGGAAAAACTTTAGCACTGAGGCAGATTTGTCCTAAATGGGAATGGAAAAAAAAAAAAAAAGAATTTAGGAAGATAGTGAGCAAAAGACTCTGGAGTAAGCATAGAGCATAGATGGGGACTGCTCTAGCAGCCACGATGTTAGGCAGCAATGAGGAATTCAATGGCACTCAAGGCTATTTCAGTACACGCTCCTCATTACAAGGTATCACAGCAATAGAAGGTAAAAAGTACATCTGAATAATGAAGTCTGTGTGAAGAACTATTACAGAGGCACCTCTTGTTCCAACATACAGAGATCCATCAGCAAGTTCAATCTACTGTTAGAGCGTGCAGCAGCAGCAAAGGCACCTTTGGTCATTAGATGTGGGATAAAACCTATCTACATGTATGAGGAAATTAATTTATTGAGAGAGCCTTCTGCTAATACTCAGAATTTTCTAGTGCAGTTTTCAGGTCTCTAGAAGTCAATTTAATGTTTACAAGGAACATACATTTAAAGGGTTTATAAATGGTTGGTATGTTTCTCAGCTCTACAAATCTCTCCCTAACTACTATAATAAAATTATGCCAATACATACTCACAAAAATCAGTGTGCGTCTTTGGATTCTCTGTAAATTCAATTTATATCTCTGGAAACTACGTCTGTCTGAAGAGACTCCTCCACACAGTTCAAACAACAACTCTGAAAAACTACCTAAGAAAATCTTAATGGAAAGCCCCAATTTTGGCAGACATTCCCAACAGGAGGGGGAAAAGAAAAAAAAAAAAGAATAGGCAAAACAATAATGAGTAACTGACACGGCTAAATTCTCCAGTCCTGGACCCCATCCACAGCACAGTCACAGTTGTCCTTCACAGCAGCTTCACAAGACCTTCTTAGGTACAGGCCTGGGCCACGTGAGTTAACCCCAAGGCCACTTGTCAGACCTTAGAAGCTGAAACAACCAGTGCTTAAGGCTTTATGGCAAGCTGACCCAGCAGACCTATTTACTTAGGGGCTCAAGCTGATATAAGCTCAACTCCTCTGCAGGAGCTTGCTTCATGCATCTGAACACCTGAACAGGAAACAGATGCCAAATATACTTCAAGAAGCCCATCTCAACCACAGAGACTGAGCCTAAAGCGTGAAGGCCAGCAGCTTGTACTCCCACCTTTCTCACGGTCTCTAGTTCCTTCTGCTTGTTCTCGTTGGCTGTTTGCAGTTCTTTCATCTGCCGCTCCAGCTCTTCTTGCTCAGCTAACAGCTTCTGGCGCAGTTCTTTCCGTTTCTGGCGTGCTTCTTTGTGAGGCGGAGGGCTCCCTGCTCTCAGCAGGCTCACGGTGGTCTGTATGGCTGGAAGGGATCATGCAAGGCAAAGGGGGAGGAACTGTAAGAGAACCCCAGTGAAGGAAGATGCTAAACTTTCTGGACTGCCTAGGCAAATGAATACCTGTGTTGTTTTTTTGGTTTGTTTTTAATGTTTTTTAAACCAGAAATAACTTGTTGACTCTCCTAATTCTCACCAGGCTAGCTGTCAACAGAAACCACTAGTAAAAGACACTTAGTTTTCAATAGTCTGTGTGCCACAAGGTCAGGTAATCCCGATGCATTCTGCCAATTCCAATATTGATTTCTAACAAGCAGCGTATATACAAACCATTTGTATGCCTAGCTACGCAAAAACAACTTCAGCATTTCCCACTCCCTAGATTTGGTGACTCTAATCAATAAATATATTATGTCATCAAAGATATAGTTGCAGCTATTTTCTTATAACCAACCTTAAACCCTTTTTATTCTGTTATTCACAAGAAAAACATTCTCCCAGTTTAAAAACTTCTCATTTACTTATATTCAAGTAAGGAAATACACACAGAGCAAAGCTGAGGAGTAGTCAATGCTTTATCTGCCACTGCTGTGAAAAAATATCTCCATTTGGGAATTTTGGAATCAAGTAATTCTTCATACATCAGACTTTGGTGCAATTAAATACGTGCTTCAGATAAAAAGGGCACTGTGAATGGAAGCACACAGCTCCAAGTATTAAAATGCTGTACATATTTCAATGGTCTTGGCAACAGTGGCTTCGCAAAGGCTTCTGCCTCACCCTGCAAAAGATGCATGTAACCATCATTCAGCATATCACCTGGGCAGGTCTTACAGAAGGAGTTACTCCTTTGTGGAAACGGAAAGGGAAGCCCCAGTTACAGCCTTGTCCTCAGTTCATCAAACCACACTATGTCAAGCAAAACTGTAAAATTAAAGCCAATTTATGACACTGAAGCAAACAAGCTTTCCCTTTCTCCCCACACTAACAATTTTCTATGTATTCCCTGCCCTTTCCCACATGCACAGCCATACAGAAAAAGCAAACAATAATAGCAGTTTCATTTTGGTAATTGGCTGCTGACATTGAGGCACCTGATTGAAAGAAGCTGATTCCCACTACATGGATCATTAGTCCTTCCTGAATCGCCAGCTCCTTACAGATCACTTCTCACGTGCACAAAATGGAAATACCAAAAATCCCAAGACTGAGAATTTTAGGTTTGAGTAAAGCACTTCTGTAAGACTCCAGCTTACTTTGACAGGACTTTAAAATTTTTGGAGCCTTACCTTGAATCCACTCCTGCTTCTTCTTTTTATCAGAGGCACTGATCTCGAAGCTTTTATCAAGACACTTTATGAGAAAAAGGCATTTCTTTCCATCTTTGTCAGGCAATGCCTAGAATGGATAACAGGATTGTTGTCACAAACTTTTAATTTAAAGTTGTATTCTCGAGCCCTATTTCTGCAGTTCCCTATTACAAATTCCACTATTAATAATGTTTATCAAAAGAGTGGGTATGGACTGTTTCATATGAAGTAAAAAAAAACATTGTTAATTAAAGCTCTCAGGAGGTCCACCATGCTCACAAAAAAGAATAAATTCCTATCTTTAGAGACAGTCATGGTTGGTTGGTTCTTGTTTTTTGTTTTCTTTTTACCTCTACACAACAGTTGCCATCCAGTATGATGTCTCCCTTCTTGTCCTTTAAATCTTCACTTACATAGTAGGAAATAATATTGGGTTTTAGTACAAACCACCGTTCTGTCCAATTTTTCCTTTTGTGACCTTTTTTCAACATATAACCCTGGAAAGGAAAAAAAAAAAAAAAGAAAAAAGATTAGATGATTAGATGAAATGCTTGGCCCGTGTTGAATCTCTTGGTCTTTTGGTTGGGTGGCCTAAAGGTCCAGAGTACCCAGAAAAGTTAGATCGAGGCCCTACAGACTTCCCCTCCACATTTCCATTCCTAATACCAGCACACTGGTACTGCTTAGCCCATGAAGAACCACCGACTGTTCTTCTGTCCTGTTTTTAAGTAACAGGGTTAACTGAATAATTATTATTATGACAGTATTAAGTCACTGTTGTGTGTCTTTGGTCCTCCTTGATGACCTTTACCAGTTAATTTTCTTCATTCAAGTAGACATTTGCCATCACTGAAATTCATGGCTATTGCTTTAATCACAGATGTTATAAATACATATATCTATATCAACCCTGTTTGGATGCACACCCCAGTGATAGGTATGGACCTAGACACGCTGTATCACCATCTCAGCACCATCTGGGGCACGTTCCCAGGTACAAAGCAAGAGCACCTCTGTCCTGGGGCAGCCCCACCCTGCCAGGACACTCATTTACTTCACCCTGCGACAGAAGCGGTGCCGCACCAGCTGCTTCTATGAGTACATCCGAGAAACTGGTAACAGAAGCATTGTCTTGGTGGCTTCATTGGATGGGAGACAGCAACACTGCTCAAGTCTGGATTTTGCCTTAAGAGAACCAAGTTGTACCTTGATTTACATGACATCAAGGTATTGACTCACAGTATTTTACTTTTACAGAAAGTTGATTCGGTCACCTTTTAGGAAAAGAGAAACACTTGTAAGCCAGTCCTGAATCTTGCTATTAGAAAGTTTTTCAAAAGAAAGAAGAGAAGGCCACACTTTGTCACTGAGCTTTGAATACTGAATATTAACTTATCTAAAATATAAGCACTGCTACTAAGTGCAGGTGTACTAGTTACCCTTTTATACTTTACCCAGTATAGTGATGGCAATTCCAAAGCCATCTCCTGGAAAAGACTCCTAACTTCACAAGATGTTTCAGTTCCAGCAGGAATTGGACCACCTATATTGATAAAACTATGAAAAAACTATACAGAAAGCACTGTACCCAAAATATGTCAGGTTAGGAGGATGGAAAAGTTGGAAAGGAGACCACAAACATTTTTCTCTAATGTCTATTAGCTATAGCAATTTTGGAGATAAGCAAACAAATGTGCTCTGACAAAACCAAAGGTGTCTTTCTTTATAGGCCTGGGGGAAAGAATCAGAACAGTTGGAGGAGCTGTTTGTGTTTAAAAAAACAAAACCAGAGACACAGAAAACAAAAACCCTTCCTCAACACACATGGCTTGGCTGTGCTCTGCTCTTCCAGCTTGCTAAGTGTGGCCAGAGCCAAGGCCGTGCCTATTCCCCTGATATTCCACCTCCTTGCTCTAGGACAGGAATGCACAAAACAGCTTCGCCTCCTCTGTACTTGGGTCCGAGGTCTGGGTGGTCGCAAGGGCGTGTGAAGGACTCCCACAGCTTCACTCTTGCACGCCCTGCACACTCAAAGTCATAATCCATTTTTTTCCCCTTGCTTACATACTGAGATAATCTTCTTTCAAAGCCAAGCCACGCTGATATTTCCCCTATGCAATTTCTGCAGAATCTGCATCTATTATTTCTGCGCATCAGCTTCATTTCTGACAGTTTCAGGAGGTATTTTCAAACCAGCATTCACGAGGGACGCTTATTTCAGGAAACTAAAATATGACAGATTTAGTTATGACTGCTACCGTCCACAGTCACACAAAAAAACAGGGGGGATAGGGAGAGACAATGCCCTTTTAAAACCAGAAAGCAATCCAATTTCCTTACAATTTTCAAGTGGAAGGACTGATATGACACAGGTTATTTTATTTACATGGTATTGTGCAACAGGATGACTTCATTTTGCACTCAACTGTGTGTGTGAGCCCACCCCAGCCCTCACCTCCAATAGGCAACCAGGTCTCAACAAAAATAGACCTCTGCATTGTTCTGTGGATATTCTGAAGGAATTTCCTGTTCCAAGACCTTCTGATGATTTCTTCAGAACACTGCCAAGAAAGCTTTTTTTTCCTCCTCTCCTTTCCAAGAAGCCAAGAAATCATAGACAAATAAAAACATCTTATCAGGTAAAAGTCATTTTTAAATAGCTAAGTAGGCTCTGCTGTGACCACACAGAGATATTTGTATTTCCCATGAAAGAAATACAGTTTTGAAGCCATTACTATGCTGATAATCTTGCCACTGGAAACCTGGAGAAACCAGAGACTGCCAGGAGCTTGCTATGAATGTAAAGGCCAGCATGAGTTTTTCTGTTTGAGTACAATTTGTTAATCAAGTCACCTGCTAAGCAGAACAAGGAAGAAAAAAACTCTGGAACTCATCTGCAAGTTTTTGCCGGGCTAAAGTGGGGCAACTTAGAAGCAAACATTTCAGCTGGAGCAGTCCCTTTCTTTGTACAGAGCAGGCTGAATACACAAGGTGTATCAGCACAGCTTTGCTACATTTTAACTTCAAGTGAAAAAAATACATATATTTTTCGAAGATTGAAGAGTTGTGACAAAAATAAGAATTGACAGTGCGTGGCAGCTGTTCTGTCAGCTCGCAAGGAATTCATGCTATGGTGTAAGGTTGTATTTCAAGACAGAGCACACTTCCTTTCTAAAAGCAACTTCTCCCAACAAGCAACTCATTTACCATACTGCAACAATGACAGCACTCTGAAAAGCTGCAGTTTCTCCAGTAGAAGTAAAGCCATATTAAAGAATCCTTACAAAGAATTGATCTGGTTTCTCCCTGCTCTTTATCCATCAGGCAAAGAAATGTCAGTACAAGTTTAACATTTTGTAATGACGCAGGAACTTGTTCCATCTTAAAACATTGGTTCTCAGTGGTTCTTACCTGTTTGAGTACATCTAATATGAGCTCATTGAAGACCTCGTTAATTGCCATCGACACTGTCTGTCGGTCCATCCCTTTGCTGAACTGCCCGCTTCCGATGAGATCAATCAGCTCCCAGGCAGAAAGACCCTCTCGGCTGGTGTTGAGAGCAATCTTATAGTGGTCAAACTGCTCTTGCTGCCAGCCTGCTCCCATTGCTTCAGTGATTTTTTTAAGTAAGTATTCGATCTGTACAGAAGTATACACAGAAATTAATCATTTTCAGCAGACATGAAAATCAAGTGTTTCAGAGCTACAAACTAAGCTTCTTCGAGAAACTCTCCCTTACAGCCAGGTTCCTACGTTCACATTCAGGCCTCGGAATGTGCACAGCTTAATTAGCAAAGATTTTATGTTCCTGTAGCCTTCTGTCACAGCTGAACTTTTGACTGCCAACCCCAGCTGCAGCTACCCTCTTCATGGCAAACAAAGAACCGAACCTGTGAGCCTCCGGCAGCGTTCAGCTGCCCACAGAACCCACGGGACCTTCCCTGCAGCACCTTCCGAGCCATGACCACGAAAGGGTGAGAAAGCAGGAAGTTTCAAGAAGCGTTTGTGGGAAATAAAAAGCAAACAAATTGCAAACAATAACAGTAAAGTGACAGTCTGGACAAGATGCCAAATGAAAAACCACCAGTCTGTGACCGCATCTCTTAGTCTTCACCTGGCTCCTCTTCTCCAGCCACTCCGCCACGGGACATAACGTTGGCATAGGTGCCAAGAGAAGCAAAAGAATGGATTTTTCACCTCAGCTTTTACTGTTTCCAAAATGAACTCTCTTTCCGCCTTTAATCTTTCATCATTCTGTACACATTACCACAGGGCAATACCTCTAATAACACTACTCAAACAAATGCAAGAATGTAGAAGATGGGAAGACAGTTGGTTTTTTGTTTTTTTTAATTCATTTATAAACCCATCACTCTTTGCTTTTCAAGCGCCACAATATTTTTAAGCTGAGTCCATCTACAGCTTTATGCATGGGGAAAATTGCTCTTTAAACAAAATACTTAGTGAGAGCCTTTCTACAAAGGCCTCTGTACATCAAAGTAAAAACCACACTTCGGAGTTTCTGTGAGGCCATACGATACCCATTGCAAAGCTCAACCCAGTGCTGAAGACAGCCCAAGCTAACGTCACCTCCTGCGGGTCTGGGTGACAGCTGACTGCTTCCTCACCAGCTCCTCGCGTCCCTCCCAACAGAAGCCGCACGCTGCAAGGCAGAGGTGGGGAGGGAAAGCGGCACGAGCCCTCCAGGTGCTGTCTGTGAGCACAGAAAGGAGCGGCTTGCTTTATGTGCTGTGTTTCTGAAGGTTAGGCCTGATGGACGGCCCGCTCCACTTCCAGCTCACCTATGCTAGGGATGGTTTTGGAAACACTGAGTGACTCAGGAGTCTGAAAGCCATTAGCAAAAGTGGCTCAGGTGGATGGTGTGAATGTGCCTCACTGGAAAACTGAATGCTTTCCAGGACTGTTTTTCTCACCCCTGATGTTGCTTCACCTCTGTTCCTCAGCACGGCTTGAGCACAGATGGCAATTCCTCCTAGGGCTAAGGAAAACCCCAGCCAGGAGAGCTGGGGATGTTTCACCACGGAACAAATGACCTTTCAGCTACAGCTCAGAGCCACCTTTCAGCTGGCCCAGCAGGCTTTTGAGCTGAGCACTCAGCAGTCTCTTCTGCGTAAGAGGTTTGGGAGTACAAAGAAACGCAGAAATGTTTTTCCCCTGCCACATTTCACGACAAGGGCTTGCCAAGCCTCGAGCTTTTGGTGCAGGGCACACGCTGACTGTGGCTGCTGCTTCTCCCTCTCACAGCTGGTACAGGCAAATCCCTTCTCTTCCCTCACACCCGTGATCAAGAAGCACATAACCAGGGCACACTCATCTCACAAAGCAGTAAATTACCAAACCTGAAATTCACCTTCTACAGATGGGTGAGGTTTCACTACTATTTCAGCTCAGTAGCTGTTCTTAGCCTTGCAGCCCCTATTCTAACAGCACGTGGGGATTAACGCCGCCGCAGTGACACAGGGGCTACCAAAAGCCACAGCACTGCCAGGGGGGAAAGTTCCCGTTGGCAGGACGCGCCTTTCCCTCGGAGGCACGCCCTCACAAACTGCAAAAGCAAAAAATAGCAACAGCAAAAGCTTCACAGCATGCAAGAACGGCAGCACCACGGACTTGTTTCAAAACAAACCTAAATGCTGATGAGCTGAAATGATAATCGATACAGGAATCGCTTCTTCTCACGTTAGAAATAGGTTCTGGCCCTGCGAGCAGCGTGAACTCTGAGCTGCGAGTCTGTGCTTCAGTTGAAAGGGAAGCTAAAATAACTAAGGCGTAATTAAGAAGGTGTTGTACTTGCCAAAATGCTAGATAGCAATTAAAAAAAACTTTAAAATTTATTGTTCTGATTTCACAAGCTATTACCCTGCCTTGAGGCACGCGATTCTCAAATTGCTTTCTCCAAGTACTGGGACTCACTGTCAGAGAAAGGAACAACAACAAAAACATCATACCTGAAGAGATTTTTTTCCCACTTCTTTGCACAAACCATATGAACAATGCACATACCAAACTAATGGTCTGGAAAAGAAATAATGCAAAACTGTGCCAAACTGTTGGCTATTACACGGTATCACATAATGCACTAAAAGCAAGCACTAAATATAATGCACTCAAAATATTATTTTATGTAATTTGTGCACATTTTTATTTCAATTATTGGAACAGATTTTAGCATGTCAGTCTGCTAAGCTCCCAGCTACAGGTGGCTAACATCACCAAAAATACCAAAATCCCAGTCAAGTGTGTATTTTAAAATAATGAGTTGCCTTAACTCATCTTGTATGAAAGGGACTCGTGCGTGTTACAGTCTAGTTTTTGAAATAAAACATCTCAAGCTTTATCTTCCTTCAGCTATGCACAGGGCGAACCAAGGTCTCCATGCAGATTATTTCTGGTGTACCTGCTCACCAGCAACGAGCGTTGGGGTGGGCTGGGAATACGGATCGGTGCGAGGTAAGTACAAGCAAGTAAATTGGATCTGGCAAACATGGAAGCAGACAAGAGACCATTCATTGCGTGCTCAAATGAGGAAGCTCAGAGAGCAAGTGACATTTCCCCTCCTCCACAGGGGCACGTCCACTCAGCAAATAACTGACAAACGAAGCACGCTGCCTGGCGCATAATCTGCTCTTGTGGTTAAGAAGTAGAGCGTTAAAAAGCAAATGTGAAGCAACATTTGCTGCTGCTCTGACAGGGCCTTACCCACTGGGACAGACATAACACGGCTGGGGGTCATTTCAGAAGGACTGACACTGCACCCGCTGTTAGGAACCAACTGGCTCTGCAGCATGGAAAACTGATTGCATCCCAAAGCAACGTTTTTCAGACAGAACTTTGTCAGGAGGAAACAAAAAAGAACATAACGAGCAGAGGCTCTGGAAGGCAAGCTGTGCAACCTGCTCGATACCTTCTTTCGGAGGACAGTTTTTCTTTTCCTCTGTTTCAGTACCTATTTGTTCTTCCCTTCCAGATATTCCTGGCACTACTCACCACAAGGAATGAAGTTCCACAGATGTTTCACATTTTTCTGATATATAAGTGCATCTCTTAGAGAATGAAAAAGGAAAAATAACATCGAGGCCTTCATGCCCAGCAGAGCATGTCGGACAAGACTATTCTGGTTCATGCTATTCAAATAGGGTTTGTGACATTAATAGTACAGATGTAAAAAAATTTTAAAAAAATCCACACGGTACAAAATTATGTGGAAGCACATGTTACTGGGCAAGAGATGTGAAAGCAATTATATCCCATTTCACAGCCCTCATCGATTCCTTTCCCCACCCCATCATGTACTCCAATACTCTGAAGCCAAATGCTTGATGCTGCCTTTCCAACAACCACAAAAAAATCCCTGTAATAGAACTCACTGAACCTCCCAGGTAACGACGACTCCGGAACAATAGTTTGTGAGAACCGTGTTCATCATCCAGTGTAAAACTTTTTTTTTTATTCAACTGAAATTAACATTAAATAGTATATAAGTTCAACTCAAAAAACAGTGCCCAAGAAAGTCCTAAGGATAACTTGCTGCATAGCCTGAGAATTCTCTCAGCTTCCACAGCAGTCAAGGAAAAACAGGAAGAACTGATACAAGTCAAAGGTTTCCCTTTGCCCAGAGAAGCTGTGGATGCCCCATCCCTGGAGATGTTCAAGGCCAGGCTGGATGGGGCTTTGGGTAAACTGATGCAATGGGAGGCCCAATCAGAACCACCACACACAAAACTTTATTCTAGTTGCATCAGTTTTGTTTTTATTTCTGAATGGCTAAGGTTCAATTCCCAATATTTTGTTCATTGTATCAGTTTCTGAGGATAGAATGCAAACAAGAAAGCAAAAGTGTCCAAAAAAAAACATTTCTGCAAAAAATTCCTCCAGAGGAATCACCACTGGACAGCTTTAGACTTCCACCTCCCAGGCTAAGAAAAAAAAAAAAACACACAAGATTTGGATCCTCTCTGTACTAAGTGGAAGGATTAGAAATGCCATGTTAATACAGCTGGAGGATGAACAGAAGATGACTGTACAAATCCTGCTTCCTCAAGAAGTCAGGCCTAAAAAGCAAAGATAGCAAACGTATTGGGCTTACTTAAAACAAGTTATGCAAATGCTGTATTGCAACACTGCTTGCAGTGCACAAGGGCAAGTTTCACCGTTAAGGATGGCCCTGTAACAGCTAACAACATAGCACAGCTCCAGGCGATACAGCATTCCCCAGACTGCAGCCACATGCTCAGAAATAAAGAAGGGGAAGTGTTTGGAAACCTTTTTATAAAACAGAAAACAGCTGGTTAAACAACACGAAAGCACACAAACAAGACTGCAACAACTAAAAGGGGAGACATAAAGAAAGCTCATAGCAGACTGGAAATATTTTTCCTCTATGCCAGCAGCTCTCTCCACATCTCTGCCTGTTAATTTTTACCTTCTTGTGGCAGAGGTAAGCCCTGTGAGAGCTGAAGCAAGCACATATTTGGATGCCTGCATTTCAGATGATCTAGTGGAAGGGACCGGCTGTGGGGATGGAGGCAGTTCCCACCTGGGCTCTTGCCTTCTGGGCACACGAGCTGCTTGGTAAAGCGCTGCCCACTGCAACAGGACACAGTTCTGCTGTTAGCCAAGAATGATATTAATTCTGAAATCTGTCCATCAGGACTAATTTTAACTCAAGCAAATAAAATCCAGCATTGTTCTTCTCCAGTCCAGCTGAAATACCACCTTTGCTCAGTTTACAGAAACATTTCACTTTGCACGTACTCCAGCTTCTCACTTGAAAGGAGAGGGAGCTTTCAGCTTTGATGCCATTTTGCATTTCCTAGGGACACTTGTGGATCTCTGTTCTTCCCAGCTCTCCTGCCTGCTCCCAGCTGCCAACCAGCAGCCAGCAAAAGCCACAGTGCAGTCCAAAGCTGTGAGCAGCTGAGCCTGGTGCCTTCCACAGCCCACACAGAGGGCACAACCTCTTGTGCCTGTGACCCAGCATCTGTTTGTAAGCACAAGGTCACATCCCGAAACCACACACCCTGACCCAGGCCCTTCCCCATGCTGGGTTTCACTAACCTTACTCCCCTCAAAGGCCCGGCTGCCATCCCGCCTTCCACAGCAGGTGAGGAGCCCAGGCCAGGCGCTGCCTCTGGATTTCAGTCCAGCCTCTGCTGAGCGAGCAACTGGGGCAGCTTCTGGCCCTTGTACCACCTTGCTGCTGCTTCTAAATTTCCCCTTTGTAACTGCTTTCCTTGCTCTCAGTTTCTAAAGCTCTCCTCAGCTTGCAGCTCTGAAAACTTTCCAAAGCAGACTGTGTCCCACTCTCTGTTTGAGCAGCTGTGACAGCAGCTTCCAATTTGCTGCCTTATCAACACCTGGGCAGGGAATCGAGCCCTAATGCTTTGCAGGTGGGGGCAGCCCCTCCACTGTTAGCTTGCTGATATGAAAGGCCTAACGCAGCAGCACGAGTGCAAATGTACACAACGCTGGTATGAAGGAAAGGCAGCAGGGTCAACCTTCAGTCGAAGTAGCACAAAGAAGGTGAGATCACACTCAAGGCAGGGAGCTTTCCAGATAAGACTGCTCAGGCGAGTGCAGAAAGAGTTCATTTCATTAAAATAAGAAAATAACATATCAGATGTGCAGACAGATCTCAAGGAGCAGGTCCTCTGAGGAGGAGGACGAGAAGGCACCCTTACAGCCACATGAAGGTGTATCAACACCTTCCCTGCGGGTGTAAGAAGTTCCCTCTGCCATAATCCTGCCATCCGCAAGAGGTGACTGCAAAAAGCAGTCCCCTCTCCAGCCTGGAAGTATGATGGAAGTTTCCCAATTACTGTTTCCCTAAAGCCAACCAGAAACTGCAGGAAGCTGCGTGTTGCAATATTCACAGCCAACGATAAGAGAAACAAACAGGGCTGGAGGAGGGCTTGCTCCCTGGCTGAGAAGTTACAGTGACTCATGAGAGGTTTACATTTGTCTTACCCAAACATAAATACTGCAGAACAGCAACGGTTCCATCACCCTCCCATCTGTTCTATCACACTTGGCAAAAATCCCTTCTCAGAGCTCATTCATGCGTGATGTGGAAGTCATTTTTTAATTAAATGACAGGCAGTGCTATAACGTGGTAAAGACTAAATGTGTAACCAAGTTTTTTTTTAACTTGAGAGGCATAAAAAGTCAATGGAAAGAAAAATACCTTGATTAGGTATCACTGCCACTCTGAATACTATTGAGATCTGTTCAGATGAAAATTCTCAGTATCAATACAAAAATTGCAAGTTTGTACAAAAAAGGCCTTGGAAATCTGGAGTTTAGGTGTAACATTTAAAACAAAACAGAAGTAAACAAACCAAAGACGCAAGAACTTAAAAGGCAGATATGGAAGGTCACACAGAGAAAACAATATATAGAGAGATAGATATTCAGAAAGCAGTGTATATATATTTATATTTATAAAGCACCTATCAGCATATTGATAAACACTCCTGAAGTAAAACTTTGCATCTCTACTTTTGGAATTTTGAGTAAAAGAGTGAGTAAATGTGGAATCTTCCGGAAGCACAGACAACTCCAGGAGGGCCGACAAAGCAGAAAGGAGTGCATTGAAAAGACAGCATTCCTCCACTGGCTGCCACATTACCTGTGTGGTCTAAGGCAAAAGGTTAAAGAGTGAATACAGGCATTGTATGTGATAAAAACAGAGCAGCCTTTCTTTGCCAGGCTCTCGAAGTGTCCTTTAAGACCACTGCATAGCTTAAATCTTGCCGTAATCAAGGATATGCAGACATAGATCCACCCTGGAGTTTTACAAATAATCCGAGTTAACGGGCAATACAGGTTAACCCTGGGCATTACAGAAGAGAACAAAAGCAGACAACAGTAGCTACAAGAGCTGGAGAACCTCCTTTGGGCCCAGCGCTGAGTGCCAACAAGCAGCAAGTTGCCATTGGCATCGGCTGGCTGCGGCAGCACAGCCCAGGGGCTGCCTTGGTGGAGGGGTCACGAGCAAGCACCTGAGAGCTGGCAGCTCGGAAGCATCCAACCATGCCAACAAAGAAGGAGATGTGAAACAGCTGCCCTCAGGCAAGCCAGGCTGCCCAGCCCAGAGCACAATGACAAACCAGAGATGGGCAGATTTGAGTCCCAGGTTCAACAGCCATTAATGGCTCTCACCTCCTTCCAAGGCCAAATTTGCCACCACTAAGAAAGGGAGGAGCTGTGCTGGTTTTTATGAACACGATCTCCACCTCCTAGAACTGAGAACAACAAGAAGAAAGCAAGAAGACTGTCCTATTTCTCCCGGGAATGTAAAAAGGCCTGGTGGGACCCTATCATCACCAGTCTGGCAAAACCACAGATGTGCAGAGCGAAAGCCTCCTGTGAAAAAGCAAGCAGTAAGGCAAAACCAAGGGGTTCACTTCGATAGGCAAAAGGCGCTCTCTCTACTTCATGGTTTGGCACATCAGCTCAGAGTCACCTAGTTATGCCATGTTGGCTGACTCTAACTTTTCAAAAATTTCTAAAAATGTGTTAATTGGTAACTCCAGTGCTGTCCTGCTAACCCCGGGATTCCTGCAAAATGTTTTGCAGAAGACTGTTTATGCCTGGAATTCTGATCTTTCTCCTTCTTGCCTCACCCCTCCCCAGAGGGAAAAGCTTTAAATTGTGAAGATTCCAAAATCTTGCTTTAGGTTTAAAATACCTATTTGAGTATTGCCCCTACTTGCTCATGCGCTTAAGGCATGAAAAGATCTCCCTGGCATTTTGCTCACTACAGTCTATTCCTCCAACCATTTCAAGCAAGAGTGTTCAGACGGTGGCTGCTTTTGTTCAGAAACAGACATCATCTGAAACCTCTGTACTTCTCCTTTTTATCAGGAGGGTGACATGAGACTAAAGATTCATCTTGCAAGTCGTGGTAACACAGAGCAGAGAGGAGAATTTTTTTTAGAATCACACTGATGCACTCACTGTGCAAAATTTTAACCACATATAGGCAAGGGCAGTGATTAATTATCCCAACATGTACTACTCGTGAGTGAGATGAGAACCTGAATAGCTCCAAGTGCTTGTACTGGACAGTCGTCAGAGACTGCAAAATAAGCTGTGTACTGGGGGCCAGCCAGCCAGCACATCCCACTTGCTCTGGGCTGTTTAAATGACAGACAAAAATAACCATCAGTATCTAAAGCATCCTGCAGGATCCCCACATATGCATCCCAGAAGACAAAGCAAAGCACCTGAGGCCTTCCGTTATTAAAGGAGGAGAGTTAAAGTTTTACATCAAAAGAAAAAAAATCTCTGAAATCTCTAGGGAGTAACACCCATTAACATAGCCCAGCTGGGGCACTAGGCAAAGTGATGTTAAATGGCACAAGTTTTTTTTCTTACCTCCTCGGGTACAATGATTAATGGATATTTGTCCTCTGATAAGAAGTTAAAAATAACCCACACTTTAAATGCATCTTCATCACTGATCTGCAAAGGACTCTTGGAGAGGTTCTTTTTAGCACAGAGAGTCCAGCACATTCTGTTGAATTCAACCTTGTCGAAGTTTCCTTGAACCTAAAATGAAGAAATTGAACCCCAAAAAAATTAATATGCATGAATGGCACAGGATAACAGACAGACAAAGTTTAACAGACAAAGTCGTACTAAAAGCACCAAGGAAATTCTGGTTTGCAAGAAACGTCAAGGCCCAAAACGAGCACTGCCACAGCCCGATCTGATTTCCTGCACCGGGCAAACTACAGAATTTCTGCCAGTCAAATCTGCATCCAACCTCCAATTTCTGGTCGAGTTAATAACACCCTGACTTCATGTGAAGGAGGCTACAGTGCACTTTGCGTTTCTGCTAGCCTTAGCTCCCAAACCATCCTCATGAACATTTTTAGCCCCTGCTGCCCTTCTGTTGAGCACTAAGACACAACATAGTCAATCTGGAAGCCATTATAACCAAAGCTACATGTGGACACGCTAGAAGTCACACAGGAACAGTAATTGGAAAAGACCATGAATGTTTTCTCTTTCTCCGACTCCCAAATCTTCACTTTACTGATAAAAAAGTTCCTCAACTGTGTTATCCTTTACCATACCTAGCATCTGTATATACGCATCTGTGAATTATTTACATATCCGAAAGCTCTCATTTCCTCTATTTTGTTTTTAAACCCTCGTTTGTGTTAGAGATTAAATATATTTATCTCCCTGTAGCCTTGCCATGCTATTTCTTTGCTGACATGAACCTAACGAAGACACGGCCTGCACTGTCATGGAAGTCTCTTGAGATTTTGGAAAGCATGTGTAAGAAACAGGGTCTTGCACCTCCTCTGGGAACAACACTGGTCATATTCTTGGCCATTTTTTTATGATACGCCAAGCTTGGATGCTGCAAGGACACCATCATAAGCTGCACTACTTCCTATCCAGGCTGGTACCTGGTCAGGTATAATGGAGGGTGAGCCACGGTGGCTGAAGTCAAAGTTAGACGAAGGAAGTGGATCGACTGATGTGGGTGGAGGAAAAAAAGAAGGCCAAGGTAAACAGGAAGCCAAGCCTTTGCCCACCAGCACTTTACAGCACAGTTTCCAGGGCTGAAAGGTGCCTCCGGGCACCACAGGCAGGGCACCTCGGCTGTCTGTTTCTGGTTCATAAATTCTTGAAGTTCATTTGTGCAGGGTGGAAGGGGAAGGGAGGAGAAAAGCCCACAACGAAAACCAAATCAACTTCACAGCAAGGTCCACGCCACACAACCCCTGGCTGGGCTGCTTTGGCTCCTTGGCTGGCAATGCTGCGCTCCAGCTGGCTGTAACAATAATCACTCCACAGGAATAATTACTCTCCAGATGTATAAGAAATAATTTCTAAACTGCTTCAAAAATGTAAAATATTTGAACAGTTTCTGAAGTTATACTTCAACTCATTTGCAAAAGTCCCTCTAGCTTAACTAAGAAACCGTAAAAATAGAAAAATTTCAAACAGGAGGAACTGATGACCAAAAAAAACCCAAGTCAAAAACACATACACATGGTGCTTTTTATTGACACAGGCAAAACATATTTCTAAAAAACAGATTGGGTCAAAGACTACACTGGAATTTCAATTTAAGAAGAATTTCCCAAATGGCTTTAGTTATTGTGAGACTCTACTACGAATCTTATGCTGATGCCGTCTTGATGTGAAACTAAAATGGGAGATTTATGAAACTCAGCTGAGAAACCAGAATTTCTATTCCATTCGGCCAGGATACTCACCCTGCTTGCAACCTGCACTAACATGCTTAATGCAGGAAGGAATCCTTGCAAAGAGATTTTTCCTGGGCGCTAGTACCTGATTTTAATTGTACTTCAGAGTTTGTCCAAATTATTTGAAGTCACCTTATTATTTGGAAACTTCTACAGTACACTACAGCTGCACAGCAGCTATTGCTTTTATTTAGTAATCTGTCTGAATGATGGAATATGCGACATGAACCAATGCTGCCAGCTGCTTAGGGTCTTAGAGATAACACATACTGGCAAGACACCTACTTTCCCCTTCTGAGAAATTCAACAAAACAGTCAAAAGAAAAAATGCAGCAAACCCCATACAATTTTCTAGATCTTAAATTTATACCTATAGGCAAAGTTTAAATGACCATCATCAGTAACCTACCCTTATAACAACAGAATACCCATATAACAATGTAAGGGTTTTCAAATGATGCCCTTCATTGTCTGCCCCCCCTATGACTCTCCCCTGCTAAATAAGGCATGCTGTAAAGCACCACCGCCAGCATTACTGGAAGGAAACAACATTTTCAATTGGTATTAAAAAACACGCCTTGTAAACACTGGAAGACATCTAATGCAGCTATGAACCCAGGTAAAACAAACAGCGAAGATGTTATCTGTCTGCTGAGTAACAAGAAGCACGGCACTGGAGCACATCATTCAGACAACACGAGTTATTCAAATTATTTATTCAACTTTCCTATTTGGATAAAGAAAATCGTTGCAAACTCTTTGTCTCATCAGACTGGCAATTTTGCCTTTCTTGATGATTATTTGGTTTTATATACAGAGGCTCTATTGCACCGTAAATTAAGGTAAGCCGGCACTAAAGGATATAAAAAGTGACAATTGCATTTAAGAGTATCACAAGGGTTATTTTAAAAGATTACAAAGTCTACCCAATAAAAATATAACAAAATTCCTAGAGTCACAGTTACATATCTCTTTTAAAAGAAATATAAGGATTCATTCTTCAAATATTTTGCTGGCATTTTAAGGCAAAATGCCTTGAGATCAAGCTCTCTCGTAAGCCAGTTGCTCAAGAAACCAGAAAACACGTAACTGGGGTTGAGAGAACTTCCTCTCTGTCTGGGGTGATGAAGTACTGGTCCTTCGTTAGCAGCTTTACTCAGCAATATGAATTAATACCATTTGTCCTACAGTCACCTCATCTAGAAGAACAGACTATGCCTTGGAAGAATAAAGAAAGAAGAGGGTTCTTGTTTGCCTTTTTTGTTTGCTTGTTTTGAACAAAGGAGCCGTGCCATGACTCAGTGACTCATCCCACTGCACGTTGTCTTTTGGCCTGACGTGAAGTCATCTCTGACTGCTGTGATGCCACAACCGGTCCACAAAGGTAGCCTTCTGTCTGAAGAATTTCTCTGATTTTTAATACTACATATATAAACTGTTTTGAGACATTTAGTCAGGATTAAATAACGTGAAGTTACTGGCAATTTAATACTGTTCCCTACCATTTCCAGTTAACAGTTAGGATGAACCAATGCTATTGGTATAGCATGCAATCATGAGACACCAGAGTAGGGTATGAATTAAAAAAAAAAACTAGGGTATGAATAATAATAATAATAAAAAACTACACAGTCGCAGTCTTTCCTTTCATAAGAAAGCAAGGCAGCATGCCCTGTGCTTCTGCCATGGGGTAGGACGACGGCCAGAGCAGCCAAATGCTGTAAGTTCACACTGACTGCTTTATGTAACCAGGTCTTTCATTTTTACATTAAATTAAATTATTTAATAAATCCAATTGTTCCTCATTTCCATAACTTTCTTCCTATAAATGCCTTTTAACAATAAAGCATGCTTA
This sequence comes from Anas platyrhynchos, assembly GCF_047663525.1. Lineage (NCBI taxonomy): Eukaryota > Metazoa > Chordata > Aves > Anseriformes > Anatidae > Anas > Anas platyrhynchos. The sequence goes on along the minus strand of NC_092591.1, from coordinate 63,190,606 downwards.
TACTTGAAAAAGCCCGCTGTCTCTTTTTTTAATTTGCCTTAATGGCTTGCTGCTGCCTACAAATGGTACTAACAAAAAAAAAAAAAATGTGGTTCAGCCTCTGGAATCCTTCACTTAGAATAAAATATGGCCTTCCTCCCCCCCAAATTTGTATACAAGCTGCTTGGACTCTATCAAGTCTTACAGGAGCTCAAATCACCAATACTAAGTGGAAATGAGATCAAAACAAGATTTTCCAATAGGAAATAGCCAAGGCAGCCAGTGGGTACCCTGTAAGTGTTAATTATGTTATTAATGGCCAACAACGGCCACACACAAATCAGCACAGACTAGAGAGGTAGAGGAGCTTAAGACATATGAAGCTTTTCCTGTTTCCAGGGTGACAGACTGCATCTCAGGTACATACCGTATTTTTCACCTGTATTAAATGTAGATTAAAGTAGAGCAAAAATTAGCAAACTTTGCTTTGGAGCTCACGGAATCCCCAATTGCCACACTGGACTTTTCAGCAGCAGGACTTACCATAAAAGAAAGCAACCACCCGTGTATCCCTGAAGCCACAAAAGCAAAGCTTGAGGGTTTCAGGGGCCAGCCACCAAGAGTAAGAGAAACCAGTGGTACTGAAGCTAGCATGTACATACTGTAACACAGGCTGCTTTGTACTGTCCAGACCAGTTGCTCAGCTGAATTTGTCAGCAAGAAAGCAAGACAGCTTTTTACTTTCAGGAATTTTAACCTAAATCTGAAACATGCAGCTCCTCGAGGTCAGCTCTGGCCCAGGGATTGCCTCCACTCAGAATAAGATGAAGAGCGGTGGGAGGGAAACCCTGCTGGCCTGGCAGAGCTTCCCCCAGAACAACACACAACATGAACCACAGAAGACCAGGGAGTGCTCAGGCACCAAGGGAACAAACTTGTGAGATGAAACTTAGCAGCACTCCCTGACGTTACCCACTGTCAATACCTGGGGGATCTGTTTATTAAAATCCCTCATGAATAGACATTGCAGATATTTTTCCCATCCTGTTGGCAAAGGAGCCCATGGGAACTTTCTGTTATAGCCATAGTCTAAGGTGGGACAACCTATAGGTCCAAGACACTTTTGAATCGTTTTAAGGTGTGGTGCTTTACGAACACGGTTCTGCATGAGCACAGCTCAGATAACCACCAGATGTTACAGGAACCAGAAACCAGGGAGAGAGGAAAGAAGCAAAGAGCAGTGCACCCTGTCATTTTAAGGCACAGGCTCTCCAGATCACCAGACCTGCCACCACGCAGCAGAGACGCTCACAACCAAAGGTCTTCAGAGCAGGAGGCCTCCTGCAAGCAAAGGCCGACTGCAGAGACAACACCCTAAGCAAAGATGCCATGACACAAAACCCGGTAAAGGGCAAAATGGAACACAAGAACCCCAAACTTACCTTTTCCAAGATGAATTTGTTTAAATATGGCATGTAACCCTGATTGGAAACCGGTCCTTCATCATCATCCCTAAAGTGCTCTTCCAAGGCCACCGGGTCGTGGGGAACATTTAACACCGTGCACAAGTTGTGAGAAAGGACCTAGGGACAGAACAGAAATCAGTGACACCACTGTCGACCTCACCAGGCTGTCTCCCCCAGAACAAAGCGACACCTTCATATCAGCATGAGTTCTGCCCTGAAGGTTTGTCAAATTTTTATATCCTTATATATGTATATAAAGATACATAAAGGTATCTAAAGGTATATAAAGTCATCTCCAAGACTGTGACTGCTTCCCACAGTTCCAGATTCACAAAAGCAGTGTGATTACAAATACGTCTAGTATTAACTACAGATTTCTCTCCCCTGCTTGCTTTTGGATTACTTTTCAATATTCTCATCGTGTTTTAGACCGTAAAGGAAAAGCAATGCTACGGAAAGAGGAAGGGCTGAGATGTGCTTCTCCAAGTTTTATTTTAAAAGGGTATTTGCATGAATTATGTCAAGACCTTAACACCCACCACCTCTCATGACTGTTCTTCAGAAATCGCCCTCAAGAAGCTACATGCTTGGCTAGTTTTAAGGAAGTACAGAATTGTTGAAAACTAACTGGTAGCCAACACATCTGAACTTCTTCAGCGCGGGCCGACTTTTGCACACCCAAACTGACAGCTCAGGACCAACAGGAAGGCAGAACCAGAGTCACAGCTGCTCCTCTGCCACCAACACTTTCCTAAGAAAGTAAGATTTAACAAAACAAAGCAAAACAAGAGAGATTTAGATCAGATAGAAGAAAGAAATGCTTCACTCAGAGGGTGGTGAGGCCCTGGCACAGGCTGCCCGGAGAAGCTGTGGCTGCCCCATGCCTGGAGGTGCTCAAGGCCAGGCTGGATGGGGCTTTGGGCAGCCTGACCTAGTGGGAGGTGTCCTAAGAAATCAAATGTGTGCCCTGTGTTTAAAACATGGTTAACATTGTTGTTTTTTTCCCCAAATAAAATCATATACATTTACCTTTATACGTGCTAATGAGACATGCAGAATCTAAGCACTAATTCGCATGAAATCCTACAGAGATAGCCCAAAACAGGAACTGCATTCAGAGAATTCCTGTCTACACACTGCCAAAGTGACCCTTTCTGCTAGGAGAGCACATAGCTCCACAAAAAATGCGTATTTTCATGCTTGCATGCTAACATGAAGCCACTAGATCCAACCAGAAGTTACAGAACAGGAAAACAACATCAGGCAGATCACACCAAAAGCTGCATTTCCCAGAGTAGGAAAACAGTACTGGTAAGTTACCACATTTCAGGCTGCCTCCCACGGGCACCCAATTTCCCTCCAATCGATCCTTATTTTTAACAAACAAATTATACCAGGTAGTTGAGTTCGTGTGGTTTACTTCTGGGGGAAAAACATGCTGGCATGCGTGTTTCCCCTTGTATATGTATTTAAGGCTTCTGTTGCTATTTAGGGAAGACCAAGGGATAACCAACTTTCTGCGAGAAACGTGATCCCACTTTTGCAACTCGGCTGCAGCTACTGGAGCTACCACAGTTCACCAAACACGGCTGATTTGAGCATATTACCAAGGTCACCTAAATTCTCCACGAAACACTTTCTCATCATGTCCTCTCTACGTATTTCTTTTATCCCTTTCTTGGCCTTCTTGCTGTGCTGGGGCTGTCAGAAAGTTAGGTGCTTTCCACATCAAACAACCAAGTACCAGGGAAGAATTCCACTTCCAGTCGTTTTCTGAGACCTGCCTTATCTGCGGCCTCTCCTGCGCCCAGCGCTCTTTCATGGTTCAGGAAATTCCTCGGCGCCTGCCAAAGCCTGCCATTCTCCAACACGGCCGAGCGCCAGATGAATTCTTCACTCATGGGGCAAGCCTGAAAAATCCTGCGACCGAGGTCTCCTTTCTTTTTGTTCTCCCAAATCTCATTATCTGGACCATTGTATACTCTAATGATTAACCTTATTTTAAACAAACGAAACCTAACCGAAATCCCCCCCCAAAATCCCACGCCATTAATAGCCGAGTACTAGATTAATTAGGGTACAGAAAATTGCCTTGCCTTGCCGAAGCTCCGTCAGCCACGAGGAAGTTTTGCCCCAGTGAGGGCTGCTCCGCAGCACGGCAGGGTTGCCAGGCAGCTTTGTCTTTCAGCACTTGTTATGCCCTGGCTGCCACGCTCAGCAACCTACCCTTGTGCCAGAGCCAGCTCCTGTCCCAGGGCAGCGACTTCTCTCTGTGCTGCAGCAAACGGAGCCGGCGGTGGGCCCCAGGCTGCCACCCACGAGATGCTGCCTGCGGTCTGCAGAGGGTCCCAAGCACGGCGCGCTCGCTGTCGGTGCGGTTTTACCCCTGGGTGCTGGTTTCCAAAACACTGACCTTCACAGGACATTGAGCAGGTGGAGAACTGTTACCAAATGAGTCGATCCATTTAAGCTCATCCCGAAAGGCAAGCTGTCTTCCTGAAGGAAGTGAAGACCTGCTCAGCTACTTCTTGCTCAGGGAGAAAAATTTGGCCCAGCTCATAGTAGGGCCATTGAGAGGACAGATTAGTCCTACAGTGGCTATTATCACTTTCTTCAGTACTTTTTCTTCCCCTTCTTTTCCATCTTTCAGGGGGTCTCCTCCCTCCCCCATCTCTTTTTCAGATTTGCAGACCTTGGCACTGCGGGTCCTGCCAGCCCCATTCAGCGGCTCCGTGTGCATTCACTGCGAGGCATTCTTGGCTCATCTCTCCCTGACATCCATGTCAGCGGCCAGGCAGCCAAGGGACGGCTCCTCGCAAGCACTTTCCCTTTTCCTTTTTTCACCAGCGTAGATTTGGGCTCCCCCCGTTCAGCAGCTCAGCCTCCTCTTCCCCACCCGGGACGAGTGTGCTCAGGCCGGGTCCCCGAGCCCCAGGCTCCTCAGCCCGCTGAATAACGCGGCGGCAGGGCCCTCGGTGAGTCACAGTGACTAATTTCCTACCGTCCCTCCATGCTGGACAAAGCCAATTGTCCGCCTGCGGTCCTGCCCGCTCGTCACAGCCTCTCAGCCTTTCCAGCGCCTTGCTGCATTGTTCGAGGTCTTCCTCTCCCTTCGGCCACCCCCGGCCCCTGATTGCACCAGTGTTCCTCTTCCCACCGGCCGGTGACTTCCCATTTAGTAAGAAGGCAAAGCAAAGATAAGAGGTAGGAAAATCCTGTCATGGCTCGGATACAATTAAAGACCGCTTTAGGTTTTCTAAGCCTGCCTGGTAACTTTGGTCACCCACATCCTACAGGCACCAATGCGAGCACATTTGCACGAGGTGCTCGCCATCCGCATCCTGTGGGGAACACGCCAGGAGCCCAAGACGCTGCAAATCCACCCCAAAGGCAGCACAGCACACAAAACAGCCAGGTAACCCCACTGCCAAAGCAGAGACAATTCTCCAAGCGATGTCAGGGAGAGCTGCCAAAGGCAATGTAAAAAACCTGCTACATATTAGTTCCAATCCTACAGACATAATACCAGGGAGGAGCATTATTGGTTGTTACGTGTTTAAACCCATTTAAACCCCACCACTTTGGGATACAGATGAAAAGCAGACTGAATGCTGACACGTTAGAGGAGGAACTTTTAAAATCAGTCAATTTTAAAATAGTAGATTGCAAGGAAGGTGAAATTGGATTTAAATATAGGAAAGCAAGCGTTTCCACACAGCTCATGCTCAAACCACAACAGCAGCTATAATTACAACCACAAAAATGATACTTTACCTTGCCATATCAGTGTTTGAAAGTGCTGAAAGGTGCTGACAAAGTAACAATTGTGTCCATATTTAAACACAAAACTTAAGAAAAGAACACATAAATGTTTCTGCAGAAAAGAAGGGTAAGATCTGAAGCCAGCAAAATAACAAAACCTCTGGAGATTACTGATCAGACCAAAAATTAATTTAAAAAAAAATCAGTGCACTCTGGAAGAAGATCAAATTCACAATTACGTAGAGGGCTGATTTTACTGTCTTTCCTTAGCAGCTCAGACCACATACAGAAGATATAAATGCATAAAAGGCATCTTGAAGTCCTTACTATTCCAAGCTAGTCCTGGTTTTTCCTCCGAGTGTTTGCTGTATCTCCAGGCTACAAAAGAGAACCAATTCACTCATCTCCATCCTCTTCCTCTGAATAGATTAAAACCAATGTATGATGCAAACCTCCGTAACACATTCGCTTGTATAACTGTATTTCACAAAAAATATTTTTTTATGGATGGTATAAAGATCACTTTTGGGTGGAGAAACTAGAAGCTGCTGCCTTTAGCAAGCAATGTGTTATACTGAGGACCTTCTGCATGATGATGGCAATTCCTTATACTGAATTGCACAACTCAAAGACAAAGCTGTCAGCAAGCTTCCTTTCTAAGGGCTGAAGACTTCAGCAAATTACAAAACTGTACGCTGTTCTCAGAAAGCAAGTTGCTTTTTACCAAGCTTTTTGATAATAGGAGTTTCACTAAATTATAAAATTTCTTTTTCTAATACTGCTGATCTCTACTAACCCATTTACCTTCAAGGCTCTTCTCTCCAGCTTATAGGGGTGCTACTTTTTAGTCATTGCAACGTGGATGAGGGATACGTTACTGTGAAATACCTTTACAGTACAATACAGCCCTAAATCAATCACGCAGGAACTTCTGCCCTGCCTATCCCAACAGCTGTGGCTATAACACGTCCTTTTTGTCTGCAATGGGACTGTCAGCTCAACACCCACATTCATCATTTGCCACAAAAGGCTTCACAAGAATACTCTCCACCTCTTCCCAGGTTTCCTGGAAAACTAATTCTTGGCGGCGGAAGGCAGCAGCCTCATTTCAGACCTGCTTCTGCATTTGCAGATCCCCCAGCTGACACTTCCATCAGCAACCTTTATATCATAAACTGCACAGATCCACGGAGACACTTTTTTTCCAAGCCTCTTCTCTCACAGAGACAAATATTGTGGAACTGCAGAGCACTTTAAGAGTACATCTGATAGGTAATGAGGGGACAAATTTAATTTCCTCTCTCCTTTTTATTTTTCAAGCTTTTTAAAACACAAGCATTTGTAGGCGTAGGACTCTAGTGAGACAGATAACCCTGGTTGTTTGGAAAGATAGCTGGTAGTTTAAAACCCAGCCAGCTCAGAGAAAAATATTAAAGAAGAAATGATGCCACCTCTGTCGGAGGAAGCCCTACAAGCCCACCTGCGTGCTGGCTTCTGCCTTAGCCACTCGCTCCCCCCAGCACCGAGGGCTATAAGGCCACGACTGCTTGTCCACTGACTGCCACTGCGACACGTGCTGCAGACACACCTCCTGGGAGATGGCACCAAGCACACGAATCGCCGCCGCGTGCACCAGGCAGGGCAGCACGACAGGAAAACAGGACTCCTTTAAAAAAAACGTGATGAGGAAAAAAACCTCTCTGCAACCTGCTGCATGTGGCCAGCCCGCCAGCACCACAAGGCGAAGGCTGGCTGTGCGGGCTGGCCTCTCGCCCGGCTCCTGCACGCACACGGGCACGCCTGGCCGAGCGAGGCTGGCCTCGCAGCGAAGAAAAGGAGAAGAGGAAGGAGCTGCGGGCTGCGGGCGCTCGCTGCATGGCGCTGAGCACAGCCCGGGAGCTGCTCCCACAGGGCTGGGGCTGGAGCTGCTGCCACAGCCAGCGCAACCCCAGCGCTCCCAACAAGGGCCCTCAGTCTCGGGTGTCAACAGGTGTTGCGCTCTCATCCAAAATATTTATTTAGTCGGATGCTGACTATTATGCCCAGGCCAAGCCGGTCCCATAAAGCAGGGCCAAGATGGGACTGGGTTCAGCGAGCTGCCTGAGAGCTCTTTTAGGAGCACAAACATCACTTCAGAGCGTGAGCCGGGGAAGAACGGCACAGTTGGAGCCTCTTGACTAATTCTCCTGTTTACACTCGAATAAGAGCGCACTGTGGGACCTCGCTCTCCCCTTGCCAAGCTGAGCATTTCCCTCGCACGCAGCCAACCCCTACAGACGGGACCCTGCGGCTGCCCCACGGCGGCTTTCGGCCACAGGGGCACCGAGGACAGGCGGCTGCAGGCGGAGCAGAGGCAGCACGGGGCTGCTCCCAGCCTCGCCGTGGGGCTGCCCCGGCCCCCTCGGTCCGACCCCGGCCCCCCGCACCCCCCGCGCCCCCCGCCTTGCCTTCAGCTGCGACTTGGAGACCTTCCCGCTGCGGTCGAGGTCGAGCGCGGTGAAGGCGTGCCAGATGGACTTGAGCAGCTCCTCCTTGAGGCCCACCATGGCCGGCCCGCCGCCCGCCGCCTGCCGCCGCCGCTCCCGCTCTGCCTTCGCCTCGGCCTCGGCCCCGGCCGCCGCCGGGCCCGCCCCGGCCGCCTCAGGCACCTCCCGCCCCGGCGCGGCGGCGGCCGCCGGGGGACGGCGCCGGGGCGGGGCCGGCGCTGAGGGAGCCGAGCAGCGGGGTCCCGGTGCGAAGGGGACGGCGCCACCAAAAACGCCACTGCTTGGGGCAAGCCCCGCTGTGGGGGCAGCGCGGGGCCCCTCCAGCTGCGGGCAAGGCCGAGCTCCGTGCCCGAGGGGCGGCACGGGCAGATACGGGCTGGGGAAACGTTACCCCGGGTTTGCCACTTTAGGTATTGCAGGATCTTCTCGGGAAAAAAAAAACAACCCCAAACGTGTTCACAGGCAATAGAAATGATGTCCCCATGAGAACCTCCTCAGGCACCTCGAGGCACACACCGCTATAGCACAGGGACACCACAGGGGAGCTGCCTGCAGGCACCTGCTGCAAGCCCCAGGGACACCCCCAGGGACACCCCCAGGGACACCCCCGGGGACACCCCCAGCCCCAGCAGGGCCTGAGGCCAGGCACCAGTGCAGTTGCAGCACAGGCCCAAGTGTCATGGATCACTATTCCATGATCTACACTGCTCACCTGGTTGGGATCGCGAGAGATGACCAGATAGTGAATTAATACCAAAGACTGATTGGACTAAATTTCTTAGCAAATCGGATGTGCTAGGATTATAGCTGTTAGTATTACCAGAAACATCTGTCATCTTGAAATACATGAACATTTCTCCAATTGAAGTGACCACAACCCCACGTGAGGAAGAAGGAGGCAGCTTTTGTATATACAGGTCAAGCTATTTTATTTGATAACTGAACAACCACAAGGTTGTCAATAAATACAGATCATCCCTATTGAAGTGCGTTAAAACACAGGTAGGTTCTGTGAAATGTCACAACTATCTTAATTGTTTTTCCTCATACTGATAATTATTAGCTTGAGCGTTGACCTCATGCTTTAGATTTGGACTTTTGTCCAAGTTACACATGAACTTCCTCATGCAGGGACTTTTTGCACAAAGTTCAGTGATTTTTTAGCACGTTATTTTTATAAAATGATCAAAAAATAAAATGCCTCACAAAAAGTAATTGTCAAGAAAAAAAATACATGCTTTTCTTCCAGACTTTTTCCTGGCTTCTGTTATTCTTAATTTAAGTGACATGGTTATATCCAATGCCAGAAGAGGATTTGTTTTCCACTGAAGATACAAATAGTCCCATTCAGATGAATAGAGTAGTAAACCCATGCTTAAATATTTTATTAAAATTAGTAGTCTCCATAAGCCTCACCTGCTTCATTTTCTGGTAGGTTATCAAAAAGATACAAGTTGTGTGTAAAACGAATATCTTTTTTTATATAGACACACACATATAGCTTTTTTTTTTTTTTTATAGGATTGAACCAATTGATCAAAAACATTTAAACTGAAGTTCCTAGTCAAACAAACCTGTTGAACAAAATCTTTGTGGTTTTTTTTAAGCCTAAAGAAACACTTAAATTACAACGGCTAGCTGCATCCACATCCAAAGTGTAACCCTGGGCTATTTTAAGCAACAATCCCATTAAAACTGACTAGTTGGGTCTGTGCGTGTCAAAACATTCTGCATTTAAAACCTTTAAAGATAAGATTGACATATAATCTGTAGAATGCTAACAGTGATCACAATTATGAAGCCCTTACTAGCACTACATAAACTCTAATTAATTTGCATTACATATGGCAAAAAAGTAAGTTCTGAAACTTAACACACTTCTGCTTTTCTTGGAAAAAGTCTGAGATCTCAGCAACTTTATTTTAAAATCTATGCTGCTTCTAATCTTGTTTGCTCACCGTGGTTAAAAGCATGACCGAAGGGTGTTGGGGAGACCAGGGAGGGAAAACTGGCTCATAGTGTCAGAGTGACTCATACTTTCAGGAAGGAGCTTTAGTTAGACCTAGCTAAGGGCCAGCCTTAAGAGGTAGGTCACTTCTCTGTTCCTCCTCCCTTCAGATTTACTCCTTGTTAGCTAAGTAGCAAGCATTTGTTAGGGAGCTCCTAGCCAGAAGAAAGATTACGTAGTTAAATTGTCACTAATTTTGTTTTATGCCACTGAGTCATTTAAAATTGCTATCAAGGAAAGAATTCAGACACATTAAGCAACTCACAGTTTCTGCTCACTGTTAGCTCAGAGAAAATCTTCCTGACTAGGAGTCATTTTCACTCTCAGCACAGCTAAATTGAAGCAAACAGAAATTGAAGGCCATTAATACAACTTTGTAGCCGCCTTTGAAGAAAACCATTTCTAGTACCTGTCATTTCTCAGCAATGTTTCAACAGAAAATGAAGTGAATTCCAGTGTTAAATGACCAATATATTACTGTTTCTGAACAGACAGTCCCACCCTAAAACATTACAGAAGCACTGGGGAACAGGGTGAAAAGCATTAAGTTTATTTGACGTTATACTGTAACCTGGTTCTCAAGTCCTTTGATGAATTTGTTTCTTCTATTATTTTAAAATCTGTTTCGTATCTGGCCTTACTCACACACCTCAGACGTTCATTGAAACTGTAGAAAAAAAAAAAAAAAACATGAATATTATTTTAGGTGAACTAGGCAGCAGCATTAGATATTGAATTAGGATGTTAACTCAGTCTCTCCAACAAAAAAGCTGATCTGACATTCACTTCTAAGATTTCTAGAACAATCAAGATTCCAGCAAAGTACTCGTACTTTAATATAGTTGTAAGCTATTTATACACATGCACACAACATGCTTTTTTATTCAAAATTGACTGAAGAAACATAAAGAGGGGTTAAACAGCATTAAGTTACCTTTCAGTTCCTCCTTGGTAACACACTTACTCTACGTTTGTAGTTGATAAAGTATTTCTCACCAAGTCATAGAACACACCATGGAACAGAATACCACAGCTACCTTACTTGAAGAAAGGAAGAGGAAATTAAATCCCAGGTGTGTACTCCAAAGTAAGCATCTGATATGTTTTGGAAGGGGAACTGGGAAGAGAAGTGGTCAACAGAAAAGCCTTGTAAGCAAGGTTGACAGGTAAAAACCTGTCAATCAACATTAACTCAATGTCTACAAGACCAAAGTGAGATTAAAATCCCATTTGCTAAGGCAGGGAACAAATATACGAGGTGATTCTGCCCTAAACATCCTGACACCTAAGTAGCTAAGAGTGAAGAGAATCTGGGAATCTGGAGAGGGCCCAGCAGGCTGGAAGCTGGCAAACGTTGTGCCAATCTTCAAGAAGGGTAAGAAAGAAGACCCTAGCAATTACAGGCCTGTCAGTCTCACATCAGTGCCTGGTAAAATTATGGAGATGATTCTTGAAGTTACTGAAGTGCACCTGGGGGACAATGCAGTCATTGGTCCCAGCCAACGTGGGTTCATGAGGGGTGGGTCCTGCCTAACAAATTTGATTTCCTCTTATGATTAGATCACCCATCTAGTTGACCAAGGGAAACAAGCTGATGTGATCTTTTTGGACTTCAGCAAGGCTTTTGACACGGTTTCCCATAGGATCCTACTGGACAAAATGTCCAGCATACAGCCAAACAAAAACATCATCCGATGGGTGAGCAATTGGCTGACAGGCAGGGCTCAAAGGGTTGTGGTAAATGGGGCCACATCTGGCTGGCTGGCAGATGGTCACCAGTGGGGTCCCTCAAGGCTCCATTTCAGGGCCAGTCCTCTTCAATGTCTTTATAAACGATTTGGATGTAGGACTAGAAGGTGTTCTGAGCAAATTTGCCGACAACACCAAACTTGGAGGAGTTGTGGACTCAGATGAGGGTGGAAAGGCCTCGTGGAGAGACCTGGACAGATTGGAGAGCTGGACGATCACCAACCGCATGAAGTTTAACACGAGCAAGTGCCGGGTCCTGCACCTGGAACGGGGCAACCCTGGCTATATGTACAGACTGGGCAATGAGACACTGGAGAGCAGCCCCACAGAGAGGGATCTGGGGGTTGTGGTTGACAGCAAGTTGAATATGAGCCAGCAGTGTGCCCTGGCAGCCAGGAGGGCCAACCGTGTCCTGCGGTGCATCAAGCACAGCATCGCCAGTTGGTCGAGGGAGGTGATTGTCCCGCTCTGCTCTGGGCGGCCTCATCTCAAGGTGAGGTCTGGGCACCACAGTACAAGAAGGACATGAAACTGTTGGAGAGTGTCCAGAGGAGAGTGACCAAGACGGTGAAGGGCCTAGAGGGGAAGACGTATGAGGAGCGGCTGAGGGCACTGGGCCTGTTCAGGCTGGAGAAGAAGAGGCTGAGGGGGGACCTCATTGTGGTCTGCAGCTTCCTCACAAGGGGGAGTGGAGAGGCAGGTGACCTGTTCTCTGTAAACACCAGTGATATGACCCAAAGGAATGGTGTTAAGCTGAGGTAGGGGAAGTTTAGGCTGGACATCAGTAAGAGGTTCTTCACCGAGAGGGTGGTTGCACACTGGGACAGGCTTCCCAGGGACGTAGTCACAGCACTGAGCCTGTCTGAATTTAAGAAGCGACTGGACTGTGCCCTTAGGCACATGGTCTAAACTGTGCGGAGCCAGGAATTGGACTTGATGATCCTTATGGGTCCCTTCCAACTTGGGATAGTCTATGATTCCAGGAGACAATGAGAAACTAGAGAGATAGAAAGATCACCTAACCGAGACCGCTAAAGTCTCGTAATAGGTCTCACTCCATCACTGTCCTGGACACCACCTTCCCTAAAACACCTGAATTGGTGGCACATTTTACTGTCTGTAAATCAAAAAATGAACAAATGTTCTCCGTCAGAATAAGACTTAACATGCAGAATTTTCTCCTGTGCATAAATGGCAATTCAGTAACTACAGAATTTATGACCATTTGCTCACCTATCTGGCAGCAGTCTTAGGGATACACAGAAAATCAGATCTGAATTAAGCCAGTGACTCTGCTTTACCTCAAATCAAACAAATCAATTTAGATCAGCAAGATTACTCAGAAGTAATGCCAAATACTGATGCTGCACATTAGAAAGGGAGTCAAATGATTGGTGAAAGGAAAATCCTCAAAACAGATTCCTCAGATCTTTCAACAGATCTTAAATAATTCTTGAACTTGTACAAGCTTAGGTTTCCAAGCAACGTTAAACAGTAATAAATTGCTTCCTGTTTAGTTAGGCACAGTAATATTGTCTCCTTGAGGCACCTCCCTTTTCCCTATTCCAATTCTATTATACTCAAGATAGGATCTTCATCCAAATCCAACTGTTTAAACAGAAGCAGGACCTTAATTTCCTGTGTGCTGCCCTGCCCAGTCACTGCTTCTTCCTGATTTTTCTCTGCAGTGTTTCTTCAGATGAGAACCTATGTCAGCTCAGCAGCCTCCAACTGGGGGAGCTAAAAGCTCTCAATTGCTTTCCACAGTTCACTGAGAGAAGGTAAGGTTCATGCAGGTGTCCTGGTTTCAGTTAGGACAGAGTTAATTTTCCTCCTAGTAGCTGGTAGGGTGCTACGTTTTGGATTAGGATGAGAAGAGTGCTGATAACATGCTGATGTTTTAATTGTTGCAGAGCAGTGCTTACACCAAGCCAAGGACGTTTCAGCTTCTCGCTCTGTCCTGCCAGCGGGCAGGCTGGGGGTGCAGCAGGAACTGGAAGGGGACAGACCCAGGACAGTTGACCAATACTGACCAAAGGGGTATTCCATCCCATCTGGGGTCATGCTGAACAACAGATAAGGGTGGCTGGCTGGGGTGGGGGGGCCGGCCGCTCAGGGTTAGGCTGGGCATCAGTCAGCGGGTGGCAAGCAACTGCATTGTGCATCACTTTCTTGTACACATTAGTAGTAGTAGTATCATCTTTTTCTTTTTTCCTGTCCTAATGAACTGTCTCTATCTCAACCCCCAGGCTTAATTTTCCTGATTCTCTCCCTGTTCCCAGTGGGGAAGAGGGGAAGGTGAACGAACAGCTGTGTGGTGCTTAGCTGCCGGCCAGGTTAAACCACAACAGCAGGGAATAACCACACTTAATTCTTGCTGGCCATTGCGTTAGAACCAAGCTCTCAAGAACAGCTACAGCAGTGATACTGGCAGGCAGCACAAGTGCTGAGAATTATTAAGCAGGCATACTTGTTAAAAGTCACATGTACGACGAGATCATGATATTGCCTTTTCCAAGGCTACAGAGCTGCTGGGAGTAGAGATGAAAAAAGGAAGCTTACCTTAGGAAGCTCACCTAAGCTACTGTTGGTAAGAATGCTCAATTTCTATTGCAGAACAAGATAATGATTTCTAAAAATCTGAATGAAGTGCTATACTAGTACACAAACAAAATTTTTTGGTAGACAAAAAATTTAATTCAGTTGACAATTTTGTCTAGCAGTTGTTGCTGGGACTATTAAAGACACGGTACCCTACCAAAAGCATGACGTGTGTGTTGGTTTTTTGTTTTTTTTTTTATATATATATGTCCAGTTCAACAGGAAAATAGGGTAACTAAGTACACTTTTGTTCACAAGATTTTTAGGTGTTACAGTATAAAGTAACTCAATCTGTCAAACTGGAATCACATTTTCAAATATACAAATAGTGCCATCTCCATTTCTAAGTGAAGATGAAGCTTGTTTATGGCTTCATATAAAAGCCAAATAGTCATCAAGTTTTTGGGATTCTTTATCTTCCTGATATCCAGCCCAAATAAAACAAAATTTTATTAGATCTGTGGTAATCAACAGTTTGTACCCAAGAGCTTTTGGGGCTGAGGTAGGGGAAAAAAAATACAATTAAGAAAATATCATTGAGTTTACAGGAAACCAAGAAGCTGCAACAACAACAAAAACAGAAAAGTTACACATATTGGTAACTTAAAAGAGAGAGACTAAGCTGACCCCATAGTAATTCTAGCCAGTTTACCCTGTGTGAATTCAGGACAAAAAAAAAAGTTTGATCTTGAACCCATGAAATTACATCAACAATTTCTATTTATATTAGTTTTCCACATTTCCTTTAGTTCAGTGAAAGAAGGTAAGGTTTGTGCAGGGAACAGTTAGGAGCAGGAAATGCAAACTTCTCTTTAAAAACATACTCTTCTTCCATCTGTTGGCATTAATGGACTAGTAGCATTCCTGACTAGAACTCCAGTTTTCTGGAAAAATATTCTCTATGTAAATTTTGTTTCAATATGATAGGTTGGTAATGGCATAAACAGAATCCTATCTGATATCAGAATACCATATTTGACTTCAAATATTTAACAACTAGCACAACAAGGGGTTGGAACTATATGATCCTTGATGTCCCTTGCAACCCAAGGTGTTCTGTGATTCAAAGAAGAATGTTTTTGAAGAAGCAGTATTTAAGTGACGTATCACATCTTTACAGGAAACTAATTCTCTAAGAACTTTAGTTCACTAAACCACCCACTCTTTGGGCATGAGATGTGAGAAGTCCAAGCAAGACCAGACAGGTAGCGTTACCCAGTAATATATCATTAAAAGATGAATTACAGGCTCTGAATTCAGATTCAGGCAGACAACGAAGCAGACAGATGTCTTGAGAAAGTAGGGATATAAACTACCTGTTTTACAGTTACTTTTAGGTTCTTCCTATGTAGTTCTTCGAGAAGTCAAGTACCCTGAATCAAAGTAGTCAAGGTACTATGCTATCTGTTTTGGAAAATGGAACTATAAACGCAGTGAAACATTAAATGTAGCTATTTTGAATAACATCTACCACTAACCACCAATATTTTCTTCTTAAATAGAGATAAAGCTCTTGAAGTGCTGAAGCTCCTCTTGTTACACCATGCTTGTTAAAATTTCTCCAACTGACATCCAACTTCCCACGTATTACAAGAGGCTAGTAGTTTCTTCTTCTACCTAAGAAGATGGCTTGCATACCTACATACAAATTTTGCTCAAGCATTTTTTCAGTAAATGCATAAGCTACCAAAATTACTTTATTTTTATTTAAGAAAAAAAAATCTTTCAGGGGCAATAAAATAGAGACACCGCTACTCATTCAGCAAGCATTTGAACCACAAATGACTGGATGCTAGGAGTATTCAGAGGAACCATTCACACACACACACACTACAAATCTCAAGCTCTTCCCACAGGCCATTCTTGGGACCACGATTCTCAGTCTCCCCGGTGGCCTGATTCAGGAAGGTTGTTCCTATTAAAATGAGATAAACTTCACCATTCTTGTTGCTCCTGCAAACTACTAAAAAAACCCTGAAGCTTCCTTTTTAAACATCCTCCTTGGTACATAGAGGAAAGTTAAAACATCTAAAGCCACTTCAGTTGCATGTTTTAGACAGGGCATCCCTTACACTGCAGTTACAAAACTAGCAACCAGCAAAATAACCTACATGGCTACTGGGTACAACTTGTTCGTACAGCAAAACCTCACCTAATGTTACAAGCCTGCAGAAACAAGTGAAGTAAAAGCATATAACTATCATAGGTAGGTCCAATTTATTTACACTATGGGGGAGGGCTTGAGTCTGTTGATCCCCCACTAACTGATTTTCATTACTGCTTAGGAGCTCACTCCAAGACTGCTCAATGTAGACAAACCCTGAACTGCTGCAACAAAACCATGCAACAGATTTTTAACTTCTCTTACAAGTAAGTCTACTGTACCAAGTCAAACCTTAAAGGAATTACAGTAAGTTTTTACTGATGTGAACTGCTTATTCAGAGAAGCACATTACCTAACACAATCATCTGACTTTCACTATCATATACATAGCACTGAGACTTCTTACTAATAAAAATACTTCATGATTTTAATGAGCAAACTGCAAAGTTTAGAATTTGGTGTCCACTCAATTCACATACATTATCTCTGCAAAGCCACCTGAAATTCTTGGATAGAGCAGCATAAAAGCTTCCCAGATAGGCTAACCTATTTATTAAGCCTTTAGTACTTTTACTGCATCTCTCTTTACATGAGATTTTAATACAGTAATACATATACATGAATATTTTACATCCGTGCTACAGAAAACTCATTGTTATTGCCTTCTATAAACTATTCAGTCCCTCCACCTCCCTTCTCTCCCCATTCTCAACAACGCATGAGTATTCATTCCTCCTTACCTCGGACCCAGCAGGTCTTTCTTAGCCGTTTCATCTAGTATTCCATCTTCACAGTCACGTCTCAATTCAAATCGTCCACAGGTTTCAGCTTTCCAACTGGCAGACCGTTCCTGAAGCTGCAGAGACAGACCGCAGTCGATATACACTAGCACACACAGACCACGGTGCTTTTGTCCCTACATAACTACCAGTGAGTCCCATTCTCCTGACAGGGAACCACAAGCACTAGGCAGGAACAGGAAGCAAATCTAATCAGGAGTTGCCGTGGTATATTCCTGAGTCAACGTTTTATTTCCACAAATACCAAGTTTAAATAAGCATTAGACACTATTAAACACAACTTTCAACTTTAATATTCAAATTCAACACTAGTAAAAACAAATAGAGCACAAATGGGAAACATTGTTTAAAAACTAAAATTAATGAAGAGATAAGCCAGTAATTAGAACAGTTCTATTTTCAGCAACATCTGCCAGCCAACATCAGTATAAGTTTTGACAGATACATCTGATTCATACTGGAACTTAAAATTGAACAGTTAAACTTTGTCTGTTGGCATCTCAGACTGCAGTTTTAGTATAGTATACTATATAAGCACAAACTTATGTACATAAACAATGAAGAACAACCTGAACACTTACACTAAACAATTATTTACAAGTACTCCAACATAAAAAAAAAATATACAAGAGCCTCAAGAATGAAAAACTGAAGAGAATACCAACATTTAGAGAACCTTATTAGAAAGGATTACAGAACATCAACAGCCAAGACATTAACAATTGCACTACACTAATACAGAGTCCAAATATTAAATTGGTGCATTATTTCACAATGCACTAGCTTCAAGAGAGAAATGCTGCCTTCACTAAAATGCAGCTTAGATTTGTTTCACGTAATTGTTTTAACAAGAAGCCTATTAACACAATAATGATTGTTTTAATGCTACAGTTTACAGCGAGGACAAAACACTAAAATAGCAGCAGTTCCACACGGCACTTAATTCCACAGGTTTCTAAGCTGTGGTTTATGCAATGCCTACAAAGTGCTCCCAGTTGAATATACAAATAAAATTCACAAAAGGTTACCTGACATCAGGTACATTGAGTGTAGGTGGCCTTAAAGCCTGTCTTTCAAAATTTATTCCCCTCTGCTCCAAACTCAGTAACACAGCAATTCCCCTTCCCTCCCTCTTAAAGATCATCAGGGGCAGTACTTCTCATTACAATGCTGTAACACTAAAAAGCAGCACACCACTATAGTGGTTAACCCTGGGACGATGTAACATCTAACAGTGTAACTGAAAGGTTTATGGACTAACATCCAGGATCCTCTATGGACAGATAGTGACCGAGTCCATTGTCTCCAACGGTTACTACAGCTAGTCAGCCATATCGTTGAAATTAAAAACCCAGAAGCAGTTCCTGTAAAACTAGTGACACTGATCTAAGACAGGACAAGAAACCAGGAATTGAATGCTTCCTTCAACTCCTTAAGGCTTCAGTCCAGCAGAGATGCTATAGCCATCCTCAGCAGTCCTTTTGGACTTCATAGTTCAGTATATAGTAAGACTAACTGAGCGGTTCATTTTCTTTCCAATGAGTCGAGATGGTCTATTTTGTGTTGTAGATCTAGTTGTCATTCTGTCAGTGAACAGTGCTCGTTCCTCGGCTGCGGCCTTCGCCATCTGTGCCTTCTTCAGCTCTCTGCGAGATATTGGAAGTCACACACGCAATAATCAGTAGGGACTACAGGCGTGTCACAGCAAGTGACATTTTCAGAGGCATTACAACAATTCCAAACTTAAAGAGTTGCCATCAATTCAGGCCACATTAAGACAAACAGATGCAAATGATACTTAAACCCACAGGACAAAACACCAACGTTCCTTACTTCCCTAGATGTCCTTTCTTTTGAAAAGGGAAGGACATGACAAATTCACATATATGGGTTTCAAAATTTGACCAAGATTTTTATAAGCAGCTCAGCAGCTTTGGTCTGAAAATCTTTAGCTTGCTATTGTTTAGATTTGCAACAGGCAAAATATTTGCTATCACTGGAAGTGTAGCTGCAACACAGAACACTAGGCTTTCTAACCTTATGTTTTTCCCATTGCAATTCAGTTTGTCACAACGATAACTGAGGTGGAAAAAATGATTGTGTTTTATGATTGAAAGAAGCAAGGATACCTACAGTATTGATCACTGACCTGGAATCAAAATAATTTATTCCATTCTATCTTATGTATCAGTTACAAGATTATAGGATGTTGTTTACTTCCTAGTACAAGTCCTATGATCAACAAGTGAAGAGCCAATTACAGAAGCTCCCTCAAATGAAGCATTCAGCCACAACTGAAACTCCCGTGGAAGACTCAGGCAAGCAGACACACTCTTAAATGGAACATAACTAGCAATAGACAACGCAGGAAGCATCCTTTTCCTCTTGCGTACCACATCAAAAACCTATCACCACATAAATCTTGTTTGCCTGAGAAAAATTTGAGCCTATTACTGCAAGGCTGTAACACTAAAGGCGGCGAAGGCCATTGTCCCTAATTCCCTAATTCTGCCAAGCGTACTGTTTCAGAGAATTACCAGTCTGAGGACTAAATTAAACGAAACTCAAGATAAGAAACTATGAAATAGTCTGACTAAAGAGCAAATTCTTCCATTCTTCCCTAAAAGTAATCCTACCTGAACTATTTTATGGAACGCTATCCCCCCGGAAAGTTACTGTCGGCAAGTGTTCTTTTCAAATCATTCTTAGCTTTACTTTACAGTTATTTTTGTGAGGATGAAACTGCAGGCAGGTTTTGCCTTCACAAAGCATTAACTTAGCCAACTTCAAAAGAAAAAAAAAACACCACTCCTTAATACAAGCAAGTTACCTTGAGAAACCCACCCTCAAATAACTGCACAACTCATCAAATTACTCTTTTCACAGTTGATCATAAAAGCATATAAAGAATCATTAGAAGCTAAGTTATATTTAAGGATCCCAAGGAATTACTTACTTCTGCAAGAGTGAGTTTTTGAATTTTTCAGCATTCAGTTCTATCCTCAGCTGCTCTGCACTCTTTTTTGCAGCAGAGAGCAGTACTGAATGCTTGACTAGTGCCACAGCTGAAGGTCTTTTCTCTGGATCAGGATTAATCATAACCTTGGAAAAAATAAAATAAAGTCATTCTAGTTAAGGCCAATAATACAGTAAATTACACTAATCAGAGAGTCACTGGAACAAGATTTCTTACTTTTAATAGATCTAGTAATTCTTGAGAAAGCACTTGTGGTATTCTCGGTAGTTTTCCTTGTCGAATTTCATGCCATTGGTCCCCATTAGTTGGAAGCGGTTCAGCCCCAGCAGCACAGACAACAGTCAGAGCAAGAGCAAAAATATCTGCTTTTGGCAAATGAGTGTAGTTCTTTAAAAATAAAGAAAAAATAAATTTACTATAGATACTACCCAGTATAAAAACAAACCTCAGCTAGATTATTCAACACCAAACACATCCATACTATTACATTCCAAGTAGCATTTGGGTAGATAGCATTTAGGAAGTTTGTTTCAGCAAGGAAGTGGCAGACAACAAATCAATGCTCTACTGAAAACAGCACACAGACCTAACACAAGTATTTTCTACATGTAGGATAGCTACCTCTTGTAGGACTTCATTTGCAAGAAAACGGCTATCGCCTTCCTCCACTTGTGGACTAGATACTCGAGTTACATGACCAAGGTCACCTGCAAAAAACAAAGCGTTATTTCTCAGAAGACATAAAACGATGCCACTCTTAAGCCCAAGTGTGCTGCCTTGTACCTATTTTAAATATGACTCTATCAGATGACCACTCATCATCATCTCCTTCTTCTGAAGTCGTACTTGGGACTGATGTCCTGGATATGAAGATGTTACCTGTAAAAGAGCAGAACTGTTAACAAACACATTTGAGTCCAATTTTTACTTCATCTGCTTTCATCAGTTTGTTTTAGCCACACAGAAATTTCAGTTGCATACCCAGTTCCTAGAAGAAGAAATTACGATGCGCGCACACACACACACACACTCACTCTGTGTCCCTCTGCAGGAAGTGGAGGCAAGCGTTGTGCAAGAAAGAGTTAACAAAAAGGACCCAAGATAAATTCATCAACAGTTACAATTTTGCCAGCCAATTTTATAACTGACATCTTTGTACTGCTACTTAAGACTTCAGTAAAGAATTTACAGTTAAAAAGGTGTGGTCAACTGCTCATTTCTCTACAGATTAAATTAACTGAGGAACCTGCCAATAGAGTAAACCAGTTTACACACTTACTAGGTTTAATATCCATGTGTACCAGGGACATCGAATGAATGTACTTTAAGCCTCGAGCCACCTGAAGTAGTAGGTCCTTCAGCTCTGGCTCAGTAAAATAACGCATATTCCTGTAATTTTCACTTATGGCATCTGCTAAACTGCCACCTAAAACAACATAAAAAAATATATATTCATTTATTTACAAACAAACAGTTGAGAAAATAATGACAACTTACTTCCAAAAGTAAATACAACTGACTTCTAAAATCAGCAGTGAATCTATCACCACAAATTTGCTGATGATACACAGGGATTGCTGTATCCCCTCTCTTTATAGCAGTGTAATATATTAAAATTATTTTTCTTCTGTGAGGTCTACTGCAGTTGCCATGTAAATTAACAGGATACCAAAACGCAAAGGAAAAGGACTCTAGTCCTGTTCCAGATCTCTGGCAGGGTATCAGCCACAGCAATTGACCCCTTTTCATGGGGAACTTTTTTCTCTGTATTCCAGCTTGAGCTATTATACAGAAGAATTAACTACTTTGCTGCTCACAAATGCCTCAGTGTAGTTCCAATATTTTTAAACACTGAAGACCTGTCTGCAATTTTGTAAATTACTGTTTATCCAGTATGCCCTTTGCAACAGAAAGCAGCATATAGACCCACTTCGGATGATAATAATATGAGCTATGCATGAGGATGTAAATTCCTACTTAGCACTAGGGATGTGTAGAGATACCTGTGTATATTTTATTAAAAAAATAAATAAATAAATAAATTTTTAAAGCAAGTTCAGAACAATCAATCTTTACTTACCATTGCAATATTCATTCTGTATGAGCATATGATCATCTTCTGCCCATGCAGAGTAGTATCTTACTACATGTGAATGCTGCCCCAGAACTGCATGTGCATATACCTCTCTTAAAGCATTTTGCCTGTTACAGTCACACACAAAAAAAAAAAAAAAAAACAGTACACAGGAATATTATGAAGTGAAATTAGTTCAATTTCAGCTTTACATAAACACTTATTAAAAAAAATCACGCCACTCTTCCAGCACAGGTCTCTAGTTAAAAACTTCACATTCAGTTCTGCAGAACCTTATGTTGGAATTGTATTTACGTCCGAACAGCTAAAGCCATTTATATTGTATTAAAAGACCAAGCAACATGAAACATTAAAATACAGGCTTTGTTGCAGATGATTCTTGAGGCAACTGCCACTCGCATTACTTACTTTCCAACCACTGTCAGCAGCAAGCTTTCAGAAGCATCATTGAAGTTTTAGGAAAAAAAATAGCCATAAGCTATGATCACAGAATTTCTAGGTTGGAAGAGACCTCAAGATCATCGAGTCCAACCTCTGACCTAACACTAACAGTCCCCACTAAACCATATCCCTAAGCTCTACATCTAAATGTCTTTTAAAGACTTCCAGGGATGGTGACTCCACCACTTCCCTGGGCAGCCTGTTCCAGTGTCTAACAACCCTTTCAGTAAAGAAGTTCTTCCTAACATCCAGCCTAAAACTCCCCTGGTGCAACTTTAGCCCATTCCCCCTCGTCCTGTCACCAGGCACGTGGGAGAACAGACCAACCCCCACCTTGTTACAGCCTCCTTTAAGGTATCTGTAAAGAGCAATAAGGTCGCCCCTGAGCCTCCTCTTCTCTAGGCTGAACAAGCCCAGCTCCCTCAGCCGCTCCTCGTAGGACTTGTTCTCCAGGCCCCTCACCAGCTTTGTTGCCCTTCTCTGGACTCACTCGAGCACCTCCATGTCCTTCTTGTAGCGAGGGGCCCAAAACTGAACACAGTACTCGAGGTGCGGCCTCACCAGAGCCGAGTACAGGGGAAATGATGATGACTAAATGTCTGGGCCATTAAAATAACTGAACTCTATATTCTTAACTTCTGTTGTATAACATTGGTATGCAATTTTAAGCATCACAGACCAGCGAAGCTTTATATTACTATTAGAATATTGTGGAAAAAAAAGAGCCAGGAATATCAGGCTCAATCAAAAAACACCTGACAATCCGCATGTAACTTAAACTTGACAGCAATGCGGACTTGGTTGGGAGTATTGTTTTTCTTTCACATCTCAAAGGATCACTGCTGCAGTTTCATATAGTACCTCCTACCATTAATGCAAGGAAGCGTTTCTTTTAACTTTCTGGGTGAGTACAATCTGTTTCCACTCTGAATTTTTGGGACAAATCTCTGTTGGAGTCAAGTAAACTTTCCTCCCAAAGTTTGAGCAGTATTCAAAAAAGAAATGTGAAGTGACTTCAACACTGTATCCTACTGTTTTACATTTAACTGAAGTATATTTATGATTTTATCATTAATGCCTTCTCTAGATACTGATACAAAGCAACATTGAAGGAAAAAGCACCAGAAAGCATGTTTTAAGAGCAGGAAATACTCACTCGTCCACCGAGCCAGCTAAGGGTTTCTTAGATCGCTTTATAGCGTAAATACAGCCATCAAGTCTCTTTACACATTTAAACACAGAGCCAAATTCACCAGATCCAATCTTCTCCAACTCATGAAATTCGGTGGCATACCGTGACTTCATATTACTTTCTGTTATTGTGATCCTCTGTAAAGATCAGAAAGAAAAATACTTACACGTGCAAATACATGAACTGCCAAACTTCCTATCAAGTTCTAAAGATTAATTACCTTAGCAGGTCTGATAGTTTCATCTTCAAGCTCTCCATCGCTTGCTTCCATGTCTTCTCCACAAGAGCTGAAATTCACATTAGGTATTTTTACAGAATTAATACGGGTTAAGAAACTTAAAATTGAAGTTTGGGAGTTGATTTTTTTTAATTCAATTCTCCCATACTACCCAAGTTTAGTCTAATTAAACACTAGTATTTATAAGCACAAGCTCATAGTCATAAAATCATAAAAAACTCGTACTAACAAAAACCTTCATACAAAGCAGATACTCCAAGAGCTCTGTCTTGCATCACTAACAGGTTTGGAAAGAAAAATATTTTCACAGAAGCAATTCTAAACGGAACTTTTGCAGCTAAAATAGTTTTCAGGGTAAGCATTACAAAGAAAGATATAAATTACTCACTCGTTCCAGTGCGTTCTCTTTCTCCTCCGACACTGTCCTTCAGAGTTGTGAAGGAACATGGAATCGGGAGTGAAGGGATTAATGTTCACATGAGGTGTTTGTCTGATATCAGAATCTCGCTTCTCCGACTTCCCAACATTCATAAATAGAGAGCCCCCTCGAAGTTTGACTGAGCTGGAACCTAGTCCTTGTGCTTTGGAGAGCAAACTCTGTATTTAAAATAATAGTCACATCATGTTTGAAAATCATTATTGGAGTGCTGTCTATTCAAAGCAAGCATGAGTTGTTTAAACAATGCCTGCATTTCCATCAAAAAAATCCCAGACACTAACTGTTTTTGTGTAAAGCCTCATAAAGAAAAACATTAACTGTTGGAATAATTTTGAAAAGATAGGAATGATGACGAGAGAAGCATTCTGTCTTTAATCAAGTCATCACCCAGCCTTCCCCACAGACAGTTCTATGTTCATGAAACAGAGATGAAATTCATGGACCACGCTACGTTGTATGTATTGCCATGATTTTCATATAAAAGACATAAAAGTTAGACTAAATATAGAAAGTATCTTTGGTGATCACGAACTTAAGATAGAAAGCTTAAAAAGAGCACTATATCAAAGATTTGATACTGCTGTAGAAGCCTCAGTGGATCTACAACACTTGCTCAAGACCTGACAGCACTGTTCAGTGACATCAGTCTCACTGAACCACCACAGGAGGACAGACTGAAACACCAATGCTGGAACAATATCACACATGAAACCGTTGCACTTCCAGCACAATATTCAGAGCAGATATTTTGGGCAGTAATCCATCAGGCATTTTCTGGGCATGTGATCAGATCTCTCCCAGTTACGCAGAGAACCTGAGCCTCCCACACCCTCATGAGGATGCTAACCAGTGACCTCTTGGATCACAAGCATTACCTCATCCTAGTAGCATCTTATCACATAAAGAACTGACAGATCTCGAGTCTAAAGCAGCATATATAATATGAATATTATAATAGTATTATAATACTATAGGTATTAGAATAAGGTTTGTACTTTGGGAATCCAACTGTACTCTCCAACCCTAGACTAGATTAAGTCTCAGAGGAGTCTCACCACATTTCAGTATTTCCAGTGGTTAACTTAACCAACAGTTTTTCCAGACCTGGGCACTTAACTCAATAATTCCACTGAAACACGGTGTTAAGATGTTACTTTTAAGCGTCACAAGGCTCTGGCATCTCTCAAGCGTTTGCTCCTGACTTCAGATCGTCTTCCATTTTCCTATTTCTAAACAGAGTAACTAAGCTACCTTTGAAACCTCATTTGGGACAGAAACTGAGAAGAATAACAAACACCGGAGCTGGGGGGGGAATTGAGGTTGCCCTCCTCATGCTTATTTGTTTTCTGTGGGTAGTCTACAGACCCCTGGGAGATCACCCACAGGGATCGTCACTAGGCTACTCCTAAAGGGTTATGTGGAAAGTAATAAAGAACGCAGGACTACTATCGCTGGATTTAAACGCGCTACGTTTATATATTTCGGTGAGTATCGAGACCAGAAACGGTAGTGCTTTCCAGCCGCCCGTCGCTGGCAGGCTGAGGCGCTGCCTATCGCCTCACGCTCCCAGCGCCGGCGGTTTAACGGCAGCTCGGCCTGCCCAGCCTCCCAGCCTCGGCGCAGTGCCTCTGGCACATGGAGCTCAAACCAGGCGCAGCTCCCGGCCGGCAGACGCGACCCAGCGAGCCCAAGGCTTCGCTCTTCGGCAACCCAACGGCACCAAGGCGCCCGGCGAGCCCCCCAGCCCCCCCCAGCCCGGCAGCGGCAGCCCCCGGGGCTCCTCCTCGCGGAGGGGGCGCCTCCCAGCCGCCCCCCCCCGGCCCAACGGCCCCCGCCAACCGCTCCCGGCCGGCGCCGCCCCCCCCCCCCCCGGTAACGGCCGCCTCACCTTGGGGGTGTGCGGCGTGTCGAAGAGGCGCAGCTTGCGGAACGTCTTGTGGGGCGGCGTGCCGGGGTACTCGGGCAGCGGCGAGCCGGGCTCCCCGCCCCGCCGCCGGCAGCCGCCCGCCGCCAGGTGCGGGGGGGAGCGGCCCCCGGAGCGCCGGCCCTTGTGGGGGGGCGGCGGCGAGGGCGAGCCGGCCATGAAGTAGGCGCCGGGCGACTTGACGGGCGAGGAGCCGAAGCCTTCCTCCTCCCACGAGTCCCCCTCGTCCGGCAGCGGCGCCGCCGCGGGCTCCATCTCCTCCTCCTCCTCCTCCTCCAGCAGGGGCGGGCCGCCCCGCGCCGGGGTGCGAGCCACCGAGAGCGGCGAGTCCGCCTCCTGGAAGGCCGAGTCCTCGCCGGTGCTGTTGCCGCTGCTGCCGCCCTCCTCCTCCTCGTCCTCCTCCTCCTCCTCGCAGTCGCTGTGGCCGCCGAGGAACAGCAGCTTCTGCCGGATCGGGGCTGCCGCCCGCCGCACCGACACCCGCCGCGGCGGCGCCGCCTGCTGCACGCTGAGGAAGCTCATGGCCGCCGCCGGCCCCGCTCCGTCCCGCCCCGCTCCGCTCCGCGGCCCCGGGCGCGGTGGCTCCGGGCTGGGCTGGGCTGGGCTCGCCCCGCGCTTTCGGACTCCGCGGCTTTCCCGCGACCGTTAGTCACGTGGCGCGCCCGCCAGCCAATGGCGCCCGCCCCCGCGGTTTGAAAACACGGAGGGCGGGGGCGCCGCCACGCACGCTGGCGTCACGGGGCGCTTTGGCGCGAACGCGGAGAGGCGAGGGGAGGGGCGGGGCCGGGCGCGAGCCGCCCCGGGGCGGTTGGGGCGGGGCGGAGGGGGCGGGGCGGGGCTCGCCCCCCCGGAGCGGCCCCACGGACACGTCCGCCCTGCGCCGCCCGCCGCCATCTTGGGCGCCCGTGCGCTGCGGGGGGCCCCGCTTCGCAGCCAACTTTTTGCGCTCCAGAAGTGTTTTGCGCGCCCTGGGGCGGTAACAGCGCCTTTTAGGCGAGTGAAAGACACTTTTTTTTTTTTTTTTAACGTTTTAATCCACTTCAGATAAAGTGATTCACCTGATTTAAACACACCCAGAAACAGGAACCTCAGACACAGCAGCCCAAGACGTCACTAATAATTTCCACAAGACCTTTTTAAAAAGGACCAAAAAGTCCCAGCGCAGCAAACGTGACTTGCAGCAGGCGCCATTAATCAGACAAGCAACCCCCCGACAGATGCCACAACTTCATCTCCTGCTTCCTTCTGTCTTGTACTACCTCAATTACATGCAACCCAATAAAACCGCCAGCCTCTCTCCTGTACCACATCACCTTAAACCAAATTGCTGGAGTAACAATGGTCCTGACAAATGTTGATGTTTAGAGCAACCCACAGCAAGGCAGGTGTGCATCTCTGCGGAGTTCCTGTCAGCCTCCCCAGGCTCTCATGCCCTAAATATAGGGGCAGCCCCACAGGTTCATTTCCCTGAGAGGTCAGAGGTCCTGTGAGATGCTCTGACCCTGCAGAACAGCACAGCCCTGGTGGTGCCCCCTGCCAGCCTCACCACCAAAAGTGGTCTGCTACCAAGGGCACATCTCTACAAAGAGCACACCCTGAGTCTGAAACCTGGTAAGACAACGCGTTAAAACACACAGTCAATAAAGCAAAAAGTTTGTACTTAACCATGTTTTTGTCATTTGTTTTTTCCTTTTCAATGGGCTGGTCTCCAGGAGCTGAGGCCTCAGGGCACACCTGAAGCGCTTGTTCTGCCCCCACTCAGCGGCGCAGGATGTTCTGGTGCTTCACAGCACGGACAACAGCAGGGCTTGAGGGCTCCTCTCTGCAGCCTGTTGAAACAGGACACCTGTCTCTCACTCATGTAATTATTTTTAGACAGATTTTCTATTGAGACCTAAACCAAAAATACGGGGATACTTTCTTCTCCTCACACCGAGTTCACACAACTGCCACTGTCCCAGTCCCCGTGGTTCTGGGATGCAGGAAATACCACAAGGGATGACAGTATCCCAGGTGAGGGCCAAGAGAGTTTGTTACTCCCCTTTTTGTAGTGGTTCCCTCTTTTTTAATCTCTCATGCCTCAAAATACCTGTTTCTTTGTGGAGAGCTGCTGCACAGCTCTGAGCAGGGCAACACGACTGTCACCAATGGCTCTCACTGGTATGCATGTGCCACTAGTGCTGTATGAACGTGTCTTAAATTAATTGGGCTAAACATTTCCAGCCATTGACAGAACTCGGTACCCTCACACACCCCCACTTTGTGCACAATGAGATGGTTTTGCTTAGAGCTCCATTGCCTCAAGGTGTATAGGCCACCAACTTCTTTTCTTGTAATGCATACAGAGCAACATTTCCACCTAAATATCACATCCCTATATATTCCTACACTTTTGATGACCAGAAAGCTTTTTGTTTTCAAGACAAGCAGTGACATACAACAAGAACACAACTTCTGAGATTATGGAGATCTCGTGGAATTGCTGAAAACTGAAGTAAGCCAATGTAACCTATGCAAGCAGGACTGGACATCTTTTACAGAGAGATGGTTACACCAAGTCAAGTGCTATACAAATGCTTGCCTTGCAAGAATTTAGAATCACAGTAATGGCCCATTCAAAATACTCATTTTTTTTAAATGGGAATGCACTGTATAGTAAATACGAACTGAATCATCTGAGTTTCAGGACAGATGATGTACAAGAAGGTTATTAAAATACAACCTCTATCAATCAGTAGCCCACAGAAGGCGATGCAAAGCAATTCATAATAAAGGACCCCAAACATCCCATCCATGAGCTGTGGTTTGCTTCATTTGTATGTGAAGTTTTCTTTTAAAAAGGTTAAAGAATTTTAACTTACAATGAAGAAATATCCCCCCCCCCCAAAAAAAAAAAAAAAAAAAGCCAAAGCTACAGTTTCCTTCCCTAACTCAACCTAAATATAACTGTCACTGCATTGCTTTCTGGAGTCTACAGACACAGCTATTTAATGAGGGTAAGTGGAAATGGAACTTCAGAAGCCCCATTGTATAGAGTTACTACTGAATTGCTGATCACTGTAACAGTTTAAATAGGACAAATTCAAGTGGAACAATTTAGAGTTTGTGCAGAGGAGGAACTATTTCTGATAGTGAGAAGACAGAAAAATATGAGACAAAAAAAGGAACAGTGAAAGAAACAAACAGCTGAAACCCAATTGTTTTACAAGAAAGTTTATTTCCAAACTGACAGCAAATAATAAAATGAAGTATTGAATAAATAAGTAACTATAACAAAATGTGTAGTTGCTATATAAAGACCACATTTGTAGGCTCTATATATGTGCAATCCTGAATCTGCATCAATTGTACTTTTGCTGTAGTTTGATGGAGATTATAAACAGTTGTCTGGAAGAGATTATTTTCCCCAAGCATGAGCGTGGTAACTCAGCTATCCTGTCCAACATGACAAGAACTATGACTAGCATTAGCAGGCCTACAAACAGCCTAAGTAAAAAGCACTACAAAGACAATTTCCTTTGCCAGAGAATACATTAACAGTGGAGATTGTTGCAGAAAGAGAGGTGAATGGGAGAAGAGCTGAGCAAAATTCTACTGTGCCATACTCTAGTAGCCAAATTCAGCCCAAATTCTCTCAGGCTAATTAAATTGCACCTTTTGAGACTCTGTAGATCTTGCTAAATAAAGACCTGATCCTGTGGACAGATGTAAAAGCATGTACCCCTGCTGTCGACAGTGCCTGACTGATATTCCTAGGAATTTGAGTGGCTTAAAGGTTTTCAGAATAAGTTTGCAAAATTGGCTTTTATTATTTTGTATACTTGCTTTTAAATTAAAAAATAAGTATACCAGCCCAGTGCACTCAGGTTTGTGCTACCAAAAATACTTACCTAGGCCAGCACAGGCTCACTGAAAAACAGCAGCATTTAACTAGGAGTTTTCAAGCTCAAGGGGAAACAGTTGTTCTCTCTTTTGCGGGTAACAGGGGAACCCAAATAATGATGAATGGCAAGAAGTGAAACAATGGCCAATTTGTCTAGCTGTCAGAGGAAACTGCCACAGAAATGGGTACAATGCCTTCTTGTCAGTATTTCCTGCACTTACAAGTTCATCTGAAGTCCACCAAAAACACTTGCATCAAATTGGAACAGTTCTGGCAAAAAAGCTGGATGAAACCCATTGTAGAGCAGCCAGCATAGTCTTGAAACTGGTTTATCTTATATGAAGGTAAACCAAGTGAAAAAGCCAAAGCAGAGGAAAGTCAAGTTGCTTCTATGACGATCTGAAACGCTACAACCGAGTGTTGTTGATGCACCAGTCCTTCTACTCTTTTTAGCATGTAGTCTGTCTGCATGCAGGTAGAGCATTTCTCAAGGATATTATTTACACTTCTGGGTGAATACAAGAGCAAGGGACCGAGGTGGACAACAGAAGGTGGAATTTGGCAGCTAGGACACCTCCTATAAAAGCAGTAGTTCTGGGCCCAAAATACGTAAATTGAAGGGAAGATGTGAAGATACTCAGAAGTTACAATGCACAAGTTAGATTTAAAAAATATAGGTTCTACAAAACAAGTCAGGCACAATTCTTCTATATTTTTCTGCAACTACGAAGGCATACACTCTCAACAGTTTTTAAATTACTCCCTTTCTGCCTACACTTCTGCCTTCAGTTACAAAGAAAATAGCAAAAGAATATGATCGTAAGAGTTGTATTCAGATCTGAAATTTCCTTCAAAACATCCTAAAAGTTGAAGAGCGAATTATTGCCATGACTGAAAACAACAGGTCCAATCAGAATGCCTCTTTCCTGTGCTAAAGTGAACTTAAAATGATAAGAATAAAAGAGAAAACAAGATTTTGTAACTGCAATTAAAAGCCTCAAAATATCTAATGCACATTAAGTAATTATTACTAATTTACCAGTATTGCTAACCTTTTTCTTTTTCATTTTTTTTTCCTCCTTCTTTCAGGGAAGATACAAAACCATAAAAGAAGTACTCTGCCTTTTCCCAAATCTACTTTTATTTATATTATTAATCTCTTATGTGTATCATTTAATGTAATTTCTTTTGCAAGCATTTCTTAGAGATGTAGATAATCAGATAAAAACTTTTTAACAGAGTTTCAAGAAGCTCACCCACCTTCTTGGCATTCAAACTATCCTCACGAACCTATGAACATTCAAAAATCTGCCTTTTCTTCAGCATAGCTGTTTACAAAGCAAGAAGCAGCTAGCCCTGTCTGCCCCACAAACCATTCCTATATTTGCTGATTTTTCAGAGTCATCATAACTTATGTTCGAATTGGAATGAGTTTTACACCAAAGCAAGCACACCCCTGGAGACGTAGCTTTGGGACACTGATTTTTCTCCAGTAGCTTTCTTCACCCCCGTGGTAGTTTCTGTTATGTCAGCAGACCTGCCACGTCAGGAACGCCTTTTCCTTGTCTTGCCTAACATAGATGCTCAGAAACCTCTCAGACAAATGCTACAGAATTAAACAGTAACACAATAGTAAATCAGAAAGTCCCCAGATAAGTACTTAATATACAGCAGCCAGTCAACCTAAAGCCTGGTAAGAAATTTAAACAAAGGAATGGGCAATAAGGATGGGATTTTGACAGTAACACTTAAGACATATTTTGCTGTAGAAAAAATTCCTCATAATAATTTTTGCCCAGTATAATGTTTTATCATTCCTTTTAGTAAAGTGCTACAAATAATCTAAACAGAACAACATTAATACGAAGAGAATCTCATACTGGTTCAGGACCTGAGCAGGATGGATTTAAGGGGGGCACATTTCCATTTGAGAAAAACCATACAGACTAGGTATAAGAAAATGCTTGCTTGTTGATATAAGCTTGTATGTTTATTGGGATAATTAAAGTCTGTTTTGAATATAACCCTCAGTTGAAAAAGTCTGGTATCACATTCCTGACGGGGTTAGGTGTCAGCGATTTACTATTAACGGCGATAGTTTAATTGCATTGTCAGACTTCCCTTTGGCCAAGTGAACTTTGCTAGCAGAGTAACAAAGGAATGTCAAAACTGCTGAAAACACCTAAGCTACATTTTTAAATGCACAAAACATGACAGCAAAAAATGCTGGCTTATTCGTCTAATATACAGTACAATTTACTATCTATGACACGAGAACCAAGATTGGCTTTTGGTCTCTTGTCATATGGGTCCAGACTTCATAAAACTTTTACCAAAGGTGCAAAAAATATTTTTGGGAGATCTGGTGCTCAAATATATACTGCTTTGAAAAAACAGGAGTACCTTATTATCAACAACCAGCTGAAGCAAAGACAAAGCACATGTTCATTTCTATATTTTTCATAACAGAAATGATAAAGACTGAGTTAATATATTTCTGAAGTTTCAACCAATTGTAAAGTAATAGCTGAACAGTACACAAGTTAACCTTCACTTCCAACTTCTAGAATTTGAACACCTTGCTGCTTTAGAAAATCAGCTGCCTGCCCGCCCTACTTGTAATGAAATTTCATCTGTGTTATATTTGAAAATTGCACAGAGCTACGGTCTGCAATCTGATCGAGCTGAACAGCTACAGCGCTTAAATTGCTGGATTCAGAAACAGTCTTCCTCACATTCCTACTCTGTGCCATCTTTTTCTGGTGTCTGAAGTCTGATGAAATAACTTCCTGTCCCTGGGGAAGGCTCCCTGACTGCCTGCTGAGAAGTACACAGCATGCAGGGATTTTTTGGTGTGCAGCACGATTGTCACAGAAGCCAGAACAACCAGGACAGCAAATTACTCCCCACATTTTAATGAAGGTTAGGAACTAGAATGAAGTTCAGGAAAAACTGCCCTCCAAGATCAGACTTCTTGTTTATCAAGACTATGAGCTCTCTCTCTCTGTTGTACGCTGAGCAGAATCACATACAAGTCTTTTTTTCTCCCATACTGTGCCTCAATCTCTCTGGTATCAGCCAGTTGACTGGTTAGTGAGATTACTTATTCCATCATGGATTATGGCTTTTTACAACTTTGTTGTCAGTCTTCAGGATTTACTCTTATAAAAACAGTCTTCCAACTTCAGCCTATTCATGTGTGCTTTGGCATTAACTCTTTTAGGGTAAAAACCATCCTATTGTTATGCACAGTGTGTCTGGCACAAAAGGTCATCAGCCTGGAGCACCCCTAATGATCGCCTCCCTCTTTTTAGCCCACAGTGCTGAAAAACCGCAGGAGCGTTTAAAAAGAAAAAGTTGACTGCGAAGTTTAGAGATGGTTAGCTTTCAATCCCGTAAGGGAGGAGTTTATGTAGGCCTGGAATCCAAATCTGAAGGTTAAAAAATTGTGACTGGGAA
Source organism: Anas platyrhynchos (assembly GCF_047663525.1). NCBI lineage: Eukaryota > Metazoa > Chordata > Aves > Anseriformes > Anatidae > Anas > Anas platyrhynchos. The sequence continues at coordinate 63,157,003 of NC_092591.1, read as the reverse complement.
TGCTGCAAATGTGGGAACCAATTTCTAAAAGGAAGTGATACACCAGGATGCATTACTTCATAGGATCCCTCTTTTACAATTTCCTTCTTCTAATGTGCCAAAGCATTCCCTCAGAAATAATTTTCAAAAAGAGGAGTGAAATCGTTGGGGAAATATAGATTTCTACTCCCAAACACCCAGTCCTTTTTGGCATATTCTTTGTTTCCTCCTCCCCAAATTCCCGTGACCAATATTCCTGTCTAACCCAATTTCAACCTGTGTAATCCTCTGCTACAGACCCTTCCGATACCGACAGGCTGTACCTGCTCACAAGCCAGTTCCTTCCACTCTCATCAGAATGGAAGCAGCGTGGAAAATCACAGAGGTCTCTCCAGTCTGAAAACAAGTCTGTTATACAGACAGGCCTCACAGGGAAGATACATATAATCATCTCTGCTTGTCTTTAAATGCTAAGCCGCATAAATCAATCTGGTTTGTTTATTCAGGAATTAAGTATGTTTTCCTTTATAGGAGTAGGTATGGGGGAAGCATAACCTTTGACTTGGGAGTTTTGCAAGAACAGCTGGTAAGATGCAATAAGAGAAATCACTTAGAAGATACAGCAGCTTTTCCTGACCCAGCTAGTTTTGAATGCCTTGGAGCAAACTAACTAGTATGAAAGGGGAAGTAATACTCACATTTGTACAGTGGTCAGAAAGTGTCCTGGGAAATGAGAAGAACTCAAGTTTTTTCTTTGCTAAATCACTTCCAGCCACCGTTTCCAAAAACTATTAGCAACAAAATTTAAGAAAAAAACTTGAACGTTCATGTCAAATGATACATATTTAATTTCTAAATTGCAAAAACTACGAAACTGATCTAGTTGACAGGTAATTAATTCTCTTTGCATAGTACAGTTTACCTCCATGGGATATCAAAAATTATTTAAAACTTCAGGAAAACTGGCACCTAAGTCAATAAGCAGCCTCAACCCTACATAAACGTTGCAGACAACCTCAATGTTTACAATTTTTACTTTGTAACACCCAGAGAAAGGCCTGCTTTGGCCACATCTTTTCCACAGTATTGTGTTCCTTCACTGCATTTTTCAGTTGGTCATCTGTCTGAAAAAAGTAAAAGGCTGCAACCCATACTGATAAAGTAATTCAAAATAAATTAGCTTCACTGTATTTGAACTTGGCCTTTTTGAGGTCAAATACCTCAAAGTACATAGTTATGATTTTTTTTTAAAGTAAAACGTGTACATCTCACAATATTTAAAAATAATTACTTAATTAACATTTCATCCAGAAGATGTTTAATCCTTTCATCCTTCCCTCGAGAAGGTTAAAGGTAAGGCTTCAGTTTCAGAAGTACTCTTGACACTTATCTAAAGTAAGCACCGAATCTTACAGGAAGCCAAGAAAGTTTAGCTTGCTTAACAAGCTTACTAACAAGACAAGAGTAAAGACTTTTTCGTATATAAAAAAAAAATAGATACATTTTACTGTATGCATTAGACTTACCTACAATGGATTTTTTTCCTTTACAGAATCATAAATGGAGAGAAGCATTGTACTTACATCATCATTAATTAATCCCTTTTTTCTAGTAATTTCTGTCCTGATTTTCAAAAGCACTGATTATCAGCATATCCTAGGTAGTGAGTGGTAGCTGCAGGCACTCAGAACTGTTGAAAACAGACTATTAGTACTTGCATTTACGCCACAAACGCACCATTTGAAAATATTCCTCTTAGTCAACATCAGTTGACTAATTACTTCTTTTTAATATTCTTTTAGTGCTTTAGAATGCTTAAAATAACTAACAACACTAATAAATTAATATACTTTAGTGTATTATGGTAAAAATGAATGTCAAGAACTTAAATTTATGATAAATAAACTTTGGAAAAAATTATACAAGGCCATAAATAAATAATTTAACTTCAGTCTCATTAAAAAGTAAAACAGTACGTCAAACAATATCATCCTACCTAGACAATACAATCTTGTTATATTTTATTGCATAATCAGAGTAACATCTTAAGTAAAATACGTAAAGAAACGAAACCATTAGATTCACTTCCTTTAATATTGAACAACCAAAGTTTCTCCTTTGTACATACTCCAATTTAAAGATAATATAATTAGCACTTCCAGCGTTAACATTCTGTATTTACAATGAATGAAATGGGTTGGATAATCTAAAGAGTATTCAAATCTGTATGAAACAAATCAAAATACGAAAATTTACAGTAGGCTCAAAATCCACGACTTTCCTATTTATGGAAACCAATTGAAGAGGCTTTGTCTTCTTTATTACTTGTAAGGGTTCCTTAAACGATGATTTTGTTATAATATTTTAAACATTTCAAGTCTTCAGCCATGCCTTCATTATTTGTACATGACATTAAAATTAACTCCAATGCTTCTATTTCACTTTTCTCTTGATTGTAGACCAGTCTGAAATCTCATGAAGGATAACAAGGAAATTTACTATATAATCCTAATTCCATATTCCTGAATATACAATGGTTAGAAGTAGGTGATGTCAGTCCATTCCAAGGGTTATGTACACAGAACTTACAAAATGTTCTTTGCTCTTGCATAAAATGTGTACACAGTATCAATGAGCAGGGAACTTCAAAGTTTTTATGGATTGCTGCTGGCATGGACCTTTGTTGATTGAAAATAAAATACCTTTCGCTCTATTGTTCTGGTAGCAGTTTTAGAAGTTAATCATCAATCCCTGGTGTTTCACCCTGTTGTATTCTGGAGGCTATTCTAATGGCTTCTTCCAGAGACTGTTGTTCTCCAAGCTGAAACAGATGCATTTAAACAAATAAATTTTAAATCTTACATGGATCAATTTTTCTTTACAAATTTGTAAGGTGAAACCAAAGATAAAGATACTCATCAATATTTAGCACAAGTAAGCGTGATCAGTACTGTCACACCTCTTCTGGGTAATATATACTAACAGATATCTAATCAGCATGAAAATTAAGATAGTGGCTGACAGCAGGTTAAACTGAATTTGTATGTATCTACCGAATTAATTTTCTTCAAAGGCTGCTGCATGGTAAACTCATTTCATGATACACAAAGGAGATGATTTACCTTGGCAGACACAACAAAGCTAAGATAAGGCTTTCAAAAATCATGTTGGCCATTGAAATACATTTTAACAGTGGTAAACCAAACAAACACCTTCAGTTTTCTTAACTTTTATGCAGAAAATAAGATCTTTGGAACAACAGCATATAATACATACATACATTATATATGTATATATTATATAAATATACAGCATTCGTGATGACACTGCTTAATTCCACAGTAGTTTAGAGATGAAATTATTATATTGTAGTTGTAACAAACAAGGCAGACAATGTATCTGTGGCACTGTCAAAAGCAACACCAGCCAACCCAGAGTAAAGACAACCAGACATCATCTTCAGAAAGAGTCCACAGAGTTTTATACTTTGTAAACCGTGCAGGTACACCCTGTGACTCCAACTCTGAAGACAACCCCAACTTAACAAAAACGTGAACCTGGCCATTATCCATCCTCTACCATAAGATAGAAAGATGCGTAAGAGTATGAAAAGTAGGAACAAATTACTTAACCAATGGATAGAGCTGGATGGTCAGTACTAAATATCACGTAAAACTTGGTTTTACAGTCACTGGATATCACATTGTGGAGCCACTCAAATCAAGAGCTGCTCTGTTACCAACTCCTTAGGACTTGAATCTAGCTATTGGCCTTATCAATATTTAGGAACCATGTAAATTAATTTATTAGTAAGGAAATACAAAAGACACCTCAAGAACTGAAGAACGCTCAATACTTTAATTTTTAACACTTCCTCTACCATTTATATTGTATATCTTAAGTTTCATTAACATAAAGATCTTTAACTTCACTAAAGACTTCAATGCTTGTAATAGAAGATGGGCATTTTCCTCCTCATTTAAAGGACTCTCTGATGAGGATGCAAGTTTCTCTTTTTTTTTTTCTTTTTACTTTTTTCTTCCTTTTTTTGGTGTGTGTGTTTGTGTGTGTAATTTTGACAATTACTAAGATGTGCCTTCTTTTGCATGTAATTTTGAGTAGTACAAACAAGTCAACAAAACAGGAATTCAGAATTATGAGCTTTTTACCTTTCATTGCTTGTCAATCAACATCTGATTTGCTATGTTAAATTTAACAAGGGGCAAGATAACAATCTGTCATTTCAGCTTGACAATACGAACACTGTTCCCTTCAGTTTATGCTCTTAGAAAGTCGCATGCATACATACACTCAGACCATGGCATTAAACACGAGACTCAAACACTCCCAAGTTTTGATTTCTTGTTACTTTCAGCAAATATGAATAATCTGAAGGAACCAGACTTAAGTTGCTGTTACTTCCACATGCAAAGTATATTTTATCCTCCAAAATGAACTTTGTGTGTCCATCTTCTGCATTTCCCTTTCTATTTGAAGCTATTTCCAAGAACTTCCTTTTTTTTTTTTTTTTAAACAGACATATATTAAAATATACCACTTAATTCTTTTTTATTTAGAAGCTCTTTTGAGCACTTCCTCTTTGCACAGCCAAACTGCCACTCAATATGATGATGATTTGATGTATTTTTGAGAGCTAAAGGCCATCATACAAACTGCACTCAGGAAAACTGAGTATCTTCAACTCCCTTGGAATACATAGGCAGTAAAAATTGTATTAAAATTATCCTCCACACACTATTTTGAGACATCAGGTTCCTGGGATTTTCTATGTTCTCTACAACAAAGCATTTCTGTAGTGATACTAGCTCAATAGGATCAAGCCCACAGAGAGTTGTGTCCCAATTCCTTGGTAAATTTAAATATGGTAGCTTTCTTACATTCTCATCGTACTTCTTATTTATGCAAATAATAAAGCAGAGAACAAAGATGGCTCTGAGGTGCACTAAAAGTATTAGGCACTTTGCAGGATTGATCCTAACATGTAAACCAAAATTTAAACTACTTTAACTCCTTTTCTTTTACTTTGGGTTTAAAATTGAATTGTGTCCTTGGAGAAGCAATTTCTCTAAGATCACTCAGTTATTTACTTGAACCCTGACTCTAATGTCACTTTAAGAAACATTTTTTTAAAATTACAAGAGCTTGTATTTACCTACCATTGTGTCTTATGTAATAAAAGTAGTATATACACTTACTCAGATTGTTTGAGTAAGGTAGCAAGTACACTGATAGTTCCTTTGCCCTAGGAGTTTCTCTCAAGCTTACTTGTGGATAAACTATAAAATACTTGTCTATGTTTTGTTTTCAGTTACTTTCTAACTAAAACATTTGATTTGTGCTTGGTTTTCACTTTTTTTTTCTTTTTTTTTTTAATTAGCCAATTTAAATTAAACTTCTTCTTCATACCTAGAAATTACTTTTACTACAGTGTACGGACAGTATGAGGAAATACTTTCAGAGACTGCTGTTTATACTGGTCCGACACACAAACAAATGGAGACTATCTCCAAAGATTTCTGATTATTACTTTTCCTACAGAACTATTCATACTTGTTTGTTGTTAGCATTTCAGCGTACTAATAAGAAATTCAGTAGTTTTATCTGTACAGGGGAGTTCACAGCCATTTAACTTTGGTAACATGTCATTCTTCATCAGCTTAACATGCAATGCTGAAGGATGAATGAAAACGCTCTTCCACTGAAGATCCATGACTCCAAATTACTATGTACATCTTTCTCCTGCAAAAGATTCGCTTGGCGGTAAATTTAGCTCTCCCTGAATCTACCCTTTTCCAAAGCTCTACAAGCAGATTTGAAAAAAAGGGCACTTACTATTCCTCTTGATAATCCTATATATTGTTTTAAATAGGATGAGGTCATATGGTTACTGACTGTTTTTTTCCTGGAAGCCAAGCTAATTCTAATCCTTTTGTTATAATATCAGGAGCTTCTAGCTTCAGAAGTAAAAAACACTCCAAAAAACATTTATCGTCTTACCTGTACTGCAATTTGTGTTCCATTGGATGTAGCCAACAACGTAACAGGTCTAGTTTCTGTAGTCACTAGATGGTGCCCATGTTGCTGATGTCCCATTTCTGATGAGGCACTATGAAATGCTGCTAAGTCTTGAGCCACAATAGCCACCTTCAGGACCAAAGAAAGAATCAACTGGATGATTTCAGACTACCATTATTCAACTCATGCAACAGTTTTCTTCAAATTTGAAGTTAATTCAAAGCTATGACTATTTATGAACATAATTTTATCCTGCAAAACAGATCATTTCTTAAGAAAGGTTACCATCACTGTGTTTCTGAAAATTATGTTAGCTCTCAAAACACAAATATCCTCAGAACTGCAAAGAATTCAGTAACTGTACCTGTGCAGAAAAATAAATGTTCTTTTTCACACGGTACATTTTTAAAACATTGGAATGCATTTTAACCTGAATATTAAAAACTGTATGACTGTATTTCTCCTAGAAACATTAGCTACTGTATTTATATATTAAAAGCAAAACTGAAAATACATACAAGTATTTCCTCTCTGACAAATAAATTACAATCCCATGGCATGAAGCGATAAAGTTACAGTTCCTACTGGATTCAATTTTTAGCTTTGCCACTCATTTACTGTGCGACTCTGGGGAGATGCTTAGTATTTCTGTGTCTTATTTTACATATACATACATGAATTATCAGGTTGGTACCTCAAATTTTTTTCTTGGGGACAAAGTATTGTTTCTAAAACATTCAGCAATATTTTGTTGTACAGCACTGGAATAGAGCACATCATAGTCTTCTGATGGGAATGATACGACCAGGTGTTGAAAACTTCTTTCATTAGATAAATCTATGTGAATGACAGAATTTTGATGGCTTATGTGCCTATTGTATATTATCTCATAAAGGAACACTACACATGTACACAGGAAAATACTTTACCTGCTGTCCTTCAGTGCCTTCTGCAGTAACCATTGCTACAGAATGTGTTCCCGCAGAAGAGATGACAGCATCATGGGCAGGGACTGTGATAGTGGTGCCATCTTGTGTTACCATAGTGATAGTATTCCCTATGGCCTGCATATCTGCCTGAGAGATGTTGACCTGAAACACAAAGCATATCCTGAAGTAAAAAAAGTTTAACCGATGCTCAAGTCATACTTGAGTTTTAGCTTTTAGCATCGTAACACGTTTTCAGGTAAATGTTTCTAAGATTTGAAAAAAACAACGTGATATGCATTTTAAGTGTAACAGTGTAACGTCAAACAAATTCCTGCTCGTTGCTTCAGCAGAAATACTACTGCAAGTTCAGTTTCCTAATTTGAAAGTCTTAATAATTCAGAATGAAAAGGCAACTTGTTCATAGTAACACTGGAAAAAACACCTTAAATCCTGTTCACAAGTAACATACTGGTCACAAGATCTAGTAGCTGTTATTCAACTTCCTGACAGGGATGCTCATGCATTTCCTGAGAATTAGTGTCACTCCTTGGACAAGTCCCAGTCTGGGATGAAAAGCCCTCACTACATACATCTTACAGGTGGAGATGTAACATCCCATGGTCTTTCAAACACACTTGTCTGTTTACAGAAATAAAACGAGCTCAGTAGTAAGAAAAACGATGCATACTTCCCACCAATATGAATTCCCAACAATACGAATTACTTCCCAACAATACAAATTACTGATGTCTCCTGTATAAATGTAATAGGGCATCAGATAACTGATTTGATGTCTGATTTAGAAGGCAATAAAAACATCCCAGAACTGAAGTCAAGCTGAATGATTAATAAAAGCGAGAACTCCATTTTAAGGCCTGAAGGCCTTTAGTCAGAGGGTAAAAATGCCAGTTACTTAGTATTGCTGCAGCATTCAGGGCTGACAATATAACAGACACCTTTAATTTTTCATCTCCAAGTCTAATTTAGAAAATATTTTTCACATGCTACTGGCATATCAGATACCTTCTCAGCAGAAACATAATTTTCCCTGTATGCCTTCAACATATTAATAGAGCTAAACTAAAGAATTGTGTTGAAATCCCCTCTTAGTGAAATTTCATACCAACACCTTAAAAAAATAAAGCTATGCACAGGAATTTTCAAGTGGAGATAGCATCAAAACATTCCTTTTTCTGATCCTCTCTTGTTTACGTTAGAAACAGTAAGAATTTAACACTACCAAACGGCTCATAAAACAGACAGCTGGACTAAAACGACTATTTTTCCTAAAAAGTGTGCGCAGGCAAGACAACAGTGAAGATGATCATCAAATATTAATAGAAAAGTCAGGGAATTCTGTGAATCCAGAAACTAGGCTGTAGATGTAACAGTTGTTGTAATAGCCTGTGCCGACATTGTGAGCACAATGGAATTTGAGTTGTTAACAGTGACAAAGATAACAAGGATAGTAAAAAAAATTTTGAATTGTATTGATACAGTTTCAGGTATCAGAATATGTGGTGTAATTTATGTATTCCAGAGGAAGCTCAACCTTAAAGATACTACATGAGCTCCAAAGAAATTTATTTCCATAAGAAATCCATGTACATACTTATTAAGGATCCTAACTGATTTGAGAAAGTGCATGGAGCGTACACAACCACCAACCTTAATTCTCAACATATTTTTGTCATTTCTTTAGCACACAGGTTACTTACATGTTGGGTTCCATCCTGGGAAATTAGTGCTACTTGTTGACCTAAACCTGACTGAGTAACTGTAGCAACCTGTGCAGAAATTACATCTTCTCCCTCCACACCTGTCACATAGGCTATCTGTGAGCCTTTGAGAACATCTTCACCTTGACCTATTTGACACAAAGAAAGCAAGAGGGTAGTTTACATACTCTGAAGACTGGCAGGAAAATATAAATGACAACAGTTAAACGCCAGCCTGGTTTGAAGGCTTTTAAATACTTCAGTAGAAAAATGCTAGTGGAAAGATGAGAAAAACAAAAGAAGGAAAAACAACAAACGCAAGTCATAAAGTCTCAAATTAATTGTTTTTAGAAGCCGGGGTACAGTCTTCTATCAATAAGTTACAACACATCTAAATGTGTATTTTCATCACGTGTAGTATTTATATAGTTCATAAGCAAACATTAAAAAGGTGACAACTCTAATTCATTCTGCAAACATTAACCTTTCCATACAAGAGGCTTCATGAGAACACAACCGGCAGTTTTTCAAAGAGTTATTCATTAACAAACATACAGAAGAATACAGTGATGCCTTTGTGTGAAGATTTAAGTAGCGTTAATTATCTTAATAAATGTTTAACCTCAACAAATGAATCTTATCATGCTCTTAAAAGATGGCATTAGACTATTGCAAATTTGCTTGAGGCATTTAGTGCAGTTTCCCAAATATCTGTAGTAAAATAGAACAACTAATCTGATCAAAACAGTTTGTATCTGTATTTCTTATCTTAGTCACATCTAAAATCAGAATTTAGCATTTGTAGCTGTTCTCAAAATACTTCCTTTAGCCTATTTTTTTATATTCACAGGATACAATACTCCTATCATAAAAACATTCTAAATGAGTCCCACAACACTCAAGCTTTTTTTCATCTTTGCCTCTAGGTCTGTTCACAGAAACTGCTGTTAACTGCAGCAAAACCAGCATAGTCTCAGGGTGCTGCACAGACAAGATTCTTTCTTTTCACAAGGCAGTACCTTTATTCCTCCCCAAAGACTGCCAGCAACTGTAGTGTTTTATGCACTCAGAAAAATCCCCTAGGTTGCAACCAAACATTTTACACTCTGGCAGGTTCCTTCCTACATTCATGTTCATAGTGGGATTTTTTATTGCAGGTTTGCTGGGGCTGCAGCTCTATTTTCTCTCTTATTCTCAGCTTGCTATAAAACTCAGTTTATAAGCTGGTTAATTACGCTTGGTTTCTGTTTACAAATTGACTACCATGCTAAAAAGCCCTACAAAGAAGTTAAATAACTTTATTAAATCCTCAGATTTTTATCTATGTTTTCATTTGGTTATAAAAAACAGCAAAATATTATCCAACCCATTTGTTACAACAAGAGATTCAAAATCTGAAACTCTAACCTGGAGGTGGCTCAAAAAAAGCCTCCTGTTCTTCTTCAATTGGCTCTGTGTCATTATGTGCTGTCCGCTTGTGCATAGCAAGTGTAGAAATCTGCTTGTATGTTTTCCCACAGTGGTTACAGTTATACGGTTTGGAATGAGTATGTACAACATGGTGTTTGTATAAACTGGAATACTCTGTAAAACGTTTATCACAACCAGGAACTGTACAGACATAGGGCTTTTCCCCTGTATGGAAAACAGAAGGGGTAAAGAGAACTTTATCCAGGATGCACAAACAAAATTGACAATAAATTTGTAGATATTTACTGACAAGTCTTTATTACCAACCAAATTTCAATTTCAAAGGCAGTATCGAAGCTCTAGTTTATCAATGCAGCCTCTCACTTTTTTTTTCTTTCTTTTTTTTTTTTTTTTTTAACTGCCAGTGAAAGTTAGGCCCTTTTTTTCCTCCCTATCATTCCATATAAAATGTCCTTCTGATGAAGACAGAATGATGCAGTCTGAAAGATGCAATCTGCAGAATCTTTTGAAACTGATCCTAAGGATGAAAACAAATGGAAACTGCATCCCTGTGTGACATACGTAGCACTATGGGCTTCTGGGAAGATACCAATCTAAATGTCAGTTTGGCACAGCACTGACAATTTTGTTCCTGTATTAGTGGAAGCTCTGTACTTTTCTTCAGTGATCAGCTATGTTGTTATACTAGTAGAATTTATTTTACTTTTGAGTCTTTAAGGTCTGAAGAAATCTACAGGAAGCATATGTTTAAACAAACAGGGTTTAACATAAAAAGCACCTTTAATTTAAAATCAATGAACAAACATCCAAATTACATTATAAACTAAAAAGATAGAGATGAGTTTTTTATCTCAGATTATCAAATTTGCCTGTATTTCTATAAAATATATAAGGCTGTATATAATGCTACCAAGATGATATTATATACATAGTAAGAGTCATTAATAGCTCTTACATTTTAAAGCCTTCTAATTTGTGCAGATTATTTCTTCTGACTAACCCTGCCAATCAAGGTGGCTAAGTATTTTCAACTCTGGTCTATGAAAATAAGGATTTGATCACCATTCCTGGAGCAAGGAAAATACAACTGAGATGAAAGGGTGACTCACAAAGGTGAGCCAAAGTCAACCTCAGGCTTATGCTTTGCTGTTACTTAATATACATCTCACAACACTGGCAAACCCTAGAACTATATTAAGTATCTAACCTGGTGTCCACTGAAGGCAAAGTTTCACATTCATTTCAAAGAGCTTTGGAGCCAAATGAAATTTTTTATACCTTGACAGCAAGGAGGGAAAATTAACTGCTTACCTCTCCACAGCTGAGCGGAGATAAGGCCCAAACAAAAGTACCAGCTCAGGTCACATAAACATGACTATACCAAATTAGAGTGCACCAAAACAGTGTGAAAAAAAAAAAAAAAAAAAAAAAGAATGACACAGGCCCTCCCAAGCAGGTTTCCTTCAAAACACAGAAACACCATTCATATACCTGTGTGTATTCTCACGTGATTCTTATAATTAGTTGCACTGGCAAAAGCTCTCCCACATCCTGGTTCTGTACAGTAATAAGGTCTTTCGCCTGTATGTGTCCTGATGTGAACCTTTCTAATATTAGATGTTGTGAATGACCTGCCACATCCTTCGAAAGGACATTTAAAGGGCCTTTCACCTAAAAAAAAAAAAAAATAATAAGAAAAGGTACAGATGGAGAAAATATGAAAGAATACAAAAATCATTAAGTTACCCTAAATGTTGGAATGCAAAGCTATCTAATTAAGAGCCTCAGTCAAAAATAACCATGAGCATGTGAATGTGGAGTGCTCTTTAGCAATATCTGGCATAATTTCAGAAAACTGTAGTCTGTGATCTAAATTATGAAGTATTTAGGTTAGTACTTTATGATGTACAAAACAGACTCAGTTGCTGACTAGCTTCCATACTGTGCCATATTCTAACATGTATTTAACCCCCATACGAATTCTTACATACATTATTCAATACAAATGTATTATACTATTTGTGTATTTCTCAATTGTAATGAACAAGATGAAAAAATACCTTCATGATTTAGTATATAACCAAGATCCAGATGGATTAGTAAAACTCACCACAGAAAGCATTTAACCTAAAAGAGCAGAGCCAACTTTGTAAAGAGAGACAGCCTTGAAACTCAAGTTTCAAACCCCAAAACCAAAGCAATCACAAATACAGATTTTTTGTTGTTGTTAGTAAGACTATTATGAATTTAAACACGGTAACTCACTGAATTCCACCAAAACCTTCACCATGAACGGCAGATAAGATCAGTCCCTACCTAATCTCCCTGACCCTTCAGATCTACCAAAGCACATAGAGTTGCTGGGGGGCAGAGCAAAGCGGGGCTGACTTGGGAGAAGTGCAAGACACCTGACACGCTGTTCTGTGGTCATTTCACACTGCTTAGAGCTAAGCACATTACACTCACTGTACTGTTTACCGAAGAGCAATCTGAGAGCAAGAGAGGGCAGATTAAGTATTTAAAGTTGTATCTGTAGTGGTAAAGGCAGAAATAAAAAGTGAAGTCCTGATACAGCCGTTAATACCATGAAACTCCAAAGCAGTTAGCTCCTTGGCAGAGGAAACCGTAATTCACTCCTTAAGGCAGCTGTTTCGGGAAGGTTTTTCATTTTTCTGCCAAAAGGCAGAGCGTATGTGAGTGTACACGCCTCAATGTTGTGTTACCATGGCTCCCCTAATCCTTCCTGCACCACAGCACCTCAAGTTACAGCCTGAAAGGCGCAGGGCCGCAGTCACCCCGCCCAACGACAGACCCTCCATTACAAACCAAAACAATGACTGTTCTCCGAGAAGGCCTGCAGGAATGCCATCCGACTGGTTTGCCAGGCCAGCCTTTATGTTTCTAATGGAGTTGCTAGAAAAGTGACCTGTCTCCAGGTGATGGAGATTTCCAGCACCAGCAATGCAAAGCAGGTCACAGCGCTTTCAAGCTCTGCCCCACAGGAGCCAGGAGGAAGCCGAGCAGCGCCTGGTGCCACCAGCTTTTCTGACACCAGAATCCGTGATCCAGGGGCTCAGGAAGCTGAGGCAAAGCACATGATGGCAGCAGGAAGTGAGACTGGCCTGCCACTGAAATCACTTTGGGCTGAAATAGGCAGAAAATGAAGGAAGCACTAACGCTGGTCTGTGAGATAAAGTTTCAAAGCCATGCAAGAGTGGGCAGTGTCCCTGGACTTGCTTGCCTCCACTGGGTGCACTGTTGCATGGAGTATGAGCACACACAACTCCATCAATTTGCACAAAGGACATGGTTGTATTTTTACACGTTTGGAATATTTATTAACATTTGTTTTTTTGTAGCATATGTTTGTTCATTTTTCTGCTGCAAGAAGGGAAATGGAGATAGCAATAATCTGAGAACTATCAATCTTCATGAACCCCACAAGCAATTTATCTTAAAGCACCGAAATGTAAAAACACTGATGCCGTTTCTAAAAGGTAAACTGGATTAGTGAGGTGAAGATCCTTGTTCTTTTATAGCTGCAAATGAAACCATAGAGGCACCAAGTGACAACGTAAGTGACACTGCGAAATGTTGGTGCGTTTGCAATGGTAGTGTGAATGCTTCAGCACACTTACAATAAAAGCATGCTGGATTTGAAGTAAATTGTTAACCATGCTGAAACGCTTTTGAGCTCACTGGGCTTCAGAAAGAACATACACAGGCTCAGTTCATAAGTATAAAGTAACAGAGCAATCAGAGAAAAAAATCCACATACGTGAATTAACCAGAAAAAAAAAGTGACAATAGTACCTGTGTGAGTTCGGATGTGTTTTTGCAGGTCTCCTGAAGTCTTGAATGATTTGGTGCAATTTTCTTCTGTGCACCGATACGGCTTTTCACCAGTGTGTGTTCTGACATGACTTTTTAACCCATACCCTGAAGATAGGAAAAGACGTTACAACAGTATAAATACAAAATTAGAAACCATTTCTGATGGTTTTAAAGAGCGCAACCATCACTTTCACTCTGTACAAGCTCTTCATTCTACCGTACAGAACAACAGACCTCTAGATACAGTTTATATTTTTTTTCTTTCTTCATTTATTAATAAAGTATACTTCTTACTCCCTTCAGAGGGATAAACTGTAATGATTATAATGTGGACAAATCCTGTCTTCTGAGGAAGCTGTATGCTCTCTATCTGGTCTTTTTTTTTTCTTTTTTTCATACTAACACTATCATCTAAATGGCATTTATTAGCTCACATGAAAATCAATAATGAAGTCAATAGTAATAATATCTACTGCTATCTGGGCTCCAAGTTATTCTAATATTTTTTAAACCATATTATTATCACATGTATACATGCCAACTGACACCAGTCACAGATGCTCACTCCCTACAGGACTACTTTCAGAAACTCATCATCATTAAAAACTCTACAATCTAAAGCAAGCTTTGGATCAGATCCTCTTTGTTAACAATTTTGTAAACAGCATTTTACCAATATTTTCCCTTCTGCATTTCCCTGAAAATATCATGACCAGAGAACACCCAAAAATCAATTTAAAAACAGTAACTTGAATTTTCCTTCTGTCCACTAGTGATGTATATTTACACAAAGTAAAGTTACAGTCTGTAAGAAGATGGCACCTGCTTTAATTTCAGTGTGTTCTCAATATATCCCTAAAACACCTAGAAATCCTATTTTTGATTTCTGAAAAACACACAGGATGGCTACCAAGTAGAGCATTACTTCATTCTTAAATCTAAAATAAACTAAATTTCATGATCCAACCCAGTAAAGTTATAAATATTTAAAATGAGAGCATTCGGTACTTAACAAGAACTATACCAAAGGCAAGGGTTGTTGAACTAAGGTGGTACAATGGCTCTGACCACAAATACGGTATTAGTAGACAAAAAGCTGTTTATAGCCACACATGAATGGAGTATGAAATGCAGAGTTCACTTCAAGAGAAATGTCTTCCTGATTCAATTAGATAAAGAATACTAAAATAAGAGGACCTCCCATCCACATTCTTTTCAACTTTGAAACAGAAGATCATATGTTTGCCTCCAGCCAGCAGGTTCAGCTTCTTATTATCACCTCATTTAATTTATATTCTTAGTTTTACCTTAAGAAAGGGCTATTTTCTCAAGATAAAATATGACTGTAGCATGACAGCTGAAGACTAAGGGAAAGTGTTAAGTGTTTCACCTCATTCCCCCTTCTTCCTTTCCATCTGCTGCTCTATCTGAAATTACTTTTTTCTGTAGTTCTCATAAATGTATTCCCAAGCAGGTTCTCTAACTTAGAAGTTTAAAAAAAAATACTAAAAACTTATCTTATATGGACAAACATTAGCAAGCAGTAAGAGCTAGTCTACAAAAGATTACCTGTTGCAAAAGCTTTACCACATCCAGGATGTTCACACTGATACGGTCTGTCTCCTGTGTGTGACCTTTCATGTACCTGCCAAGACATCCAATACACTGATTTAGTGAAATGTTGCATCTGATTACTTCAAAACAAACAGCTCATTCTCAAAGACAATACATTTTATTTCTCCTCCTAAGATTCACATTAAGATGTCCTTCACTCAGTCATAGAAGTTAACAGAATAGGGTAGCAGTATTTTCCTTAAAATTACAGATGTCTCCTTCAAAGGTCTAGCCTTTTGAGTTAGTTTTGCAAAAAACATTTCTTTAAATATATGTGGAATTGACAACATGCAACTACAAAAGACAGTATGCATAAATGCCTCAGGCCCACTCTCTCTTGATTTTTAACTCCACTGAGAACTTCTACTGATCCTCTTGCATTGCATGAAATCTCTGCAGCAAGGACACCATTGTGGCATATAATCCATGCAGCCAGTTACTCACTGACTCAACAGTTTTCCACTGCAGGGAGTTCACCTCATCTGCAAGTGGTTACCTCTCTACATTTTCAGTTTCCAGTAATATTTTGAATTATTTAAAAACAAAAACAAGCAACCAAAAAACAAAACACAAGAGAGAAATAAGGAGTTGCCATTTGTAAAGAAAACGTTCCAGCTCTTCACTTTGAATGTTCGATTGTTTTGAAGAATTAGACTTATGATGAAAAAAATCTTTCAGAATCTGGAATTCTTGCATGATCATGCATACACGTAGATTAAACAAAGTGAACACTGGATTTCAAAATTACTGTGATACTGCTGGTGGAACCTACAAGAACCTACATTATTACATGCTGGCAATATAAGAGCCCAACATGATGCCACATCTACATCCAACTTAATCTGACCAGCTAAATAAGTACCATTTACAGCCAATATGTATTCTTTTTCAAGCTATAGTGCACATTTTATATAACGTTAACAGATAAAGATTATATTTTTTTTTAGCCCATGACTATAATCTATTAGATGCTCAGTTTTCAAAAAGTGCATCACCTCAGAACACTAAGCAAAATTGGATGAACATCTGAGACAACCAATTATTGTAGTATCAACCCAGTAAACATTTAACAAAACATCACCATTGCAATTATCTCTCTATCCATTTCTATAACTTCAAGCATATAATTTGTTTTTTAAAAAAATCACACCTACAAAGTACATTTTACATCTACAAAATGTACATTTACAAAAGCTCATTTTACATCTCATCACCTTAAGATGGTGAGCTGTCGTGTACAGTTTTCCACAGCCATCATAATCACAGCGGAATGCTTTCTCTCCACTCTGCTGAGATTTTGCAGTCACTCTTGTTCCATGTCCTTGCAAGACAATCTTAAATTGAAAAACAAATCATTAAAAAAATACAAAGGATTGGGAAAGTCACACCCTATTTGTAGTTAAGTCAGAGCGGATTCTAACAGGTTTCTTTTGTCTCTCTTTGCTATGCCATGTATTCCTTAGCCCTCAAAAAATAAAAAGCATAGATTCTGATGAAAGAGAGAAAATGTAAAGCATATTTACTTGTAGCTAATATATTTAAATGTGTTCATTAATTAGTCAAACAACAACAAATACAAATTAATTTGAAAAATAAGCTCAGTGGTAAAACAAGTGTTAGAAAGAAAAGGCTTAGATTACACCTAAGGCACTGGTTCTGTTCCTAAGGGAGGTTAGATGTAAGTCAGACCACCTTCAAAGATAAGTTCATGCAAAGGCTAAACAATGATTAAATACACTTATAATGAGCACTTTTTGAAAATGAAGGAAAGCATTTTGTACTTTTTCAGTGATGCATGTGTTTTGATCAAACTAACTGGAACAACTACAACTAGGTTGCACTCTTCTTTTTGCATGACACAACAGGAAAACATACATAATAGCATACATAATATCCTTTCAAACCACCCCCTTTTCTTATGGATCTGATTCCATTCCACATTGTCAAAGAGCATTTCACAGAACTGTTAAGATGGGAAGGCAGCCCTGCTGCAGCTCCACCATTCAAAGCAGTGTCAGCTGCAACATGTTGTTCGTGGCAGTGTCCTGGTGAGTTCTGAGCATCTCCAGAGACACCACAAGGTCTCTGGGCAACCTGTGCTAGTGTCCAGTCTTTCTCAGAGTCAAAAGGTTTTTTTCTCACATTTAAATTGAATTTCTTATACCTCAATATGTGCCAAATGCCTCTTATCCTGTCATTGTCAACCACTAAGAGCCTGCTCAAAACTGCACCAAGTGTTCCCGGTATGTCTCACCAGTGATGAAGGAGGCGAAGGATCACCTCCCTCAACCTGCTGGCAATGCGTTGCCTAATGCGGAGAAGACACACTGGTAACACAACCTTAGCTAAGTATGTACACTCCAACACTTTTGGATTATTTTTTCCTGTCAGGAAAACTGTTAGCATTTTTTTCTGCAGTTTTAGCATATAGCAGTATGTATGTAGTAGCTACGATCTGCTATAAAGCTGAGGGATGTCAAAGTTTAAAAGAAAATTTAAACAACTCTGTAATCAATGTGCTATTTCTAGTATCCACAAGGAAATAACCAGGCATTTTATCAATACAAAGATTGGGATAAAGGATAAAACACGCAGGAAAAAATCAGTTGAAAATCACGAGCATTTGTTTGGTCAAACAACTGTTTGCAGAAGTACACATCTTCACAACACATTAGTTGGTATGACTTGAAAATTATTAAGAATTCAGTTAGTATTATTCAGCAAGAACAGATATTGTATTAAAATTACTGTTCTTAGAAGATAATGTTCTTTAAAGAAATAAAAAATTTAGATGTTAGGCACAAAATCAAAATAACATAAAGCACCTTTATAATAATTTGACACTTTGAGAGAAATTCTGTTGTTCAAAACACTTAAATAGACAAAAAAAAACAAACCCTAAAGTTTAAAAGTAATCACAGATGCATCCTGACTTAGTTCAGACAGGTAGCACAGGAGAACAACAAAGGTAACAGAAATCTCAGATAAGATTTTTATATCATATCCATATGAACCAGTCATATGATTCTGCTTTTATCGTGAACAGATGGGTATGACAGATGTGAAAAGAAATAATGTGTGATATCCATTTGGTCACACAGACTTTTGTTCTCACATGTACAAATCACAATGAGGTTTTACGGTTTTTTACTTTGGTAAAAACCCTAACCATATGCAACTGGTTTGAATGACTACTCAGAAGCATAACATCTGTTCTGTTCTTGTGTTACTGTGACCTTCATAAAGAATTTATAAATATACACTTATTTAATACTATATCTAAATATTAAACTATTTTATCTCAAGCAACGTAGTATTTCCGAACGAGTTACAAGTAGGTATCTGATCACACCATGATATAACCACAGTTAACACTTTCAGAAATAAGCAATAGCTTTGGGCCCCTCAGTTCTTTGGTTGGCCAACTGAAGTCACCTTACAGTGGTCAGAATTTGAGACTATGCCTTAATACCTTTTGAAATATTAGATCTTTTTCATTGTTTGTTTGGATCACATAATGCTCCATAAGATTGGCTCATTCCCATATGGCATACATGTTGCCGTACACGTGTAAGATAAAGCAACCTTCTGATTCACTTCATTTTGTTTTGGGGTTGAGGCTGAAGTCAACATGTAACTGGATATTGGTAACGGGTCACTTTGTTTAATAGGCTCTTATTTAACTTTTAATTAAAACCAACCAAAACCATATTCTGCTCTTCCTTGAATTTTGCATTTTGATGGAATTGTATCTCTAATCAAACCTAAAAGTCTGCATTTCTTGATTTCATTTCTTGATTTCATTTTATGGAATATTTTCCAATACCATAGATAATGTATGTATTGGCTTTTCTCTCCTTTCAAAGTCATGCCACACACACAACTGTGGAGCATCTTTGGCTTTAAATATTGTGGGACCTAACTTAGAAACAAACAAAAAAAAAAACAAAAAAGGATTTTAAGGTCACTGTCAAAGGTGAGCCTATAATTCTACCTTTCATGGGTATTGTAAGATATTTTACCTTGGAAGATATTCTTCATTGTTATCTAGTTCATTACCTCTTAAATTACACAAAAAGCAGTATTTCTCTGATGACTCTATCATTCTCAGTGAAATGACTTAACATTTCTGATTCTGTCATTTGAGCATGTGAGGGTATAGGGTCTTGTTACTATTTTCTGTTCTTGTTCATAACTCTTTGAAGGCTACAATGTATTTTTCTTTTTTTTTTTTTTTATTTTTCTTTAATGGAGTGTTCTATGGTGAGGAAGACCGCTGTCCTTACACAATTTTACAAATCCCAGGTTAAAAAAAGTCCTCAGACTTCGTAAGTTTAACCTGTATTCTCCATTACCCTTAGAAATTTTAAATCAATACTTTCACATTGAAATGGGTTGTGAGTGTATATATATATATATATACACACATACACACACACACACTTCTACATAATAACATGATTGCAGAAGAACTGGTAGTATTTTTCTGCTTCTTTAGGGGGTTCACTAGAACAGCACCTTCAACTACTGACTGCTTACAAAACCTGAAATAAAAATAAGGGAATCTCACAGGGCAAGTGGAATGAAAATAAGGTACCAAAGAAAGAACAATCGGAGGCACATGTCTAGAATTAATCTTTCTTGACAAGAAGTTAATTAATTACTCGATTCAGTGTTCCTTCTCATTTAAGGAATATAAAAAGGAAGTTCAAGATCTGGAAAAGAACTTCTGAAATACTTACCCCCCTCACTGATGAAATACTCAGGTTAAAAAGTCAGATCTTAGAAATCCAACATAATTTTTAACTATGCTTTAAAAGAAAAAAGGGAAGAAAAAAGACAGAGACAGTATTTGAAGGTCTTTTTAAAATCATGTGAATGGATCTTGGACAGAGAGGAATATGATCTGTATGTGACATGCATAGTTTTGAAGTCTAAAATTCCTAAAAGGTGGCAGTGAAATCTGGTTCATGGCTACACAGGGCCACCTATTGTGCATGCTACTGGGCACAGGGAATAATGAAGAAATAGATGTATTACGTTATTTCATATTGTGCTACATACCTGCATTTTTTTATCTTGTTCATTTTCACCTATCATTCCTGTGCCGCTAACACTGTCATTTCCATCAATAGAGACCTGAAAAATGAAGTTGAAATGGCAAGAACATTTTCAAGTTACTTCTATTCATTTGAAAAATAGAGTTACAGTTCCTGAGTTCCTTGTTCTCTCATAGCTCTCTAGCTCCCTCTTGAAACATGATTATCCCATCTGTTAACACGAAAAGCACCACTTGTAGCACCTACATTATACGATAGGTACAGTAAGTATTTCAAGATTGTCTTAAAACAAGGTTGAAAAGACTACAAGAACCACATGTGCTAAATTAAAAAACTTCAAAAAATATTGTAATAAGCTTATACATTTAGCAACAGTGAATTCCAAATTTTAAAAAATTACACACTTTTTTTTTTTTTTAAATAATAGGGTAGCATGTCTCACTCCCTGTTAAGAAGAGCTACTTGTTTCCAAATGCACCGCTCCTTTGGAATCAAAGTACCTGAGCAGCGTATTACATCTCAACTCAAAATAGCAAAAATATAACATCTAGGCAAAGACTCGCATATTGCTCCAGATGTTTATTTTTAAATACAGTTTACAGGAAGAGAAAGGTATCTCTGCTTTCCAAGGAGCTTAGAAAAACATTTGAAAGACTATTATGTATTAATTTGAAATCATTATTTAATACTCTCTCACACGCATCAACTCAGTGTTTCATTAGTCACTGCAGAAAACAAAAACTATTTTAAAGTGTACTTTACATAGTTCCCCCTTTTATAAATGCCTCTTTGTTGAGCACTCACAATCACAATACCCTCTGCATCCATTACACTTAAGGCTGAGACCAGTGCCTCTAAATCTAGTCGGAATTCCTCTTTGCAATTCCACTCCATATCCTCTGACTTTATATTGACTGAAAGCAATAATCTCTTTTTTTACTGGTTGCTTTGAGAGTAAGATAGTGTAGACTTACCCTAAAATTAAGAGGATTTTATTTAGTCTTTATACGCGCTCTGCAAGACATGGCTAAGTGGTACTATGCCTAAAAGAGAATTTTGCTCCAAAGGAAGATCTTTGAGTTTTTCATGAAAGACTCTCTTAAATTCTAAATACAGATTTAGTCTGCCTGCAATTGCAAACATAAGGACACCTATACTGAGTAAAATTAAAGGTCAATCTAGCACACCATTTTGTTTCAAATAGTAGCCAGTAGCAGATCCTAGGGAAGACTGCAGGAGCCGGCCAAGCAAACAGTGATAGATTCCCAGAAATACACTCCCAACCTCCAAGCAATTTGTGGCTGAGAAACTTCCTGAACTAGAAGTCAGATGTTTCTACCTAATAGCCCTGGACACATTTTTCTTCTATGAATTTGTCTAATTACCCTTTGAATCCAGGGGCATATTAGCATGCGCAGTATTCTACAAGTAGTGCCATGGCTCAACTTCATGTTGTTTGAAAAAGGATCATTCCCTTCTTGTCCCTGAACCTGTGACCTGAGAGTTTTATTTGATGGTCCCCAGTTCCTATATTGGTGAAGACAATGACAAGCCACCACTCTTCTTTGTGCCACTTAAAATTTTATAAAATTATCTCCTATCCTTACCTCATATTTCATGTGCTAAGTCATCACTGTTGCCCCTTTCTGTACTTTTTTCAATGTTCTGTACCAGCTTCTATGAAAAGTATACATTGTCTTACTATGAGGCCTACATGGACATGGAGCAGAATCATAAAACCCCATTTCTCTTTTTAAGAGAAAAACAGGGGTGTAACAACTCAGCTACTATTTACTTTTGTAAGTAATGTAGATGAAGTACTTGGAAACTCACTTCTACTGACTGTCCTTGAGAAATTCTAGCAGCACCTTTCAGAATAAGGTTCTGAGATGAAAGCTGAAAGAAATTAAGTAGTTTTTCCTAGATACACAGAAGCATACTTCAGAATACAACTTCATGTTACAGAAGTGAAAAACACATGTTAAGGGAAATAGGACAAAAAAGCAAATATATTTGCATTTCTTCTATTTCTTCTTAAAACAAAAACTTACTCTTACAACAAATTGGTATTAATATGGATCCTTATCAAAAAGGACAAAGTTATGATTAATTTAAATCTAAATGCAATAATAGCTTGGCAATGTGTAAAAGCTTGTCACTACAGCTCAGCTAACTTTGAATAACCTTTTTATTTTATGAAATGTTAGGGCATAGCCAAACATAGCACAATCCAACTGGCTCTCTTAGGTTCTCCTCAGCTGTAACACACACAAATATAATGGAACGAATGGTGTATCAGCCATTTAATTATCCTAACTGGCCTTCTCCCAGAATTTGACATTTCCCAGTAACAATAAAGATGCTAACAGAATTTAGAACTAACTCTACTCTTTTCCAGAGAAAAAGAAGCACAGATTGTAATCATCCAGGAATCGACACACTGAGAACTATGAAGTCAGAAAAGTTGCAATGTCCTTTGTAACAGTTGGGTCATGCTTTACAGGGGTCCATTAAGGTGCAGGACATGAATTTTTAGTATCACACTATATTTTATGTCTTAGAGAAAGTAATTATTTACTTGTCTAAATCAGTTTCAAAATCAGCCTGACTCACATCATTTTGGCGTTCAATTTCTTGTTCTCTTTATGCACACATACTGGAGCTGCCTGTGACAGTGAAGCACCGTCATGACAATTTGGTGTTCTCTCTTTTAAGAGTCTGAAGACTCTCTTGTCATTTTATTTCACAATATATCACAATTGGCTTTTGCCGCCAGGTATCACATGATGTGACATTAAAACATTATGGATAGATGAAATGTCTTTCAGTATACCTTAGCTGCATATTGCTCCAAAGCACTGATGGTATCTGGGTCAATGGCAGCATCTCCTGTATGAAGACCAGCCACTGTGCCATCAGCTTGAATGGCTAAAATGGTATCTGACTGTGGCATCTGTACTGCATGGTGAATGTAGGCAGTAGTCCCATCCTCCAACTGGACTGCTTGTAATGCACTCTGGTCGTAACTGTCTGAGAAGTAACATTATGAAATGTTATGAATGAAAAGGAATACTGATATCTGCAGATAACATGAGAAACTACTGCTACTTAGAAAATGTTTCCAAAAAACATATATATACATATATATATATATATATATATGTATGAAATATGAGAGAAATAAAATCACTGAAAACATTACTATGAATAGCACTGATTAAGTTCTTTCAAGACAACATCTGTATCTTCTACTTCTGCACAGCTGCAGAAATGCATAACCAGTTTGCTATCAGTCTAGCTTTATTTACAAAGGAAATCAGGACTAGAAATATGCTTTCAGTTCCTAATCCATTCAAGAAAATTTAAAATATTTGTCACATATGCTTCAGATTTTAGAATTCAAACATCCAATCATTTTAAGAAAATAATCATACAAATAAAATATATGCAAAATAAACACAGAAAGCATAGGATGACTTAAAGAATAAATTCTTTGTAATATTCTCTTTTCGTATTTTTGACTGTAGAATGCAATTCTTGTTACAGTAGTCTAAACAAACTTAAAATAGCTACTTGTTCACTTTTTGAAGAGAAATAGGACTGTTTCTAAGACTAGTGTAAACAGATTCTGCAGAAACCTAGGTTATCATTTAAAATAAACGTGTTTGCATTCTTAACTGTCAGTTGTCACATTTTCTGCCCTACTACCTAATGACAAATTGTAAGTGGCATATCTTTAAAATGTGATCCTAATAAGGAACTGAACCAGTCTAATTTCAGTATTTTCTAGATGACACCATGTAAAAGAGAAAAAAAACCTACAATGGGAATCATAATAATGATGTCATCGTCTAAATACAGTACCATATTTTATACTGGTGAAGTTCTGTTGAACCGTAATAATAAATCACACTTCAAAAAACATTTACCTTTGGAGGTGTGATGAATAAATGCTGTAGTTCCATCTTCCAGCTGAACTGCCTGTCCATCTTCCAGACGCAAGCTGTCCCCTGTTTGGAAGAAAGAATTACAATGCTTCAACAATAGTTTGAAAAATCCATTAGTTACAAAAACAATCTCTTCAAAACTGTTTGCATTAAGATGAGAAATGAAGCTGTTCTCATGAGCATTAATTAGTCAGTATCAATACTTGCCAGTAATACGGTATTTAAAAATACATATCTTGTATTATTACACTTACTACTTTTAGGCATGGGTACATGTTGAACGTAAGCTGCAGAACCATCTTCTAGTTGAATCACTTGGCCATCCATCAATTTACCATCTGAAATACATTGTGAGATTCTTTAAAAATATTCTGCATGACCGTTCACACTTTAAACACACAGTTGATACTTTCAGTATTAAAGTATCAGTAAAAGTCACAGAGAAACACTGGTAATGATGAAGCACAATATGGCTGTATAATGATGGTTTTTAAATTCTGGGACAAAAAACGGGGATAAAAGGCATGATCGTTGAAGTAAATTTATCCACCATAAAGTACTATTATCTATTAGCTATTATTACCTATCCACTAGGCAGAATGTTGATATTTGGGTTTGAGGAATAAAGATCATTTAATTTCTGTTTGACTTATGTCCTAAGATTTGATAGCTGCACTTTATTAGTACTGGAAATAAACATTTATTTTATATTATTACTGTAAAACCCCAAATGAGATTACAGCTTTGTAAACACTGTAAATATTTTCCCTGATTTTACAATACAATGGGTTTATATTCCAAAGACAGGGTTAAACAGGCGAATACAATGCCAATACAAGTAAACTTCTAGCCACTGACTTACCTTTAGAATTGTGCTGTATATAAGCTGTGGAGCCATCAGCAAGGGTAACTGCTTGCAAACTTACACCTTCCATATTTTCTAAGTTGTCACCATCTAGTTAGGAAACAAAAAACATATTTACTATTAGCAGCATCAAACCTTAAAAATCAGTAGTTAAGTAACTCCAAAAATAATGACATCATTTAAAACACAATGATTTTAGAAATAATAATAGGTAACAATTCTTATCTGCTCTCTGGTTTTTGAGCTTTGAAAATATACTCGCTCTATAAACATGACAGCTACAACGTTATTTGCCTTAACTGAAAAATTTACGTCATTGAATAGATGACTACAAAGTTCAGGTTTTGGGAGAAATACTAATTAGGTCATGAGCCCCAACAGTGAAATGGTGATATACATTTGTGGCAATAATTTTGTTCTGTACACTATTACCTATCATTAATATATGCTAATCTGTTTAGATTAAAATAGATTTACGAAAAAAAAATCAATTAAAATCATAACAAAGCTGTAAGAAAACATCAAGTTTAAAACAATCCTAAATCAGCAATCTATTTTAAAACTGAACTACTTTAATATATACTTAGGTGACAGTTACTAAGTATAAAACAGTATATCTATCGTGAGAATTAAGTCACATTTCATAGTCCTTATTTTGGCACATTTATACTCCCATTACCTTAATTAAGGGATTGTTCTCTTTCAGAATTCTATCAGTGAGTTTAATCAATCTCAGCTAACTAAGAAATAATTTTCTGATTTGTGTTAGATTCTTCATTTAGGATACGCTACCTGAGTTTTAGAGTTTTATCTAAATTTCTAACAGAAAAGACACAATAAAGTACAGATATTTTAACTGAATGTTTACCTTGCACAGCTACAGCTTCTGTCAGACAGAGAGTCACGTGCTGGGCCTCCATTCCTCCTCCAGAAAATTCAGTCATTCCCTGAGAGTCTCGATTTATCTGAGCTAGTAACATTGTCTACCTAGAAAGAAAGGATTCACAAAGCGTAAATACAAAATATAAATACAGAACAAGAACTAGTTAAATACAAGCCAAGTTTTATTGTATTTCTATGTAAATACTACAAACATTTTATGTTACTTTCCACATAGACACAACGCAATGAATGACTTATCTGGAAAGAAAGTCAATGGAAAAAAAAAAGTTATTTCAAATAGTTAAATATTATTACATTAGTTAACTAAGCTAAGAGCTATTAAGAACTTCAGGCATCATTTAGTAAATTGAAGAATTGAAGTTATACTAAAGAAAAGAAAAATGTACAAAGAAAAGCGGTGGTAATGATGGTACAAATAATGAGACCTTTTTGTCCCCAGAATCACAATAAAGCTGACAATTCACCCATGGTCATCCATAACACCAGAGCCTTTACTATATATAAAAAAATATCTCCAGTGCCAGTAGGAGTTTCAGAAGCAGATAACTGATGAAACACACACTTCACACACTTGATTAGCAAGCCTGATGGAATGATCCAGCTATGTCACTAAACTTACCAGGAAGATTTATATCACATTTGTATCATATATACACACACAAAATAATTACAAAATAATAAAGCATCTCACAATAAAGTGCATTAATAAGAAAACAAGATAGTGATTGCTCAGTGACAGTCACAACTCCACACATATCTCACAGAACCGCCCATCTCTTTGGATACCAATTTTTTACCCAGGCAATTTTCAATATGGGATCTTAAGAAGTCTATTGAACCTGAAAGGCCGTTACTAATTTTCAGTATTACTGGATTAAGCTATAAAATAAATACATAGCATTGTATTCTGTGAACTCAGATGCTGGCTTCCACCACAGGAAAAAAAACCTGAGTGACTGAATTCTGCTAGCCCTTTAGTTAATGCCACATGCAGAGAGATGTGGATGTAAGGAAAAACAGTACATGGAATTGCAATCGAGGCTACAGTCTATTTAGTCAACAGTTTTTCTTACAATAAGCAGTAGTTAGGTAATCCACAAAAAAGGTATAGAAAAACAATCAAGGCTTTTAATCTTAGCATGATTCCATGGCCAACTGTTTTGTAATTCAAGACTGAGAATAATCTAGGATTTTTTTTTTACTTATAACTAAGTTTCTAAATAACCAGACTACTTTTACCTCTATGATCTGGAAATCTGCCCTTGAAAACGAGCAGCTCATCAGTGGTCTCCAAACCCACTCTGAAACTCAGGTTAGTAGCTCAGAACTACGGGATAAGGCAGTGTCCCCGTGCTCCGATGTTACACCGAGCACCACAAACCTCCTGAGGCTGGGCCTGAACTCTAAATCCTGTTGGCATGTGAGATTCTTGTTGACAGTTTGGTTATCTGTTAGAGATCCTGGTTAACGGACTGGATACAGTTTAATGAGGAAAATGGAAGGGGTATCTTAAGGAAGGTTTTAAGTCACCTGTAAAAAATAACAAACCACTGGTGTTTTCATGAGTTACCTTGCCTTGAATACTGTATATGAAAAAACACCATTCAGGATTAGTACACAATTCAGTAAGAAACACACTTCTCAAGATTAAAATCGTACCTAATATCCATCTGGAATATTAAGGGCATAAAATATAGGTTTGAAGTAGAGAATCTTAATCTTGGAACAATGCTAGGCATCAAAATGAAGAAACAGTTAAGAGGAAGTAAAATAAAAATCCAAAGGGGTGTAAGAGATTTTTTTTTAACCTCCAAGGGAAGATGGGAAATTCTTGTTGGCAGCATCCTTTTCAAGAAAAGAAGCTCTTATAGAAAATGAGGTCCCTAAAATGGGTGTAATACAACAGGAAAAGAGCCAGCACAAAGAAGCCACTCAGGCTACATGGCATTTATACTAAATGTTTCTAAAGAAAATGAAATAGCTTTATTCTGGGGGGTGCTATAGCCTAAGCAACAGGAACTGTGCTAGGACACGAGATCATGAGTTCCACTCCTTGTTCTGCCATCTCCAGGTTACTAACTTTGGAAAAATAGCTGTGTTCCCTGTTACTCAGCGTTCCCTATTATCCCTATCCTAATATATGGACAAAACACTGACCTAGAAAGCGCTCTGCTTGTCAACCACAAATGGGAGAACACGGGATAGCTGCAAGACCAGCTGAAGCGAGTACCGTAGGAAACGGCCCCACCCTCAGTGCTCGTGCACTGTGCAATGATTAAGATCAGAAAATTCATGCAGTTTGAAACAAAAAATTAACTAGCACCAAGAAAGGTTTCATTGTAGACCAGTTTGTTGGGACTGCTTTCTGGAGGTACTGCCAACTTACAGCAAGCCTAATTAAATATGGTATCAGATGGAAATGGGGCACAGAGGTCACCTGCCTCCTCACTGCTAGCACAGCGCTCTGTGCTGACAAGGATTCCTGCTCATTCCACTTTCAGGACACTTTGCAGAATGGCTGAAAAGCATTGAGACCACTCCACGCATCAGGGAAGGCAGGCTACACAACCACTGCTTTTGACTGTCTTCTGAAACAACTCTAGCACGGACTGGATCTTGAAGGTGTTTCAGCTCAGGTCTATTTCAGAGGATTCCCTCTCCTAGATAAAGTATCTCCTAAGAAGCCCTCATCATCTATGCTATCTGCCTTTAAAACAGAGTGATGACCTTTCTCCAAAGCTTATGCCTCTTCTCTAAGCACTGGGGAGGTGGAGAAGCAGCTAGTTGACTCAGACAACTGCAAAGCCCTGCAAGAGTCAGAGCAGAACACACTGCTTAAAGGGTCAATGGCTATTTTAGAAAAAAATTTAAAAAAAAAAGGAATCTAATGCAAATTAATTCAGGGGCCAAAGGAGAAAAAATAGTCCTTGAAATTATTTTACAGTGTTTGCTGCCGTAATGCAGCCCACCATACACTATGAGGAATCAGTGAACTGCTGCACGCAATGCTCCTTCCTTTCCTCTAACCCAGGCTTTCCATGACCCCTTCCAGACAGCTGTGCTGGCCTGGTTCTGACTCCTTTCAAACGATCCCTTCCAATCTAACCTCTTCCCGATCCTCTGCCCTTCTGTTAGCTTCCTATCCTCAACTTCTAGAAGCACCACGTTCCTTCTGCAGCTGGCCCTACCACAGCACCAAATTCTCAGTGCCTTCCTCTTCAGCCCGCCCTTGTCAGAACAACCCAACGCGCTCCCGAATGCATCCCAAGTCCTTCTGCAACTGTCCCACCAGGGCTCAGAGCAAAACCCCAGCCTTCCCTCAGTGTCTGGCCATGCGGCAGTTCTGCTGTGTTCCTCTGCTGTGCAGGGAAGAAGGCCCCCAGGCAAAAGCAGAAGCCCTGATCACTTTGGGGCTCTCTTCTTCCCCCCCCAGCAAAGAACACGGGCTAAGCAGACAGCTCTTTGAGGTCTGAGGAAGAGGATGGGGAGAGAACAAAGAGAGAGGGCTGGCCAACACTGCAGAGAAATGGGTCAGGATACCTCAGTAAAACTGTTTCACAGACCTTGCTGCCACCTTTCTTGTTTGTTAAATCAGAGTGGGCAACTACTGGCACAGATTGCCAAGGACTCTGTCCTTGTAGGTGTTCAAGACCTGATACAGCCCTGTGCAACCTGTCCAGATCAGCATCACCGTGCTGCCAGTACA
Source organism: Anas platyrhynchos (assembly GCF_047663525.1). NCBI lineage: Eukaryota > Metazoa > Chordata > Aves > Anseriformes > Anatidae > Anas > Anas platyrhynchos. The sequence continues at coordinate 63,126,981 of NC_092591.1, read as the reverse complement.
TCACTCGCTATGCAAATCTCATCTCCTGTTGTATTTTGACTGTTTTTTTATTTTATTTTTATTTCGAAGCCAGTCGGTTTTGATCAAATCAAAGTCTCTTCCCTTATACTCAGCTTCTTGCTTCATTGTGCTCCCTCCCCTTTTCTGCTAACTGGCTTATATGCTGTTCTCTCCCCAGCCTCCAGTACATTTGTCTGTACCCTGCCAATGCAAACCTCACCAGCATTTATTTCTGTGTATTTGCATCACTCAGTTTTTTCTTTAAACCTCCTGCCTGCCAGGAATTTTGCCAGCATGAACCTGGAAGAGAAAGACCTCCTTGACCAACTTGCAATATTGCAGCTCATTAGTTGAAAAGCCGTTGAAAGCAGCCATTTTTAGGAAAACACATGAACCCTGGCCTGAGGCCCGCAGACACCACACCAGGCTGCTGCACGTGTACTCCGGTTAATCTCAAAAGCTGTCTGTCCTACAGGAGAGGCACAAGTACAGCCTTCATCAGGAGGTACTCACTGAAGTGAAAAATCGCGACTCGATGCTGGCAACTCTTGCGTATCTTCACGGCTCACGTGCAAGCTGCAGGTCTGAAAGGCACATCGCAGAGGTATTTGGGAAGACGTTCACGGGGACTGCAACACATCTTGCTTCCTGACATGTTCGGTCACCAAAACGTTCATGCATGGAGAATCTTACCTTTTTTATTATTATTATTATTATTTTTTTTTTTTTTAAGATTGTTGGGATACTACCCCTAGAAAAAAATAGCCTGAGACAAAAATTACTAGTCTGAAAAACCCCTGAACTGAAACCAGGGCCTGAGAGAAGGAAGCAAAAGCCAGTCGCAAGAAGTGATGCTGAAGCAGGGCTCACACTGGTAGTCACAGGGCAGAAGCAGTCCGCCACCTGTGCTGCTGACTTCACAACGCTTTTTGACAAAAGCTGCACCAGAAAGGTGCAAACAAAGCACACACCAGGGTATGTGCGCATAACTTTTTTTTATTAAAAATAAAATAAAATCCTCCAAATGTGAAAAATGGTAAACTTCCATCAGCTTTAAGTTCTCAAAACTCGTGAGTCTGCAGCAAAGGGGGGAAGGACTTCTTGTGAAGACTTGATGAAGTGGCCTGTTTAGAGAGCACCTGCCGCAATTCTGCCCCCCACTTAACCCTCAAATGAACGGACTCTTCTGGATGCCGTCACTGGCTTAGGAGAGAAGATGCAATGCTAAAAGAGAAGTTGTTATGTACACTCTATACAGCAGCTGGAAACAGAAGCCCTAGCTGAAAATTCGGAATTGAACAAGTAGAAAACGGCAGGTGGGACTTAGGCAATTGAAAAGGAAAGCAAGCACTGGTAGAGGGCATATCACTGAGCAGAAGAAATTGGGTTTGGAGGACTGGGAAGTCAAGCAGCTGAGAGGAGACCGAGACTTTGGTAGTTGAGAATGTGGCAAACAAAAGCAGGAATTTGGCATTTCCAGCATGCCTATAAGGCTGCATTGCTGGGCAAAGAAAAGAACTGTAGTAACAATAGCAGAAACTCCTCAGAGAGGGGAAAAAAAAAAAGGATGATACTTTGGGAATCAGTAACAGGAAAATGAATAGTTTTTAATAGCAGTCAAGTAGGAAAAGTTACTGTTATAAAATGCAAGGAGGGAAAAGAAAGATCTGGCATGTGCAGGATCAAAGAACTATGAAAGGAGGATAGGAAAAAAAGCTCCTCCGGACATTAGGCTACCTTGTGATTGTTCACGCTCGTTGCACAGACAGCACTAAGAAGTTTGAAGTAACATCCATTTATTTCAAAACATTACTTTTATTTTTAATACATTTCTAATGATGTACAAAACTGTTGTAATTTTATTCAACGTTCAAAAACAGCAAACAATTACCAGTCCAGAAAAGGAAAGTGGCAAACGACACAACCCCGCAACTGCAAAACTTTCATTGAGGAGTTTTAGGAAACCGTACTCCTACGTTGGACAAAGCTGAATCCCAAGATCAGCTCGTGTCTGTCAGCACACTAATGGAATTAAACACTGGCTGCATCAGGGTCCTTAACAATTGATATGATTGCAAATACCCGTGCGGTCACTTTCCTGAAGGAGTCTGATTAACAAACGTTTGTAAAATGCCAAAATTAATGCCTACAATTAGCATTCTGGTTAAATGCACTTCAACTGGTAACATATATTGCAGGCTTCCAGGTCTCAGTGTAAAAAATGACTGACAGACTGAAAAACCAGATACAAATTGTACAGATACAAACTGTATCTGTAGCCCAGACACAATTTGTGTTAGGGGTACAGCTTACTCATTACCCAACCTTGTCTGATGGCTGTAAGCTCACAAATACAAACAGTGCCACTGAGGTTCCCACAAATCTCATTTCTGTTCCCCTATGTACCTGTACGATAATCTTCTCCACTATAACCCTGGCAATTTGTAGCAGGGTCAGAAATGAAACCTAGATCCTGTTGATGCTTTGATCCAGCGTTTCAGGAGAGCAGACATGGGTTTCTGTCTCCTTCAGCTGCCCTTGCCCCTTGCAGCACTTCACCAACGCACTGAAGCATTGATTTCATAACCAATGGGTCAGACTGACTTGTAGTGGATAAACCCAACAAGAGCTACCTGGTGTTAGGCGTTTCTCTGTTTCTTAGTGTTTTGTTCTCTAACTTTAACTTCCTTTACATTATTTTTCCAATCACTCGTAAAGGCAACCCCCACATAACTAAGCAGCGATTTCCACCATGTTACAGGAACGAGGCCGAAAATACAGAAACAAACCTGTACTAAGGGATCTGTAACAGCTGGATTCAGGGAGACCGGTCACTGAAGAGGGGGTAAGGCACGCACTTTAATAGCGCATTACAGATGTATTTTCTGGACAGCAGGAAGCGTTGCAAATTACGAACCACGGGATCTAACCCTGGCCCTACAGAACCTAATGAAGACTGACAGCACTGTCAAGTGCATAAGCGGTTTGCACGTGCTCTGAATGGCAGCACAGTCAACTTGCAAAGACTTGCGTCACCCAAAGCAGGGGCTCACAGTCAAGCTTGAGGTTCAGTTTCAGTCTTTTTGCAGTATTTCAACCTTGTTGCTCCCCTAGAGATGCATCGTATTGATAATGCAGTCAAAGGCTAATTCACTGCCAGAATTTGGTATCTCTTCGCAAATAACACACCAATGTAATATCAAATGTACCACTGCTGTACCAAAGCACAGCTGGCCTCAGTACGCAGACAGAACATTTAACTTCACCTAACTGCGTTACATGCCAGCAGTCTTCCCCCGAGTCATCACCATACAGTCACTGTGCCCAGCAGGGCTTTAGATGTAGCCCAAGAAAGGGCCATATAATCTGTGGCAAAATGTCCAATTCAGACGTGGCTGAAAACAGCACTGCATCATTCAGAGTATGTGTGTGTGCACACTGGTTGGCAGGCAGATGACAAGAGGAACAACGTGGACTCAGCTAGCAACACATGCCAGCAAGTTGCTCTGAACTCAGACGGCCTTCCTTGCCCCAGCTGAGACACATCCCTCCTGTCCCAGACCAATTTGCTTTACCAATGCTCACTCATACCTTCTTTCTTCTTTTCTTTAAAAAATAAAACCAAAACCCCACAACTCTCTACTGCAGACTGACTGGTAATACGTTATTTTTGCTTTCACAGACAAAAAAGTAAGGATAAATAATAATATGCATGTTCAGAAACTGAATGCTAGGCCAGCAATCAGAAGAAAGCTTGTAGGTCATCTGACTTTCTTTGATACCTGAAAGACTTTGAATGCTATTAACAAAGCTGAAAGAAAATTTGGAATGTTTTTCAGCCTGTTAGTGAGTTAAGCCACTACAGATTTCATCCCAAGTGTATTTTTCCCCAGGAAGTTGCAAAGCAAGAAAGAGACTAGAAGCTCTTAACTGATGAACCTCTGTGTCTTCACATCTATCAGGAATTTTGACTGGGTTGTGTGGATATGAGTTAATTAGTAATCTGATAACTACATTGCAGATGTATCAGTATTAGCCATAACAACCTGCAGCGTTTTAGGCAATGCTTGTCCTTCAGAAACTCATTGGAAAGCCTTCTGAACTATGAACCTTTACCCTGAATTACAAAAAAAAAAAAACAAAACAGTAAGTGTAAACTGGAAAACACAGCATATAAATATATGCCAATACCATGATATCTCAGTAGGAATATGCTTAAGGTATGGGCATCACCACCAAACTTGCAAATACAGATCATCTTCCAGCTCCAGAGAATTCTGTCGTCAGTCATGAAGTCCAAGAGCATGAAGCAGATAACAGACTTTTCACCCCTCGAGTATTTACAGAAAAAAAAACATTCAGCAGATGACAAAATACAGAGTGAGGGCAGCAGCAAGCGGTTGTAAGTGTAAATCTGGTGTCAGCTTGGAACACTGTACAACTTGCTGGAACTGTAAATTCCATCCAGAACTGAGCAGTTTGGTTATTGAGCAAGTGTCACCGCGGTGGAGCAAAGTGCAGTCCCACTGTATCATTAAGAAAGCAGCGTAGCCCAGAACATTTTAGCATTCACTGCAAGCATTCGCTAATTTTGTCCAATTCGGTGTTTGCGTCACCGATCAACAACTCCTGCTGTGCAAAGCAGAGCAGGAAGACCAAAACCGTAGTTCCATGAGTAAATATAACCAAAATCAAATTAAGTTGCAGACAGAGCCCCTTAAAACCAACCGTGCCACAATGCGAACGCATTTGGTCATGTTGCATGGCTTCCTGTCACTCCTCCCACAGAAAGGCAGTGTCTGTGGGCAGGCGCCTCCCTTCCATTTCTCACTCCATCCGTGGGACACCTGAACACTTCTCTATTTACAGGAACTGGCGCTTCAGGTTCCAGATGAGAATCCATCTGTTAGGACCAGGATCCACCCGAGGGACCCAGAAGCTGCACAGAAACCTTCATTTAAACTTCCAGGAGCCCTCGGGGCACAAGGGTAGGCTTACTCATTTTCCAGTCTCTTTACCGAGTCCACCTATTTCCCTGCAGAACAGCAGAGAAGAAAAGCCAAACCGACCACCTATTGGTTGGGAGAGCACGGAAAGCACGCTGGCGAGCTGTAGAGAAGTTGAAGCAATGTGACGGTACAGGAAGAAAAGCCAGTGGCAAGGCAAGGCAAACAAAGGTTGGCCTGGGATGCTATTGTGTGTACATACACAGGTCAGGGGCAGGAGAAGTTAGAGCAGACGGTGTGGGAAGCGGAAATCCTGGGGACGATCACGGAAGAGAGTCAAAATGCAGACAGGAAAAGAGTAGTGAAAGAATCAGACTGCAAAAGCACAGATGTGCTCTGCCTCTCAACTACTTGTGTTATGTGCACTGTAACACTTGGAACTGGAAGAATTGCTCTGATTACCAAGAACGTGTCAATTGCTTTGTGCGTGGAAGCTCATCTACATTCAGTTGAGCCCTATACTTTGGAAAACAGAATTTGTTTTGACACCAATGCCAATTAAAGACTCCCCAGAACTTAATAACAGTGTTTCTCAAAGACACCACCTATGCTGAGCATGTTTTACCCCCAAATTCTAAAGCCAAGAATTACATATGACAGCAAAAAAGACCCACGTCCTAAACTGTAACTGCAGCCCAATTACACCGTCAAAGAAACAACCCAGGTCAAAATGCCTTCTTTTTAGCTTTCTTTACAAAATAAATAAATAAACAAATGCATTTAAAAAAGCCATTAAGTTTGCAACAACACTCCAAAGTTAGTAAATACTAAAATTAACTGGACCTTAACTTGGGCATGTTTGCTCATTCCAACACGGACACCCAACTACAAAGGGGCGGACAGCACATGAGGGGGCCCAGCCAATGCAAGAACTCGGTGTCTCCTGAGTCACACCAGCAGCCCGACCAAAGCTGCGTAGGATCCGCGCCAGCCAGCTCAGGACCCATTCACTCCTCGTGGCAAGGGCTTCCCACTGCATGGCTCTGTGGAGTCAGCTGGCCCAGGGACTAGCTTGAGCCGGTTGTGGTGTTACCCCAATTATGTTCTGTCACTGGACCCACCGCCCTGTCCTTCTGCACAGCAGTAGGTTCTTTAAGATGTGTTAGGATGAACAGCTTTTTCAGGAGAGCTTGAACACTACGTGTAACCAGTTACCCCAAATCCTCACACAGGATCACGCACGTTAGGGGTTACATCCCAATCACCCTCAGGATTCGCTGTTACCTGGAGCAAAGACCCTCAAAAACAGGCTGATGGTCAGATGAATCACTCTGTTTCTAGATAGGCTCTAGATAGGCTCTAGATAGGCTCTAGATAGGCTCCTGTTTACTAAACCCAACCTCGTCGAGTACCACACACATCCATACGCACACATGCATCTAAATACACACACCATCGAGTCCCTTCTCCCGGTACTACAGAGCAGCGACACGTGGGCCAGCAGCAGTTTGACATGCTGAAGCAGTACAGAATTTGAGGTAGTCTGGACAAAAACAAATTTACAAAGCTAATTCTGGCTCACGTTATCAGAGAATATGCCTCCTTGTATTATCTCCGTGCCTACCTCCAGTGAGAAAAGGGATCGCCAGCTTATGCCACAAGTACTGGGATATCTAAGCATCAAATGTCACGCAGACACGAAGGTACAGGATGAACGAAGCCTGTGTGACTGAATTTTTACTCTTCTATTTGCTTATTTGAGCCTTGCAGTACAAGGCAAAATAATTCCTCTTCAAGATGGATGCTAGGACCGAAATTTTCATTATTCCATTACCATAATGAGAACAGTTTATGTAAATTATGTAATCAATTTGAAATACGTTTATCAAAAACTAAAACGCTTATTCTACATAGCTCAATTCAATTGCCACCTACTACCAAAGCAAACGTGTATTATTGGGCTACATACTCCCTGTTTTTTCTGTGGCACTTCAGTGAAAAGCTTCTGACTTATTCACACCTTGAAAGATCAAGACTTTAATTCGTAAAATACAAAGAGATGAGCCATGAGATCACAGCTCCGTTACGCCCTGCTGCCCTCCTTGCAGGCACTCTTACACCAAGAAGCTGGAACACGCTGCGCACACAGGACTGCCCTTAGAAAGGTTTAGTTCAGGACAAACACACTCAATTTTTCAGGCACTATCACGCTGAAACCGTGACAGAAAGGCCTGCTCGGCAGCCCCTGAGGATGTACGGGCTTTATGCCACCGAGAGCACAATTTTGAGGACTTCTGCAGGCGGATGTGGGGCTCTGACGGGAGGCCTCGCGGCCGGCCCCGCAGCGGGGAGCAGGCGGAGCGCTGCCCAGCACCGCCGCCATCCCCGCGCAGCGCCTCAGCGCCTGGGAGGAGCCCTGGGGAGGCGCTGGCACCCCGCGAGCCGCCGAGCCGGGCGCTCCGCGGCCCCTCACGCACTGCCCAGCGCCGTCCCGAGCGGACACCGCGGGCCGGAGCCCAGCGGGGCACCAACGCCCCCGGGGCGGCTCTGGAGGCGCTCCCGGAGGGGCAGCTCCCCGCGGCCGCGCTGAGGGCCGGGAGCTGCCGGCGGCCGCCTGCCGGGCTCAGACAAAAGGCGGAGGCGCCGCCGAGCCCCCCCTGAGGCGCGGGGGCCCCCGGCCGTGCCGCAGCGGGGGCGGCAGGCGGAGGTGGGGGGGGGGGTTCCGGGCCGTGCCGTGCCGCGCGGCGGGGCTGCGCTGCCCGGTGCCGGCGGGTGCCGCCGCTGCCCGCTGCCTGCCCCGCGGGGCGCTTGGGGCGCGGCGGGGCCCGGCGCGGCGTCCCGCGGCGGCGATGGCGGCGTCTCGCATAAGGCACACTGGGTAGCGACACGTTTATATACGAACCTCGCCGAGAAATTTTCCAACAATTCCTCCGTCCGACCACCATGCACCAGGACAGGAAACGGCCGCCTCAGCGCCCGCCCGCCTCAGCGCCGCCCCGAGCCGCGCGCCCGGGCTCCGCGCCCCGCGCGCCCGCCGCTCCCATTGGGCGCGCCGCGCCGCCCCCGCTCGCCATTGGCCGCCTCCGGGCCCCGCGCCGCTCCCCATTGGCCGCCCGCCCGAGGCCCCGCCCCGCGGCTTCGCGGCTCTCCGGCTATGCTGGGTCCGGGGCCGCCGCCGCCGCCATTTTGTGCCGCGGGGAGCGCGGCGCTCGCGCGCCAGCGGGGGAGCGGGCGGCGGCCGCCATTTCCTCCGCCGGGGAGGGCCGGAGCCGTCGCTCCCCACCCGCTCCCCTCCCGCCGCGGCCCCGGCCCTGAGGGCGCCTCGGGGCTCGGCCCCCCGCGGGGCGCCGGCAGCCATCAGCCCCCGGCCGGCGCCTCGGGGCCCGGTGCGGCTCGGGCCCGGCTGCGCGGGGCAGGGTGCGGGGAATTGAGCGTAAAAGGCAGCGGGGCAGCGGCAGCCGGGGGCTCAGCGTTTGTCTCACAGGAAATAAAATCAGCGGGCAGCGCCAGCAGGGCTGTGCTGGGCCTTTCTGGACGGGGCAGCTGTAACAGCGTTTAATTCCACAGTGCTTCTTAAAACAATACAAACAGCCAAAATATTTTATTCCAGATCAGCCCTGCTACTGAGGAACAATTAAAACGAGCAATTTTCCTTTCTTTAGCTTCAAGTTTTGCTTCCAGTTTCTTAATGGGAAGCTTCCAGTCAACACAGGAATGGCAGCCAGGTGTTTGGGGTACAGCAGCAGTGAAATGCCTGAAAGAAAACTTCGTTTTGGGTTTTATGAACTTCACCAAGGGTTTCCTACATCTCTTCTCAATCTCTGGCACCTCTGTGCATCCCCTGCTTGGTCTTACTGTTCCAGCATCAACATCTGAACGAGCGATTATTAAAAAAAAATAAGCAAACTGATGCTACAGCAATTATATATGCTATAGAGTAATTGCAAAGTAAATTATAATCCAGGCTTTTAATTTTTAATTTATAACACATTAACAAACTACCTTTTTTCAAGTGCTTGTTTGTAGGGAAGGCCCTATGGAAAGCAGGGAAGAAAACCCTGAATCAGAGTACGATAAGCTCTTGCTTTTTGAATCTGTAACATCATAATGTGTTGAGCCTTGGACCTTAGAAGCTTTTCTCAAATTTTGATACAGTTCAATACTGAATTTAGGTTAAAACCTGAATAGTTGGTGGCACAGAACAGTGGTGCTTTTCACAGCTATGCTTACATAAACCAAATGCTACTTCTGAATAGATTTCCAGAAGCAGTGTTTATCTACTCAAAACATGCTACTGATAACATACCAAAGACAAAAATGTAATTAGTAGCCCAAATTATGGAAAACTCGTACAGTCTACAAACTTTGGACCAGCCTCATTTAAACTTGGTTAAACCTGATATATTCCCTACAGACAACACAGGGGCTACCGCTAACACTACTGCAAGCACGGCTTTCGCTCTGGGAGCCCGAAGCACCCGTTGGGAACCCATTCCTCAGCTCTGCTATTCTGTAAGTGTCCCCTTAGTGCTGCGAGGCTTCAGCATCTGTTCGGGTGCAGAAACTCCAGAGGAGGATGCAATGGTTCTCATAGTGAACAGACAGCACTTGACTGGGGTGTAACTGCCTGCAGTCCAAACTACTTCGTATAAACTGCTTACTACAGTTATCTCAAAGGAATTAAAAGGGGACAAGCTGAGGCATAGGAAGTGAAAATGATGAGCGACTGAGAAAGTACACATGAGGAAGGACTGAAAGGGAACATGACAAAATGATGCAAAAATGTGTCGCGAAGCTTTGTTTTTATTTTTCAAAAACTGATAATCACCAGGGGAAGAAGTTTCCTTTAGAAAAATACAACTTAACCTTTAGAATTTATTAGCAGGTACTGATTACTAGGCACAATTTAAACTACCTTTATATTTATTGCCTGGTATTCTGAAATTATTCCGCTCCAGGCTTGAATTTTGCAGAAGGCTACACGACATTTGAGCAGAACTTTCCTGTACTGTACCAGAACAATTCTTTTAAGGTAATGGCTTGTGGAAAAAAAAGGTATTAAACTTACCCGGCATGTCAACATTTAAAAAACAACGTAGGTCATACAACTTTTGTATTTAATCAGTTAAGAGAACTGTGATTCTGCCTAGCATTTCTGCTCGGAGAAATACGTGAGAGGGGAAGATACAAACCTTAGGGCTCAGTAACTTAAATAGGACTCCCGAGCACTGTCAGAATAGAGCTGCATTCAAAACACCACACTGAAATAAGTGAAGATGAGGATTTGCTTTAGATGTTTATTAATCCAAGGAGATCTTCCATAATAGAAAAAACAAAGGCTTTAATTTTCCAGCTCTTCCCTCAGAGTTGCATTATCCTTGAAAAATGGAATGGATAAATGCAAATTCTAGGAGGAAGATCAGTTTTTAAATTTGACATGTGCATCACTGAAATTGATATATTGCATCACAAAATGCACTATCACCACCAACAACAATGCAAAATTGTTTTGCAATTTATATAAATACATTTCTTGGAGCACAGGAAAGCAATTCTAAGATCCATTTTTTAAAAAGATGCTCCTTGCTAACCAGTCTAGTGACACATAAAAGCACCCTTCAAGTAAGACTGTGTTCCTCACACCAAGATAAAATTCCTCCCTTGACTCAAAAAATATAACTGTTCCAGAAATAACAATGGCACTAAATTGGTAATTTTCACCTTTTTTTTTCCTCCACCTGCTTAGTACCTACTGCATTCTCACTGCTGCTGTGTCCTGTCTTCTACCATGAGGCCAAGCGTCCTAAAAAGGTTGTCTTACATGTTTGGGGAAGTGTAACAAGATAAGCAGATACCCAACAAGCAGATGTTCAGAAATGATTTATGTCAAACTGGGCGTTTCTCAAGGTCAAGGAACGCACAGGAAAACATGCTGTAATTGTCACCTTTTTCTACAAAAATAAAACTTTGTCTGGAGATAATCTTGAGGCCAGAGTACGCCTACATGTGTCCATGAGTTACACATTTATATAAAACAGTTCTGCTTATGTACTTGACCAGGCAGCTGAGAATTCAGAAGCACTACAGTACTACTGTGGTTCCCACACTGCTACTACAATGGATACTTGGATTCAAGACTTAATTTTTGTCGGCTTTCTCACAGCTGGTGCAATATCCCTTGTTTTTTAAATCTACAATTTGCTTAGAAGTATCCCTTTAGTATTTCAGTAGGGCTGTGGCACTATATTCCTGGCTCAGTCTCTCACATTAGCACTCTGTGCACAGGAAAACATCATTTGCCTAAGAAAGGCAGTCCAGAGAGTGACTGGAAAAGGCCATCATACCTGCCCAGCAAAGTACTAGTGGCTGCATAGGAAATGGAAGGCAGAGAACCATGCTGGTCAACTCATCAAGAAAACCCCAAAGCACAAATTTCTGCTACTCTGCTGATGAAAAAAAAACACACACCACACAAACCAATTTTCTGAAGACTGCATTTTGAGTATCATAATATATATATGTGCATCTCATTTTTACAGATATAAACTCAGTTTATTTTTCAACCTGTATTTAAATTTTGGAGGCTTACATTAAATTAAGGTAGCTTGTTTAATATCAATTGTAACAGCAGGTGACATTTTTATATAAAAACAGCCAAAAGAAAAAAAAAACATTTGATTTAAAAGACCTGACACCAACGATCTCAAGGCAAGATCAAAAACCTATGAATTTATGCTTTAAGAACAGAAAAGGGGGCATTTAAGCCAACCCATTCACAGCATCTCCCTGCTGGCTTCTTCATACAGTGGTTTTGATAGTGGTCCCAGAGGGAACTGTATTTTGCCTCTCTAGCTAAAATACCAGTTACTATAGCAACTTTGAAGGAAGAAAATTGTGGCTTCAAAAATGGAAGATTGGCAAAACTTCAAATGCACTGTCTGGATCAGGCAGACAATAGCACACTAACGCTGGGAGTGCAAAAAGAGGGTCAATGAAATGCAGGAGTAGTGCACTTGCACTACCACATGCTGGAAAAAAAATGTTTTTGCAAAATTAGGGGGAAAAATTGTATTCATAGATCAAAGTCCAGGTTAGCCAAATTACTATTTTTTAATAGATTGCATATATAGATGTTTCATCCACACACTTCAACCAACTTGTTTAGGAGCAGAACTTCACATCTAATTTACATGCTTCAGAGAAGATAATTTTTTTCTCAGTGCTTACAATAAACATTTGTATCCAAATTTCAACTTGAACAGTGAGATCTTTAAGAAAAACAAAGGACACAGAGGGTGTTGCTATTTTTTTTTCTTTTTAGCAGCAATGAAATATCACTAACCCCTTTTTACATAACCGAATTCAAGTCACAACCAGAGGTGACTGCACCACAAAGTCACCAGGTACAAAACTGCTAGGTTATTTTAAATGAATAACTTGAAATTATTTCCCCCAATGCATCCCTTATTTTTTATTTTTTATTTTTTTTTTATAAACAGCAAACATTTTGCTATTTTTGTACATAGGCTAGCAGGCTTGTTTCAATATGAAAGTGCTAATTCATTTACAGATTTATCAGTTATGTAGTGCTACATTAAGTGTCCAATATTCTACATATGAACAATCTTGATAAATGGAAATGATGAAGATTAAGTAAGGCTATCCAATTACCTTATCTTATTATTTACATTAAAAGAATAGACACCCAATGGGAAGGGAGAAAAGGGAAATTGGGCAAATACTCATACTGCCACAGGTGTAAAAATTAAGTCTGCCTTCTAGCTTGTACTGTAAATGAGACATTTTAAGTAGTCCTGCAGCCCATGCCTGAATTTTTTTTCCTCAGAAAAAGAAAAGCTGCCTTCATGACATCCCCTCTTGATTTCCGGTTTCCAAAGTGTGTCATTTGAAGCTTTATATTCAGATTCTTTCTATCTTCAAAAAAACCTCTGGTTTGCTTTCTTTCCAGTATTAGGTTGCACGATCAGGTCCCACTTCTGGGGCTTTTGTCCAATCTATTTATCAATTAGTTTAGAGTGAGCTGTAGATAACATGAACCAATTCTGGAACCACTATTGGGAGGAACACAAGCTCTTCACTACAATCACACAGTAGCAGGAAAAGTGATAATTCAATTCATTCCTGGGGCAGGACCTCCAAAATTAAACGAAGTTGGCACAACTGGAGCATTGAATTTGTATCCTCCATGCTTTTCAATCATTTTGGATTCTAAAAAAAAAAAAAATAACAAAAACACAAAGAAAATATTTTAGTGCATGTGCACAGAGAGAAGACAAACCATGTGATTGACCATTCTAATTCTCCCAGAGACGTAGGCTTAAACTGGGGGTTACCCAAGAAATCAATCAGTACCCACAGTGTAAGTGGGCCAGGCCTCAACAACAGATGGACTCATTTATTTGTTTTAGTTTCTCAGTATTGTTATAGTTCTATTTAAATGAAATTTGTACTTAAAACAAGCACACTTGAGTTTTTGGGAATGAGTATTCATATATCTCGTTTCAAAAATAAGACCTGAATGAGTGCTGGATTTCTAAAATTGCTAACAGATGCCCAATTCTTCCTGATTAAAAATAGACTCTTACATCAACTCAATGATCACATGTGTAACAAAAGCAGTGCACAGATATCACCTCCGTTTTTAGTGTTCCTAGGTCAACTCTATGGTATAAGCAGAAATATCCACTGAAGCACGTGAATCAGTCACTTCAGAATACACACATTTTCCCCCATACTCAAGCAGCTAATTAATAGTTCAGGTTACTAGACCTTACATAAGCCTAGTTCTGAGAGAAACTACCAAGTTGATCACTTTTCATTTTCAGCCGAACTCTAAGACCTTTTGACATTTGAGCTTTGCATATACATCCCCATATATAAGAGAGACATTTCATCTCTACATTACATTCTTCAAAGGTAACCGTGAAACTGTTTGGGTTTTGTTTGTCCGGTTGTGTTTTTAAATGCATATAAACAAACAATAATAAATGGACAACTCAAAGCAGGATGGTAAAAAGCAGACAAACATGCATTTCTGTCTACCTTTAGTACAATCAAGAAAATACAAGCGTATTATTGGTCCCTTTATGTACAGCAGACAAAAATTGTTTCGCATATGGAAATTCTTGTTAGCTACATTAATGGCAGATCATTCTAATAGAACGTGTCCCTGTCAGGTAGGCAGACTGGAGACCAATATGCCCTCATAGTACAGAAGAATTTCCCGTAAGGAACTAGCTCCTTAATTATAACTTCACAATCTGGACCTAATTCACTCTGTGAATAAGCAGACCAAAACAAAACCACCATTTTTTTTTTTTCAGAAAATGCACAAGTAGTATATAATCTCATCAGTATGATGCCTAGTGCTTGACAGGGGGCACAGTGAGACTAGATTTTATATCCATTAGGAGTGGATCATTCTGGACATTTAAGCTTTGTGAAATAATTTTGGCTGTTCTATGAAAAAAACAAAATGACCATTCTTAACACTAATCTCCTACAGCTTTCTGAACTTCTAAGCTGAAGCATCTTGTGGTAACTGCTCAATAAGATGCAGGATATGAACTGGACAGATCACTTATCTCCATTGCAGAACAGCAAACAAATATTTAGTATGCTTAATGATGTAGCTTTGTAGATGGATACTTCTTTCTAAGATGGTATTTTCCCCACTGATAGAATCACTATCCTAACTGGACTAGATCACATGAGGAAATAATTTACCAGCCACATTCACTTAGTTGCCTGTTCATGCACCTGCAGGTCCAACTGATTTGTTTTCACATTCACACTACTCTAACATGCCTGTATTTACCTGGTCACTTCATTAATAGATTTCTACTGTTCCTTACACCTGTGGTATGCCATACAATCTTTGTACTGAGGCTTTGTGACATGACAATCTTTAAGAGATTTCAAAGATCTCTGGATTGTAAAACAGTACTGTTTTATGAAGACATTATTAGGCTTGAATTATAGGCTTCTTGAGCACATAAACAGCGTTCAAAAGCAGTACTTAATGGAATAAAGGAAAAAAAAAATACCATGTGCTGCCCGCCTCTGATCTGCCAGAGTTGCTATATCCTGCAATTGTTTTCTTTGTTCTTCATTAAGACCCTGTGTCAAAGCTTGGTACCACACAGGGTTACGATTTTGAATTGCTGCAAGAGAAAGAATATGTAAACAAAAGGAATATGTTCGTTAAAATGTTCTGTAACTCAAAGCTTATTAACACCCACTGCTATTTTAATCAAAATAATACTCTGATCAATTCTGTTAGGGTTACATAACTAAAGATATTCCAAAACACTAATACTATCTTTGACCTCTTCCCTTCCACCATTAGGTTCATTCAAGAATAATCTCTTTGCCCTGAAAATGTAATAATGGTGTCGCTCTTCCCCTTCTCAAATAAAGGACTTATTCAAACCACGTACTGGAAAGCCTGTTGGAAGCTTTCAATAAAGTCTGGTTTACAATTCTATAGACTAAAATTAAGTTACATTTTAACTTTTAGTCCAAGAAAAGAAATAAAGTTACTTACTCTGAAAAATTGTTTTAAATATCTGATATTCATCAACAGGGTTGTCTTCATCATCAATAATTGTGGAATAACCTTCCAAAGCAGTCTCTTCAGCATCATCTTCTTCCCAGTCTTCATCATCTCCATCTTCACCTGCCTGTTTTGCTAGAATTTCTAGATATTCTTGACCATCTTCATCGATGTCATCTTCATCACTCCCCAGTTCCTCTGAGTTAAGCATCACACACAAAGTTAATCTCAAGAACAGTTAAAAAAACAATCTTCAGGAAGGTGGCTTATCTAGAACAAGCAATAGAACTGATAACAGTGTAGTTCGATATACACCTAGAACCCCAGCAGCTCATGGGAGTTTTTAACTGTGCAGTGGAGCAGAAAAACTCTTACTGACTCTAATCCCTCTCTCAAATGGGAAATGAGCCCCAGCAATAACTCCTTTCTGTAATGACAGCAACCACATAAAAGCTAGCCTGACATGACTTTGAGGAGACTCAGTCTAGGAAATCAGCTTTTTAGAGGGAAGGGAAAGTAAGGCAGATAAACTTGAAAGGTGTTAAAAGATTGAGCGTTGCACCACAGCTTTGTTTTTAAGTTAGGGAACTCTGAATAATTCCACTAAAGAACTCGGCATCTCCACCAGGAATCATGAAAAACAAAATGTAACAGTTCTTCAGTTTCCATACCTGTTTCCTCATCTTCTTCAGCTTCATCATCATCATCACTGTCATTTTCATGCTCTGCATGACAGGCATATGCTCTTTTCAATCCATTAAATAAAAGGATAAAAGCTGGCAGGATCTGGCCAGCGACTTGATTTAAAACCTGTGGTATTTGCTCCAGATCAATAAGAGCACACAAGCCAAGCACACACATCTTTCTATCGTGAAGTCTATAAAACAAAACAGTACAAGAATTAAGAATTCCATTATGATTTAGAAGCAGGTAATATAGAGGTTTATCGCAGTGAATAACCTTCAAAATTAGAAACACTTACCCCAAGAAACAGTCTACGTCATTAAGCCACTGTGTTATGAAGTGATTAGTGACAGGCTCCACATTATTGGGAAAACGAAGATTTTCCAATGTATTTAATAATAGATGAGGATTGTAATATAAAGCAGCTATGGCAACCTGGAGGCACATTGTTCGCAGTTCACTTGTTTTTACTTCTCTGGTCAATCTCTCTAAAGCAGCTTCCACAAATAAGGGTATGCACTGAGGAGTGAGAAGCATTACAAACTTAGTAATCAAAAATAAATTTTGTAGTTCCGTACTTCACACACCAGTTGAGAAATGGCTTAAAAACAGGCTGGTGCATAAATACAGAGGACATAAAATGGGTATACTTTCTAATTGCCAGCAGAAGTCATACACAAAGATGAAATATAAAGGTGAAAAGATGTCATCTCTACTCTGAGCACAAGGGTTTTGTGACATAGTGGACAGTAGACATAATTTCTAGTTCCTTTGTCTTATCTTTTAAGAATAAAAAACTAAGGAAGATACGTATACTTGTAAGTCCAGAAAAATAAACTTAAGTCTCTTTCAATATTCCCAAAGTCAGCAGATTCAAGAGGTATTACCAATACTCCAAGGAAACAGCTATTCAAAGTAGTATTCTCTTTAGAAATGACTAACACAATAACACCTCTCTATAGTTCTTTTTTCCTTTCAAATAAATTCAGATTATAACTTCAAGGGCAAAGTCCACAAGTATTAAGAAAGCATGCAAAAATATTGAGATAGCTATTATAACAATTTCCAACTTCCATATGCATTTAATGAAATTCCTGGCTCATATATGACATTAACTGGGATTCTAGGAACTGCATTTGCATTCTTATTTCAAGGCTATAAACTTGAAAGATGAAAAAAATCATCAATATTCACTATTATTACCTTAGAATAAAATTAAACAACTTTTAGCTAAGATTGTCCTAAAACAGTACTCTCCCAGATCCATGAAAACACTTCACATTGAGTTTTGCAGCATCCTAAATCCTGTAGATGAACTGTACAATAACTACTTCTTTAGTGCTGTTATCTGCACAATACGACTTGTGACACTGAAGTAGAAGACAGGATCATTAGTCACCCTACAAAAACTTCTTATCTTAGAGATAATCAATTCATATTTGAGAATATTTTTAATATTAAGTTACATGAACCAAAGCTGTTACCAACCTGATCAATACCACGCCCTTTACACTGCAGAATAATCACTTCTAACAGTTTTGCTGCATGACATTCTGCATCTTCTCCAGCAACTCCTGTAAGGACCTGAAAAATAATTATTTTTGATGATAGCCTTTCAAGACATATTTGTGATATGCTGCTTTGCAAAGCTGATGCAAGTTTACCCACTATTACAATGCTAAAACAAACTTCCTCTAGTGGAGATGCCAAATTTACAGTTATGGATCAGTATTAGAACCACAGAGATTAAAACATTGCTGAATGCAGCTGGAACTAGTTTATCTGTACAAATATTAAACGACCATGGGCGCAGATCTTAAAACAGTAAATGTATTAAGCATTAGCTGCCATTTTTAAAAGCTTGATTTCCATTTGCAAATTTAGGTTTCCTTAAGCATTCACGTGTTGAAATTTGTAAAAACCATTTACCTTTACTAAACAATATTTAGGATATCCAGTGGGAGACCATGCAATATCTATAACTTCTGTGTCAAAGATTCACTGTGCCCATCTAATAATAGACTAATCACAGAGGCTGTAACAGGCTAATTTTCTTTTTGCATGTATTTAAAAATGAGTTCACGTATTTACAGTTAACCTAATCAGCCTGGTTACAGCTTGTTTTTCAAATAAGAGCTGGCAAGAATCAGAACTGCATTCTACTCTCAGCTGTAGTCACTGATCTGGCATAAACTTGGAAATAAAAAAGACTTCTGTTCCTATCCATTTACTTTCCATCTTTACTTGTTTTATTTAATAGGTTTAGCAAATGTATGGCATGTGGTATCATAGTTATAATGAGGTTAGAAACCTCAGATTGAAGAAGGTATCTACCCTTTGCAGTAAGTACACGTTTTGCATTTCTATATGTGTGGTGGTTTTACCGTGCTGGGCAGCTAAACCCCACAACCACTCTCTCACTCCCCCTCTTTTAGATGAGGAGGGGGAGAAGTAAAGCAAAGAACAACTCACGGGTTGAGATAAGGATAATTTAATTAAAGAGAAATAATAATAATAATAAAATAAAGATTATTATGAACTAAACAATTTAACTAAAGGGAAATGAAAAGGGAAAGGGGAAAAGGGAGGGGGAAAGGGAAAAAATAAAAAAGAAGGGAGGAAAACAAACAAATAGAACAAATGAAGGCTATGTGGAAGTGCAGAGGAAAGAAATTACTCTCTGCTTCCCACAAATGAGCGATGATTGACCACGTCCTTGAAGCAGGGCCTCAACGCACGCAGCCGGTGTTCGAGAGGAGGACAGACGTTTTCCCAACCAGAGCCCACCCTTCCCCTCTTCTTCCTGTTTCCACCTTTTATTGCTGAGTGTGACACCACATGGTATGGAATAGCCCTTTGGTTGGTTTAGGCCAGCTGCCCTAGTGATGTTTCTCTCCTCACTTTTTGCCCACCCGCAAGGAGGGTTAGAGAAAGGCCCGATGCTGTGCCTGCACTGCTCAGCAGCAGACACAACACTGGTGTGATACCACTGCTGTTCCAGCTACAAGTGCAGAGTACGGCACTGTATGGGCTGCTGCCAGGAAAATTAACATTCCAGCCAGACCCAGTACAATGTGCTCGAAGTGTATTACACAAAATACAGATATCCAAAAAAAAGGGTTGTTGCATCTGCTTTTGTTGTTTACCTTTTCTTTTACACTTTCAGCAAAAGCATTAATACATTTGATAGAACTGCTTTAGGTTTTTCTGCAATAGCTTCATAATTTGTGGGCTCACTGAAGATGCTAAATAGCATAATGCTTTAGGAGCAGACATCCAAATTCATCCATTTTACAGTCTGCTGTTGTGGAAAAACGTACCCAGTTTAACAACATATTGCTTTAGATATTACAGGTTTTGTGATCGCAAAGTTATCTGCTTACCTTCTTGCACATACTGTAGATCATTTCAAGATATTTTGTGTCTGACAGAAGTGTATCCGTATCAACAGTAACATAATTATGTAAGAGAGGCATCATGTCTGTATTAAAAGAAGAATAATCATAGTTACTGTTTTCACGTTTTATTGAAACTAAGTAAGTTTATCACAGTTCTTTCCTAATGTTTTTCAAGGTAAGCATGTACTTAGTCAGATACCTCAGTAAAACAAGTCTGCTTCAACAGCAAAATAAAATACTGGAAACATAACTCACTCTGTTGTTCTCCTAAACATTTCAATGAAGATGTACTTCACTTTATGCTTAACACGGATATGAAACTATCTGGCTTTCTGATCTGTATTACTTACCAGTAAAATAATCAAAGCCATCCTGCTGAAAGACTTCAAAAACAAGAGGAAGAAGCTGCCACATTTGTGCAGAAACTTGTTGACATGTCAGACTATGAGCCAAGGAAAAAATCTCCTCATAGAACTCTAAAACAAACAGAATGTAGGTAAATTTAAGGCCAATCCAATACACTTAAACTTAAGCCAACAACAGTACACATACCTAATACATGCTGCTGCAAAACTGTTCCAATCACTTGCAAACAGATCCCTTCCAGCTGCTGGGTAATCTAAAAAAAGATAACGACTGTTTTCAAGACTTTGGAGTTGAAATTAAACACATTTTGAATAAAATTATTTGAAGTTGTTTCTCTTTAGAGAACATAGTCCTCTAAAACAATTCAAAAATTTATTGCATTCCAGAGCACAATATATTACAACTGTACTCTTCGATGAGAATTCTTAAGACAGCTTTTAATGTGAGGTATTTTTGGAATACTCTTTGAATACTGGAAGAATCTCATTACAGGGTATCCTTTACAAGAAGCCTAACAATAACTGCAATACTTCAGTCACATTAAAACAGAGAGAGTACACATATACATTAAAAAGGGAAGTAATGGAAATTGCACAAAGTCATTTGCTGTTCCTGAATAGTGAGATTTCAGGAGAACCCCTAAACTAACTTGGGCTGATTAGCTGAATACCTTATGAACTTCAGGGCTGGCCTACAGATTTGGACACTGTTTCCCAACAAGTATTTATCAGACTATGGAACAGCAAAAAAAAAAATGTCAGTAACCTGACACTTAGGGCACTCACTCGCATATAGGCAATAAGGGTTGAGTTTCTGTTCTTAGCTATGCAGAACAGGATTTGGTCATCCTGTGTGAGATGTCTCTAAGTATTTACTGATCAACATTTAAATTCCCTTGGGCTAGCATATTGTTAGATAAGCTTCCCATTTAGATAGCATGAATTTGCCAACAAAAACCAGTACGTACTTGCTAAACAGCTTTAGCAAACAAGTCAATAAGCAAATCTGGCCTTGGTTTATTGCATGGCAACACTGGATTGTGACACCTGAGCATGCAGAATTCATACTGCTTCCTTAATAAAGCCTCAGAGCACTGAGAGTACAACTTACTACTGAACTAATTAGTCACTAAAAATATCTGCAGTATATTTATCAATACAGTAGCTGACTTTGTCAAAAAGAATTGGCAGTGGCATATTTTGAACAAGCTTCACTCCGGCTCTAAGTCCACCCAATACAACAACAGTAACACAAGACTAAATAACACCAGTTTTCATCACCCTGGAAAATCTGCAATGTAGATCAGACAGGTAAATAAAACTATCATTTACCATAGTCACAACAGATGTATTTACAGATATTGACTTTGTTGAAGAGAGCAAACTAAGGGAGTAGAGTCAATGTTCAAAGCTAACTGAAATTGTATCAAATTTCTTGGAAGGGTAGATGTTATTGAATCACGTTGCCTTTTTTTCCAGATCAACTGAGTTCCATCTACCAGCAACAAGCTGATGAAAAATATCTGCCACCTATTCTAACATACTATTCTGGATTCCTACAGGAAATACTGTACATTTATGATCTATTACTACGTGCCAGAAACGTGATCTAATCTGTTACAACTACATGGCATCATAAGCACTTCACTGCTTTGTGTTTTAAGAAATTTTCGGCTGCAGAGTTTCCCTGCTAACAACAACACGTACACAGGAACTACAAAAGACTTCTAAAAAGACTTCTCAGTGTCTTAGACAATGCTTATGACTAATTCATACTTACTTCCTTGTGATCTTCAACTACACTGAGAAGTGTATCGATAGTATTCAAGATTCCCATTGCTGTCACTGCTTTGTCATCACTGCCCTCTTCATCTGGTCCAGTCTGGATCACCTGGTTAAACGTCATTGCCTGCACGTAATAAAACGAAACAACCCATAAGTGTCATTCATTGAGGATGTACTTGGAAATGAACAATCTGGCATTCTACATGATTAATTTAAAGAGCAGTTCTGCTAAGCAATAACTGAAGTGACTGCTCTATTCAGTTTGTTTTCACAACTGATTAAATTTGAAAATTAAGTCAGTTGAACTGCCATCTTTTATCCATTCATGAATAAAGTGACCTTACTTGTCATGAACAAGTATACATCTGCATGAGTAAGTTTCTAAGACAAGATTTAACTAGCAACTGAACTAGAGATGGAATACTCTGCAGGCCTTCTCAGAGAGGACATGCAAGCAATTCAGTTTTAACTCCACACTAAAGGCCTTCAAATAGGTTAGCACTGAGCTGAATCCCACTTTTGAAGTCATTAGTACACCTTGCTACAAATCACAGAATCACAGAATCTCTAGGTTGGAAGAGACCTCAAGATCATCGAGCCCAACCTCTAACCTAACACTAACAGTCCCCACTAAACCATATCCCTAAGTTCTACATCTAAATGTCTTTTGAAGACTTCCAGGGATGGTGACTCCACCACCTCCCTGGGCAGCCCGTTCCAGTGCCTAACAACCCTTTCAGTAAAGAAATTCTTCCTAACATCTAACCTAAAACTCCCCTGGCGTAACTTTAGCCCATTCCCCCGCGTCCTGTCACCAGGCACGTGGGAGAACAGACCAACCCCCACCTCGCTACAGCCTCCTTTAATGTACTTATACAGAGCAATAAGGGCACCCCTGAGCCTCCTCTTCTCTAGGCTGAACAAGCCCAGCTCCTTCAGCCGCTCCTCATAGGACTTGTTCTCCAGACCCCTCACCAGCTTCGTTGCCCTTCTTTGGACCTGCTCAAGCACCTCGATGTCCTTCTTGTAGCGAGGGGCCCAAAACTGAACACAGTACTCGAGGTGCGGCCTCACCAGAGCCGAGTACAGGGGGACGATCACCTCCCTAGCCCTGCTGGTCACAGTGTTTCTGATACAAGCCAGGATGCCGTTGGCCTTCTTGGCCACCTGAGCACACTGCTGGCTCATATTCAGCCACCTACCAACCATCACTCCCAGGTCCTTCTCTGCCTGGCAGCTCTCCAACCATTCCTCTCCCAGCCTGTAGCTCTGCTTGGGGTTGTTGCGCCCCAGGTGCAGGACCCGGCACTTGGCCTTGTTGAACTTCATACAGTTGACCTCAGCCCATCGGTGCAGCCTATCCAGATCCTCCTGCAGAGCCTTCCTACCCTCGAGCAGATCGACACACTCACCTAGCTTGGCGTCATCTGCAAACTTACTGAAGGCGCACTCAATGCCGTCATCCATATCATTGATGAAGATGTTAAAGAGGACCGGCCCCAGCACCGAGCCCTGGGGGACGCCACTAGTGACTGGCCTCCAACTGGACTTGGCTCCATTTACCGCAACTCTTTGGGCCCGGCTATCCAGCCAGTTTCTAACCCAACGAAGCATGCGCCAGTCCAAGCCAAGAGCAGCCAGTTTCTTGAGGAGAATGCTGTGGGAGACGGTGTCAAAAGCCTTGCTGAAGTCAAGGTAGACCACATCCACAGCCTTTCCCTCGTCCACCCAGCGCGTCACTTTGTCGTAGAAGGAGATCAGGTTCGTCAAGCAGGACCTGCCTTCCATAAACCCATGCTGGCTGGGCCTGATCGCCTGCTTGCCCTGCAAGTGCCGCATGATGACTCTCAAGAGGATCTGCTCCATGAGCTTCCCTGGTACTGAGGTCAAACTGACAGGCCTGTAGTTCCCCGGGTCTGCCCTCCGGCCCTTCTTGTAGATGGGCGTCACGTTTGCTAGCCGCCAGTCAGCTGGGACCTCCCCCGATAGCCAGGACTGCTGATAAATGATGGATAGGGGCTTGGCCAGCTCCTCTGCCAGTTCTCTCAGTACCCTTGGGTGGATCCCATCCGGCCCCATCGATTTGTGCACATCCAAGTGCCGTAGCAGGTCACCAACCAGTTCTTCGTGGATGGTGAGGGCCACATCCTGCTCCCCGTCCCCTTCCACCAGTTCTGGGTACTGGGTATCCAGAGAGCAACCGGTTTTGCCGCTAAAGACTGAGGCAAAGAAGGCATTAGGCACCTCTGCCTTTTCCTCATCTCTTGTAACTAAGTTTCCCCCTGCATCCAGTAAAGGATGGAGATTCTCCCTAGTCCTCTCCTGCAAATATGCTACCCACAGATTCAACTTTGCATTTACATTACATACAACATAGCATTATTTTCACAAATTTAATTAAAAATTTATATTTAAAGCCCTACTCTTTAATTTCCCATTTTAAAAAAGAAAATCAAGTTACACTGCAGAAACTACCCAAAATATGTTACCAAAATTCATTAACACTATCGGGAGTAAATGTGGATAAAAATTTCTAAAACAGAGAATCATTCTTAAAAACCTCCATTTAGTTCACGTTATGAAGCCACTTTTGAGAAGAACATTATCAACATAGAAGAAAATTACTGGAATAAGAGTAGTTATTGACTGATAATCAACTACCTTCATTTTAAATACCACTCTCCCACATATTAAACAACTTTCAAAATCACCAGAAGGTCTTACCAAATGCTGTGTCATTTCTACTGCAATCGGAGTAACTTCTTCACTATATTCACAGATCATCTTCTGAATCACATTGGTAAGATCATCATTTTCAGTCTCTCTTATAATATGAAGTAAAGCTTGCATTACAGGTCTAATGAATGGAGTAATATATTCTTTAGCTGTAAAATAAGTGGAAATTAATGCCTGAAATGACGTAACTCTTACAGAACTATAGTATTAGTATGTCAATACATACTAGTAATATTTAGCATTTTGGCATCAACGTGCCAAAAACATGAACAATAAAAATCATTAGAACAAAATTAACATTTAGAACTTACTCCCCCCCCCCCCCCAGTAAAAATGCATACCAAGAGGATCACAACTGAACTATGAAGGCCATAGTTCCAGTCTTTATCTATGGAACACAAAATTACTCCTCAATGCATGTTTTACTTGAACAGAAAGGGGTATGTAAGCATTTCTGTCAAATTAGTCAAAGTATTTGATATAGAATTTGTTTTAGCGACTTTTACGACAGCTTCAGGAATATTAAGCAGTGTAAGGCCTGCCAAAACAAAGATTAATTTTTTATATATGTGACAATTTTACCATACGTTCTTTCATGTTGCAACACATACAGTGGCAATATGATCATATCTCTGACTCAATCATTAAGAACTACTAAACTGAATGTGTTGCATCATGAAGTCACAGATTAATTATACTCAGAGGGTTGGAAATGTGGTATTTTTTACAGAAATTCCTGCCAGCTAGAAAAAAAAATATAGAAAGCGATTACAAGTCACACTTGCAAGCAAATTAACATCAGGGAAGAACAGATGTCTCCGTGAACATAGTAAATTTAATGCTTATCCCATTAAAGCAATGAAGTGGTATGCATCTTCTAAAGAAAACATTATCTTTCAAAGAAAAAATATGTTCAATAAGTTTTACATAGTTTTAAGAAAAAAGGGTTACCTTTTTCTTGATTACTGATCAGAACTTGAAGTGCTATTGCAGCTTCCACTTTCACAGGCATTTCCCTATCATCTATCAGACACCGTCTTGTGAGTTCTAAGGCTGTCTGGAGATTCTGGTCACTCTTAAATTTGACCTCGCAAAAATAATGGAGAACCCAACAAGCCTGAAAAGAGGTATCAAATCCAGCGTTATGAAACTACAAACAGGATTATCAACTGATACCAGTAACCTACACAAATTATTAAATGTGAAGTACAAGTAACACTGAATATACTACTGAAGTGTAAAACTTTTAGGATGAATATGTTTGAGAGTATGGAGGCTGGCCAGTGGGAAGCTTGTCTTTCAGACATCACTAGACCAGTACTATGATCTCAAGTTCATCTTTGGCCACAGGTTTTGTGTGAGCAGTGTAGTCTAAATGCAAAACACAAATAGACTATACCACCAGACACAGATGGGAAACTATGCACACAATTCTGCAGCCATTTTAAAATTATACAAAAGCTGTTTATAATCACGTATAAAGACTGATACTCACTGAAATAAGAATCCATTACACGCACACAAAGAAGCAGATTTGTCAGACGTAAAAATAATTTCAAGAATATTCCCTAAACTCTTCAGTTGGTACAAAGTACATCTTAACAATAAACCTTATACTTCCTTACCCGTGCTCTCATGTAACCCAGCTCACTGCTAAAGAGAGGGAACACGTGATTCTGCAGCATATATTCCATTTGATCTTTATATATCTTCTTCTGTTGGAATATTAACAAAAACTTTCATCAGTTCAAAGTTTTCCATAATGATGTATTTCTAATCCAATAAAAATGGCATGTATAAAAGCAGGAACAGCTTAACAAAATCCTAACACTTTTCACCTCCCCCTTTATTAAAGCTATTAACAAAAAACGTGAATTAAACTTATTTCCTACACGTTCCTATGTGGAACAGACTTTTGATTTTCAGTCAAGTATTCTGATTTTTTTTTCCCGTCATTCTTGGACTCCTAGAGAAACCTTTTGCTTGGCAACACATTACTGTAATAGCAAAAGCAAAAGTAGTCAAAGAAAACTTTTGAGAGTCATGGTCCAAATAAAAATACATGACCTGCCTCTTACTTCCTGCCATTCTAATTGAGAAAGTTCACTAATTTGATTTTATTTCCAGATCTTCCATACCCAGAAAAGACCTTACTAAATTATCAGCCACTCAATGGATGGATTTTTTGTTCCTAATTCCATGAAAAGGGAATGTAGTTAAGTAGTAGTAAATGGTGTAGCAACTTACAAGAAGCAGAGAATTTAAGACAACTTAAAACAAGTAATCTGAACTTGAACATAACCTAATACAACTTGCGCAATTATGCTGACAACAGTTCAAAACCAAAGCAATTAAGTTCAACAATTTTAAAAATCCTGGCAGTGATTCCAAAACTTGAGAACTCAAACAGCTATTCTCACTTCTTCTCAGATGTGAAAGAAGGGAAAAGAACGAGAAAAAAAAATGTATTTAATATACTTACTTTTAGGAGAATTTCAGCCAAAGAACCAATCATATGTAAAGCACCATCTTTCTTACGAGGGTCAGCATTTGGCTCTGTAAGGATCTGATAACAAAAGCCCATTGTCTTCTGCAAAACCTAGAGGTTAGTCAAAGTATTTCAGTTAGTCAAAGTATTTCAACCAGTCATGGCAGGTACTATTCTCAGTGCTCTGAAATACTCAAGTTATGTAAACTTCTAATAATGTACTTCAATTCTGGAATTTGGGTAATGTTTTATAGATCTATTATAACATACATCATTCTTGATATGTGGCTTTTAGGGGAATTGGCAAATACAAAAATCACAAGTAGACCAGCGCAAAATAAATATGAAAGGATAAATTTTGATGTACTGTAATATGACAGCAGAAAAGTAAAATTTATCAGTAATTCTTTTAGCAAATCAAGCCTATAAACTAAATCTAGGTAGCATTGTGTTTAATAAAATCCTTGAATAACCTACCTCTTTCCTTTTACTACATGATGTAAACAATAATGTCTGAGCAGCAGTTGTGGGAGAAATGAAGTCTTCAAATACATCTGTTAAGTAAACATAACAGCTATAAATTTTGGTCCTTATATAAATACTAAGCTTAATGTAATCTAATGGTTTCCTATAGAACAAAAGAGCAAGAATTTTCCACATTTTTTCAGGTGCTTCATGCTTTCTTACTACATGTTTCAAGACCACACAACAGTAAAAGCAGGCTGGTGATTCCACATAAATGTACGTTTCACCTTATCCATGATCAGTGGACCTGCATATCTAATTTGAAATTGGACGTCTTCCTTATTTCTACAAGGAATCTTTTGTAACTACAGAAGCAAACAGTGTTCGAATTTTGACACATGTTCTTTGTTGCACCTCCAAGAACATGTAATTGGTTGAGTTAAAAATGCATCGTTTCTTACTTCTCTGTAGAAGAGGATTATCACAGCCAAGTATAATACACGTATTGTTTACAGGGCTGCCTCACCTGAGGAACAAGAAGCCTCCAAAACCATAAAGATTAGTTGTTCTGAACAAACAAATCTTAGAGGAATCATTGAATCATCAGGGTTGGAGAAGATCTTCAAGATCATCTGGTCCAGCCATCACCCTGCCAATGTCACCCACCAAACCATGTCCTTAAGCACCCCCATGGAGATTGACTCCATCACTTCCCTGGGCGATTTATTCAGGAAATCTGAAGTCCACTCTTTCTTCCTCAGCCTCAAAGTGCTACACAGGCTTATAGTGAACCCCAAGAACAAAAGTAACAAACCACAGGAGGCAAAATTAGGCAAGTCTGGAATGCTAGACTTACTTCATACTATTTCGTTTATCTCTATGGTACATCTGTTCTGAACTATGACACTTTTGAAATTAATTGAGGTGACAGAAACATCAGGGTCTGAAATATTAACTGTTATAAACAAATTTGTAATAACATTAAACTTACGTAATTATTGTAAGCTAGACCTGTTCTGTTTGATCTATCCAAGAAAACTGTTGTAAATGTCAGTTACCTATTTTTCAAATGCAGAAACAATTGTACCAGTTGAAACATCATATGGTATCTGTCACTTACAAAAGCATACCCGGAAGTTAACTACACGAAGTTACACCACTTGGATAACACAAACATCATCCTACCCCCACCATTTATTTGTATTTTTATAGTCAACTGTTTTCACAAAAAAGCCATAAAAATACCATCTTCACATGAAGACAGATTTCAATGTGAGAAGATTTCAAATTCTCACCAAATTTCATGCGAATATATTCATATGGATCTTCTTGCCAAAGCTCTTCATCAGCATCTGTATAGCACATCAGTGGAAAAATAACATCTTGGATAATCCCCTGCAATTAATAAGAAGTTGAAAAAGAGTTACCATTATTGAATCAATCTCTATATTGCCCTATATTTAACAAATTAGATTTGTCCCTCCTCAGTTCTGATACAACATAACCTTATAAAATTATTTGGGCATTGGGAATTTTATGTACTGCCTTAAAAAATGGTTTACACTGGATAATGGTATGTAGAGATGATTCATTATCATAAATACAGTAGTTGTCATCATTGCCAAATTTGTTATGTTGCTCTTCCCACTGTGTAATCTTTCATTTAAAGCACAAAAGACTCATAGCAAAAAAAAAAAAAAAAAAACATTAGCTAGCTCTATTCATGCATCAAGATAACCTTCACTAAGCAGGCTTAAACTTTTTCCACCAGCAATTTATAGCAGTTTCCCAAAACTTTATTTCTAGCAATGACAAAGACACCAGACTGTATTACTGATCCATGTTAAGTATTAAACCCAGAAAATGGTTTACTTGAATATGAGGTTTCAAATTCTTCCAGGTGACAGCATGTGACACTCCTTGATTGATGTAATTCAGTGTTTGCTGCAGAACTCTAGGAGCCATGTACTGTTTTTCCTTGTATTGATACAACACCTTCAGCAACACCTAGAAAAATCAGATCTCATTAATAGCTCATACTGTGCACAGACCATTTTAACCCAAAGAATTACACTATCCCACACAATCCTACCTAACAATCCCCCAAAATCCAACCCAAAGTGCTGTCACCAGAGAGCAGATATCAAGAGCCTGCCCCTCTGCTCCCCTCACAAGGAAGCTGCAGGCCATGAGGTCTCCCCTCAATCTCCTCTACGCTAAGGAGACCAAGAGACTTCAGACATTCATCTTGCCCTCTAGACACTTCACCACCTTTGTAGCCCTCTAAAGATGCTCTCTAATAGCTTTATGTCCTTCTTATAACGTGGTGCCCAAAACTGTACACACTGCTCCAGGTGAAGCCACAACAGTGCAGAGCAGAGTGGGATCCTAAGAGCCTCTTGGACTTAAAAAAATTACCAGCTGTAACTCTCACCTCAGTACAAGACCTCAGTGGCATTAGATACCGACTTAGGATAAGAAATTAAAAGACCAGATGCTCTGAGACTTGAGGCTATTTCAAGAAACATCAAAAAATAAACACGACAGAAATACTTGTGTCTCTTGTGTATTAACTAAAAAGAGAATATGATTCTCTGCAAACAATACCTGAAAGGGACAATGATTGCTTGGAACACCAAAAACAGTAAACCATCAGTACATAGCACGACTAAGATGCTTCTTCAAATTAGAACAATTAAGCAGAGTGTTAATAATTAAAAAAATCGGAGAAACCAGTATCAAAAGTGATTAAACTCTCAAACAACCCAGTGATATAATTTTACTTCCCTGATTTTATGCTTTAAATATTATTTTCCAGAAGTAACTGGTAAACTAATGATGAAGAAGTTCTTGGGGATTTCCAGAGAACATAACGTTCTACAGATTGCCCCCTGTTATAAAATTCAACACAAGCGGAAAAAAATATGACCATCAGCTTATGATACACTGAACTTTTATAGCCCGTGTAGATGGGCTCCATGGCTTAACCTATATCATGGCAGCAGCTCAGTGAAGATTAAAAAAATATATAAATTGGGGAAGGTTCTTTATTGTAGGCAAAAGAAATCTGGTGAACTAGAACTTCACATATAGTAATACAATATTATTTGTCAAAAAGCTTATGCAGGAAGATCCATTTGCTGCCATCTTTGAATTTCAGAAAGATTTGAAGTTTTTGTTTGTTTGTTGTTGGGGGTTTTCTTGTTTTTTGTTGTTTGTTTTAAGAAGAGATTCCCCATTGCAACATAATGGCACACAAAAAGCCTAACTTCATCAAGATTTAGTTGGAGGAATGGGACTACTCTTCGAAAACGAGCACGGAGCTGAGGCTTAACAAGTGGTCTTTGCAGCCACGCTACTTAAAGTGTGCCTGGACAAGCATATAAGGTTTCTCACTTCACAATGTCTAAGCAATTACCTCCTATTGTTCAAATGCAATAAAGAAAGAAATTAAATGAAAGGATAAGCAAAAATTTAAGAGTTGGAGGCAGAAAAAGGAAAACGTGGGGTGGATGCAAAGAACAAATTCTGCAATGGGGCTAAGGAACAACCAGGCAGTAGTGTTCCACCAGTGTTTAGTTCTGGTTCATTGGGTATTTCAAAACCAGAAGGGTCTTGAGCAAAACACTAACACAAGGCTTAAGAATCAAGGTATTCCAGCAAGGTAAGTCAAGCCTGTTTTGGCTGAATTGAAAAAAGTTTATCCAGAACTAATGCTGTTGTTGTTGTGTTTTGTTTGTTGTTGTTTGTTTTGTTTTTTGGGGGGAGTGACATGCAAGAAAAATATAAGCTAGATAAATAATCAGTAATTATGAAGTTACTATCAGCATTATGTTTTAAGTTTACACTTGAGCAATCCATAACCCATGACACACATCTATTCATCCTTCAGTAATAGGGTGCATGTACTCAGGAAAGTAAAGACAACTCAAGCATAATACCAGGTCATAAACTGCATTCTTCAGCGTTTCAATCTCCAATTTCATTACTTTTAATGAAATATATCCTATTTAAAAATCTTTTAAAAAATATTTGAAAGATTCTATTTCTTGACAATACATCCAAGATTGTTTTCTGCGTAGATATCACCTTAAAATCATCCGTATTTTCATACAAGGTGCATTATTTTATAAGGGAGAAGGCTGAAAGCATTTTAAAATCCTGCTCTTCAGCAATTTTTCTTTGAAGACTTAACTTTCTGGTGTTACCTACATGCAGTAAGGATTATATTTGATTCAGAGGCAAATTAATATATATAATATATACAGGTAGGTGTGTGTGCGTGTGTATTTTTATATATATAGATATATAAACTGTTCAAATGGATCTTTTCAAAGATTTTTTTCCACGTGCAGTCTTTTGTCGGAACTTAGCTTTATCTGCAAAGTACATATCAACCAGTAAAGTCTTAAAGGACCTGCAGTAACTAAGCATTTAGTAGGATGCCATCCACAGGTATGAGCATCTCAAAGTGACAGACTCCAGTTCTCTCAATAGTATGTGGGGACATATTTCCTAACACTCACTGTGGCAATGTTCTCTTCCCTTTCAATGCTTAGACAACCTACAGAAAACACATGCTTTAGAAACACTTCCCTCATTTTTATTCTTGGTATTTAAGTCCTGTAAATCATTGTAATTGCATTTGGAATTAAAATAATTTAAGAAATAATTAGGAAGCTGAACTAAAAACAGTTCTCCTCATTAAAAGAGAGGCTTAGAAGAAAACAATCATTTCCCTGATTTTTTTTGTATATAGTCTACTCGTATTTACAATATAATCACCTTCAAGTAAACAGATTTTTGAGCTAATACAAGTGCATGAATTTTATAAAAACTCTTGAAAGTTTTATGAACTTATTCCAAGAAAACAGTAAGGAAGAAATCACAAACTCTAAACATATCCTAATACTTCCCACATTCAGCATTACTTACTTGTTGAACACCAACAGCAAATGCCTTCAAGAACACTTCAGCAAACTCATTGTACTCCTTGGAAACATTACCAGGGCTTCCATACCTAGAATTTGAAGCAAAGGTGCAAAATTGAAGTGTGCAGCACTGTTATTGACTTAACTATTAGGTTGTTCTCTTAAAAGTAAAAATAATGAATGCAAAATTACCTCTCAAAAAGTCTAGCTAAGATATGCAAAGCCCACTTCTTGCACTTCCACCAAGGCAACTCAGGTCTATCATCTTCATCAACTTGAAGCGTTTCCTTTAGGGGAAAAAAATTACCAATTATTTACAAACAGCCGAAACGGTATGCATTTTGGACATATCTATAGCACATTTTTTCTTTTACCCTTCCATTTGCACATCACACTTCTAGCTTAACAGAAGCATAAAGTACAGCATGCCTAAAAATAACTCCCTTAAATACATTCTATAAATGGTAAATTATTGAAAGAAGCCAAAATAATTTATGCTATAGTTTTAAAACAGAACTCCCAAACAAGCTATATATTTTCAAAACTTTTCTAGTTTGTTTAAAATACCCTATTTAGCTGAAAAAATATTTTCTTGGCACCTATTAAGAAAAACCACAGAAATTAGTTTTCATTTTGAAAAAATAATAGAAGTAAAATATTTAAGCTTAAAGAAATAACACCCAAAAGCCACTTACAGCTGGTACATCCCTATCCACAACAGTCTTCAAGATTTCTATCCATTCAGTCAGGTTTTGCTGATTTATCAACTCCAAAGGTAACGTGTACTTAAATAAAACAAAGGCAAAAATAAATTTATTATAAAGCATTTTGAAAATGTTACTTTCAGTTTGATTTTTAGCTCTTTCAAATCTTTGTCTACACTTACTTATCATTAAAGAACTCAGAAATAACAGGATAAAGACCTCAACACAATCTAGACTATATTCCGTATTCTCAAAGGTCCTAGAGGCCTTTAAGTTCTGCTTATACGATGCTAAGACACTACTTAAATGGATGTTACACTAATTTCTGGAGCAATTAGCAGCATATTAAGAGTTTCCTCACAAATTGCATTTACACTTGTAATTTTGAATAGGCTGCCCTCTACAACCTGTCATTAGGAAACTTATTTTTAATCAGTTATGTAGCAAACACTTGCTTAGAGGATAGGATGCATAAGTTCAATCTAATGTCAGACCAGGAAAAAGTATAGTTTTAAAAATATATATGTAATTTCTTGTTTTACAGCACAAATAATGATACCAAAACCCTGTGATTCATGTCACAACTGAACAGTAGTTGCAAATGATTCAAATTTAATCTAATATAGTTAATATTCCTGTCATTTACTATTTTAGAGTCAAACAAAGCTTTAAATTACCTATCAAGAATACATCGTATTTATTTTTTACCTGGACAAGGGCATAAAATATTTTGAAGATTTGTTTCTGGATGAGGACAGACTGATCAGATGGATCACTCAGAAGCTGAATGAAACTATCCTTCAAAACTGGCAGAAAATGTTGCATTGCAGCTATCAAAGGACTACGCTCCTCTGGTTTCTTGTACCTTTAGATAAGAACAAAATTAGCTTTATTGGTCTTCCAGGTAGTATGGAATTTTAAATGCCCACCCTTCCCCATCAGAGACACAAGTAGGTTAAAACACATGATGAAAAAATAAGCCCTTTCTTGTTACAGAATTTGGAGTAAAGTACAGCCAGACAACATTAAAATTAAAAGGCAAGTTTGAAAACTGCTAAGAGTTCATTACTGCACCATACAGCTGTATTAGTCTTCCACTAGTAATGCACTCCAGCCAACTTACTCACTTGGAATACTACCTCATGTTCTGCCACAACATTACTATAGTGAATAACACAGTACTACAGAAAGTACAAACAGAAGAAACATTTATTGCCAAGAATGACTGATCTTGGGCTAGTCAGTAAAATCCCAGAAAGACATCTATCAGGTTTCACATTTATCAAAAAAAATTACAGAAGATGGATTATTTCACTGATCAAAGTACATTGCAAGGTCTTTTTCCCATATCTTGCATATTAATTTGCCCAAATTTAACAATCTGAATGTAGGCTTCAAGGGCACATGGTGGACTCACAGGCTTCACTTTCAACAGTCTCTGAAATTGGGCCCCAAATCTTCCCAGGCCCATGCTGAAAGGAGGGCTTCAATGCCTTTCTGAACAAAAATCAAAATTTCTGAATGGAAATGAAGCCACATTTTTAAATCCTACCCCCAACTCTTCATTTATTAACAACAAAGTCCAGATTGAATAAATAGTTATCACAGCAGAACAGTGTCTAGTCCATAGTAGCGATAACAAGAACAAAGAATCACTTGAAGAATGTACAGCTTATTGTTTTGTTTAAGCAATTAATACTATAGTGCTCTTCTTGGGCTCTTGTGGGAGTTTTTTTTTGGGGGGGAGATAGATTTTTGGTAGACTTTGCATTCTTATTAAACATTAATCAATGCTCAGTCTCTTAACAGTGCCAACTTGTAGAAATATAATATAAAGTCTACTCAGTCTACTGCCAGATGGCATGTTCTGTAAAAACTACTACAGAACACTGAGCTCCAAAATCCTGTTCAAATAATATATTTTCTACATATTTTCTGAAATAGAAACCTAAATACAAAGACTTAATGTTGCTCAGGAAAGCTCAGTTTCAGATTTCCCCAAAAGATACAACTGAAAAAGACAGGAAAAATGATTATGCAAAGAGCAGCCATATGAACTCAATAGCTGGATTTGGATAGGGAAAAAAAATTGTAAAAAGTCTAAAAATATTTAGCTTCTACACTAAGAAAAAAATAAGCATCAATTGCTAAAGATTCCTACAATTCAAACAGTAACAACTTGACTGAAGTCATAACATTATGCAGAATTTCTCCCCAAAAGCTGGAACAGGACATTTAACAAATTTTAGAGACCTGCCTACACTCCCATTGCATGTAATACAATAATATGTGTGTATTTCTACATGATTGGTAAAGCTGACTATTGTTGACTTCACTAGAAAGCCAAATAATTACAAACAGTTGCTGGCTTCAACTGATGTTTTCGATCAGCTAACATTATTAACACAACTACTACCTCAGTTAATCATGCAATGACTATACTCACATCAAAATCCTTCCTTAACCAAGAATTACTATAATCAAAATACACCACCAGTCAACATTACACGTTTATCTCACAGGTCCCTGCTGCATAATTCATTTTAAATGTTTAATTTTTGAGATTGACAAATCAGTTTCCTTTCTTTTGCTAGCAGGACTTGCAACTCACCCACAGAAAAACCTCCAATGTTAAATTACAACAGTCTTTACAGCATTTCTATTAAAAAGAATTTCTTTGAGGAATCATTTTTCACCTGTTTTATTCTATCTCACATACCATTCATGAAATTAATAGTGGAATTCTTCTACCCAATATCTTAAAGTATCTAAAACAAAAGCATTACAAGACTGCTTTCGAGATTCATTTGTTGATTCCTCCTGTTATACTACTACTTTTCCGTGATTCTAGAATTGCTCTCTGCCACTCAAATGAGCCTTCCACAAGCTGACAGCAGCAGCTAAGCTCTGCACATGTTCTCAAAGGGCAACCTCAGTTTTAAAGATCTGAGCATAACAGACACAGAGCTAAAAATACTCAAAATTTAGAAGAGAAGCAAACCAAAGCTGACTACATCTGATGTTTCCTAACATTAAAGATTACACACTTGGACATCTTCGTATGTTAACTTTCACTCATACCTAGAGTACAAATTCATCAATTAAGTCTTATACTCTTTGAAATTAAGTAATCATTTGTAGCAAAGTTATGACTTGGAGCAGACTTTCTTATTGCTATGCAGCTTACATTGCTGTAACACATCAATCCAAACAGAACTACCACCAAACTAAGGCTTTAGAGATGGCCCCTTTTTTTGTGACCTAGATCTAACGTGTAATGTAGGCAGTTTTTCTGTACTTTCTTAGTGGTCAAGATATGAGGCAACATCTGCATACCAATACTCCAGGAGTATTGACTAAACTAAATTTATGATGTTTGTATCACTAAACTCATATTGACTAAACGTTCTATCACCTGTGCTCAATCCCACATGCAATTTTACACTGTTAAATTATACATACAGTACACAAGAGATACACGTGTATTCATTCTGCTGATTTACATGGTAGAAAAAACTTACTCATAGTTTTTCACAAGTTGATAAAGACAGAGAAGAATGCCAAGCCAACAAGCACTGTTGTCAGACTGAAGATAAAACCCGATTTTCTCCACAACTGCAGTCCAACGACTAGGATAGTCATGCTTGATAATATGATGAATGCAAGTAGTAAGTTGTACTCTGGAAACAAAGTATAGAATGATTAAATAAATTACTATAATAATATTCTTGTGGTGTTGAAGCATCTCATGTTGCCTGAATTTCGACTTACTTCAAGCTTGTGTTTTTGGTGGTTTATTTTTTTTAATACCAAGTTTATGTTCTGTACTTCCCATTTAATGCTGTTCATTTGATGAACTTTATAAATGAAATGATGAGGTCTGGCTTTTTGCGAAGGACTCTATCAGTAAATTTCCATGTGCAGCACAAGTTGAAAATTGTCTTTCCATCTACAGGAATCCTACGCTTAAGTATGCAGCAGCATAAAACAACAACGCTTAACATCCAGATTATCTTCGTTGTGCAAAAATGCAGTCAGAAAACAGAATCCAAAACCAGGTTAAAACAGCATACCTAATCAGCTCAGGAGAGTGAATAATGGCTTCTACAATATTTTCACGAATACAGTGTCTATCTTCTTCTGGGATGGAGTAAGGTGGAATCTCTCCTGGTGCAGTTTCACGATCTGGCCAATACTGGGTTATCATATTTTTCAAGTAGATAACTCCTATCATACAAGAGAGAAATCAGCTCATAGCCATTCCAAGTACAAAACAGATTTTGCAGAGATAATTCCAATTTAGAACAAAACAGACAAATTACTAATAATACACTGATCATATCTGACTACTAGGATCAATATACATGCAAAATTAAAAAAAATGTGCAAATTAAGATTTTATCAGTGTTTACATTACAAATATCTGAAGTGTGGGAGACAGAGGGATGTGGCCAACCTCTTTTCAGTGGTCTGTGGGGACAGGACAAGGGGAAATGACCACAAAATGGAGCCCAGGCAGTTCCGCACCAACATGCGAAAGAAATTCTTCACGGTGAGGGTGACGGAGCACTGGGACAGGCTGCCCAGGGAGGTTGTGGAGTCTCCTTCTCCCTAGATATTCAAGGCCTGTCTGGACGCTTACCTGGGCAACCTGCTCTAGGAAGCCTGCTGGACCCAATAATCTCTTGAGGTCCCTTCTAACCCCTACAATGCTGTGATTAAACTATCAGTTTTCTGTGTTGATATTCCTTCACCCATTTATTTTAATGTATTTATAGTAACGTAAAGGACGTGTTTCCATATGAAAACACGAAGTATGCTGCTTTCATATTACATATAAAAGAGCTCATGTTACATTTTAGCACTACAATCCTGAAAAATCCTTTGTAGTCTTTTTCTAACAATTTTCATTAAATGAGGAAATTAATACTAATGACCATCTAAAGCAACCCTTGTATTTTGTAGGCAAAAAAATTTAATCAAGTCTGTGATACAGGACTGAATGTTAAAGAAAACCAGAGTTCTCTTCTACCAAGTTTCTGGGCCACACCACTTCGTAGCAGTTGGGCTACTGGAACAAACACCTGCTTTTGCCACGTGACAACCACATCAAAACTGCTTATATGGCAGAATACAGAATAAAGCACTTGAAAGACTTATAAAATACAAAATGTAATGTCAAACTACAAACTAACATCAAAGTTAACATTAATCTAATTCTACATACAAATCCATAAAGTGATTTCTCAAACTTCACATGCACCTTCTGAACGCTCAGAAGCTAAACTGTTTTTGAAAGGGTCTGCAAAGGTCTGAAACAATCTGTAGATACATGCTATAACGACACTGAAGTGATGCAAAACTCAGCCTGTCCTCAGGGGGGTTTAATCATATCATTAGCTGCTTTGCAAAACATGCACTGTTTCTAAGACACGTGTTGCATGTGTTTTCTCCACTCCCTACAGCCTTTTTTTTTTTTTTTAAATTAGCTTAAACTAAGGCTGAATTTCAAGAGGTTGTTTTAAAACGTTCTCCTTTTTCACATTATACATGTTAAACAGTAACGTTTTTGACACATCTAAGCATTATCCTCCCAAAATAAGAAAAATGCAAGTTACGCTTACACTACAACTTCAGATAATCTACTACCTGGAAGGTTCACCTAAGTGATCAAGGTCACATCTCCTGAACTGTCAGAAACCACTGAGGTATTGTTTTAGAAACCTCTTACCAAGTAATCATAGTAGCTGTAAGGTGATGTTTGGACCTGCCAATATTCAAGATCCAATTTTACTGATTGCTCACTCAAATCAGCACTTCCAAGTGACAATGTGTTTTCTTCCAATTATAATGTTCAGAAACATTAGCTTTATTAGTACAATGTAAAATAACCTCCTTGGGCCAAGTGTACCATCATCATGAACTAGTCTGGTTTCCCAAAGGCCATTATTCACTAGAGACAAAGGGGAGCAACCACTGAAGAGTTAGCCACTTTTCTTTCTCTCTTCCTTATTTAGTGCATGGTTCCAGATGCAGTTTATGATGGCTAACTCTCTCTGACGACTCCCAATTTTCCCGTGTTTGAGATAAAAAACATTAGAATTCTCTAATAACCGAGTTGTGATACAATATCTGAATATGCACCTGTGCGCATGCACCATTAAAGTGAAAACAATTAAAGGATTTGAAAACTTGCCTGCCTGTCTCACTGGTAAATCCAGTTGCTCGGACATGGTGATCTGAAGCAAAGTTGAAACAAAGTTCACTGTCTTATGAGCCTGTAGACGACAAAAAAGTTAAGAAATTAGTATAGCTTAGTCATAGTCCATCAAGTTCTAGAGTACTCCTGTTTGCTATTACCATCTCTTTATAACATTGTAATGCAGTCAGAATAGCAGCAATTCAGTTTCACAGTAGATAAACTAAACCATTCCAAAATTTCATGCTCGCTGTACTCTGAAGACAGCATGGTGGAGGCAAAACCCTATCATTTTGGGTAGAGTTGAAGAAATCATTTAACAGGCTTCGGGAATCAGCCTTTTACAGTCACTAAACAAGTGAATACCTTGAAGAATATCTGAGTAGCCAGACAAAAAGCAAGCACAGCAATTTTACAATGACCTCAAGCAAGCTACTATGTAAACAAATAATTGTTCAACAATTCATTAGGTAATAATCAAAGCAACAGATGGCAACCTGTGGTTTAAAACTATGCCCAGCCTTAACCAAGCATATTCAAGTTATAGTTCACCCTTCTGATCAAAATGGCTTAAAGTGACCATTAATTCTTTACTACAGCAACAGCTAGCCTAACTACACAACAGCAAGCTAACAGTATGGAGACCTAAATGCAGTTTCAGAGTAACATCTAAAGATTTGCGAGAGTTCACTTCCAAACAAAGGCAAAACAAGATTTGTTTTACAATAAGGAGCAATGTCACTGATGTACTAAATACTACATCATATTTTCAACCTGAGGAAGCTGACATTTACCATGCACACAGCATCCCTTGACACCTTCCTAGACACCAAAAACTCGAGACGCTTAATGAACTTCCTTCCGAGAAGAAAACTTTAACTCTCAAAAACTTGATGTGCTTTTTCTAGTTTGAAAACATCATCATTTTCTTCAAGGTCAAGAGTCAATGGCTATAAGCTGCAGCAGGGGAAATTCCTGTTTTACACAAGACAAAATTCCCTTGCACCAACAAGGGTCAAGTACTGGAACAGCCCGCCCAGGCAGGCAGTGGGGCTGGCCCTTCAAATATTCCCAACTCCACTGGAGAAGGTCCCCACCTACCTCATCTAACTCTGAAACCAACTTTGCTTCATGGGACTGGAGCAAAGGACCTGCAGAGTCCTCCTAACCTCGTTCTTCCAAGCCTCTTATCCTAATTGCCACAACACACATCTGTTTTATCCTCACTAAGATGCCAAAATTGTTTCATATGCTCTTTGCAGCATGTCTATCAAGGACAACTGCATAGACCTAAATATCTCCACTTGTTATTAGGAAGGCATCTCTTACCTACATATTAATCACCTTATTGTTTCCTACATGAAGCAAATAAGTCCTTTGAAAACCATGACAGTTTTCATTCATCAAAAAAAGTAAAAGAATGTCTCCGACTCCACGTCAGAGCAAACACCCATCATAAAGAGACTATCCAACTAGCTTTCTGAAGGATTAAAAGCTCATTGACATTATGAAATGTCAACAACACTCCTTCTAAGCATTTAACGCTGCCCAGCTCTCTCCTTTCACACCAGGTTTCTACCTCCAAGCTCCAAAAAACGTCTCCAAAATGTTCTAGTATGAAGAAGCACAAAAGGCACAACCTGGAACTTGGTATTTGTTCCAGCACTTGTGCTAAAATTTTATTAGTATAGCTTGTTGCCTATCTTACCCGATTTCAAATGAGGAATAAACTTGACTGAAGAATCTCCCCAACATATATTGAAGTGTTGTACATACTCATCCTGTGCACTACAAACCTACAGACTACAGAAAACTCACAGAAGCAATGCTTGCATCTGGTCCGCGCCAAATGCTTATGTGTGGAGGGTGTTGGGATGAACTGGGACTAAGTGACACTGCAATACAAGCATGCATCCTCCTGAGCTATGCCCCTCTGATTTCCCTGAAGAAGGAAATATACTTTCAAATTAAAAAAAAATAGATTTGACCATTTGACAGTTGAAAACATTTTAAATAAATTTTACTTGTTGATATTAATTTCTACTACATCTCCAGGACTACTCAGTTCCTTTTTCTTAAGCAGCATTAACACACGCTTCTTCAACACACGCCTAATGACAGAAGACCCTAATTCAGCACAGTATTCAATGATATGCCTAACATTAGTGTCAATGGTTGGTTATATTAACAGTCTGCATAAAAGAGACTTAAAATGCAAGTTGATATCATTCCATCATGAGTACAATACACAACTACCTTTTTAAAACCAAGAGTTACTCATAATTTCCAAACATGAAATGCATTAAGAAGTATTTAATCGTAGAATATTGAAAATGATTTTTTTTTCCTTTTTCATGATAAACAATAACTGATCTTGTAAGTAAAGCTGCTGTAGATGGTACTTGAATTAAAAATATAAAAATACAATGAGATGCTTAAGAACTATGAAGAAACTGATTGGAATAACAAAACAAATTGAATAAAAGCATGGTAAGTGTTCTAAAAGAAAGAAGCAACAAAACCAGACAGCAACATATAGCCAAACTGCCACACATTGAAATTTTAATAGAGTTAATCACAAAAAAATCTTTCCTACATAAAAAATCAGGACAGACTGTGATTGTAGCAAGCTCCTAAAAACGTCAATTATATTAGTACATGGAATTAACATTTTCACTGGATTCTGTGAACTATTATAAAGTTTAAAATTACAGGACCAAAACATCTATACATTGTCTTGGTTTTCTAAGATCTTAGCAGTATCATCCTTATGAGTATTTCAAGCATCCTACACCAACCCATCATAGAGATGAGCTTCTCCATCACCTTCAGTGGTTCAAAGCACGGATACAGGCTAGAAATAGCTTGTGATTTTCATACAAGGTAGCATTTGAAGGAACTTGTACTTTGCCCTCAATACTACTTTCGGTTTGTAATTCAGTTCACACAGAGCCCCATAAACACTACTAAGCATTCTATAGAAAATATCAAGGAACTCCAAACTCTCCCCAACCCCCTTTCCCATCCCTCCACAAGGAACACGCTTCCAGAGAAGCTGCAACGTGAGGAGGAAGGCCTGCTACATGAAGGCATGGCTCTACTGCATGGTCAAATAAAACCCTGGGTACTACAAAACTGGCCGCGTGCTCCCTTGTTTTGCGTTACTATTAAAAAGAACATCCAATCTTTTCTTGGCACTCAGATAAAACAACTGCACTTAATACGAGAATCACGTAGGTGCCAATTTTGTATCTATGGCATTAAAAATACTGAACACACATCATTTTGGCTATTTTAATCATTAGTATTTTTGCTGTCCAAAGATGGCTGACCCTCGGGACATCATGTTCTTCCCGTTCATTGACACCACTGCTAAAAAAACACCACCAGAAAAGCACACCTATTTTAGGTATATATTCTATACAAACACTGGCTTTTGGTGGACGTGATTAGCCAAAATACTTCACAAATGAAGAGTCATTGAATATGTACCAGCAAACTGAATCTGAACACCAAGGATTCTGCGGGCATTTGCATACCCCAGTCTTCAGAAATAAATGCACTGAGGCCACTTCCATGGAAGCCACTGGTAAACAGCGTTAACCTACAGAGCACTTCCAGGCCTGCACAATTCAAGGATCAAAATCAGGATTTTGCAAGGGCTTCTATTACATACTCTAAAGTGTGTGAGAACAGAAACTAGTTCTGTGACTCAAGTTTTGACATAAGTAAAACCTGGTCTTCTGCCCCTTGGTTATAAATACTCTTCACTTCTAGAAATACGAAACTAAGAATTACAGGGACAATTAAAAAAACGGTTCTGTCCGAAAGTCTATTTCCCAACACGTAAGTCAACATAAAAAAGTCATTTCTAGTCCTTCTCCCTTACAACTCTTCAAACATGCCGTGTCACTGGTATGACTTTGTTGTCTAAGAGCCAAAGAATTCAGGGACTTTTCCCAAGAGCAATTTCTGCTATGCAGCCTCACTAGCTGAGGAATGTATTCTATCAGACCACAAACATTGCACCACTGTCTGTTAGTATCAGTCCGTATTCCAGAACATACAATCTTTGCTCATATTTCCTCGCAGGTTTTCCTAGCAGAGTTGCTTTGCTAGCATGTGCTACAGCAGTTTGATCAGTAGAAGTGTCAGGCCAGCCTCAATTTAAATGTGCATCAAGTTTGAAGTTCACATTAAGGAGACGGTCTCGTGGCATACAGAGCTAACGACAGTTAATTATGGTACACCAAGGTACTTTTTTCCCCACCAATGACACCCATACAAGTCAGTTACATTCTTTAATAAAAGAGTTACTCATGTCTTACAGAAAGCCAGCATGCCACTAACAAACAGGTTTCATCTCAGGTGAAAAGACCTCCCTGCATTCTTGTCAGACATTAAGAACTGACCGTACTGTAACAGACACGGTACTCGAAGGAGCTCTTCACCAAAAATGCCGAACAGAATGGTACTAAAATATTTACTAAATATGCTGCTGAACTGAAACCCTAGGTTATTAACACAATTATTCAAAACAGCACACATTTAAATAAAGGCTATAATTTTTCCCATGA
The DNA here is from genome assembly GCF_047663525.1 of Anas platyrhynchos. NCBI lineage: Eukaryota > Metazoa > Chordata > Aves > Anseriformes > Anatidae > Anas > Anas platyrhynchos. Next base: position 63,083,127 of record NC_092591.1, on the reverse strand, counting down.
GCTGAAGAAATACAGATTTACTATTTCTCCTCCATTCCGATTCTGAATAGTTTATGTGACTCTTTTTTTAAATCCAGGCTGTAACAGCACTAGGTGACCACACAGCTGTTACATTTCTATATAAAAAAAAAAAACTTTCATCTTAATGTAAGGCCAGGAACTGTAAGGCCAAGCTGAATCAGCAAACTGCTCTGTAACACTTTCAGTTCTTTTTTAAGAACTCAGCAGGTGTGGAAGTCATTCTGACCTCAAGTTTTTGCAAGCTCGTTCTACCACCTCTTCCACAGCTGTAACGTGTATGTATACTAAGCTTGAGGCCCACTAAATACATGTGTATCTCACCTTGCATGTTTATTTGATGCTCATTTCACACGAGCACTGTCTGCAAGTCGTGACACCAATGAGCTCTGCTACTCAGAGGAAAGAGGAACATGCTCTCAGCAAAAGCTAGCTAAGCACATGTGGTAGCTGCTTGCTCAGTCATGAGAAGGCAGCAAGTAGCTCTGTCTGCTGGATTTACCTTGTACTAGTTAACATGATTCAAGCATGTAACTTCTTCCTCTTGAAGGCTCCCTTGATTCCTTACTGCCCCTGTGGGGATTTCTGGTGTTGAACTATCCTTAATACACACAATTTAAAACCACCCCTTCACAAAGCATCTCTCATCTACCACATACCAAAACACAGAACTGGAAAAAAAAGGAAATGGAAATGAGAGAAGTGGAAATTATCACGTTCATTTCATAAAACGTCATACTAAGAACTTTAAAAGAAGTTCCCATGATCTGGTAACCAGACAGAGCCACGAAACTCACGCGCTATTCTTGGTCTTACACACTACTACGGTATACAGCCGTAGGTGCCACACATGAAGACCATGTTAGACCTCCAAAATCAAAAAATAAATAAAAATAGAGTAACACTACAGATACCTACCCCAAAGCGTTCCAGAACATCCCATTTCAGTATTTCAAAATTCCCGAGTGCAAGGTATGTAATAAGAAGCTTGCTTTCTTCCCTGCAAGACCTTTTCACTCCGAAGCTCCCAATAGAATCCAATCATTTTATTTAATCATTCCCTCATTCTGGCATTTGTATCTACCAAGCAGGCAATGAAAGACACTACACTAGGCCCTACTGTGTCTGTTAAACTGGTTGCATGCTACGCTGACTTGTCAACAAGCTGAAGCATTTTTCCTTCCCATTACATATATCAGAACACGAAAAAGGCGTGAATCTTACTTCTGAAAAGCACTTTTCCCACAGAGCAACAGGATGACATTTCCCTTCAACTCTGTTAAGCTCTCACTTCACAATGAGTTACTGCGGTTAACCTTCATTATTATTCTTTTATTCCATTCTCAGACACAAGTTGGATAGCTATTAAAAAAGTAGTTCATTTGTACTGAGGTTAATCTAAAACACTCACAGAACGTATGGAACGGTTACAATACAAAATTCCCTGGAATTACAAAGAGAAACCTGCAAGGAAAGCATTATCTACCAACAGCACCTTTACGAACGTGTTGATACTGAGAGATGAAGCACTGCGCTTTATTTTCAGTGTCATTCCATAGCGGTGTAGTTAAAAATACCTATTTTCATCACCATTTCTAGGAAACACCACATACACACAGCACAAAGACTGTTTCAAAAGGCAACCGAAGTCTTCCTACTGTTTTCCAGTAGCTTACTTAAAGCGTCTGTTTTTTTAAGTCCTTGTGAAACATCTATTTCCTCTGTAAGTTGGGGACAGGGATGTGCAAACACCCCAGGACATATCATCAGTCGGAGTTTATATGAGAAGCTGGAAACTCCACGTTGGACACCAGTGGTATCATTCTCTATCGTTTGCCTTCGCAGTAAAGAAAGTAAAACCAAAGAGACTGGGAACCCTGAGACACCTGCAGTTCGCACATCTCAACTCCAGTTCTCACAGCATTTTAAGTGCAGGCGATAGAACTTGAAAAAAGCTTAAGTGAAAGAAGAAATAAAGCACAGAAGAATCCATGACTTAGCTAAGGTCAAAGAAAAATAACAAGGCTTGGACAAATCAAGAGTCATACACCCAAGTCCTTTCCTCTTGTCAGTGGAAAGCCTTGCTTAATAGGGTATGATGCACACAGGTCTAGACATTTAACCCTTCCATTAATTAGAAATATCAATTACTGAATGAAGGTCCTTCTTTTCTGATAAGGTATAGCGATCCATCTACTGAAAACCAGTCTCATCAGCTCAACATACACATTTCAGGCCAATTAAAGATAAAAATATAAGGTCATCCAAGGACAATAGACTGAAATTATAAAAATACTTGGATGTCCCTGGCCACCTGCAAGAAGGTAATTCACTGCTGTATGATTTTACCTGCACAGCGAAAAAGACATCTGAAACATTAACTGATATTAAATATTAACTGATAACACAATTGCTCCAACAGCTAACAAATTCAGACCAGAAGCCTGCAAGAGAATACGTATTTCATTTCAAAAACACTATGTAAAAACAGAACCATGCACTTGAATAAAACTACATACATGTACAAATGCTTGCAGATTTAGGGTTTAACTTTCTTTTTATCACAAATGGTCTGTGAAAGATCAGTGAGGCTACATTTCAAGTAATTCTTACACAACGATTCAATAACATCTGGTGCTTTTAGAGGGACACGTATTTGGATTTTATTCCAATTTAATACTTGTGTAGTACATGGTAGGCTGCATTTTAGTTCAAAAACGTTCAGAAACATGAACAAAAGCCAGCTCATGGTTAGCACGATCCTTCATATGACAGTTAACTATTCGCTGAAGAACCTAAATGGCAGAGAACGCAACTTGCAGCACATCCAGCAACTCAATACCTGCAAAATATTGCTAGAATAGATTTGAAGTAAGTTACTATATATGGATATTAACATGCACAGAACACAAAAATTTGCGTTTTAGAGACAGTTTGAGATTCCATATATATCATTGTCTTCGTATGCAATTGCATTACTATCCTTTTGGCTGAAGAAAGACAAAAAACACTTCTTATAAAAAGAAAAGAAAAACTTCATACAAATCTAACTTCACCATCGAGTAGTTTTACAAGCATGGATTTCAAATGTACCTAATATTCGTTTATTAAATGGCTTCCAAGAACGCAGTTTAATCACACATTTTAATAGTATGGTAAGTTGTATCTTCAGTTTTTGAAAGTTTCACTGCTGCCAGCAGGACACTCGGCCTGCTTTTATTTAAGTTTAATGAACACCCACTGCGTAAGGCTATCTTGGTAGGCCTAAAGTCTGCTGAAGAGTAGCAGAAGGAAAACTTGTGGTAAATCCCAAGGAAAAGGCTCGCTGAGAGCTGCCACATGGGCTTCGCTTTCGCTATCACCTTTTCCTCTAAGTCCAATGCTAAACGCCTTTTTCCACGTCTGTTCAGAAGCCCCGAGCCTGAACTCCCCCAATGAAGAGTTCTCAGCCGCCAGGTGAAGCAGCACAACGCCACAGCAGCCTCCCCACGCTGAGGCCTGCCGACTGGGACCTCCCGCTCCGGGGGCACCCCCTCCCCACACGCGAGGGATGACACAGCGGGGCCGTGCCCGCTGCCTCCCCCCAGCCCCGGGCACCTGCTGGCTGTGCCCCCAGCCCCCAGCCCCCCCTCGGCGGCGCCTCAGCAGCCCCCGGGTTGCAGCCGGGCGCCCTGCGGCGGCGCGGCCCGGGCCACGAGGCGGCGGCAGGCCCGGAGCCGGGGCCCTGCGCCACGCCGGGCAGGGCCGGGCCGGGCCGGGCGGGCAGCGGCCGCCTCCCGCCGCAGCCCCTGGGCGGCCCCGCCCGGCTCGGCCGGGCCCCGCTGCCATGTGGCGGGGACAATGCGCGGCGGGCGGCGGGGCACGGCCGGCACCGGGCGGGAGGGAGGGGGGCGCCCCCCGCCGCTTCCCGCGGCCCGCCCCGCCTGCCCCGCCGCCCCCGGGCCTGCCCCGGCCGCAGCCAGGCCGCGCTCACCTCGTTGAGCTGCCGCTCGGCCGCTTCCCGCAGCGCCGGGTCCATGGTGCCCCGCAGGGCCTCGATGATGGTGCTGGGGTCCATGGCGGCGGCGGCGGGAGGCGGAGGGCGGGAGCCGGGGCCGCGCCGCGCCGCGCGCACATGGAGCCGCCGCCTCGCAGCGGCCGCCGGCGCGAAAGGAAGGGGAGCGCCCAGGGCCCGGATAGAGCTGCCCCCCGCCGCCGCCCGCAGCGGCGCCCCTTCCGCCGCGGGGCTCCACGGGACTTGTAGTCCGGGAGCCGCCGCCGGGCCCCCTGCCAGGGAGGCGGGAGGGGGGCTCCTCGGCACGGCCGGCTGCGTTCAGGTCACAGAATCACAGAGCCATCTAGGTTGGAAGAGACCTCACCATCACCCAGTCCAACCTCTGACCTAACACTAACCAGCCCTCCACTAAACCATACCCCTAAGCTCTACATCTAAACGTCTTCTAAAGACCTCCAGGGATGGTGACTCCCACCACCTCCCTGGGCAGCCCATTCCAGTGCCTCACAGCCCTCTCGGTAAAGAAGTTCTTTATCGACAAGGCTGAGGTGATGGAGACGTTCATGCGCTGCCAGTGTGAGCTGAGCCCTTGTCACTGGAGACTGGCACAGGGCTGGAAGGAGGATGCCTCAGTTGGTCCTCTGTTATAAATGAGGTCTCAAGTCAATCTGAATTTTGTAATATTTATAAAACAAGCATTTCTAAAAGGTATAAAATCTATAAAAGGTATAAAAGGCAAGTAAACAGCGCTGGGTGTGCGGGGACTCTACGCTCCACCAACACACACACACGAACATCAAACATTGTAAACACACGTATACAGAACATTGCTTTACAGAATAACCCGAGTATGCCTATACATGAAAGGTAACAAACAATCCTTTAAGTTCCATAGCTTAACAGTCTCCATTTTCCATTCCTTTTCTTGCTTCAGGCCCTATGTATCCCGCTCTTCCCGGATCGAAGAAAAGCACATCCATCTCCTTTTCAAGGCCAATAGGCCTGGGTCAAAAGGCACGTCCAGGTCAGCAGGGGCGTAACAGCAAAAGCCTTCGATGGCTGTAGCAGCAGAGGGGCCCATGGCGTAGCAGAAGGATCAGTAAAGGAGCCCGCAGCTCCCTCACTGTCTGACAAACCACATGTTTCTGACTGTGGTCCCACATGGCTCTTTAAGGCCTCAGAGACTGCTCGCCAGGTGCCGAGCAATCCCACTGCAACCTTGTCATTTTTAGTTGCAGAGTGCCACACCTTGACCTCAGTTTGGTCCCGTATTTCAGGCTCATAAACAGTCCAATTGTTAATAAGGAGAATAAGCTGTAAGGTTACCAGGACAGTCTTTGTTCCTAAGGACGTATGATTCCCCATAACGCGCAGCTGCTGACCAGCGAGGGGCAGTTGTGTGCATGGCTCCGCTTCTCTCAGCTCGAGCTTCTCTCCAGCTCCAGGGCGCCCATTTCCAGCGACTTTCTGTACGAGCTTCTCTGAGCAGTTTGCTGAGTCTGGCCGAACCTATCTTCATGAGGCAATCAAAGTGCCTGTTCCGTCCTGGTCTCCATTCTCCCAGCCTGTTCCTCTTCACTTCTTTATTGATGTAACTTCAGCGTGCTGCCTTTTTTTTTTTTTTTTTTTTTTTTTTTTTTTTTCTTGAGGGCAGGCTCCCCTCTTATACCCTTCTCTCCACAGCAGTTCTCTTCAAAACAACTTTTCATTGGTCTAACAGCTTCGAATGTAACAACAACAGCAAACACCCATAAACATCCATGCCTTAACGGCTGGAGAACAAGAAACCATCTGGAGAACAAGAAACCCCAGACTGCATGGAGTCTCCTGAGTCACCCTTCTTTGTTCCCTCTAAACTCTTTTATATTCCTGATGGTCTCGTCGTTAAGAGTCTAATGTTATCTCAATCATGGGGTTTTCCAACCCCCATGGCCACACTCCCAAATCTTCCCCTTCTTTATTAATATCAACCATTTTCCCGACACGAATTACTACTCCATATATAACATCTGTGAGGGGCTCCTGCAGGCTGTCCCCTGCAAGCACTTAGGCGCTGAAGTAATTTCACTTACATGCGTAATCGCAATAAAATAAGGAATGCTGTTTATGGAAATAAGTTGTTTGTGTAGCTATTTGTAGTATAGAATTGGTAGTATAGAGTCATTCAGTGTCTTGTCTTCTTTGGGAGGTGCCTTTCAGTGATATACTCGAAAACGGTTTTGTTATTTTTGTGAGGAGTTTATCAAGCAGTCTAATAATTCAACTGAGAAAAGAAAAAGTTTCACAATCAGCCCATCCTGGGACAATTCTAAAATGATGGCACATTATCAAAGAAACAGTATCAAAGGAAAAAACAGAAATGCAGATACGTATGGCAAACAATATAAGTTAAGTGATACAAAATTGATAAAGGATGCCATCTCTTTGCTAGTTAAGTTAAAGAGCTTTGGGAAATGCCACATTAAAGCTTGATTGCAGTTGCCACCCTACTATGCTAGTGGTCCTGCAAACGTTTCCCATACACTGGGGTAGCATGGGCACAGGCCGCTCCCCACATGTAGCCTGCATGAAGCCAACTTGATTGTAAAGGCCATCCTCTACCAGCTGGCCTCAGTCCCTGGGAATGGCCTAAGGCAGGCCAACCGGCACCATCTCAGATGGCAAAATCTCCATTAGTCAGGTTTATCTAGAGTATCTTTCAGAATATGAAAGAGCATAACAGAGTAGCTTTTATGGATAAAATTTCCAAACCAGCAGCTTTTCCATGACCGTTTCTGGACTAAAAGCCATATCTCCCAGTTTCTCTTACTGCTTCGTAATGTTTTTATTTATTTTTTAATATAATGCTAAAAACTTTTGCAATTTACAATGTACATCGATTATTTATTTATTTATTTATTTATTTATTTATTTATCGCAGGTATGAAAATTAGTGCCTCATTTTTAAAACTAAACAGTGAAGAAGCGATGAATGGCTGCCTTTCTAAGTAAGCCTGGAAAACACACAGACCAAGCAGACCCAAGTGGCAATGTAGCATCATTTCAGGACATGATGTGGTACAGCATTCTTCTACATGTTGCCCAGATCTGCAGTCACATGCCTCTTCTGGATGTTCTCCAAAATGTAAACAAAGGTGAAATACTGTAGACTTAATATCATCCAAAGAGCTACAACAAAATATCTTCCATGCTTTTGTGTCACAGCACAGATAACAAGATCAAATCTCAACGCTCTTTGTATCAAAGGCGCAAAGCAATAATGCCTCTAACCAGAGAGAACTGAGACACTAAGCTGATCAACAAATTTTGAGTGTGTTTTCTCTAAAAAGAAAAATAAGCACTTGAGAGGACAAAGGGCTCATGAGGTGCTGGTTATACATAATATTCTTTGTCAGTTACACAGATGCAAAATGCTGCAGGGAAAGAAGCACAACAGTGTAGCCAGAGCAGTAGCCACAGAAGCTAGTCACCAAAGCTGCTGCCATTTGTACACAAAAGTGGAGGCCAAAAAAGAAATATGCAGAAGAACATGTAAGCCATTGTCCAGAGTCTGAGTATTCTGAAACAGAAGGCAGTGTATGCCAGGGAATGTTTACCTTCACAACAACGTTTGCATTTCTATCTCTGCTGGCCCAGAAATAATAGCAGTAACTAATCTCACCACAGGGTTAAATTCACAAATGGCTCACAGAAATAAATACTGGATTCAGCCAGGCTGGACATTTCAGGTAGACTGGACACTAGCTCCAAGAAGAAGCATACATGAGGTTAAAAAGGATTTTATCGCAGATCTGAACAATTTGTTGATGCCATTTGCAATGGGTAGCTTATTTTTAAAGAGGGAGGTGAAACAGTAAGGATCAAAGAAAACATACATACTAGAAGTGTGAGTGGAACTGCCTAACAGATGACAACTGGCATCAAAGTGTTATATATGGAGTGGTAATTCGTGTCGAGAAGATGGTTGATATTAATAAAGAAGGGGGAGATTTGGGAGTGTGGCCATGGGGGTCGGAAAGCCCCGTGGCTGATGATACCATTAGACTCTTAACGATGAGGCCATCAGGAATGTAAAGGAGTTTAGAGGGAACAAAGAAGGGTGATTCAGGAGACGCCACGCAGTCTCGGGTTTCTTGTTCTCCAGCCATTAAGGCATGGAAGTTGCTGGGTGTTTGCTGTTGCTGTTATATGCAAAGTTGTTTGAGCAATGAAAAGTTGTGTTTGAAAAGGACTGCTGTGGGGAGAAGGGTATAAGGGGGGAGCCTGCCCTCAAGAGGAAAAAGGCAACACGATGTGATGAAGTTATGTCATCAATAAAGAAGCAGAAAGAAGGAATGAAAAGGAACAGGCTAGCAGAAAGGAGACCAGGACGGGAACAGGCACATTGATCGCCTCATGAAGATAGGTCTGGCCAGACTCAGCAAACCACTCGAAGAAGCTCGTACTGAAAGTCGCTGGAAATCGGCGCAGCGGAGCTGGGAAGAAGGTCGAGCTGAGAGAATTCCCGTTGTGAGGGAACGGAGCTTCTCAAATTATCTCATAAAAGGTGTATGTAGTATTGTACAGACCTCAAACATCAGATACAAATCAGTTACAATTACTCCTGAAGATAAACATACTCTCATAAACTGCTTTGGGTTTAGCAGTGGTGTATTTTCCCCATAATGCTGGAACAATAACAAAGACGACATTTGCCAGCTTTAATAAAGTAGCACGCTCCCTTGGAACTGGCTGCAGAGCAGCGATTGGCCTGTATGCCTTTCTAGAGTACAATTCAATTTATAGTAAATGAAAAGTTAGATGCCAAAGATGTGTGCGCAAAGGGAGCACAGCTATCAAAGATCTTTCTTGAGCCTTGTCAAGTCTGGGTGCTTGCAACAGATCTTTTCTTTTTTTTCTTTTTTTTTTTTTTCAAAAAATTTTCCTGCCATCTACATATTCCAAGAAGTGTAGTGACTGTTAAATGCTGTTTTCCACTGTTCTGTGCCAAAAGGGTTGCTCTTACAGCAGCCAAATAGACTCCAGCTACACAAATACGGTGTATTAATGCATTAACAGCATTCACAACACCAATTTGGAAAAAAATACTTGCATGTGAAGGTATTGCCGGGTGCTCCAAATCCAAAGGAAATTTGGACATGGAGTGAGTGGATGGATCACCGGCACCCAAAGCTGTCCTGGAGCTACTTGTGCTACAAAAGATGATAAGAAGAAGGAAAAGTGTGCATTGAAATGCTGTGCCAATATGCAGAGTTTCCAAAAAACTATTTATATTAGTGTTAAAATAAAAAGCTCCAACAGGATTCAGAAATGAAGCTATAAAAAGAAACTGATAATAATGAGATTCGGTGTAAAATCAACAAAGGTGATTAATTGAGGAATTCTCTAGTTTGTTGAGAAAATTGTTCAGAATGAAGAGACCTTTTTCCTTAAAAACATCTTAGGTTATAACTTTGAGCACACATGGCATGGATTGAGAACAGGCTAACAGAGTTCTCACAAAAAAAGGAGATAGGTGAAAAGTGATTGGACCAGTTTCTATTGAATTTCTACTAGTACCACTAGCTGACTTTTTGCTATTTAATACTTTAAAACATAATCGTTTTGAAACAACTATAAAATCCCAGCAGATCATGTATGAGGATGCCATGAGATCAGCAAAGCAATCCAACGTGGATGGGACAAGCTGATAACCTAACAACAAACAAAGATGCATTTTGATGTAGCCAAATGTTAAGTTATACATTTAGAAACAGAAAATGCAGGCAAGTTTCTGTAGTCTGAAAGTATTGTCAGTGATGCCGTGAGCATACAAGTTGACGTGAGCTCCCAGCAGGACATTGTGGCAAAAGACTTAGAAGAATCTTCAAGTTGTAAGCAGAGGTCTCAAACAGGGGAGTAGGGAAGCAATGTGCCCGTTCCTCTGGTGCTGAAGCGATGGATGCTATGTTGCCAGAGAGTAGTTCAAGTATTTATATTTGTTAAGTATTTACGAACTGGATTACATCAAATACCCATGAAAATAATATGAGCTGAAGAAAACAGAGACATATTGGAAATGCCAAAGTTAGGTTTCAGACAGAAGTTGAGGAGTCTTGATTACCAGTCACTTCTGTACTGATTAAACAGAGCAGAGATGTGGTGGGCAGCGTAAGGGAGTCCCTGCTCCCAGGTTAGCTCCAGTTGGGGGAGCAGAATGCCATAACATGCCATCCATGTGGTTGCACAGCTCCCTTCAGTCTCCTTCAGGCAGCTGGGTGTTGGCTTCACCCCCAAGGCAAACTCGCTGGAGTTTTGTTCAGGGTGGATGTAAGGAAGACACTAAGCTCCTTTATGTAGCCATGGGCTCAACATTAGACACCCTGCACCTTCCCCAAATAACAATCTGCCCCCACCCACTCCATCCAGATGGTAAGGCTTGAGCAGATGTTAAAGCATCTATTCAAACAGGTTTCCCAGGGGAGAGAGGCTGAAAACAAGATTCAGTCATTATTTGTTTCTTCTGAGCTCAGAAAAAATGGGCTTCTAACAGTGGCTTTTTTTTTTTTTTTAATTTTAATAAATTTTCCTCAAAGGTACAGGACTCCATCACGAACTCTTAACAGTTGACTCTAGGCAGCAAGGTGGGGAAAGGAGTGACAGTATCTCCTCAGAAAGAAAATGATGAATGTATTGCACAGCTCTTCAGTGAACAAAGATGCAACAGGATCAAGTATCTAACAGATGAAACCAGAGACTCTCTGAAACAAATTCCCTGTGGCAATAATCATTATCCCATCTCTCAGTGTCTTCTGACTGAGACTGGCTGCCATTCTGGAAGGTACGTTTTAGTAAAAACACAAGCAGTACTTCAGTCAAACCAACAGGATTAGGGCTTTAATCAAAAATATGTGAATAAACTTGAATTGCCAGTACGACACAGGATGTTGGACTAGATGATGTGATCATAAACTGCATGGACATTTTTTTTTGGTGTTTGCTTTCAAGTTGGATGTTTCTGTACCCAAAAGCTCAGTTTCCACAGTGTAGAAGTCTAGCTAACCCAGACGGAACCTACATCAGGCTCTATGCAGTGGGGCAATGGAATGAAAGTGTCTGTAGCTACAGCAGTTTATCTCCTCCTACTTCAGGCACTATTTTCAGCCTGTGCCTTTATATTTGTATATGCATTTTTGCTTTTAGCTTCCCCTCATTGCAATATGCAGTCCCCTCCAGCTCTCTAACTCTACCCCCAAGAGAAAATTTCCTTTTCTTCATGCAAGGAAAATGAAACAGCAAGAGGCAGTTTCAAATAAGCCTCAATGGCGCATACACACAGAAAATGGAACATCAGACTCAGAATGGGGAATTCTGTATAAAAAAAAAAAAAAAAGAATTTCATGGCCACTAGGGAAAATGCTGCACAATGGTGGATCTGTGATACCCTGTGGAGAAGAACAAGAGTTAGTAACTGCTGCCTGTGAAGGTTGGTAAGATGGCACTAACAGTTTATGCTCTTTTCATGTTTTTAATTCAGTTCCAAAAACACAGAAGTTAGAAATGCATTAAATGGACTGTATTGTGCTATTTTGAAATGAAAACACATACCGAAGATCACAGAATTGTTGCAAGTGAACATAATATGTCTTCAGAATGACTGTGATCCCAGTGTTCTCCAGGAATGCTTTTCCTTTGAATGCATTATGTGCTTAGTTTTATTTTATTTTTGCCAGAAAACGAGTATGTCCTTTCCTCCCTGTCCCTTAATTAGGACTCAAAGCTCATCTAATCTTCTTGTGATTGTGCCTAAAATGGACACTTGTAGGTTAAATTGGAATGCAGACTTTAAATTTTGAGGAAACAAATTTCTAGAAAATCTAAGGATAGGGGATGTTCATCTATGATTTATTAGTGTTCAGGTGGAAGCTAATTTTGAAAACACAATCTTGCTATTGCAGCTTTTACATCTAAGACACAGTGATCAACTGAAATTGCTCAGAAATAACAAAAGATGTTCAGCCAGGGGACAGGCAAAGAAAATCTGAAATTCTCTAAGAGTAAAAAAGTACATTGAAGCTAAAACTTTAGTGGTACTGTTAGTAATATATGTTCAGCTAAAGCTTATGTAAGCTATATGTATACTTATGGAAGTATATTTCTTCCTGTTTAATAAGACAGAGTTCAAGTTAGTCCTGTTTAGAAAAAAAATTAATCTTTATAATCATATTCATTCCATTAAAATTGATTAAGTAAAAATGAGAAGAGTAAAACAGGACCAGGATTTTATTATATTAAAAATGCACCCAGAATAAATTCTCAGCACGTAGCAGAAGCTTTTCATTTGCAGAGAACATACATGCATTAATAATTTTAGTAATCTAATAACATAGTATTCAGTTTATTAACTCATTCTGGTCTGTGTAATTCTAGGCTGTTCGCTCCAAAATACATCAGTGTTTTGAAGCATGCCAGTATGGCTCCTTGGTGGCAGATGTAATTGCCCAGGAAGAGTTTCTCAAGTCGTGGCAGCCAGGTGTGCCTGCCTTGACCATCAATTCCTAATGCTACTGTGAGGTGACACCACAAGCGGGGGCAGTGCGTTGGAAGCTCAGTATCCTGAAGCACCTTAAATTGTCAGTAGATATTTAGACTACGCAGTTTTCCATAGATGGTGACCAGCACTGATGTCATCAGCAGCACTGATACTCTTTCTGTTCCTTTCCCCATTCGATATACAAACATTTTTTCTTCTAGAAAAGTAAAGTAAATGGAGAGTCCAGTTATGAGATTTCTGCATATAGAAACGTTTCAGGCAGAAAAAAAATTTGAAATCTAGTTCTGTTCCTTCGTGGAACATAGAGCTGAAATAATCAGAACTGCATTAAAACCACAGATCCCATGCAGGGCAGGTGAGGAATCAGAACTACATGACCAAGTGCATTTCTTTGGGTGGGACTGCAAATAAAGGATACTGCTGCTTGTTGAGTTCTGCGTTTGAGGGGAAGCATAAAAAAGGCATCAAAGAAATATCCAGAGATCGGCAGGGAAGCACTTAGAGCTGATTAGGAATAAAACTAAAACTGGATACAGAGTTTGTGAGCAGAAGACAAGCTGGAAATGGTACCTACAAGTACTAAAAGAAACACACTACCCTTTCTATTTGATTCCTGCTACACTAAGCAAAGCACAACTTTTGATATGTATTTTATAAATAAATAGGATTTCATAAAGTACATTACTCCTTCACTACATTTTCTGTTAGAAATAACTCTAAAGATCCTAAACCTTAGATAGCTGCTTATGTTAAAAGGAGAAAAAAATAACAATATAAGGATTGAAAGGCGTGGAGATATATGAAATGTATATTTCCTAGATACAGCAAAGGTATCAGAATTTTAGTGTATTAAAAATACTATTTTTAGTTATAAGGCCAATTTCATTTAATTTCCTTCTTTTGTTTGTGTTTTAGATATTATCTTTTCTAAATTGTTGAATCACTGATTAGCACTTTTGTTTACATGACTCATCGTGTTTATTCTTTGCAAGTCTTTACAATTCGGTATTGATATCCAAACGGAATGTGTATGTTTTCTGTTGGGCTATCCTGTTTTAAGTACTAGTATTTTCTCCTTTACCAAAAGGCTTAATATTGTTGAGGAAGGGTAAACACAGGACCTATTTTGTATGTAAGTTGTTAAAAAAAAAAAAACGGATGCTAAACCTAGAGATGAAAATGTTATCATTCAACTTTATACCGTACCTGTGGGCATGTGTGTGTGTACCTTGATGACTGGCCCCATTGCTGCACCAATACCTGCATATGGGATAATAGGTGGGTGAGCTGGGGTGTGTACATGCTGTGGCTGGGTATCTGCCTGTGACATACGAACACAATGGACACATAGCTTTATCTTAGCTTCTGCATGGGCAGCAGCCCAGATGTATTACCATTGTCTGAGGCTAGCTTCGTACAGAGCTGACCCTGAAATTCATAATCCAGTGGCTTCCAGGTTCTTGGTGGTCAACATCTAGATTAAAATTAGCTGTTAGCATGGCCTTTGGGACAAACACACATGCAGGATTCCTGCATGCTAATTCCTGTAGCTGCGACAGCAAAGTAGGGAGTGTGCGAGGAAACACGAGAACCGTATTGTCAGTACCCATGTCTGTGGCTGCACAAGTCTCTATAACTTTTCCACATGTTTTGTGAAGTAACAAAGTGGAAAACGTGCCCTTCATTTCACTTTCTGAAGGTGTGGGAATGGTGCATGCTGGCCAATATCATGTTCTTGGGATAATAAGAGCTATGTCAGCTTCCTCCTCCTTGAGCACTCCTCATACACCTTGGTTCCAGCTTGCCAGGATTCTGCTGTTCAACCCCTGGCCTTTCGTGACCAGAATGTGAAATGCGTGTGAACATTTCTTCAGAATGTGAAATGAATTTGGATTCAAATTTCTGCTGGGGTGACATGATAAAATAAGGAATTGCTACAGCTAAATCAAGCTGAAAGCTTATTAAAGTATTTGCATTAAATTGTATCACCAGTACAGCAAGTAATTCTATGTAAAAGGCAAACATGCTGGTTCAGCTACAATAAGGATTACTACAGAATAATAACATACCAGCTTTTGTTAGTTCTTATAAAACCTTCCTGTGCATTCATTTTTTTTTCTCTACTAGCCTTGCTTATTCAGAAATCCTTAAATAATATTAATTAATAGTAAGTTATAAAACTTACTATTAAACTTACTAAGCATCTGACATTTATTTTCTGCAGTCGTTGGTTTTATCCAATTTTGTTGAGGGAAGTGGGCCTAAAAGCTAATTCTGTTGTCTGTGTATGAGCAAAAAGGACCTACTGTTGTGTGCAGTAGAAAAAGTGTGTGAATTTCCTCATCACAGACATTTGTAGATCTGGCTTTCTGCATTCAGCCAAGCCATTCAACTGGAAACGTGTCTAGGACTGGGTGCATAATGTTCAAGATTAGAATGAAGAGGCTTCTTTCAAAGAACTGCCTTAGGTGAAAACAGTCTATACTTACAAGTCCATCCCCATTTAATCTCTATTTCTGATTAACAACTGATTCCGTGATGCTCATTTATCGTGATAGTAAGTATTATCAGTCATATTATAGCTTTTTCAATTAATTTAATAATTTTCCATGGAAAAACACATATAGCAATTAATTTCTCAGAATGTTATCGGCTTTTTTAAAATGTTTCAATTTTGACATTCTGTCCCTTTGACGTTGCCCTGAATTTTAATTATTTTCTGTTGTGGAACACTGGTTTAATGATGACCTGGTATATATTTCTTAAAAACTAACTCTGTGTGTTGCAAATAGTTATGCATTTGTTCATTGTCGTGTGGTTATCAGCCCAGTCATAATGAATGGTTAGTTACTGGAAGAGCCTTACAGGCCAGATCAGGAGAATTCGACTACGGTATATGAGCAGACTAACCAGAAAAGCTTCTTTCCCTGTTTCATATACACCACTGGATAATGTGGTGGGGGAAAAAAAAATCTAGCAAGCTATTTAAGGTGATCTCTGAACTACTTAGGAGGAGTAAACGCTGCATTAGAAAGGAGAATCCGGCCTTTATTTTTAACTTTTGGAATAGAAACATTATAGCTATCTATTTTACTGTTTCTAATTAACTTAGCAGCAATAAGATACATACACACTACTAAAAATGGAAATTGTCTGACTTAAAAGGTGTATTTTGTACATTTGTAGGTACATAGATACTGTATGTACACAAAATGTACAACAGGAGTTAGCAAATATACCTTCGTATAAAGAAACTACCAGGAGAGAAAACAATCTAAATGGTTATGATTCCCGAGTTCAGACTCAAAACAATTTAATTCTTAGAAGTTTGGCTCTCGCTTGCTCTTTAATTTGGTTTTCGTCTTTTGTCCTTGAGCACGGACTTTTACAAACAAAAGCTTTCATTACCTGTGGCTCTGGTGCCAAGATATTTCTAATCCTTCATGCACACAACCAGGACTATCCAGCTACAAATGTGTGCTTATTTCTGTGCATCTCACTGGGTGACATTTTTCTATTCACTTTTATCAGCACATTCCATCCTACCTTGCCTTCCATGCAGATGCTTATTCACCAGTTACATCCTCAAGGCTTTTACTATAACTAACAAAAATATGAGGTATAAACTGACCAAAATACACAAACCCCATTCCATGCAAAGGGTTTATTTGATTTAAAGTGTAATTTGGACATAATCACAATCACATAAACGTTAGAGGTTTAATTTCTGACAGATACTGCTTAATCTACGCAGTACTCCAAGCATTTTTTATTGTACTCCTGCAAAGCCACAGTTAAGAGAAATGAGGGAAAGTGGACTCCTTTACAAATCCTTAACTCTGTTAAAACTAGTTTATATATGAACACTGCATCCATATAGATAAATGAAGTTAGATGTGCTTTAATTACATTAAAGTCAATTTCTTGGAACAATGTTCATAAACTATTTTATAGTATCTTTAAACAAATCAGTGAAAGGTGGTAAAAAGGCCATGTGTACTTAGGATTTGTCTATTTGTTACATCAGCACAGTTGTATACATGATTTTGTTATCTTGATTTCCTTCCCAAGTGACATAAATTAAGCTGAGGAAGGACCTTCCTGTAAAACAATCAGAGCATATGCATGACTTGGGGAATTACAGCGTGGTTAACATGTTCATCCCAGGTATAGGTTTCATAGGACTGTAAAACTTTGTTAAGGCAGGCAGAGGTCTTAAATTTACATCTGAATTTGCATTTTCGTTGACGTAAATTAGATCTGCTAATATAATTTTTATTCAGAACTTTTGAATAGGCAATCATATCCCACAGTTCTGGGTTTTGTGCGTATTTATTGCTATACTTCAGACCTCCTGTAGCTATCTCAGAATGGCTGTCAGGTTCTTTGCCCATCTGTGCTCCAAGAGCAGGGCCTCTGGCCACCCTCCCATCTGAACTGGTTCAAGCTATCTACTTTCTCTTCATTGGGATTCCTGTTGGATTTTCACTTTCCCCTCTTGCTTCCAAGCCAGTTTTGCATTTGGGAAATGAGTTACCTCAGCAACCAACACCCCCTGGCCCTAAGCTGACAGATAGCTCAGCCCCATCACTGAGCCATACCAGGCCTAAAGCACTCCAGAGACAATGTAGTGAGTGCTTGGAAACTCTGGGCTTTGCCCTGGGAATGGTCTCAGGCACTGACGTGAGCTCTGAAGTCTTCTGCCTTTCAGGTTGTTGCAGCTTCATTTTGCTACTGCCTCTCTGAGATGCCAGCAAAGTAGCTCCCTGTTCTATTTACAGCAAAGTCAGCTACATTATTCTGAAGTTTAAACTCGTAGTTTTCAGCCAGAAGCTCTCAGAAGTACGATCACTCTCAGTCTCTCTTCCTCCTTCCCCTTACTGACAATCAACATGACTCAGTCTACAACGCATTGGCAATGTCAGTGACTCAGCCATGTGACACGTGCTCCATCAGTCTATCCAGGCGTGAATCAAAAAAGAAGCAAATACAAGTTTTCCTCTGCTGTGGGAAGACAGCTCTTTCAATTTGATAAAAATAAAATGTTCCATCCAACCACCCACAGAAGGAAGTGACTTCATATAGCTGACCACTTAGTTACCACTCTAGCGATTGTCAAATGTATTTTGGTTCTTTCCAGCAGGTCAGAAAAGCATTCTTCCTTTTCGTTCAGATACGATTGTTAAATCCAGATGGAGGCCGGTCACTAGTGGCGTACCCTAGGGCTTGGTACTGAGGCCAGTCCTCTTTAATATCTTTATCGATGATCTGGGTGAGGGGATCGAGTGCACCCTCAGTAAGTTTGCAGATGACACCAAGTTAGGTGCGTGTGTCGATCTGCTTGAGGGTAGGAAGGCTCTGCAGGAGGATCTGGGTAGGCTGGACCGATGGGCTGAGGTCAACTGCATGAAGTTCAACAAGGCCAAGTGCCGGGTCCTGCACCTGGGGCACAACAACCGCAAGCAGAGCTACAGGCTGGGAGATGAGTGGTTGGAAAGCTGCCTGGCAGAGAAGGACCTGGCAGTATTGGTGGATAGTCGGCTGAACATGAGCCAGCAGTGTGCTCAGGTGGCCAAGAAGGCCAACGGCATCCTGGCTTGTATAAGAAGCAGTGTGGCCAGCAGGGCTAGGGAGGTGATCGTCCCCCTGTACTCGGCTCTGGTGAGGCCGCACCTCGAGTACTGTGTTCAGTTTTGGGCCCCTCGCTACAAGAAGGACATTGAGGTGCTCGAGAGAGTCCAGAGAAGGGCGATGAAGCTGGTGAGGGGCCTGGAGAACAAGTCCTACGAGGAGCGGCTGAGGGAGCTGGGCTTGTTCAGCCTGGAGAAGAGGAGGCTCAGGGGCGACCTTATCGCAATCTGCAGGTACCTTAAAGGAGGCTGTAGCGAGGTGGGGGTTGGTCTGTTCTCCCATGTGCCTGGTGACAGGACGAGGGGGAATGGGCTAAAGTTGCACCAGGGGAGTTTTAGGCTGGATGTTAGGAAGAACTTCTTTACCGAAAGGGTTGTTAGACACTGGAACAGGCTGCCCAAGGAAGTGGTGGAGTCACCATCCCTGGAGGTCTTTAAAAGATGTTTAGATGTAGAGCTTAGTGATATAGAGCTTAGTGGAGGACTGGTTAGTGTTAGGTCAGAGGTTGGACTCGATGGTCTTGAGGTCTCTTCCAACCTAGAAATTCTGTGATTCTGTGATTCTGTGATTCTGTGATGGGTACTTCAGTTTTGACTGCTTTAGCCTTCTGAATTGGTCTGGCTTGGTTTTGTTGGTGGGCTTTTCTTTTTGTTAACGAGAGATTCTGACCCTTGGAGATCTGGAGAAAAAACGGGTCGAGGCAGGGTTGCACGGGGCAGCCTTTCTCTCTGGCAAGCCAAACGGCCTGGGGGGGAGCCAGCCCCAGAAAAGGGGGCCCTCAGCCCCCCCAACCCTCCTCCTTCCTCCACATGAGGGCATCTTCCAGGCCTCTCCCAAGGCAGCCGCCTTCGGCCTCGCACGGGCCGCTCCATCACAGAGCTTTGCAGAGGTCACAGTGGCCACCACCAGCCTCGCCCTTGCCCCGGGCCCTATAAAAGGGGCCCCCCTGCCACTGGCCCGCCACTTGCTCAGCGATTTGGTCTTCTGAAAGCCAGCGGCTGAAGGAAGGCCAGAGATAGGAGCGAGGCTAGAGGCAAGCAGCAGCCCTTCTCAGCGCGAGGACAAGCAATTGCTCCTAGGACCACTGAGGAGGATGTCTGCCTCTGCGAGGATGCGTCATGGGTCAAGGGCCAGCGCCTCCAGCACGAGAACCACCAGTGCCCAGGAGGTGTCTGGTGCCCGGCCCAGAGGCACTTATGATAAACACCATTGGAGCCGAAGCGTTGTGGGGAGCAGGCCGGCCCCTCTGATGGACACCAGCAGCAGGCCTGGGCCTAGCCAGAGGCCCATTGATGGCAGCAAAGGCGGAGAGCGTGGGTTGGAGGGCCACAGGAAGCAGAGCCGTGCCCAGCGGACGGAACGCGATGCAGGACCCAGCCGTGGCCAAGGGACAGATAACAGCAGGGATTCCGTGAATGAACATCAAGTGGAGAACCGAATGGACCCGAGGCACGGAACTGGGAGGCGTCCTGGTGCGGCACCGTGGCCGGAAAATATGCCCAATGCAAGGCAGCCTGTGTGGGCAGTCCCTGCCAGGGACTGGCTCGTTCTCCAACCCAAAACGGTGGAGTCCATGGAGGTGGGTCCACAAGATGAAGAGGAACCTATGGAAGTGGACCCACCTCAGCCACAACAAACACGGGACTACCTCGTCAGCTCTCTAAAACAGGTCCTCAAGGAACACCGCCAGCTGTGCAGAAGGGCTCGGCAAGCTCCATATTCCTCATCGCTCAGGCTCCACTCCAGGCATTAGCCTGGAGCCACCTGGCAATAAAGATCTTTGCCAATTCTTAGGGGTTGTGTGAGTGCTTCTTTCCTATCCGCCAGCCCTTGTGCGCGAGGTGGCAGCGCTTCTGTGCACAGCCTCGAGGAAGAGCACAAGAGAGGCCCCTGCTCCCTTCGGGCTGCTGCGCTGGGGTGACAGGAGGAGTCCCCAAGAACCACCATGCGCCTTTAACATTTGTGAAAATAAACCGAGGGGTGAAAACAGTAGTGTGTGAGTGATTATAGCTGGCTAATTTCTTATATTAGGAGTGAGTTTCTGTATGAGTAATTGGTAATGACAGACATGGAGAAGGCTGAGGTACTCAGCAACTTCTTTGCCTCTGTCTGCGCTGGTAGAAGGGCTTCCCACATCTTTCATTTCCCTGACCCCATAGATGGAGGCTGGGGGAGCAGAGTCCCACCCACTGTAAGCAAACAGAAGGTTCGAGACCAGCTGATGAATCCAAAGAGGTACAGGTCTACGGGACCTGATGAGCAGAATCCCAGGGTCCTGAGGGAACTGGCTGATGGAGTTGCCAAGCCTCCCTCCATCACAGCAGAAAAGTCCTGGTAGTCGGGTGATGTCACTGGGGAGTGGAAAAATGGAAACGCCATGCCCCTACTCTGCAACAATTCAAGAACTGAACAAAGAGCGCTGCTCTTCAGCAAGTAAAACAATTAGGAGACTTTACTTCTCAGAGCAGTCAGGCACTGGGACAGGCATCACTGCCTGTCCGGGTGTTCAAGGAAAGGTTGGACGTGGTACTTAGGGACATGGTTTAGTGGGTGACATTGGTGGTAGGGTGATGGTTGGACCAGATGATCTTGAAGGTCTTTTCCAATCTTATTTATTCTATGATTCTCTAGTTTCATTTCCAAGTTAGAGGTATTTTTTTTTCCTGTTTATTCCCAATTGAAAAGGACTTTCTTGCTCTGACTGTGAGCGTCTTAAAACCCCTCTCTGTTCCTGGAGTTGCCAGCAGGACACGGGATTTACGGGATGGTGGCTCAGCTATCTGCGGAGCAAGAAAATTGAGATTTGGCTCTCTTTTTGAAACTATAGCTGCCTTTTTCTTCTGTGTGTCATGAAATATGCCATATGGAACATGCTTTGGGAGACTGATTTAAGTGTTGGTGAGTGACTTGGTTCAGGTAAGTTGATTTGAGTTTTAGGTATTTTTCACACTTCAGGTTGAGTGCCTAGGTCTTTTTGATTATTTTGGGCAATCTAGAAATGGATGTTAGGAAGAACTTCTTTACCGAAAGGGTTGTGAGGCATTGGAATGGGCTGCCCAGGGAAGTGGTTGAGTTACCATCCCTGGAGGTCTTTAAAAGACGTTTAGATGTAGAGCTTAGTGATATGGTTTAGTGGAGGACTGGTTAGTGTTAGGTCAGAGGTTGGACTCGATGATCTTCGAGATTTCTTCCAACCTAGACGGTTCTGTGATTCTGAAAGAAGTCTTATATTCTGTGTTTAAGGTACATTTTCCAAAAATTGATTCATACAAATCTTGTAGATAATTGCATAATTCTGTCTATAGCCTCAGAGAACAGATAACAGAGAGCACTGCTCCCAGTGGCAAAGTCACTGAGCAAATCCAACTGGAGATCAGAGCACTTTTATCATTCTTTCTCTGACAAACACTGTGCAGTATATGTTCCTTATCAGGAGGTATTTAGAAAGAAGCTCCAAAGACAGAGGAGATTTTAGACTGTTTATGAAATTATATATTATATATAGGTGATACTTTAAACATGAAGAGAGTAAATCTATTTTCAGTCCACAGCTATCATTCCCAGTACCCTGTGGAGCGAAGCTGTTTCCAGCACAGCTGATCTCAAACATGTATTGAAAGTTTCCTCGATCACTCACTGAGTTCCAAGTTACCAAAACTCTTTCTCTTCTGAACCCTTAAGAATACAGCTTATGGTTGTATTTTTCAGTCATGGTTTTCTTTCCAGTAAACAAAATTAAATTAACTTTTAAAATATAGGTTCTGAGTTATTTTATTTACAGAGTCCGAAGGGACATTCCCCAGACATGCCACTTTTCTTGTGAGTGAACACAGAGGTTCTGCTGATATTTCTAAGGTATGGATGTCTTTGGAGGTGACTATTTAAATGGTCACAGGATATTAAATACCACTGACAGTTTCAAAGTTTTGTAAAACAGCCAAAACGTTCTCAACAGCAGTATTCCCCTGAGGGGAACCAAAAAGAGCATAAAATAGACAGTCTAAGAGTCTTCTGATAATCTAATTAACAAATACCACGTATGTAGTATATTTCAACTTCAAAGTGATTAAGTTAATTAATCCTCAGATTTCACACTGGCAGCAATTCAGAGAGCTGGAGCTGAGTAGTTATCTTCTTTTCTCTATTTGTAATTATATAGGGTAGCGCTGGGAGCTTACTGCAGAATCAGTGCCTTGGGAACCATCTGCAGGCCGTGCACTTGTACTGAATAGAAGGGGAGATGCGGAGAGAATTTGTATTTCTGTAATTATTTGTTGCGTGTCTTACAGTGCTGTCTGGAACAGTGGGAACTACAGGAGACTTTAGCAAGAGTCAGATATTTGCCTAATTTGCGTTGTTAGGTTACCTGCACTTAGGAAGCACAGAGGCTATGCAGTACAAAGCAGAGATCAGTGAGAAGTCAGGTATCTACTGAGCAGACTCTGCCTGACTCCTTGGCTCTGAGTGATTACTGAACAACAACCATTCCGCACTGATTCATGCCCCGTGGTACAATCCATTGTATCAAAATGAAATAAAGGCCAGCCTAGCAGCATTTAGAATGTGCTCTACAGATTTTAAACCATAGTATGCGTTTTATTTAAATCTTCCAGTACAAGCTTTTTCTCCTCTGATTCAGGATGACTTGGTAGAATTTTTTTTTGTACAGTGAAAATGTGATTTATAATTTTACTTCCAACACTGTTCAGCTTAAAATCAATTTAACATTATGTCAGAAGCCATCCAGCTAAGGAAGAAGTCCTGCTATTTGGATCGCTTTACCTGGAGTACCAGGAGCAATGTGAGACTCACAGAGACACGATGCACACGATATGCATTTACAATAGGGGAAAAGAGCTATCTGCTATGGTGTCAGCAGTTCCCATCTCACCAGTGTGTGCAATGTCCTAGTGTAATGGTTTGGAAGAACAAAGGGTTCTGTCACCTGGAACCAATGCCCACAGCAACAAGCCCATAGGCCTGACTGGCTCCTCGGGGCACTAGCATTTCTGAAACACCAAATAGAAATATTAAAAGGGAATTACAAGATTTAATGATAAAATTCGAAATAAGCAGATTCTAAATGCAAGAAAAACCAAGCAAATTAAGGATTCATGTGGAACTGAATCGTGATTCCAAGCTTTGTTTGGAACCTGATGACAATTTATGCCTTGGATTATTTATTATTATTATTTATTAATTATTATTTGGCAGGGCCTGTACTCGTGTGTGGCATTCAGGCTACGGACTGCTGGCAGTGACTGACGCTGTTGTACAATCACAGAATCACAGAATTTCTAGGTTGGAAGAGACCTCAAGATCATCGAGTCCAACCTCTAACCTAACGCTAACAGTCCCCACTAAACCATATCCCTAAGCTCTACATCTAAACGTCTTTTGAAGACTTCCAGGGATGGTGACTCCACCACCTCCCTGTGCAGCCTGTTCCAGTGCCTCACAACCCTTTCAGTAGACAACAAGCGTGTTCTCTCCACCTGGTGACAAAACGAAACCTTTCCGCAGCCCTGCTGCACCCTGTGGAACTCCACCTCAGTGCGGGACTTCTTATCACCTGTAAGATCACTCAGTTGTTGTTCCCTACACAGGGAAGTTCACAGGGCGGCTTTGCAGAGGGCATAAAGCCGTTGGCAGCCGGGGCTCAGCTCCTTGAGCACCGCCCCCCGCCCCTCACGGCCCCCCCCACCCAACGGCCGCCCTCCCGCCCCTGGGCGAGCGGCGCATGCGCAGCGCGGCGCTGAGGCGGGCGGGGGCCCGGTCCCGCCCCCCCACTGCCCGCCCCTTCCCTTCCCCTCCCTTCCCTTCGCTTCCCTTCGCTTCCCGGCTCGGCGCGGCCTGAGCGGGGCCGGCGGGCGGTGGCGGCGGCCATGGCGCAGCGCAGCGCGGCCGAGCGAGGGCCCTGCCGGGCGGCGGCCGGGAGCGCCAGGCAGCAGCGGCAGCTTCTGGAAGGTGGCGGGGGGAAAGGGGCGCGGGCGGGAGGGGCGCTGAGGGGCTGAGGCGGGGCCGGGCGCGGCCTGTGCTGCCCCTCCGGCAGCGGCAGCCGGCGGCCGGGGCCCTGAGGCTGCGGCCGCCCCGCGTCTCGTCAGCGCCGGGGTGTGCGGGGAGAGAGCGGGAGAGGCCTCAAGCGCGGCTGTGCCGCTTGGTGTGCTCTCGGGGTGTTCCTCACGCCAGAGCTTAGGCTGTTAGCAGCTTAAAAAGAGAGACCTCGGATACGTGTGTTTTAAAGCGTCAGAGAGGTGCAATTCCTGCCTCTGGGAGCTGTGACCTTTATGGCCCAAGCTGTTGTGGGCGTGTGTTCACGCGCGTTTTCTCCTGATGAGTGTGTCTAACCTGGCTGGCTGCTTGCTGTGCCTGGCGTTCGTCCTTAGGAAAGCTACAAACAAAATCGCTAATAAGCGTGTTTTGGAGTTGTGTTGCATATACTGAAGACTTAATTCCAGGTTACTAACTCTTAACTGTCAGGAGACTTCATGGCAAAACTGAAAATGCGTGGCTTAATTTGTTCCACAATAACTTCTCTGTCGATTTATCTAACTAAGGCTTAAATTATTAGCAGCCACATAAATTGATTTCTGTGGGATGTTTGCCAGTGTAAGAACCTCAGGTTTATTTGTACGACTTCAGAGCATGTAAGCAGTGTGTTACGTATGTTAGTGCAAGCATTATGTGGGAAGATGGGATCTCTGTGGAGATTTCCTTAACCTTTGCTCAGAGTGTAACCTTGAATTCTGATAAGTTGTTGGGGTTTTTGTTAATTCTGGTTGTATTTATTTCAGGGAAAGCTCAGGCAGAAGGTGGATCAGCTCGAACATCTCTTCTTATTTTAGTGTCCATCTTCACATCGGCTGCTTTTCTTATGTTTCTGGTATATAAAAATTTCCCACAACTTAGTGAGTAAGTATGTAACTTGTTTGCTTTTCATTCAGTATCAACTTGCAGAGGAGGCTACGTGGGGTTAAGTGATTTTTGAACTGATGTAAGCTAATTATAGACATAATTTAATTATTTAAAGGAAGAAAATCATTTTGAGTGTATAATCTCCAATGTCACAAAACAAAAGGCGATACTGAAATGCGTACTAACTAGTAGGATCTGTTTAAACACTGAAGTTGTGTTTGACCTAGGGTTTCTGTTGCACAGTTGAGTTACCATGTCTTAAAAAGATACCTGTTGTCACTTTAGCAATGATAACTACTCTTCTTAACTGTCCTCAGTTGAGAGCCAAAGCATGCTTGGTTAGGGCTAGGCTTTTTTTTTTTTTTAATTCCTTGTGCTCTGCTATAACTGCAGGCTGCTGTTAAAAAGGCGACATCCTTCTTCCTTCATGCTCAAGGTTCGTGTATTCTTCCTGTTTTTTGTTGCGTCTAGTACTCATGTTGGGAACATAAATAGTTTGACAAGGTGCAAGCCTGCTTGTCTTACAACTTTCTTTTTTTCTTTTAGTAATAAATTTTCTGTCTGATTAACTTGCTCAACAAGTACAGTTTGCAACTGTCCAGTCACTAAGTCTGATACAGAGGAAGAGAGGATACTCAACTGTGCTGCCCAGGGTTGCACCAGATTAAGGTGTGACATAAGGTTTTGCTCTTGAAGCTTTGTATGTCTGTGAGGTGAAGCTGCACTGCGTTTGAAGTGTTGCTGCACTTGGAATGTTGTGACCCTAGCATAAGGCAGTTACAGTTAGTTTTGGCTGAAACGTTGGCTGTTGTTCAGTTGCTAAAGGTTTGGTTTGAGTAATTGTTTCTTTTTGATCTTGAGAAGAAGAAAAAATCGTAGAAATGAAGCCAGTTATTATAATGGATAGAAAAAAAAAAAAGCTTGCTAATATCTAAAATTGAGGATTTTTCTATTTCAAAGAAGTGTAAATATTACAAAGGTTTGTCTTAGAATTTTACCACAACATAGTGATGCGGTTTGTTTGCAGACGTTGTAGTTCAGTGATCTAGTGTATCTAATTATCTTTATATTCAGCAATTAATTTTACTGTACGGTTTACTTACATCTCCTACCATGCTTTCTCTTCTTTCTTTTTTCAGAGAAGAAGGAAAATGTATAAAGGTTCCTAGAGACATGGATGATGCAAAAGCCTTAGGAAAAGTCCTGTCAAAATATAAGGACACATTTTATGTTCAAGTGTTAGTAGCTTACTTTGCCACATATGTTTTGTATCCTTTTTCTGATGTGAGAAGCCTTTGCTGACTTCTTTTCCATGAAAAAGAAAAGAAAAATGCAAACATAATTTATTGTTCTGAGATGGAGAGGGGTGAGATACCAAAGTGTGTTTATAAGATACATGTTTTAGAAAAGTTTTTTGTTGAAGTGTTTCAGTATGCTTTTTTGGATTGTAAGGAAGTACAATTTCTAAGTACAGAGAAATTGAATTGCGTGCCTATATAGTAGTAAATGTTGTCTAAGATTGTCCTGCAGCTTCAGCTACTATCTACCGTGGACAATATTTTAACTTTCATATTAGACTTATTTTAGTGTTCCAGTAGCTAAGTGCAAACTAAATTCCCAGATAAAAATGACTGCTGATTCTAAAGGAAAACAAACTACCACTCCAGTCTTCCTGAGGCATCTAAAAGTGTTTGAGGCACTTGTTGAAGTCCTTACATCATTTCTCAAGGAAAACATCTTAAGCCTTTCATCTCTGCAGTGCCCATTAAAAAAAAAAAAAAAAGGAAAAAAAAAAAAAAGAAACTCTTCTGTTTTAGAGAGCTAGACTTTTGAAGTACTTTATGCCTAAGGAGAGAGACACAAAGGCTGCCTGTGTTCTGTCTTAACTTTTTTTTCCCCTGAGTGCTGAATGTGTTAATCATTAAACACACTCTTAACTGGAACACTTAACAGGTTAATAAAGCTTTTCAGCCTTTCAAAAGTTACGGGAGGTCTATTTCATTGTTTAATGCAGTAGGGTTCTCAAAACCCAGAGAAAAATGATGCTGAAAGTGCCATTAGTAGTTCTCTTCTAGCATATTCTCACAAGAGTAGCTCACAAATGATAGATTATATTTGAAGAAAACTAAAATGTTAGTTAATATATAAACGAAGTAGAACAGAATCGGCATTTTTATTCAATTACTGCATCAGCTGATATGACGACATTTACTGTCTCAGCAGTGGACTGATTACTTGACAAGCATGGTATAGTTATCTTAGAACCTTGGCACTTGGAAAACGTTCTGTTGTCTGCAATGAACTTGATATCAAGGATGATTGTTTGGCTTTTCATGTTTCAATCAGTTCCATGGAGTTCATAATCACTAGAGGTTTCTGTGAACTTTTCAGAGTGACTGAAATTGCGTAATTCTAGTTAAATGTCAGATCACAACTGTATTTCCTGTAATGCCATAAAGCTACAATGTCAAAGGTAGCACAGAGATGAAGGGAGAACATAATACATATTTTAATTAGTGACTTATTTTTATATATGTCGACGATATATCTACCTCTTGTTTCTCTGTGCTTGGGCTGTTTGTGCTACTCTGCACAAGTATTTGGATGTAAAGATCTTTTGAGGCCATGCCTATTTGTTCATGCTTTTCCAAATTGTACTACGTATGCTGACTGCTTATTAGATTAAAAACTGGGTAGCTTTTTTTTAAAAAAACAAAAACAAAAAACTTCTTTAACCAAGATGCATCCAGCTTGCAAACATTTGCTATCCCTGGGTCTATATTTCTCAGTATCCTGTCAGGGTTTCTTTATCCCTTTCCTCTGGCGTTATTTCTTGTTTGTCTGGTAAGTATGGAAAATAGTTTGTGAAGGCATGTATTTTTATCCATTTGGAACAGAATCAAACATTTAAACAGCTTTCTGTGTGAAATGATCACAGGCTGAGTGAAATAAGGGAATGCTTTATTCTCCAAGGAATAAATGAGTTCTTATTCAACTGTGTTGTGAGAAGGATGTTATCTACAAAACTCAGTGTAGCGTTGGATGATGATCCAAACAACTAAACTGTTTTCCAAGTTTTCTTAATAATGGAGGCATCTGGGTGTTAGTCAGCTGGAGAGTTGCCTTTGCTTCAGACTTGTTCAGCATCCAGCAGAACCTGATATTTATCTTGGAACATAAGTAATGCATTCTAGGCCACTGCAAAACACATCCTTTTCTTAAATGGTTTACATACTTGAGAAGCTTAACTTAAGAAGGGTAGGTTGTCAACAAATTTCAAAAGATGCAGTCATAGTAAGCCTTAGTACTTAAGAACTAGATAGTTCAGTAGAGAGGGCTAAGGTGATGAATTTTCAAGTTTGAATCTTTCAAATGTCATTGTGCCCCTTACTTGCAAAGGTTTCACTGTTCAGAATATTAAAAGTGCAGAGACGGTCAATGTTAACTGACAAGTAATCAACATTGTCAACATAACAATCAACATAACTTTGTGTTAATAATGGTCTAAATGCTTTGGGATGAAAGGAACTAGTTAGTGTCGACAAAGTTCTTAAGGAACAGGTACAGGAAGCTCTTCCTCCTTAATGGAGGACTGTGCAGAAGCAGCCTCTAAACAGTCAGTGTAATTATAGGGATATAAGGCTAATACTAATTAGTGATTTTCTGCTTGTGTTTTTTTTTTCAGTGCTCAGGACTTGGAGCTTCGTTCTGCTATATGCTTTCATACTTAGTGGGACGGCCAGTTGTATACAAATACTTAACAGAAAAAGCAGTTAAATGGTCAGAACAGGTAAGTTTCTAAAGAAGTTGAAATTTATAGAAAATATGTAGTGGAATAGGATGGAAAACTAGTGGGGATTGTGCTCATAAATCTAGTCACAAAGAAAGGAGTCTGAGTCCTTTCTGACAGTGTGTACTTACTTTTTGAATGTTTTTAGGCAACAGAGTATTCCTGATTGTGCTATTTCCTGTGAGGAAGCTCTCTTCACCTAGGAAGAGTTTGTCAGTGATAACCCCTCTGGTTAGCTAGTAGCCGTAGGAAGCCTATCTAGTTTTGATTTGAAGTAATAGCTCCCTGAGCATCAGAACTGTTGAAAGCTGTCTTTTTTTCAATAGGATGAAAAATATGTTGTTGTAGGTCTGATTGTAAAAATTTAAGTGTTATTGTGGTTAGGGCAATTCCTAAGTTTGTTGCTTTAGTGTTTAAGAGCAGCATATCCCTTCATATGGAAAGGGTATTGCTTTTGTCCCAGTTTAAAGGGTCTCTTTCTGTTCGTACTATATGCTTACATGGTAACTTTCTACCAATTTTTGGAATTCAGTTTTTTGTGGTATATAGAGAAGTATCCCGTACAAGCTGCTTGATTTTTGTACAAGTTCAATTTCCTTTAGGCCAAGGGAAAGTATCTGATAACAGGAACTTGGTAAGCTAATTATCTGATTAAACTTCAGATTTTGCTATGCAAAATCCTAGCATGATCGGTATTTGAGCCCTCGTTTTTTGTTTGATGCTCTTAACCATTTTTAAACAGATCTTTCTGGCAAGTATGAACGATGACTTACTGCTCTGTTCTCCGTTTAAATATTTTTATGATTCAAAAAAAAATCTTGAACTTGTTCCTCACTAAGATGTAGAGCTGCGACCTACACAGTTGATTTCATTAAATAGTGAATCTTGTACCAAATAAGTATTAGAAGCCCAGTATAATCTTCAGATTATTCCTGAAGTGGGGAATGGTAACTATTTCCACTGGCAGAACTGGCTCTGTGACTCTAAAATTGCGTAATTGCATGTGTGATTCATATCTCACTGTTTCCAGGTTAGGTAGACTATACAGTTTTGGCACTATGCAGAATTAATTGTTGATTAAGCATTAGTCCTTCATGAAGATTTAATTAAAAAAAAAAAAAAAAGACCAAACACCAGAACCGAAGTATTGCTGAACAATAGCAGGACTGACTGCAATAATGCAATTCAAGCTAATATGGAAAAAACAGGGTTGTGTCTAGGATAAGTTGCTGCACCTGATTTTAGATGGATTTACAGTTAGGTGTGGTTTAGTTTCAGCTGTCTGGGGCCATGTGGCCACGTTTAGGCTTAGACTTTGTGAAGGCCTGCAAGGATAGAGCAGAGATGGTGGGATGCTCTGCTACCCTTACACTTTGCTTTGGGGCTGTGGGTGTTTGAAAGGGCTGGAGTTACAGAGCTAGTGTGGGAGCAGAAGAGGCTTTGATGTAGTCGTGTAAGGAGGTGAGCTAGACTTGAGGACTTAATTGACTGCAAATCAAGTTTGGACTAATGTGGCTGCTCCTTTGTGATGTTTATGCTAGACATTATAAAGTATGTGCAGGTAGGCTACTGCCAACACAGTCTTAAAACCTTGTGATGAGCTTGAGAGCCATGACCAGGGTAAGATTCCAAGCTAGGAATACAGCTGCGTTTCATGTTTGATTGCTTTAGGAATAGGATGACAAGCTGGTAGAGTTGGCTGGACTGCAGTTAGAGGTGACGGAGCTAATGCTGGGGTTAGTTCAGCACAGCAGCAGGCCTGCTTGTTACCTGATTCAGACATATTAGTGCTCTACCATAGGCTGGTATTTCCAGAGTAACTTCAGTGCTATGTAACAGTGATTCACTGACTCTTCCTCTCTTCCTTGAGTCATCATTTAACTGATTTGTTTGCAACTTTTACATTTCTACAAAAGATGGATTAAAAAAAAAATCACAAATCTCTTGTAGTAAAATCATTGCTTATTTTGAAGGCAGGCGTTTTACTGATTTATTACTTTCTTTGCACAGGTTGAACGACACAGAGAACACCTCATTAACTACATAATATTTTTGAGAATAACACCATTTCTTCCAAATTGGTTCATCAATATAACATCTCCTGTAATAAATGTGCCATTAAAAGTATTTTTCATTGGCACCTTTCTAGGTAAGAATTCTGAATAGTGAACTGCAGTTTGAGGTAGCCAGAAGTGGCATTATTTGCTTTTGTTCAGTGGTGATCACCACCTACTGGGCAGCTGAAAGATTACACAAGAGTATTTTTTATGATATGTCCAGCTTTTAGCATTAAAAGACTTAAGTCTTCAGGACTATTCTGATGCACTGGATGAGGGGTAGCAGGCTATAAGGAAACATACCTTGTATGGACACTTGACAAGTAAGGTCTGTTGCTCCACTCCATGGTTATACTTCTGTGAACTAATGTAGACTTCTATTTTGAGTTCAGCGTAGTCATGCTAGAACAAGTGACTTTAATCTGAAGGATTGTTCTTCCCCTTCCCATCCATTTTATTATAATATACCTTCCTAGGAGTGCGTTCATAACTACTGTAGTGCTAAACGTCTTAACCTTGTGTTTTGCTTATTTTTGCAAATATTTTTAATTGGTTTAGGAGATAATTTATAAGCTTCCATTACGAACCTAAAAAAAAATCAGTTTGCAGAGACAACTTGCTATCTGTACAATCTGGATCACAGAGTTTGTTTCCTGTATTTGTATTAGCATCCAGCAGCGTTAAAGGTAGCATAAACAGTTCTGATAATGGGATTTTGTCTTTGAATTTTGTGTCTGTACCTGTACTTTAAAAAGAAAAGAGAGGCAACAGATTCTGAGGCTTTGGTGTTAAAACCTAGACAACTGAGTTAGGAATTTTCTTGGTTTTGTTTACCCAAAGAAATTAATCTTTCTTAAATGTATTGTTCTACCCTTATACTTCCCCCCTCCAGGTGTGGCACCGCCATCTTTTGTAGCCATTAAGGCAGGAACAACACTATACCAACTTACAACAGCAGGGGAAGCTGTTTCCTGGAACTCTGTTTTTGTTCTCATGATTCTAGCCATCCTTTCCATCCTACCAGCTCTCTTCCAGAAGAAACTGAAACAGAAGTTTGAATAAGGATCAAACTGGACCCGGACTTCCCATGTTTCATCTCAGGATTGGCACTTGTGATATTTGTATATTTGCTTTTCTATTGGATCTTAAGCAATTAAAGGGGGGGAGGCTTGTAATGGGTAAGAATGTCTTTAAATGAACACGTGACCTGCAACTGAAGGAACTGTGTTCAGAAAATGTACTGCGTAGTTTTATAACCAAATCATCAGTGTTTTGCTTTGGGGTGTATGTGCGGCCCTTGGAATGAGGGAAGTGAAAACACAGATGTCATGTTTTGCTTTGATTATATGCAGAGCAAAAAATGTAACAGACATAAACTACAGATAATGCTTTCTAATACTTGCAAAAAAAAAAAAACCAACACCAAACCCAACCCTTATTTTTTCAATCTGATTTCTGTAACGTACTGTATGTCTCTGTAGACTTGCATGGGATCTAGTCTGAGCACAATTCTCATCTACAGTCTTTCTTGTTTTTTGGGGTTCCGAAATTATAGCATAATATGGTAACGGTGCTCATTCAGAAGCATTTTTTTTCTGAATAGTACTTTAACTACAAAGATACACTCACCTTGATTGTTTACTTCTATTACTGTTGTGTGGATTTAAATACTTGAACCTACATCTGCTTTACTAACTGGATTAACAAAGGCAAAGCGTCAGATCATTCTAACTTCCTCTGTAAAAGTTTGCTCTGGTAGAGCAGGCTAGACTTTTTACTGTGGCTAGCTGATTTTGAAATTCTATTTTTATGTTAATTATTTTGCCAATATTTTACTTGCATACATTTATCCTGTGACTTCAAGAAAGTGATCATATATAGAACTTTAACTTCCTGAGTGATTTAAAAATGTACTTCAATGTTCAGAGTACTATAAACATTTCTAAAGCAATATGCAAAGAGTATACAATTTTTCATTGCAGCTCGATTGGCTAGAAGAAGTGTCAGGTACATTAATTGGTGCACTTCTTGCAAAAGAGCTGAATCCAAATACTGTTCTAAGCATCATGCAACAGAAGTTCATGTGAATGTATCTAAAATTAAAGGGATGATTCAATTTTCTGCTAAGTCAGTAACTGGCAATGGACAACCAGCTATGATTCACCTTTTAAGTAAAAGTCTGCTTATATATAGCCAATAAATGAGGTACGTGGTACCTGCCCTTGTACAGTTAAAACTGTTGTAGTCGGTATGATTGTCAGTGGAGTCCCATAAAATGAGGTCCTGATCAGCAAGGAATTCGGGTGCATGTTTAAGTTTATCCTACTGAAACTAGTGCTGCTTATAGGCTTTAATTTGATGCTCCTGAAGCACCTTGCTGAAAAGGGAACTGACATGTTAGTATATGCTCCAGTTCA
Organism: Anas platyrhynchos; assembly: GCF_047663525.1. Taxonomy (NCBI): domain Eukaryota; kingdom Metazoa; phylum Chordata; class Aves; order Anseriformes; family Anatidae; genus Anas; species Anas platyrhynchos. The sequence continues at coordinate 63,049,772 of NC_092591.1, read as the reverse complement.
AGGGTTTACTTGTCTATATCCCCATGTTAACTCATCATGGTAGATCATTTGAGATGTAAGAGAACAGTTCCATGAATGTAATAATGTGAAAGGTATTGGTACCTTCTAAAACGTTTTGTTCTTTTTTTTGTAACATAATGTTAATTGAGTCCAGTTTATTGCAGTATTACATGTAAATATATAGTAAATATTATTGATGAACTATTTTGGTCTTTTATTTAAATCTGGGTTGCACAGTAAATGGTATTTTTATGTAGGTAAAGGAACTAATTTCACTTCTGTTTACAAATTTATTGTAAGCATTTAGCTTTAGGGAATGTTTTCTATTTATAATTGAGTCTAAAAGTGTACTTTATTGGCATTTAAACCTGAATTGTTACTTTTAATTGCTGCAATTCTAATCTCAGTGCTCATCTACCTAGAGGATTTGCTCCATAGTAAGTGATAGCTATTGTGAGCTGAGTGCCCACTGGAATATTGGGTGTGAAATAGCTGTAGATTTACAGCCTACTCTTCTGCATAGTTAATTTTCCATGCAGATTAACTCAGAATAAATTATATACTTGCTATTACCCAGTGGCTTGTCTCAGAAATGGTCTCAATCTTTGGTCAATAACATGCTGTTGTAAAATTCCTTCTACATTGTACAAAACCAGTGTTTTGGTGGAACCTTGACACTAAAGAAGGAATGAACTCCATTTCAATTTCATATGAAACATGCTGTTACTTGGCACTTTCATTGAGTTACGTTTCACTATGTAGATGGGATCAGGGTATGATACTGAAAAACCCATTTCAGCTGTAGACTAAGTTGCCATCACAGTGCCTAAAGGCCCTAAAAACCTTAAAAGGGTTGAAAATAAGTTACTTCCTTTCGCAACAAGTTAGCATTTTTTAACTTATCCCTTCCATGTTTATCTTCAGCTGCCAATGGCCTCAGGCAATTCCCTATCCCATGAGGACTGATTCTGAGGGTTTTTAAATATAATGAGTCTTGTGGAAAAGTGTGGAAAAGCAAAAAAGTGCTGTGGAATAAGGCGGTAACTTGCTTTCTGTGGGAATCCAGCCAGTGCTCCAAGAGAATAGCCATACATTTCTGCCAGAAAAGCAGTGTCTACTGTGAAGCAAACATGAAAATCAGGAAGGTATAGTTTAACTACAAAAAAAAAAAAAAAACAACAAAAAAAGAGCTGTTATCTTCTAGAACTTTTTGTAAACTATCTGCATGACACCATTAATAACTGCCTCTTGCCGTTTCATAATAAAGCTATTGTATAATATGTGAAACATCGTATTTTGAGTACAATGAAGTATGCTGAACTTCCTGCTAAGCCTAATTTTTGATTCACTTATGATGAGTTCTTCTGAAGTGGTATTTTTTTAATGACTATAAAAATTAAACTGAACTGATGATCATGTGGGTGAGATTTGTTCTGTTTGTACTTTTATTTCAGAACACCTAGTTAGACTTCCTGCTGTCTGGAAGTTATTTCTTTATCATGTACAACAGTAATCTTTTTTTTTATACTTTTATAAAGTGTATATATATAAAATTAGTTTTCATACTTCGGACTGGAAAGAATTGATATAGCTCATTTCATCTTCTTAGATGGGAACTCTTACATATTTTGCTTTTTCTGACGTGAATTCCTTATGGAAGACTCACAAGGTAAAGTTGCTACAGCTTCATTCATCTGCTTCTGTTGTCTGCTTTATGGATTTCTTCTTTGCACTATACATGATGTTGAAAGCATGCCAAAAGGTTGAGACAAAAAAAGTAAAAGAAGTAAAAGTTAAATAAAAAGCAAGTGTGTCTTTAAAAGCTTTGTGAACTATTCTATGATGCAAAGCCAATGTGTTTTTTTTTTTTTGTTGTTGGTAGCTATTTCACAAATCTTTGTGTTATTCTAAAAAATACTTGTGTAGCATGATAGTTACTCAGTATAAAACCAGGTTATCTACTAAAATGCAATGTGGATTGCTGTGTTCAGCTTTGTGTTAGAACTGGAACTATGCTGCATGTATTGTACCATCCAGTTACTTAAGCTGAATTATTCAGCTGAAAAACCAGCAGAACCAACTCAACCAGGTAGCTAGCTGGTCAAGGACTGAAACACCCATGAGCTACTGCAGGTACTTTTATTTATTTATTTATAACAAAAAGCAGCCACTTCATTCTTCACCTTATAAAAACTGTTGTAAACAGTCTGTGATAAAGGATGGATTAAAGGATGGATCCAGAAAAACTAGGGAGAGAGCTACCTGTCTTTTGTGACGTGGTAGTCTTTCTATTGTTTTGCTAGCCTTGCCACATTCAGCATTGCTATCCATTGCTCTTTTTCTTTTTTTCCTTTTTCTGACACAAATATTCCTTCAGTTACCTACTTAATTGATACATAAATTGATAAATTGAGTTGCGTGTAGCTGTGATAACTAGTACTGTATTTCAGGCTTAAAGAATAACTGGTATTCCTAAGATATTGCTATCTTTTTTTCCCTAGAAGTATTTTATTTCCTAAATATGCTACAGGAGATGAAACGTATACCCACAAACCTTACCGTGGCTATAACATGCTAGAGTGTATTTAGGTGTTTTTGGAGCCTGTGGATCAGATTGCTTAGATTCCCTCCCTAACAGTTTTCAATCTACTGTTAGAAGACACTATGTTAAGTTCAAGTTAACTAGTAGGAGTCATCTAGATATGTGCGTGTTAAATTCTGCCTTTTATAAGTATTTATTGTCCTTATGATTTAAGGCTTGAGCTTAAAAATTCTATCCTTTGCCATTGAAAAGAGCAGCTGAAGCAACAACAAAAGACTTGCTGAGGACAATGAATCTTTTAATTCATTTTGTAGTTGCTAGCATGTCTTTGTTGTTCTTTGTCTAAACATAGTTTCCACAGATTTAAGACTTGCCTTACATTTTATGAACATCATTCAGAATACTTTCAAGAATTCAGTGTCATTGAGAGTGTTATTGCCTCACTTGAGGACATATAGTTGATTTGCAAAGTTCAGTGACAAAATAGCTGTGTTTTAGGTGCTTCTGGTGATGGGATCAGTGCTCAAGAAGTCTGACAAATTCAAGCTGCTAGATGCTGAATCAGATATTACAGATGCAAATAAAAATAGTCCTCACAATATCTGTACTACATTCCCAGTTTCCTCAGTCTTTCTTGTAAGTTCTTCTGTGCCTGTCCAGCTATGACTTCTGTTTATTAGGGTTAGACTACAGTTTGGACTGACTGAAATTAAGCTTACCACATGCTGAATACTGTGTCTTTTGCCAGATCAAAAGCAGACTAAGAAGCAAAATGGCAGAGAACGCTTAATGAATATAGAATAGGAGCAACCAGAGTTAACGAGTTTTATTCTCTGTTAGTCTTCCTTGAATCACCAGGTAGGCTCAACATATTCTAAATGGCTGACTCTGAGTCTCATAAACTTGAGACTAATATTGCATCTCATTATCCTCCTATTGTTGTTGAAATCTCTCCCTCGTGTTCACCAGTGGTTTAAAATTGATCTGTCAGAATTATCAGTCAAACCTAGGCAATGCTTCTGTTCATTGATGACCCATTGTCTGGTCTGTACCGTCATCACCCTGTGAATTCTTGGCTTTTCCTGGTTCCCAGAAGCACGGAAAAGCTCTCCACCATTTCAGTGGGAAGAAATGGTTTAAGAGCTGAGTTACTGCGCTGCAATGGGCTGTGGGGTTATTGACAGAAGTCTTACACAAGCTGCTGTCTCTCAGCTGCTGGGGAAGAAGCAGTAAGTCTCGTGTCTTTGCAATGTGAGTTCAAATATGCAAAGTTTCATGTGCTTGACAGCACGTCATGTTAGGTTGGTACCTGATTAATTCTGCACTACAGAGGGGATATAATCGCAAGCTACTTGAGCAACCTTAGATAATAATGCGGAAAGACTAGGAAAGTAATTTTTATTCACAGAAACCCTGTAGGATAGAGAAGGCTTCTGATGTCAGAGACACAGCTGGGGCGAGGAGAGGAGGGGGAAGGCTGCGTGTGCAGACCCAATTTCAGTCCTGTGAGGCTGTCCCGGCTCTCTGTCGGGCCAGGGGAAAGCCGTGCTTAACGAAGGGCTCCCTGGGGGCTGTGTGTGTGTGCTGGGGTCGGGGCGTTAACGGCAGCAGGGCGGGCTCTGAGGCGCGAGGCCGTGACGCGGGGCCGAGCCGCCCCTCACGGAGCTCCGCCCCCCCCCCCCCCGCCCTTCAGCGCCCCCTGCGGGCGCGGCCCCTCCCGCGGCGGCCCGGCAGCATGACGTCACCCCCCGAGCGCAGCGCGCAGGCGCAGCACTGCGGCTCCCGGCCCGGGCCGCCCCCCGGCCCCCCCGGGAGCAGCCGGGGGCCGCCCCCACAATGCCGTGCGGCGCTGCCCGCTGCGCTCCGCCATGGAGGCGGCCGCCGCCGCTGGCGCAGCCCCGCCGCCCGCCGCCGCCGCCGCCCCCGCCCGGCCCCGCAGCCCCTGAGCCCCGCGCCCCTCTCGCGCTCCAGCATGAGCGGCGGCGGCGGCGGCGGCTCCTCGGCACCCGGCCGCTTCGCCGACTACTTCGTCATCTGCGGGCTGGACACCGAGACCGGGCTGGAGCCGGACGAGCTCTCCGGTGAGCGGCCGCGGGGCGGGGGGCAGCCGGTAACGGTTAACGGCTGGCAGTTAACGGCTAACGGCCGGCAGTAACGGCTAACGGCCGGCCTGGGCTGCTGCCCGGCACCTCCGTCTGCCCCCAAGGGGGGGACTCGGCCTGGCGCTGCTGCCTGGCCCCGGGCTGAGCCCAGCGCCAGGCAGGCGGCACGCCTGGTTACTCAGCCCGCTCGCCTTTATAAATGCTTTACGAACGGTTTTAGTTGTTCTTCTTATTCCTTTACATCTGTCTTAAAAGCTGCGTGAATAAACGCTCCTCTCTTGTAGACCAGAGTCTGCGTTGCTTGAGTCATCGCCTACATTGAACTCCTAAATTTTGGCTGTGATTGAAACTTTTTCTTTCAAGTCATTAAAAGAAAAACTTCTCGTCTGCTCCTCATGCTGAGGAGGACTTTACCTTGGTGCCTGTGTGGTGTTACAGTGATTGCAAACTGCAACTTGCTGCTTGAGGAGCGAATGCAGTGTGATGGGCTGTCCTCTAATGGTACTTTAAATTACAGCATCGATTTCATTTAAGAAGTGCAAGAGAACAGAATGCGATGTGGCCCCACAGATTTTTATTAATTAAATCGTAATTGAACAAAGGTTTTGGATTGAAGGCAATTTCTGGCGTTAATTTTGTAATTCATTCACTGTGTATGTGCTTGTGTACTACTTCGTAACGGTCTTGATCTCAGTAGGAGCATGGATAGCTCTACTTGTATAACTACATTAAAAACAGTGTCTTACTGTATTGAGCAGGCTTTCTAACAATAATCTGGAAGAGAGGCCAGTGCCTTTTTTAATGTTCCATTTGAACTTGCAGGTCTGAAGGCTGGAGCATGATGTTGTGTTTTGGTTTTCCCTGTTAAGCTCTGTGCCTGTAGTAGGTAAAACAGCGGTGTGCAAGGTGCCTGGCACTCTGCTTTTCCCCTCTCTCACGGTGTTTGTTGCCTGTGACGAGGTGTGGGACAAGGGGGAGGAACGGGTTTTTGTGTTTATTGGGGAGCCTGATCTTTGTGTGTGATTTGAGGAACAGGTTAAAAAAGGGTCGTTCCCGCCCCCCCCCCTCCAAGGGGGAGGAGAATGAATGCATGGTAACGTCACAGCAGATGAGCTGGGTGGAATTCCAGTGCATTTTGTTGATTTTGTTGTGTTATTAATAATTCATGGTAGTAGGACTGGTAACACTTTCCTTTTTAAACAGCATTTCAGGTTATAGCCTCCTCCAGCACCCTCTGCTATAAATGGAAAGAGCCTCTGTTGATTTCAGTGGGTTTCGGCTCAAGCTTTGAAACACTTTGTGCTTCCTGGAAGGCTTTCTCCTTTCAATGAAAGGGTTATTGTGCAGTGTTCCCCTCCGTCCCCCCCTTCTTGTTTCTGTGCTGGAAACCAGGTTCCGACCCCGTGCCCTGTTGGAACAATTCTCTTCATGGGCGCCCGGTGTTGGGGGGTGGCTGGGTGCAGCGGGGGCCTGCCACGATGCCACCGCCGCTGCCAGGCCCCGGGGATGCTGCCGGCAGACTTTGTTCTCGCCGCCGAACCGAGGTGGGTGTTAAAGATGCTCCCTATTGCTAGGGCTTTTTTTCATCCCCAAATTTGTGTGATCTGGCTATCTAGGTGCCCTTTCTTCTTACGATGATTGTGTTCGTGATGGGTGACCTGCTAAAAGAGATTTACTACCATCTAGTAAAATTTTTCAGGCAAACAACTGCTGATGTGTTGCTCTTCCTGAAGCTTCACCCAGGGGCAGTTTCTGTGCTGGACGAGAGGTGCCGAGGCTCGTCTCCAGGTGCTGACGATGTGCCGGAAGCGATGACAGATCTCTTAGGTTCTGTGCAACGCTCTGTTGCAGAAATTTTGCCTTCAGAGGGGAAATGACGAAATACATCAGCTCCCAAAATCTTTGGTGTGCTGTATAACTAATAAAGCTGTAATGTTACGATAAGATTTCTTAATTTAAGCTGAAGACTGTATCCTGGAGCAGTCATGCCAACAAAGGGGTGCCTTACCTTTCTGCTGGAATCCCGGACGTGTTGACTTGCCTAGATGTGATCCGCATGGTGCTGAAAGTAATTCCTGCACTGTACGGAGCTGTTGGAATTGTTATTCTGCATTCTTTTTCACCAAAGATATTTTTTTTATTCTTCTCTGTGGTGTGTTAATTTTTAATAATCACTTTTCAGTAGAGTTTGTTTATTATGTAGTGTTAAAGCTACATAATAAAAAAGGATGAGCTTCCTGTTGCATTATATTGACATGTAAGTGTCGTCTGGGAGTTGCCAGTAGGTAGTGTAAAACTCAAACCCAAGGACCTGGACGCTGTGTTCTGATCCATGGGTTTCTGTGCTGCACGTGCTTCCATATGAATGCCATATCGTGAAGATGGTCCTAGTGAACTCGGAAGTAACAGTATTACAAAGGAGAAATAGCAGGTAGATGAAAATGCTTATAATCTTTAAAGGAAAGATTGATGTAATAATAGGATTGTTTAAAAAAGCAACCAACTAACCAACAAACACACACAAAACCAACCAGAAAACCCCCACCAACCTTATGGTGGAGGACCAAGGCCAGTCATTAGACTGTCACTGGCATTTCTTTCTTCCCTTCTTGTCAGTCCGAACAGGTCACTTAAGGTGTGGTCCCAAAAATATTTTATTCAATATATAAACTCCTGTTTAATTTGCAAAGATCTGTCTCATGGTGCTTCCAAGCTGATCATGAGCTTCGTTCTTGAGGGAAGATGAAAATATGTGTTAAGTGAAGCCCTGTGCCCAGGCTGTATCCTTCCTGTAGGTACCTTTCACGTGCCCTTTCAGAATCTGTAACAGAATTCTATTCATTAATATGAAGCTGTGATACTATTTGAATTATTCTTAGTCTCCCATACCTTGGTTTGCATTTTGTTTTCAATGTTTTTGAGGTTAGGTCTGTGGTTCTGGACCACGTAGCATAACGGGACCGATCATTAGTAATGCCATCCATGTGCTGGCACACCGGCCCCTTCCTGAGTGCTGCTTTGTGCAATTGTGAGCGAAGGTGAAGCATGGTGTGCGGTATTCACATAGCTCCACTCAAAATTAACCCGACAACCTGACACTAGAGCAAACGTTTCTCCTCACCAGTAAAACAGAACCATCTCACCTCATGGCTCAGTCAGGAACTGAAGGGTCACTGTTTTTCTATTTTGCTGCCTTGAGATTTGACATGGCAACTGATCCTCAGATATTGCCTATTGGGAGGGTTTATTTTAGCAGTACTCTGTACTAATATAAACTTAAAAATATGGCTATGATGAAATAATTGAGGGCATTTGTCACAAATATAAACCAGTACACATTGCTTACCGTGTCGGAATTGCTACAGCAGCTTCCTTTGGGGCAGTCTGTGCAGTATTGCTGCTGTCAGCACCTGTGTTACTCTGCAAGATCAACGTGCTTAAATAGTTACAGACTTTTATTTTGTCTGAAAGGGGTTTGTAAGGGGTTGCTAAAGGGAACAAGGAGGAAGAAGAGCAAGCTGAAAGCATCAGATATCTTCTTCTGACTGACAGTTGACCTTTTTTGTATTTCCTCTTTTGGGTGTTTTTCTCTGGGAATTAAGACATGACATTTGGGGTTGGAGCCAGCTGTGGTTCTTGCAGTGAAACTCTTCTGCAATACTGCTTGTTCCTTGGGAAAACGTCATGTGAGGAGGTTTTGCTGTCGTAGTAAGAACCAACGCTCAGCTCACTGCAGAAGTAAACTGCGTTGGTAGGAGCCACTGCTTGATTTCTTCTGAAGCTGATTTTGTTTGGTTGGTTTGGGTTTGTTTTTCTGTCTTTGTCCTTAATATGGATGGTGTCAGTGCAGGCCTCCCACAGCTCCCTAACAGCGTGCCTCCTTCCTTGTGGATTCCTGGAGGCTGAGAGGAAGGGTTTTCAGCTTTTTTGCTCCTCTGAGACTGCTTGCCCAAGGTGGTGGTGCTGGGGGGGCTCCCCGGCAGCAGCAAGGCTGAGACCACGCGCTGTGTTCACACCGGTCACCGGGGATGGGCAGGGGATGGCAACAACTTCTGGCTGGACTTACACTGGCACATGTATAATGCTTTAATCCAGATAATAGTTTATTCTACTGCCCCTGCCCCCTCTATCTTTTCCCAAGAAGCCTGAGTTGTTTGCCGTGTTGGAGTGCCAAAAAGATCTTTTGTCTCTTTGGGAACTGAGGCAGACGTGCTAGGGTAGCTGATATGGAGCATAAAGAATGAGAGAGCTGATGTAAGGGAGAAGCAGCTGTGCTTTGCTGCACTACAATTGAAGCCACGGTTTATTAGGTGGTGTTTCTGTAATACCAATCTTGTGATTATCACATCTGTGTTTTAGGTGAAACTGGGCTGTGTGCTGTATAAAATCATCTCCCCCCAAACCCTGGAACCCTTTGTTCTCCCACCCTCCAGTTACAGATGCAGCTGATTTGTAAGGGTCTTGGTTATGGTGGGGAGGAGTGGAAAAGTTACCGGGTTTGTTCCTAATTTGCGAATAGACTAATGATGCTAAAAGTGCATCTAAATAGCTTAGTTTACAAGTCAGATTTTGAAGCCTTTTTTAAAAAGACAAATGAGATTCACATCCTTAAAGCTAGGCACCAAAGATGGTTGTTTTTTTTCAGTCCTTTCCCCTATCCCCTCTCCCCTTCCACCCTCCCCAGTTTATTCTGCAAGAGAGATACGATACAAAAAAGCCGCTTAAATGGATTATTTGGGAAATACTGCCACTTGCAAGTAATAAAGCACTTTTTTTCCCTAAATCTTCAAATTACTGATCTCGTAGTTACAAAATCCTACAACAGTTTTTTTTTTTTTTTTCCTGCCGTTTCAGTTAGTGATGTCCTATTTGAGTGTTCTTGGTAATGACTTCTCGTACTTGTCTTCTGAATTCCTTCTGATCTGCAGGGCTCGTGTAGCAGAAATAATGCATGTGAAGTGACGATGTCGGAAGCAGTTACTTAGTGATGTATGTTGCGCAGTAATTCTTCTCGCCGAATTTCTTGACAAGCCTTTTTGGATTTGTGGTTTGTAGTCAAGGTTGCAGTGAACTAGAACATTAATCCTGAGAGGCTTAAAATATCAGTGCACAGAAATGATGAAGCATTCCAACGCAAACTGCTAAATGATGAAGGATTTACTTGGGGTACTTCTGCTAAAGGCTAATTTCTCGGTATTTCCAGGAAAATGCTGCCTTGCCTTGATTGGCAAGAGACCTTTAGTTTCAAACTTCACTGTAAAAGTGTGTAATATGGCTTTATTTACATATTTTTACTGATCATATGATCTGCCACAGTCAGGTAGGATACGTACGTTTGTATGGAGTCGTTTACATATTAGTACTGAAGCATCTTAGAAAGAAACTGTGTTGCTTTTCATGAATAAGTGACCTGCAGTCAGATAACAGGATGGTCCGAAGTGACCTTTTCATTTTCAGATGGAGCAATGTTTTAATGTTAGTTTAACTGAGTGAGGAAACAGGGTTGGTTTCACAGAGACAAATTTTCTTTCAGCATGACTTCAAGTGACTTTAGAAAAGTCTTGTTGAAGCTGTAGTTGCTGCTCTTTGTATTTACAATTGCACTCTGTGTTGCAGAAAGATGTGGGCAGGGATCCTGAGGTTTCTTCAGTGTACTTGTCTGTGTATTGCTTCTGTCCTCTACAAGCAGATTTTTTGTGAACTATTCTACTATTTGCATGTATTACTTAATTCCTCCTTAACTTGCTGCTTTCAGCAGACTCCCTTACCACTGTTACCTCCCAGATTTGCTTCCCAAGCCCAGCACTACCTTACAGAGCTGTCAGAAGTACCTTGGGGAAAAGTCCCTTGATTTAACAAGGTCAGTGCCAGCTCTAACCAGCATAAGAATGGCATGGTCCTTTCTGACTCCTCTATGTGTGTGGTCCAAGACTGAAATCTGAGAGACCTCGTTCTGCGCTTTCACTGAGGGCTGGTAACATTTCTGTTTAGGCGCATCTCAGTCCTTCTGAGGATAAGGTGAAAAACACCATGTTTTTCTTTCTTGAAGCTCAACCACAGAAGGCATTTAACTCAAGCTCTTGCTTCTGTGGAACCACAGTCTTTGCTCCTGACTCTGAACAAGTCTGTGACTTGTGTTTTTAGGACTGAATAAAAGCACTGGACTTTGTTTTTCCTCTTACTTCTAGTCAGATTTTCATATTGAAAACTTTTTTTTTTTTCCCCAGACATGAATCTTTCTTCTTGTGAAGAAGAAAGGTGAGCTTGATGTGGTACATATGAAAGAAAAGAAAACTTGAGAGAAATGATTGATGAGATGATAAGGAAAGATATAGCTAGAGCTAGGGTGAGCTTCTGAGTTTGTCATATACATAGACCAAAGTGTTAGCACCTCTGATTAAATTTGTGCTTTTTTTTAAAAAAAATAAACTCTTTAAAAAAAATGTAAAGGCCTCAATATCAAGTAAGTAGATGACTTTCTAACAGTTTTGGGTCCTTAAGGCAGGTTACTGCAAAACAGTTTTCCAAGGCTTGATAAGAAAGTGAGGCTGGACTTCCTGTGCTTGCTGTTCAGTGTCCATCATTGGAACAGCTTTTAAAATCTGCAGGAAAGGCTTAGTTTGTATTTTTGAAATGTCTATGTATTTTTCTCTTCGGTGCAAAATCTCAGTGGTACTCTGGAAGAAAATAAGTGTTGGTGAAAGGAACGGAAAGTTGCTTTGGTAATAACATTCAGTCCTTGTGCTGTTACACTGGCATCCTCCTATCAGTCCTCTGCTCTGGAGGGCAGTGAGCGTGTAACAAGTGCAGACATCAACTCCCTGGGACGCTGCAGTGTAGAAGGAGATGCACGGTGTTTCGTGACGGTTGGCTGAGAGGGTCTGTGCTGCTGTTTGCTCAGGGTTTTCTGAAGTAGGTCCACTGGGTCTGCCAGTCTGGGCAGGGCACAAGGGGAACAGCTGATTTCTATATTCAATATACTTAAAATACGCTCATCTCCACTTCTGTTTTATATTTCTAGTGCATGTAAAAGGATTGTGTTCTGTTCTGAGGATAGGCCACTCGTTTTGTTTCTTAGTGTCTTCTTTTGCAAGTATTTCAGATTTGTTCTGTCAAAGACATGTGCCTGCCCTGCTGTGGCTGACAACATGCCTGTCATTGTCATTTTGAATGCTGCTTCTGTTTAGTTGAAAACAGAGCTAAATATCTTCTTGTTATATTTGCTGTGACTAAAGCAGAAAAGAAAAAAGCCTTGTAAAAAACAATTCTGTTTTTAAGAGTACTTTTTTGAAAAATTGTATCAGGCAGTCTTGGTTTAAATACATCGCGTCCATCTGCTATTCTGCATGCAGAGTAGTGAAAGAAAATAAATGGGCTTGGGATGTTTTTAAACATTTAAACCGGGGAGGGGGGATGTGTGTGTTCTTGTTGCTTTTCTAAAAAGCTGCGTTAGATTCTTGATGTCTTCCTTTGCCCCTTCCCTGCCCCCCCTCTTCCCACCTTCCTTAGAACTGTACCAGAAAAGTAAAACCAAAAGCTTTTGGTGTTCTGGCCTTGCAGTCCCAGCATGCAGATGTTGTCAGCTTTTTTTTCTGTGGTACGTTCAAAATGCTGTGGCAATTTTGAAACTATTCCAGTTGTGTGGCAATGTGTTTTGTTATCAACTAGATGAATACAGAGTTAAACGATAGATCTCTGTTCATCTCTTTATTCTCATTTGTCATAGAAGGCTTACAAGAATTCATACCATCGAAGCAATGGATGGTCAAGATATCATTGGTATCCAGTGGAATTTACACCAAGTATCCAGTTACACTGTGAAATTAACTCCTATTTGTTATTTCAGTTCGCAGTGAGGTTCTTGATATCACAGTTGTTAAAAATAGGAAAAGCAAAAGAAAAAAAAGAAAACATCAGGGTCTTTTACAGTCAGCAGATTAGAGTTAACCTGTCTTTTTGTCCTTCTCATATTTTTAGTGACTGCAGGAGGAATAATTGTATTCTCCACTGGATGTTAAAATGTATGTTGCGTACTGAAAGGAACGTGTTCTCATGGGATTGGAATAAGGGATTGTTAGAAGCAAGCTTGCATTCCTTAGTTGACAAACAGGCCAAAAATAAATTGGGGCCTTTCATCACACTGGTTATTTTCTTCCTCTTCTCTCTGCTTCCTCTAAAGAAAATCTTTTGACTCTTACAGATGAAGGATGGCACTCCACCCAACACACAATTCAGTTATTCTGAAGTATAGGGTGGTGTGTCCCTAACACATTTTCCTACCTTTGTTTTAGAAAGGTAGGCAATGGACTTACTTTGTCTTTGAGTTCTTTTGTCAGCGAAAGTAGAACAGTAACTTGCTTAACGAAGTCTTTAGAGAAAGACACAGATGTGAGAGTCATAGGTTGTGGATTTGTTACAAATGCCATGGAATGACAGCTATTGGAGACAGTTGACAAAAGTCCTGATTCACTACATGCAGTGGATGAAACCCCTGATTTCAGCTGCTAAGACAGCACCTCTGCAAGAAAACAAAAGCGATACTCAAGAATATGAATCTTCTGATCTGAATAACCTGACCCACTTTCAAGACTGCTGAAGTTCCGATTCCAGCAGCAAATGAGCTGGTGGAGCCACCACTTCGGCTGGCACTGTGCCTGCTGGGCTTGCTGGCAGTGGGGAGAGGAGAGGACACAACTGCAGGACGGTGGGCTAATGAGTTTCAGCATAAAAGTGAAGAATTCATGTTGGTGTATATGCAAGGAGGAGGTTGTCTCAGAAAGGGAATCCTCTCTGACGAGAAATATGTGCAGTTCTGCCTGAGGAGGAGCTGGGAGGAAGGAAGCAAGTCATGGTCTGAAGGCATTTCTCTGTTGATGGAGTGACTGCTTTACAGCCCTGGCAGCTGTAGCTTTCCTTGAATGGTAGTTTTTACTCCAAGAATTCTTGTTTAATGAATTTATTACCTTAATCTGTCAAACTGAGTGTTTTATAGGTTGTAGTTTATTTGCAGTTATATATGGCTTAATGATCCTTAAAAAAGGGATCAGATAAATGTACTGCTTATTTTCATTTTTTGAAGTGAACCTTGCCTAATTATTGGAATGTTAATAGTTCTCTAGCTATGCATTTAAATGACTTTTCTTTAATAGTAGAATATGGGACTTGAAAAATCTTTTCTGTGATAGAAAGCATCCCTGTCTGTCTTTCTGACTAGAATGGTTCAATGGGATTACTATCCCATTTCACATCTCTTATGATGAAGGCCATCAAGTTTAATCTTTTGTTTGGTTATCCCATTTTTTCTCTTAAGACTTGAAAATAGAATATTTGACTGTTTTTATTGGCAATTAGAAATGTGGTGAGTGTTATTTTTAACACATCTGCTTTGGCTTTAGCTTTAAGACATTGGTTCTTGGCGCGACTGATTATCCATGTCTAGAGACATCTTTATCACCTGTATTTTACGGCGTGAGCAGGTCAACTGTTGGTCATCAGACAGTTTGGCTAATAAAGAAGTCATTAGATCTCCCAAGGTACATGCGACCTCTTCTCTGCAGTGTTGTCATCCTCCGCTCCCTCCAACCTTGTCCTAATTTTTCTCATTTGCTCCATTCTTTTGTAATTTCTACAGTGTGGATTCCAGAAATAAGCACACTACCTGTTTGGCTAGCCAACTATTTTTGTTTAGACTTGGACCATGGATTTTAGAGCTGGAGTTGTTTTATGTTCCGTAAACTTAATTTTTAAGGATCACATTCTTTCCAGAAAACTATTTATCTTTATATCTAGACATATAAACAAGACACTCATTTTAGTGGCATCAGGAATTATATGTACAACTTCTGTATGCTGAAAAAATTTTCATGCGAATGTGTTCTTATGTGCAAAATAAAACCATATTGTTTTGATTACATACTCTCTCTAATATCATTTTCCATTCAAAGATATAAGGTATGCAATAAAAATACACCAAAACTGAATGAAGGGAATGACTAGCAGGCTATGTCACGGGAGTTTAGAGAAATAAGCTGCTTGACAGGGTGAAAGCAACAAACTACTTAATCAGGATTGGTAGGGCTTTCTGGATTTCTTTGTTTTATAATTATCTTGAGCAGATCGGCGTGCTCAGTGAACAAATGAAGGTGGCAGTATTAATGATTCTTTAAAATCAGTGTTGCGTGACCGTTCAGATCTTTTGTCAGGCACTTCTGGTAATGAGGATAGCTGCTTCTGACTTATTGGCAGAGCAGGAAAACTGAGCCAGATCCCACCCTGCAGATTGCTGGTCAGAGGCTTTTCCAGCCAAGCTGCAGGGAGAGATTCCTGTGCAGTTCTTAGTCACATGGAAATCATGTAAAGGTTTCCTTGGGAACTTGCGTTAGGAATTTAGAAGTTGCATTAGCAATCCATCTGAACATATGTGGCTTCTCTTCCATAAGCTACCTGGAAAGATGTGTGTGATTGGATTTATGGTGGATGTGGTAGGAGTTTCAGTACAACTGTAGCTTATTTTGTGACCACACGTGAAGGTTTGACAGGAAATATCTTTCCACATGGTTACATGAGATTAAGAACAGTGACAGCAGCCATGAATTGTCCTCCCAGTTCTGTGGCCATAATATTGCCAATGGCAGAGTCAGAAAGGAGGAGAAAGGAGTGAGGTGTGTCAGTGGTGGCAGGATTTTCAGTCTGAATTCCCAGCCATTCAGAGGGGGCTCGTTTTCTTTCTTGTTTTTGAGAACTCAAAATTTCATCCTTTTCACTTAAAAGTTTCAACTGAAAAGTATATTTTTACAGTTTATATATTGGGAGGAAGTCATGAGTAAATGAGCCTACAAGTTGCGTAACCACTTTTCCTATTACTTTGTTGGGAGGACCTTTTTCTTTTCCTTAGGAATGTGAAGGTAACAAATCAAATTTTATTTTATTTATTTATTTTTTTTATTTTTTTTATTTTTTTTATTTTTTTCAGAGCAAGTCAGGAAAGGGTAGAAGACCTTTGGGATTCACTCCTCTTTTTACCCCACCTCAAAGCTGAGGAAAGCCTGGTAGCTAGCATCCTTCAATAACCAGCAAGATGCTATGCTTCACTCTAGTTTCTCTAAGTTTTTCCCCCCTGTGTAATCTTGTAGAAAAGTTGTTTACATCGACAGGGATAGTTGTATGCAGGTACTCCCAAAGCAATGCTGTGTCCCACGGATTAGGAACTCCATGTAGTGGGTCTGTTCTTGAGTTTGTAAGCCCAGCTTCTGATCAGCCCGAGACAGGCACTGCTGTCTTCTGCTTGCAGGTGGAGCAGCGAGAGAAGTCACAGGGTAAGAGCAAGGTGGAGCATAAAAATGAGCCAGAGGCTGCCTGCATGTGCTGCACATCTACCTGGGATATGGCTTACGTTCAGCATTGGGTGTCTGGCTAAAATACCACTCAGTAAGATGAGACGGTGCTGTTGGCTCAAATGTACAATATCCTGCGTGTGTGCATTAGCTTTTCTAATGTGCGTGCAATTAGGAAGCCCAAAGTACAGATGCATAGGCTGGAATCGTTTAAAGAGAGGAACCTTATGAAAAGCAGGATTTGAGGGTAGTAGTCCTTTAATAGAGTTCAAGTTCTCACACTTAGGACATTCTGAAAATTGTAGAACGCATCATATTTTTATCAGTTTATATTCTCTTACATCTTAATTTTCTCAGGTCTAGAATAAAACTTGTCAATTTTTGACATTTCTCCTCCTGCATTTGTTAAAACCTTTCTTCAGAGTTTTTATCAAAACCTTTCAATGAGTACTAAATTAATCGGATCTGTGATTTATGAAGAGATGGATCTTGAAGCCTGTATTTATTTTTGCCTTCTGCAGATCTGCTGCACTTGGTGTTTTGCTGGAGCGAGGATTGCGTGTGAGAAGCTTCTAAGTGCTCATAAATTTAGGAATTAAGGGTTAATTGCATTTGGACACTGGGTATAAGCAAATATTGTTTGTGGATTTTTTTTCCTGTCTTTTGATGGATGTCTAGTGATAAGCACTAGGTGGTCAGTGGAAGAAATGAAAGGGGAGGCAATGCAGGTGCTCAGGTTCTTACTGGTTGTAATGGCAAGAGAATAGTCTGGTCAGCGTCCTGGAGTTGCACAGATCCACTTTCTGTTCCCGGGTTGAACTTTGCAGGTGTCAGTGAGCTCTCACTTGAGATTCCCTGCCCCATCGGTATCTTCTGGTTGACCTGAAGGTCTGGTGGTTTGCTGTGTTACAAGCATTGAGGTTCTAACAAAGAGAGAGCTAATAAATTAAAAACTGTGCCGATGTGCTAAAGATGATGAGCATCATGCAAAAGTCAACAAGACAGATACGAAACCAGGAAAGAAGTGTAGAGGCTCTCTGACAAGAGCTGTGCAGTAGCTGATTGTTTTATCAAATACAGGAAGGCATGTACGCTTCTGTCTGGACGTTGGTGGTGTTTTTCTGTGATCAGAAAGTAAGAGCATTATCATATATTTTACACTATTGATCATCCTAATGAGAAGGTGTTCGAGTCAAATTGTTTTTTTTCTTTGGAAAATGGATGTGATCTTGCACATCGGTGAATCCAGGGGTTGTGATGTGTGCTTTCCAAGATCAGGAGAAAACTCGACATTCAGATTTGTTCCTTACCTATGGGGAGAGGGGGGACAAACCAGCTTAGTAAATGTCTGAGGTTTTTCCTCAGCTATTAAAAAAAAAAAAAAAGCTGACATGACATCATCTGCACAGATGTAAATATAGAAAACAAGTAGGTGTGTTAAACCTCCTGACTTATTTTTTAAAACCTCTTTTAGAGAGGATTCTCTTTACCAAGCGTATGCGTCAGTGAGCAGAGATGTGATCTTCTTTCTCCTTCTGGGGGATCGGAAGTTTCTTTAAAGCCTTATTTTCATCTTCTAAGGTTTTTAGCTCTTCTGTAAGTGTTGTTATTAAATGTTCTCTGTCTTTGACTCTACTCTTCCCCAATACGGCTCTCTCTTAGGGAAGTTTTTATTTTTTTTCCCCAAATCTGTCTCTCTATACATATTTCTGACTTCCCGGATATGCATTTTTTTTTCTCTGAGCAATGATATCATTGAACAAAATTATACAAATCTAGTCAGGGACACTTTTTTAATGGATAATCAGTTGAGTTCTTGCTTTTGAGACAAAAAGAAAAAAAAATCCCCACTTAAATTTCAGTGCTATAAAATGAGATCAATGAAATGGACGGGAGTATTTTAGGTACTGTGAGACCTGTCCTAGGTCCTGATTCAGGATAAGGTCCCTGAGGGAATATTTAAGATGTACTTAAGCCCAGATCCGAACTGAGGTGACGTTAACCCTCAAAGTACTTGTAAGCATTCTCTGGAAACAAAGCTTTCTGGACTGTAGGGTGATGTGTTTGTCAGGTTCTTTATTGTCTACAGGCAGTGTTATAACCACCTCTGCGTGGCTACTTTGTGGAAGTAAGGGCTCCCCAGAATAAAGATCCTCGTTGGTTTAGCAACTGAGTCTTAAATACTACTGTAAAAGTAGAGAACAAACCCAACCATTTTCAAAATCAGTTTCTATTGGCATGTAATTGCAGCGCGCAAGGAAATAAGAGAGGAGTTGAAGAGTGTTTTCTCTTTTGCAGGTGTTGCTGAAATAGTTTGATTTGTTTTAATCATATGATTTCATGTAATTCTGACTGATTGTTAGTGCAGCTGCCAACAGCTGCATGATTGCTTAGCTAATTGCATTCTGGTAAGAGAGCAAGGCTTATTTTAAGATATGCAGTTGTGCTCCCTCGTTTCCTTTTTTTTTTTTTTTTTTCTTTTTGAAGAAACTGTGTGCATTCAGAAGAGTAACTGTGTAGTTACTTCCTGGTATCACAGTGGACGTTTGTTGCTCTAGGGAACATTAGAGAGGTTATAAGCGAGGTTTTATCAGTCAGTCTAGCGTACGGACAGAATCTGTGAGAAGTTAGAACCGTGCTGCTTAAATTCATACATTTACTTCTGTAGGCCTTCAAATGCTCTTGTCCTTGGGGCTAATTGCATCAACTGCTCTTTGGGAGTATTTTACAGTTTAACATGTAACGCTTTCCTTCACTTACCAGGTAACTAATTCCTGTTGTTGCATCACTATAGTGGCTGAGAGTACAGGAACTGGGAGCTGCTGTTACGTATCAATCATCTCCTTCAAGAAATACCTGTCTGAAATGTGACATTTGTATAACGCTGTGTATGGAGAGAAACCACATTGGGAGAGTAGACTCTCTGTTGTGCATGCTAGTTCAGTATAGAATACCTACATGTTGCTTGCTGGTATGTCTTAGCTATGATAATTACAGTTGACAGTATAAAATGTATAATGCAGTGTTGTTTTTATTTGTTATATAGCTTTATGCCAGTATATACAGGCCTCTAAAACCCGAGATGGTGCCAGCCGTTTCATTTCAAGTGCAACAGAAGGTAAAGGAAAAAGTGTGGGGAAAAACAGCACAATTTTTTATTCTCCTGATACCCTATCTTCATGCCTCTTGATCTTTTAACCCTTTAGGCTCTCTCTTCACAGCCAATGTTTTGTAATAGATGGTGGATACCTTTTTTGCTAAGTCTTGAAGAAGAAACTAACTAAGTGATGCCACTTCTATGTTTATCTTAAACTTGCATCATCTTTGTCTCTTGTCTATTTGTGCTTTTCTTCAGTAACAAAATTTCACTGAACCTTAAGCTTTAATTATGCTTTAATGAGAATCTGAAATATTTGAAGAGTAATTCAGAGAATTTCTGTCACAATCATAGTCCAAAGACAGTCACACTTAAGGAAAAGCACAGATACTTAATGATATAAAAATGTTACAGTGCCAATCCTTGCTAATATCTGCAGTCTAATTATATGCTTTAACTAACTGTCTTGCATTTTCTGTTTCTCTTAAAAGGAATGTGTGTGTTTAAATCACTTAATCCTCACATCTACCTGCTGATGTCCTGCTTTTTGGCCTTGTTTGAGCTTAAAAAGAGATATTTACAAAATACTTACTTCAGTGTCTTTCTTTCACCTTCAGGGGAAAACTTTGAACAGACTCCGTTAAGACGCACATTTAAGTCCAAAGTTCTTGCTCGCTATCCTGAGAATGTTGAATGGAACCCTTTTGACCAGGATGCAGTGGGAATGGTCAGTATCGCTTAATGACTTTTGCTTTTAAGACAAATACCTACCTTAATAAGTGGAGGCATTCACTTGTGTTTTGCTTGACAAAAAAAAAATAAATCATTGTATGAAGTCTGTTATAGACTGTAAAAAAAATTGCTTTAAATTTTGCAGGCTCAAAGATTTTCTCACTTAATTGAGATATTTTTTAAAGGAACCTAGTTAAACCTAGTTAAAACTGATAAGTGATGCATACATAGGACGTTTTTTATTTTCTTTACAACTTTTTCTGTTACATTTTACAGAATAGTTTGGAGAAATAAGTTAGTGTGATTAATGAATCTTTGTGCATGAGTTTCTGTTCAGTGTAGTTTTTTCATTTAGATCAAATATAGTACTTTGTCTGGTTTCTAGCCCGAGTGAATAAAATACTTTTATGTGAGTTTGTATTTTGTTGTTTTATTATCACTGAGGTTTGTAACAAAATGGTTATTGCTCTCAATAGAAACCACATAGAGTCCTTTCAACATGTTTACTTTTTCTAATTTGAATATGTATAAATATATTGTACAGAGATGTAACACTTAAAACATTTTTAATCTGAAACGTGATAGCAATCTGTGGATTCTAAATCCTATTTTAATGAGTGCTCCATTCATTAATGAGGCAGGAGGATAGAAAAAAGTGTTAACTGATACTATTTACCTTCCCCCCCCTTTTTTTTTTTTTTATAGCTGTGTATGCCTAAAGGGCTTGCTTTCAAGACACAAGCAGATTCTAGAGAACCTCAGTTCCACTCTTTTATTATTACTCGTGAAGATGGCTCACGGACATTTGGATTTTCTCTCACATTCTTTGAGGAAGTTACTAGCAAACAGATCTGCAGCGCAATGCAGACGTTGTATCATATGCACAATGCTGAATACGACATTCTTCATACTCCACCCACAAATGACAAAGATAGCTGCAGCAGCACTGGGGACTGCAATGGCACTTCTGTTTCAAAGCTACAGCGTTTTAACTCGTATGACATTAGCAGAGACACACTCTATGTCTCAAAGTGCATTTGTCTGATTACTCCAATGTCTTTCATGAAAGCTTGTAAGAAAGTACTAGAACAACTTCACCAAGCAGTGACTTCACCTCAGCCGCCACCTCTACCTTTAGAAAGCTACATCTACAATATTCTCTATGAGGTTCCTCTTCCTCCAGCAGGAAGGTCGTTAAAATTTTCAGGTGTTTATGGACCAATTATCTGCCAGAGGCCAAGCACCAACGAACTACCATTATTTGATTTTCCAGTTAAAGAAGTTTTTGAATTGCTTGGAGTAGAAAATGTGGTTCAACTCTTTACCTGTGCCCTCTTGGAATTTCAGATACTGCTTTATTCACAGCGTGAGTACTTGATCTTTGTTTTCTTATCTGGTAGTTGTACTGGCACAAGGGCTTTTCGTTTCTGGAATTTTTAAAATTAAAAAAAAAAAAAGGAAAGCACACCCACAGCGCAACATTATCATGCTAATGGAGTAAGACTGGTCTATATACAGGATTTAATGTCAAGAAAAGATCTCAAGTTGCAAAGAGCTTTGTTTTGGTTCCTGTTTCTAGACACCTAAATGTAAAGACTTAGGCTTTCATGTTATCTCCTGTGTTCATGGACTGACTGTCCATTTTATTGTTGTCTCTGGAAGTGCTCTGTGGTTGGGTAGGGTAGTACGCTTTCTCTCATGTTCCTCTCCAGTTACTTTGCTGAATTCTCCCCCCCATCTCTGCCAAACTCTCTGTGCATTTTGAGAAGATAAAAAGCTATGTATGGTTTTGAAAAAGAATTAATGGTATGAACTTAGTTTTTTCGTTGAGTGCCTAAAGTCACATTTCAGTTGTTGTTTTGAAATAAAATTATCAGAAAAATGTAGTTTGCCTGAATTTAAATTCCAAGTCCCTGTTAAGCTCTGAAATGGTTATTACTGATATCATGTAA
Source organism: Anas platyrhynchos (assembly GCF_047663525.1). Taxonomy (NCBI): domain Eukaryota; kingdom Metazoa; phylum Chordata; class Aves; order Anseriformes; family Anatidae; genus Anas; species Anas platyrhynchos. The sequence goes on along the minus strand of NC_092591.1, from coordinate 63,028,014 downwards.
AAAAAAAAAAAATTGCTTTTAAGACCATAGGCAGGAACTATGCTGTGTTAAAATATTTTGAATACAGAGCTTCTTACTCTACGTCCTGTTAGTCTAAAAGAGAGTACATGGAGTTATGCCAGTTTTTTTTCTACTTTTAGTTGCCCTAACATGGCTAACATTATGAATAGATGGGTTTGGACTAATGGTATGGATTAAAGTAGATAGACTGCATTTTGAACAGTTTTATAATAATGACAAGCCTAGAAGACCCTAAGCTGAATCCTAGGATAGCCTATGGTGGTACGGAAATCTGTTTTCAGTATTTTCTTCCACTGAGCTGTCACTGAAATATGTCGAAAACATATAGTCATTATTTATAAAATATGTTCTGCAGTTATTAGCAAATTTATCCAAAGGTGAAATAAAGATGTTTATGTGCGTTGAGACGCATGCGTAGACTAAAGCCAAAGAATGGTTTCGTGTGATGGTCAAGGCGATCAAAAGTATATGATGGCAGTAAGGCATTATGGCTTGCTGCATTGTGTAAACAATGCTAACTGCCAGAGAAAAACTCTGCAGTTGTTCAAACATCATAAAAAAAAAAAAAATACTTGATGGTAGTTAGTATCTTGGACTTAATAAATAAATAAATAAATAAAATTTCTTTTATGCCATGCCTAAGGGGATCTGTAGGTCCAAGCAACACTTTGCATATTATTCACAGAAGATCTGGAAATACTTGGCTAACAGACAAACTTTGTTGTGTTTTCTCCAGAACTGGATTAGACATTTATGTATTTGGGCTTTAGGGAAAGCTTGTTAATGCAGCCAGCACTGTGTCACCAGAGCAAGATTCAAACGCCACCTCTTCCACCTGGAGACGGCAGCCCGGTCAGCCCGTAGCTGTTCCTGAGGTGTCACGGGGCAGACGTGTGTGTGTGCCCAGCCAGCTGGAAGCCCGTCAGGACGAGCATTGCCCACAGCAGTGCTCCTGGATCCCTTTCCAGCCCTTTACTCGCTTCTCCTGGGCAGGCACTCAGCTCCCGTGTGGCCCGGCCTTCTATGTTCTGGCTTCTGTTTCCAACGTCACCGTAATAGGCTTGACTTTTTCTCCCCTTTGGCACTTTCCGAGCGTCTGATCGGTGGTTAATTAATGTAGCTTAAAGTAGCTCTGGGATGTGAGTTTTTTGACTGCACACACAGACATACGGAAATCAAGAGAAAGGGATTAATGCAACCCAAGGCCTGTACCCCTGGATCTTGGGCATTTTCTGTCCACTGTTTCCCCTGCCTTACACCAAACTTTGGATGAGTTGGGCTTCTCTACACCTTAATGAAGTGTCTTGTCTGAGTGTATCAAGCTTTCACTTATAGTTTTTGTCTGAAAGTCCTCTTCTAGTAGAAAATAAATTTCGTTATTTGTTTGCTGACTTTTGTCCATCAATTTTAGCAATCTAGCGCTTCCTCAGTAGCCGTAGAGTTTTGGAAACGTACTTTCTGAAGTATTTAATCTTGGACTTTTTTTTCTTGCTATTTTTCTTTAAAACAAACAAAACAACAAAAACAAAAACAACAACAAAAACAAAGTAAAAATCAACACAGCTTTTTGGGACAGTTTGCTATTATTTACTGAATTTACTGTCAAAGCTACTAGTGAGTTAATAACAGAAGATACAGGATACTGCTGGAGTTGCCAGCAGGGAAGATGAAGACTTTTCTAAAATGCTTTTGATAAAGACATTCTTTATTTTCTTATTATTTGAAATGGAAGTGGGTAGTATTTTTTAAGTTCTAGAAATCAAGTTTTTCTTCCTGAAAAATCTCATGTCTTTTCTAACTGAGTTATTCTGTTTTCTTTTATGTGGCAGTGAAGTAGAAAATTGGTAGAGTGATTGCTTGCTTTGATGTTTACAAGAGTGTTATCAGTAGGAAAAGGGAACATCTGACTGAGGTGCTGGTTGTCTGTACCGTTACCATTTCCTTCTTTTGCTTTTTCTTTTAGATACGGATGATGGTGTGCTCAGTTCTGAGTGGAACTAGAAAGTACTTGAACTTTTGGAAAGGGCTTGCTCATGTTCTTGTACAAACAGTTCTGCGAGGTCTAGGTTGTCTTTGTGAATCTAAATCTTAATTTTTTCAGCATCCTTTGGTTTTTGTAAATCTTCTGATGCCCAAACCTGTGACAGCTGAAACTGATGAGATCACTTCTCCTGGGTCAGATGAGATTGCTGGGTTTAGATTTGAAACAGTATAAGAGGGTTTGCTAATGAGGTTTACTTTTTTAATTTTTTTCCTCTTGGAGGGCTTTGCAGCCAGATACATTTGTTTTTTGAAACAAATTATGTAGCATTTTAAGTTGCTGGCTGTCCTTGGAATTGGAGTAACTTCACTTGGCAGCGAGTGTGTTTTGCTTCTGGGATTCCTTTGACATGTTTCTGACATTATGCTTCTGGAAGTTCTTCTTTTGTCCCACTATATTGGCACAGCTTGTATGTTTAGGATCAGTGCCTTCCAAATGTAGGGAAGGAATGAGCTCCTTGATTTGACTGTTGTTTTGTGAGAATTGTCTCTCCCGCTTGGGAAAGCGTTAGAGGAACATCCGTGCCTATGAGGTGATGAAGAACCCAAAGCTGCTCCTAGTGCTGAGCTGCTACTAAGGGATTCAGGCAAAAATACGAGAAGACAGTGGTGCTGAAGGAGATCTTTAGTTGTGCCCTCACTAGATTATTTTGCAGAAGCTGATTTGCATTTCTGCAATTTATGTTGCTCTTACATCTGTGAAGCAGATTTATTTCTTATCTCTAGAGCACCTAGAGCTTTTCCGAAAAGTGTGCATTGAGTTAGGACAGCTGCAAAATTTGCTTGGAGGAAGCTTTTCTAAACAGCTAAAAACAATAAAAGGAGAAGTACAATGCACCACTGCCACAGGTGATCTTGCTCAGTTTTATTTTTCTGTGTATTTTCTGGCTGCTGCCATTTGCAAGTAAAAAAATACAGTTTTTTAGTTGATTGTGTTGACTTTGAATCACTCCCCCCATTTACTTCATTTGCTTACGATGATGTTCCCTCTGGAGATGTAAAGTATTGGTTTTAATTTCTTTGCCCTGGTAGTCCCACGTTGGCAGACTCCAGTCATGGCATAAGATGTTTTCTTATGCCTTCAACGACTTAGGAGAACTGCTCCTTTGGTGCAGGCATCTTTAACCAGCCTGTCAGACACAAAAAGTGAAAACGAATAGGAAGATCTTTGACCCACTGCCTCTGCTAACCACAATTCTCTTACTGCAGTAGCAGGTTGGTTTTTTTTTTATTATTATTACTTTTATTTTTTTTTTTCAGTAAAAAGCCCAGTTAAAGAAGTGCGTGTTTCTTCCTAAAGAGCCTGACATATTGAATACCTATTCTCAGTACAACTTTTTTTTTTTTTTTTTTTTTTTACATGCCTAAAGGAAACTCTAGGTCCAGCAGTGCTTTTTTCTGCTGGCTCAACTGCATGGCATGTGCCTACAGGGACTGCCTACGTAACTCTTTTTCACCTTCTGATCCTCTTCAGCTTAAGGAGAGGCTTAACCCTGTCAAATAGCACATCCTTCTAGTTTAGTCACGTATTTTCTGAAGATGTCCAAACTCATCTGTGGTAACGGTCGTCCACTGTATGGGCAACTCTGCTTTAAACTAACAGTATGCAAGTGGCATGGGGGATGGAGATTATTTGACAAATATAGCAGTATTTCTTTGTCATCTAAAAGAAAGTAGCTGTTTTTTTTCCTTGCACGTTGATCAGTTAAGTCCTTGCCATCCAAACAGTGCCCTCGTGGTGTGTCGCTTTTCCTCTACCAGTGCTCTTGCACAATACAAAGCCTGTGGCACTGGCACCAGAGTAAGCATACTCTGGTTTCAAAACCAAGATTAGCACCGCTACTGAAGCACTTCCTACCTGTCGTGTGGTGTTTTTGTTTTTTTTTTCCTAAATCCTTCATAATTCTTTAATATCAGAAATACGCTGCTTTCCCTTTTTTTGTAAAGCAAATGAAACACCCCACCCTTGCTGGATAGGTATAACTTAAGAAAGCATTCAAATTATTTTGGTTTATGTTTGCAGGCTTCTTGTCTTTATCCTTTTGTCACTGGCTCCTGAAGTGCACAAAGCCTGCCGAATGTAGTGACCATTCTTGGCAGGCTGTGGTGATGCAGGTCAAGGGTCTGGGAATGGCTCATGCCGGGGGGCTCTCCAGGATCAGAGGGTGTTTGCAGGCAGCTGGGCTGCAGGAGGTAGTTGCTGAGTGGATAGAAAATTTGAATTATTGATTTTACTTTGTAATTAATTTGAAAGGCTAATACTAAAGTTAGCATAATGACAGAGAGAGAAGTTGTATTTAAATTAGCCAGCAGAATTAGGCAAGATTTTTTTTTGCGTGTGTGTAGTAGGAAAACACTTTCTATTCTGAGACTTGTTCCTTCAGATAAACAAGCTGAATATGAACCAGCTGGAATATTTGTGTATCTCCGGCTTCTTTAAAGTAGCTTTTAATGCTGAAGAAAACAGGGCATGTGGTAGATTCTTCTTCCCAAAGCTTATCATTAATTCATCACTTCTTAGCATTCGGTCTGTGATTAAAGCTGCAAACCAGTAACTGTGCAGGCAGAAACTGGTGTCCAGGCAGAATAGGGCAGTGTTGCTAGTAATGTTGATTGAATTGTTCCCTAATGTGCTTCAGTCCAGGTATGCTATGTGCAAAAACATAGAACTGTTTAAGGCATCCTAGCTCGTTTTGATTTAAGGAGCACCAGCACAGCAGATCTGGTGTGAGACAGTGAGGAGTAGCATTATGCAGGAACCTTTTCGCCAGGCGTAGCTTGATCTGAAACTGAAAATGGAAACTCTGGATTGCAGAATTGACTGCTGGTAGCAAAACCTGTGATGAGTTCCTCTTGCAGACCCCAGACTCTCTAACTTCGATTCCACGCAAAACGAATCATGAATGCCAGGAACTGCTTAATTTCACTCCGGAGCATTTGTTTAGAACAAATATTGTTGGCACTTTTCATATCCACTCTGCAACAGTGTAGTAACAGCTTCAGAAACTTCCATGCCTGAACCTGTGTATTCAGGCTGCTTTTGCAATGTCACATTGGCTGTAATCTTATGGATGTGTTGGAAGACACCCCCTCCCACCACACATGCATGCATACACACGCACAAAGGATGCTGTTGGTTTTTTTATTATTATTTTTCCTTTCCTCCTATTCCCTCTGCTTCCCTTTCTGGCTGGAATTAGGTATTGTTGCAGAATCATGCAGAAGGCATCCTTTGTTTACAGCTTGTACTGTATTTATAGCTTGATTGACGATAGGAGCTGTCTTAGTCTTACAAGCTTGCTTTATGGGCTTTGCAGCCTGGCTGCTCAGAAGCATTCTGAACGTTTTAGTGGTTGTTTGCATTAAGCCACATGCTCTCAGTTCATCTGGTGTTGCCTCTTTTGCAGGATATAGATACCAAAAAACATTAGAGAAGATTCCAGAGTATAAAAGAGGAGGGGGAGGTTTTGGCCCAGCATACTGCAATATTAACTGCTCTAGACACCAGCTGCTGAATAAAGAAGATCTTTTTGTATGCATGTTGCATAGGTGCAGCTAGCACTGCTGTTAAATGCTGTGAGGAAGAGTTGTTTTTACATTGAACTGAGAGTTTGGTCATGTGTTTCTAAGGACAAATGAAGCCAATCCTTTTTATTTCTTACGCAGACATTTCGGTCCCACTATTGGTTTGGCTACTATGCAGCATGCTTTATAGACGGTTAAGCACTCTTTTAGAAATGTTTATCTGAGAGATACCAGATGCCTTGGTTTTCATCCAAGGCTTGCATAGAAAGCCATAAGCATGGAGAAAATAAAATATTTCCGATGTGTTTCCTAGACAATTACAATACAGCTTCCACGCTCGAGTGGTGGACCTGCTTGTAACCCTGGATGAGGTAGCAGAGGGTGACCTAATGGGTGCTAAGACCTAACTTGCTCATTTCCGTGTGACTCGTGGAATGACCTACTTTGTGTTGAGCTCTCTTTGTCGTTTCAGCAAAATGGGCTTGGTGTACAAGGGTTGGCTTTCATTAAAGATGCTGCTCAGTTAGTAGCGAGTTTTGTGGTTTTACAGCAAGCTCTCGTTTCTTTAATTCAGAATGACTTAAACATCTTTATGAAAAGGATTTTTTTTCTTGCTCTTTTTCAGATTATCAGAGACTGATGACTGTGGCAGAGACCATCACAGCACTAATGTTTCCATTTCAGTGGCAGCATGTGTATGTTCCTATCCTTCCAGCATCCCTCCTCCATTTTCTTGATGCTCCCGTCCCTTACCTGATGGGCTTGCACTCCAATGGATTGGATGACAGGTCGAAGCTGGAACTCCCTCAGGAGGTGAGAGGAGCTTGTTTCAATTGATGAAATAATGTAGCTATGAGAAAAGTGAGGAATGAGACAAAAGATGAATGTTAACTGTAACAGCCGTTGTGAAATTCCTTCTGGCTCTGATTTGGGATGGATCTTATCTTTTTGGAGACTCTGGAGAAAATTCAATGAAATTGCTAAATAAAACCCCATCTTTGGAATTGTGTGCTCTGATAAAGTTAGACTATAATTTTACATGCGTCTTTTACAGAAAGAACAATTTTATGGTGCAAAACTGACATATGTTGTGCTAGGAAATGCAGAAAAGTGCAGTGTGACCTTAAGGTCAAAAAAGCTGCTATGGCCAAAAGGCCTTGCAGCTGCTTGTGGGGTGCTGACCGAGCAAATCTTTACTGACATCAGTGCTGCGCTCTGCTTGCTCTGGTTCCTAGCTGTGCAGGATTAGGCTGGGTTTCTCCGCACTGTGTTTCTGAGTTGGGATTGGTTTACCTGGACCTGGTTTTTCCTCTGAATGTAAACTTCAGCTCATAGCAAAATGTCAGCACCTACTTAAGCAAACTGGTACTAACTGGGATAGTGCTAAGGAAATCCTGCCTTGTAGTGAGCTTATGTTAGCAACAGCTACTGCATGAATTATGGGAATGGTCCATAAAGGCTTTGCAACTCATACATGGGGCTGGGACTACATTAAAACCACATAGGGGTTGCTTTTATTTTATCCTGCTGTTCACAAATATTATTTTTAGGGCAGTGCCAGGAGAGACTTCAGGAGCTGTTTGTGAGAATCAAGGGACCAACAGTGGTCGAGCACTACCGGAGGTAGCAAAGGAGGTGCCTGCAGGAGCCAGCAACTACCTGTGGGAAGCGTGTGTCAGGTGGCTGCTGGCTGGCTGGGTCAGGCAGCTCTATCGGTAGGCTGGATGGCTTCTCTTGTGGGGTAGCACTGGTGTGTTTGCTCTTGTAAGTAGCAACTGATGAGAGTTGAAGTGTCATCTGGCTGTTGTGAAGAAGCTGGACAGCTCAATCCTACAGCCCTCTGGGAAGCTGGCGTTTGCAGAATTGTTAGCATGGGTCTGGCCCCTGCTGGAGTCTGCTTAGTAGCTAGCACAGGTGTAACTTCACAGGGGAAGGACTGGGTAAATCCTGGAAAACATTCTGCTTAGAAAATCCTATTACTAGGGTCCATAATCTTTGTCACTTTCTCTGGTTGCCCATTTGCTTCTATTATTTAAATTACTGGAGAAGTGGTGTGGAGAAGTGTGGCAGGGAGAGGATTTTTTGGTGATGGTGATTGTTGCTTTTTTTTTTTTTTAATCTGCTTCATTATTAGATGGGTCTGCAACATAGCTTGACATAAACTTCCTAATAAAGCTATGTGGAAATAAAGACAATATATTTTTGTGAACTTCCAGTCTGGTCACCATGCCAACATTGCTCTTTTTACTCAAATCCATATGCTGGTAGTTTTCATTGGCTTTTCCTAGCAAGTTGAAAAGAAATTTTCTCCTCAAATTGTTGTTATTTTCCTGATAAAGCTCAAGTCTTTATAAATCTCGTGATTTCTTTTTCTCCCTCTCTTTTGGCATTGGCATAATTAATAACAGAGTAATTGAGTCTTTATGAATTAATAACAGAGTAATAACAGTAGTTAACAGAGGAAGTTCCTTCTGAACATGAGGGAGAAAGTTCTTTGCTGGAGGTGGGACGGAGCACTGGCACAGGTTGCCCAGGGAGGTTGTGGGGTCTCCTTCCTTGGAGAAGTCCAAGCTGCCTGGACACAATCCTGGGTAATGTGTTTTAGGGGACCTTCTTGACCAAGAAGGCTAAATGGTCTGAACGGTCTCCAGGGGCACCTTACAACCTCAGGCATTCTGTGATGAACGTAATGTGTGTTCTTGCTGTGAAGACAGTTTATTGGCTTTGTTTCCTACGTTTTGTAAAAACTTTGAATGCATTGACAGGCCTAATGAATATGGCTAGTATACTTTTTATAGAGGAGTATTTGTCCTGAAGCTTCAGCTTTTCTGTTGTGCCCACCCATTGTTGTCCCCCACCCCCCCTCCAAGAGTGAGCTTTTACAGTTGGGTACATGGCGTAGTCTGAGAAATCCCCCTTTCTGGGAGCCACTGCTGAGTAAGGTTTCTTGGTAACTGCTGAAGATCTTAGTGCTGCACTTTGGGAAGGTAGCTATGGTATGCAAGTGGACTTTAACATACAGCAGAGTCTTCAAAGATGCCTAGGAAGTTACCCTATACAAATAGGGCAAATTTGTTTATCCAAGAGGTAAACTAGGCTGGGAAGAAGAAAAGCTCGCTGTTGTTGAGATTTACATTGGAGAGTATTTACTTTTAAAAAGCAAAACAAGAAAAAATCTGCTGTTCTAATGAGGCATGAATGTACCATTTAAGATGCAAAGCGGAATCTGAAGTGCATGTTAGTCTCGCTAAGTGAAACTACTGATCAGTATCAGTATTTCTGATAACAACAATTTAATCAGCTCTAATATATTTAGAACTGCAGATTACAGGTTCATCTCAAAACAACTTTGCATTCTGATTAGGCCTTCAGATACCCTTCACTTGAAGAGTCAGATAAGCTCTAAACATAATTCCTTGTGGAGAAGCTGACAAGAAGCATGAATAAATGTCACGATATAACAATAGAAGAGGCCATAGGGATTCTATTATGTGTACGTAAAGACAAATCTGTCATGGGTAACAAAAGCAACATTGCTATTTAATATTGCTTATCTCTAACGTTTGGGATGTCTATGGTACTATATGAAATCTTCAGGGTTATGTGAGGATCTCAGTTTCCAAGTCCTGCCTCTAGGCTTCTGATTCACAGATTAATTATCAGAATTTTCCTCCCTTATCGGAAGGGGTATCAGAACAGAGAGCTGTTCTACCTTCTAATTTATTTTGAGTCCTGAAAAAATGTTTGGCTTTGTGTTGAAACGGCATAAACCGCATCTCTGTTGCGAATCCATTCATATGGATGGATGGGACAGTTATTATCCAATATCTAACTTAGACAAAGAATAGGGAAGTGAGGATTGATGGAAAATATAGTTAGTGCTTCTCAGTTGAAGGGCATTGAGTATAATATTAGGAAGAGTATAATACTGCTATCTAACATGGCAAGGATACTTCAGTGTCTCTATAGATCTCCTGGTTGGTATTTTGTAATGAAGTTGTAAAAATCGTTATGTGTATTGCTCTAAATGTTTTAAAAATGCTTTAGGCTAATATATTTGAAAAGACTGACTGTTCTAACTGTTAGGTCTTCCACAGATATGCCATAAAGCTTCTTTAGGTTTGCTTGTCATGGCAGTCTCCCATATTTTGGCCACAGCTGATGCTTTAAGGAATGCTTTACCATGGGAGCGTGGAAACCCAGCTGTATCTGAGAAGTTGATGCTTTGTCAGATGATAGTTAAAATCTTCAGCAAAATAACCTAGTACAAAAAGTAAGTTTGCATTGCTCTGTGGTGAATTCACTCAAGTTCACCGCTGATATGAAGACCCTGACTCTCAGTGGCCTGCTAAAAGTATCAAGAGGCTCCAGACTTACTGTAGGGTTGAGTCGAGTTTCTTGTGTATGTCAGTGATAAAGTACACTTAAAAGTTAAGCTTGTTCTTACATGTATTGCTGCTTTTGCTGAGGGCTCTTTCTGTGTGCATGAGCATCCTTGTGGTTTCGCTGGTGGCTGCATCAGAGGCCTGTAAGGAACCCAGAAACGAAAGGGCGGGGGAGGCATGGAAGAAGCTGGGCTAGAATAAGAAGGTGCTGCAGAAACTGAAGGGGGAAGGCAAGAACATGTAGCTGTTTCAGATGTTGCTAGCAAAATGTGGTTTGTTTATCGATAAGATTCATCAAAAAGGCGGTTAAACTAGCAGTCTTGCAAATCATAAACCCAGCAAATACTGAAGTAAGGCTGTTTTTCGATGTGTCTTTGAATTTCCTTTTAAAGAAACTTTTGCAAAGCTATAGCGATATATTTTTAACAGGCAAGTTAATCCTGGCCACTTTGTGCTTCTGACTTTGTGTGTGCATCTTGTCACTCACCTGCATGTGAATTATGGAATGATTCTGAGTCAAAATAAGCAACGTTAAATCTTCCAGCACTTGTAAAATCAAACAAAAACAGTATCTTCTTTAAAAATCTTACTTTTAATGAAGGATCTTGGGCAATAAACTCAGCTTTTAAAGTCTTCCAAATTTTCTAAAAGAAAACATACATATCTGTCATATTAACAAAGAAATGGATTCTCAGTATTTTTATTTCAACAATTAACAAGATGTTACTCAATACTAAATCTTAACAAATTCTCTGTTTTTTTTTTTTTTTTTTTTTTTAATTTATGTTTGTTTTAGAAGATAGGTCTATTGAAAAGCCTTTTTTTCTCTTGATGCCAACATATTTAGATCAGATTGGCCATGATAATTATTTTGAAAGATAATTGCTGCTCTGTATGTATTTTCATGCTGTCTGCTGGTGTGATAGATCCTTGATAATGCTGCAGATTTATGGACAGACTTCAGTTTTACGTTAGTCAGTTTTCCTGCACTGCCGTGTTAAAGAGCCACTCGACAAGTTAAATTCATGTTTCTGAAGGCTGCAGCTTTAAGTTGTTCTGCATCAGAAATTCTGACTTTTGCATGAAGATCAGTAGTGCTGAGAATGAACACACAAATTCATCATTTGCTCACAGGAATTCTTTAGAATTTAGGAGTTCTGTAAACATACTTTCCACTAGCCAACCATGCATACCATATTTACATACCATGTTTCTTGTCTTTTAAGTGAACTTGGGTGGTTATTTGCAAAGTCACAGAGGTGATGTGTACTGCAGATATGCTGTAGATGAATGTTTCTTAGTCTTTTAATGCTGTATTCAAGCAGAAAACTTCACTCAGTCACATTTTAATCTGACTGTCGAGGAGGGGATCTGAAAACCTGGATGCAACTTGTAGTCTAAGCACCTATTTTCTCTTTAGGGTGTCAATGGGGCAGGGAGCTTACTCATTGTTTAGAGAATAAGCTCTTCCTTTTTAGACATTATTTTGGGAGAACCTAAATCATTTCCTTTTTTTTTTTTTTTTCTTTTTTTGAACAGTCCTGAAAGGAAGGATATGGGCTTGATGCAGGCGTTGCTAGATGTGTGTGTAGTTTTGGCCCGTACCGTACTTGAGGTGAAACTAAAGAATTGCAATTGTCCTCTGGCCTTGGAATTGGTGGGAGCAGTCTAAACTCCAATGAGGCAACTGAAAATTTTGCTGTTGACCTCAGAGCATCAGGCTTTGGCATCGTGTATATATATGAACATTGATATATGTATATCTACGTTCCTAAGATGTGTCAGATTTTCACCAAAACTCACCAAATATAGGGTGAGATAAATCCTAGAAAGATACGCAACTTCTTTTGGTGTTGTCACAGAAGCTACATAGGTGAATTATATATATAATTTATATAATAGTATATAATATATATTATATATTATAATATATATATTATATATATATATATATTATATATTTTTATTTGGTCTTTAGTAAATGAGTGAGATTGGAATAGGAAAACAGAATTGAACCTACTAGTCAAATATTTTTTTTTTCTTTTTTCCCCCTTGGAAGCAAGCCTCTAATCTTCCTTGGGGAACCAGTGTAGTTCTCAAGTTGTTTCCAAAAAAGACAAGATAATGTTATTGCAGCTTCTGCAATGTCATTACACCTTTCCAAGTGGAATTCACTGAACTTCAGAGGAATGGGTTTATGTGAGCAAGGTAGTCACTTGTTTATGTATGCAGATGTCAAAAATACTGTTGCAAATATCTTGTAGTTAAAATCTAGCTGTATGTGTATGTATGAACAAAAGCACAAACCTGTACCTAATATATGCTACAATCTCTTTTGTATCTGATTTACCACTTTAAAAATGAGTTTTCTTCCTTAATTTCCTCCTTGGACATGGAAACGTAGGCTTCAGTAATGCTTTCTTCAAAGCCACCTGACCCATTCCATTATGGCTGGGGCAGGTTTGTTTTACAAAATACCTGAACAAATACATATGTGTCCAATTCTTTTAATAAGCACCAAATCCAAAGACAAAATGTGACCCTTGTGCTTAATGGTACTCTAACAGTATCCTGTTCTAAATTAAATTCCAGGCTAACCTTTGCTTTGTGGATATAGACAACCATTTCATCGAGCTGCCAGAAGACTTGCCCCAGTTTCCAAACAAACTTGAGTTTGTTCAGGAAATTTCAGAGATACTAATGGCATTTGGAATTCCACCTGAGGGAAACCTTCACTGTAGTGAAAGTGCCTCCAAGATGAAGAGCCTCAGAGCATGTGACCTAGTTTCTGATAAAAGAAACGGGAACATAGCAGGATCACCTTTGAATTCCTACGAGCTGCTAAAGGAAAATGAGACCATTGCAAGACTCCAAGCACTAGTTAAAAGAACAGGTGTGAGTCTAGAAAAGGTAAGCTATGAAATGATCTACACTGTCTCTGGAACCACAGTAGCAGACGGTCTGAAGTGTTGATCTAAAGAGCGGCTTTGTGTTCACTGGAAAGAACTTAATTTAACATGTACATAAACCTTGTGAACATTTGTGGAGACAAGGACAAATCGTAGGGGAGGAGCTTTTTTTTTTTTTTTGTCAAGATCATGTATTTCAAAATACATCTTGCCTTGTATATTCTTGATTTTAAGATTCATTCTAAATTTACATCACTTTCTTATGATTTACATGGTTGAAACTGATATCCAGATAATCCAAGGTTGGAATCTAACCTTGTTTGCTATGGTTATCTTTGTTTTACACTGTGTAAGAGTATGTGCAATTTTGCTTGCCTATTATCTGCTTTCTTTAGAGATGCTGTGATGTTTCTAGTTGACATTGTAAAGCGTGTTAATGTCTGATCCAGCAAGTGAATGTGTACACAGCTTGTGGTGACCCCAGTTGTATTTTTGAGTTGGTGTGTGGGGGGGGAAATGTGGCCCTTCTTGCATAAACAATTTTACCTGAAGAACCACTGTGGAATTTTTGAACCTTTGTAGAACAGATGAAGGTTTTCTGAGTAAAACTTATTTCTGGCATGTTTAAGTTATCTTGACCAGTTCTTCTTCCTTGAGACTTACTCCTACGAATGTGACCATAACCTGGCCTACAGGTAGGGACAGAGACAGAAATTGTGTGATCCAGCATCAAGGAGTAGAGCAGCTTTGAGGGGAAGGGTCTGCGTGGGGGCTATAAGAAGCATCATTTGGTTACTAACTAGACAGGATTAGATGCTCAAATTAGCTATGTTCCTCCTCAGGTTTTCCTTTTGCTTTTTTTTCTTCTTGTTCAGGAGAAAACTGGTAAGAAGCTTTTGTTCTTTTGCTGATTGGTTGGGAAGTGATGGGAGAAGTACAGGCCTTTTTCTAATTCTTACACGTTTTTGCATATTCAGGCCTTACCTCTGTGCTCTCTTCCATAGTAAAGAACGGTTTATTTGTAATTAGAGATTACTCTGGGCTGTGTAGTGATGAACAGTGCATTATGATGCTAAACCATGACCTAGGTTGTAGGAAATAGGCTAACAGACATGCACAATTTATTTTGACTGTACATATCTGAATGCATTTGTAAGCTGGTCTATATTAACCTGTAACAGTGTAACATGGACTTGTGTTACACAAGACAGAGAGATGTATTGGTTTAATATACATGGATAGCAAAAGCCCTACAGAAAAGTAAAGGGTAAAAGGACATTAAGTATATGGCATAGATGGGCATGTATGCAGTTGTTATCTGTACATTTTTTAACCTAAAGTATATCCATTGCAACCAGTTCTAAAATACGATATGGTTTATTACTGAAGGGATAGCTTTTATAGACAAGGTTTTTTCAAATTTTTTTTGATGCTGCTGTTTTATTGCAGTGCTTGAAACTGGAAGTAATCTTTTTCTTATTTTCGAAGACTAGAATGTTGAATCAGTAGCAGCTGAATGGCAGATTAGGTCTTGTGTGCCCATAATACCTGAAAAAGCAACAATATACAAATAAACTTTTTTGGTGTGTGTGTTCGTTTATTTCCTCAGCTGGAGGTGCGAGAGGAGACCAGTAGCAAAAAGGATCTTAAAATTCAGTGTGATGAAGAAGAATTCAAGGTTTACCAACTGAATATTCAAATCCGTGAAATTTTTGCCAACCGCTTTACACAAATGTTTGCAGATTATGAAGTGTTTGTCATTCAACCCAATCAGGACAAGGAATCTTGGTTTACAAACAGGGAACAGATGCAAAACTTTGATAAAGTAAGTTGTAATAAATCAATTTTAAAACTATAGCAGTATTTATGCCTAGGATTTTGTTCACTGGATCATAAAATGGAAATCAGTACTATCAAAATCGTAATTTCTTCCTTAAATTTCAGTGTTCCCCCCAAAAGACCCATCTTGTATATTATGTGGGAAAAATAGCTACATAAACACACTTGAAGATGTGCTTTTAATGATACTATATAAAAATATGTACATTAGAAAGTCTCACTCTATGGTTAACCTCTACATTAGTGTTAAATATTTTTAGTGAAAATTATTTGTGTTTTTCTGTTTGTTTTTAACCAGAGATACTGCTGAATCTGTTGATGAATAAAGCCCTGATTCCACGCAGCTTAGGTACATGTGTACCAAATATCTCTTTTCAGTGAAATACAGCACCCAGCTCTTCCGAGTTGACTAGTAAACTCTGTACATTCCTTACCAGAGATCAGATGTTTGTCCGCAGGGTAGATAATATATGTGGATAAAGATTATGTCGGACCACTACATGCTAGAAGGTTAATTTCCATCAAATCGTATGAAAAGATTCTCATCAACTTCATAAGCTTTGAGCCTAGCCAGGTGTAATACCCCCACCTGCAGTACTTTTATTGTGGTTTGCTGGGATTCTATTGATTTTTTTGTTAATTCTTTTAGAAAATGAAGGAAATAGTAAAACCACAGCTTAATAATTGTTGTGCTGTATAGTAAGTGATGATTATGAAACTGAAAATTTCTATTGACTGCCTGTTCTGGAGATAGAACTGGTGTCTTTATTAAAACTAGGCTTTGAATGGTTCTAAAACACCCTTAATTAGAAAAATTGGAGATACTTTCTGCCTGTATCTCTGCAGACCAACAAACATTCTTATTTGCTTGCTGTCTTTTAGGCATCGTTCTTGTCAGACCAGCCTGAGCCTTACTTGCCTTTCCTCTCAAGATTCCTGGAGACACAAATGTTTGCATCATTTATTGACAATAAGATTATGTGTCATGATGAAGATGATAAAGACCCTGTTTTGAGAGTATTTGATTCTAGAGTGGACAAAATTAGGCTGCTAAATGTTAGAACACCAACTCTGCGCACATCTATGTATCAAAAATGCACAACCATTGATGAGGCTGGTAAGAATAAGAAGCTCCTTTCTTGGCACCTAAGAAAACACGACGTAGTCAGTGCTATGTGTTGTAGATACTAAGTTAAAGTTAAGCAACCATTGTCAACACTGAAAAAAAAAAAAGAGAGAGAGAGAGGAAGAAAAAAGCCAAGGGGAGGTAGTGGAGAGGAAGAGACCAAAAATCTGAGGTATGAAGCTAAAGTGAGCAAGCTAAATGTTATATAGGAAGCTGAGATGAAATTCACGTAACGAGTAATTGATGTTAACTGTTTTCCTGTATGCATTGATGTGCAGAAAAAAGTTTGAGCTTAAGAAGATAAGCATTTTTCTCCTTAATGCACTCTTTGTTTAATGCTTAATACGCTCTTGTACTAGTGTGCCTTGAGGTCCATAAGAAACTTTTGCCTCCTCTTAAATTTGAGATCTGCTTTTAGCTGTGGATATGTGATTATACATTAATCACATTAAGACGGGTGTTTAAAAAAATTCAACTTTCTTACTATTTCAGAGAAATCGATTGAATTAAGACTGGCAAAAATAGATCACACTGCAGTCCATCCACACCTGCTGGACATGAAAATTGGACAAGGAAAGTATGAACTTGGATTTTTTCCCAAGCTTCAGTCTGATGTTCTATCTACTGGACCAGCAAGCAACAAGTAAGCAAGCTAGGACAACACGTGCTGGATCTCGGTTAGAGCTAAAAGAATAGTAATAAGCAGAGATACCGCTTTAGTATCAAGAGAACAAATTCAGTATTTTCTTTCTTCAAAATGAGAGTAATTCAGAAAAGTGATATATATGGGTTGTATATGGTAGCTTTTGTTCTGTTTTTATTATCTGGAATTTTAGAAAGAAGAAATTTAACTAAGGAGCCCTTTTATAATTGAGGTACTTCTGAGTTACATTGAACTGCTGCTGCTATAAAAAGCAGATCTCCTTATTGGTTCTTAGTTAAGAGCTAGTGTATGTTTTAGGATATCTTCTTATTAAAAACTTGAAGAAAGAGGAAAAAGGTGTGAATTAGAACTGGATATCCTAAAATAATGGAAAAATACAAAACAAATGTATGTGATCTAATTTTGAGTTCCTCTGGTTGCCCAAGACTGGCAGCTTCTGCAGAGATTCTTTGTGTGTATTTGCAGCTGCGCTTTGTCTGGCAAAATAGATGTTGACATATTCAATATACAATGAGATAGAAACTTATTTTTCCTCCATTGCTACTCCTCTTCACCTGGTTCTCGATAGTTGCTGAGTAAGTCCTCTGTCTGTAGGTGGACAAAGAGAAATGCTCCTGCACAGTGGAGGCGGAAGGACAGACAAAAGCAACACACGGAGCACCTGCGTCTTGACAATGATCAGCGAGAGGTGAAAACTGTTCAACTCTAGAGATCTGATATTTATTTATTTATTTATTTTTGATGGCTTGAGTAGTGAATGGTCTGTAACATTTATGGAATGTCTGTAGTTACTTGCAGTCCATCTTTGCTCTCCCTTATTTGTGCAAATGAAGTTCTCTGTCCTTTGGAGACCAAAATAATTTGGTTTGTGAATTGGTTTTAATCTTGGTTAGGTTTGTCTGCCTATTTTTAGTCTAAAGCATTAGTTCTTTCATGTGATTTTACAGTGAGTCTTGCATTCAGAATGTTTCCCTGTTAAAAGTTCTTTTTCTGACTCTGAGCTCGTCGAACTCTGTTGCTCTGGAGCTCTCTTGCTAGCTTCACTTGGATGTAGTGCATTTATAGAACACAGACCAGCACTGTGTAGGAGATACTAGTTGGGTTTTGGAGCAGCATAGCTGTAGTGGTAGGACACAACTCTGATGCTGAACTGAAAATTTCTTTCACCTGTGCCTCTACAGCTGATTTTTTTTTTTTTTTTGGTGGTGAAGGCATTTTGAAAGAGCTTGGTGATTTGGACTCTTCAGTACAGTTTTTGATTCATACAGTCAGTAAATGTTATGCTGAATGTTGATATAAGAGTGATTCTGAAAATAATCTGGTTTAAAACATCAGAATTGGTTTGTTCTTAGTAATCCTGAAGCTTTACTTTGCTTAACTGTATGTTCTCCACAGAAGACAGTATTCTCTTGCCCTGTTAAACATTTTCAGAAAAGCTTCGCTTGGAATTTTAATGTAATCTCACATCTGTTAGGAAAGTGTTGTCAAGATGAAATATATTTCTTTGTTCAGTTCCATCTTTTGTAGTAGTGATGAGTTTAATTGCCTTTCCAGTGTACTTATTTCCAGAACTTTATTCTTGGTTTGTGAAGTGAATCGAAGTGTTGTGTCATCCATAACCACGCAACAGAAAAGTGTCTGCATATACTAAGAAGCTACATGTAATTTCTGGCTTTGACATGCTTCGCGTGCTCAGATAATTCCGAAGTATTTTTTACTTAAAAGTCACAGAAGTGAACAAGAGTTGATTTATGATCTCATTATTGCTTTTAAAAATTGCGATGTTTAGCACATGTAATTTTATGAAATATCAGTTAGGTAATTACGAAGACAAAAATCTTCCTCTAGCCTCCGTTTTGTTGTTTGTTTGTTTTTTTTCCCACTTTGCTTTTAACTGTATCTTCAATAGTTGGTTATCCTATAGGATTTATTCTGTCACCAGATAAATAATTTCTAAGGAATAAAAATGGCAAATATATGTTCAAATGAGAGTGCCAACTGCCAAATTCATCTGTGCTGCTTTTTGTGCAGGGCTTTATGCTGTACCTTGTTGATTACATAGTACTGTTTGGATGCCGACCCCTTTCCGCGGTGACTCAGACTTTCCTATTCAGTCTGAAAGAAAGGGGAGGGAGCCCTTTGAGATGAATGCTGCATCAGGCTAAGCAGGAGGCAGTGGTTTGAAAATGTAATGTTGTGAGTTTTAGACAAATGGAAGCTTTGGGACAGTCAACAAAAATCTGTGACATTGAGGCTTAGTGGATTCTAAATTGCAGGCATTTGTGCACAGTGGAGGTCAGAGTTTACACCCATCCAGTGATTAAACATCATCTTGTTCTTTTTTCCTTTCAGCTTTATTACTTATTTGTTTTTATGTTGATTGTTTGGGAGTTCTGCATTATATTATGTCTTCACTCTTCTCCTTTTCTGTTTTGCATGCTTGCTTTTATTACTTCATGTATACTTACCACTTTCACTTTACATGGTCCATGTGGCTTTTTGCTACCAACTTGTCCTGCCAGCACCTGGACTTTTCCATGCCAGAGCTTCAGTTGCAGTTATGTTTAGGCTGGGACCAGCATGATTGGCCCTTCATGCCCTCTATAAAATCTGTGTCAGAACATTATCTGGTATGTTGGATGCACAATATGACTGTAATCGTAGTTCTGGATAAAGATGCATAGTTTATATCATAGCTCTTCAGTGCAAGGCTGATGGAGAAGATGCTTTTTTTCCTCTTTGGAAAGATTACATCTTGTCTGATAATTCTGTCTGTAAGATATTTACAGTAACATTATAGTAACATTAATATTACTTATAGTAACATTACTTAGAGTAACATTAATATTACTTAACTTTATTTATCACTGAGACTATACTCATTAATACATGTGTTACTACATTAATGTTAATAAATTATAAGAGTAATAAGTTACTTATTAATCAGAAATATGTACTAATTTGGAGTTTTAGCTCTTGTACTAATTTATTGCTTATTCACAGCTGGCTATGCTCCAATCAATCTGCGCTCACATGGTTTTCAAAACATTTGTCAAATTGTCTCTGGGGTGAAAACAATGACAACTACTTGGTGGTAGTAATAGGAGCAGAATAGCTTTCAAATAAGGTCCAGGAGATCATTCTGCTCTAAAATGTAGATGATTCAGAGCTGAAAGCTGTCAGTAACATTTTGCAGCTGCTTGAAAGACAAAGGAGGCTGGGAAAGAAACAAGAGACTTGCAGAAATGATTATGGGTCTCAGATGTTGCCAAGGTCCAGGCATGAGTTTTTATGCAGTCCATATGTAGACCACAGGCTGCCATTTGAAATCTTGGTCTAGGTAACTCATACACACTTGCATTTTATATGGAAAAAAATAGAGAGACTGTGCTCAGTTTTTGAGGGATTGACTAAATCTATGCATCTAAATATCCTTGTCATTTTGTGTTGTTTTTGTTATTTAGTAATGTGTGTTCTAACATTAGCTAAATAATGTAAATGGGGATTTAATCTTCAGTGACATAATACATTAACAGTCCATGCCCAACATTATGTTGGATATAAAGAGGCGACTCTTCTGAAGGAGGTTGTGGTCCTTTCTTTGTTGCATTGAGAGCTGTTGGTGAAGATAACTTCACCTCTGTTCTCTTGGCAAATTAGTCTCACTTGCATTTTTGTTTTCTGTCCCAATACAGAAATATATCCAAGAAGCCAGGAATCTGGGCAGCACTATTCGGCAGCCCAAGCTATCTAACCTCTCTCCATCAGTAATTGCACAAACAAACTGGAAGTTTGTAGAAGGATTGTTGAAGGAATGCCGAAATAAGGTAATTCAGAGAACATATCTGTTCTCTTGTACATAATATTCATCCTTTGTGGACCATGTTGTGACCAATACATGTGAACCCCTGCTCTTCTGCCCTGTGTCTCTGCTTTATCTGTATACCCAGCTTGTTTCCATAATAGTGAGAAATTCATGAAGAGAGAACGTATTCAGAAATTCTGCCAGGAGTGGAAATTTTATCATGTTATCTTATAATAGATGAAAAATGATAGACTGAATATTTTGATGGGTCGTCTTCATACTGCTGCCTATATCTATTTTAGCATATTTCATTTATCACTGAGACTATGCTATTTCAACAAGAGAGAATATTCCAAAACAGGAATTTGTCATGAAAACACAGAGCTGTGTTGCAGGGTCTTGCTGCTTGGCCACTAATTTGTCAAACTGTGGCCTGTTCTTCTGTTTATTCAGATTACCATGTGGAGGTTTATACGTGCCCATGTGCAAGGCCCTTGTAAGAAAGATGGAGGGGGCTGTAAAGCAATCAAACACGTGGCTTGTAAAAACAAGGATAAAAGAAATGCAGTCCTGCTCAAGTTTCAGAGATATTATGTATGCTGAGTTGTTCTGCCAAATCATTGCTATTCTATCCTTCCTTGTTTGTTCTTTCCAGGAGAAGCAGTTTCTCTGGAAGTTTCTCTGCTTCTCCTGGAAAGAGCCCAGCGGAGGGCCACAAAGATGATATGGGGCCTGGAGCATCTTCCCTATGAGGAAAGGCTGAGAGATCTGGGCCTATTCAGCCTGGAGAAAAGAAGACTGAGAGGGGATATCATCAGTGTTTACAAATATCTGAAGTGTGGGAGACAGAGGGATTTGGCCAACCTCTTTTTCAGTTGTTTGTGGGGACAGGACAAGGGGAAATGGCCGCAAAATGGAGCCCAGGCAGTTCCGCACCAACATGTGAAAGAACTTCTTCACGGTGAGGGTGACGGAGCACTGGGACAGGCTGCCCAGGGAGGTTGTGGAGTCTGCTTCTCTGGAGATATTCAAGGCCCATCTGGATGCCTACCTGGGCAGCCTGCTGTAGGGAACCTGCTTAGGCAGGGAGGTTGGACCCGATGGTCTCTTGAGGTCCCTTCCAACCCCTACAATTCTGTGATTCTTCAAAAAGTCTGAATGATCTTAGAAGTCTGTGCAGAAAGAACTAACTATTTTGCTTTGTCCTTTTTAAGACCAAGAGGATGTTGGTTGAAAAAATGGGGCGTGAAGCTGTGGAGCTGGGTCATGGTGAAGTGAATATCACAGGTGTAGAAGAGAATACCCTGATAGCCAGTCTGTGTGACCTCTTAGAAAGGATATGGAGCCATGGTCTGCAAGTCAAACAGGTGAGGAGCAGATACTCCTGCATGTTACAGAGCATACTTCCATGAAGTCGCATTTTGCTGTTCTTCCTTCTGCTTTCAGAGGATACCAAGTCTGTGTACATAGTTGTGTTAATATATAAAAATACTTGCACACAGCCCCCTGTGTTTTTTATGTCAGTTAATGCCTCCTTGTCTGTCTCCAGTTTTTGCTCTGGGGTGCGTGCAAATGCACGCACAGATTACTTTTTGAACACTTTCTTTCCATTTTACCAAGGTTTTTGTTTGTTTTTCTGTTTCGTTTTTTAAGAGAAAGGTAAATTACTCTGATTTTTTCTTAATATTTTAGTTATTTAAATTGCAAAGGATTTAATGCAGTGTATGTTAAATGTGGTGTCCGTGGAATATTATATGGGGAATTTTTTTCATGAAGGGTAATTAAATTTTTAAAAGTAAAACCCTTGCTATTTTGTTTCTTTCAGAATTATATAGGGATAGTTAAGTGTTGCTTGTGGGATTAGATGGAGTTTTAAGGTTTTTATTCTCTCCTCATTTGTGCAAAAGAATAACAAGGAAACTGAGGATTGTAACTTTTTTTTTTAAAGAATTTGCAGAATAAATGTATGTAATCCAAACAACTGTAATTCAGTATCTGTCCCCAGCACCCAAACACCAGTGTTTAAATCTGCTCTCCTTCAAACTTTATAGCAGTAGTTTCTCTATGTGAAGATTTATCATGTGATTCTCTCCCTTCCCTCTTGTATATCACTTAGGATAGAAGCTGTACTGCTTTCGTCTTAGAAGACAGAGCATCAGTATACTCTGCTTCAACTCAGATTTGGGCCTTTCAGACCACCAGACGGCCAACCCTACATAAGGTTAATGCTTTGGATTGATTGCAGATGTTGGCAAACAGTGCTGAATGGTGGAATAAATAGAGTGGTGGAATATAATAGAGGCCTGATGGAGGAAGTGCTGTGCATCTAATACTATGATCCACAGGAAAACTGCACTACTAATTCTCTGTGTACTCTGGCCTTTATTAAATATGCAAAAGCCTGCTGTTTTATACATCAGTTTTATTTTGTTTTTCAATAATGAGCCAAGGAAGACTCCGCTTTCTCAATTGACTGTAGTAATGAGTGAGGATGGTTTTCCTTCCACCAGTCCTTGCTTTTACCTGTTTTCCTGCTGATGAGCCCTGATAGTCCAACATTAGCTGACCTACCAATTCTTCCACATGCAAAGTGAATCTGCACCTTCCTTTGCCCAAAGCAATGCAGGAGAGTTGTAGAATGTAGGGTCTGATGACCAAAGTAGTCTGAACTTTCAGAAGGCCTTTGTTGTTCCCTTGCCTGTCTCCGCTGCTTTCTTTAGGCTGTTGTTTTTTCCCTTTTAGAAATAGTTTGTGTCATCATTGCTACTTGAAGTTAGAGCAGAGTAACATGATGGTAAAGGAAGCGGGCAGATACCTACTGCATGAGTTCTTACATTCATCGTGATCGTTGGCATATATTTGCTACAAGATTCTTTGTTTGCTGCTTTATGTGCTCTTTTGCAGTTCTCCTTGCCATGGCAGCAAGATGCTGAAGCAGACTGCATGTGTGTGTATGTTTATTCAGAGCAATACTCTTTTCAGTGTAACCGTTCTCTGGTTGATGTTTTCATGTTCTCTTTTTATGTTTTTATAAGACTCACAATTTTGGCTTCCCATGTTGGATCTGTCAGGTATTGAGGCATTGGGCTTTTCTGAAATTTTTTTAATACCTTCACCACAAAGTATTTTCAATAATTTTCTCAACACAGATATAAAAGACACTTTTTATCTTTTGGAGACAAGCTGTTTCATTTGGTATAGATAAAATGTCTTGGAATGAGCCATCATGATTGTTAGTGAGCTGTAGGATAGAATTGATTAGAGATGTTTAAATATATATATTTTTTTATTTTTTTGACTTTCAGAGTTGAACCGTAATTACTGCAATTCAGGAAGGTACTTACATGATTTTAGATGTGAAATCAATAGTACTGAATTGACAGCTCTCGCTTTACAGTCAGGGTTTCTTTATGCACAAAGTTGTAACTAAAAATCTGGCTTTATAATATGACTGGTCTTACAAAGTGCAGAATTGCTAGATTTTTACTGGGATTTCCAGTTAATGTAATAATTAAGGAAGATAATAGCTAATAGTAGTTAATTTTCATTGTAAATAATTTCAATTAATGTGCTGGAGAGACCCTACTCAGTTAATGCTGCCTTCTGTGGCTTTGCTAGTCTTTGATTTATCATGCAGAATATTTTAAGATGAAACCAAGAATCTTCTAATTTGCCAATGAAATATTTCCTGCCTTCTTTTTTCAAGTCACCTGAGGTTTAAGAAAGAAACATAGTGAGCAAGATGCACCTTTTTAACATTATTTGACAGATTAATCTTGACCTAAATACTGCATCCCAAACTTAACTTTAAAGTTGTTTCTGTAATGTGTAGAACAAGAGTATTCTTGCTGATAAGCTTTGGTTGTCCTACTTGTGTTTTGATTTGTTTTTACTTTACTGTGTTTGTAATTATCCAGGTCTTTTACCTGATGAAACTGAGGGAAATGTTTTGAGTTTCTGCAAATTGACAGCACGCAGCTATAGCCCTGAATTACCCTGAAGGGAACAGATACGCAAGACTTGGTCTGGGTGTGAGATGGTTTACCCAGGCTGGTTCTGTGCATCTTGCCAGCTTGCTGCTGGAGACGCAGGGAGGGAAATGCGTAGGAAAGATGACAGTCGCAGTCTGAGAACTTTGCTTGTGCATAATGTTTTACAAGGAATTTAAATGTTTTCTTGTCAAGTTGATGAACAATCATGTTGATGAAACTTGGCTGACTTTTCCAGATTACCGGAATCATTAGTTTGTAGTAGTTTTTGACTTTGCTTTATTTTCTCATCCTCTTTACAGCTACCGAGAAACTGAAACTTGTCTCTTTTTTTTTTTTCTTTTCTAATTATCGACTTTGTAGGAGAAACATATTTGAAGCAAGCTTGTTGTTGTTGTTATGGCTGATATATCCTATTATGATTTAAGCCTTTTTATTCAGCTCATAGTTACATCTTCTGAATTGGGATCCTGTATTCTGTAGTAACTAATATATTTTTAATTCTAGGGAAAGTCTGCTTTGTGGTCTCATCTGCTGCATTACCTTGAAAACAGACAGAGAAGAACTACATCAGGCAGCTTCAGTACCTCAGGTAAGATTAGCTTCTGCTGGAAGATGATGAACATACAAACAAAACAGCTGAGTAAAAGCTGCCTGCTGATTTGCACCAAGTAAAGATTGTTTCCTTGGAAATAACCCTTCATAAATTATAACCAAATCGAGTATTTAATTTGCTAGGGAATTAATATGGGCCTGATTTATTGTCTCAATGTGTTTTGTGGAAAATTAACTTTTTTGTGATTGCAGTAGTCAGATACTAGAAATATCTGATGCTTCAAAGACTTTAAAATGGGTCTGCTCCAACATAAGATCTTCTTTATGACCTATAGTCATATGGCTTCGTGACTGACAAAGCCTACCAAGTCATAGATGGGGTTGAGGGGAGTGCATGTAAGCACACAAAATTGTGTTGTACATCCTGAAATTTACATTGCTTCTTCAGGAAAAAAAGAAGGGGGGGGGGGGGGGAGGGCAGCCAAATGGTAGTCTTAACTGTTTTTTAAAAAAAAGTCATTTAAAAATGCAAAAATCACTCAAGAAATGCATGGTAATTTTTGACATAGCAAATGTTATCGTAAAAGTAATACTGCATGTAAGATCCACTGATGCTTTCAAAATTATTAACGTAATTTTTAAATGCTACTTTTTGTGTCAGTTGGGTATATATAAGGTATAATTTTGTAGACAGAACATTGTTTTGTTTTATTTTTTTTTATATTGTATTTAAGTTGCTATAAGCAAATTGCTTAGCATGACTATAACTTACAGGGCCTTGTACATGCTAAAGTCTCCTGAATGTCACTTGGTCCTGTGCACAGGGCTTTTTGCATATCAGATGGAAAGCTGTGCCTGTCTTAGGCTTTCTGACTTGGGACTCAGGGCAGGGGACTGTATTCAATATATGATGAGATTCTAGAGTGAAATTTGAAAGATAAGAGTAATAATGTTGCTTAAATTGCAAATTAAGACTGTTGATGTTATGATGATATGTGGAGTGATAGACTAGTTGAACATACGGTTGTGGTGTACAGGGTAAAATGTTGAACACTGTTTTCTAATGTTAGTTTGACCATGAAATAAAATAGGGTAGACTTTAAAAAATAATACTTGATTAATATAAGTCTTAAGCCATTTGATGTCATACCAATATCAGCTGAATTTAAGCTCATTAATATATTAATGCTCACTGTGTGCTGATCTGCATAACCATCTGTGTAGCGTATCATATTTTCATGTCATTGGAAATGGAAATATGCCACAGTATCTTTGCAAACCTATGACTCACCAAAACAGCAAGAATGCAGTAGGGTTCATTACTTGCATGAGTCTTTTAAAAGAAATAAAATAAAAATTTAATCACCCCTTTCTACATGCAAGTTGGCATTAATTTACCTTCTTCGTACATTGATTTTTAAAATCTTTAGATGGTTTTCACTAACAGAAAATTCTGTTCTTCTGGATCTAGGCATACTTCTTGATTCAGAAAGGAGAAAGTCAGATACCAGTCCAGCCATGTCACCTCTTAGAATCTCTCTCGTCCAGGATATGAGGTGAGTTTGAATTATTAAAACCAACACACCAAAAACCCCATGAGACTTGCATATTTATTTTTGTGTAGAATGTGTACCATACATGATGCATGCACCTGTGCATTCATACGCCAAGGGGGGGATGTGGGGAGAGAACTTGCTGAACCATTTTAAAGTACATAGTGCAACTGTTTCACTGACTTTTACAGAAACATATTTCGTACTGAGGAGATTTTACATTGTCACAGCTACTACTTTATAGAAATACACTGAAGCAATTTTTATCTTTTTGTAATATTTTGTATTGTTTTATTTCCACAGAGCTGTGGGTGTAGCATATGTATTTTCCTAGTCATTTCCAACTTGGTTGTATAATTCTGAGCTAAGTCTTGCTTCTCAGTGAAGAAAGCAGTGTAAAGAACTTGTTTAATATAAGGAATGATTTTGTCTAACACAGTTTTAGCAGTGCGAATAAACACCTATAACTGTAACTTCTGCTAGATGTCCTTTCTTCAGTACATAAAAACAAAAAATGCAAAACTAAAAATCCCTTCAAAACGAATTTGTTCTTTCCTCCTTTTTCCTTCCCCAAATCTATTTTTTTTTCAGTACGAAGGAGTGAATTGAGGATTTCCAAAGGTCATGGTTGTCCTTTAAGAGCATACCGTTTGCATCTTGTACTTAGAAAAGCTACTATTGAGCACTGTAAATATAGTATGTAAAAAACAGTATGTAATTTTCAAAAGCACTCAGCCGTAAATATTGCAGAGAAGTTCCAGAATGCTTCTTAAATCACGTGAAGCAATGGGCCTGCTTTAGAATTTTATAAAAGGGTACTGTGTTGCAGATTCTTCTTTTTCAGGCTCCTATTTTTTTCCATCTAGTTATGCAAGGAATTTAGCTATTGTTGAATATTAAGGGTGACCACGTCTCTTTTTCCAGTAGTGTGTGTGATATTTTGCATTTGTGGCAAAATCCCTTCTTCAGCCTAGCTTGGTTTGAAAGAGCTATCATGCTTTGAAAATAATGTGTGGTATCTGTTGCTTTGTTCTTTCAGGCATATCCAGAACATCAGTGAGATCAAAACAGATGTTGGTAAGGCCAGAGCTTGGGTTCGTCTCTCCATGGAAAAGAAGTTGCTCTCCAGGCATCTAAAGCAGCTGCTTTCAGATCATGAACTCACAAAGTAAGATAGTTTATCTTGGGCAAAGCTTTTAATAATTAACCTTATTTAGTTGTTTGGATTTTTTGTTTGTTTTGCTTTTAAGTCATTCTTTCATTTGCTTAGTATTATGCAAAAAGAATGGAACAAACTAGCCTTCCAACAGTGTCTCTGTACCTGTGTATGAGCTAGTACAGAATCACAGAACGTCTGAGCTTGGAAGCGACCTTCAGAGATCATCTAGTCCAACTCACCTGCTCAAGCAGAGTCACCTAGAGCTTGTTACACACGAAAAATAGTTGTGTTGTTATTATTTACTTCTTGGGTTCTTCAGATACAGCATCAATTCTGTCAGCAGTAGACTTTGTTCAGTTTTGAATTGCGAATTTCATCAATTGGTAGGGATTAAATCAAATAGGTCTTACGTCCAAACTCAACTACTTTGAGTTAAGCTTCTTATCTCAGTGCCCTCTCTGTAACTATTCTTTTTCACAGTGCATGGCAAAGGGCAGCTTAGATCCTAGTTGCAGTTTTGTCACAATATGAAGAGCGTAGAGTTAGATCCAGATGTTCTTCTGTGGTTCTGGTTAGTGTGACTCTGAATGTGACTGTTCCTTAGCTTCTCAATTCTGTTTCCACATCTGGGACATGTTTGTCTATTACATTCTCCTAGCCCCTTTCAGTTGAATGTAACATAATGTAGACACAATCAGCTTCCCGTGTGTTTCAGGAGAGCAGATGAATGGTGTACACCATGAAGGTGGCTACAAGGCTGTGTTGATCAGTTCTTGCATCTCATTGTGGGGTAATAAGCTTAATATGAGATCTGATAATATCTTCCATCTTAATCTACCAGAGCATGGCTATCCACATTTCTAAATCAAGCTGTCTTGCAGGTTCATTTCTCTTCTTGTACACAGTAAAGACTTTGCATTTATATCCTGCTTAAGAACATGAAGTTAATTGGTTTCATAATCGTCAAATATCTGCTATGATGATCCATATTTTGTTTCTATTACTTCTAAACATTTCAAAATACACAATTTTAAATTCCTTTGATTACATATGAGACCATTCAAAATTTATGGAAAGGCCCAAGCATTAAGACCCAAAACGCTGTTTAAAGAGCATTTGATGCTTCTATAGGAAGAAAATAAGAGAAGTATTTGATGTACAGAGTTTGGGGTGGGGTGGGGAATGGACTTTGAGAGAGTTCCAAATTCTGTTGGCTTAAACTCTGTCAAATCTGTGCTAGTGCTTCTTAAATATGCATATTTGAAAGGCAAACAAAAAAGAAATGCTCAACACAAGGGCCTGTTTTCTTAAAAGGGCAATGTCCAGAGCACGTGCACTTTGTATTATCTTTGTAAACATAAATATTTTTTAAACAGTTGCACAAACTAAAGTACAGGCCATATTTAATACAAATTACGTAATTTCAGGAATACCAGTCTGAGGTTTATTTAGTATAGCCAGTTCAGTTAAAAAAAAAAAAAAAAAAAAAAAAGGTATTGCTAATAAGTTTGGGCATACTGTCTGTTGTGGAAATCATGGGTTCTTGTGTTTGTCCAATGAAACTTTTTTTTAGTAGCAAGTGTAAAGCTAGTAATTTGCTTTAATTGAAGACTTTTTTTCTGGAGACAACCTAACCCACGCTGTCTCTTCTTCCTCTTGCTTTACTTTTCTCCTACCAAGATCAGTGAGCCACAAATGTCTGCCCAGAACCTTGACTGCTAACTACTTGAGGTTTACCTTGTGTTGAATTATGCTGGACTTCCTGATAAAGCTGTAGCCTTCCTCTTTTCTTTGCAACAGTGTGCAAAGAAAAGCTGAAGGACACAGTGAGGACAAGTAGTAAAGCTTCTTCTGTCTCTAAATTAAGTGAATTAACGGTCTATTTCAGGTTGAATTTGGCAGTGCTCATCCCCTGCAAAACAAATGTTGTGGGGGGGAGGGAAGAAAACTCTCAACACTAGCTAATGCACTGTTCATCTATCAGACAGATTGTGATTCTCCTGCACAGAGTGAGAAAACAGCAAAAGTATGTTTAGAATGAAAGCGACAAGCAAAGGAGCAACTTGCATAGAAATTACACTGATTTTTTGTAATCCCGTGTCCTTTGCACTGTGTGTTTAGTTATCCAATTTAAGGGTATTCTACATGGTTTGGACTAAAAGTGCTTTCCACTTTTTGTTTTTAGAGGAAGCAGTGCCAAGTTCAGGAAGGTGCTAAGAGTATGCAACTTCCATCATTTTGCATTTACCATGATGTAGGGTTGTTCTGTTTTGAAATCAACTAGTTACTAGTTATTTTATTTAACTAATTCTCTTCATTTGGCGTTTGCTGAAAATTAGAGGAGAAATAAAACAAGTTTCATTCTAGTTTGTGGAGGGACTAGAGTTAGAGAACAGAAGGAAATCACT
This sequence comes from Anas platyrhynchos, assembly GCF_047663525.1. NCBI lineage: Eukaryota > Metazoa > Chordata > Aves > Anseriformes > Anatidae > Anas > Anas platyrhynchos. The sequence continues at coordinate 62,998,036 of NC_092591.1, read as the reverse complement.
TAGTTTCATCTGGAGACCTTATGTGCACAAGTAAATTGAGAAATCTTTTATTTTGGAAAGACAAGACAGCACGTACCATTGTGGATAGACCATCTAAGTACGTGCTTCAGATTGTTCAAACAAAACACAGGCATGGTGACCCATGAGACACTTTTGGACTTGCTAACCCTCGTGGCTATGGGCAGGCTATGATGATTTAAGACTCAGTTTCTTTACTTCCACTGAGTATTTCTCTAGTGTTAATGTTTTTTTATGTAAGTGAGAATGTGTTTGTGCACATGAGTTACTTATATTGATACATTTTGCAGACTTCTGGCTAGTAAACTACTGGCAGACTCTTTTGTAATTGATATCTGAAATTGAGGAAAGCTGTCAGGATGCCCTCCTGGCAGGAACAATCATCCATTGCCCTGTCAGTATTTCTAATAGCTAATTCATGCATTCGTGATATTTTGAGTATTTCCTCTAGTCTCAGTTGGATTTTGATGCATCTTGGCATATTCTTTTGTAATAATTCACCAATGCTAGCATTATTTAGTGGTTGCATAATTAACCAAAATGGTGGTGGTCTCTGTGTGCAAGTGAGAAACTTTAAGAGTATTTTCCAGTCAAAATTTTTGCTTGAAATGTATTGTAAAATCTCATCAAGGTTTCACAGTTGCAGGTCTTGCAGTGTTAATTCGCTAATGTGCCTGAGTAATGTGTATAAGATTATTTCCCTTTAGAGTACATTTTTCTGCATAGAATCTCTATTAGGGAGGGAAGGCTACTGAGCTACATCTTTTCGTATTTCCACGTAAAAGAAGTTGCAGTTTTGTCTGGTTCTACAGTCCTTGTAAAGAATTTTCAACCCAGGAGAAGGGGAAGAGCAGGAGTTTACATCACCTCTATGTGCATGTGAATTTGGTTATCTCAGGAGCTGTATGCTGTAAATATTGAAGCTATTTCCTAGCTTAACATGTGGGTTCCTGAAGACCCTGGGATATTACTTATAACCTAATACAAGTAGATAACCTCAGTGCTTGCCCTAGTATCCTTTGAAAAGAGTCTTCCAACTGTCCAGTGTCCTGTGTACTGAATGACTGTCCGCTGACACCATCTGCTGGGAACTAGCTTGTGAGGACTTCAGTTCTAGCGTTTCACATTACCAAAAAAGGTCAGATTTTTTTTTCCTGAGGAAATACAAAAATCCTTCTTCCTTTTTTGAGGAATTAGGCTGAAAGAGCACCCTAAACCTTGCTTTCAAGTGACAGAAAGTAGTGTGAAATATTGGACTGATGCACTTGGAGACTTCAGACTTACAGTGTCTACATAACTTGGCACATTAAATACTGTTGGCTCCACTAGCATCACTTGTCGTTTGTAATTGCTTGCACATTCTTCATAGTTTACCTAATAAATATGCATAATAAAAAACATTTCACTGAAAGCATCTTGTTACTATGACAGATTATTTGTTTTACTTTGTCAGAAAACTCTACAAGCGTTATGCATTCCTCCGCTGTGATGACGAGAAAGAACAATTCTTATATCATCTCCTGTCATTCAATGCTGTTGATTACTTTTGCTTTACCAATGTTTTCACAACAATCTGTAAGTATTTACTTTCCCTGGAACTCTGATCTCCAGATCTGGTTGAGTACTTATCCAAATTTCTAAACAATTCTGAGCAATGTTCTTTTGTGTAGCTGTTCTTTCTTTCTGGTATCCATCTGTGTATGCTGTATCACTGTTTCTATAATCTTTTTTGGTGGGCAGTAGTGTTCTCCCCATGTGTCACTAAAGACATTTGTTTCTAACTCGGTAAGATACAGGCAGCTTTAATCCTTTTAGATGTGGAAGAGTACGCAACAGAAAATTTTGTGGTGGACTTCTGTGCACCATACAAAAAAACAGTGTGGATTGTACATTTTCAAGGTAAGAATATTAGCTCATTGCATAGCAGGAGTTAAAAAAGAAAACAAAATACCTTTCCCTTTTTCATCCTCAGCCTAGCTTGCCACATGCTTGTCTCTGAATTTGGGATAACTAGTCAAATGCTTGCTGAGGGCTGCATCAGAACTCTGCAATGCATTCAAGTGCTTTTTTTCCTTTTTCTTTTCTTTTAAAGACTTCCTGTAGATATTTTTTAGCTGTTATTGCTGACACTTTAATGAATTACAGAATTCTCATGCACTTTTTGCATGCGTGCAGTCACAGGACTTCAATGGTAAGGTATAAGAAAGACTTCAGCATTGCTGAAATTGGGGTTGGCGGTAGGTGAAGGGACCCTTCTACCCCACTGTAAGAGCTATCCTTGCTGTTATGTTATGATTCCTATTTTTGTGTCTTAAAGACAAAGCAAACAGAAATCTAAGTGAAATACTTCTTGGACTTGTGGACAAGCTCTGCTGAATGCTTTTGTCATTTTAAGACTATCAGCACAGAAAATAAAAAGGGAGGCATTTTAATTCATTCTTAAATGCCACAAGCATCAAGCTTCTAAGAAAAACCAACTACCAAATGCTTTCTTGAGGGAACTGACAGCTGAGGAGATGTTGAGGGAGAAATGTATTAAATACCTCAGCTGAAAAATACTAACTGTAACCCATTTATGAATGATAAAGAAAGCTAAAATGCCAAGAAACACAATGAGCATTTAGATAATTGGATTTTGTTATAGAAGTAGTTTGGTTAACGGGGGGCCATGTATGAGATGCTAGATGATGGAAGAACATCTCTATTTCCATCTGCCTTGAGTCAAAGAAGGAGCTTTAATTCAGGTGGTGTATTGAATTAGGCACTGGTAGACCAGGGGACCAGAAAACATTTGAGAATGCATGTGGTGCCAGTTAAAGGGGAGGAAAAAGTTGTTTATTCTTTTTAAAATCAAATCATCTTAGCATAATTAAGAGCAGCATGGTACGGAAGAACTTGCAGTATTGTTAGGTATTTTCACTGAAAGTGTTTAGCCACTGTAATGAATACTCCTGCAAGCAAGCCCTGCAGATAAAGGCTTTGGTTACTAGCTGAGTGGGAATTAGTGTTGTGTAGTGTTTATGTATGCACACACAAAAGCAGGCAGTTTGTATTTGAGCACTGAGTTGCATGCTGAGCTACAACCTAGTCCTGGATTCACGGATACTGTCCTTACCTCCTTGTCACTAAGCTGGGGACAAAAAACTATCTTCATCATATGTTTTGAGACTGGAAAACGAAAAAATGATTATATCCATATGGAGACATTGTCCAATCCGTGTTTCTTCTGTCATTTAATGGTATTTTGCTATCAGCTGTACTTCTTAATGACTCTTAATGTGTACACTTCCTGATTGTCAGTAAGTGTTTAGTAAGTAAGTGCTGGTATGATTAAATAGGAACTCTTATGTTTGTGTGTTGAGTGTGTTTTTTTTTCTTACATTTCATGGTAGTGAAGGATTGTTATGGATTAATAGTATATCGTTTTCTCTTCTGTTCATTTAAAAAAATTATTTTCCTTTTTCACTTCTGAAGTGTTATTTCTTCTTGTGTTTGCAGTGATACCATACCATATATTGATTGTTCCTAGCAAGAAACTTGGTGGTTCGATGTTTACAGCCAATCCTTGGATATGTATCTCAGGAGAACTGGGTGAAACAGGAGTCCTGCAGATTCCCAGGAACATACTAGAAATGACTTTTGAGGTTTGTATCAATTGAAACAAGAATAGTTCAGGTGTTGTTTCATTCAGTTCTAAATTTTCCCTTTGCAGTATCATCTTGTAGTACATTTCGTATCTGTGGTCTTTGTGGTTACTCACAAATACTCCTGTGTTTGTACATTACCAAGTTTAATCCATATTTAATACTATGCACAGCAAAATCATTGACAAATCCTTACTGCATTGACAGATAAGACTTATGAAAAATAAAATTTGTCTTGCTCTCTCTGTTGATCAAAACAGTATTAAGAAAAAAAAAACACACAACAAAAAACAAAGCAACAACAAACAAAAATAAATAAAGCAACTTATCCCTAAAAGCCCAGGATGGGTCATTCAGTCAGAAGAAGAGCACCACACTTCTGATGACCTATGTCAGCATTTTCTCCAAGAGTTTACTCGTCCTCTCTCCTACTGTTTACACTGACAAATTCTTTGTTTAATTTGCAGTGCCAGAACCTGGGAAAACTGACCACAGTGCAAATAGGACATGATAACTCAGGGCTGTATGCCAAATGGCTAGTTGAATATGTTATGGTCAGAAATGAAATAACAGGGCATACTTACAAGTAAGTATCATCCTGACATTTCGTGTTGGGTAAGTAGAATTTATGCAGGAAGCCAGCATAAGAGGGCTTGTTTGCTTAGAAAGGTCTTACCTCCTGGGACTCTGTCTACAGATGCTGCTACCTGAAGGCACAGAAAGGTCATTTGGCTTCTGGCATTAAACAAGTCATGATTCTTACAAAATTAAACAGTTTTCAGTTTGCAAATGCTCATGTCTACCTTCCAAATATTGGTGGAGAAGATGAGTTCACTATTACACATCTTTAAAAAAAATCTGCCTTGAGCCCGAGGCAGAAACAGCAAGTTAGCTTGCTGCTTACCAAACATGGATGATGTTTTATATTACGGCTGAGTGCTCTGTTAGAGAAGTTTGAACACAAGCTTGAACACAAGAGCTAATGAATGTTAGAAACCTGTATTTGCATGGTGAAAGTAAAGGAACAAGATTTACAGTAGGAATTAATTTAATTTGTGTTAAGTACAGCATGGTTTAGTGACTTGTCCTTTGTTTAGAGATACTTTTGTACTCATGTTGATGAGAAACTGGTGGGTAAGTCCACTCAGTTCTTTATGCAAGCTTACTTATAATTAAATGAAGAGGCAAGGTACTATTTTTGGATGCTATTCAGTTTTCTGATTGAGCTAGTTAAATTGACATCAGCATTGGTTCACAGAAAGTGGTAATGAGCAAATAAATGCGTATTTTCTAGTACCCAACTTAATATCCCAATTTCAATGTAACTGTTGGTGTTTTGGTATTTAAGCAATTTATTTAATGGTGTTTTTTTGTGTGCGTTGTTTCACCAGCTATGTGAAGTGTTCAGTGAAAGTGTAGTTCATTGTGGATCTTTCCCTTCTCTGTTTCTTCTCTCTACAGCCCTCATGCACTACATGTAGGACACAAGGCAAAATCTGCCAGTTTGTTTTGTAGGTTGTCTAGTGTGACATTTAAGGCAAACCTGGAGCTGAAAAGCTGTTTTACTTTTGCTCCCTCTGCTGGCAAAACCCACATCCAAGAATTTGTTCATTAGTTGTTAGAGTGAAGTATTTCTAATATATATAGTAGCAGAATTTGGATTTTTTGCAACTGCAGTTGGAAGTCTTCACCATGGAATTAAGTCTGGGTTGAAAGACTTGATCCAAATATCTGGTTTATGTTCTCAGGTTTCCCTGTGGAAGGTGGCTTGGAAAGGGAATGGATGATGGCAGCTTAGAAAGGATCCTGGTGGGAGAGCTGTTGACTTCCAACACTGAGGTTGATGAGCGGCAGTGTCGAACCCCTCCTTTGCAGCAGTCACCAAGCATGATCAGAAGATTTGTCACTATATCACCAAACAATAAGCCAAGTGAGTGCTGGGGATTGTCTTGTAAGGTTTTACATCATTATTTGTGGAAAGCTGCTTGCAAACAGCAACTGGAGATTTTCCTGTATTTTAAAATCACAGCTTAGAGAGGACCTGTGAAGCTCACTTAGCTGGATTCTGAGCAGGGAGTTGAACTAACTTCTGAGTTAGAACAGGTTGCTCAAATTTGTGTCTACTCAAATTCTGAATGTCTCCAAAGGTAGAAGGAAGATGTCTCTGGGCTTCTGCTCCAGTGCTTAGCTATCCTACTATTTTTTTCTGTTTTCTTGTCCTTCATTTGTGAAACGACTACTGTGGAAGAAGAAAGAAATTTGTTGTCCTGTCCTTCATAGATGAAAACACCTGCTAGTGGTTTCTGTTCGTGGATGTTAGTTTTTTATTGAGATCACTGATCTACGATTATCCTTTTCCTGATAAGTCAGGTGGTTATTGTGCTCCCAAGCATCCATGGGTTTACAGGGAACTATCACAAGATGTATTTCCAAGATACCTGGATTTGGTGGTTGTAATTGAGGAATATATCCTTTTCTTATCTTTGGGCCTGGGTCTGCAAAATCATGTAATTATGTAAATACTCTTTCTATCTGTTGTTGTGTTGAAACATCGCAGTTATAACTTTGATAGGAAAAACAATCTCCGATTCTACCTCCTCCACAGTTAGTAAAAATAGACTTGGATTTCTATTGCCAATAATCCATCACCTTTTCACTAACAGCATAAGTTATATTGGTTTGTATGCCTCTTCTCTTTTGTGATATACCTTATCTCTCATGCACAGGTACAATTTTTAAAGCATTTACAAAGTGATTGGAAGTATTTTGTATTTTTCAGAGTTAAATACTGGCCAGATACAAGAAGCTATTGGTGAAGCTGTCAATGGTATTGTCAAGCATTTCCACAAGCCAGAGAAAGAGGTGAGGACTTGTGTTGTCTGTGTAGTGGCACTCCTGTCTTAAAACTCACATTAGTAAGTGTTGGAGAGTACGTAACAGAAAAGTTTGAACTTGAAGGAACAGCCATCTGTGTCTGAAAATTCCTTAAGTAGAGCAAAAATGAGATATGGATACTAGGTAATTGAAATAGTAAATTGTCAAGTACCTCCTTTTTGCTGTTAACTGGAGTATTCAGTTAGATTTAAATATAATGTTGTGGTATTTGAAATTGTGAGCAAAATTCTGCCCAAGATTCTAGCTGTACCACTTTCAGCAATGTTGCTTCCTGTTCAGTTTGTTCTGGATTAACTGCTGTTTTATCTTCATTGAGAGTAATAAAGGGTTTTTATGTCTCTTTTGCATTATCTTGGCCACTTTTAATATGAAAACCAATGGAGTGTTTAAAAACAAACAAAAAGACCAAAGCAAAGCAGAAATGTTGTTAAAGACAATTCTGAGTTACAATTCTGAGTCATATATACATGTATAATCACCTTAGCTGGCACAGCAGTTTTTTCCTGAAACAAGCGTAAGAAGTGTGCCTTTGTCCCAAGTGTTGAAGTCCAGGCTTTGTGAGAAAGAGTGGTATGAAGTAGTGCTGCCTACTATATGGATATCCCTTGGAAGTCATTATTTTAATTTTTTACAAATTGGTCTTCTCATTCTTTCTGTGCCTGCCTTTCCTAAATTCAGGTAGCATGAAAATTTCATATTCAGTCTAATTCTGATTGCTGAGCATACTTACACAGTAATCCCAAGTGGTCATGCGTTGGTTTTGCAGAACAGAATTTACCCCAGTCATCTAAAGAAGAATTGTTATTCTTTCCCTATTTCTTGCATTGCAAAAAATGCATTGTGTTGTTTTTCTTGAAAGTCTGAGGTACTTCATACAGTGGACCTGTGATCATAACTAATTGATAAAAAAGGAAAACATGAACTTCCTGTGCAGTGGTCATTATCGTAGGTAAAACCTGCTCACAATCATAGAATCATAGAATATCCTGAGTTGGAAGGGACCCATAAGGATCATTGAGTCCAACTCCTGGCACCACATAGGTCTACCCAAAAATTCAGACCATTTGACTGAGCAAAGTTCAAACACTTCTTGAACTCCGACAGGCTTGGTGGCGTGACTACATCCCTGGGGAGGCTATTCCAGTGTGCGACAACCCTCTCAGTGAAGAGGCTCTTCCTTATACCCGGCCTGAACCTCCCCTGTCACAGCTTGACACCATTCCCTTGGGTCCTATCACTGGTGACAAAAGAGAATAGATCAGCACCTGCCCCTCCACTCCCCATTGTGAGGAAGCTGTAGACTGTGATAAGGTCTCCCCTCAGCTTCCTCTTTTCCAGGAGGAACAGGCCAAGTGACCTCAGCCTCTCCTCATACATCTTCCCCTCCAGGCCCTTCACCATCTTAGTAGCAGCCCTGTTAGCCCTATTTTATTGGGCTTTGTGAAAGGAATTTGATTGGAGAGTTTGGAAGAGCTCAAAGGCCCTTCCGAAGAGCCTAAAGAAACTCCAGTTTCCTGTGAAAGTCTAGCCTGGAAATGACACTTTGTGGCTTCATTTGATGATGGCGAGGCCCAGAGATTGCTTTCTTTAGCCTCATTCTTAAGGATATCAACAAATTTTTGAATGCTGAGGACTTAAGAGAAGTGGGCCATCCTGTCTGGGGTCACTGACTGGCAGTATATTGTAACTCTGGGCATCTGTTCATTTAAAACCTGCTTTAATAAACACATATGATACTTTTTGTGTCTTAACTGCTGAACTGAGATAAATGCTTGTGCTTTCTGTGTGCGTTTGACAGAGAGGTAGTCTGACGCTCTTGCTGTGTGGAGAAAGTGGACTTGTTTCAGCTCTTGAACAAGTGTTTCAGCATGGATTTAAATCACCCAGGCTCTTCAAAAATGTCTTTATTTGGGACTTTTTAGGTAAGTGTGATGAAAACATAACAGAGCCTGTTTGTGACTTTGAAACATATCCATCTGTGTTCCTTATCGTTGCCACTGTGTCTCAGCTGGTGTGAACAAAATACTTGTCAGAGGCATCTCAGCAGATGAAATGCTTTAAGAGCTCTTATGTCCTCATATTGTTGAAAGAGTATCTGTCTTGTGCCAGAGTTGACACTGTACTTGCACAGTAATTGGGCTGTGTCCTTCTAGAAGCAGTGGTGTAAAATTCCCTAGCGTGGAAGTTTTTAAATAAGGTGGTGAGTTGGCATATGGCAGCCTTGTTCTTAATTCAGCATTGTGAAAGCAGTAAATGGTGCTTTTAAGAGGTTGAGTTGCCTTATAAAACATAAGAAGTGGATCTAGTGCTATTTGTACTTAGTGGACATTGTAATAAGGGGTTTATAAGCATACATTTTTCAAACCGTGCTCTGTTTCCTTTGTCACAGTGCTGAATAAGTCAACTGAATACACAAAGAAATACGCAAAAAAAATACACAGAAGCAAATACACAAGAAGTGCACAGAAAATGAGTTACTTTTAATAGTGTTTCTGTGTTTTGAATAGGTGTTTCAACATAATTCTTGACCTTATTTTGTCATATTACTGTAGCATGACAAAGTTAGTTAGATACTAAAACCACTTTAGCACTGCTCAGGGGAAAGGAAGTGGAATTCCAGTTTTATACAGAAGGAACAACTAAAGTGACAGAAAAAAAAAAAAAAGCCTAGACATAATCACTTAGGAGACAAGCTTTGACTTTGTGCTGATTTGCTATTTCTCAGATATGGGTATCATATAGCGTTATGGATTTGTGCCCTAACTTATGGGGAAAGCATTATACAGTGAGGTGTTTTTAAATGTAATCATCTAAATTTGAAGGTCATTGTGCCTAATACTTTATTACAAGCACTGGAGCACAGTATTTCAGCTATTTTAGGATTGCTATTATACTGATGAAACTTATCTTCTACTATTCTTTTAAGAAAAAGCACAAACATATTATGAGACCCTTGAGCAAAATGAAATGGTCCCAGAAGAGAACTGGCAGACAAGGGCCAGGAATTTCTGTCGCTTTATCACTGCTATCAACAACACACCTAGAAACATTGGGAAGGATGGCAAGTTTCAGATGCTGGTGTGTCTTGGAGCCAGGTATAAACGAACTTTTTTATTAATACTCTTAATAAAATGAAAAATATGGTGCATGTTAGTAAGATAAAGCCACACAGCTGCTGGGTTTTGCAGTTTGGTTGTTACTTACAAAGTTCTTTGATGTAACGAAAGAAGAATCAAGTGAAGGAGGCACTGACCAAGTTCCAAGGTATTGGAATTATGGAGAAACTAAGATACGCAATTGCATATCTTAGAGCTGAGCAACTGAATCATGAGAGAAGGGTGCTGGTCTGAATAGCCTCCCTCTCCTAGCTAGCAAGGTTGGAAGATAGAAGCAGAAAACCATCAGTCATCGAGGCCTCTTCAGCTCTTGGCTGGGTGAAATCCCACCCTCCAATTACTCGTTGCAGGAGATGAGTAGGAGAGAAACCAGGACTATTTAGGAAGCCTCTTGACTCCAAGGTGGTGGAGCAGGTCAGTGACACCAGGCCTTCCTGGGGCTTCCAGGCCTCCTGGAAGCCGTATGTTTCGATGTGAGGGTGAAAAGCCTAGAAATGCTTCTCTTGCATGAGGATGTGCCCTACTTAAACAAGTGCCACAGATAGTTGCTTCCCCTTGCCTTTATAGAAGTATATGGACAAAATGGTAAGTCTAGTTGATAGGCAAAGTACAAAAATAATGTCATTGAAAATGAGAAATTAACCTGGCTTTATTTTTATTTCCAAATTACCACTTTGTCAGAGACCACCTCTTGCATCACTGGATCGCCCTGCTTGCAGACTGCCCGATCACAGCACAGATGTATGAAGACATAGCACTAATTAAGGACCATACTCTTGTGAATTCATTGATTCGAGTGCTGCAGACCTTGCAGGAGTTCAACATTACGCTGGAAGCATCTCTTGTCAAAGGAATTGATATATGACCTCTTGTCCCACAACAAAACAAAAACCCGCAACTATGTTTAAAACAGCAACAACAAAAAAAGCAACAAGGAGTGAATCACGTTAGTATGCAAGAGTTCTGTCTGCCAGTACATTGTATCGTGAACTTGTTCATGGCCCTAAAATACAACTTTGACTTTTCTTGAAGAAAACTCCAAAAATAGTACAGGCAAATGGATAGAAGCTGTAAACTCAATGTAAAAAAGAGGATTTTGGTATAAATCTATTTTAGAGTTTATTTGCTGATTTGCTTTTTACACACTTTCATGTGAAAGAGATAGAGATGAGTATTGTGCAGCTTATTTTAAAGCTGCAGTATTTCCTTGCCATAGAAAATGTGCAGTGAGCCTTTCAGCATTTTGTGAACTTGCCTTCAGATATGCTGTATGTCATAGACCCCAATATATACACTCCATTTCTGCTAAGAAGGTCATTCTATAGTTTTTAAACTAATATTTTATATATTAACATTATTACCAATGTTTGATTTTTAACGTGTTGGGTCACTGTTCTGCTGCAAGGGAACTACAAATTCTCATGTGTGCTTTTTTAATAGCTCCAAGGCACTGACTTGTCAACAAATCATGTTTTTTCCTTTATTTTTGTTGTCAGTATTATTTTTAGTGAATTCTGGGAGACTGAACCGTGAAGTGCGCAGAGATTGAAGTAATATTTTTCATATTGGTACATAATTGCACAGAAGAAATTAAGCGTCTTTTTTAACTGATGTTTTTTATTTATTTAACCTATCATTGTGTTTTGTAATTTTGTCTTTAAAAAAAATCTTCTATGATACAACTGGCTATTGTATGTTGCAATTCAGAATTGACAGTGCAGCCCACTTAAATCAAAAACCTGGAATAAGTATTTATGGTGCAAAAATGTTTCCACTTGAACCATCCTTTTGAAGTTCGATATACAGTTGCTGCTGGTAATTCTCTTAACTGCTAATAAAGAGGAACATGGACTTCCCAAATGCTAGATGATTAAAGAAAGATGTTTACGCCCCCACAAAATAATAATGGCAAACCTTTATTAGTTTGCTTATATCAGGATTCTTATTTTTTTCTGAAATTACAGTAAATAATAAGTTTTCTTTCCCTTTTGAATGGATATATCTGGAGTCCTGTTGTCACAGCTTGCTTCATTTGGCATGTTTTTGCTTTTAGCAGAAAGCTTTAGTCCACTTCTACAATAAAACAAACATTTTGAAAGTTTTATTTATTGAAGAGCTGGAAATTGGTGAATGCCTAAAGACATCTCTGTTCATTTTAATCCTCTGATAAAAATCTCTTTGAAGTGAGTATGTGATTTAACAGGCTGAATTATCAGCATCACAAATTACTGCACTGAAATTCAGGACTATGTATTTAAGAGGTCTCCACTGTATAAACTTATCTCAGTGTTGTCCTTCTTTCGAGAAACAGTCCAAGTTTTTCAGTTCATACAATGTTGTAGTAGCTTTTCTTTACCTACAGATTAGTGACATCTTGTTAGTTTCATTTCCATAACTTACAAGTATAGCACATGTATTAAATCTTTTTACTATTTTTACTTTTGTCCTATTTATTTCTTTATTAAATGGAGAAGTTCCTTTATCACTACTTTTTTTTTTTTTTTTTTTTATCAGAGCCAGATTTGCATTATAAAGATGCAAAGGCAATGTCCAAGCCACTCCTTAGGCTGGGTGGATATGAATTCTTTTGTAACATGGGGCTTACAGTACCATTTCATGGAAATATTCTGTGTGCAGTTTTTTTCAGTCTTGGAAGAGCAAAAATATTCTTTATTCTGAGAATTTCATGTATTCAACTTAATATTTTGGGAGAATCTTTCTACACTTGCCCCGCATTTCTTATTTATATAGTAGTTTTATATACAGTGCTTTCAGCTATATTTATAATAATTCTATGTAGGCTTGTAGTTTCTCAGTATGCCTGATGAAAAGAGGGCTGGATTAACCATTTTGACCTTATCAAATTAGTTGATCTCATTAAAACCGTATCTCTATCCTAGAGCAAGTATGGATTAACTTTATCTTACATGAGATAGTTAACCCTGAACTAACTTTTTTTTCATATTTGTTCACCTTAAGTGGCACAGCAATATTGCTTTGATGTGTATCTTTTGGGCCTCGTTACGGCAATGAGATACCTAGGATACACATGGGTTAGGATTAGCTAACGTGGTTCCCACACATGGGTTCTTTGGATAGCACCTGAGAATGAAGTGTCCATCAGCGGTGGTACCTGTGTGCTGGTTGTCCAGATGCAAAGGAGATTTTCTTCCTGGCTCCTCAGTTACTTTATTTTCCATGGGAAGGACCATTTCGTGATAGACACTTCGTCACAGGGGTGACTGTGCTTAATCCCAGTAAAATGCCAAGCACGTTTTTAGCTATGGACTTCAGAGAAGCAAATCCTTCCAGACTTGGAAGAACAGTAGAAGTTTCTGGAATGTAGCAGAAAAAAATGCTGGTTTTGTTGGATTCAGAGGCCACCAAGGAAGACAGACATTTGAATATAGCTCTTTGTAGCCTAGGCTAAAGTTTTGGGAAGAGGATTGGCTGGCATCTCTTAAGTGCAGTTTGGCCTGTAGTAACAGCCATAATTCTTATCGCTCTTCGGTGTTCACCACAAATAAGCCTCCCTCTCTCATTGATGTAGCATTAGTCCCACAGAATCGCGTTCAGATCCAGCATTTACTCCTTCCATGTGATCATGCAGAATTGGATGACTTTTATATAAAGAAGGAATGGTATAGTCACAGTGTTTTAATCTTTAACTAGGGCGTTGTAAAATCCATCTCCCTTCTCAACATTTGCATTGCATTTTTTGTTCGGAAAAGAGCTACAGACAACCATAACCTTTTTTCTGGTAGTGTCCTAAAATAAGGAAGCAGGTTTGGGAGGTGTGAGTTAATGTGGCGATAGTGATTTTTATTAATATTATTATTGCAATTATTGGGAAAATACAATGTTTTTTTAACTTAGCGCTGAGAGTCATGTGAGCACACATGCAGGCTGTAGGTGATACAGAAATATAATGATAAAATTGAGTAGTTCATAATGCAGTAAATATAATGCTACATTGACCAAACATGTTTACAGGCTGATATCTGATATGAGGAAAAAACAGGCTGTTGCCTATCAATTATTTGTTTCTTTGATTAATGCTATTGGAGTTGATATGATACTTTATACAGAAATAAAATGCAACTTAATAAAGACTTGTTTGAAATACTATGGTAAGTTTATACAAGAAAAAAAGCCTTTATCTGCCATAAATTAAACATCTGACATTCTGTAGCTGAAAACACACTAATGAACTGAAGACTATTCCACAACTTTTTCCATTATCAAGAGTATTTTTCAAATTGTTGAAGTGAGATCTACTAGCTGGAAGATCCATATTTTTGATGTGTTTTGAATTCATAAATATGTTAAGGTTTTGTTTCTGCAGTAAAATTATTCAAAGAACTAACTTTTTCTGTATATTGTCAAAAGATTGTTGTCCATAGTGGAAGATGCTATAGGATACTTGAAAATACTTGAAGATATTGTACATGTACTTCTCATCTTTGTAGGATTTTTAATATCTTTAGACTGGCTGTTAGAAAAAGCATCAATACCTTATAAACTATATATTTTACTACGTGGGGAAATCACTGGCTTGTTTTTTTTTTTTTTAAGGGTGGGTGTTAAAGTTTACATTATGATGAGAAAACCAGGTACTGTTTTCCTTTTCTATTTTTCCTGTGACATTTGAATCCATTGGACATTAAATGTGAATTGGACATACAAAACAGTTTACAGGTGTAGCTCATTTGCTGAATTGCAATAAAATTTGTCTTCTAACATGAGAAATAGCATTAATGTGCTATTTTCAAAAGCCTTTTAATGTAACGTGGCTAATCATCTTTTCCCTTTTGCCTGATTGCAGGTACATTTGGAAATTTGATGTCTGATTTCATGTGAAGTTATTGAGAAGCCCAACTTCCATTATTTTCAGTTTATGCTGTAACAATTAAGTTTATGACATTACAGTCTTGTTTCTGTTTTGTTTTGAATGTTTTTGTATTTGATCTGTTCACCCGAATGCCTGCCTCCCTCCTTGTACCAGTGTAGTGTTCTCATGCACAGTCATCAGTCAAACACATCCATCAGTGGAAAAGATGCCTGCTCAGTAATCAGGGAGTGAGGAAAACAGGAGGGCAAAGGGACTAATGTAGATCTTGGAGAGCATCTGAGTACGTGTACAGACACGTGCTCTGCTGTATGTAATAGCTTTTCTCCTGCCTTAGCACAACTTCTGATCCTCATATTTGAAGAAGTTTCAAGGTGGTCTCAGAATTTTAAGTTTGGAAAAATACAGTCAGTTTCCATGTACTGTTTGCTCAACCTTTCCCTCTGTGTAAGGATCCATAAAGAAAAGTAGAAATGATTGGAAATGTTATCTGATGCTTCAGCTATAAGGTTAAACAAGAAAACAGCATTGTCCCCATCTCAGACTCTGACCATGGCTGCATCTGTGGCACGGTGTACCCAAGCATAATTGCCTATATTGTCTGTTTCCTGCTTGATTTATCCTATCTTTGCCCATGGCAAGGTATAACTTGACAGATTGTACCAGAGCTGGAATTACTGGGTGGATGGGTTGTGCTGGGACAGAGGTAAAAATAGGGTCCCTTCTCTATCTTTTCATTCACTTTTTTTTTTTTGAATGATTTGAAGTACATAATGACATAGTGGAGCCATGTGTAATCTTTGTTCATTACATACTGCTCTGCTTATCTCACCTAGAAACTGGTTCTGTATGCTTTCCTGTATATTAAATCTAGTTTCTAGATTGGATTGACCAGTAAACAAATGCGAGCGTATCTCACTTGTGTAACTTTTCTGCTGCCGATGTTCTGAAAGTTTTTATGCCAGCTATGTGAGAAGCAGAGATAAAGTCAGTTTTATTCATGTTCATCTTCTGCTTCATCCAAAATATAGTCTTCAGGGCGTTCTGCTTGGGCAGAGTGTTGGACAATTATCTGTCTCCACAGATACCTTCCAACCCCACTCACAGATTCTGCAGTCCGTCCCCATGTGCAATGGCAGCAACAGGTAAGAATACTGAATGCCACTTGCCCCACATGGTGTGATTTGTGCCATTCCTTGGTAGCCCAGCATCTGCAGAAGAAGAGCTCATCTTTCAGGTGCACTGTTTATCCTGTGTTTTATGGAGCTGCCTTCTCTTTTGTCACCTACAGCTGGCGAGACTTGCTTATTGCTCTGACGTGCTTTATAGCAATGACTAACTTCTGCTTTGACAAATACCTGTTTTGAAGCTGATAAATACAAAAAGTAACATTCTCTGCTTGAGAACAAAGGTAAGTTAGGACTGTTCTGAAATCTGTGTCAGACTCTGAGATTGTTACTGAATGTTCTGTACCATTCAGGGAAACACTGAAGGGAAGGAGTTTTACTGTTTTTTTGGAGCTATGTCTGATTCCTTCATCTCCCTCTGTGTTGTTTTTTTTTTTTTTTTTTTTTTTTTTTTAAATTTGTTTTTCTTCCACACACCCTGATCTGTGTTGGAGGGTTTTTTAAACAAAGTGAAAGAAGTTTTAAGATCTCTTATGGGAAGAAACACATCGGTGTTCCTGAGTTGTCAGTGACTGCAGCACTAACCACTGGTGGTATTGTGCTGTGGACTTGCTGGGGGAGATGCTGAGAGGATGAGCTCTACCTGCCCCATGCTCCAAGGAGTGTTTTGAGCCTTAGAGAGGCTCGGGGGTATGGTTGTGAACTCAGTATGTGCTGCCAAGCAAGTGGCGGCTGTGCAAAATGCCAAGCTTGCCTGTCTTGGAAACTGAGTCTAACATCTTCCTTCCCTGGGCTCATAAGACCTGCTGCTCCTAAATCCTCCGCAGGGTGCTGTGAGGATGTCTGTGGGGCAGGCCTGGATGGAGCTCTGAGGTAAGCACGGCTTCAGAAGCACATTTGCTTCACTGTGGGTGGCCTCCGATCTTCTCCCAAGGGGAAGGAACAAAAAGATCAGGGGCCTTGGTGAGCAAAGCCTGTTGTGCAACTGCTGCCTTCACAGCACTTTTCCGTGTGCCAGGTCTGAGGTGATTTTATAGAAGGTGAGGCTTAATGTCAGCCGGTGAGGAGAATTTGAGTGTTAGGGAGGGATTGTCTGCTGACTAACTAGTCCAAACACACTGGGTTTAGAAATGTGCTGGCGTTATGATTTGTTGGTGGAGATACCTTGGGAGGTTCTCTCAAAGAAGTACAAAAGAGTTAGTTAAAGAACTGCATGGTGCAGTTGTGCACAAATCATTTCACATAAGGGAAAAGGGACTTCTTACTATTAAATCATGGATGTGTATTCATTAATAAATGTACTTTATTAAGCCCTGAAATGAGCAAGGTACAATTTATCATAATTTCAGTGGCAGGTGTTTTAAGACAGATCCTACAACATTTGAAATATCATCAATATATCTGATGTTTATTTTGAGGAGGTTTTTCTACCAGTGGCTTAAAAAGACTTAGACAAGGAGTATAAATTCCGTGAGAAGGTCTTCTAGACTACTTGTGACCAGAGTGCCCCAGATTTTCTCTCTGAGGTAAGCCATACGTATGTCTCTCTCAATCTGAAAGGCACTGTTAAATTGCACAACTGAATGCTGACTACTGAAGCTGTGTTATTTTATGTAGATCTCCACAACAAGATGGTGAGTAGCTTGTAAAACTGTTGGATGCTAGGATGGAAATATTAAGTGCAAAACTGAATGATTCATCTCAAAGGATTCCAGTTGTTCAGAACCCAGTATCCATATAGAGATGAGAAGATCTTGAAACTAAAGCTCTGAGACATATGTGAAAGGCTTTGGAATAAATCAAATATTTAAGGTATTCTTTCACTTGTATGTCGGCCCTCTTCGCTTTTTTCACTGCTCTCCCACCCGTGTTCAGCTTCTGTCACAAGCACTCATTCGGTTGTGTTAAATTTTGGGTCAAAATTACCCCAAAAGCAGACCCATTACTTCTCACTACATTCAAGTACAAATGAAATAGCATTCTAGATGTCCTTAAGTAAATATTTGCTTATCATTTAATAATAAAATTTAGCAAGGATTATAAAGCATAAGAGCAGGTTTTTTTTTTTGTTTGTTTGTTTTGTTTGTTTTTTAATCCCAGATCTCTGGTGTATTCAACTCTATTCAGGAGATAAGGTGCAGAATTTCCAAAGCAGTTTCAATATCAGACTGCTCTTTGACAGCTTAGTCTATATCCTTTGGTGTGAAGCAGCTTCAAGCAGTATTTAGTTTGAGTGGAGGGCAGGAGGAATCGTGGATCCTTGTCTGCACGGAAAAGGTTCTTTGGAGCAGCAGGCAGTGTTTGTGACAGTGTTGTAGTCATAGCAGTCCTTGTGGTCCAAAGAGATCGGACAAGGTTTGCAGGAACAAGTGCTAGCTTTAGCAAGATTATAGCACAGTATGCACATTAGTACAATCGGAAAAAGCAGGCAGGCCTTCAGAAGTACAAGCCTTTCACCAAAAGTAAGCTTTTGCTTGTAAACTCCCCAAAGCCTCCATGAAACATAACTGAATGGCACTTTGGTCCACACAAGCTGAAAAAACTTGGCTCAAAACTAAAATGTTGTCAGATACCTAGAGGAGCAAAAACTTTGCTATTGATTGTAGGATCAGTATGTATAATGTATGAAAATACCCTGATTAGTTATGCTTCTTGTGAAGTTTTACTGGTAGCTATTTTTCTTCCTAAAAATCTGTGATGTTATTTAATGTTGTTAATTGCTGAAGAAAAACAGTCGGTGCTGTTTGGGTTCTGTTTTTTTGAAAAACTGCTGCTATTTATTTTTTTTTCTTTCAACATACTTAAGTTCTTAGCACTCCGTCAGTTTCTAGCTTCCCCCTTCCAGTAAAAATCTTCATACTCAGTGCTTGTCATCTCTCTCTGTCACTCTGTAGTTGAATAGAAACGGTTAAAGAAAGCTGTAGAAAGACATCTGAGTTAAGGTCTGGGCTTCAATCTGTTTTGTGTCTTCAAAGAGATATTTTAATGGCAACCCTTCATCATAAACAAATGAGTATTATATGTTAAATTACAGCTAAGGTCCATCACAAAGAACTTCAAGATTTATGTGTAAGACATAGTTTGATTAACTAAGATAAATTTGTTCCTGTGTGTTTTCCTAGCTGTGTGTTGAAATCTTTTGATCTAACTGGGGCATTCCTAAATATTTGTGTCACTTTTTCTTTTAGTTTACAAAAGTAAACAAGCAGCTCTGCTTTTACTGTGTCTCAGAAAGCTTTGGTTGTATGGGCTGTTTGCCTCTTCGGGGTCTCTGTTTTTCTGCTACACCGCATATGTAGATGCTATGTTGTCATATCTGGTGATGAATTTTAGCTGAATTAATACCAGTCGGGCTCCCTGAGGAACCTTGAGTGGAAAGTGCTGAAAATGTGGATCAGCTTTCCTGTCAGGTAGCTTGTAGTCGTGTGCTTCAATGGGAAGTGGCTTGTCTGCATCTGGGGGATTGTGTGAAGAGGCACCTTCATGGGTATCCCCGGGGAGAGGTGAATTCCCATGTTAGTTCAGGATCTGTGAATTCCCATCCTGAATGTGGCTGCCTGCACGTGGGAGCGTGGAAATGGGGCAGAAAGCCTCATCCCTTTATTACTTGTCAGTGAGGGGAGCTTTGGGGTTTGTTGTGGGGTTGGAGAGCCCTTGGAGCGTTTAATGAGCAGCTTTCTGCATTTATAGACGAGCTGGACTGGGGCTGGAACTGCCCCCGCCGTACAATGGGTCGTTTCTCACTGGATTTTAAAAGGGGATAACTTTGATCGTTTCAAAAGCAGTGAAGCCTGATGCTGCGGTGAGACAGCGCTAATTTACAGCTACCATTAAGGAAACAAAGACCGAGGGCAAGTTTCGCTCTGAAGATTCACTGACGATATGAACCCCGCCGGGAGCCGCGGCTCTGAGGCAGTTGCCGCCGGCACCCGGCGTGCTCCTGAGGTACGGCGGGGCCGGGGCCGGGGCAGCGCCGCTCCCCTCCACACCTGCCGGTGGGGGGCGGCCGGCGGGGAGGGCAGGGGAGGCCCGGGGAGGCCCGCCCAGCCCCGGCCGCCCCGCGCCCGCCGTCGTCGGTGCGAGGCGGGCCCGCAGACGCCTCCTCCCGCCCGGCGGCGGCAGCAGCAGCAGCAGCAGGCAGCAGCAGCAGGCAGCCGCCGCCGCCGCCGCCTCAGCGCCATCCATGGGGTCCGGCGGCCGCCGCGGCGCGGCGGGGGCGCGGGCGCTGCCGCTGCTGCTCCTGCTGCTGCCCGCGCCGGGCGCCGCCGCCCTGCCCCTCCCCGGTGAGTGCCGGCACCTGGCCGGCAGCGGGGCCGCGCGGGGAGCCGTTGGCGGGGCGCGCGCCGGCCGTTAGCGGCCGTTGGCGGGCAGGTGCGGGCCGGGCACCGGGCGCCTCAGCGCGGCGGCCGCTGCCTCCGGGACCCGCAGCGCGGGGAACGCTGCGGCCGCGGCCGGGAGCGGAGCCGGGCACAGCGCCGTGCCCGCCGCACAAAGCGGCTGACAGACAGCCCCGCCGGCTCCTCGTGGCGGGGCTCCGCGCTGGGTGCCGCTCCTGGCTGCAGGTCTGCCTGCCCCTGCCTCGCAGCTCTCCCCCGCTGCCGCCCGTCACTTCTCTCCCCTCCTCTCCTGTCTGCGCTCCTCCGTCTGCAGGGCTGCTGCCTATTGGCGTTTCTCTTTCCCCTCGCTTCCCCTGCTCTGGGGCTGCAGGCGGATATTCTGCTTCAGCGCGCTGTGCTCTGCGCTGGCCGGCCAGGTGACTCGGCAGCGCTGCTCGACAGATGCTAGCTTTGTATTAAACCAAAAAAACTAAGCAATAAAAAAGGTGTTATTAATAGGTTGCCCGTCTGTTTAATGGTAAGCCAGTCTTTTAACGTGTTGCAGGTTGGCAGCTTGGAAATTTCATTATCTCTGTGAACTCCCATTAGTTTAAGAGACATTGGGCTTCCTAAGGGTGATGCTGTGGTTGCGATGGAGATCTCTTCCAGTATTAGTTTTATGTTAACCAGGAAGATGAACAGCATCTCTTTTCAACAGTTCTGCAAAGAGATACAGTCATAGCTCCTTCTGGGGTAAACAAATTGCTGTAAAACTTCATCGGCTAAATCTCATGGGGGATCTAGCCCATAATAGATTAATGTAAATGCGTTTATAAGTGAGCGCAAAAGCTTTGTGCAAGCTTATCTGAACTGCATGCAGGTGTGTTCATGTGCAGGTACAGCCATTGGTACAGGTTTCAGTCTGGATACTCTCTGCATGTTTTTGTCTTGGATTTAAAATTGGTATGTGCATGCTTGCAGCCTTTTCTCATCTAGTCTGTGAAACATACAGGACTTATGCCCTATTCTCCATCTTCTGGCATCCTTTTTTGAATTTGGTATTTTTTCACAGATGTGGATGAATGTGCCCTGGGGCTTGATGACTGCCATCCAGATGCCATATGTCAAAATACCCCGAAGCTGTACAAGTGCATGTGCAAAGTGGGTTACACTGGCGAAGGGAAGAAATGTGAAGGTAAAACGATGGAATTGCTCTGCTCTGCCTTGTCTCAGTAATTGCACCTCTCTGCCTTCCTGCAAGGTCCTGGAGTGTTCTTTGGAACTGATAGAATTAGCAAGGGAAGTGCAGGTCCATAGTAGCAAGTTTCTTCTCTCTGTAAAGCAAATGTCGGCTGGGATACTGGGACTGAAATCTCGCATAAAAATGTTCTGAAGGTCCCACGTGCTACTGTGCATGAGATAGGCTGGTCAGCACCAAGTGTCCTTCACCTTGGCCAGCGTGGGACAAGGCCTTGGCCAAGTATATGGGACTCGTTCAACTTTTGTTTGCAGCTAGGTTGGTACCCAGAAGTAGGAGGCTTTGATGCTTTACTGTAGTCCTTACTTGCTGCTTATGACTTTGGGTTTTACAAATATACTAGGTACTGGTGAAGGCGCTGACCTTCAGGTTTAGGAGCTGCTCACAGTGTAATTGCTGGAGGAACACAGGGACTACGTTATGAGGTTGAAACAGTGATTTATTATTATTTTTAATTTCTAATTGCCTCTAGCAAGCTAAAGAGGGGGAAAGAAATACTGTAGTATGCAAATGCATAGCCACTGAAAAATTTCCTGCCAGTAGCAGAGAGGTGGAACATGGTTTTTATGAGCAATTTCCTGTGATTTCCCAAATGGTGGGGTATTTTCTTCTTTAATTTTTTGCTGTTGTGAAGTGGATCACCCATGTTACATGCATCTGAGATGTTTTTTGAATACTTCAGAGATCTTGATGTGCACGATGCCATGCAGCACGGAGTTCCACAGAAGAATTGTGTGAAGGTGTTCATATAAGCTTTTAGTCAACTTGAATTCTGCCTTGACAAGGGCAGACAATGACCTGTGGATACTAACTTTCTTATTTTTACTTTGTGTGCTTTCGTGCTGTCACTCTTTGATTGCGTCATCTTACTTTTGTCTGTTGTAGAGAACCTAAAAAAACAACCTCTGACTGCTGATTGCTTTACCGCCACCCCCTCCCACATCATCTGGTGGCCTTTTATAGATGGTGTTACTAAAATTTAACGGGATATTACATGCGAAAACATGAGATATTTCTGAGAAGACAAAGCAGAAAAATAATAATGCCTTAAAAGATAGGGGACGAATTGTTTTTCAGGCTGATCTTAAAAGACCGGATTGATTTTTCTCAGTTACAAAATCAAAAGAGAAACAATTGCATGGCTTTTCACCTAGCAATACCACTTGGTCTAACCATTAGTTTGTTTAATCAGCAGCCTTAAAAACCTTAGCCTATAAGGCTAAGCTCTGTGGGAATCTCAGGGTATTTTGTCACTCTTTGGAAACATTTAGCAAGTAATGCGTTAAGTGTTGCCCATTTGCAAGACAATGACGATTTAGGCCAGCAGTTGCTGTTCACAGTTACACAGTCTCATCGCGCAGTGTCTATAACACTCAAGCAAGCATCCATCATGTTGACTTTTGCTTTATTCCGTAGACATTGATGAATGTGATAACGACTTCAATGGAGGCTGTGTCCACGAGTGTTTCAACATTCCGGGGAATTACCGCTGTACTTGCTACGACGGCTTTATGTTGGCTCACGACGGCCACAACTGCTTGGGTAAGCGTGCTTGTGAGCATTGCGAGTGGGAACGCTCTAACGTTTTAGCGGCGTTCCTGGGAAATGCGTGGTCATCTGTTGTGCTTCATCAGCTCGGCTGGAGGAGAAGGTCACTGATGGAAGGGGGTATTCCAGGCACCCATGCG
Source organism: Anas platyrhynchos (assembly GCF_047663525.1). NCBI lineage: Eukaryota > Metazoa > Chordata > Aves > Anseriformes > Anatidae > Anas > Anas platyrhynchos. The sequence goes on along the minus strand of NC_092591.1, from coordinate 62,975,125 downwards.
CCGTCCCAGTGTGGTGCTTTCCCCGTCTGAGTGTGGGGCATTGCGCTTTCACCGTTTGAGGGTAGTTGTGCTTCTCTGTTTCTGTAATGGCTTTCCTTAAAAGAACACGTGTTGTCATCGTCTTTTCTGTTCCAAAGTTAGCTTAGAGTCAATTCTCGCGTGTATTTCTTTACCTAAAACCTTTTCTCTTGCGAGGTCTAGAACGTATGGGCTTCTCCCTCTTCCAATGTCTGAGCCCTTCCTGACATGCAAGCGATAAGGAAAGGGCACACAATTAGGGCTGTGCAGTTGCTGTGTATGACAGAGGGGTGTTGAAGTTCAGAGGGCATAAACAAAATGCTCAGGGTTTTCCTGGGTAGTTAACGTGAAGCAAAGTACACAACCCTGGAAACATGTTCACTCCAGGCAGCACTCCCTTGACCCTGCACGCTCTCTCTCTTTCCCCACCACCCCATGCTGCAGAAACTGTCACATTTGCTTTTCCAGAGATAGCTCAGTTTTTTTCTCTTCTGCTGCACATTTGTGTGTGGATGTGCATCCCTGGGCTCTATCTTCTTCTGGGTCAAATTAGAAAAGCTCTGGAGTCTCCAGTGGGGGATTGTGTTGAGTTTTACCGGCTGTGAGTCTGGTGCATGCCCACAGATTAACCTTGTTTTAGCGTAAATGGAGGGGAGACGGTGAAGTCACCGAGTTCAAGTATTTCACTAAAGAAAATAGAGAGGGAAGCAAACTATTTGCTGATGCTTTAACATATTGAGGACATCTTATTTTTTCTCTCTTGCCTTTGTGTAAACACACAGTGGAGTTCAGCTGAGGTTATTAGGAAGGGCTGAAATTGAGCTAATGCATTGCCTCTTGTAATGCCACCAAAGGGTACGTTCTCTTAGTAGCCAGTAGCCCCTCTAGAACATAATTCCACTGACTTGTTTGGGATCAGTAAGACAGACAGAACATAGACCAAAATCTGCCACCTGTTACAGTACTGGGAAGCTGTTCAGTATTGCATGGCAGACTTTTTAAAATAAAATGTCATTGACATACGGTGAAGTTTTTACTGACCAGCCATTTTTTGAGATATGATGTAAACTTTAAATAAATATTTTGGTATGCAGCAGCAAATTGGATCACATCTTCTCTTAATCTGTTTATTTACTGTCTTTACACCATGGTTGCTCTCCTTTCGCACTCATTTTTGAAGATCTCAGCTGTGTGTCTGGGTTTTAGCCAAATAGACAATTACTTTTTGGAAAGAGATGATATTTTGTAATCTTTCCAAGCTCCGTAAGGCAGAAACATCTGCTGGAGTTCAAATCTGTAGTACTGCAGGCTCATGGTGGCTGTTTATTCATGATTGTTTGGACATTCACAGCACTGTAGCTCTCTAAAATACTCAGATTCTCTGTGATGGAGATATGTCAGCCGTTCTTGTTGCTATGAGCAGGTCACATTCCTTTGCATCCCATTGGCTTACTCGTTGCCTTCAGTAGAAATTAAATCTGGTGTAATGCCGCATTATGCTTTTTACTAAAAGCCTTTCTTTTTCCCGATTTTTTGGAAGGCAGCTGTTTTATGCCAGAAATGTTAAAGTATTAAATTAAAAACATTGTACTATTATCACAGGAACAATGAACAGAACAGGGAGCAAATATAGTGTCCCATTTGAACTTGCAAATGAGACCAGTGCTTTCCCTAAGCAATGTTTTGTCTTGCTAATTTTTTTTCTAAGGTACTGAGCATTTTTGCTTCCTGTTCAAACCGGCATTTGAAAAATTGGAAAATTAGGGTAAGAGAATTATTTGCTGGCAGAGGTTACAGAAGTCTCCAGCAATTAAAGGATGAAATTCAGAAGAACTGGAGATTGGGATGAACATCCTGTATTCAGAGGCATATCTGAAGGTTTTTCTACTCTTTGTTTCTCTTGGCTATCTTGCAAATTGAGCGTTTCTATATTCTCTGGTATTGTTGAAGCTCTACGTATTGCAACATCAACATTGAACCTATTTCCAGAACTTCTGCTCTTGTCCTTGACTGTGGTCAGGCAACATGACAGCAGCCTTGACGGTAAGTGATGATGACCTAGAGTTGAGGGAGGAGGATAATAAACCAAACTGAACATCAGAACATGTGATGTATGACTTGTAGCTAGAGCAAAAGCAAGGAGGAAGAAGAGGAAGGTTTTATATTTAAGCCAATCTTATTTTGAACTTGGTGTTTTTCTTCCACCTTTGCTTCAGAATGGGGATCTTACTGAAAAACACCATACATTGCTTGCTTGGGTTTGGAACCAAAGCTGTATATCACGGAGCAAGATAGGACCAGGCATGAATGCTCAACCTAGATGTAAATGTGCTAGTTTGCTTAGTGGTAGTACTCTCTGGCTGCTCGGAGAGGCAGTGTATATTCTCCTATGTGGAGTAGGGAGCTGAGGCAGTGGATGTTCTCCTACATGAAGTGTGGGCCTAGTGCAGGTACCCTGCTTCTGTCTTCCCTGAAGCTGCTCTGCCTTCTTGTTTAGTTGGCCAGAATTTCCTGGGAGCCCTGTGACTGACTGGCCAAACTGCAAACGGGAAGAGTGGGGGGCAGAAATATACTTGTGCAAGGCTGACAGAACAACGGGCTAGCCCCAGCTGTCTGAGCTGCCTGGGTGGGTACCTGCTGGTTAGGGACCTGGTGTCTGTGCTGTATATTGAGCAGCTAACACAAATAGCTGTCTCGGTGTTAACTTGTAGCGGTGGTTTTCATATGGGGCAGGTACGAAGCTGTTCTCTTTCTCTCTCTTTCAGATACAGATGAATGCACGTTCAACAATGGTGGTTGCCAGCACATTTGTGTCAACACTGTGGGGAGCTACGAGTGTCGCTGTAAGGAAGGATTCTTTCTAAGTGACAACCAGCACACATGCATCCACCGCTCAGAAGGTACTGGCTGCTTCCCTCCACGCACCAAGCAGGAGTTTTTGACAGAAGCTCACTGCAAACTCTCTATAGCAGATTCAAAAGTATTTTTAGTTTGAGTTTTTTGAGGCTGTGAAGTATCTTGAAGTCCTCAATTCTTTTAAAAGGAGCACTGTGTCAGGATCTTCTAAGTGACTTTGAAGACTGTCTGCATCCCTTCTGCCCCTTTGATCCCACCTGTATGTCTGCAGTGTTCTGCTTTTTAAAGGCTGCACTGCTATACTCCCAGTGTACTTTATGCTCTGTTGTGCAGCTGAGCTGTGTCCTGATCCAGGAAATGGCAATAAACTGAGGGACCGTGAGTTCTGACAGTTTCCACCGACTTCAGTTACAAGGCAAAAGCTACATTACCTCTAGGTACCTTTTAGATTCCCCATACAATGTTTAGGTTTCAGCTAAGAGATTTATTGTTTGTCAGCCCCAAAGGTATTCAAATAGTGTTCTTTGTTTTGAGTGAAACCTTTATGAAACTACCTTTAAAAGATCTGAGAGCCTTGGATGTCTAATTAGACATTGGGTTGAACAAAATTATTTTGGATGCCCTTGGGGAATACTTTAAAGTGGTTACTCAGATCAGGGAGTTGTCCATTGAACTGTACAGTGAATATCTTACTAAGAAGTATTTAAGGCTGCAAAGCTTTCTTTAATCTAAGGCTTATCGTTGGCATGACTATAAGAGGAATCTGAGCATGAATAAACAAATCTCACTTTAAAATTCCCCATACTGAAGAGATCAGCATTTGTAGACATATATGGCCATCCCGAGATGAGTGCACTGAGGTGGCTGTCATCTGACGTAGCTGAATTGATCTTTTGTTTGAATTACGAATCTGTATTCTCAGCTTCTCTGGTATTGTGCTTGGTCTCATGGAGATCTGGTGATGCATGGTGATTTCTCAGGCCATTGCTCAGCTTGCTACTGCAGCAGGCTGCAATGGCAGGGCAAGGTTTTTCCCTTCGTGTTTCCTTGCCAGCAGTGATGTGTGTTTGTGTGCATGGATGATGAATCCAAGAATGAAGATCAGTTGTTTTAACTTCTCGTCTTGTCTGATGCCAAGGGAAAAAAAGCTTCCAACTCTTCTCATTTGCTACTTCTTGAGTATGCTAAACTCTCCTGAACTAACAGCAGCAGCATATCCTGTTACTAATAATTGTACCTTTGGAATTCTTGATACTGAAATACAGAAGTGTTGTTTGTGTTTTTAAAGCCATTTTTTTCGTGTCATCGCTCTGTTTGTTTACCTCCCTCCCCTTCCCACATTACTGTGAAGAAGCACTGCATGGAATTCCCCACTTTTTTTTTTCTTGGGTGGGCAGGTCTGTTTTAAGCCAGATCTCATTGTTGTCTCTTTCCTCTCACTTTGTTCTCCTCTTTTCTGATCATTGCTAGGTCTCTGCCTTATGTACTTATCTCTCTGTACATCCCTTAGTAGTCCTTTCGCAAGGCATCACAGCATGGATCTAAACATTGCTGCCTAGCCCACCTATTCAGTTTCATTTCTTATCTATAATATAAGGCAGAATTTCCTTCCCTGTCTCTCAGATCAGTTAAGAGGGCACATTCTTCTTAGTGGTCTGCAATATTGGCCTTTACATGCACACAAAAAGAGTGAGCTGGAGTTGAAACTGGAAAAATGCAGAGGCTTGAGGATGTTGTATTCCTTCAGATGACTAGTGTAACGGGGAAGTCTCTGACTCACCTGCCCTTCCAAGTCTATTTACTCTGATCTTCTGGGTTCCCTGTCACCTATTCCAAGACGGTAATGTGGGACTCAAGGTAAGGTAGCTATTAGAGGAGAGTTTGATAATTAAAGCTGATTTTCATCTGATAAGATTGTGTAGGTCTGGAGCACAGGGATCCTCTGAGGTTCTTGGTGGTTCTGCCTAGCCTCTGCTTGAATCACATGAACTCTGTCTGTGCACAACCGTAATCTTTCCTGGACTGTCTGCTTAGAATGAGCTACTTTTCATCTATATGTAGGAGAACGGATTTACTTTGGGGTGCTGTTATCTGGCTGACAGGGCAGCATTGCACATCTTGTTTCATTTTCAGCATATAAGAGAATGGGGAAAATTGGAATGAAAATGTAGAATTTTCACTAGTAAATTTGCAGTACATCTTGTAGCTGCTGTTGCTATTGATGACGAATCTTGCCACTTTTTCCTGTGGTATTTCACAGGGTCATAGCTATCTACTTTTTGTGCTGAGTCAGTGGGAGTTAATTGGGCCTGTGATTTGAAGGCCACATCTGAAACCGCTGTATGGTCCTGAAAGCTTGTGCACAAGTGACCATGTTAGCTATAGCTTTAAGATTCTTTCTTTCTGTGGAGCAGCAGTGATAACTAGAAAGCTTTTTGGAAAAATCTGCCTTAATGCAGAGCTGTAGAAAGCATGCAAATGGTCGCAAACATTCCTGGGAGGTCCTGTTCTGTCTGTGCTGATGCTTTTTGCCACTTGGCTCCTAGGGGACTGCCTCTGAGAATATTGGGTTGTTCTTCCTGCAATTGCCTCCCCTCCCACCCTCACTCTGTCCTACTGAGTGTCTGCCTGGAAGTGCCCTAAATGGAGCCTTAGTGTTCTTACCAAATTGGTGATGATGTCCCAGCATTTACTGTGGAGAAGATTGGATTTTGGTGGGTTTGATCATGTGCTTTGTTACACAATGGATACTCTTATTTTAATAACGTGCCCTCGTTTGGAAAGTGCATTTTTAGCTTTCTGTGAAGACCTGATTGAACTCTGCTTGTTCAGAACTGATCAATTCCCAACTTATCATTTACACCATATGTCTGATGTCAGTGAACTTTACCAAAGTACCTGCTTGAATGGTTTTCCCTTTGGTAGCTCAACAGACACAGACAAACAGCAAACTTTAACAGAAACTAAGCTGCTGTTTCCCTTAATGCTGTCTAACAATGCTGAGTTAATAGACCAAATCATACTGCATATTTAGGAACAGAAAAGTCACAAAAACACGAGTTAATAAGGCTAATTTGTGGTCTCATGGGTTGCCCCATTCCTTGACTGACAGCACAATAATGGATGACAGCTTTCATGTGGGCTCCCTGGGCTGTGTCTCTGTGCTGCAGGATCTGCAGCATCCTTGTCTTGTTAGACTTCTACAGGGCCCTCACTGTGGGAAAGGAGCAGAAAAACCAATAGAGCAGAATAATCCAGGCTCTGCAGCATCTATTCTGTTGCTGCTTAAATCTTTCTTAACAGAGAAAGGGTACCACAGTTTGTGCTTCAGATAGCCAAAACAGTTGTGTGCAAGTTGGAGCAAGAACCTAACTGAAGAGTAATGGAATAATGGTGAGGAGCTGACCTCTGATTGCCACTGACTGCCAATAGTGTTTCTTGTTTCATTTAGGTATGAGGCTTCAAAAGGTGCTGCATAAATTCTAAAAATATACATGTATAGGCTGTGAAATTGTTCATGCTGACCCTTTCTGGCAACATGTTCACCCTTTTCATTTCTCTGATAGTGCATTTGCTCAAGTCGGTAGAAGTCCCCTGGGTTAATGGGGTATCAGCCCTTGCAGCTGAAGTATACACTGAGTCTTCTCAAAGTGTTCTTGCCAAGAAAAAAGAACATTTTGGTGTAATGTGTTGTCTTATAAAAGCTAAATACACCAAGGCAGAGCATTTGATGGCAAAAATGTGTTCTCAGAATAACCAAGGAGAGTATTCTTTTTTTCTTTCTCTCATCTGTGTAGCAACGTAGAAGATTTCAGCAACGCTCAGTGGTGTTCTGATAACTCAGCCAGCTGACACGTAGTTTTAAGTTGTGGGCATACGAATTGTGTTACAGTCTTGCCAATGGCCCTGGCATTGATTTAGCTGAGCGAGGGGTTAAGGTGAAAAAGCCTTTACAACAGTTCTAGGAACATTTCCTACCTGTTTAATTGACTTGAACCTTTTGCAGAGGCCAGACAAAACACTATGGCAGTCATCGAGAGCTAGTGCGTGAACAGCTTGTAACTGTCAGAGACAGAAATGGTGCAATGTTTTTTGTGAGGTGCACCAAAAGGAAGAAAGTCACTAGTGGCACCTTGCTTTTTCCTTTGGTTTCTGGCATCAAGTTCTGTCCAGCTGGGAGGCGCACAGAAGTACAGAACAGCGTGATAATTCCCAGTGGGGTTATTTTGAAAGAGATTAGTTGAAATCTGAAAAACATGAAAACAAAATAGTTGACAAGAAAGAACTGACATACACCATAGATACCACTTGCATGTTTACGTGGTCATTACTTGGTCATTGCTGAGGTAGGTTGTGGCTTTGAGAATCTGCTTGGTAGACCAGCAGTTGAAATGGGGATGCCATTTTTTTTTTCTGTGTCATCCTAGACATTCCAGTGTCTGGTGGATAAGCAAAGAATTAACGTCACTTTAAGCTTTGATCTTGTCAGGTACCAGCCAGCTTGTGTTTTTTATAAAAGGTTTTATAAATGCTGATGTAAAATGAGAGCAAGGGATGAGAATGCAGATGCTGTAGAAATCTAGGGATGTTCTAGGGATGTTGCTTTTTGACCTTGCAATCAAAGAATGTGGGCACACAAAAGATTATAGCTGGAGAAGCCTTGGGGGCCACTGGTTTGCAGGATTGGACTTTCTGCCTTTCTAGTCTTTAAGCTCATACACTTTGTTCTAATGCTGTGGAGCCTTCCCAGAAGTAGCAGGCTGTTGGCTGTGTGTATATTGGACTAATCTGATTTGACTCTTGCCTGCACACAGAGATGCCGAGGATGCTGATGCTGTTGCACTTGTCCTGTTTTGCAGAAGGCATGAGCTGCATGAATAAAGATCATGGCTGTGCCCACATCTGCAGAGAAACACCCAAAGGAGGCGTTGCCTGTGAATGCCGACCAGGATTTGAGCTGTCCAAGAACCAGAGGAGCTGCATTTGTATGCAACATTCTGCATATGCTTATGGTTTCCAAAAGTGAACAAATAGTGTTCTGTCTGCAGTGATACGGGATATGATATGTTACAACTAAGCTGGGATGACATGCCTAGACTCTGAGCATTTGAGCCAAACTAGAATCAATGACTTTGCAGGACACTACTGCACAGATCTGCTGTTTGTTTAAAAAAAAAAAAACAAAAACACAAAATTGTACTGTAGGAGTTGTACCATTATTTGTAAGCTCAGCTACCCAAGAGAGCAGTGCATTGTTTCAGTCCCATAGAATTTCTGAGGAAGGGGGCGTGATAGGAAGGTGTATTGGGAGATGGAGACAAAATTGGACACTTTCTTTCAAAGATGCTAGAAGCGCTTGTGAGATCTAACATATATTTTCTTCCTAGTAACATGTAATCATGGAAATGGTGGCTGTCAACATACATGTGATGATGCTGATAATGGGCCCATTTGTGGGTGTCACCCCAAGTACATCATGCATATGGATGGGAAAACCTGTCTGGGTCAGTACACAGAGTAGTAGTTTTCTGTTGATGACTAACTTGAGTGTGGTTTGACATTGCTGTGTGTGTATGACTAATACTCCTATTAATAGCAGAGCTAGAAAACACCAAGGAATCCCAAACTAAGAAACCTGCTAGTACACAAGTGAGTTTGTTGGGTCCAGGTGACTTATGCTTCCATATATAGGTATCTACCTCATACTGCTGCAGCCTGTAATTAGTGCTGGTCCCTCTGAAACACAAGGCTTGTTACCAACCAAAAAAGATTTCCTTCTTTCCAGGACATTTTAGATTCTTTTTTTTTGTATAGCATGAGCCAGAGAGTGTAACCAAGCTGTGCATGCATTAAAACCAGAACTCTGAATTCAATTAGAGTACAGTTTTTGTAAGGCAGTTATCCAGTGAAGAAAGCACTTAAGACCTATAAAGTCTTCCAGTCTCTGGAAGACTTTGTTGCCTGTTGATTGAAATCAAATGCTCAGGCATAACTGCCTGTCCGTGCATTAGTCGGTGATAGATGATGACAGTGTGCTCTTAACAGAGCAGTTTATGACAATTCAATTAGTTCTTTCATCTTGTTACTGTTCACCACATCAGTAGTGCATTTTCTGTTTTATTAATCTTGAGAATACTGAAACGAGTGGGAGTTGTAAGGAAGCAACAAAAGCAAAATACTCTCGTGGCTTTGACTGGAGGTTCTTCATGGCTTTCTTTCTCTCTTTTTTTTTTTTTTTTTTTCCTTTTAAATTTTATTTCTGCCTAGTTAGCTCCAACTGTCTCCAATAATTTAGTGCATGATGTATCTGTTTGCATTTCTGTATATACTGAATATCAGATGAGATTTCTGGTCAAGGCACTTTTGCTCATTTCTTTTTTCATGCTCCTTACAGAGAGGGAAGAGGCTGCTGTTGAAATTCCTGAGGGAAACACTACAGCAGGAGCTGATGTGGACAAGAGGGTGAAGCGACGGTTGCTCATGGGTAAAAAGTGTTTATCCAAAATAACTTGGCTGTTTGCTCAAACCTCTTATGTTGAAGAATTGTTTTTTTAATGTAACCATCGTAGTTCTGGACTGAATCCTTCCTGAGATGCCCCACTCCCTTTTCAGGACAGAATATTATTCCACAATGTATAAGAAAACGCATTCTGAAACTGAAACTGGAAATAGAGTTTTAGCTTCAGTGATGGGTTACACCTAGAAGAGCATAGGGAGCATAGGCCCATTTTGCCAACGCATGTATTTAGCAGTTGCTCATATATATCAGGCTAAAAGTAGCTGAAGAGTGTTCTTGGAACTGTACCTTGTATCGTCATGTGATATTTCTTACCATTACAATGTCTCTGAGCAAACTTTATTTATTGTTGGCTAGAAACATGTGCAGTTAATAATGGTGGCTGTGATCGTACGTGTAAGGATACATCTACTGGAGTTCACTGCAGCTGTCCTGTTGGATTCACGCTCCAGTTTGATGGGAAGACATGTAAAGGTGAGTTTTGTACTCCTGGACATGTGTGTTGTAGCACCATGCTGTAAGGTACTCATCTCCTAATGAAAGTAACACAGTATTCAGAGGGAAGCTGGTATGAGTAATGTGGTCTGAGAAGCGGTGCAGCCATGGGAGATGCATGGCTTCCTTGTGAGAACATTCCGGTGTATCACATGCAGAAGTCTCTGCTGCTCTGCCCTCCCTCCTCACCACTTGCCATTCCCTCACCAAGATGGCCTCATTTTTGAGGGTTGAGAAGAGGCAATATAAGTAGGTCTGTGGTATAGTAGAGTTCAGTACTGGGAAATGTAGGCTTGTCGGTTCTTAAAAGCATTCAGTCCCATATTCGACTATATTATCCCCAGTCAACTGGGTGCTGTAGATATTTGTAAGTAAATAACAGAATGCAATTCAGAGAAGACTGAGTAGAATTATTTATGCTGGTCCAAGTAGCTCTAAGGGTAACTAGAGTACTGGCAAGGAGAAAGGGGATGTTTAGGTAATATATTAGGACATATTTTCCTATAATTAAATATTCAGACTGTTCTGCTAGGCAAAAATGATGGAATCCCCATGCCTGAGTCAATTAATATTAGATAACTCATTTTAATGTTGGCATGAAAAGGATAGGATAGCTCAGGAAGTCTATTCTGTCTGAGATTTTGTCAGGGCTTAGGAAGAGGGAACTCAGAGGACTTTTAAAAAGCTAAAGCCTCTTAGAGAATGTTTAAGTCAAAATGTTTCCAAACAAAAGGTAGGGAAAATGTCTTTTGTGAATACATTTACTCAAATGTAGCTGAAAGCAAATTAGCACAATCATGGAATAGAATGGGCCAGGTCATTCTTAAGATCTAGACCTGAACTTGCTCAAGATTTGTAGCAGATTTGTTATGTTTTGTTTCTGGGATTCTCCAGCCAATTGGGTATGATTATTTTCTGTCTTTGTCAGTGAAAGTATGTTGAATATATTCTATTTATTCACTGAAGTTTTTAAAATTATTATTGTTTTTACAGATATTGACGAATGTCAATCTAATAACGGAGGCTGTGATCATTTCTGTAAAAACACTGTTGGCAGTTTTGATTGCAGCTGCAGAAAAGGATTCAAATTATTAACAGATGAGAAATCTTGTCAAGGTATGTGCACTGGAGAGGCAATAAAAGTAGAACAAATCAGCATGGCTTGGACATCTACCACAATGATGAAGTGATAATGGACTCCAGAATTTCCATGCCTTGCGTTTTCGTGTGTGTGTGTGTTTTTCAATTTCTGAAGCAGCTGTTAAGTTAATGCTGTTGTTTTGATACTATTGTAGGAGGTATGTTTAGTGTCATAGTGAGATATTATCTGGAAGCAGTGCACATAGCATCATATTAAAAATCTCTTGATGAAGATAATGCTTTTTTTCCCCCTTCTATTAATGATCTTAAAATAACTTACAGGGAGAAATGAAGCCAATATTTCTACATCCATCCTAAAGACTATTTCACCATTGCAGCAAAATAATGTTTTGCTTAATGGGACATTTAAATGCTATGTGTTCTTTATTTAAAGAAAAAAAGTAAGTCATCTTATCTGTGAAGTGAGAGGCTTGTAGACATAGATGGGAATAACTATTCCCTACACCACTATGGAAACATTTGATTTTTAGGAAGACATAAATTTCTACTGTGAGATTTACAGAACATATTTGCTTTATTGTATAACGGTGTGTACATACAGATTGAGCAACCTTGTTTAGGCTGGTTAAGTACATTAAAAAGTAATGATCAAAATGGTGTCTGTGGCTTTGGCAAAGCTACAGTATGAAACAACATAAAGTGGATCAGTGAGCTGGGCAAATGAGTAATTCTGTTTCTAATTCTGTTTCTTAGACAACTATTTGACATTTAATGATTAATTTCAGAAAACTAAACCAACCAACAGAAAAAAAAAAATCACCTGTGTTTTTGGCATGTTCTTGTCCTTTTTAGGTTAGATGTAGGACATACCAAACTTAGTATAAAACTAAAGGATTTTCTGGATTTTTTTAAAATAGAATTGGTTATGAGTTTATTTTAAAGATTTACATCTCCCTTTTGTTTGTCACTCCTGTTACTTTCCCTAGATTGTTTCAAAAGTGGTAGCTTGAAGTGCACCCAAGACCTCAATGAAAAGAAGTATGACGTTATGTGCCAATAATGTTGATGGGAACTTTTTTATATCTGGGAACATTGCTATATAGCGTGCTGAATGTACTGTCACAGAAGTTTTAGGTGCTTTTAATGATAAGCCAACTTTTCTTAACAAAATAAGAGTTTCTGCCAGCATTTCTTTTCCTTCAAAGCAGAGGAGTAATGTCTTTTAAACATAATTGTTAAAACGTAGCAACAGTTTTCATATTTGCCAAGAGAAAGCTTGTTTGGCAAACTAATTGGTCTCTTAGAAGTTGTCATTTCTTGTGTTGCATTATTTACTTCAAAAGAATTTGCTTAGTTTACTTAAATCTGCACATCTCTCTGTCCAACTTCGTTATCTCATAAGTGCTTCCTTTTCAGGCTGAAAGATACTAATGCATCCCTTTAAAACTTGCAGACATTGATGAATGCTCTTTTGAACGGACATGTGACCACACGTGCATCAATCATCCAGGCACTTTTGAGTGTACTTGTAACAAAGGATACGCTCTCTATGGCTTCACACACTGTGGAGGTGAGTTATAAAGGAATACTGCAGGCCACACTCATAGAGTGCTATTGCCACAGGTCTAGTTAGTGTCTGTGTAGGACGTGTGCCTATGTATATACATAAGGCATTCAAGGTAAATTTAAATCTTTACTGTAATAAGGAGACACAGCAAAAGTGAAAACTAACCTAGTTCACTTCTGTCTGTGCTCAAATTATTTTCCCTTCCCAGCCAGCATTCAGAAAGCACCTGTGACTATTAGAACAGATGCATTTTATACCTAGACGTGAAAGCTATGATTCGACCTATTTTTCATATGCAAAAGTCTCATCGACTTCAATGAACAGTGAATTGAATAGGACTTTTAAGAACAGGGTGCTCTGGATGATTTTGAATATTACAATTTTGCAGGTTATCCTTGTGCATATTGCAGATTGTTATATGACTTAGATTGGAGCTTTATCTGATGCAGTACCATTAATTTACATTGGCCAAGAATGATATTCCTAAATGTTTTATTACTTTACTACACAAACAGTTCAAGAAAAGAGAGGAAGATATTGACAGATTGGGTGCTAATTTTCTCTTCGTAACATATAAACTGTTCAGATGCTAATCCTTGTACCACAGTAACTCCTTCATTTGCTGACAATTGTCACAGCTGGTAGGTGTACTGAGTGTACACCTTCTGAGCTATATGGAAGAAGCCACTAAATACTGGAGATAATAGGATGCCATTGCCTGCGTAATCCTACCAAAAAGTCAGTTAAAAGTGAGGATTTGAGCTGATTTTGTAGTATCCTAGGCAGTAGTACCAATTTTAAGGTGTTCCCTTCTTTTTTCATCATTCTTCTGTTGCTCGTTCCTACTCCTGCTATCTCAGTTCTGCTAGTAGAACGTTTTTCCCCTGAAACCAGTTCAGTTTTGTCATCTATTTCATAGCATTTTCTCCAAATGATTATCTGTGTCAAGAGGGAAACAAGTGGTAGGAGAAAGCACTGACAAGTACTCCAATTACCTCTTGGATACCTTCAGTTGCACAAACTTTCTGGGACTCACTGAGTCTCCTAAGGGATTCGTTGGTGGTAGCTTTGTAGGTTTATGTGTAATTGTCATAAAGCTGAAGGAGACAAGCAGCTATCAGGGTGGATCCAAGAAGCAGAGACATCAAACTTTGCATTTCCCTTTGTTGACGTTGATTCAATTCCTGTCACACTATTTCTCCAGCCTGTCGAAGTCCCTCTGAATAGTGGCACAAACATCTGGTGTATCAGCCACTCCTCCCAGTTTTGTGTCAGCTGCAGACTTGCTGAGGGTGAACTCTTGTTCCATCATCCAGGTTTAATGAAGAGGATAAATAGCCTTGGCCCCAGTATTGACCCCTGTGGTACACCACTGGTGAATGGCCTGCAACTGGACTTTGTGTTACTGTTTACAACACTTTCAGCCCAGAAAATCAGCCAAAGATCGAGAAGTCTTCCTGGAAGTAGTAAGGGAAGGAACTGCCATTTATTGCTGTTCAGCAGAGCTCAGGATAATGCAATGGAAAGTGTATTCTGCATCAGCAAGCAACAGTGCACCAAAGGCAGTTAGTGTTGTTGGTAGTTTCTCCACCTCTTGGCCATTACTGGGCTGGGCAAGGCCCATGAAATTGGCTAAATTGACTAACTGGGATTGTGGTGATTCAGTGGTGTTATTTGCACACTTGGAATCAGTGTTCTACGATAGATGTATCTATCTGAGCACTTTGGAGGGTTGGCCACTGTGAATCTTGTCCACATTGTCTGTCTTTATTCCAAAATGGAAATATTAATTAACTAGTTGCAGTGCAATGCAGACTTGATCTGGTGGTCTTTTCGTTAACTTGTTAACATATTGCTGCGGCTGGAGATATTTTTTTTCTAATATGTCATTCAGGGACATACCTGACATCTCCTTTCCCACAACGTTTGATAGATTTTGACACTCACTGAAGGATTTTGATTAAAACAAAACTATTTCAGGGTGGGTTTCCAGATGGCATTCCAAAGACCTTTTCTACACCCTACTAAGAGGTATTTTTGTACAAATTTATCTAGTTGTGTTAGTAAGAATGCAGGACTTTGGTAAAAGTTATTTTAAAAAACTATTTTTACCTTTCCTCTATAGACATTAATGAATGTAGCATCAACAACGGTGGTTGCCAACAGCTGTGTGTGAACACACTGGGAGACTATGAATGCCTGTGTCACTCTAACTACAAATTGCACTGGAATAAAAAGGATTGTGTTGGTAAGGTGCCTAGCAGATACGTTACCACTCCTGAAATGTTTGAAGGCCACATGGTTGTAGTCAAATCTGAAACCTTGATCTGCCCAGTTAAGTGGTATGAGTCAATGTTCTCTGTATTCTGCTTTACTTTTTAATCAGACATGATGGTACTGAAGTTTAAACTGGTAAAAACAAACCAAAACCAACCAACCAAACAAAAAACAGGAGATACTTTGAGGGACTTTGATGTTCTTTCCTCTGCTTTTATCTATGTCCTTTTGTTTCCCTGCATGAGAGTTTGCTGATGATCATGGTGGGATCCTCCAGTGGTTTGATTTTGCTTTCTTTTTCTGTCTAAAGAGCATATTGATTTCATGGGTGTTCTCTGGTACCATCTACATAAGAAGCTGCATGACATTTTCTTAGTATTGCATATGTAGATGTTTTACTTCTCCCATGAGTATTTGTTTTATCCTATTTAGAATTAAAGGGGCCTTTGCCTGCTAATGTGTCACCCAAGGTATTGCTGCACTGTATTAAGAGTGGTGGGAGTGATAGATGCCTCTTAAGCTGCACTTCGGATGTTCAGGTAGTTTCTGGTAAGTCCAAAAAAAACCACAGCCTACAACCAAAATCAAAACAAACAACAACATCCCAAACCCAACAACAAACCACAAAAACAAAACAAAACCTGCGAGCATTTAATTCCATAGAGAGTGCAAGAGTAGCAAAGCTTGTAACCCTCATGGAAGCCCCAAGAAGTAGACAATCAACAGAGACTATTCCTCTTGCACTATAGATAAAGGACCATATCCTTGTCAGTGTTCCAGGAAGCCCCCCTTTTCATATCCTTTATAGACACTCTACCCTCAGATTCCCTTCTCATGACAACTGTCTTTTTGAAGCTGGAGAGGACAGGGCAGAATTCTCTGTGCTCCTTGGGCCATTCCTTAATTGGCCCTGAGAGCTGCTGCTGAATGGCGCGAAGGCATTCCAGCCCTGCATGGGGTCTGAGCTTCTGCCTGCACAGCCCTTCCACCCCTCAGGACACAGCCTGCAGATCCATCTGGTGCTTGTTAGACAGATGATTCTTTTCTTCCTGAACCCTTTAGATTGCTTATAAAAAGACAAACTTGAATGTGGAGTACTTTATGAATAACATAATTGAAAAAGGTGATGCAGATCATCAAACGAATGTCTTATAAACTATGGGGGTCTTCAGTCTGTGCACAAAGCCTATGTCTTTACTGTCTGTATGGTCTGTCTGTTAGGAACACAAGATGCTTACACCCTCACCTGTGGCAGCTCATCTCAACTTAAGAAAAAGCAGCAAAATACAAATGCATCCACTTGGCTGGGTAATTAGATTTACTGTTGCATGATTTGACTGATTTCTTTCATTGGGTAATTGAAATAAGTGTGTTCTGTTGGCTTTCCTTCTATTTTTCCTCTCCATTTTACTCCCTCTATTTTTCCTTCCTCTTCTTCATGATTACAGCAGAAAATTCCTCTTGTACTGCTTCATCAGCATCACCCAGACTAAAACTTAAGAATAATGGAAGAGAAAAGGATCAGTAGTGAGATGAACAGTGAGACTAGGAGTGTCATGCCTCATTTTAGACATCCAAATTGGGCAGTGTTGGCAACTTACAGGTTCTATGTTGAGTTGTTGGTCAATGGAGTTTAGAAAGCATTTGAAGCTAAAGAGATAAAAGGTACTATTTTATATAAACGTAAGCTACTTTTCTGAATCTTCTTGATGTGAAGTATCTCTTTTGATTTCAGCCAACATTTATTTGATTTTACACAGAAGCACATCTGGATTTGATCTCTGTCCATATTTGAAATCTATCACACTTTGTTCCCATTCCAATTGTGAACTAGCTTCACAGCAGCAGGAAGCTGGCATCTCTTTAGGTGTTCTGTGATGACCACTTTTCACTTTATATATACACATTTTTTTGATAACATCATTATGATGTCGTATTAGGGTAATCCAATTTTTCTACTCCTTTTTAACATAACATTTCATTGTTTCTTCCTGAAGATATTTCAGCCATCAAGATAAGCGTAACCTTTAAATTAAATGAAGGAAAATGTAGTTTGAAAAAGACTGAGATGTTTCAAGAAGGTCTGGAACAGATGATACCAGGTATGAATATAAAAATGCAGGTAAGCAGGTTAGAGCCATAGCTCAGGGGTTATAAAGTGCTTTCCTGATGTGAAGTGTACCATAAATAAAGCTTAGAGAGCTGCAGACTTTCTTCTCCTTATTAGCCTCATGAATCATACTCCTTCCCAGCCATGGTTTTTGTAGTACTTGCTTCAGGTGACAAGGACTTCCCTGTGACAACCTAACAGTTTGCTATGAAGGTCCTTCTCCTTTTTATTTTTTTTTTGTATGACTGCCAGTAAATTGTCAGTAAAATCAAACATACTTTTTGTTCTTTTCAATTTTTTTTCTCTCTCTCTCTAACCCTTCTTTCAGTTCATTCATTTCTTCCCTGCTGCTTACTGTCTGATGTCTCTGGGCCTCTTATGATGACTCTGTTGCTAAAGGGTTATTCCTCTTTTCTGTTCTCTTCCTCATACTTCAGCAGCCCCAGATGGTGAGGTCAGCTCTTCCGTCTGTTCTAAGACAGAAAGTATAGTCTGAGAATTTACAAAGTCAGCAGAAAATGAGGAATATATATACTTGAAAAAAAAAGTTACTAAATAATACTATGAATCAGCATGTCAGTTTGTTTGTCCTTAGAAGAGTAACAGTGATAAACTATGCTAGATACTCTAAAGAGTATATGATCCAGAACCAGAGCTTATTCTGGATCTTTTTTTTTTTTTTTTTTTTTTTTTTTTTTACAAATAAATATTGTTTCCTCACTGAAACCCTGCAAATGGTCTTCAAACGTCCTTTAGATGCAGCCATGGCTTAGTTTAAACACCCTTATAAGCTAACATGTTTTTAACATGGCTTGTATGAATGCAGAATTTTTTCCCTCAGATGGTCTGTCTGGTGCAGGTAGCATCATGGTTTTAAGATGCTTTAGATAGTGCTGAAGCAATTCAATGGCAGCTAGCAAAATCCAGGGAAAGCAGGCTGAGCACTTCAGCCAAGTTCTAATCCTAGCAGCAAATCATGCCTCTGACCACTGCAGCTGTAGAGTTTTCACCTGACAGTACGTCCATAGGTGCACTGGAATCACGATTCTACGTGAGGATACACCAGCTGAGAAACTGGACAAACTATTTGTTTACTGGCAAGTGGAGTGAATCACTTGCTCCCCTTGAAGTTTTTGTGACAAAATATGCACTGAATATTAGTGAATATCTAATAACGTAGCTGGCCAAGCTTTTGCTTCCTTTAATTTTGTTCATACAGAAAGACATAATTCACTAACGGAGAGATTGCACTATGTAAACCTAACATGCAGCTCTGGCAAGAAAGTTCATGGAGCCGTCAGTAGACTGCCAGCAACTAGAGAGATTTTTATCACTGTGGACTTTGAGCTTGAAACAAACCAAAAGGAGGTAACAGGTTGGTTGGAAAATAATCCAAGGTGCGATTTGAAGCTTCTTACAGTTTGCTCTTTTCTGTTTTTTTTTTTTCCACTTCTTCATTTATGCAAAATTATAATAAAAAGTATCTCCTGTTTTGAAAGTTAATTTTTCTGCTTCCAAAAAAGTTGAGAGATGGGAAAAGTTTCTAAGATTAAAAAGCTGTCCATGGATTAAAGTCTTCTGGTCTGATTAATTTTCTTGAAGCCTGATGGTGTTGTCCTTAAGGATTTCAGACTTGTTCAAAGAAATTACTTTCTCAGTGATTGGCACTGACATTTTGCATTGGGTAGACTTTTGTGTCTGGTCACTAATAGCAGATTGCATCCTTGGTACTTTTCAGAAACATGTGATGTGCGCTGTGCACGAAAAAAGACTGAAAAGAGATTTCGTAAAACCATTCGAACTTTACGGAAGACAGTCAACAGGGACCAATTCCGTGTTCGTGTCTCTGGCATGGACCACGAAGTGGCCAGAAAATCTCTCAAGCTGTCAGAGCCACAGCAGTCATGTGGTGTAGGACAGATACATGTGGGTAACAGATGTGGTAAGTAAATGTAAATTAGGAACAAACCATCACATGTGTTTTGGCTTTGCCCAGGCCTGGTGAGCAGGGAGGGGATCATGGGAAGCTTCTCCAGGAGAGAGGAGGGCTGTGTGTGATGTAATTAAGTTAACTGTTTGTGCTCCTGATATGTGCCTCTCTCTATGTATTGTTGGCAATTGCTGTATGATAGTGTAGAATAAGGGCTCAGTAAGCACTTTAATAGGGATGACACAAAGTCTACAGTAAACTCCAAGGGTTTTCCCTAGGAGTAAACTTGGGGTGTTAGCATCAGACATCCGTGCCTTGAGATCACCGGTGTTATTTATAGAACACCACATTTAATATCTAGTGTAACACTGTGCTTCTGAACTTGTGAAAGTTTCTTATCTTGCTCGTTCCAAATAAAAAGCTGAGCAGAATTTGATACAGCCACAATTCTCTTTATTGATTGAGCTCTGAGTCTTCATGATAAAGTTTGAACTTCATGGAGAAAAGGGATTTTCTAGGCCAGTACAGAGAAAAATCTTAATTATCATGGCACTAAAGGGCACCACCATAGTGCAGCCCACAATAAATGCTTCTAAATCACAAAAGTTAAGGAGAAGGGTCAGATGTTATCTTAACGGGGACCTAACAACCGTGACAGCTAATTCAGGCTGCACAGGGTATGTAGCGTGTAAGTGGTTTTGTGAATCGGCAAGCCTTTAAAATGCTTGTCAGGTTGAATTAGTACGTCTTCCAGCTGCAACCCATTCAGGCTTAGAATAGATTTTCAAATTTTGTTTTGCTAACTCTAGAAACTTGGATTCATAGAACAGAAAAATGAATTAGTGTTTAAAACATCTGTGCGAGCAAGCAGGCATAAGGAATTACTCAGGAATTCTGTCAGAAAAAGCTGTAAGTTTTGATATTTTTTTTTGTGGCATAGTAAGTCTGCAAAACTTCAGAGACTTCATCAAGCTGTGTTTACACTGATATTTTCAAACTGTTGTATCTGCTGCTGGAGGAATCGTTTGAAAAATGTTCTCTCTGTCCATTGTACAGAGCACAATATGCTTTCAAGCCCATTTGTAATTTTGTCTGAAAAAAACAGCAATGTGTAACCTAAAAAATAGTGCAGGTAAAGGAGACAAATTTTTCTCTGGGTCCATTTGCTTTCATCGTCAACTAATGTGAGTTGCAATTAGGAAATGGACCAACAAGAAAATGACAAAAAATATTTTTAGGTAGCCACAGAGCAAATTTATTTTCTTATTACAAATGAACAGCTTATGTGGCATTTTTGTCGTGTTCAGAGAGAAAGAGAGCTTTTGGAGAATGCCTGGGAAACTTTAAGGTCAGCACAAATAGCCTGTGTACGGCAGAAGTGATCAGAGACACTGAGCATATGAAGATAACTGTTTTGAAGAGGAACTTGTAAAAGTCCAGATTCTTCTTTTGCTGAGATTGGTGCCACAGTTGACCCTAAACATCTTAACAAGTACTGGTGAGAGCAGTGAATCTAGAAAGCTATGATTGCCAGTGTGTATCATGCCTTGTGGTTCAATTTTCTTATGGCTGAAAAGGTGAAATTGCCAAATGAAGCTTATTTTTTTTAGCTGAACTGTTAAGGCTATATCCTAGTGCAGGTTTGCTCTGATCGAGCAATTCCACCACACCTTTTACTTGCATAGATGCTAACATCTTTCTCCTCCACTTTAATGTTCCTCACGTATTTACATTAAACTTACAGAAACTTAATACCTTTAAAACTTCTCTACATCCTTTGTCAAATTGCTGGAAGCTGGACAGAAAGTTCACTGGTTGCTGAGGGCACATAAAAGTACACATAGAAGCAGCACTATTACATACGCCTCATTTCCTTAGAAAAACTGATTGTCCCAGTGTGTATGGTAAAGGCAGCACTGGGTGGCTGCTGCTGCTGCTCTGACTGCTAGTCAGAAGGAGCTAAGAAATAGACTGGGGAGATGAGAATGAAGTGGGAACAGTGTGGAAGAAGAGGAAGAAGCTAGCTCAGGGATGTGTGTGGAAGAGCAGGATTTTTTCCTTTTGTCTTGATTTGATGGTTTTGCACAACTGCTGAAAACTTCTGGACAGGTGTGGCCTTGTTTATCTAGATGTGCTAACGATTCTGGTGAGAAAGTGACTCCCTAGCAAGACATACCAGGTCAGCAGATGGACTCAGTGCAGCTGGTGGATGTGGTCTCAGGACAGGCAGAGAACTTTGGCAAAAGGATTTTGTTCAGTCTGACCAGAGGAGCAGAAAACAGTGAGGGGGAATAAGTAAGTTTAAGAACTTACAAATCTTCTGTGATACAGATAGTAAGTGAAGTGTAGGTTTCAGTTCACTTTTTAAAGCAAAATACTTGGAATTTTGCTAGGCTAGGTATAGTTTTATTGATTCAGACAGTCTTGGACAGGCCCTTTTTCTGTGGTGAACTTCTACTGGTACAGCACTGTCTGAAACGTTAATTGCATTTTAGCAGTGTAAAAGGAGAAGTCTTGCACATGCTCTGACAGCTTTTATCATAAGTAACTGGCCTGAAATCAAAGCAGGAAGCTAAACTGCATTTGGTTTGCACTTCTGGTGTAGTAGTACTTTGCCTGATTTCCCCGCTTTAACTCCTAGTGACTGCAGTGGGACACACCGCTGAATAAAAGATCTAGAGAGGCACCAGGAACAGATTAGACATGATTTCCAAGGCAGTTCATCATCCTTCATAGGCTGAATGGTTGCATGTGTGTCTGCTGTTCCTTAAGCATTTGTTGATAGTAAAAGGGAATTCACAGTGGATTCCAGGCACTGGTGTATTTTATTTCAAATTTGCTATTTAACATACAGTTCTGTATGAAATTTTCTTATGCCTTTGAGGTCCAAATGTTGTATTTATCTACCTTGTGAAGTGTGAGCTCTGTGCAAATGAATAATTACATTTAGTATCTGCTCACATTGTTTCATTGTCTGAAGTCCTGAGAATGACTTCCATGGAGCAGCCTGCAGTGGGTCTCTATTCACGTATATCACAGGAAATGCATGTAGCAAAATGGAAACTTCATCAACCTTTCCAGAGAGTTCTGGATTTTTGCAGCAGGGGTATGATCTTTCCACACTGAAGTAAATCTTATCTTTAAAAATATACATGCTACTATATATAAAGCTACATGCTACTTCAAGAGGAGAAGATTTATCTTGGGGAGAATGCAATTTCATTCATTAATCTTGTCTACAGGTATTCATTCTCCAGTATGAGCTAGACTTCAGGCAGGTATAACAGCCAAAGACCAACTGTTTAAATACTGACAATTCCTTTTCAGAATCTGCTTTACTACTAACATAAATGCTGAAAGAGAAGAAATAGGTATCTACTGGGGCCCTTTGCCCACAGGCATTTTCCACTGAGGGAGAAGCAACACGCAAGTTATCTGTGCTTTCCATCACTTAAAACACTGTCATACATTGATCATGCCTCAAGGAGCTGAAAGTATGCCTTGCTCTGTTTGGTATTTTTGTGTTAGATACATGAATATTTTCATACATGGAGGGAGGCAAACAGAAATAACATTCTCTGAACTTGCTGTATACAAAGACATACAAGCATGCCCTTGCTGCAGAGTTACATATGGATTCATCCATTCATGGAGCTGTCACTTAGGAGAACAGTAAACAGGAGAGCAGTTATCCCCTTAGTTTAGAGGATGTAAATAAAAGATAAATATTTCATACAAAACAGTCTTATTAAAGTTTAGATATAGTATGATACTGGCATTATGAAAGCACATAAAAACATACTGAAACAGAAAATCGAAATGCTGCCTAGCAGTTCTCACAGTTAGTTGTATTTCCACGCAACAGAGAACTGTAAGTCACATTTTTTGTTTTTATAAAACTGACAAGAAGAAATAAATCATCAAATGTGGGAGAGAGCTATCTGTATGATACTGTGCTTGCAGCCATGGACTTAAGACACAAATCCTTAAGATGTGTAACCATCTCATGTAACCTAAGTGTGTGAACTGTTAAATTACAATAACCTAAAGGATGCTGCTTCAGAATTGATTTGCATGAGTTGTTGGTCATTATCCTTGTAAAGTCAAAGCATGAATCTTAAGAAAAAAAATGGTAAAATGGTGGATCTTGACCTCCTTTATAACGTTCACCTTCTTAGCCACTGCGATACTACAGCATTTGTCTAGAGGAGCAAACACTCAAAGGCTACTGTGTTGAAAAGAGAGGAAGAGCCTTTAAGTGTCTTTGTAACTGTTAATCCTTGTTCCCTGTGCCCCCTTCTTTTCTTTTCTTGTTTTTGCATCAGAAAAGCTTTCACTTTTTTCCCTCTTTTTTTCTAAAACAGCTGCATGAGATTCAAGACTTCTTTTTAATGGGCATTGAAGACAAACAAAGACAGTGGCAGCAGAAATCAAGTCTACTAGAGGCAATTGGTTCTTTTGTTCATTTGGAGAAAAACAATCAGGTTTCTGAAAAAAGAGCCAAGACAGCCAGTGGAATTCTGATTTAATGTCATTATTTGCAAATCTTCAGATCTTGTTTTGAGTGGGTATTTCCCATGTGTCAGGAAGGACGGTTCAGTTTCTAGTTTTTTGAAACAAGGCCCATAAACATTTTCAGTTTCACTTAACCAAATGCTGTGACAGGAGAAGTTTGAACTCTTAAAATTTTGTTGTTGGTGGTTTTGTTTGTTTGTTCTGTTTTTATTATGTTGTAGCTGTTGTTTTGTTTTCTGAGAGGGTTCATTTGTGTCATCCTAATTTCATGCACGGTCAGTCCTATGGATTTCTGTGGGATGATTTCTGCGTTTACACTGTCCCTATAATTGAGTACTATAATTGAGCCTATTGGTACTGTAGTTGAGCCTAACACCAGGTCTGTTTGTTATGATAAACTGGGTCCTGGTGGGTGCTGTGAGCTTTCAAACATGCTTTCCTCATTACCCCTGCTCTGTGCTTGAGTTGGGATTGTAGATGAGCGGTCTGTGTTTGGAATTTCTCTGAGTCCCCTCTCTGGAGAAGAACTGGGAGCAGTTTACAGGGAATGTGTTGTTGGCTCAAATTGTGCTGCTAAGAAAAGCTTGGTGATGTAGTCATGTAAAAGAAACCAACATATTCCTTAGACCATAAACAACTAAATCTGTATCCTGCGAACCAAAAGCCCATGGACGCACAGGCCAATTGCTTGTCCACTTGGACTCCTCTGCTAGTCTGGTTTGCTTCCTGCAGGCTGCTGTTGCCTGAACACAGATTCTTACTTTTAAGCAGTAATTCCTACTGAAAGAGACAGGTAGACATCACATGGCTTTTTTTTTTTCCACGTTGGACCAGCCTGTCCTTTCCTCCCCTTACTCTTCAGCTATCAGGCTTTTCTCTCTTCAATTAGTTTACAACTGTAGGCCACCACTCTACAAAGCTTATTAAAGTTGGTTTTGGATACCCCATTACAGTGTTGGTGGGGTACCTTAGCTAGACTTTTCTTTTTTTCTTGCTGTTTTCTTTTGGGAGTTGCCACCTTTTAGGAAAATCAAAATTAAATTCTTGAACTTGTCTGTACAGGTCAAACAGAAACATTTTATTTTGGCTCAGGCTGACTTTATGCAGTTCTGTCTTTCACTGTCTTGTTCCTGTGTTGCTTTGTGGGCACTGTCACAGTCACAGATACAGTTCCTGCATCACAGGGGTACCCTGTGCAGGTAAAAGATAGCACGAAAGCAGTTGAAGTTTAGCTCCTGTGCTGCTTAATGGACATCAGGTTAACGCCAACAAAGCTGAAATGAAATGTCAGACTTCTTCATGCCACAGAAACTGCCAAATTGCAGTTCTGACACTTAGTCATCTGTAATGCTTATGCAAACGTAGTCCTTGTATCACCTTGTACTTAAGATAGTAGTTTAGCTGCTTGACCATCTAATTTGGCTTTGAGCCCACAAACTCAAAATGTTAGTGACCTGATATTTTTTCTTGTTGCTAGTTAGCTGCAGTGTGGGATCATACTATGATGGGGAACGAGAAAGCTGTGTTTTATGCCCTAATGGAACTTACCAGGATGAGGAAGGACAAATAACTTGTGACTCTTGCCCCAGTTCTCAGAATGCTGGAAACCAAAAATTAGCTGGAGCTCACAGTGTGTCTCAATGTGGAGGTAAGGCACAGAAACAGACCATCCAATGCTTCTGCCCCTTCTTTCTCTTGCTCTTAGAGTTAAGTTGCACAGTGCCTGAAAAGATGCCCCATGTTCAGTGTCTCAGTGATGTTCAAGGAGAGCTTCTAGTGCTTATCTACTTGATGCAAGTTTCCAAAAATTGCAGATTTTGAAAAATAATTCTGAAATATTTAGATCACTTCCATTTTATTCCACAGGGAGATTTTCAGTTTTACAACATGAGTTTTCAAGGCAAGTGAGATGCAGATGGTAAAGTTGTCAAGAGATCAGATGGCATAGATTCTCAGATGTAACATTTTCACATAATGGTGGTGAAAATGATGGGGAAAAAGGTTAAGTGAGCAGAGCAGAGGGCAGACAGCCCCTAGTGAGTCTGCTTAGAGGATGGATTGACCATAGCTCTTTTGTGGGGAAGGAGATTTGCACTATCTTTTTGTTGCTTCTAGGTTTCTGAAATCGGTAGCCACCTCTCAGAATCCCCTTTACTAACCTTGATTGTGTTTCCTTGTTGCAGAATTGTAAATAGTTTTTCCTTACTTTACTAGGATTGTTACAGTGAAAGCTTTAATTTGGTCATGTTTGTCAAGTTGCACAAACAGTACAGAGATGAGTGTTCTGTAGAAATGTTTATAAAATGAAGAAAGACTTGAAAAGCTTGGGAGCAAACGAATGTGTGTACTTATGAAAGCAAAAGTGATGTGTGGTGGAAAAAGTTAGAATCAAGAGCTAAGATGGTCTCACTCCTCACTAGCTTTCACTGATAAGCTACAGAACATTGCTTAATTCAGCTCTATTTTATTTTTAAGTTGAGGAGGAACACTCACTATTCCACTCAGTGAAATCAGCAGTAAACAAAATTCTTCATCATTGATCATGACCGGTAGTTAATACCCTGCTTGTTGTTAGTCATATATTCTGAAATGAAGCCAAGGCCAATTTAACTTCCTAACAAAACAGCTATTCACTGGGTGATTTATTGGAGCTATAAACTAAAACTAACAGTTTATTATCATAACAGGTCTTTAAAAGGACAGAATTTTTCAGTGCAGCTGAACAACTGCAACACTATTTTGTGCCTTCCAGAGCAGGGTAATTATTAAATACTGGCACTGAAATTAGTTCTTTTGTGAATAGTTTGAAAAACAGCTATTTTTTCAGATATCCATAAATACCCCTGGGTTTGTTAGTTAATATTAGGGTGTGCTCAAGTGAAACCAATCTGATTGAGTTAATGCTATCCATGCACCATACAGAACACAGTAATCTAGCACACGGATAATCGTTATCCAAGACGGGGGATCGGAGAAATGGCAATAATATTTCTGCATTAAAGGTCTTTGCACAGTTCCTTGTGATTGAGGTCTTAGGACAATTCAGTAACATTAATGGTATGATGATTCACCAATTACTAAGATTAAAATACTTTTAGAATTTTGGAAGTACACTTTTGATGACTTAATTTCAGTACTTTTTTGTTTGTTTGTCTTTTTTTGGGGGGATGGAGGGTAGGGAAGTGATATTTAGCTAGAAAGAGGAGCTAATCACTACATTACCACTCTGTACGGATTAACAGAGTACTTGACAGGCTTTGTGTCCAGTGCATCCCTGCAATAAAGTGTCAAATCCATTCCAGTCCACAGAAGAGCTCACCAGCACCAGAGATTATCTGTACCTATTTCAAGTTTACAGAGTGCAGCGTATTTATTGAGTTTTATCTACTGTTTGCATTCAATTCTGAAACCCTGGCCCATGCTTCCCAAATAAAGAAGAAATCATTTGCACCACGGTGTTTTGGGTTCTGTGCAGGCTTGTTAACATATCTTCACATATAATGTACACTTTGAAGCAAGTGTGTTCTTCCTCCTCTAGATCAGTGCTCACCAGGTGAATATTCCCCTGATGGCTTTAAACCCTGTCTGCCATGTCCCCTTGGAACATACCAGCCTGAAGCTGGTCGAGTAACCTGCTTTCCATGTGGAGGAGGACTAATGACAAGACACACCAGTGCATCCTTGTTTCAGGACTGTGAGACCAAAGGTAAGATCAAGATATGATGAACTGTAATGCTCTGAAGGAAAAGCTATTGCTGCTGCTACAAGTGGGGTGTTCTAATGGTTGTGTTCCTTCCCAGGGTCTCCTTCCAGGGGTATAATAGTTGGCTGGCCCGGCCCAGCTGCAAGGAAGCTCAATAAAACCTTAAGTCTTTTTCTAACTGATTTTTATATAATTCTTAAGGAGGGACTGGAGATGGATAGAAGATGTTCAATGAAGTGACTGATCTGTGAAGAGCTATGTAAAGGAATGACAAGGGGAAAAAAAAGTCTCAGAAAAAAATAATCAATCACTTTTTCATATTTGTAATGGATTGAATGCCTAAAACACTGAGCAAAAAGCCATCATTTGATTTAACTGTGCAGTACCTCAGATGGTCCTGTAAACTTGACTGCAATAGATCTGCGGTCAATCAGTTCCCAAGGTTTTCCTCACAGAAATAAAAATCAGGAGGGGAGATGAAACATCTATGAATGAAGAAATTTCTTGTTAGCATTTTAGGTATCTAAAAAGAAAAAAAAAAAGAAAGAGCTACAAAGCTGTGTTTGAAAACACTGATAAAGTATGTGCCAATGGAGAGAGAGGAAGTATTAATCGGTATCGGGGTTTACTCAATGTATTAAAGCATGGATAAAAGAATATCACTTGTATCAAAATAACCATGCAGAGAAAGTAAAATGTTAATAGAAAATCTATTGTCATGAAGTAAACATAAGGGATAAAAGTAAGATCATGATGCAAGCATTTGGTGGTGATTTGGATAAAGAGATCTCTCTCGTGTCAGTATGTCTATTATTGAGAATTGCAATATAATAGACAAATCTCGCAGTATGCTTGAAGAATTAATACTACTGGTAGCGATGTGATAGTTAACAGATTTCTTCAGCAAAGAGTCACTGAATCCACAAATAGTTAATGCTTTCATACTTAATTTTGTGAAGTTACACAAAGTGGTCAAATACCTTGGATCAAAATAAGAGGAACTGATTTCAGTTTCACTTAACACAAACAAAAATAGGGCTGTAAATGAGGTTCAGTTTTCAAATAAGAATTGAGATTCAAGGAATTTTTTGTATTAACTGGAATGAATACCTCAGGGATTTGCTGTGTAAGGGGCCAAATGAGATCTGAAATCACAGGTGTGAGAACAATTTGGAATTTGTATCTGAAGTGTTTGGATTAGGTGGTGGGGGTGGAGCATGCAGGGAAGGACTCCAGACTGAGCTAGTTGAATACAAGTCTTAACAACAGTACTTATTTGGGAGTAAGCAGACACTGAAAGGAATAGGAGGAAAAAAAGGGACTGTACAACGTAGAAAACTACATTTGAAAGGTAATGTAGTAGATCATTCAGAAGTCAAGCTGAGAATGGTAAAGTTGCCAAGCAAGGCAGAAGGAATAGGAAAATATTTTTGTTAGTCCCACAAAGAAACAAGGTGGGGATAGAGGTGAGAGCAAAGGTAATATATGGCTCTTGCTCTTGACTGCTTTCTGTTAGGTATCAGTACAAATGACAATGGTTTTAGGATAGCTAAGCAAAATCAAGCGTAGTCGCTACTATTGATGCAATGTGCCAGCTGTAGAGGACAAAAGTTTTCAACCTCTGCTTTTGGTGAACTGATCACAGCGGTACACTGGCATGTGGCTGTAGTGCAAGTGCTGCTTGGCATAAGCTAGCAATGAAGAAAGGATGAACTTGCTGTTCATTTACATGTAAATATTGGTGGCTAGACCATTTGGTAAGACACTATTTTGTGCAGTGTCATGCTTTCAAAACCATGCTGGTTATACTCAGTCTCCCATATCTTTTGTTACTGCTTCCACACAGAACTGCTCTACATTACTGCATTTGGGATGTTTGAACTTGCAGAGCGACCATGTAAATTAAAATCTGTTCATTTACCTCTGCTTTATTGCTCTAGTAGTTTAGAAATATGAGACTTCGGTTATTAAAATTAGAATAGGTCCTATAGAAATGCATAAAATTACTTTGTAACATATTAATTCCTTTTTTTTTTTTTTAAACTGTGCTGTCTGTTTAAATACCCTCCAGTTCAGTGTTCACCTGGCCATTTTTATAATACTACAACTCATCGGTGTATTCGCTGTATAGTTGGGACATATCAACCTGAATTTGGACAAAATTTCTGCATTTCGTGCCCTGGAAACACCACTACGGATTTTGATGGGTCCACAAATATAACACAGTGCAAAAGTAAGTATAGCAAGATCATTCTGATCATTTGTTATAAGTAAAAAGACCGGGCCATTAATATTCTGAGTGGCCTTAAGGGCAAAATTTAGCTTTGCTCCAGGGAGCTTGGAGAGAAGGCAGTGTGCTGCCCGCTTGCATCTCATCCCACATGGCTTATTGAGGTTCATGGGAGACCATTTCTGCAAACTGGTTTCATCATTCTTTTTAAGGTAAGTGATGATTGTGTCTTGCCAGTTGGTACTCGGTCACTCTGGTCTTGCTATTAAATCTTCTTTTCAAAGATACAGCAGACCGAATTTGTGTTCTCTGCATCCTAATTTCTTTCCTTTCTATAAAAGGAATGTAAGTTGGTTCACAAAACTTTACTACATCTAGTGAGCATTTTCTCTTAATAACAATCTCTGAAAGAGGCAATTACAAAAAGAACCACTGTTCTAGATTATGGTAGCTGTAGCATGGGAAGTTGAGGGTAAATTAGAAAGGGAGGCAGAAAGGCAACTCCTCAGAAGAACCTCAGACACGTATAAACACACAGATATATATACACTCACAAAAATGTTTCTGGGAGCTGCATATGTGTCTCTTAGAGACTCTGCTCCTTGAGCATGTCACACCCACATACTGCTGTTAGGATTCTGTAGTGCTTAGACCTGTGTGGCCACACAGAGTTGGGGAGTGCAGAAAAAGAATTCTGCATGAGGCATACCCTCTCTAACTGCTGGGGTGCTGATCTGTGAAAGGAAAAGGCCTGCTGTACTCCCTATTTGTGTTGCTGCAGACATGGTACTTGAGCAGACTCCAGTTAGACTTCAGCTGATACTTTTACAAACAAAAAACACACACACAAAAAAAAAAACAAAACCCATCCTGTCTGGTACAAGCAAGTGAAGCATCCTTGCTTGACCACTTTTATGTCATTTTACAAGTGCTTTGCTACTTGGCTATGGCTTGGTTGACCTGCTATGTTAACAGGGAAGAATATATATTTATATTTCTTAACATTGATTAAACCATAAAGGCAGAAGCAGGCATGCTTCAATTCAATGTGAATTGAAACTAGTAAAGTACCTGCCTCAGATGCAAATAGAAGTTTCTGTGCCTGTCATTCATGTACTATTTGTGACAGTGCCTGTAGAAAGGGCTGAAGGATACCCTTTCTTCTCCTAACCTTGTATATTGTATTGCTTTTTTAGATAGGCAGTGTGGAGGTGAACTGGGAGATTACACTGGATATATTGAATCACCAAACTATCCTGGGGACTATCCTGCAAATGCTGAATGTACCTGGAATATTAACCCGCCCCCAAAACGCCGTATTTTAATTGTGGTTCCTGAGATATTTCTACCAATAGAAGATGAGTGTGGAGACTACCTGGTGATGCGAAAAAGCTGTAAGTGTAAAAATACCTACTGAGGCATATGGTTTCTATCTCAGTATTCAACACAGGCTTCTCATGTGTGTTGCTCTTTGCAAAAACTAAATGTACCACAGCTGTACTGTGCTTAAGAGTAGTGATTTCTTTTTATGCCAAATTGAGAAATCCTGTTTGGCAGTGCTGCTCAGATGAAACAAGGTTGCAAGGCTATAATGTGTCAGTGAACTCAGAGAGAAATGTTCTTAAGAACAGGTAGATGGTTCAAGCTGATTAGTCATGAATTATGCGAAGCAATGCTAGCCTGGATTAGGAAAGAAGGGATGCTTGCTAGTCTCTACAGGTGTTTGGTCTGTGAATAAACAGCTTCAGTTTCTAGTATAAGCACATCTTTCAAGCAGTAGACTGTTTTTTAGAGTCAGGGAAAATATTCAGGGACCGAAAAGTCAGTCATTGATGGCCTGCCATTTATTGATGGCCTGCCACATTTTGAGTTTTTCCTTTTTTTTTTTTTTAAAAAAAACCCACAAACATGCTTTTTTTTAAAAAAAAACCAAAAAACAAAAAACAAAAACATGTATTTCTTGTCATACTAGTTTAACATATTTTCTAAATATTAATTAGTGTGAAGCATTGTCAGATAACTGCCTATTGTGTGTTTTCTTTGAAAGCTTCCTCCAATTCAGTGACCACCTATGAAACCTGTCAAACCTACGAACGCCCTATAGCTTTCACTTCTAGGTCTAAGAAGCTGTGGATCCAGTTCAAGTCAAATGAAGGGAACAGCGCCAAAGGATTCCAGGTTCCTTACGTAACATATGATGGTAAGTGGATGTGAACAGCTGAGCATATGTGGACTAGTGCAGCTGTAGCAGTGCAGAACTCCTTGTGGGCTCCTTGACCCTGCTAAGAAGCGGGGTAACCCAGCACTCTCAGCAGTGTCACTATCAGACTGCTTCCAGTAGCTGTTTTCATTTATAGATAGTTTAAGGATCTCTCAATTGCGCTGCAGTCTTAAGTGTAATCATATTTCCAGTCCTCCACAGACCTAAACAAACAGCTGGGATTCTGGACTCTGACTTGCAAAGGAAAAATGCAGAACTCAGAGCTTGCATCTGGTTTTCATGCATCTTTATGCCTTCCCAATTTTGAGTTACTTCAGGTGGCAGATTACCCCTGTTTAGGAATTGGGCAGAGCCCAAGTGCTTCTGTGGTGTACCATGTGACTGCTACCAGCTGTAATCTAGTGTCAGAGCTGTGTTGTTCAGGCCAGGCCCCTGGAGGTGTTCACCCCCACAGAGCTTTGTGGGATGGGAGTTCTGGCAATTGCTCTGCAAAGCTGTTGAGAGTAGAGACTTTACTATAGAATAAAACCTCTCAAAAATGGTGATTCCTGCACTACAGCATTTGACCCTTTCTAGAAAACTTTTGTGAAACATGCTTATTTGACCCACTATTACCAGGTCATTCTGTGCATGCAGGCCAGTGCTCTGTCATGCCTACAAGCTGTGTTAACCATGCAGATTAATGCTTATATACTTAAAGCTATTTCCCTCTAATATTAAAACAAAGGTAGGAAAGCTCCAGCCACCAGGTTTTAGAATGGTATTTTGAGGGCCAGGCAGACTGGCGGTTGCATTGCCACTGCAAATAGTCTGTAGGGGAAGGGAGGAGAGTTCCACAGTCTTAGAGCAAGGATGCTACTTGTGATGCAGCAGGAACAACAGTGCAGGAACTGATCTGGGATATTTGCTGGCATTGAGTCTTTTGCTTCTGAATCTCACAGGCTAACTTAGAAATATGTTTGTGAAATAGTGGCAGGTGTAGTGGAGGAGAAATATAAGTATGTTCGAAACTCTTGCCATTCTGGCTTCTTTTCAACTGTCATTGTCAGAGTCACTGGGGAAAGACTGGAGCTGAGGCTTTGCCCCTCAGCATGAGCAACGTGAAAATAATGTGAAGCATTTGTTCACACTAGGGTAATTGTGGAGGAATAGCCCTCCATGGTGTTCTGCAGAGTTTCATCAAGAGCAGATAATTTTTCAGGGAACACCACTCCTTTTGAAGCTTTTCAAATTTGGATTGACCAAGGGGGTTGTCCTTTAAGAAGGCTTCCTCTTACTTTTTTTTTTTTTTCTCTTGTAGAAAGGAGTCAAGAATGGATTGTGAGTATTTACAGAGAAGTTTCAGTAGTGCAACTGAATTAAAGCAGGTTACTCTCTTACAATGTGTGCTACAATCCTAGGTGCATTTAAATTTCTTTTGATTTTGACAGATGCAGAACAGCTCAGCAGAGTAAACTTTGTTTTCATAGTACACAGTATTTGCAGTTTATTTACAGAAAAGTATTTGGAATACATTCCAACTGCTAATATGAGAGACAGATACTATTGGTTCTTCTGGGGGTAGGGCTTTCATGTATAAACAAGGGAGGTATTGAATATGTAAGTGAAATGAACCTGCAAATGACTCTCTTGTGCATTCTCAATAGAGGATTACCAAGAACTAATAGAAGACATCGTTCGGGATGGTAGACTTTATGCATCTGAAAATCATCAAGAAATACTCAAGGTATATTCCTTCCACTAAAATGTTGCTTTTGATTGAAAGTAACGCTACTATGTGCTAGTGAGGTTGCCTCCTGCTCTGCATCTGTTCTGCTCCTTGGTGCAGTAGACACATGCTACTTCAGGGAACTGGTGAATCAGCACATCCTGACTGTGCTGAGCAGTGGATTAGAGACCCTTTTCCCAGGGATATTAAAGGTGGATCAGACCTTATCATAAAAAACTATAGATTTTCCTAGAAAGGTAGCCCCTTGGACCTAATGTAGGCTGTGCTGGCAGGAGTCAGTGAGCAAACTGAGGGATGTGGGGTTGGAGAAGTACTTGGTGCTGCTACTCATGTCCCATAGATTAGCAAGGGCTTTTTCTTCTTGTGTGAAAAATCTCTTGGTGGATTTCACTTGGTTCTACCTTGGCTAGGAGATATAGGCAGGATGAGTGGATGTCATTTCAAGCAGATTTTTCTTTTGCTGAATATTGGCTCCGGGGTGTTGTGCTTTTTTTTTTTTTTTTTAGTTTTTTTATTTTTTGTTTTTCTTTGCTGTTCTTGGAAGTATGAGAAAGGGAGAAATCCTGGCACTACTAAAAACAAATGTGAAATTCCAGTGAGTTCCCTGGGGCCTGAATGTCAATGTCAGCCTTGCTCTGCTAGTCTGAACTCCTGAGACATTTTTACTTGAGAAGTAAAATGCCCATAACCTTTTGTCAGTTGACTGGTCATTAGACTTTGGTGTTACTGACCCTAATTTCTCTGTGGAATTACTGTACAAAATCTGCTTTCCTTTTTCTAGGATAAGAAGTTGATAAAAGCATTGTTTGATGTGTTGGCGCATCCACAAAACTACTTCAAGTACACAGCCCAAGAGTCAAGAGAGATGTTCCCAAGATCCTTCATTCGGCTGCTGCGCTCTAAAGTTTCCAGATTTTTGAGGCCTTACAAATAGCTGGCACTGTACTTAAAATACTAACAAGTCATTGGTATGCACAGAGGGGTTATGGGAGGTGGGCCCACTTTCTGTGCTTTACACACTGGCAGAGAGACTCTGGGGAAGCTTGCCAGCTGTGTTCTTGGCAGAGTTTGGCTTTCTTAGCTAATATAAATATTTTGGTGAACAGAATTTTGATTCCTCTCCAGATAATACCTTTTGAGTACCAAGGATACTTCATGGGTCTGTGAATTAGAGACTAACCATAATTTCTCTAACTGAACGGTGCCAAGCAGAAGTTTGTAGAGCTCTACCCTGTTGTTTCATCAGTAACTCTAAAAGTTAACGAGGACAGACAGGCTAAGTGGTGTGGTTTTGGTTGAACTCTGGGCTGCTGTTAATGCATATTACCTCAACAAAACTGGGATCACGTTCAGTCTCACTGAAAGTGGGAACAAATTTGATGTCTTTCTTAACTTTTGTTGCAGAGAAAATTCAGAACTAAGTTTGAAATGGTTTTAACCCAACCCACAGAATCTGAGAATTGTACAACATGTATTTTTAATTTGAACTATGTGTTGTATGAGGCATATGGATGAAGAAGCAAAGGGCTGAATATTGGCTTGAACACTCTACATCTGTATCAAGCTGTGTTCATGCTAATGACACCTACTGCTTTAAACGGAATGATAGCAGGGCACCACAGAAATGGAAAGCAGACCCTGACCCACTGGATGCTTCTATTGTGGGCTGACTGCAAATTCTTCAACAGAACAGATTCTCAGCTGAATCCCAGTGCTCTCTGTGTGCATAGCCCTGGGACAGCATGACAAATTGGCTTTTCCAAGTAATATAAAATTCTATCCCCTGAGCACCTGCAAGTTGAACATGCAAGCACCATTTTAAATGCAGGCTTTGGACAAATTATGTTCTTGTACATCATGGTTTCAAACTGTATAAGGTTCTTATATGAACTCCAATCCTCCTATCCCTTATCTTGTTTGAGCACCTTGCAGTGACCATGTTAGGCAGAGAAGGGCTGCTTTCTCTTTCTTGTTCAAGAGAAGTGGATATGCAAAGATATTCCTCAATCAGACCGTAGCCATGGAAGCCATCTATGGTAAAATGCCATTTTAAGATTCCCAAACTCTAGGTCCTTTTTCTCTTGTTGTGTTTCTCATTTGAGGTAAAGATATTCTGAAAGGGAGAACGATGTTGATCAGAATGTTTTTTGTTTTCTTAGTGCTTTTCTGTCCACATTCATGTTACGTCACTGTTCTCTGGCCATGCAAACCATTTCCTCAGCATAAAATATCTTCTGGGCCTTCTGTCTTGAAGGGAGATGGCCCCAGCCCCACTCCTTTGGAGGTAGACCCGTATGTTTCTGGGTCGGTCCCTGGCAGTGCTCTGAGGGGCCCAGTGGCCCCTGGTCATCTTCTGTGTGTCCCCTCAGGAAAGGTACTGAAATTTTGCAGTGTAGCCGGGATGAATGCTCCCTCTTTTAGATGCGGGCTTGTATCTCCCTGGGTTTCGTTACATTGGTATGTGGTATTTAACTGTTGTATGTGAATAATACCATATCCACAGTGTGACAGATGAAACTCCCGTGCACATCCAGGGTTTGAGTCTTTTGCCTGCATTGTTCGGGGTAAATGAGCACCACCAAATACAGCCTCGCTGAACTGTCGTGCTGTGAGAGCCCCATTCTGTGGCACATGAGAGTACAGCCTGTCCCGTGGTAAGGACACATCTTGATCATGGCGTGATGGAAAGTGGCAGTGGCCTTATGCCACTGACACTGTGTTGCTCTTAGTACTGCCCAGAAGGAATTATTATGGTCTCATGGGAGGCAAAGGGAAATTGCTGCAAAGAGGGAGAGCTGTGCCCTTGCAGGCTGCGCTGGGGCTCCTGCCCTGGCTCAGGTGTTGCCTGTGTGTGCCTTTTCCAGGAATGGGACTGCCAGACCTGCAAAAGGGAGAGCAAAAGAGGTTGGGAGATGAGTAGGGAGGCAGGGGGTAGATTAGCAGAAGGGAGGAAAGGAAGGCAGGTCTGTGTGCTTATGAGACAGTGCGGTCAGTGAAGAGTGGCTAAGGGATGCCAAGATGAGAGGAAGGATGATGGGAAAGGCTTGCTACCTCTGGGGTAAAAGTGTGCTGTGGAGGTGAGATAGAAGTGAGGCGTTTCAAGCTAGCTTCCCCTTGGCTGAAAAGCCCTCTTCTTTACTGTTCAGGGCTTCGCATGCCAGATGCAGTATGTCAGTGACTTGCAGTGACCCACCAACCATCTCTATATGCTAACAGAACACTTTGACACGCATGAAATGCTGCAGTGCTGCCCTGAGTGCATGGGTGAGTTAGAGGCCAGCTTCTGGGCACCTTCACCAAGACAGCAGCGTGGCTCTGTTGTGGTTTGGGGGCTCTCTGACAAGAGGCACAAGCCAGTTCTTGCTGAATTCCCTCACAAGAAGGCTGCAGATCAGTTTCACGTTTCTGAATGGTTTGCAAAGCAGAGCGATTGCTTTCAGCAAGGTTTCAAGAAAACAAAATGTTTTCAGACTTCCAGATATTGTTCACTGGTGAAACTGGACTTTCCTGCTCTGCACATGAGCTCTGGGTTTGTTCCACTGCACTTCATCTTGTTAGGTACACTGACGTTTTTGCTCTGCACAGCTGCTCTGGGACCAGTGTCTCACCTCTGGTCCGTACAGAGGATCTCAGCTTTGCTTCTCTGTTGCCTGCATGTGCATGGGGCATTTTCTTTGCTGTCTGCAGAAGCTTCAGGCATGTAGAAGGAGAGGAGCATATCGATGTCGTATATGGTCCAAGACTGAGCAGAAGAACCTGCCCTTTCTTGAGGAAAAATCTGTTTTGTTCCACAGCTGCGTTCATTTTCTACATAAAAAGTGAATGATTTGGAAGCACTTCTGTTACCTAACATTATAAATGAAAATTTTCCCTTTTACTTCAGATCCTGTGTATGCAGTAGAAAGTAGAGAGGGAATTTTTGCTATCTTAAGTATTGGGAAGAGTGGTAACTTACAGAATGTTGTAACACTTGGCATTGTAATTTCATAGCAGTGGTAGTGGCTCTGTAGAAATCTGAGTTTCTACTTTCTGTGTGGTTGTAGACATGTTATTTTTTGGCAAGAAATAATTCCAAATGTTTAACCTTATAAAACAGGATTTAACTTTTTGAAATAATTAGCATTAACCGGATGACTTAATGTCACCTACATGAGATATTTGTAAGGATCTTTTATTCATTGTAAATTAATGTAAAAAGTTTCAGATTTAGTATTAATAAGGGAAATAAACCAGTGGCCTTTTAGTTGCATGAAAACATTGGGTAATATTTTTAGTTGTCTTTGCTGTGCTAAATAATAGTTTTGTAACAAAATGAAAGGTTGTGCAGCAAGTTATCACATACCAGGTAGACTTTATATCCTGGGAACGTCTGCTTACCATAGCATTCTGTTTTCTGTAGCATATTATTAGCCCGCATCTTTACCCCACAAGTACATGATTCTTTGTGTATTTAGTGGTGCACCTATTTCTGGCTGGTGTAAGCCCAGAATTATCCTGGTATTAATTCTAATAACTATACTAAAAACAAATCCTGTATGATGAGCTGGAATCAAGTGTCCTGTTGCGACTATCTGTATCGAGACAGAGTAAACTGCCACAATATTTTATTACTTTGTAGATAAATCTGATTATTTTCTAAAACTTGTTCAAACTTAAAAATAAAAAAGGTGAAAACATGCGTTAAGACACAAGTTCCCAGAATATTTTTGACTATACCCTTGTTTTGTTAGAGCTTTTCATTAATTTCACTGTTCTTATAATTAAAAAATAGATCATATGAAATTACAAATGACTTGTTCAATAATAGTTCAATATTATTTTTCTATATTTGTTTGTGATATTACATTGAGATTATAGTTGTACTCAAACTATCCAAATATTTTAAAAAAACAATCCTAATGTCTTCTCATTAATTTGTTCAATTGTTTGTTTGATCCTCAGCTTCGTTTGACCCACAGCACAAGGACTGTTTTTTTCTTTTTTTTTTTTTTTTTAAATGAATGTAACTATTTGGGTTTGTTTGGTGCAGTTTTGGAAGATAGAACTATATATTTCAGCTGTTAGC
Source organism: Anas platyrhynchos (assembly GCF_047663525.1). NCBI lineage: Eukaryota > Metazoa > Chordata > Aves > Anseriformes > Anatidae > Anas > Anas platyrhynchos. The sequence continues at coordinate 62,936,791 of NC_092591.1, read as the reverse complement.
TGTAGGAAGCTGACACCAGTTGAAGTGAAAAGACGGCAAAGTAAATGACATACAAGAATACAAAGGTCATGGTATGATGACTCCAGGCTAATCACAGCCCAAACCAGTGTCATTCAAATATTCTGCATGATGTTGTGAATGCTGCCATATGCTAGGTTGCAGTGATGGATACATGAGGGCTCAGACAGCCACCAGGGCAGGGAACATCAATATGAACCACCAGGAAATTCTCAGAACAGAGGAGCTGAAATTCTGACTGGGACCTCTGGATGTTTGCATAATGGAAATAAGTAATAACGGAACATAGAGAACAAGATCTGAAGCTTATTTAAATCCAAGGAATCAGAAGAGGTGTGATGCGGGTAAGCAGGAAGGAATGATATTATAATAATCCTTGGAAAGAGAATGTAAGGATAGTGGTCTGCAAATACTTCTGCATTAAATAAACTTAGAAATGCAAATGCTTTTTTATCATTTATATAGATGACATCCTGTAAATGCAGTAGATGCTGAATGTAAAACCTGTTACGACTTAAATGTACATAGGCTTCCTATCGTCCTTTTAAAAATGCCCCCTTCAAACTTTGCATGTGCAAAAGTGCATGTGCAAGGCTGTTGCTAGAGGGGTCAGATTAGTACTTTTAAAGAACCTGAGCCAAACCGAAGACTGGTACAAGTAGATTTGTTTCTAGGCATCGCTGGAGCCAAAGAGTCCTATAACAGATCTTGCTGCTGCACATTTAGTTTGAACAATTCTTTTGCTTGTTGGGCAGATTTTCGTGCTCTGCTGTGGAGCTCTACTTTCTACAACATATGTTCTGCTGTTGCTGTAAAACACTTACGAGTAGTGATGCAAGTATAGCAGCTGTGGGGAAAACAGGAGTTAGTGTTCAGGGGACAGATTCCACCTTCAGAAGGTAAGTTCATCCAGTTTCTCTCCAATCAGTGCAAATTATGTGTGACTTTCTGTATGTTGCTCTTCGAAGGTGGTTTAGTAAAGTAGTTTAAAAGTGTTTTTTTTTTTTTTTTTTAAAAACAAAAACAAACAGCAAAGAATAAACAAAAAGGGAAATGCTTCAGGTATGCATTTGTCACTAAAGCTGTTCTGATTAAACACTGTGTATAGTAATAAAGTTTTTTTGAGGTGTATGTAGCAAAGCCCATTTAGTACATGCACACAACGTAAAAGAATAAGCTAGGAGCACAACCTTGAAATCTTTTTCCTAACTGAATGTGTCTACAAATACAGAATTTATTAAGGAAACTCCTTCACACTGGCTGGCTGCTATATTTGACTGAACACAACTGAAGCCTGATTTTTTGCTGGAACGTTTTTCTTCAATAGGCACTGTAGCCTTACAGATGTGGATTTTAATTACGTGCCATGAAGTATCCTATCTGTGGTGATCCTGAGGCTCAGGAAATGAGGGCTGCATAGTTTTAAGGTGAGAGAAAGTTACACTAGAAACAGAAATATTCTGAAACAGTCACTTGAGATGCGATTTGTTGTTTTTTCTTAGATCAAGTATTTCATACTATACTAAGATCACTACAGATATCCACGAGATGTTTAAGTATAGTGTGCATTTATGCTTGGCCAGGTTTAGGGAAAGTTTCATCTGTGCCTGAATCTAATACAGCAGTGGTAGCCTGAACATGTTTTGTGCATTCTCTCCCGCTTGCTGCACTGGAAGATATGGAACAAATTACTAAACATGGACAGGAGCCTGAGACGTGAATTGAATGGAGAATCTTTATCTGGAAATAAATTCAGGAGTTGGAAGAATGTAGAGGTATGTTAAACATACACACACATAGCGTGTGTTCTTGTGTGTGCGTGCAGTGTACATATCCATTTGATGAGAATAAGATGGATGAAACAGCTGTCATGAAAGCAGCACACAAAAATGCAATTTATGAGAGGGAATAATGAGTGAAAATAAAAAAAAAAAAAAAAAAAAAAGGCAACAAGCTGGTCGGGGTTGCAAACTTGGGAGGAATGGTTTGCTGTCAGGGTGGGTGCAGCAGGCTTTTTGTGTGGGAGCCCCCCCGTGCCCTGTCCTGGCAGCAGGCTGCTGTTTTGGGGTGATGCACGAGGGTGGGCAGGGGAGGGGCTCCCCACAGCCCTGCACTTGTTGCAGGGAGTGTGTGCTGGGCAAGAATGCGTAAAGCCTCTGAGACAAATATGGGAGCTTTACAGGTGTGTAAAAGGGCACGTGGGGCAGAGAGCAGGCAGCATAGGACAAGGACATGATGCAGCACTTTTTGCTGGCCAGTTTTGCAGCTGAAGAACCTGCTGGCTTGTCCTTGGTGTGCTGGCAGCCCCAAGGGGCTGCTGTAGGACCTGCAAGGCTCTGGGTGTATTATTTCGCCGATTTCTTTATGTAACTATTTCCTGGCCCACCAACAAATGGGAAAGAGTTGGGGTTAAATGAAAGAGCACAAGAAATTTCAGACACACCTTACACTTGCATTTGGGGAGGTACTGAACGTCCTTGTGTAATGCACTGTTAGCTGTCAGTGTGGCACAAAAGGTAGCCAGGGAGTTCGCTCTGGATTTACAGCCAGGGTTAGGAGTTGTCACTGCATTGGCACTAGCATCCACCTCCCACCCCCTTCATGACCAGGAGCTACACATGTCCTGTCACCGGTTGAAAGGCCTGTTACAAAATGCCAGCTGTTTCTGGAGGTGCTGCCTGGAGCAAAAGCCAGAACTGCTTGATCTAAATGAGCTAGCCATGAACAGCAGCTTGGGGTAAGACTGGAGATCATGATATATCTGGGATTGAATGTGGGAATTCAGAAAACTGGGAATTTGGACTTTGCCATAAGACAAGCCTGTGTAAGACACAACCCTGCTCATGAATTAGGGTGCCTCTCCCCGCACCACCCCCCGGTTAGCTGTGACCGGTGTCATGCTTGGTGTGAGGGGCTGTGTGGAAAAGCAGAGAGGTACCAGTTAGTAAAAAACAGGATTGGCAGAAAAGTGCTCAGGGGGCCTGTCTGGCTTACATAGCATAACTACTGTGCCCTGGCTCCCGTAGGTGCTAATTCTCTCAGCAAACTTACAAAAATAAAACCCTGAAAAGGCTCATCCATGCTGAGAACAGCAACTTCATTCAGTGGAAGGAAACTTAGGTCTAGGAACTGTGTGCTTAACACTGCAGGCATTGCTGTCTTCTCGGCTAGTCCAGAGAGCCCCCAGCCAGCGCCTGTAGCACTGGGTGGACACGGCCGTTCTGAAATCCCTGCCCTGGCTCTGCACAGACACACACACATCCAGCCTGACCGTTTGCTCTTGGCCCATAGCTCTCTTGCCTAGCAGGATGTGTTTCTATGTGCAATAATGTAGCAGAAAAATTTGATCCTGATGCAGGTCTGACTTAAGATGCTGTAAGCACGTGCTCTGGCACACCTTCATTTAACAAGCTACAGCCTCACGTCTCCCTCAAACACTTCTATGGGTCCATTCTTGCCAGAGAATAAGGAGATTTTTGAGGATTTTTGGGGAGCTCTGAGAGTGAGGCATGAGTTGTAAGTGGCCTGTATGCAACTACTGTTCCTGGGGGTGCCAGCCTGCTGCAGCCCCCTGTGCTATCGATCCTGTTTGTGCCATTCATGCCATGGGAATCAGAGCTGTGCCAGCCCTGTGGTACCATCCACAATGCTCCCCACGAGATGGCAGCATGTTGCCCAAAAAAAAAAAAAAAAAAGGTAAAACCCATGCTGACAAACAGTGATAGGTCTTGTTTTTGATGCAGGTGTTCTGTAGCTGAAGCGTGGGGACTTTGTTACTACAGCAGCTTGTGGTGTACTTTTGACTTCTTGCACAGATCTGTGAGTGCAACAAGGAGAAACATCTTGCTATCCTGGGTTAGCTTTAGCGACTTTGGTGGAATCGAAAAGATTATTTCCTTATCCACTGAAAACTCCCTGCAAGGTGCGTGCCCCTAAGCATGAAATGATGTTCTGAGTAACTGCAACAGAAGCTTCCAGGTAGCTCTTCTGAGGGCATTATCACCCACAGCCAGTTTAGATTTTCTCCATTTAGCAGCTCTTGGTTCCAACCACTGCAACCAAACTTTCTGCAGAAGAGGGATTGATTTTGTAAGCGAGCTCGTATTTTTGCATTATTTCATGGTTTTACAAAATGCAAATGTGGGGCCTGGAAAGACCCATGCCACTGGGCCAGATATTGCCATTCCTTCAGATTGCAGTGGGAGCAGACCCTCTTCTGAACTGAACTCTTAGTCAGAGCCATTCCTTTCCTCTTCCAAATCACTAGCAAGAAAATGTGCAGGTTGCAAGTTGTTGATTTCCAGGTAGAATAAACCTCAGAGGAAGCTGGAGGAAATAGGCTGTGAATGTGTAAATTCAGTTTGTATTAATTCTGAGAACAGTAAGAGATTCTGGCACTCTGCCTGATCTGGGCAAAACCAAATCCCTCCGGTTCTTACAGATGTCAGTAATGGACTTTGAGCATTTGTCTTTGGAAATACACAATTGTATGTATAATCAGCTACTGATTTCATCCCTCTTTTCCGGGGAGGTTGCTCAGTTTGATCACAGCTTGACTTATGTTAGTGGTGGGACAGACGATCTTGTGAATGATACCCAAGGTTGGGCAGAAATACTTCAAAGCACTGGTGATCAGTAGCAGTGCACATGCTCTTGCTCTCCTAGGGAGCTGGCTTCCTTTGCCGATGCAGCGTGAGCTGAAGTATCTTTCAGTTCGCTAGACTTGAAGGTGGAGATATTTAACCAAACCACAACATGGCAAACACAACCTCTGTGTTAGGAGAGTTACATTGAAGTACTGTTGACGATTCTGTGCGTTAGCAAATATTAGCACCGAGTATGCAGTAACATGTCTCACTAAATCTTACCAGTTATGAGCTGCTGCAATTTTGCACGGGCACTGTGGAGGGGGATACAATGGTAGCTCACTTATACTTGCAGCACTTGAGAGTGTAGGAGTCTTGGCTTCATAAAATAAACATAAGAGCGCCACAGAGGTGAGAGATCCTGTGTGTGACTAACACTGTGGTGACCTCCTCTCTAATGCTGATATAAATCGTATTTTTTATCTTAAATGGATACTGTAAAATACCTTAGGCTCTTTTTTTTTTTTTTTTTTTTGTCTTGAAGTTCCAAAATAAAGTTGTTTAGATAAAAATGATGGACTCAGGACTTAAAGATAATCTGGAAGTTAAAAAGTATTTATTTTGGGTAATAATAAAATTTCTTCCTTTCAGAAATTAAAGCACTCAAATCCAGAGTTCACTGATTTTTGCTCTGATGGGAAATTAGAGGAATACCAGGCTTGATAAAGAACCTATATGAACAAACAAACAACTCCCTCTCCCATCCTCTTCCTCTCTTCTGAAGAAGGGAGTGCAAAGCTGTCTTTGATACGAGCTCCATAAGAAGGTGGAAATGCTTGTCAAATGAAGTCTCTATGTGAATACTTTTTAATTGGTAGAGGCAGAAGGGGTTCACAGTCAGTCTAAAACATATAATAAGAACGTTCCTTGGTGAATCCCACATTGGCATCAGTTGAAACAAACACCTGTTTTTAGGGCTTTTGCAAAAGAGCTCAGAAAATCTAATTTTGTTGAACTTGCTTATTTTATCACTGGGTTTAATTTATACCCTGTCATTTTTGTCACAGTCACCTGGTAAATCAAATATGCCATAAAGGAATTTTTTTTTTTTTAAAGCAATAATAAAATAATAATAAAGCAGTACCGTTTCAGAGCTGACCTGTACTAGTCCTGTTCCAGAAACAGTAATTTAAAAAAAAAAAAGTTTTTTTTTTTTTGCTTGTTTGCTTTTAAATTATGTTCTGAGATTTGTATTCTCCAGGAGGCATATTTCACAGATCTTGCCTGAGGAGTTCCCCCTCCCTCTCCCTGCATACCGCTGTTTGGGATTGATAGCATCCAAAGCACCTAGAATGAGAATACCTTTGTTGTAGATTTATACTTAAGATGAGGAAAATTCTCTAGTTGGGGAAAAAAAGAAAAAGAGAAGAGCTGTTAAAAGATTTGCATAGCTCCTTTCAGGACCAAGCTCCCCCGTGTGGCAGGGAGCTTCCAAATAGCCTGTGCAAGTGTCCCTGCCCAGACACTTCAGTGCTCATTCTAAACCAGTTGCCCAAAGACAAGAGACTTAAGGTCCCTTCTGCTATATAAGCTGCCATGCTTTTTGTATGATATTTCTATTTAGACCTCCTTTATCTACACACATCCACCAGGTCAAGTTTCAACAATGACTTCAGGCAAACACTTCCATAGCAACATTTATTTACTTTTTATCCTGCATTTCAAACCCATGAAGAGACAGGGTTATGGGGAGGATAACCCTAGATATAACAACCTCAGCTAGCAGGAAGCAAGGCACTTTTCAGATCACGATAGAAAATGAATTTGAGGTAATCTTCTCCTGGTCCGAGTGGTCACCTCCCCACCACGTCAGTTGTTTCTGAGAATAATATATTACTTTGGAAAGAAAGAAAGAGGGAGAAAATGACAAACTGTTGTTCCATGTTTGCAGAAATCTATGGGTAAATATTTAAAACTTCTTGCTGCCAAGTTTGAATCAGTTTAGTAAACTACTTCCATGACTGTAGCTAGGCATAGATGCCATTCTGGGGCGTCATGTATCTCCACTAATGTTCAAGGTGTTGACTCAAGGAAAAATTTGGCCAGCTGCCTTATGACTAATTAGCCACACAGATCTAAAAGCAAACACTGATCTAATAAGTTTCCCAGGGTAATGTATACATTAAGCACTGAAAAGGCTTCGCTTCAGTACCATTGCTCTAACAAACATCCCATGAGGTTTTGTGTGCATGCTGATATTTCATGTTCAAAGGAGTGAGTTTTCTCCACGCTGGGAAGGAGTTTTGCCCAGAGAGCCATCTGCTTGCAATCCCCCTTCAGCAAAGTATTTAAGCAGGTGCTTTAACTGCGTTGGTGGGTAGAAAATGGATTGCTGTATCAAAGTATTTAGACCAAGAATGGACTCCTTTGTGTCCACAACACACTGGCAGATTGCTGGCTGCTAGCATAACTGGGGCTTTGTAATGGCTGCTGTGCAGACCCCTTGTCCCTCAGGCTGAAGAAGGCAAGAAAACTGCTGACTGGGCAAGGACAATATGTGGGGGTGAAAAGAAGCCACATCTCTGTTGGGGAAAATTCTCTGTAGTTCCTGCTCTTGCAGCAGCTGTTTAGCAGCATCTTAGATACTGGGCTGTTTAGGTGTCAATGGCTAATGGCAGGGAAGCATCCCAGGGCTCCCTTGATGAGAGGAGTCCATAGCCCCTTTGTTGGGGTGGCTGTGAATTCTGTCAAGAAGTCAGCAGAAGCAGACTCAGCAAAATAATGCAGCAGACTCGTGGGGAGGTTCGGTCCAGTCACTCCCCTTAGGTACAGTCTGTAGCTCTGGTTGTTACAGGGTATTGTCAGGCTTTGCCTTGGCCGGGTGCTCTGCGTGAAGAGACTAAATCTGGCTATTGCATGACATCTCTGGTTGACTCTAGGATGCGCCAGGGAATCTTAAACGCATTGCATGAACCCAGCTGTCAGCCGTTTTCACCTGCAGCTGGAGATGCCTTTCCCTTCTGACGCAGTGCTGCAGGCAGACTGCCTGAGGCCTGAAAGCAGAAGGCTGCAGCACCTGAGAAGGTCACCACAAAAGGTGTTGCTTCACTGTCTTCTGTGCTTTTCACCCTCCCAGGATTCCTGATGCTGCTGGGGAAAAGCTGTTAGGCCTCACATGCTCCTGTGCCCACAATGGGTGCACAAAGCTGCTCCTGGGCTCTTGCAGCCTGCTTGTGGCAGGTGCCTCACTGTGCCACCCAGCGTGTCTCCTCCTGGCCCTCAGAGTCAGTGTCTTGTCCTACCAGACCCTTCCTTTCAGGGAGGCTCCCAGCTGAAACTCAGATCTCAGCGGTTGCTGCCAGACCAGAACAGGGCTTGATGTGAAGAAGAGCAGCGCCCTCTTCCTCCCGTGTTTCAGAGCTCAGAAATCTCCTTCAGCAAATCTTCAGCAGTGCCATTCCTGCGTGCCCTGGCTCCGCTGCTCCTTGGTCTCTGTGAGTCAGAGAAGGAGAGAGAATATCGTGTTTGTATGGTGTGAAATGACTTGCACAGGTTTAGCCTTGACAAGATCCCTCCTATATCTTTAATGACCCGAATATAAAATTTACGGCGTGGAAAGCCCCAGCAGCAGAGGAAGCCATCAGCACACAAGCTGCCTTTTGCAGGGCAGGAGGGGAAGTGAAATCCACTGAGATTTGGGAAGTATGAATGATGTAGTTATGGTTGGCACTTTGAAATATATACGTAGCTTGCTTCAAAATAAATATTTGCAGTTCCACTCCAGCATATATGTGAGAGGGTGAGAGCTAGCATGTGTTGGTATTTCTTAAAACTAACCTTTTTGAAAGTTTTGTGCTGGAATAATCTTATTGCACTGAACAGGGAGAAGTGTCACCTGCCCTTCTACAGCCACCATTTCCTGCCCAGCTGCCCAGGTAGAGTTCCTGAAGAAAGCTGTGCAAGGGAGAGTAAGGGAGAGAAAGATATGAGAATGTGCTTTTGCTTGGAAGCTGCAGGTGAGGAAAGTTCTCTTGTGTTTTCAGCTCCACGAAAAACTTTTGAAAGACACATTAGCCATACCTGCATCCAAACTTTTGACAAAAGGCAATTTTTAAGTCTCCAAATTATTCCAGTAATTTGTCTGAAAGTGCTAGAGCTGACCATTATATAGACTGCATTATTGGACAGCATAATTTATTTTTCTTCAGTAATTATTGTGGCTTCCTTTTCTTGAGCCCTCCACAGTCTGTCTTCTGGAAATTCTTTCCTGTAGAGTTTTGTCTTTGTCCTGGGTTATATTATTATTATTATTATTAATTTTTCTGGGATTTATGTCTGCTTTTCTGTTGCTGTTGAATTATACAGCTTTATCTATTTCTTATTCTGAGTTTTCTGGGGCATCTCTGCATCTTTTCAGGATATGTTGGCAAGTACTAAAAATCACTTCTTTTTAAGATAAGGTGAGAGATCAGAAAAAAAGAGGGGGGGGGGGGGAGGACCAGGATTGACTGACCCACTTCCCGCTTTGCTGATTTGCTCTTTGTTTTCCATTGAGACAGGAGATGAAATGAGGGTGTAAACAACCTCAGCAGCTCTTCTTTCCTTAGGCTGGTTAGCCTGCACGCGTGACTGGGTAGTGTGCCAATAAAGCGTGGCTGTAAAGTGGGGTATACAATTCCTGGTGTTTAGCTCAGTGAGTTTACATCAAATGTAAAGCAAATTCTGTCTGCAGGCAGGAGCCGTGCTGCTCCATCTTGCAGGGAGGCTGTTAGATCAGCTCCCCAGTGCGGCATGTCCTCTGCCCTGCCTTGGAGGGGGCTTGTGTTGCTGTTCAGCGCCACCTTCTTGTCCCCAGCGCCCATATTGAGAGGCCAGGAAGAGCAGCATTTCCTCATGCTTCCTCCTTGCAGCAGCTTTGGGTGCTGAAGACAAAAGCGCCCCTGTCCTCGGCTTTGCTGGGCCAACAGATACCTTGGGCATAGGGGAGGGCCTGTGAGGCAGCCTTGCCGGTAGCCTCTGGGGCCATTTGCCTTCAGCCTCCAGTGAGCTGTGGAAAACGGGCTCCCCAATCAGTAGGATCGTACAGTAGGTGTGTTTATTCAGCGCTGGGCAGCACGGGGGTAGTCCCACCAAAGTCATGTGCACCTGAGGCGGCAACTTGCCTTGGTTATATGCAGCAAAGAGTTACATATGCATGGAGTTTCACAATATGCGTATACATATTCATAACCTGTCCCCGCTTCGTATTAAAATTAGTTCCAAGGAGTCATTTCCATAAACTCCTCCCATCTGGGTTTGCGCAGTGTATTCTGGTGGTGGTTGTTGGGGGTCGTAGGGATGAAGATTGATGACTCTTCCTCGTCACCGCTCCTTGACCTCCTGTCTTTGCACAGACTCAATTGCTCCTTGGCTCTTGTCCATCCGCAGGACCAGTTTCTGCCAGTCTCTTCAGATAGGCTCACACTCTCATTAGGAGACTGACCTTGGGAAGGGGCCCACGGCTTCTTGCTGTAGTTAATTTGCACAATGCACCATAGTTAGCAAAGACACTAAGTAGCATCCTAGTTTAATGCCATCAGCGCTCTATCAATACTTGATAAGATTCTCCTGACTCCCTCTCTTAGTCCCCCCTTTTCTAGAAAGTTAGTAAATTCTTTTTACTGTATTCTCCTAACTCCTTCTCTCCCCAGCACGTGCTGTCTGCAGTGCATGCCGTCTGTCCGTGCCGGCAGCGGTGAGTACCACAGCTTGGTGGCAGAGCCATCCTGTCCTGGAAGGCAGGGCCAGCATCCCCAGCATGGAGGGGTTTTGCAGCCTTTTGAAGCCTCTTGCTGACATCAGCCTCGATGCTGTGTTGTGCAGAGATGCGTGCACGCTGCGCTGGAGTCAGGAAAGGGTAAGCAAGGCATTTTAGTCTGTTGGGCTTTTCTTGAGTGAGAGGCAATGGTTGTGTGCGGACCCGTCTCCAGTGAGCAGGATGAGCGTTTTCTGAGTGTGCTCTCCTTCAGAGAGGTTGCACTGGGAGGGAGCCATCAATACCCCTGGCTAATCTGTTGCAAGCGAATAACCAGCTCAGGAGTTAACCACTGTTTTCAAGGTATCCAAACTAAACGACTATTGTACTGTGGATCTTAAGTAGTGTGGGCAGATGATACACTGCTGCTCCAACTTTCCTCTTCCCCATGATTAAAAATCAGGATGGGAATTAGGACCTTTATCTTGCTTATTACCCTTAAGTACAGGGCAGGTTTTTTTTTTCTTATCTTTTGGTATCAGGTGCATTTCTAACACACAGTGAAAGTGAAATTGTGTGATTCAGACAAAATGCTTGTCTGCTAAATGAATACCCAGCCTGTGGTCTTGGAGCTGTAGTGCGTGGGTTGCTTTAAATGCTCCGCCTGCTCTTGCAGCTTTACTCTTCTTGCCATAAACCAGAGCTGATGGGGCATTTGCTGGTAAACCAGGCAGAGTGCCACTCCACCAGGGAGCTTTTATATTACAGTCACCGCCTGGTTTCAGTGGCAGTCCTTTGGTTTTCTTGTGTGCTTCCTTCCTTTTGGGAGAGCTCAAATGTAGCCATGTATCTTTATTTAATCAGGTGAATAAGTGTCAAATAGTTCCCAAGGTGAAAAATAAGGTGCTTTTGTCCTCTCAGGCATGTTTGCTCATAGTGGAACAATGGTCCCGTTGCATAATGAACCAAGTCAGCACGGGAGAAAAAACGATATCCCCCTTCAGTCTGTCAGCCTCATTATCCTGCTGCACACAGGCTGCTCAGTGAATGCTTGAGTTGGCTCACGCGTAATGGCCTTTTTGTGAGGCTGTGGAATAATGGGCTTGCGTTTCAGTGCGTTTTGCGCTCATCTGATTTTTCCTCTCTGCGAGGTCGTGTGAGGAGGGGCTGAGTGCAGCTGGGCCGGCTGTGGCTGCAGAGCTCAGGTGAAATGCCTGCCCGCAGCACGTGGCTGCTCTGGCATCAGCACAGCCCGGGTGGTGCTCACATCTGCCCTGCTCCAGGCATGGCTCTGCACCAGCACAGCTCCCGTGTGCCAGCCTGCGGGGCCGCCTGGTCCGGGCAGCGCTGTCAGTGCCCCCCCTGCATGTTCTGCCAAAGCCGGCCGAACGCCGGTGGTGTCTCCGTGAGCAGCAAGCGTGAGCCTGGGCTGCATCAGCGGGGAGAGGAAAGACACCATCAGGAGCTGTGGTTCCTCCTCAGGGCTCCAAGTGCCCTGGGAATCAGGCTTGACATAAATCCTGGGCTAAGCTCTGCTTTTCTTGTGCATGCTTGCTATCACATCAGAAGTGTCCTTTAGCTTAACAAAAACCAATCCCACGTGGGATGTTTCCGGAGCTGTGCTGTATCTCCTGAGCCAGGGCTGTATTTTCTCATGCGCCTTCTCTTTGCAACAAATAGCTCGAAAGGTTCACATCAATGTCTGCTTGCTGAGCTGCAGCCTCTGGGCCCTTCTGAAGAAAACACAATAAATTAAAATGTTTCTGGTGAAATCTTTCACTGCGCAGGACCACACTGGTATTGGGCAGCTGTCATCAGCTGGGCTGCTTCAAACACCGGCGTCAGGCCAAAAGGCTGTGCTCCAGAGCTGCGCTGGCTCTCAGGCTGCTGGCAGCCCTGTCAAAGCACTGGCACTCTCGTTTCTGCCAGTGATGCTGCTGGGGGCTTTGAGAGCCACTGGTGTGTCTGAAGGCTGATGCCTGCCTGCCTTTTTCCTGGATCGAGCCCATTTAAATCAGACTGGTTCCGCTCATAGGAGTCACCATGCAAGACGTTTCTTTGACCGAGATCGGTTCCTGGCACGGGAGCAGTGCCGGAGGCAGGCGCCTGCGGCTAATCTCACTTTCAGGAGAGGCAGCGAGGAGGAGCAGTGCTCATTATTCCCTTCGAGTGTGCCTGAGCTCACCCGCGTTGTTTGTGCACCGCACTGCAATGAGCCTAACCCCTCCTTTACTACGCGGCGCTGGCTGGAGTACCTGCTGGTCTCCAAACGTCACGAGGCTCCGCTTATAAAGCACAGGCAGCGCATCTTCCCCCTGCTCTGTCCCTCCAAGAGGCGCATCTTTGAGAAGCAAGCTCTGCGCAGGCAGAAAGATGTTTTATTCAGGTATTCTGACAGAGCCGAGTAGAAAAGAAGTGGAGATAAGGGAAGCTGCGTCTCTCCGCCAGCAGAGGAGGATGAAGCAGGCGGTTCAGTTTATTCACAAGGATTCTGCAGATCTTCTTCCTCTGGATGGGCTGAAGAAGCTGGGGACTTCGAAAGACACCGTAAGGTTTATCGTGTTTACTGACAGCACATAATGAGATTTAAGAATCTGATAGGGCAGTGTCTTTTATTTATTTATTTTTTTTCATGCTATTTTACTGTTAAGAGAATGAGTTGGCTGCTGGAGGAATTAAGTAGAAATTGGTATAATAATGAGGCTTTTGTATGTAAAGGAAAGGAAGTGGAAATATGATGTTATGGATCACATGAGGTTGCTGTTTGCTAGGAGGTGCTTTCACATGTCTGGCACTTGGATCTAAGAGCTTTTTTTTTTCATTGATACAGATGTCAGAAAATTGGATACGGCTTTCTATACAAAAATCCTCTCAGAATCAGAGTAAACCAAAATGGCTTCATATAATACATACATATGTACACGTTTGTCTGGGATGCAGATGTGTGCGTAACGTGATCACAAAAGGTTCAGTGAAGTACAGCCAGCAGGACTTCACAATATAAAGCTGTCACGATTACGCTTTGATAAAGGCTTATGCATATGTGGTAATTTTTACGAAGAAACTTAATGCTAGGTTTTAAATACATACATATGTAATGAACCATGTGATCCTGCAGCTGACACATAATATCCTCCATTTCTAAGGCTGGAGAGCTCTTCTGAATAATGTGCACAAATGTTGGAGCTTTCTTTAATGGGAAAAAATACCTAAATGTAATAGAAAAAGTCCTAATGTAAGAACAAAGTCTAGAAAACATGCCTTACTGAGGAAATCTTTTCTTTATTTTTCCCCTCAGTTTTTGCAAAATTCTTGCACCTTGTAAGATTTCATATTTACTTTTTTCAATTGTTGATATAGTTTTGTTGAAAAATATTAATCTTTATTTTTAGTGAGTTAATTGTATTGTCACAGCCTTCCTGCTCAGCTGGCTTAGGGTCAGCTTTGTCTGGGTGAGATGAGTGGCATGAGCTTGCCGTTCTCTGCATTGTGCACAAAAATGATTATTATTTTTTTTTACCATCCCAAACATTTTGCAGTTTTAGGCAGCCACGTCTCTCGGCTGGGGAAAGGCTTGGAAGGAGCTTTGCTAAGTCACCATCGAACTGTGGTTATCTGGTAGGGAGCTACAAAGTGACTTTTTTCGTGCTCTGGCGCTGCTTTGGGCAGGTGGGACCCCCACCTCAGCACAGCCTCGAACAGCACAGGTAGGAGGCCCAGGGCATCAGGGGTCCTTGCTCAGGACACCTGCACGTCCTTCTTTTCACAAAACCACACATCTCCCAACAAAGCAGCGTCTTTTCACGTTTAAAATTGTGTGACAGCTGTGCTGACGTGGGTGGAAGAGCATTTGGTGTGACTGACATTATTAATGCAGGGTTTCCTGCAGGGGTTTTCCATCAGCCTCGGCAGGAGAAAAGAGGAGATAATGGCTCCTCAGGTTTGGGGATGGGTGGTGAGGACAGAACCTTGTCTCCAGGGTGACTGCTTTCAGTGGCAGCTGGCGGTGACTCCTCTTGGTTCAGGGATAAATCCTTTTCCTTTTGGCTGCATCCCGGGCTGGCCCCCCCGGTGGTGCTGTGCGTGTAGAGGGGGGCACATCGCCTGGGCGCCTCCAGCTGCTGTGCTCCCACTCTTGGGAAGCCTGTGCTCTCCTGGTGATGCCCTGCGTGGGCAGCTTTGGTGTTCCCCAGTAAATACTTGTTGTAATTGTCCGTATTAAGCCCCATATGTTTTAGTATCTTACTCTGGATTGAACCAAACTCTTCTAGCTCCTTTCTCCCTGTATGTATTTCATTTTCTTTATATGATACGAGACCAAACCATAGGTTGGCATGCTGGGTTTGACAAACACACAGCTGGTTTATGACACATAACCCAGCTCATTTCTGCTCATAACACGCATGGTTATGAGCAGAAACTGGGCTTGTTTTGATGCTTTGCTATCAGCCACCTCTCCAAAGCTCAGGGGACTGGCACAAGGTGGTCAGGAGCTGGGATTTGGGCCTCCCAGTGCAGTACCCGTGAGCTGTTGCCTGAGGTGGACGGTGTGCTGCCTGCCGCCAGATCCTCCATGTGCTCAGCATTGCTCTCACCAGCTCGTGCTGCATTTTCCACCAAGCAATGAAGGCTGAAGATGCAGGCTTGGCTTCCAAAGCAGAGCGAGTTGCTGGGGATGGGTGGCCCAGCAACTCACAGCCTGGGACGAGGGAAAGGCAAGGAACACCAGAAGAAAATGATGGGAAGGAGAAGTTGCTTTTCTAGTATCTCGTGTAATTTATTCTGCTGCCACACCAGGCTGAGTTTTTCCTCACTGCCCTTTCAACATGTGTAGATTATTTACTGATTTACAGCCCATCTGCTTTTCGTCCAAGAGGCACCAGCTAATTCTGACGCAGGAGATTTCTGCCTTCCCACGGAGCTTAGCAGAAGCTGGCAGCTTCCTCCTCGCTTGGGGGGAAAGCACAGAGGCCGTCAGGCCCCAGGGCCAGGCACACAGATCTACCCGTGTGTGAGGCGCGTGTCTGAGCCCCCCTGATCATCAGCAGTGATCCAGTTGATTTCAAGTGTGGACACCATCATTCAGCTGACCCAGATAGTTGCCTCCTTTTAGGGAGAGCAGGGGCGTGCGGGTGAGCAGAAGGCATCTCTTGTCCCATGACGTGATGCTCAAGAAGAGGCTGCTGATAGAATTTGAACGGGGGATGCAAAGAAGAGAGAGAATGTGGTTATTTCCCGGGAGGAGCTCTCTTGGTATTTTAAAACTTTATTTTTTTTTTCCCCCCAAACTATCTGGGCACAAAAGAGAGGGCAAACCTTGTGAGGTTGGTTAGGGGCAGGGAGGAGCTGGCATCTGCCCTGACCTTCAGCTCTCACCTGAGGGAGACTGTTGTGACAGGTCTTGTTATCCCCTCATCTAGAAGCCAAAATAGTGAGAAACCTGCCAGGGAAATGCGTACTGGGACCTGCGGTGTGTACGTGTGTATCAATCAGAGAGGAACAGAGTGGACTGACTAATTTGTATTTTTGACAGACACCGGTAAATAGGTTCAGCAATACTTGATGTCTCCATTTGTTTCTTCCAGTTTTCTACTCTGACTTTTTTAGAAGATTGCAGGTTTTTGCGAAGTCACAGGGATGGAAATGGAGATATTTTATGGAAAAAAAAAAAAAAGGCTTGTTTGGAACATCCATTCTTCTGAACGATAGCAGGAAATATTTTTTTTACTACTGCAATTTAATACTAGGAAAGACTATTTTTTTCCCCACTTTCATGGTGGTATGTAACATCTTATTCTCTTATAAAACTCTCATCAGTTTTGTGTGATGTGTAGAAAGACAGTACCCAATAACCTGGGTACTGGCTGCTCTGCCAACCTGAGCTGAGGAGAGAACACTGCTGGTTTCCAGATCTGTCGCTGAAGAGGTTTTCCCCATTTCCCTTCCATAAATGGTCTGCTTGCAGTTTTCCAGCAAAAAGTGCGTTTGCACATGTCCCCTAGCACATTATCTGTTTACCAAGTATGTATCCATCACTTGAGTCATCTCTGTGACTAACATCCCTCACTCTGTTGCACACGAGAGTCGCGAAATACAAGCTAAAGCAAACTAATTAATAGTCTGAGACAGAATGGTGCTACAGGGAACCTTTCAACCCCCTTTTGCCAGATTATTTATGTGCTGGAGCACAAGTAAGCAACATTTTCCAGCGCTCCTCTCCTCCCTCCCCCCCTGAAGGCAGGATGCGCTGCTGCTTCCACAAGAACGAGCATCAGCAAGAGATGGTCCCATGTGGTTGGTAAATGTTTGCTGAATGCTAGGTATTTTTTTTGTTATGGTTATGGAGCCTTCAAGGTGGTGATAGTGCTGATTGTGCACCTATTGCTCCCACCTCCTGTAAGAGTGCTTGCTTCTGAATCGATTTCTTCATCCCTCACCATGGGGTCTGTACCACTGATAGTGGAGCGAGTCTGCCTACCTGGCAGCTAGCTAAGTAGTGCTGGCTCCTGCAGTTTAGTCTTGTGGATCCTGTCAGGAGAATGGTAGCTCACCAGTGGTGATGGATCTTTCTTACTTTTTGTGCACGAAGGAGGTGGCATATCGTAGGATCTGATGTTTCCCTGTCACGGGGAGCACAGCCACGGTCTCTCCTTTGCACAGGATGTGCTCTCAAGTGTCAGACACAGCACCTGCAGCTGGAAACGATGATGAAATTTTATTTCAAGTGACAAGTTGTATGCAGAAGAGCAGTGAAAAGTGTGGGAAAAAAGGAGACTACGTGTCCCTGTGGCCACGGATATCTGCACCATATACCTGGTTTTGTCACTCGCATCCAGCTGAACTGCCAGGGCTCTGCCCACAGCAGGATGTGAAGCACCAACGCCGCCTCAGTTATTTTAGGATGATGCCAAGTTGCATTAGCCTGCTGTAAATGCTGTTATTTAACATGTCGTCCAGAATATTTTTAAAGATGAGGCATTGTGTGCGAGGCTGCGTGCTGGCTAGCTTGGAGGACTACAGCACGAAGTTTTCAAAATTATCCCAATCCCATCGAAATCCCTTCAGAACTAGGGGTTTGCTGTTCTCGATGCCTTTGCAGACACACGAGTGTATTTAATACGAATGCAAGAAATTCAAGGATGAGACAGTAAAAAGCTCTTACTGCAGACAAATTAGAATCACAAGAAAAGGTCGGGGGGCAGAGGGAAGCTTAGCCAGGCAGAGAAATGAGCAGATAATCAAGTAGAGTCATTTCACCTCCAGCAGCGTGTGTGCATCCGTCCATGACTAGCATTAAATATAAAAAGGCTTTTGGGAAAGCAGTCAGAGGAGATACTGAGAGGCAACGTGCTTCTCGCAGAGCAAATGGAAGTGACACGGAAAGCAAGAGGCAGCCACACGGTGCACGGGGACTTGTTGGGGTGAACTTACCGCAGGTGGTGTTACTGCTCCCTCTCCTCTCCTTTCTCTCCCATGGTTTGACACTGAGGGCTTGTCCCACTTACCTCAGCTGCTAAATGGAAACATGTTGGGAAGATAGACTCAGGGCTTATTTTTGATCAAATTCTGATCCAGAGACCAGATCTAACACTAGACAGCAAATTAAGCTTGCTCCTTGCAGTTCTGCCTTGTTCACTCGCACATGGAAGAGCCAACACACAAACACCCACATCATCTTCTCAAATTCTGGGTTGATCCATGCAAAGAACATGACCGGTGGAGATCGGACTCAGCTATTTTGCATGTCAGCAACACCAGTGCTGAGCCAACTGTCAGCATGAGTTCATTCAGCACCTCCACAAGCCTTTTCCATACTTATCTAGTACGCATAATTTTCCAGTTGATTTTGTTACCTCTTAACTTCTCCCAGTTTTGCAGAATTCCTGATACTCTTATCAACAGATCACGACAATCAGAGTGGAAACAACACCTTGAAAAGCCTGATTTGTTTTTACTCCTACATGAAGCCAAATCCTGAATTTGGAGAAAGAAAGACGTGCCTCCAAAATCTGCTTAATATTTTTGAAAAGGGTTATTCCCTCACCAACGCCAAGTAGTTCTCTTTAATCAAAGCCATGTTCAGAGCTAGCACAAGAACAAATGGGTGCAGCCTAGGATGAATACATGCAGTCTGGAAATCAGGGGAAATTTTCTGATCACTGTGAGAGAAGACTTGGGGCAGCCCTCCCATGAGATCCGTGCTGACCCAGGGGCACCGGAGGATCATGCAGCAGGCTGGCAGCGTATCACTTTGGAGTTTTCCACTGACTTCACCCTGCTCTCTTTTTGTGTTCCCTTAAAGCAACCGCACAATATCCTGCAGAGGCGCTTAATGGAGACAAATTTATCAAAACTGCGAAGCAGCCGGGGCAGCTGGACTCCGAAGAGTGACATCTCAGCACAGACCAATAAGTTGAATCAGACCAAACTGGGCAGCTCCAGGAAAGTGGAGGATGAGGAGTTCATAGTGGTGAGCTGCCAGGTAATATTCCACAGCCTTCAGTTTTATTTTATTTTTTTTCCTCCAAATTTCATTTTTGACAGCCTCACGCGATGTTCTTGCTTTCCTTGTTTCTCGATTAGGGATGTTAGCTTAAGGCATTATTTTGACAAAACCCTGTTTAGTTCTAGAAGAGAAAAGCAGTCATTTTCAGCAGCGAAATAAAAACCCATTGCTATTTAGCAGCCATCTCCTCCTACGTGAGTAACGACAGCAGCTCTGCATCACCCGAGATTTGCAGCAGCCTTAAAAGCGGTTGCGTGCAGCTCATGGCTTGCCCAGGGCTGCGCTGCTCCTGCCCTCACAGCCCTGGGGCTGCCATGGCACGAACACCCAAGCATCACAGAGAAAACTGGTCTGATGGATGCCTTCTCTCGGATGTCAGGCTGCAGAAAGTAGCAAGGCTGGGGGAGCACACTGAAATGCTCCAAATTTTTCTTGCTCCAAAGCACCGTCTTGCACCATACACCAGGTCTAGCAGCTATAGGGTGCCAAGGAGATGCCAAGGCCAGTGTCTGCAGCTGGAGCCCCTCAGTGCCCAGCACTACGTTATTTCATAGCCCCAGCTTTCTCAAAAAGCAGTTGAACAGCTGGGATGGACAAGGTGATGTGCTAATGCTGGCGGTCCTGTGGGGCTTGTGCATGTGGTAGGGCGTGCCCTGAGACAGCTTGGGGGGGACAAGGAAGGTGTGGGCTGATGTAAGGAAACACCGGTGCTTCTGCATTCCTCCTCCCCCCCCACGTGTTGTCTCCCCTCTCTGCTTGCTCCTCACAGTGCGCTGGGAAGGAGCTGAAGGCCGTGGTGGACACGGGCTCGCAGCACAACCTGATGTCGTCCGCCTGCCTGGACAGGTTGGGGTAAGTGTGCTCCGGTGGGCCGGGCTCTGTCCTGCGGAAACGTGGTGCATGGTAGTGCTTCCTGGGGCAAGCTGTGAAGCAACGCAGCCTGGTTTATGGATTATAACAGTGCATGTGGAGGGGCTTCATCCTGCAAGATATTACACTGGCTGCTCAACACGTCCTAGCTGTACACTGATGGCCTGTGACAGTCCCTCTGCTGCCCATCTTACCCATGCTGGTCCTGTGCATTTTTATGTTTTATTTTTTTTGCAGCACTGCTCAGCTTCAGAAACATGCCCAGGGACTGACCTGGCAGGCACCAGCAGGACTGCCTTTCCACCAGCTTCTTGCAGCTCCCTTGCTGTTTGTGTTTGCTGTGACAAAAGCTAAAGCCAGATTAACCAAGCAGCTTAAAAAACGCGGCTTTGATGCCCGGCTTGTTCTGCCTTCTCTGTGGTAGGCCCTGTGCAACAACAGGCACTGCTCCAGCACGTTTCACTTCAAAGCAGTCCAGTGCACGTGGCGATGATAAAACACGAGTTTTGTTTAAATTCAGCCCTGGAAAGCAGTGGGGAAGCGACTTACTGAGCGTGCTTGTTCCTGCTGGGGCTGAAGGGCCTGGTAGGATGCTGTGCCAATGCTGCTGCCTGCAGGTCAGGCTTGGGGGCGCTGGGGTTGGGTTCCTGCTGCCTCGTCTGGGGTCTGGGCAGAATGCGTGTGCCTGAGGCACAGGCTTTTTAAAAACCTGTGTGTTGTCATTGTACCTTTTGAGGTCCTTCTCTTGCCTTTAAGGCTAGCTCTCAGGTCACTGCAGTGCCATAAATCCTCCTTGGGTGTAGAACTGAACAGCAAGGCTGTGCTTGGAGGCTTATGGAAGGGAAGAGAGACCCAAGCCTGCACGTCTTCCCTCCAGTCACTAGAGCAGCCGCTGGGAAATGCCTGCTCCAGAGCAGTTCTGGGGCAGAATAAGCCAGCTCAGGGTCAAGGAGCCAATAGACTTGATGTGCTCCTGACAGCATTTTCAAGGCCAGTCTCTAAGTAAAGAGTCAGAGGGGATCCAGATTGTTCTCTTTGCTGCCTCTCCTGGTCTTTGTACTTGTGCTGAATGATGTGGGCAATCCTAACCTCAGCACTGGCATCTCTGCCTCTTTGAATGGACAAAAATAAATGCAGCGTTTACCTGAGAGAGACATTACTGTCTGGCTGCTTTTCTATTAGATTCTAGTTCGGCTTAAAGGACGAATTAAAGCTAAATAATTAATCAGCGTTGTCAGAATAGTTCTTGGAGCACAGACAGAAGAAATTACTGTACTTGAGATATTTGTGACACCTTTTTTTCTTTTCTTGGGCTGAATGTGATTTATATGTCACAGCTTCCTCCGAAGACAGCCAGCAGTAGGATCTGCTAATAAGCAAGCATTACACACATTGCCCTAGCTTTAAGGCATGGAGACAAAATGTTGTTATCTCAGCTGATGGAAGTCAACGCAGAGCATCACTTGCTTCCTCCAACACTAAATTAGAAGCAATTTTAGATCAAAGCATTTCCCCAAGCTTTCTAAGGCTTGGGGAAATGTAAAACAAAAGATTCCTCAGGTAAAAAGAACTCGCAAGCCGTGAGTTACATTCAGAGTTCGCTTCAAACAAGGCCTGACTCAACCCCATGGCTGCATCTTGGGATGGTGCTGTGAACTGAAGTGGGTATGAGCTGCAGACTACACACAGGACATTGCAGAAAACCTGCCAGGAAAGCAGTGTCTGTTAGCAGCCTGGTAACACGAACAAGCTAAGAGCACTTCAAGTCTGAGTACCCTTCAAACGCAGTTTGCTCCTCCCCGGATGGGTTGAACTGTGGCTGTTTCATCTCAGAATTGTTTTCAACGTGCAGGTTAAAGGAGCATCTTGAAGCGCTTCCCAGTGAGGAGGAGGCAATTTCCTTACCACGCAACCAGAGGGTCATCGGCCAAATTGCCCATCTGGTCCTGACGGTGGGAGCGGTCCGCGTGGAGTGCGCCGCGCTCGTCGTGGGTGAGTGCTCCGCTGGGGGTACCCTGAGGGAAAGCATGAGCCTTCAGGAAACACATTAAAATTCAAATAGAATTACTTTCAAATAGAATTTCCTCGTTTACCTATTCTCCCCTCTGGAGTAATTCAACCCCTTTATAGACTGGGTTTTGTTTAGCAGAGGAGCCATCGAGGAAGGGTGCAGATACTTTACAGAAAGCCGTGGGAGATCATTTTGAATGTTTAAATCCAAATGTTTCTATTTTTCAGAAGACAATGAGAAATCCTTCTCCTTTGGCCTGCAAACACTGAAATCCCTGAAGGTAAAAGTTTTCTAGTAGGGCTTTTACCCATGCTGGAGAAGCTGGGACTGCTGTGAATTGCAGCTTTCCCTCTTACATGGATACATTTATTCTTTACAGTGTGTCATAAACATGGAGAAGCACCAGCTTGTTCTGGGGAAGACAGACAGGGAAGAAATCCCGTTTGTGGACAGCATCGGCGCTGGAACGGGAGAGCAGTAAGTCTGCTGTGCAGCGGGGCAGCGTGGGGCTGTCCAGGCTGGCGGGCAGGGGGCAGGCAGACCCTTGCTGCAGGTGAGATGGAGCTCACCAACACAAGCAGAAACTGTGTGTGTTGACTCGTTGAGTTTTGAAGCAGAGCCCCTGGATTTTTCAGAAGCCTTTTTCGGCTTCTGCTTTTTCTCTGGTAAATGTTGCACGGTAAGGGGGATGTCTGCAAAAATCATACTTAGGGAAATACCTCAGAAAATGTACTGAGGTCATTAGGAGGACTCCTTGAGCATTGCTTTTTGAGAGCATTCCCAAACAAACATTTTCCTGGAAAATATTTGCAAAACAAGGCAAACAAACCCACATGACTATTTTACAAAGTGCGGGAGAGAGAGATTCTGCCTGTGTTGCCTCTTCTTCCTGCTTTGACCTGGCTGCTGTTGCTTCTTCAGTTTTAAGTCCCCGCAGGAAGACAGTGCTGCCCGCTCTGCTACTTCCTTAATGCATGCAAGAACTCCCTGATGTGTCCTGGGGGCAAATGTTTGCTGACGTTAAACATTAAATACCGCTGACTGTATTTAACTATCTGGGCAGCGAGCGCACTGGGCATGTGTGCACCAGGTTAGGGAGGCAGGGTACCAGTCGGGATTGCTATTACAGTTGGTATTTCCTGAGCAAAGGGGGTCCTGGGCGACCCAGGCACCAGGCACACGGTGGGTGGGTGCAAATATGGGCACTGCTGGCTGGCTGGGCACCTCTCAGGTACCCCGCAGCACGCTCCATGGGGACAGGAGCGCACGGGCAGCCCATGACACCCGCCGGCCGTGTTTGCAGCATGGCAGGGACGCGATGCCCTGCACGGCACCGCAGGAAGGGGTGCTGCAGGGTGAAACACGGGCTGTTTTCCCTCTCTCCTTTGAAATACAAATGAGTGTGGCTTCTTGTAGCTCTGCCGCAACTGCAGCTATGAATTATTTCTTGCTACTGCATTCAAGGCTGTTTTTTTTTTTCCATGTAACAGTTCTGATTAAATACATTTTCCTTCCTGTTTCAGCACTTTGGAGGCGTAAAGAGGAATTGAAATGCGGTCCCTCCACAAGAGCTTGACATCAAAGAGATTCCGTGCAGCTGTTCCAGACGAAACAGCAACGCACTGCTTTGAAAACATTTATACTAGGCTACAGCTTAAGTATAGCTACATGAAATCTGTTCGGTAGCCAGTAACTTAGAGATATTGTCATGTTTATCTATGGGGTTTGAGAAACAAATGTGTGCTTATTTTCTGGACTTTTCTATATAGTGTTCTCTTTATTACGAACAGTTGGGAAACCTTACGAATTTCTTCTGATGAGAAAAAACAATTTTTATAGTGGCCTCATAAGAGTAATTGTATTTAGCTGCGATTAGAGGCTATCAGAATGAAATTTTTATTAATGATTTTTCCAGAGGCTAAGCGTTTATATTCACTTAATTGATATTGCCACATTCAAATGGCCATTACCAGGAAGTTACTCATAGTAAAATAACAACGCTAATATTGGCCATGAATTATAGTTCATCCTGTTAGCCATAGTATTGTTGCTGTGTAATTGAGGACGCAATGGCTGGCTTGATGAGAAGGAGCAATTAGAGAATTATTCATGGGTTGGGCTCCCCCTCGGGCGGCGTGGCGCGGGCTCCCGGGCTGACCCCTGCAGCCGTGCCAGGGCTCGCCCTCTCCAGGGAAGTCCCCAGAGGGCTCTTGGTTGTCTCCCTAGAGGGACCAGGCAGGGAAATTACTCACTGTATCGTGCCAAAAAGAAACAAATGAGCGCACAATGGTATTGTCGGGTATGAGAGCAGGCACAGAGCCTCATTGCGAATCACGTGCCCTCAGAGCACCCTTGCTTTTCCCCTGCTGCTGCGACTGGTCCCTCGGCTCGGCTGCATCTCCAGCTCGTGACCCACAGCACCAGCAGCACCGGGGCTCCGTACCCGTGTGGGGGTTGGACTCTGGTTGTACTTTAGTGATGCTGTCAGGAATGCCACAATTTTGTATCTATTTCCATATCACCAGGGATTTAAAGTACAACGCTAACCTTGTCCACCCTCAGGGCAAGTGGGAATGTTCACTGGGACCAGCACCTCATTTGGCATTGCTATCCTGGAGCAGCGAGGTTGCTGCTTCACATGCTGCTTGCTTGCAGGCCAGAGCAAACGTACGGTACTGCGTGGAGGAACCTGACCTTGTACGAAAGCAGCTTTCTAGATTTTTAAAAGCTAATTGGAATTAATTAGTCATCTGCTGAAGGGGCATCTTTGAAATTCAGAGTAATACCCTTGTGACATTCTGTACCCACTGATTTAGAATCACAGAACTGTGGGGGTTGGAAGGGACCTCCCGAGATCATCGGGTCCAACCCCCTGCCAAAGCAGGTTCCTTAGAGCAGGCTGCCCAGGGAGGTGTCCAGATGGGCCTTGAATATCTCCAGAGAAGCAGACTCCACAACCTCCCTGGGCAGCCTGTCCCAGTGCTCCGTCACCCTCACCGTGAAGAAGTTCTTTCGCGTGTTGGTGCCGAACTGCCTGGGCTCCATTGTGTGGCCATTGCCCCTTGTCCTGTCCCCACAGAAAAGAGGTTGGCCAAATCCCTGTCTCCCACACTTCAGATATGTGTAAACATTGATGAGATCCCCTCTCAGTCTTCTCCAGGCTGAACAGCCCCAGGTCTCTCAGCCTTTCTTCATAGGGAAGATGCTCCCGGCCCCGTATCACCTTTGTTGCCCTCCGCTGGACTCTTTCCAGGAGATCCCTGTCTTTTTTGTACCGGGGAGCCCAGAACTGGACCCAGTACTCCAGGTGAGGCCTGACCAGGGCAGAGTAGAGGGGCAGGATCACCTCCCTTGACCTGCTGGCCACGCTCCTTTTAATGCACACCAGGATCCCACTGGCCCTCTTGGCCACGAGGGCACACTGCTAGCTCATGATGCCAGCTGGCAACCCCGCATCAGCCAGGTTTGCGATAGCCAGCGGTGGGAGAGCAGCTCCTGCAGCGTGTGCCTGAGCAGGGACAGGGCCCAGAGCCTGGCCTGTGTGGCAGTTCCAGCCCATGCTCAGTACCGCAGCTAGTGCCTGCAATGGTATCAAAGCTGGAGCTTTATTTCCTGCAGCGGGCTTGAACCTCTTTGTGATAATGAATATGACTATCAAATCTGGAGTATTTGAGTTTTGAGCTCTTTTCTATTTTGGTGTTAAGTTTCAGTGCTTTCTCTACATATAGTATTTTATATAACACAGCTGTATGTATATACATACAGGGTTGAGCTGCCTACAGCAGTCCCACTGACGTGTTGTAGAGAGATTTCACTAAATATGAAATATATTTGATTATTTTATAAGCTATGAGTTTGGTATTTTGGTACTTCTTTCTGTGCTCATTGCTGTGCTAAATGTCAAATTAAATCTAAATAAAGTTTAATTGTTATTGCTGTTTATTTCCTTGTATCCTGGATATGCCAATTATTTGTTTTCAGTGCACTTATCTACTGAGAATAGGAGTCCATTTAAATCTTTACCCTGATGGGGCTCTACGGTGCCTTTGTGATTGTCAGGAATTGATTTCACGCTGTACAGAGACTGGCAGCTGAGACGCACGAAGCAAGCAGGCTAAATGGCACACAGCACGCTCGTGGTAAAACGCGAGCAGTTGGAATCGCAGCCTTTATTGCTGTGCTTCTCCCTCCCAAGGGATGCCTGAAAGCCAGCTTGTGCTGTTTGAGATTTGCCCTTTGAAAGGATGAGTTTGCTTCTGCCATGTTTATCTAGCTCATCGGGGCAGTACGAGCCAGGTTAGTGGAAGATGGACGAGCCTAAACTTCATGAGACTGGGAAATGGAAGTGATCAAAGACACCAGGTGAGTCACGGTGCCTTTCTCAGAGCGCCAGCTTCCCTGGGTGCTCGCTCCTGCTCACCTCCAGTCCCCGTGGGGCAACCTCTCCCCTGCCGCCTCGTGGTGAGGGGCCAGGAGCAGAGAAGAGGGCAGTGCCTGGGATGAGATGGACTCAGAAGTAACGTTATTCACAGGCATTTCACATCCTGCTGAGCTCCACCAACAGATTTTTTCGTAGCCTCTGCCAGCAGAACAGCTGACGGGCCAAAAGCTGCAGGGGTGTTTCTCCACAACTATCCGCAGGGTAATCTGTTACCCAACAGTTCTCTGGGGAGGCCCTTTTTATAGGCTTTCCTATTATTGTGTTGCTGATGACAATGCGATGCTCAATGCGTTGTGAAAACAAAGCTGATTTGAGTGCCTCAGAAGCAAACAACCAGGTGACATTTCAACACAAACGTGTCTTACTTTGCTTGGTTTGCTTTATGGGGCGAGCACCAGCTCAGGTCTGTGTTCTTTATCACCTGCTGGCTTAAAAGATGGAGGGATGGCACTGGGTTTCTATCAGGTGAAGGGCCCTGAAGCACCAGGGCTCACAGGGGATACACTGGTTTCTAATTCCAGTATGAAAGACTCCAGCTAACTTTAGCTTCACATACTTTGCGTGTCCCTGTTTGGCTTTTCAACAGCTGTTGCACCTTTCCCTCAGAAGCTGGCTCCTGGTTCCTGCCAGGCCGTGTTGCTTCCTGACTTCACAGCCAGCCCCCGGGCTGTGCGGCCCTGGTGCTACTGCAGCCATGTGCTGATCCCTTCCTCCTCTGTTCATTTGCTGATGAAAAATGAGCCTCTTAGAGACAACGCTGTAGGTATTGGTGACATTTCACTAGAGATGGTGTTGCTGAGAAGGCAACTGATTTAATGATTTTGTTACTAGAGTGGTGCTGCCACTTCCCCGGGATGAGACTTCATCGTTCTCAAAGTGGGAGTGAAAGCAGTCAATAACCTAAAAATACCATGAGTTCAGAAATAACAGGATGTCGCACCAGCAGGGGAACCAGTCCTGGAACGCTCCCGAGTTTTCCTTTTTTTCTTCTTCTTTTTCTCTCTTTTTTTGATGTGGCAGGATGGGTACCTGGGGTCCGTCAGAGCAACCCACCAGGACACGCAGCTGACCTCTCCAGAAAACTACCTTGGCTCACACAAGAGAAAGAGGTGTGAAGATGCACGCTCATTAAATGTGACCCCCCAAGCACCCCAGAAAGCGGTGTTGTGCCTGCAGGAGTCCTTTTCAGACCTGCACATCACCTCTGCTGCTCATGCATTGCCCAGGCATCCGCAACCCCTCCGTGCCCTACCAACACAGCGGGCACGAGGGGCTGCCAGCTGGAGAGCATCTCGCTGGCAATGCAGACAACGTGGGAATGCACTGCTGGAGTGAAACAGCAGTACTGAGAATGATGTTCTCAATGGGAAAAAATAATTGTGTTACTCTGAACTCCAGTCCTCTGTTCCTCCACCAGCAGCTCAGATGGAGTCAGGGCAGTTGCCAGGCACTCAGTAGCCGGAGAACACGCTGGCTCGTGGGGAACACCGGGGAGTTTGTTGGTATGGAGAGGACAGGAGAATGCCTCAAAGGGGGCAAAACAGGACTTAAAGCTGGCACAACAGGGAAAACAGGACTTGATGGCACAGGCGGCTGTGACTCTGGTAAAGTAGGGCTGCTGTGCACTGTGCCCCTGTTTGGCATTCTGGGTCAGTGTGTTTAAAGAATAAATCTGTGGATTTTAAACTCCTGACTCACAGAGAGCTTCTCCACTGAAAGCATCACGATGCCTCTTGGTTTAGGCTTCAGTTGACATATTTAGGATTGACTTTTCAGGCTTACGAAAACGAGATTTTGTTCCTCCAGAAGGAGATGGCCGTGGAGTTTTAAGAACACATTACGTATGAGGGCTAATTAGCTTGATATTTACAGTTTAGCATTTCCTGAGATAAATTTGTTCCAAGTGAGACCACGTTTTGATGCAAGGAAGCTTCTGCATAGCAGCCCTGTCCGCCTAGTGCTTTGTGTGCTGTGCTGTTAAGGTCATGAGCCCTGTACAGAGCCTTCCCATTAAGTGATGAGCGAAGCAAGGATCCTGCATAGGGGTTAGCTGTGAGGGCTGAGACCCCTCTCAGGGGTGGAGAGCATCTCACACCTGTGCAAGTGCCCCGCTGTCCTGGCAACTCAAGCCAAAGGTGTTATTGGGGTGCCAGTGCGGGGCCAGAGAAGGTGGGACCGCGACCCGGCATGTGAAGGGCAGCAGCATAAGCGGGTTAACTGGCGTGGTTAGGGCTGCTCCTGCTCGGTGAGAGAAACCGAGCTTACAGCTCTGCCACAGCCTCTGCATGGCCACCTTGCAGCTTTTCCTTCCCGTGCTATTGGAAAGCCAAGCATTGTCTAAGCAGTTATCACAGAAAAGGGAGAAGGGGTTCACTGGTACCTATTCTGAGAACAACTGAATACAGGTGAATAAAACCCACTTGGGGAAAGCACTAGTGTAATGCATGCCCACAGCCTGAACAGAGGGGGGATTAACAGGATGCTTTCATTCAAAAATTGTATTAGAGTCTGCTGATTTCTTTGAGCTGACATCAGCTGCCCTCCCTGTGCTTCCGCTCACTGCCAACTGGAATTGAATTAAGGTGCTCCAGATGCATCCTATTGCTGTAGGAGAGAACATCTTACTGTTTTCCTGAGAGTCGCAGGTAACTCATGCAAGACAGGCCAGGCACAGGAAATTGAAAGTCAGATCCGCAGTGATACGAGCTGCCACATCACTCTGAAGTCAGGGGCTATCCCCACAGGCCTGGCGCAGGCGTTTGGTGCGTGGCTTCGAGGAGCAAGGCCTAGGGCTCTGTCTGCCCACGATGTGCTGAGCAGGAGATGGGCCCATGGAAAGGCTGCAGCAATGCACAACGAGATCTTCACGTGCTGTCCACAGTCTTGAACTTCTTTCACTCTTTCAGGTTTTCTCCATTTTTAACAACACGTCTGCAGCTGACAGGGTCTCTGTTTCCCCACTACTTGCACATCACCGAGCTACAGACAGAAGTGGTGATTGGGTAAGCAAACAAACCAACCCCAAAGACACCTACACGCACACACACACACAAATAAAACATTAATTGCTGTAAAGCCTAAAAGCTCCCGTCAGGGCTCCTGTACATTAAACGTGATACAAACACAACTGACTCAGGCTCCAGCTTTTGAGACTGATGAGATAAAATTAGGGCAACTGGGTTAGTGAAGAATCACAGAATCTCTAGGTTGGAAGAGACCTCAAGATCATCGAGTCCAACCTCTAACCTAACACTAACAGTCCCCACTAAACCATATCCCTAAGCTCTACATCTAAACGTCTTTTGAAGACTTCCAGGGATGGTGACTCCACCACCTCCCTGGGAAGAAGGCAAACATGAGGGCAAAAATAAGGAGACAAAGAGGCTTGAGAAGAAATAACTGCGTGCAAAAACAATCTACCTGAGAGTGGTGTCAACAATCAGCTGTGCCCTCTGCTGTGTGCAGAGTGGTGCCTTCCAGAAAGTGCATCCCAGCTGTACCGGGGTGTGGATATAAGAAACCTCCCAAGGAGTTTTGCTCAGAATGAACGACCTCTCTGTACTTTCCACTTTACAAGGAGAAAAAAGAGCCTGTGTATTTAGCAGGATCTCCTGTGTGTGTTCATTGCCTTCCCCAGAGACCATGGGTGCTGTTCAGCACTGCCAAGCTGTGGCCTGTCCCAAATCACTCTCAAAAAAAGCCCCACCACTCCCTCCAGAAAAGGCTCCAGATTTTGGTCCTTTTCTTGATGCCACAAAGCTCCTTTCTGCCCTTGATTTAGTGGAAGTGGGTGCTCTCGTCAGGCAGAGGAAGACAAGAAGCACATGATGTACCGTGCTCTCTGGAGACTGCTAATGATGTTTGGTTAATTTTCATTATCAGCATGAACAATCTTTGGGCTTTCTCTGCATCTGTCTTATTTCAAGTCGTCTTTTCTTTCTTAGTTAAGTGGCAGCTCCTGTGGACAGTGATCTAATTGCTCCTCAGTACCTGCTTGAAGCAGCTGAACTGAAAGATGGAGCTCGCATAATTTGTTGTACATATGATTTGGTCTTTGAGGCTTGGATCAAATAAAATGGAATAGCAGATTAACCAGTAATTGAATGAAGTGAAAGGTACTGTGCAGGCTAACGCAGAGCTCACAGAGAGCTTTAGAGGCTGAGCAAAACTGTGTGGTGAATCAAAGCGTGTGTGTTGTAGTCAGCAAGTGGCAGGAGGCATCATTCCAAGCCTTTGAGCTTGGGTGCCCAGGACACACAAGCTGCTTTCTCTCTACTCAGTCACAGCAGGCAGGGCACGATGCTGGGGGTGGAGTGAAATGCCCAGGACAGGTTACGTGCTGGCACCTAGGGGCCTTCCAGCACCTCGTGCTGAGCTGCAAGTGGCAAAGCCAGCTCCACGGCTGGGGTTGAGCAAGGCTTTTGAGTCACCTGAGGAGGTCACAGAGAGGTGCAAGGTGCAGGACGCTCAGAGGACTGTGTTGGGAGGCAGCGTGTGGAGGGTCTGGCCTGCTGACGCAGCGGCTGTTACAGGCACTGTCTGCTCCAGGACATCGGGCCTGGAAAATCTGTTCCCTTTCCTGGCCTTCCTGGGATTACAGCATGCATTTGTAGAAAGAAATAACGAGTAACAGAGTACAGACAGAGCCACAGGGCCCTCTGACTATACCTGGAAAGTAAAATGACCTTAAAATCTGTACCAGAGAATTGTTTTAAAATATTGAAATTATTAAACTTAACATAACTATAATCTTCCAGCACGCTATAGTACTGCACGGGACTGGCAGCCAGGAAATTGCTCCCTTTTCTCTGCTGCCTCCCAGATTCAGTGCCCTGAACTCCTCTGTATGTTCCCCACCGTGCTTCCTCTGTACAGCCACAAGAGAACCACCGGCTTGACCAGCCTGTTGGCCCTTAGGGCTCCTCTTGCACGTACAAAGGCCCTCACCCCAGCACTGCCAGGACGCACGCAGGTTTTGGAGTGACGCTCGCCCCTAACAAAACCAGACCTTCCTCTCCACCACAATTTGTGCCAGCAAGTCCCTGCCACCTACTACACAAAATCAGGAGCTCCTTGAAGTGCTGTTATAGCGTAATTCACTTCAGCATACATGGAGAAACAGGCACACTGTACCCAGGACTAACGAAAACAAATTCAGTCCCTTGAGCAAAACCAGAAGTCATTCCTAATTACCGTACAAAGCAGCACACAGCATAAACCAGCAGACCAAGCCCAGCCATTCTCCCAGTGTTGGGTGATGGCGAGCTTAAGATTTTGTATTCTGACAATCCAAACACCACTCTTTCGGATGGACTTTTTTTCTCCATGTAGAAGAGTTTTTGTTAATCAGAAGAAGCGGGGTTGTCAGGGGCTGGCAGTCGCTCTCTGGGCACGGCTGCCAGACGCAATGAAGCGGTCGGGGAAGGCTGGCAGGGAGCTGCTCTGCAGCGTTGTCATGGGAACGGTGCAAGTAGGGCACCCGCGTCTTCTGCACGAGCTCTGGCAACGTGGTAGCACAGAAGTGATGCTGCTCTGCAGGGCTAGCAGGGCCAGCTAGTCGGTTTTCCCTAGCAGACATTTACCCTGAATGAAATCCAAAGGCCAGGATCTCTATTCGTGTGAAAATGGTGGTGCTCCCGTTGAGCTGACCGAAGGCAGACTTCAAGGCGACTGGGCGAGTGCTCAGACGTGGCCCTCAGAGGGAAAAGACTGACGTTGAACATACACAGTGGAACCACAACCTCACCTAAGAACCCATCGAAACAAGGTGGTGGTAACGAGCAGTTACTGAGGCCCTTGTTTACTTGGATGACTTCACTTGATTTTCCCTGTCTGTGCGCATTTTAACAGCCCGTTAATTTGGCACTCATAATGGTAGTAAACATACACTCCCCTGTACAGGTCTACATATATGGAATTATTAGAAATTTCTTTATGCCTATACGAAATACCTTGTGTGACACTGCAGTTGCTAGGGATGAGCAATGGTTAAGAATGGTTAATCTCAATGTATTACTCTGTATGGACAAGAAACTGGTTCATTTTTGGGGCATGGTCGCCTCCCTGCACACAGAGCTCTGGTGAAAGCTCTTCTGCATGCCTCTCCTGAGGAGAAGAGAGGAATGATACCAAGTGTATGGAGTGGTGCTGAGCTTGGCTCTCTCATGGACGACCCACGCAGGTTGCCCGAAGTCCCGACATGTGGGGTGCGGTGCAGGCTGTTCAGAAAGTTTGCATTACATAAACAAATGCAGGAGCTCTTCTTTGTGCTTCAAGGGCTGATGTCTGAGTCATGGACAAAGACTGCAGTTAACCAGCTGAAGCCTCCTTCTCACCTACAAGCTGATATTCCTCGTCTTTGCAGCACTTCTGTGCTGAAGGAAGGGCCACGCACCAGTAATGACATCGGTAAGAGCACGAGCTATGTCACTGACTGAAATTACATGCAGAACGCTGCACGTTCCCCATGTGTGTGATATGGGGAACCAGCTGCTGATAACAAAATGCTCTTGTGCATGAGCACAGACTAACCTTGTATTAACAGAGAAGGACCTTGAACTCTTACAGCCCGCAGAAAAGTCAAGTGGATTCACTGAAGCGGAAAGATAAAATAGATGCGGAGCTCTTTCAGCACTTCCCTCCATTTGCTTCATATCACAAATATCAGCTCAAATATAGAAATGCAGAAGTAAACACAGTTTGCCCAGTCTGTCCTTTCCATATGCATATATATATTTATGTTGTGAAAGGTTTTACGTAACTTCTACCGGCAGACTGCAAAATAATGCCTGCATTATGAGGGGAAGCCACCAGCCATTACACTGCATTACTGCAACATAATGGCTCTCGGAGATGAACTATATTTGGAAAGCTCGCTTTTATTGTAAGCCTTCTGCCCCATCTACCCACTGGCATTGATTTCGCTCTGTATTCTGCAGAGACCACAGACCATTAGACCAGAATATCAGCTAACCTGAGCAAAGTCACCGAGGCTTTGGCCCCAGTCAGAAACCCGTGAGACAAACTTGTGCTGGGTGTTTTAAAGAGACTCAGCACCAGAGACAGAACATATTCAAATGGACACTGATGACCAACCTGCTGACAGGTGAATTTCTCAGTAGCCTAGAGCAACTGACATTGTAATTAATTGCTCCCCATACTTCTTTGCTGAATAAAGGCTCCTGTAACAAGTACTGACATTATTTTTTTTTTTAACTGAATATAGGGAATAGAAGAAATCTGTATTTATTTTATTTTTCTTTCTGTGCGAACGTCACATTGCTCTCATGTTGGCAATGACTGCAACAGTGCTGATTCAATTACTTATTTACATAATCCCTTCAGATTCATTTTGTGTATAATTGATGATGCTGAAAAGATTTCCTAGCTGAGGAAAGCAAGCAGGCCAGTTCTTAAAATGAACAGGCTGAACTGACATAAGAAGATGGTAATTCGCATTAGTACGAACTAATCACACTGTAAATGATAAAAATTAACATAAATACTGACTACTCTACCTGCCCTGAGGAACATTCAGTGACACTAAATGTCCGTTTGCTTGCAGTGTGAAACAAACACCGCACCCATTGCTTGGCACAGCTGAGACCAATTTTATTATCGCTTAATGCATAAATTTATTTTATAGGTAAAAGTTTTAAAAATATTCTTATTTGAATGTTAATGAGTGCAGCACAGTAAGGAGTAAAAACACGGCTTAGAGTATTGCTTGCTGTGGGGATGATGCAGGTCTGGAAATGATCCTGCAATGGGAAAGGAAGAGCAGACAAACACTCTGCACGTACACTGCCTGGAAACACAAAGCTCTGCATTAAGTATTTCTGTAAGATGACTGAGCAGAAAAGATATGACCCTGGAGCAAACCTCTGAAGCAGAGCCTTGGAATTATCAAAGAGAGTGCCAGGAGCTGTTGGGGTGAGGGCTAGCTGTGGAGTCTTGATGATGAAGACAAATATGACAGAAGCTACAAATTAGAAAAAGCCTACTTCTAATTCAGCATAGTGTATGAATAGGTAAGTGTAATGTTTAGCTTAAAGAGGCCAGCTCGTTGTTGCAACTCTCAAAACAGATCTTATTATTTTTATGTTAAAAAATTAAAAAAAAAAAAAAGATGTGAGAGCTCATATCCATTAAGTTGAAGAGGGTTTACCTGGAAAGGGCTCAGTCAGGAGTGCAGGAAGCAGACTGCACTCCACTAAAGCTCAGACTCCACAGATAAATGTTTGAGAGCTCTCTTGAAGATAGAAACCTATCCTCCTCCCTTCTGGAAGATTACATAGCTGAAGAGCAGCTGCAAATAGGGCTGTTACTGTCAGGGCAATCATTTTTTTTCCCCTGAAAATCACTCTTTCTTTAAATTTCTAATGTTTCTTTTACAGCGATTTAACAGCGTTGCTTCTGATACTGGTATGCTGAAAAATATTTTTTTTTAAAAATTAAAAAAATCTAAATATTACAACAAAAACTTACAGTACTTTTTTCTTATAATGTGTCCAGCAGTTTTGCTTACTAATTCAATTCTTACTGTTTCCTAGGGAAAGCACAGACTTTTCTAGAAGAAAAGCTTTTTACTCCCTGATGCACTGAGAGCCCGACGAAGCTCCCAGACAGGTCTTGAAGGTCCCAAAAGCTATTTCAGCCATCAAAAGTAGGATTTGTATTGACTATGTGTTAGAAATCTTTGAGCATGTTAGAGGTGTTCCATTTGCATTGATGCCTCTGAAGCTGCATGTTATTTACATCAGCTTAAAACCTGATCCATGATTTTCTAAATATTCAGCATAATTTTCAGCTCAGCAGTTGATTTGCCACTCACGGACTATGAGCGTGGGTGGTTAAGAAGACAGAGAGCCACCTTCATGCTTCAAAACACTTTCATTGTAGATACGATCATTAAAAAGAATAACTGTTTGGCTAATGCTGAAATCCGATGTAGGCTTGTTATACAACTTCAGGGGAAATTTTATCTGAATTTGAAATAAAGGTGTTTTTTTGTGTTTCCACAGTAACTCAAGCTCATTTACCAAGATGCCTGATGCACTGTTAGCATTAGACAATTTCACTGTAGTAAAACAAAGTATAATAGTACAATTGAGGAGTAAACTCTATGTAAAAGATTATTTTGGTTCCTATGAAATTACAGCAACGTACTGGAGGCTGGGGAAGGAGAGAGAAAATAGAATAACTTTTCACTAAGTATTACTACTTAGTTTAGGACAGCAAATGGATGTAAGAAAGATACAAAACACAGGCAAGGGAATGGGGACATGAAAATTAGCTAAAACACGTGGTCTGCTATTCCTCTGTGAAATGTGCCAAAGAATCTGAAATAAATGTGAGTGGGTTCCATGGCTCAGCACTGGCTCCTGTGCAAGAGGCAAGCTGGATTCAGTCCTAGCAGCATCAGGTGTTTTTTGGAGTTTTCCTACACAAGCAGGGAAAACCTCAAAATTGCTTTATCTCCAGGTCTCAAGGGATCGCAGCTGAAAAATGCTGCTTCTCAAGAGCATTTATTTCCCTTCTGAAGAAAGGTTAACACTGACTGATCTTGGATGGAAATAATTCACGAGCATGTGAAAAATAGGGAACATTGCTGTATTTCAGTAAAATTTTCTCAGAGAAGTATCTACATATAAAGTAAGTTAAGATTCAAATAAATTGCTGTTGTGCGTTTAGTTATGGAAAAAAATAGTTATCTGTAACTTGAATGTCTCATTTAGAATGCTGCTTATTATCACTTTTAATGCAATTCAATACTTTTGTGGTTTTGTGTCCCTATAATGTGCTTTATAGGAATGAGTAACATGAGCTTTATTTTTAAGCTTAGCTTTAACAGAACCAATTTAGCAAGTTTTGCAATTTGTCAGAGGCTGTTTAAACAAGGAAAATATTCTCAGTGCCACTGACTGGCATGCATGGATACAACAAGCTTTACATGTTTAAAGAGAAGAAGGAGCTAGGATAACGGGTTTGAGTTATATTACACGTAATCCATATGTTCTCTGTCACCAAGTGATCTGTTTCCTCACTCTCCGCTCCAGAAACTATGGGGAAAGTTATTCAGAAAAAAAAAAAAAAATCCTGCAGTAGGCATTATAGAAAACGTTGCCTGTGTCTGTTGACCTATGCAAAATGGTTTTCTCACTTACTCTGGAAAGCATCCAGTGTGTTTGTTGGAGGGGATTATCCTGACACATTGCCGGCATGTTGTCACGCTGTCAAACTCTACATGGTGATGACATTTGACCTGTTAAGAATACATAAACAGTATTTAGATTTTAGGCTTGTAATCATGATTTGCTCGAAATCCTAACGGATGGAAGGCCCACGCATCTGCATGACACACAGTTTGGGTTTGGTTTCCTACCAATAACTGAGACAAATCCCCTCCACGCTCCAAAAGCATGGGTAATCTTGGGTGCAGCTGGGGTTGGTACACCAAAAGGCAGGCAGACCTCAGGGTTGTGTGCTTTGTTCTTTGTGTAACAGGGGGCACAATATGGCAACACCTCTACCTCCACCATCTTAAGGAACAAGAGGTACAATATGGCAACTCCACCACCTCCACCACTTTGGGTAACAAGGGGCAAAATAAGGGAACTCCCACCACCTCCACCATCTTAGGTAAAACGTGGCACATCTGGGCCAATCACTCATCTCCACCATCTTAGGTAAAAAGTGCCATAACGCTGCAGCCCCTTTCAATCTCCGTCATCATAAGTAGTATAGGGTACAACAAGGCAGCCCCTCCACCTCTGCCATTTTAGGTAACAAGGGGCACAATATGGCAACTCCCACCACCTCCACCATCTCAAGTAAAACGTGGCACTTCAGGGCCACCCCCTGTTTTCCACCCTCTTAGGAAAAATGTAGCACATGAGGGCCACCTTCCATCTCCACCATCTTATGTAAAATGTGGCACAAAATGGCAACCCCTCTACCTCCAACATCTTAGGCAACAAGGTACATAACATGGCAACCCTTCCACCTCTGCCACCTAGGGTAACAAGGGGCAGAACATGGCAACCTCTCCACTCACAACATCTTAGGTATAAGGTGGCACATCAGGGCCACCCCCCCTCATCTCTACTATGTTAGGTAACAAGGGAGTACAACGTGGAAACCCTACCACTTCTGCCATTTTAGGTAACAAGGGGCATAAGATGGCAACTCCCACCATCTTACGTAGAAGGTGGCACATTAGGGCCACCCCCCCATCTCTACTATCTTAAGTATCAATGTGGTTTAGGTAAAATGTGGCACATCATGGTCAGCCTCCCATTTATACCATTTTAAGTAAAAAACTGGCATAATATGGCAACCCTTCGACCTCCACCATCTTATGTACTATGGGGCAGCTGCCCAGGGAGGTGGTGGAGTCACCATCCCTGGAGGTCTTTAGAAGACGTTTAGATGTAGAGCTTAGGGATATGGTTTAGTGGGGACTGTTAGTGTTAGGTTAGAGGTTGGACTCGATGATCTTGAGGTCTCTTCCAACCTAGAAATTCTGTGTGATTCTGTGTATGGCAACCACCCTACCTCTAACATCTTAGGTAACAAAGTGCACAACACGGCAGCCCTTCTACCTCCGCAATCTTAGGTAAAAGGCGGCACATCAGGGCCACTCTCCCCCTCACCTCCACCATTTTAGGTAGCCAAGTGGTACAATGTGGCAGCCCTTGCCACCTGCACGTGTTTGGTGTGGTAAGGACTGAGGGAGGAAGGCTGTGACACGTTTTATAAATAAAGTCTCAAACATTGTTCTGTGCTGAGGGTGATTTATCTGGTGTTTGTGAAAACGCTGGCCAAAGGCAGACCCTTGGGCACCCCCATCACCCTTGGGAGACACAGGTTCTGTTATTGTTCGTCCCAGACGCTGGGGAGTGCTTTTGGGAGCCTGTTTATTCATGGTTTGAAATGAAAATAGCTTATATATATTCTATACTTTTTCTTTTTGTTAAATCTCGTATATATTAGCCTTGATTGTGCTTCCTACTCCTAAAACCCCCTCTTCTCGCTACAGAAGCCACCGCGTTTGTTTCAGACGCGTTTCACACCCAGCTCCCCCTCCACCTCCCCGTCTCGGCCCGGAACCCCCGGCAGCCGCCACAGCTCCGCGGCGGGCCGGGACAGGAGCGGACCCCGCCCGCCGCCGGCCGTGCGGAAGGCGGAAATGATGGCGGCGGCGCGGCGGGGCTGAGCGGTGCCGGTGCCCGTGGCGGAGCGGAGCGGGGCGGAGCGGCCCCGGGCCCGACATGGCGGGCGGCGGCGGGGCCCGGCTGGGGCTGGGGCTGTGCTGGCTGCTGGCCGCGCTGGCGGCGCTGGGCGCGCAGGCCAAGGTGGGCGCCGTGCCGGGGTTTGGCGTTTTGTCAGCGGGGATTTTGGTATTTGGGGGCCTGGAGCGCCGCGGGAGGGGTTTTCCTGCTGGCCCTGTGGGGCTGCTCCGAGAGGGTCGGTCAGTGCCGTGGTTTATTAGCAAGGGTCTTGCTGAGTGGCTTCTAAACGTGTGATAATTCTTAAAAAATAAGAGGGTGGTTTTTCGTACGAAGGATGTAGTATTTGCTATCAAAAAGGTGTTGACAAATTATTGCTTGTTACTTCTGTGTCAGTAGCGTTGAAAGTCAGCTCTTCAACATGACAGAAATCCCGAGTTAGGCTGTTCAAAGATACCTGCACACTCTGTGTGTTGGACATTTCATGTATTTCGTAAACATGATGCCTTGTTCGGCCCTGTTCTGTGTGTGATGGTTTGCTCTCAGCACCTTGTTTTCTTCGCAGAATTCCGAGGACGTGCGATGTAAATGCATCTGCCCTCCCTACAAAGACCATTCGGGCCATATCTACAACAAAAATGTTTCGCAGAAAGACTGGTGAGTTGGTAATCAGAAGTTATAAGGGATCTCAGTGGTTCAAGGTGTGTTCTGCTGTGCTTATACGTGATGCCAGGAGAAATTACATTTCTTGCCTAACATATTGAGCCTTTACATTTAAAAGTATTCCAGAATTCAGCTGTAGCAAGAGACGAGGCTTGAAATCTTTAATTTTTCTCTGTCTTCTGTTTCGGGTTGCTTGTTTACATTCTCATTTGTTTATCGTAGAAGGGAAAAGGGGTGTTTTGGTGTGCGTTCAGTGACACGAAGTTGCATTGTGGCGAGGAAGCATGTGCATAGAACTGGGACTCAGAAGCATTCTCTCTTCTTTGATTTCTTTTTCTTTCATTTCTCTCTTGAAACCTGTACTATTATGTGGGGATTGTTTTGGAGATTTGTTCCTCAGAGTCACAGGCAAAGAATGCAGTTATATGAGGTGGCCTGAGCCATCTAATAACCTAT
The DNA here is from genome assembly GCF_047663525.1 of Anas platyrhynchos. NCBI lineage: Eukaryota > Metazoa > Chordata > Aves > Anseriformes > Anatidae > Anas > Anas platyrhynchos. Next base: position 62,897,276 of record NC_092591.1, on the reverse strand, counting down.
GCTTCCTGCGAGGAAGAGAATTACTGCTTTACTCTGCCACAACAGCGTGCCCTACTGTAGTGTTTAGGCCAGCTATGGCATTTGCCAGACCTCTTTGAGCTGAGGACTGTTGTGCATGGCCAGGGTTGAGGGGCTGGGGAAGGAAGAGGGATGACAGTCATTTATAACAGCATATTTTGAAGTTGCATTGATGTCTGACGTACTCAGGAATTCTTGGATCAGCCTATATATACGTGAGGTACGTTTTGATACGTTGACTCCTCTTCAGAAACATTAAGAATTAATAAACCACTTTTCAGTCTGTTGAGTAGCAGAGGGTTAGAAACTTCGTTATGGAATTGTCATGCCCCTCAGTAGTCCTACTGAAATAGCTACAGGAATAAAGTTAAGGATACAAATGTTGTACAGAGCCATGCCTTAACTTATTCAATTACTTACAGAAGAATCGTAAGAAACATTGCTGTAAGTTTCAATCCAAGCTAATGAACACTGAACGTACTGTCTAGTCTAAAGTAATATTTTGTCCTATATGATTACCTTAAAAACGTTAGGCCTGCGGACAAATTAAGATGCAATAGTGAGACGTACCGAGAGAACTGCATCTGCAGCAGGCATTGCAGAGCAGCACCATTACTGGCTTTCTTGTTTATTACTCCTCTGCAAATGGAAATAGATTTTTTTTTTCAGTGGGTGTTGTTAGTGTTTGTCTTACTAGCAGAAAAGACCCCGTTTCCCTTTAAATCAAGATTGGCAGTGACTGAAGTTACCTTTGAACTCTTCACTAATCTTACAGTGACAGATACATGATGCTTACAGAATCTCAGAAATCTATTTTCTTATCTTAAATCTCATTTTGTTGAGATGATTTCTTAAGAGACCACCTGGTAACGTTTTATGGTTTTGATCTTCTATTTGAGATGCCTTCTCTGTGCTTTTAAAAGGCTTGATTGCTGGTTCATGTGCAATGAGATTGACAAATTTAGTGCTCTACTTGGGCGTCTGCATCTTGCAAGTGACTTGTTATTATGTGGAACTGCAGAATCCTTGAGGCATTTAGATCTGTCACTCATGACACAAGAGCCAGATCAATTTTTAGTGTCCCTGTGAACTATGCACATTATGATGGCTGCTTACTGCCTGCTTGCCCAGACATAAAATAACAAAATAATTTTTAATGTTGAACCTGGAGCCTGCATCATGATATTCTTATTTAGGTGTTTCATTTCTTCCAGTGGAGTTGTCTGCTCTTCCCACCCCACAGACCAGCAAACAGGGCCTTGTGCTAACATCAGTACGGGCTGAGGGTGCTCTGACACCACTAAAAGCATTCACCATTCTAGCCATGGAACCATTTCAGGCAGTCCAGTCCCGGTGAATGATGCACTAGAGAAGTGTAGCGATGTGTTGGCAAGCACATGGTATTGAGTTAAATAACCCACGTTGAAAGAAACGTGTTGGCGTTTCATGTACCGGAGGCGAGCTGCCGTGGTAGTCATCAGCATAGTGGGAGGGAAGACACCCTGTCTGCTAGTGGGAGCAACTGGAAATCAGCAGAAGCTGCACTTCTGAGTAGCCTAGCCTCCTTGGTGCTGTTACTGCGGGTACAGGGGAGAATGTGGTAAGGCAGAGGCAGTTGGGTGGGAACATCCTTTAAGGAAAGGATCAGCCTTTTCCACTTGAAACACTGAACTAGAGAAAAAACTTGCTGATGCTAATATATTTACAGTAACAAACTTCCTACTGTACCTAAGCAAAATGCAGGCTTTATTCTACAGCATATTGATGCCAGCTTTCAATCTCATGAGATCATAACTTGTATTTTGTGGTTTTGCATCCCACGTACTGCACAGAGATCGTAATTCTAATGACAAATAAAAGGAAAAACAAATCCCTCCGTTCCGTTCCAGAGATTGTGACATAACAGTCAACAGTTTTAGTTATGAGGAGGAAATACAAACAGAACTGAAGTGATGAACTGGTATCTGGCCGTGTGGATTTGCAGCATTTTGATTTAGCTCAGTGCAGTGTTAAATCAGAGGCTGCTGCTGTCGTGTCAGGCATTTGGTTTCATTACCTGCTTCTGACTCTGCTACATTGAGTTGACAGGGATGAAAGCGAAACATGCTTTTGTTCCCTAAGTGCTCTGCTGAGAGCCTAGAATATTAACTGAACAACCAACCTGAGTCATCAAAAAGATCAAAATTATAAGTTATTGGTGGAAGGAGTTGTCTCATGGCAACTGGATTTTCGTGCTGTGGTATAGAATATTGTCAGTAATATTGTCAACCCCACTTTTTGGCATGAGGAATGTCTTACATTTTGTAATCTTTAAGTCAAAGTAGATTTTCACATCCAGTTCCAGTGCTTAAAACGGAACACTGTTTATTCGGTATCTCACTGCTTAAAGAAACAACTCATCTGACAGTGAATTGTATTTAATGACTGTAAGACCCAGTGTTAAGAAAAAAGAACTTCCCTTCATGAACACCAAGGGGAGGTTAATCTTCTTTTAGATACTGGAAGACCAGAGTAAAGGTCTTTTAGTGTGAAGAAAAAGAGTGCATTATAGTTGGAATTTACTTCAATCTGGGATGGCAGTGTCAAATGATGCATGTGTGCTGGGACTCTAATCCTTGGATTTGTTATGCTGACAGCTTTATTTCCAGTCAAAATATTGTGTTTAGTTAGAAGGATCTTAAAAACTTGTTGAGCAGCTTGTCAATAGCTGAATTTCTTGTTTAAGTAAAATAATAGTGGAGTAATGATTAAAAAAAATCTTGAATATCTATAATTTAGAACAGCTGTACTTAAGCAAAGGTGAATTCTCAGCCAACATAACGGGTCTGCATGCATCTGAAGATGTGAGAACTGCCTACATAGGGGCAAAGTCAGGTAAAACCATCTCAGAGCTGACTGAGCAGTTCCTGTCTCTCTTCAGTGATTGTCTTCATGTGGTTGAGCCTATGCCTGTCCCTGGACCTGATGTAGAAGCATATTGCTTGCGTTGTGAATGCAAATATGAAGAGAGGAGCTCTGTCACAATTAAGGTAAACAATGTAATTCTGCTGGGATATGTTAAATCCTTTAATTGATTAGTAAATATATCTATGGGCTTTTAGAGAAACAACCCTTTATGAAGGGAGAACTTTTCTAAAGCAGTCTAAGAGTTATTTATTTTTCTTGATAGCTGTTCATGATTTGTTTTGAGCAATACCGATAATATCAAGCTGTAGCAGGAGTAGGCTCACGAACCTTTATCAAAGATCTCCAGTTTTGAAATTAAGCTTTATACCTTGCTGAAATTCTGAGTTTTCTAGGGCATTTTGTCAAGATGTTTTTGTTACTGTTTTAGAAGCTCTCTTATTATTCAGCTATCTTGCTTGATACAAATTTTCTTTCCATCTCCGCAAGCTACAGAGAGCAAAATCAGCCAAATCAATCATGTTTGCTCTAGCAGGGGATTTCTTTATTCACGTTCTCATTCTGTTAGAACCACTGAGCCTTAGTCTGGGTGAATACATTTTGTAGTGCATCTTCTATTATATTATTTCTTTTTGGTATTCTAGAATTTTGTTGCTTTTTCTCCTTTCCATTTTTCTTACTGGCCTCTGTGACTGTTTGCAGTCTAACCCGGCAGATTTGTGCTGGAGAACAGAGATCATGCAGGAACCCCTACATTTGTGACCCTAGTTTAATGCCCCTTAGGAACAGTGGTCTGATTGAGGTGAGGTAACGCCAAATTATTTTAAGAGTGATAATGCAGGCTTTTAGCAAGGCCTCATTAAGAGAAGCTTTATTTCAAGCTCATTTATCTGTCTGTCCCAAAACTGTAATGCCAATTTAATAAATTGACGGCTCTTCTCTGTTCATGGGTTTTAAGTCGTCTTGTGACACTAGTAAAAGCCAACAGGCTCATCACAAACTTTGTACTGTTCCTTCAGTCCTTGCAGCCTTTTGAGAGATTGTGGAGGTAATGGCACAACTCTGGCATAAATTGTGTTTGTGTTGTGCAGGTTACAATCATCATATACCTGTCTATTTTGGGCCTGCTTCTTCTGTACATGGTGTACCTCACACTGGTGGAACCTATCCTGAAGAGACGTCTCTTTGGACATTCACAGCTCATACAGAGTGATGAAGACATTGGGGTGAGTTCACCTGACTGCTTGTATGTTTGGGTTAGTGTAAAGATTGGAATGATTAATTGTTACATAACTGTTCTGAACAGCTTTTTTTGCATGGCAGTATAAATTCCTTTCCCTGAAGGGAGAGGATGGTCTTCACAGGAGTCAGGAATCTGTATGACGACTGTGGAAGCCACTATTTCATTTTTCACTGGGCTTAAAAAGTAGTCACGAGGACTGCTTTTATTATCCTGCCTCTATACACAGATTCTGTCCTAACTGAAGGAGCAGAGGAATGGAAGTAAGCTCATACAGGAGGTGTGAGTTCTGGTGTGCTGCCGATCAATACAGTCTCTCTAGAGATCAAATTTTATACAAATTGGTTACAAAAGCAAAGTATATGCTGAGGGATTACATCTTCTGTTGCTCTGGTTTGGATTTGCTGATGCTAGAAATTCAAGAAGGAATAATTGTAATGAAGGAATATAGTAACTGATGCTGAAACAATTACTTTGTATTACAACTGAAAAACAGAATGTGGAAATAGATTCTCACAGATCAGAGCAGCCTTTCTTGTGAGGAAAAGGAGAGTAGTCCATCCATGGCAAATGAGAGGGCGTAGTTTCTTGTCTCTTACTGTCCTTCCCCACCTTCAGCACACTGTTTTTGGCGTCAGATAAGAATGGAACAAAATTTTCTTTAGTACCACTACAGGAAGGGAGTGCAAGAACTTAGGAAACTTTGTGTTGGAAACTGTGAGATGCTTCAGTATGGGGAAGACTGGTGGGAGTAGGTTATTTTTGTCTTGAAGAGGGCATTAGAGTAGTATGAAAATACAGACTATCGCTCTCTAACTGTACGGAGTTCTATGAAGCTGTTGAATCGGCTTGCTTGGGAAAGTTATTGCCGTAAAATGATGTAGGGAATGTATTCTAAACAGCAGCGGGGTTGGTGGTTAAATGTCAGTGTTGAACCATGTGAAATGCTAAAACAGTGCAGAAGTCTCAGCATCAATGTACTTTTTATACTGAGCCCCTAAGCAGTGCTGTTTCTGCTGGTAAAGTACACATCAGGTGTGGCATCGCCTTAGAAAGAATTTCTGAAACCAAACCCAGCCTCTGAAACAGGAAGTTTTTCCATCTGCTTAACCTAAGTCCTTCAGCAGACACGAGCACTTCAGAGTAAGTACTGTTGAAATAAAAGTGAGCTAATCGGAACGATTAGCATTTATTAGTGTCGTACAATAGGATCCTTAAAGATGGTTTTGTCACTCCTTCAAGATAACGGCCTTTGTTAGCTCTGCCACCTTTACGTACTTTGATTTCACAACAAAAATATGTGATTACCCAAATGTCACCTAATGGTTTTTGAAATAGAGCTTATTCTGACAGAGGCAAACTGTGTCCCACTGTTTCTGCACTTCCCCACGTATTATATAGAGATATGCTTTGTATGTGTTGACATCTTAATATTTTCCCAGTCACTTGTAAGAGGCTGTTAGCATTTTTTGGAAAGGAGGGGTTTGAATGACTCCTTTTTCTGCCTGCATCCATACAGAAAACTGGGCAGATTCCTAGTTGAGTTAAATGAACGTGCTATATGTTATACCTGAAACAAATTATTTCTATTTTATACCTTAGTTAAATTATTTTAATACCTCCAAATCTGGGCTAGAATTCTGACTGAAGGTGGAGGGAGGACATGAAATAAATCCAGTGGCAGAGCTCACGTTAACTGCAGAATGAAATTATCTTAAATTCTGGATCCATCTTAATCAATTTTATGTTTTGCTGTAATGTACCGTGACTCTTAAGTGTGCTTGTGAAGTCACTTGTATTTTTACTGCAGCAGTGCCTGGAACAAAAAGCACTGAATCTTCTTGCTTAGTTCATGTTAACTCATTTCACATCGTCCCATCTGTGAGAGTGAATGTGAAATAAGTGAAGGTCGTTCATGGCTTTGCCGTTTCCTTGCCTTCCCTCTTGCAAGTTCTTCAAATATTCATCCTTGTCTTGCTCTGGAAATATCATCTACATCGATTTTGTTGCTCAATTTTGAACTAATGTGCTTTTTCTTACTGCCCATTGGTGGCAGTGGCAACTAGTAAATGTAAGCCACTTTGAGAGACCTCTTTGCTTTTAAATTCTTTTTCCTCGTTTTTTTTTTTTTAACACAGAAATTGACAGTAGCTAGCCTTTGAGCTGAGATCCTTATCAGACTATCCAGTGCTTTCTAGCTTATTGAATGCTCTCCCTTCCTCTGTCTATTTTATGGTGGAAGTGTGTTGCTATTGTGGTGTTTTTTCCCTGTGAATAAAGTGATCTCTAATCTTCAAACTTACCATTCTAGGTATATCCAGCTGCGTAATCTTTTATGTAAGGTCATAGCTTGGGTCAGGCATCGGCTCTTGCTCTGGTTTAGTGTATTTCCTAGCTCAGAGAGGCCTTTGTGTGGCTTTGGGACTTGCAGATGTTACTTTAATGGATAATCTTTGTACTGCTAAGAATTATCATTGAGCTACTAGGCACAGAATCATGTCACAAATACAGTATCCATTCATGCAAACATCTTCAAAAGCATTCTGGAACAACAACAACAAAAATTGTATGAGGTTTATATGCACCAAAGGGCAATCAGTTATTTAACGTGGGACGTAGTTATTTTTTTCATTATTTTTTCATTAGTCATTGTATACCTGATGCTTTCTGACATAGCTTTAGAACCATGACTTTGTCCAAAACATCTTGACAACCAATAAGTTCAGTTCCAACTCTTACTATTTATAACCTATTTTATTTACTAGTAGAAAATACAGCTTTGCAGGTAGTGTTGGAAAACAGAGAGAGTAAATATTAAACAAGCCCTCAGTTATTGTTGAGCTCTGTCACTTAAACAGCTGTATTTACACTTTGCTTTTGGACAGCTTGGTACAATGGCTTTAGTTTGGTAAACATTGGAGTGTGTTGGCTTTACATAGGATCTTTGTGTGAACATCCTGAACCACCTTACAGTAACAGGCCGAGAAGTGGCAGTGAACCAAAAATTCACACTTAAAGTGAAGTTAAACAAAGTGCTTTCATGACATTAACAGGAGGTCCCTGGCATCTGCGTCTATTCTAGATTTCTGTCCTCAACAGCTAATGATGGATGGCTTGACTGTGCAATGAATAAATTTGTGGATGTTACTTTGAATGAGAAGTTGAAGAACAGTTTTTTAACTACAAAACCTTGCTTTGTCATCATAGCTAACTAGCTGTTTTAAATAGCTTGTTTTACCTTAAAATCCAAAGCAAAAAAAAACACCAACAAAATAAAACCTTCAGTTTCACTGCTCGTTGGAATTGCTGAGGTCTAACTTGATTTTTGTCATTCCAGGATCACCAACCTTTTGCAAATGCCCATGATGTGCTGGCTCGTTCTCGGAGCCGTGCCAATGTATTGAACAAAGTGGAATACGCCCAACAGCGCTGGAAGTTGCAGGTCCAAGAGCAACGCAAATCTGTTTTTGACCGTCATGTTGTGCTGAGTTAATTGTCTCTCAGCAGTAACTCCAAGGAAGTACAGCAGACTAATTGAAAGAACTGACTTATGTCTTCCTGATCCTACCACTTCAGAGGAGTTTTCATAAATGGTTGGTTACTGATTTGAAAAAATAAAAATAGTGCTTAAACTTTGAGAGAATGTTCTAGAGTGGAAGCAATTAAAAAGATTAGCTAATCAGAAGCTAAAAACCTTTGCATTTTCAAATGGCTCTTGCTGATAAAACTGAAGAGAAAACAAACCGTGAGGTAGCTTTGTTTGCCACTGTGGTACCTTATTCACAGTTGTGACTTTATGGTGATTTTTAACTATATATTTCTCTCTACTACTTACCTACTACGTGATTAAAAAGTACCTGGGAACACACTAACTGCTTACAACTCACTAATCACTTTATGTAAAGACCTTTTGTAAATATACTTGGATTTTTTCTGCTGACTAATGCTAGGTACTAGAAATCTAAATCTTGCAGTGTAGTTTCCACATCAGAGAATGAACTCCTGATTGGTTGTATTCATCATTTGGTTTCTTGCACTCATACTTTCAAGATGCTTGTATGTCGAGTGATGCTTGCAGATTTAAGGCAAAACTTAAATGGACACTGACTCGTTGAGCTGCATACTTGAATTACTGTGATGTAGATAAACTCAAATGCAGTGTACATCAAGACAGTGTTGGCATTTTGTTCTATTTTGCTTTAATAGTTTAATATATTGTATGTGTATGATATCTCTTTAAAACAATCTTCTCCCTTTCTTTTCATGGGTAAAGTCTCAGGAGATATATGATGAAATATTTATTATAAAAATCTTTATGCGTTTGTCTGGATTGATGGTGTGAGGCACGTACTTTCTTGGGCACCTGTCATCTTGGGAGTTAGGTGTATTTTTTTATCTGTGATTCTGTACTCATTTCTCTTAAGAGGTATTCAGTTGCTAGATGACTAACTTTCATATATCCCCTTTGGAATGTAACAATTAAAATGGATTTTTGAAAAACAGCTGCACGTTATCTGTATGTCATCATTTTTCTCCCTCATTACCCTGCATGTAGGTTCCACGTATAAAAGCACTTACCTGAAAATGCTTCGGAGTAGAAATATAAAATCGTTCAGTGCTTGGATAAGGGAAGTGGCTCACCAAATTGCTAATTGAAAAAAATTTTTAATGCCTGGCTCAATTTTAGCTAGGCATGTGTAGTTATGCTATTGTATTGTAACAATTTTCATTTCCAGTGTTGAAGGAAATGGTAACATGGAATACTGTTACATATGTACAATACTGTACAGTTTTGGCTTTCTTGATTGACAGACATGGGGACAGAGTAGCATGAAAAATAGACTGTACTTGTATATGTTACTTAAGGGTAGAAATGTAACTGCTCTGTAACAACATTTGCATTGACTACAGCTCTTTGGCAGATTCACTAAGGGAATTTCCCAAAATTGCAGGTATAGTGAAGGTTAAATTTGAGGGTGTTAAGCTAACTGTGTTCTTACTTCTAATCTGGAGACAAATTCATCAAAAATTTCTTCTAAATAAGTATTTGTTTTATGAACTGGAAGTGGAAGCTAAGAAAATGCGTGTTTATGCATTGACATTCTAGCTAAAATGTGATATTTGTATTAAGTATCAAAATCTTAGTGAAGTTAATATGAGGTAATACCCATTTGAAAGGGCTGTAGGCAAAGGTGCTGTGAAACATCTTTGGGCTTCCTGACTCCTGGTTTTTGCCTAGAGAGTAAGAACAAAGGCTAGTGCAGCGCATTGCTCCTCCCTTTTAACCCCCAAGAGGGTATCTGAGCAGTTTCTTTCCCCAGAAAGCATAAAGATGTGGGAATAAGGGCTGATACTTGGGCTTAGTGTTGAGGGCTTGAGATAGAAAAGCAGAAGTGTATTTAAAAGTACTTGAAGTAAAGCAGATCTTGTGAGATGACCATAAAATGTAATATTAGTTTAATCCATACTCTTACTGAAATTGCTGTGTCCGTTGTAATGGTAAGTATTTAACTAAATTCTAGCTGATTGTTCTAATTGGACATTAACTAAATTCTAGCTGATTGTTCTAATTGGACAGTAATGTGTGATAGTCCAATAAATGAAAATGCTACTTTAGTAAACTGCAACAGTGTGCATATAGGGAGTAAACAAAGTACACTCCTGTCTTTTTCAAGTGATCCTGTTTTGTTCAATACAGTTTCAAAATTCCTAGTCCCTAATGCCAAGTCTTGTTGTCATCATAGCTACGGTGTGGGTGGAAAAGACAAACCAGAAATGAGCAGATCTAACTGTAAGCTATTTTGCATGTTGTCAATTGGCTATAAATTGCAGGAGTCATCGACCCAGCGGAACAAGCTTCGTAGTTCAGGTAAGAGACTTGCATATTGCTGTATGTAGCAACAGGTCTTCCCTGAATTTCAGTGTTTCTGTAAAGCACTTCTGTCAGCTAGTCAGTAGCAGTGCTTCTGTAGCCTTCTAATGAGCGGTGTTTAGTATGATCACTTATTACATTAAGATAGAAGAAAACTGGAACGTTAACTTTTTTTTTTTTTTTAATATTCAGGTATTTTCAGGTATTATTCATCAGTCTTAAAATCAGCACATCTTGTTTCCTTGGATTTTACTTTCATCTGAAGATTGGTGAGTCTCTAGTCTAATTGGAAGATGAATTTTGCCCTACGTGCAGACAGTAAGGCAACAGATAACTTTTATATTTAATGCTATTGTACAGTACAAGTGTCATTACTAAGCAATAAATGCTGAAAGTATCTCATCTTGAGGGGCTGTGTTGATTTTGTGTTCTTGCTGTATAGTTGTTTTGCTATAAACATTTTTTTGTGATGTAACAGGCTTTTTCATTCTGCCAATGTTTTTAGGTTGCTGCAGTACAAAATTTTAAGAGTAATTCAACTTGTTAGGAAAAAGAAAGATGACTGTCGACTACTTTTGTTTTATAATGAGTGTATATATTCATCTGTGATCTTTCAGCACGTTTATTAATTTAAAATGAATCTGTGCATGCTGTCAGCTTACCTACAGAAATACCTGTTCAAGATGCACGTGACTTTCTGTCTTGTCTAACAGCATGCTATAAATGAATTCTTAACTCACAGGGTTTCTGTAGTGAGATCCATTTTCATTAGAAAACCAGAGGACACTGAATACAGATGTGTTTTGATGGAGTATGTTGTTAGAATAGGTTCATGAGCAAAAATTCCCAATTAAACATGGCAGGTGTGAAATTATTAGAAAACATTAAAATATCTCTGTATCCTTGTGAAGGATGAAGAGAGTCCAAATAATGTTCCAGAACTGCTGTCTGAGCATTGGAAGCTTTGCAAGGTTTTTGTGAGTAGTGGAATCTCAGTGTTTCTAGTAACCTAGTTCATGTTCATGTGCTTTTCCTGTTATAGAGAGTGTAATAGAACCTAAGTGTTTCAGAAAGCCATATATAGGTGAGGAAGAGGATGGCAAATAAGAAGCATTTTTGGATGGGTTTTGTGTTTGCAAGTACTGCTTGCAGTCAGTGAGGATGGATCATAATAAATCTCTAAACTTACTCTAAAACTTTTATGAAGAGTAGATTTAATACATGACACACAAAATTAAGATTGAGATCCCTCCTTCCCTGATAAGTTTTGTATCTAGTCATGATAATACAGAGAGTGAGACATCAACTGAATGGAGAAGAAAAATATTTTGTCTGTGAAAGCTTTTTGGTATGGGTGGGGAGTCTGCTACAGGAATTATCAACAGAACTTTTTAAAGGAGGATTGGGTGGAGAGAATACCTTCAGTGTTGGCCTGGTTTGTCTGTTGTCTGTAAAGATACAAGTTTTGGTGGATTTGAAGCAAGCCACACTTATATGGGGTTCATAAAGGTAGGTCTTGATTTCTGAAGCTGAGAGGAAAGGAGACTGTTTGCTGTGTCCTTTAGGAAGTGGCCTTTTTTCCTTAAATTCTTAAAGTTACTAAGTGATGGTAAGTCCAGGTGAGTAGTTTCTTCTCTTGTTCAGTATGAGTTGTTTAAACCGTTGTGTAATTATGCATTTCCAGGTTAAATGCAGAACCTGATGGATGGCAAAAGCTACTGTAACGTCATGGACAAGTTGGCCATCTGTGCTGACACTCAGTGCATACAGCTCGCTAGGCCTTTCTGTGCAGACCCATTGGTCACATTTCGTGTGTACCCAGAAACACCAAACCAGGTCGCTGGCTCTGAAGATTTGTCCTTCTTCCCTTTCATGTCTGAGCATCTCATCACGGAGAACTTCTACAGCGAGCCCTGCGGCTTTTCCTACCAAGTGCCCCATTCCAGTTACAGCAGAAGTGAGTACTCCTATGGGCCAGCGTTCATCAGAAAGAGGAATGAGAGGGAAAGACAGAGGGTTAAATGTGTCAATGAAGGTTATGCTAAACTGAGGCATCACCTGCCTAAGGAATACATAGAGAAACGGCTTAGCAAAGTCGAGACGCTCCGTGCTGCAATAAAATACATTAGCTACCTGCAGTCTGTTCTGTACAGTGACGCTGTGGCGGCAGAAAAGAATGTCATCGAGCCAAGTCAAGCGCCTAAAACAATTAACAAATAAAACCAGTGTTTGGAGACTATCTAAACTGTCCCTAACCAAGCAAAAGATACCCTGTCGTGGACCTGATAGCTACTATAATTGTTAATAAAATGAACGTTCCTGGAGCATGTAGGAACAGACCGTAATACACATCAGTATCAACCCACAGAAAGGAGTGGTAATGTTGTAGACACTAACAGCACTCAGACTTGAAAAATCTCATCTGAATGGCCTGAGATAATTCATGGGAATTGGAAATCACATCTAAATTGTTACCAATCCAAAAATACGCATGTGAAGTAACAGTATGTACTGTCACAGACTGCATGCTTTAAAATAAAATAAAATCTTTCCGCTGATGAGACTGAGATTCCTTTCATTTTCTGTGATGTTACTGGTTTGCTCTCTCAGGCACCTTGAAAGAATTTTGCTCTAATTGCTAGTGTTTCTGTTACAATGCAAGTAGGCCCTTTTAAAGGTTCCCAGGAACATTGTTAGGAGCCATTGGAAAGGATAACTTACTTTAAAAGAATAACTCAGTCTTTCCCTGTCCCCTGGTCTCTTTCTCTGTATTATTTGGTGGTTTCAACTAATTGGTCCAGAACAGATTTATGTGAAGATGGTGATTATCTTGTAATTAGCAAAGTGTTGTTAACATTTGCTGTACATCAGTCAGTTGTATTGATGCTAACGATTCAGCTGGCAGCATGAGAGCAGTTCGTCTGTGGGTTCAGCAGAACATAGAGAAAAGGGCTACAGACGTGGTAAGTGCTGTCAGTATCCTTGCCCTTAATTGCAGTCATCTCCTCTGTTCTCATGTTTTAATAGCAGCGAATTGAAAAATGCCTACTAAACGCAATTAATTATGTCTCTGTGGAGCATGGTGGGAAATACACAAGGTGTTAATGTTTCTTAAGGAGAAAACAAAGGTTAGGGATCACAGTGGAGACGAGCAGGAAGATTTCTGCATCATACTTTGGCGTTTTTTGGTGTGTGCTTTGCAGGAACTGGGGAGAATTCACAAATTCTTCCCCTTAACTGTGAAAAGGAAAGGGTTTTTAAAGTGATTTTATCTCAGTTTGTCTCAATTTCAGCCTTTCTATCCTCATTTCAAACCAGTATATTTGTCATATCCTGTGGTGGTTTCTCTGAATCTGACCTGTAGCTTTGTATGATGTGATACTTTTTGGCCATATAATGGTACACAAAAGGACTGGAGGACACTTTGCCCTTTTATAATCCCTTCTCTGCCCCCGCAGTCTTTCATCGCAGTATCTAGATCAGCAGAACTGCGTTTATGAGTACAAAGTCGAGCAAGTAAGTGGCAGACAAATGGTTAGCTCTGTAGCTGGGTTGCGGCTGTTTTTAGCTGGTCAGGTCAGCACGTCAGTTCCTGGTGGTAACGGTGCTGGCAACCTTCTTAGCAACTGGAAAACGCTGGCAGCAAATGTTTCGTGCATCGACCGGGGAAAAGGGCAAGGTTTGTGCATCGGGACTAAATTCAAATTGCCACGGTTGTGTTATCAGTAGCTGGTAAGCTTGAAACGCTGCCGGGTTCAAGTTCCTGGAACTGTCCAGGGGATCTCACAGAACACAACACAATTGCCTTTGTCAGAGCCCTGTTTTGTACATAAATGGGGGACCTGGTTCTCCTCCGCAGTGACAGCTCTGAGAAGCGTTACAATGGGCTTTAAGGTAGAAGTGGTATTTGTGTTTCTTTGGAAAATGTTACTGACTCCAGTTGGCTTTGGCTTACAGTAGGGAAGTTTGTGTAGTCGTGAGTGAAATATGTGAGTATAACGTGTAGATTTGCTTTCATAGAGACCCATTTTGCAGCAGTTAATTGTCTTTGTGCAGGTTTTGAAATGATACATAATAAGAGTGCAGAAACTCACAACAAGCATTCTGTGTTCGTATCTCTCTCAATAACATTCAAATATTTTTCTAAGTGCCTAACATGAAAGCCTGAACTGTATTTTATAAGGGAAATTAGCCACTCGAAGTTTACATATCCCTGACTTTCCGTTGCAGATTTTACCCTCAGCATGCTGAAAGTTTCTAAGCCAAAAAAAAAAAACAAAAACGAACCTTGTCTAATAAATCTCAGATTATCAGAGAGCATCACGTCATGTATCTTCCTGTGACAGCCTCTGAATAGTTATCACTTGTCACATCTCAGCATCTCATTCTTCCTCATGGCAAGCCATAATCCTACTGTTATAAAACATGACAGGACGGCTGAAAGATCAAAATATTTCCTCTTCATACATCACTATAAATAAAACAAGTAACAGGCAACTGTATTTGAGCATTACATTCAAAAGCTGTCACGTCTGCTTGGCTATGTGAGCTTCAGCTGCAGTTTCTGTTTTAGCTTGGGAAGGTTTGGCTGCCTCTGTGCACAAGGAAGCTTTAAAGGAGGGTGTAGGTGTAAGCAAACAGCCAAATGACAGAGGGGAACAAAAGCTGGAGGTGGGCGAGGGCATTGTTTTCCTTGCCATTTTCACAGCATTTCTAGTTCCCCTGGATGTTTGTGCCCCTTTTATTGGGTAGGGGTTTGATGGGTGACTAAATGTCACGGAGCTCAGTAATAAGGGTTCATCTGATCAAATACCAGACCAGATATTTGAATTCATTTTTTTTTTTTTTTTGTGTGATAATAATTCATAAAAGTTACTGAGTACTTAGTGCATGCCAGCAAGTGTTTGCTTGGGGTTGGAAAATGCAAATATATTGTTTCTTCTCGGCTACCAACAGATCATGATTTAGTCTTGCAGGTAGCTGCTTTTCCACCAGTGGCTCATCCAGAAGGGTTCCAGCCTATGGATCGCAGATATTGCAGTGGGATGCCAGCTCTGGACAAATTCCCGTGCTTCAGTGCCATCCCTCCTGTCAGCCACTGCTGTAGGAGCTCTTTTGCAGCACATCCTACCTGGGTCACCAAGCCCCCTGCCCCCCAGAGGTAAAATTAAGCTCTTGTTTCAGTCTATGGTTTGTTCTTTTGTTGTGATCTTTAAGCACGTTGGAATGTGTCAGGTTAATAAATCAGCAACTTCACCGTCATTTGTGTTTTCCCCTCCCTTGTGCTGGCAGTCTCTAGATGGTATTAACTGAAATGATTTGCTACTCTGCGAGATTTCGGAAAGCAAAGCTTGGAGTAAAACTGCTATCAAAGAAACAGACTTTTATTTGGGTAAATAAAAGCATTTTGCACTAGCAGTGGTCTTCTGTGAAATGGATCCAATGCTTCGTGACAGGGAATTATTTTTCCTGCTTTGAACTTCAATCTGGCATCAACCAGCAGAATTACTTTTCTGCTTTTTCTGTTGTTTCTTGGACTCCCCAGGACAAACCATCAGCTACAGTGCTCTTGAGTACATCTGAACTGTGTCCTCCACTGGAGATGCATCCTTTCTCTTGCCTGATCTTAAGAGTTGTATTGACTTGCTGTGCAAACAGCAAAGCTGCCGGTGGAGGTTCTTCTAGCCTAGGATTCCAGCATATTGCTAGATCCCAAATCAAAGAGAATTGGGTAGGTCAGGCACTTTTTTTTTTTTTTCCAAGAGTGAGGGTTTTTCCCAGCACAGGCAAGTTTTCTGTTTCCTTCCACACTACTGGACCTGCGGGAGTGTTATAAAATGAGGTGCAGTGATCCGGTTCTTACAAGATTTCTTTTTCCTGACCTACAGTAGCTGTTTTCTTACTGCTGGCCCATTTTTCTTTTATTCAAGGTGCCAGTGGATTAACCACTGCCTCCCATCCCCTGGCCCGGCGTGGAGGATGCTGAGCGTATCAGGGAGATCAGGGGGCTTAGAGAAGAATGTCCCTGTTCTGGTGAGGAGGGAACGTGATGGATTTTATTATCGTGGTACTGTGAAAGAGGAGATAGAGGTGAGTGACAGCTGCAGTCATGTGGGTGTGTGTAATCGGGTGTGTGTTGTCAGAGTCAAATCTGTTCACCTGCAGGAGGCAGCTGGGTCATCTGCTGCCGAGTTGGGGGAAGTCAGTGTGACTGCAGCACGCCCCTCTGCGTGTGGCAAGGACCGATCTTTGCACAGCACCTGAGTTTTGGGGAGCCATCTCATTCCATCTCAGCTGCTGCGTGAATTAGAGAGCAAATGACAAGATCAGCTTATGCTCATGGTTATGCTGATCCCTAAAGCTCCTAGTATGCACGATTCCAGGCTGTCCTCATCTGCTGCTTTCGTGGTGTGCTGGCTGAGCATTTTGCATGCATTACTGCCTCAGACATCAGTAATATTGATGGTGATCAGCTCCTCGTGCTACTCAGCATCCAAGCCTGTTTCTAAAAGTGATCAGACTTGGGCTAGGGATCATCATCTTGTACAGAAGATGGGTGCCCACCCACTTTTGTACAAGTCGTGTTGCTGTAACGCCAAGGGTACCGTAGGGGTTGGATGTGGTGCTGTTCCCCTTCCTACCTGCTGAGCTCAGTTACAAGATCTTTGCCTTTAAACCCAAGGTTTATTCCGAACAGTGTTTTCTTTCTGGGAAGGTTGCTGTTGTGTGTAGACACAGAACCATCAACAGCGCAGGAAAAGCGTTGGCGTGTTGTGTACACACTGCCAGCGTGAGGCAGCTACAGACCCGTGGCACGGTGTCTGTCCAGAAACGCTGGTGAAAGCTTTGCTTCATTTGGTAGCATTTCAAACGGAACAGAAAAATGTCTGTTCTGTCTCAAGAACAAGGAAGTGCCTCCTTTCGTTGTTGGTGGAAAGTGTCTTGACAGGCCTTAGCCAACAAGAAAATCAAAATTTCCAACAACTTCCCAAAGAAGCAGTGAGTTAATGGATATAACTTAGGCGTGCATGAGGAGCAGGTCTGAGCAGCTTCTCTAGCCCTGGTGTGTGCAGAGTGTGGTTTGTCAAACCCAGTTGTGCTCTGCCTCCATAGGATTTTTGGCAGGGATGGGATACAGGTCCTAGCTGCGGTGAATCTGTACATGTGCTTCGCTCAGCCTGCTTTCTAGTGAGCCTCCCGGCACTTTCTGTGTCTGTCTAAATTCAGAATTAAAACCATGCCCAAGTTCAGGCTTGCTTGGTGCTCCGACCCAGCCACACAGCCACAGGAAGGCTGCTGACGCAGGTTGTGTGACCTGACGCATCTCGGTGTGTGTTTCAGAGGAACTGTTTTGTTCCTGCTAACAGAATGAAAGAGGAGTGTTCCTGGTAGAGTTTGCTGAGCCATTTCGGTCACAAGGAAGGCCTCCAGTCTGCCTGCAAAAAACAGTGAAGGATGACATCCTGGAGTACACAAATGGTATGAAGCACTCCTTACTCCCTGGAGACAAAGTGCTGGCGCCTTGGGAAGCAGATACGGGGAGGTATGGCCCAGGAACTGTCCTCACGGGCATTGAGACGAGGGACCCCTTACGAGGTAAGAAAGATTCTGCCCTTATCTTGCTTGGGAACACGGGCGAGACTGTTGGGATAAACTCTGTTGTGGTGCTACTGACAGAGAACTGAGCGCACGCCGTAGTTTAGCACTGCTTACGGCTTCCAGGAGGTGATGGAGCTGCTGGGATCTGTACGTAACCTCGCCGCTCTGACCCGAAGGAGGTTGTGACCCATAAAAATGTCACCTTCCGTATCCACTGATGGGTTATTTCCTGTATGCTCAGACGAGGCTGTGTCTGTTGTGTGAAGGACAATGGCATTTTCCTGAGAGATCTAAATGTGGTAACCCTCAGGAAGCATCCATCTGTGCTAGAGTGCTCGTGCCTGCGCTGAGTGGTACATCCTGAGGGTGATCTTATCACCCAAGCATGGCATTTCAACAGCTCGGCCGTTCTCCCATGTCTGACAGGCTCTGCTGACTTCTCAAAATGCTGGTAAAATGTCCTCAGGGTGTTACTGCTCTCTTTGGCAGCGACAACGAAGGTAACTCAGCCAACAT
Organism: Anas platyrhynchos; assembly: GCF_047663525.1. Classification (NCBI taxonomy): domain Eukaryota; kingdom Metazoa; phylum Chordata; class Aves; order Anseriformes; family Anatidae; genus Anas; species Anas platyrhynchos. The sequence continues at coordinate 62,879,127 of NC_092591.1, read as the reverse complement.
TTACCTGCTCCTTTGATGGAAAACTGGAAGGAAAGATGCAGTCAGGCCCCTTGCCATGCTGAAGGTGCCCCCAGCTGCCCACTCTACATGCCACAAAGTCACGATGAGTTGTCACAGTAAGGGGCGATGGTTGGTCCTGCCACTGGCATGAGGAGAAAGCCTGCATAAAGCTGCAAAGCCTGAGCTGTGTGTGTGCAGCCTAGGCAGAACAGCTGCTTACGGCCGCTTGCCTTTTCTCTCAACAGCCTCAGAAGATGAAGAAATTACGGTCCGGTTCTGGAATGACAAGAAAGTGAAACTCCCTCTAGGTGTAGCTCTGTGGATCCCTCCTAGCCTGTGTGGGAGAATCGTGGAGATGATCCACATGCCCTTCAGCAGCGGGTTAAGGCCCAGAGCAAGTCCTGACACTAGTTGTTGTGTTTTTTCCTGCAGTCCTAAAACAGCCCTGATTTCTGTTTGTGCTGTGCATGGTTTTGCTAAGCACAGCTTGCTCTGCCCACCCTGCTGGCCACTTTTCCCCTATCATTGTGGTTGTACATCAGCCTGTGTCAGGTGCATCTGCTGCTGCCGTCCCTGTTCTGATGCCTGGTGGCCTCTTCCACCCAGGTCTCTGGTCTTTCAGAGAAAACCTGATGAGGTGGAGCCCAGCAGCAAATCCTTTCCACATGTTTTAGAACTGGAAGGTGGGAAACAAGGAGAATCAGCAGCTGTGGCAGCTTCTTGCCCTTCCGATTCAGAGCGTGATCTGGAGTCGTTCCCTGCTAAGAGTGATGTTGTGAACAGTGTTGTTAACACAGACTCCAGCCATCATCAGAAGCCCAGGTTAGACGAATCTGCAGGACCCAAGTGGAAGTACTGGAAGAGGAGCCAATGCAAGTCCCAACCCAGCAATGCAGGTACTTTTTAACACCCTTAAAGGGAAGAAGCAGCAGGAGGGAAATAACCAGTGTGCTCTGTGCCCCCTTCGTATGGGCAGTCACTTAGCCTGTGGTTGATAATAAGGATCGTATGTTTTGCATATCAGCCTCTGATCCAAAATTCCCTCCTATGCAACATTTCTTCTCCCTCCTCTTGCACGCTTGCTCTTCTTTTGGTAACTTGTCTAATGGAAAACTACCAGAACACTGAATCTCATGTGGAAGCACAGATACCTCTCGTTGAGTTTCTTCCCCAGCATTTTCCTATGACTTTTTTGATGCTAACATGTTCCTTAACCTGAACAGGTAATCTGAAAGAATTCTTTCATGGTTAGTGAAGTATGTTTCCCTCTCTTCTTAAATGAATGTTCAGAGCTTCAGTTCTGGTTTCACTGTTCATGAGGCTAAGATACAATTTTACTCCCCCCAGAAATCACCAGCTGCAGCAGCACAGGTACAAAGGGCAAGCTGGATTCCAGAGCCATCTCTGTTGTGGACATGTTCCGTGTTGCCCCAGCTGATGGGAGTGTCCCTGAAAATGGACAGTTCTGACCTTCACAACTAAGACAAAGGGACAAAGGACCAACAGTCTTCTTTTTAGGCTTGGTTTCTTTCTACAGTGGTCCCCTCCTGCTTTAGAAAAACTTGGAAAAAAATCAGTTAGGACATGAATAACAAACAATGCAGGCAGAGAAGAGGAATAAAAAAGCTTTCAGGAAGAAGGGGAAGGTGAAGAAATGGCAGGATGAACAGAAACACTGCTCTGCACATGAGCACCATTGGTACAAATAATCAGAAATAAAATGTACTCAAAAAAGTTAAAAAAAAAATACTTATGTACTTAATAAAAATACTTAAGGACTTAAAAAAATGTACTTAAATTAAATGCTACTGTAATTTAAACATAATAAACTGGCATGATTAGGAGGAGATCAATCTGTTAATGACATGTCTTAGTGAGCAGAGGATACACTGGAATGTATTTTGTTTTCTCAATGTTTTATGCAGTCATTTTTAGTGGAAGCCTACTACTTAACTGTATTTTTCATATTTTATTATTTAAACATTCATAATATACACACATTGTACACTTTTGTAATTAATTTCCTAGGAATTTGGAATTTTAATGCCAATAGAGAACTCCAGACCGACATGCTCTGTGTTAGTCAAATGTCCTATTTGTGCCGTAGTGACATGCTTTGCCCTTTGGTAAAACCAGAAAGAAACCAGAGCGGCTTCATTCTAGCTCCAAACCAGCAGCATGAATCACAATAGTGGACACAACTTGATAATACAGAGTATAATGGCATACTTTTATTCCAGGCACGCTGATGCTGCTTATTTTTTAAAAAATAGACTACCAAGGGATTTGTTTTCTGTCTTCCAGGAGGAAGGTTTTGTGGCATCAGGAAAACAAAGATATAAAAGAGTGAGAAAGAAGACAGAGTGATGATAAACATAAAATAACTTGCACAGGAGGGGACAAGCTCAATGATACAGAAGAGGACAGAGAAAAAAACAGCAAAGAGCTTGCTTACAACAAAGCAGAGAGAGACGTGATAAATCAGAATCCAGTAAATAAATGTACAGCTGATAAGTTCAAGAGCTGAAATTTCAGGTAAACTGCTTACACTATAGCAGTGTTACATTTATTGAGCAAATAAAAGTTCTGATTTAAGCACTTTCTCTCTAGAATATGGATAACTATTATTTTAATAACTGAAAAATTATTTCTGCCTACATGGAATTTCAGCATTCTCATTCTTTAGGGTTAGGCTTGTATTATATTAAGTCCCTAATTATTTGGATGTGATATCTTTACAGTTCTGGAGAGATCAGGTAAACTACTATTAGCACGAAAAGCCTGAATAGATGCAAAGCAAGAGTCTGTTAAACCTCCAATTTATCTACAGTCCTCTGGAGATAGCCAGAAGAATTCAGCATAGCAAATTCTCTTTGTAGAAAGCCAGAAGGAATAGAGAAACGACACAAGCTGACAGCCAAAAACATTTTTTTTCAGGATTAAAGCAGAAGAGAAAGTAAAGGATATGAAGATAGAGACAGCAAAATTCTGAGATTTGGCATTTAAGCCACAGAACTTGATATTCTCCTCCAAGATTAACTGAAACTAGTTTACAACTGAAACAGTGTAAACCATCAGCTACAGAAAGATAACAGATCTGTACAAATCACGCTACTAATTCTAACTGTGGAATCTGATCTGTTTAGATGTAGAGCTTAGTGATATGGTTTAGTGGGGACTGTTAGTGTTAGGTCAGAGGTTGGACTCGATGATCTTGAGGTCTCTTCCAACCTAGAAATTCTGTGATTCCGTAATATAAACTGTCACCACAAAGACTAAAGTATGTATTTATTCCACTGATTGTATCTTTAATTGTTTAAAATGGAGGAGCCTGGAATTACACAGTCACATAATTGGAATTAAGGCAAGCAATGCGCAAATATTTATAAAATCAGTGTACAAAGTATGCTGTATATAGCCGCATCAAGTAGAAAACAGATATACAGGCCATAAAAATATAGTCCTCAAGAAGAGGATACTATTAAAGTGCTAACATGAACAAGTAATGCATAGTTCATTACATGCTTTAAAAAAACCCTAGTATTTTATTCCCATGATCGCCAGCGAACGTCATAGAACAAAAGTTAAATCAATACTTTGTCCCGCACTGACGTCCACCACGTGGGTTTGTTTCACCATGTCCTCGGAGGTTGCTGTGATAGAATAGGTGCCAGGAGAAACTTCAATGTAGATGTCTCTGGAAGCTTTCCTGGTCTGTAGGGGTGGGGAGCGGAGAATACACAAATGTCATTAGATATCTTGAATTTCCCATAAAAATAGAAATTTTGAATTTGGGTGAAAATATTTAATCTGCTACATAAACATTAACTTTTTTCAAAGTGCACAGGCAGCACACAGACCAAACTGCAAAATGTTCCTATTAATACAAAAATTAGTGAATGTCAAGGTATTTAATCTATTGATTAAATCAATGGAAATGGAAAATTAGCGATATGGTTTAGTGGAGGACTTGTTAGTGTTAGGTCAGAGGTTGGACTCAATGATCTTGAGGTCTCTTCCAATCTAGACAATTCTGTGATTCTGTGAAATAATCACCATGCTATACTTTCTCCCTCAGAAAACTGAAAGCTGTCAACCTCAACAATTTTGAACATAAACATGGAAGTCATCTATACACCAGGATACTCTCATCAATTTGTGCTGTGGTATAGATTTCCGTGTTTCTCATCTTTTGTGGCTTAGAAGTTCCCCAAATTGATTTGGTGAGGTGTTTGGTTTGGAAAAATCAGGGTTTCTTCTCCTGGGCAAACAGGAGTCTTCAGAAAGACTGTATCAGGGCCAAGCATAACTGGAGAAGCAACTGCTGCACGCATGTGTTGCTTGCCTTTTTTCGGCGTTGGGAATGTGTTGGGAGCACAAATGAGGTGAGAGTGGAGGACTGCTGGATTATTGCTGCTGATGCAAACCGCAACAGCCTAAGATTATTCACAATGTCCTGACGTTTTGTATCAGTCCAAAATATTAAACAGATTTAACCAGTTATGTGCCAGGACGTCATGATCTGGGTTACAATTAATTGTGTAAGGCTCTGTCCATTCTTTTGCCCATCTATACGTGCATTACGATTATTGCTGATTAATCTGTGCCATCACAAGATCTCCACACCTGACTGTAAGTTTTAACCAGCTGGATGCAAAATGCTCGGGAAATGCTGTATCTCGATTTAAAAACAAGGTATTCTGCGAACTTACACGCTGAGGGCGAGTTGTAGCTTGGCTGGATTCTACTGTGGACGCATTTTTCTGGAAAGAAAAAGATGCTGCTTTGTAACGATAACCTCATAGCATGCAAATGTAGCCCCTGAGAGAGGGGTCTGTTACGCTTTCCCCTGCACAAAATGACTGAAATGATTGTAATAGGAATTATTGTGTAGGAATAACCTTTATTTAAAGCAAAGCAGATTCCCACTGACCTCTTCTTTAGAGGGCTTGAACTCTTCTTCCCCTGCTTGTCTGCTGTGGTATCTGCAGATGTGTTTGACTTCGTGCTCGTTGCAGCTCCAGGCCGGCACACACCTGTAGTACTCCTGGACAGCAACGGGAACAGAGAACATCACATGGAGAAGCATCACGGCCATGCTGACAACTTGAGTCTCCTCTCAGGCGAGAGCTGCGTTCGCTAAATGTGCATCAACGTGCAGCTCCCTTCCCTGCAGCTCTGCTGCCACCTGCAGTCCCCGCAGCGCTCCGCAAACTTCCCGCCCCCCGCGCGTTGCCCTGCGCCCCCCCCGCACCTCGCACTCGGCCGCCGCGCGCCGCAGGAGCCCGCCCAGGGACGCGAAGGCCGCGCTGAGGCGCGCCGGGGGCTCCCGCGCCCGCTGCTCCCGCGCCTCCTCTTCCCGCCGCCGCCGCCGCGCCCGCTCCAGCACGGCGCGCGCCATTCCCGCCGTCCGCGCCCCGTCCATGCCGCCGTCACAGTGCGCGCCTGCGCCACGCGGCCCCGCCGCCGCCGCTAGGGGGCGCCGCGGCCACGCCCGCAGCTGAGGTGGGGGGGTGGGGGGGGCGTGGTAAATGGGGAATAAAGGTGAAATTTGGTAAAGGTGGTGGTGTGTCCGAGTGGTTTCATGGCTGGGGCTGAGCGCGCTGCGCAGGGTGCGGGCAAGCAGCGCCGTGCAGGGGGGCGTTTGCCTGAGCGGCGTTTTGGTTCTGTTTCAGTCAGAGCAATGAAGGCGGGCTCGCCTTTCGCTCAAGGAGTGCAAAATCAGACAGAATCAGAGAGAATCAGACAACCACAGACAATTAGGGTTGGAGGAGACCTCCAAGCCACCCGGTCCAAGCCACCCGGTCCAGCCAGCTGCGAGGTTTCGGTGCCTTCCCCCTGTTCTGCAGGGACAGCAGCCGGGCTGGGCGCAGGAAGCTCGCTCTTCCTTCCCTCCCTCCCTCTCTCCCTCCTTCCTTCCTTGCTTCCCTCCTTCCCCGGCTTTATCCTCCTCCTCCTCCTCCTCCTCCTCCCCTCGGCCGCTGTGCGGTGGGAGCGGGTCTCTTTGTTGGCCGCCTGCTTCCCATTAATCTGCCCGTCCCCACTTCCTGCCTGCGCATACTTCTCTCTCTCCCCCCCTCCATCCCCATCTCGCTCCCTTCCCTCCTCCTCCTCCTCCTCCTCCTCCTCCTCAGCCCGCTCCGAGCCGCCGCCCGGGCTGAGGGAGCGCCCCGCTGCGCGCCTGGTAAGAGCCGGGGGGAGCCGGGGGGGGGGCTGGGGACACGGCCCCCGGCGGGCAGGGCTCCGGTCTGAAGGGAGAAGGGGCAGCCGCGGGGCTGTGAGAGGCTGAAGGGAGCGGGAGGAGCCGCCTGGGCTCCCGTGCAAGGCTGCGGGGTCCCCGGGGCAGCTCCAGGCGAGGAGCCGGGGGAGCTGCTTCAGCAGGGCGCTGGGTGGGTAAAGCCACAAGGACGGTCCTGGCTGGCACCCGGCGTTTGTTACCCTCTCGTTTCACTGTAGCACTGATTTGGGGTGATGGGTTTTCCTTCTCAGTGTCCTTAACGTCATTCAGGTGGTCTTTAACTTCAGCCAGGCGCTGCACAATCCAGCACAGGCCACCTGGAGTGACCAAAACTTTTGGGAAACAAGGGGTGAAATTGTTGCCGTCTGATCTCTGCTGGTGCGGAGTAGGGTGGGTTGGAGTGGGGTTAAGCAGCCTTTAGGACTGGGTGGTGTTTTGGTGATTTGTGATTGATACGTGTTCAGTAGGTGAAAAAAGCCCATACAGTGCGTGGATAAGTTAACAAAGCAAAAGGAGGTGTGAGTATCTTACATTTAAGATCAGATCTGAGAAAATCATGCGTGTTCAGGAATGTCAAAATTTCACGTTAATTTTTGTGACTGGGTTATGCAGGTGGCAAAATAGAAACCTGTTACCGGCCTGACAGGTGAGAAGAAGATCTGTGCCTTTGGGCATTTGTTTTCCTCCGGCTCTAAGACCAGTTGTTCCAAGCAAAACCAACACCTTTAAGCAGTTATGATTACTTTAGCAAGATACCTAAGCATGTAGCCAAGCACATGCTTTTAGGACCAGTGGCAGTCTGTGCACTCCTGGGAGTCACCAGACTGATGGGGAGCTGCCATCTTCCTTCTGCAGTGGCCCTGGTTTCCCCTGAGCGGGTGGTGAAGCTCCTTGGGGTAGGGGTGATGGTATGGGTGGTACTGCGGGACTGGCAAACTCCCACCTGCACCTCGTGTGCAGAAAGAGGGGAATCCTGCTTGGCTTGGCGTCCTTCTGCTCTCCTCGGGGTGATGAACTTCCCCTCAGCTTGCTCGGCACAGCCACTGCCTCTCCCAGTGCTGGGAAGGAGAAGCACCTCCTGTCCTTTCTGATCCTGCGTTTTTGTGCCGCGGCTGCCAGAAACCCTTGCAGTTTCCCTGTAGGCAACTGACTTTTAACATATACTGCAGCATCTAAAGGAGCGCGTGACCCCTTGTTATTGGTGACCCTGCAAGCCATTGTGTAATCTGTTGACTGTAATGTACCATGGCAATTCATTCTTGGTTGGGAAGCCTTGCCAAGGGCTTGATGGAATAGCACGATTTTATCCACTTTATTGTTTTCATTGTGTTTCATAAACATCTAAGACCCTCTGGGAAGAATCACTGGGGCGGCTGGGCCTCCTTTTTTTAATTGCTGGTTAAATAAATGTGGCCAGTTTAAAAAAAAAAAAAAAATAAAAAAAAAAATAGTGGTATGCAGGATCTCAGAATGCCTGGAACTGCTAAACATTCATGTTTAGGAAGCAGGACTATTTTTAGTGTAGGGGCATTTAAAGAAATGATACTAGCCCCTTGTGGAGAGGTCACTGCTAAGTGCGCTGGAGAGCCTGCTTTTAACTGGAGAGCAAAACCAAGTTTCCCACAGCTGAATAAAGTTAGAGACCCAGATCTGTACTTTTCCCACTTAGCTGAAGAGAGAGAGGATGGGCTTCTTGTGAGTGTACAGCAGTGGGAGTGAGGAGGCATGAATCCTTACCTCACACATGCAAAAAAAATAAATAAAAAATCCTGGTCGTGGGGACGTGCTTAGCTTTCTGATTCTTCCCAACCCATGTTTGCAGAAGAGACGTGGGACTGAAAGGCATTTAGTGCTTTCTGAGAAGGGCTAGGATCTGGCAGCAGCATGTACCCCTTGGGATCTGCGTCTGGGGGAGGGCACAGCTCTCCTGAACGCCTCCCTGGCTGCCACCCTCACCTAGAGCTGAAAGAATTGGGGTGAAAGAAGTCTGTAGAAGTATGATGGTTTAAGAGAACGTGGCTTAGGTCAAAGCTACCACTGTGTGCTGGCCCCACCGTGTCGTGAGTGACCTCATATAATGGAACCAAAATCTGGACTGATCAGACTTCAAAATGTATCAAATGATAGCTGAGTCAAATCAAGTTTTGGTCCAAACTTTGTTGATTTCTCATTTAACATTAGGTCAGTTTAGGTTATGAATTACTATTCTACTGTGCTGCTATACTAGTCTACTTTTTTTTTTTTATGCTGAATGCCATGTGTGTAAGTTTTGTCTCCATGCTGTAAAGCGCATGCAACTGCTGCTTTTCGCATTTTTTGCCTGCAGTTGGGATTTAGTTGGCAGTGTGGATAGAGGCAAGTTTGGGGAACTGAATCCAAATATTTACATTCTCAATTTGGCCTAGGCCTTCTGCTTGTAAACACTCATAGTCACATTGAACTTTGGTGAGGTTATAAGTGGCTGTAGCAGGCCTTGGGGAGTCACACCCTACAAGACCTGAGATTCCCGCTTCTGGGAAGGGTTTCGGATGTATTTTTTGGGTATATGCGTCTCAGCTTGAGAGTTAGTATTTCTCGCTCTTTCCCCTAATCTGACTGCAAAATCTTGTTGTGTATTTTTATTTTATTATTTTTTTCCCCACATGGAAATGTTTTATGCTAGTGAGATACATCAAACTCAACATGTCATGGAAGAGCAGGCAGGACTGCCCCAAAGGGGCAGCACAGACTCCGTCAGTCCTTGTCTACTGGGCTGCTGTTGAACTCTGCCCTCCACGGTCACCATTTCCCCAGTCCTCGCTTTTTAGGTGGGCTCAAATAAGGTTAGATTTGAACAATGGTGATGTTTGCTCATGGAGAATCAGATTTAAGCCCTCTTTTCCTTCATTTACGTGTTGAACAGCTGTCACTTCATTAGAAGTTTTTTAATTGCTAGGGACTGAGCCTCTGAGTTTTGCTCTGCATTATCAGTTAAACTTTCTGGAGTCCTTGTTACCACAAACTGTAGAGGTAGGGATCGACTGGTAAGTTAACGCCTTATGGCCAAACCACCCTCTGGGCTCGGCTATGCCTCTCAGTTTGGGTTTGAAGTTTGAAATGATAATTTAGTTGCAGAAAGCTTGTGACTATAGATAGAAGTGACTGGGTTGCAAGGAATTACAGTCTGAGTTCCTGCTCATCACTTGAGGTCAATAACATTGTGTCCGTAGCCAACTGAGCTTTGAAGGAGATTGCTTTAGCTGAATTACATATGTAGATTAACCTAACTTTGCTTTCCGTCTGGAGCTGTTCGGGGAGATGGATGCTGCTTCACAGGGACAGTGCTGTCCGTGTGCTCTGCTGTAAGCTTCTGACCGTGGGGACGCATTGGGGTCGAGGAAAATAGGGTAAGAGGTATTCATTTTAATGCCACCTTTCAGCATTTTTTTGAAGATGTGTTTGTTGGAGCCATTTAGTCCTGCTGAGGGCCTGTCAGCCACAGCAACGGGGCTGAGACTTGAGTGAATTTGTGCAAATGTCCTCAAGGACACACTGACAGTGCAGTGAGGTTTTGTCTGTGTTCACACGCACAGAAACAGGATGTCAGCTTGGTCTTGGTGTATCAGTCTCCCGATTTCTCTTTAAAATGAAGCCATAGAAATGCTTGATATATGAACATTTATTGTTAGTGTTGGTGCCAACACAGGAAACTAGGTCTTTGAGCTGAAACATTTAACATTATTCCCTAACTCCCATGTTATTAAAAACACTCATTGTGCAAAGTTCTAATACTATTATTCATTTAATCATTCTGACAGGGTCGTCACACTGAGTTAATGGCTTGCATTTTTTTTCCCCTTCAAAGAAGGATTAGTTGTCTTCATGCAACATCCAGTCACAATCACAGGGGACGGATGCTGATTGACTAGCATTGTGCCAAGGGCCCTGCTCGGCCTGCTATTTTAAGTATTAGTGCAGAGACCCAAGTGCTTTAGGAGAGCTGCCCCGGAAGATCTCGCAACCCTGCTTTAGTGAGGAGCAGATGTTCCAGACACGGACTCGCTCCGTTGTTCTGAGAAGTCCTTCAAGTCAGGAGATGGATCTGCCTCTTGACATTTTTGCTTTCAACATCGTTACTGCTCTGAGGGAGTACAAACAGTTTCTGCAAGGCAGGATGAAATGATGGAGGAGTTTGAATGATTCTGGTCCTTTGTCCTGGTGGAAACTTTTTTCACTCGAGGTCACTGGAAAGGGAAATACATTTGGCTTGGTGTCACGCTGCATTCCGAGTGGGCACAGTGCGCTAACGAGAAATGGAGGTTATTGACTCAGCACGTGTGAAAGTGCTCCTTTATGCTACAAGATTGTAATGATCGTGGCTTCCAGTGTGTTTCAGTTCTTCATCCTGGCTTTAGGCGCACAAGATCCCCTTAGGCAGTGTTGTTTAAATGAGCTTCATTAACCGAGAATATGGTTTTGAATGTAGGGCAGATCAGCAGAGTGCAAGAGCCTACCAGTAACCCTGTGTGATGTGATGGCAGGCTCTGACTACTGCCACTGGTAAGTGGCAAATTGGGCAGCAGCTCCACACCACAGCTGGTGTGGAAGCATCTTTTGCTGTTTCTCCTGTAGAACTGAGAAAACATCCCACACCACTCGTCATGTTTAAGGAATATTCCTCGCAGGGAGTGATTCCACATATAAGTATTTGTCATGATTTGCTCTGATCTTTGGTCTCACACTCAAACCCCAGCTATACAGCTCTGACACGATGGTAGCTCTGGCTTATTGTGGGTGGCTTGGAAGAGCCATCGCTGTACCCCTTGTTGCCCAGGCAATAGGGGATGCTCAATAAATGATGGCCCACAAGGGCAGCCACGCTGTGCTGCTACCTGAAATTAAATGAAAAATGAAAGAGGATTCTTTTGTTCTTTGCTGTACCTGTTGAGGAGCCACCCATTTTATATGTGGTGCAAGTGCAAGGTGTGCTACTATTTCAGCTTTTTGTTGTGCTGTTGAGACAGAGCATGTCACTGCTGTGTGTGCTTCACCTGCTTAGTAATTCTTTGGTGTTTGTTCATTATTCATAACAGCCTGGACTACTTCTTTGGAAGTTACCTTTTTTGAGGTAATCTAGTTGCAGAGCAGCCAGCAGAAGAATTGCTCTTTCTCTCCAGGGAATGTCCTTAGGCATGGGAAGCAAAGGGAGATAGCCAGGTGACAGAGCTGTCTTCTCATCCGGCACCACAGGGAGCTGGGGATGAATCTTCGCTGGACTGCCCTGCTTTTCCTGTGGCCATGTAACTTGTACAACACAGGTAACGCTCTGGAAAAGGTAAATTCAGGAGAGATGAGGACCCTCAGACTCTTGCCATTTTATACAAAAGACCTTGTGCTTCAGGGAAAATTGCCTGCTATCTCCTAGGAAAATAATCACCATTCCTTTTTAATTTGGCTTTCTTAGCATGTTTATTTTCTTCTTTCTCCTTTTTTTCCTTGATTCTCCCTCTCAAAACCTAGCAGATAGGCTTTAACAACCTGTGCGTGTCATACCCTCTAGTTGTGCTGCATCCAGGCTGTATGTGGGTGTGTGATCTAGATCTTGTGGATCCCATTCAAACTTTGGCTTGGGGTTTGTTAGCATCTCTTTTTAGAGAGAAAATAACATCAGAGTGTAAAAAGACATTGTTTGTTCATCCCTCCACCTCCATGAGATCAGATTGCTCCCTGGCGGGGGGACCAGGACATATGGTTGAGGGGAAGTGATGGCCTCATCTTTCAGTTGGGTGGATCACCATATATTGTGCTATTTCTGCCAGCAGAAACACTGGAGAGGTCAGTACCTAGCATAACAGCACACCCTGGGAGAAAGAAGAGAATTTACTTTATGCCCTGGGTCAACCTGGCTTCTCTTTTGAAGCTTAATGTTTCAACCTAGTGTCATTATTTTTAGCAGACAGCTTAATAACGCAGAGTATGAGTTGAACGAGACTAATTTTTGGCATACTAGCGTTGACCCAGAACTACTGTGGGTAGACTGTGATATGATGGAAGAAAGCATCTGGCCTATTCTTAAATTTTGGGAGTTGATAGAGGTTTTTGCCCCGTAGGAGTGAATCTGAGCTTCCAAGCTGCAGCTGTGCTCTGGAAAGAGAATGATTAAGTTCAGTGACACATTCATGTGAGAAATTAAAATATGTAATGAATTTTGAAGCTCATGCATATTCATGAGCCTACAGATAATGGATAAAACAGCAGGAATCCAATCCTGGCTGGATTACTGCTTTGTCTTGGACCAAAACTTCCTTTTCCCTTTCCCATATGCTTTGCAGCAGAACAGGTTGGCAACCGTGTCTGCGCGTCCAGCCCAGAAAAACATGTAGTCAGAAGGTTAGCTGGGGTGGAGACCACACAAAGCAGTATGATTTGCACCAGGTGAGCTATCCCAGCATGTAGGCACTGTCTGCTTAATTCTTGCTCACCTGGCACTGTACTTTTGGCTGTTACTTTTCAAATTGCTTCTGAGTTCAGTTTTTCTTTTTTTCCCTTCCTCTTAGCCAAATAATAAAAGGCAAGTACATGTCAGCTGTTTTGGAAGAAAGTTTTTAATGGAGGTTAAGCACGATGTTAAATGTTGAGTGGTCAGTATGAGACTTCTTGACATATATAAGTTTTTAGTTGTTGTTTTGTTTTGTTCTCCCCCCCAAATATACAACAAACGGACTAACCTCCATAACTTCCAAAAACTGGATGAGGGCTTCTCAAGCAAATTAGGGTTAGTGGTTTGTGGAGTAGAGCAATTGACAATAATAATAAAAAACCAAGACAATTTAAAATGGCAGAAATATTATGAAATACTCTATTTCACATATGCAATGCATGCATCTCTTAAAAAACACAATGCATGTATCTTTCGTTTGTAAATCTCAAAGCACTTAGCTGTGTAAATGAATGAAAGACCCCACATAGCCCTGGTGGATGAGGGAAGTATCAATACATAAGAGAAAGTTCAGGAGGGTAATAACGGAAACAGAAAAAAACTTTTTCCCTCTACTTTCAGTTTAAAGAAAATTATAGGTATATGGTGCAGCAAGCTATCTTATCTTCTTTGATCTTGAACTGCAAATACATGTACGTACCCAGAATAGTGCTTTGGAGATGGCAATAACGCTGTTGCCCTTCAATTATTGAAATGACATTTTTTCAGCTAGAAAGTGAGGTTACTTAATTTCAAGATCTGTTTGATTAGGTGATGAGACTAGCCAGGATAGTTTAGGCTTTTAATACCATGTTTCTTAATGTCAGATATGTAGTAAGCATATAGAATCATAGAATCATAGAATATCCCAAGTTGGAAGGGACCCATAAGGATCATCAAGTCCAACTTCTGGCACCACACAGGTCTACGCAAAAGTTTAATAATGGACTAAATGATATATAGAGATATGATATTAACAGTTTTTTTTTGTTGTTGTTGTTGGTTGTTTTTTTTTTTTTTTTTTTTTTTTTTTTTTTCTTGAAATGTGTGCATTGTTCTGTATCTTCTGATGTTTGATATTTTGAGATAGTCATGGCCATTCTTTCTGGTTAAAAGTCAGCAGTGATTCTGGATGTAAACACCCTCCCCCCAGTATATCTATATAAAGCTTTACTAAGAAGCAAAGATGTGCTTACGTACATCAATGTGCAGCACAGGCTTACTTCTTATGCGGATTATATTTCTCACAGTTATTACGAAGATAATAACCTAGCCATATAATTTCACAAATATTCCAAGCGGTGTTTTCTATATGCTGACTAAATTAGGTATAAACCCCTTTTTTACTGGTGTAAACAGAGGTAGCTTTGATAGGCAAGTTAGTACGTGGATGTTTCAGCTACCCCGACATTTATTTTGAGTGGGGGGTTTGGGGGGTGATGGACAAAGATCTTTTCCATCTTCACAATTTCCTATTTTTAATTATGGGTTCTCAGCTCTACAAAGCCTTCGCTGGGCTAGATTGAAACAGATTAAAAAATGCTCTGTCTTTTTTTCCACCCTGCTGAGATTTGCTAAGTCACTCATGAGAATTAGACGTTCATTTCCCGTTAAAGTCAGTTTGAACCAGATACCAAAATCCTCAGTGTGGCTTTGGCCTAATTGTTTAACAATAAAACATCCCCATGCTCTTCTCAGAGGGAACTCGGTCGGAATCTTCGCATTAGGAGCATGATCAAGTGTTGCAAGCAGAAATCAGCAACTTACTGTTTCAGTGTTTTCCTTGTATTAAAGATATTTGCTTATCCATGTATATATGCCAGTATACATGTCTGCTGAAACAGAAAAGTACCTCTCTGTTAAAACAATGTTACTCCAAAATACCTGCTTTCCTATTTCCTAAAAGCTATTAAAGCTTTATTTTGTGATGTCAGTGTTTTTATGTTCTTATCCCATTGATTTTTACCCACTCGGGGAATAATCACCTATAAAAGGGTGGGTTCATCTTTCCTCAGAAGAGACTGATCACTTTTCCAGAAGCACCTACTATTAAGTACAATGTCTGTAGAAAGATCTGACCCCAGGTAAAGAGATACTGGCTTTCAGACCTCTTGTGTCCTCCCACCTGCTTTGTTAGTGGCTCGCTAGGAGGTTGTCTCAGTCATTTCATTACCTGCAATCTCTGTATTTCTGTGCGTTTGAAGGGATAACTGATGTCTCTCCTCATATTCTTGAGATCTGCGTGTTAAATCAGCTTAACTTACTAAATGCTCATATTTTGCATTTTGTTGCATTTCTTTCCTAAGCTGGAAAAGATGTGGTGGCCTGAAATCGCCCTCAGTTTTACCGTAAAGTTTCAGGGAGCAGAAGATGGAGCCTGAGGAGTGTGATTGACCGAGGGAGCTCTGAACTTGGGCAGGCAATTCCTCGTGTTTGTTCTGCACTGACACCTTTAGCCAAGCACAGAAAAGGTGTTGATGTTGGAAGTAGCTGCAGCCACACTCCTTTGCCAAAACATGAGGTGAAGCCCTGAAGGGAAGGAATAGCAATGATGTATGACCCAGCAAAGAGTATTCAAGACTATTCCCTCACAGTTTCTGGACCCTCCAAGGCACCTGACAATTCAGTAGCTGCCAGCTTGACACTCTTTTTAGAGGCTCAAAGCACACAGATTTTATAGGCCTAGTAAAGAAGCACTGCACAAGGGCACTGTTATATTATTTTTGTGATGCAGCAGCAGTTCTGACTTTGCTTTTTCTCATGGTATTTCCCACTGCCCAGTAATTGTAGCTTCTATCAGGTTACACTTTCATTTAAAGAAAACAGTACAGATACCTTTATAGTTGAACATGCCCTGTGAATACTTTATTTCACTGCTATATTAAATGTGTAACAAATCTGTTTGGCAGCTACCTAATAGGGAACAGGGAATAGGTTTCTTCTGCACATTTATTGTGCTCTAAAATTTTCAGGTGAAATTGGGTTTTAGATAACACTTTCTCTGTAATAACCTCTCACATACCGTTACTTCTTTCTCAGTCCCTTAAATTCTGTAGAAACTTTCATAGTTTATTTTTTTTTTTTAACGTATGCCTCCAGTCTGACTTGCTAGAGCAACGTCTGCGGCAAACCTAGCTGCATCTTTTGCAAAATACATGTTTGTTTTTGTTGTTGTTTTTTTTTTTTTTTTTTTTTTTTTTTTTTTTTTTTAACAGTGTAAATGGATTACACCTGGGTCATATTTTTTCCTATGTGGATTAAAAAAAAAAAAATGGATGACAGTTTCTAGCTCAGCTGGGGGAAGATGGGATGCTAAAGGGATAGATAATTTTGTAAGTGTTCTCAGCTTGCATGTTGTGAGACCAAACTAGATTGGTTTTAGTATATAAGCTGCTTGTTTCCCTCAGAGCTGTTCTCTGGCCCAAGGCGGTCACTCCTGAAAAGTGTCCTTGGTTTAGGCAGTTTGTGACCTGCCCCCTGGCCCCACAGCTGCTCCATCCTCAGGCAGTGTAAGCACATCCTTTACACCAGGCCAAATGCCAGCTGCATATTTGGGACTGAAATCACATCTGTTTTTTGAGTCAAAAAAAAAAAAAAAGGCTTGCTTTTTCATTTCATAATGTATGTTTTTTAAAATAGAGGAAATAGAAATTTAAACCACGGACTGCATAAATATTTATTTTGTCTCAGCAAAATGCAAGTGCACACAAACATAATGATATCGTGCTTCTTAGACAAGGATAGTGAAGTAATGGTTGGGGGAAAACCTGCAACGACAAGGTGACAAAGACATTAGATCTTCCCAGGACTTTGGTTTCCTGTTTGGAAATCAGACCTACCGATAGTTTTCTGTACTATGTTCAACAGTAACACCGAGCGAACTGCAAAGCAGAGACAAACACACATTCCTCCATGGCTGATACTTCACAAGAACAGGGTTATTTATCTGTCTTTAGGGCTGAGAGATGCTCGCTTGCTGGTCATTTGGGACTGCAGTTGTAAGTGCCTTTCGTGATGTGGGTTTCTACTCCATTTGTCTAGAAAGCCGCTCCTGGGGGATTGCTCCGCTGCGAGGAGCGTGCTCCTGGATGGAATTTGTGGATGACCACCTACAGTGCTCTTCCTGACTGTCAGGCTGAACCTCAGCCTTTGCTGCTATAGCGTTTGAGGGACTGATTTAGGAAAGTAGCCTGCACCCAACTCCCCTGCTTCACGCAGCTTTTCTTACTCTGCTGAATGTAAAAGGGTGAGAAAATCCCAGTAGTATTGCTTCGCCTTTGTAGCATTTCACCTTTGCTTAAAGAAGAATGTAAATTTTTCATCAGGATGTGAAGCAGTGTGAAATCTGGCTTTGAATTTGGCCTGGTGGGTTTGGCAAAGCAAGGCGTGCGATGTGAAACTAGTTTTTGCAAGGTCCTCTAAGACTTTCTGGCTAAGTGTTTTCTCATGAGCTAAACAGCACTGAGAAAGGCTCTCTGTGTGGGTAGGAGACCTCCCAAGAGCACTCTTAGTTCTGTGATTCAGTGGATGGCATCTGCCCCCTGGGTGGAGAAGACATCGATCAGTGGTACAGCAGGCAGTGAGAGTGCAGTTCTGTTGGAGACCACGGTCTGCAAACGACGTGAATCAGGTGCTGGACGTGAAGTGCCTTAACACTCCTGCCTTTCTGCAGCTCTCAGATTTAAACAACTGCTCCAGGCACTCTGGGCTTACAAGAATGTAATAGCGATTGCCCTGCAACATTAAAGTGTCGTCTAAAGATAACAAAAGCTCAGCCCACCAACGCTGTTAAACAATTGTAAACAGTACAGATTAAGTTAGCTCACAAATCAAACCAAAAAAACCTCTCTTCTCCCCTTACCAGCCCCTACAGAGACTTGTTGGATGCAACGATTTTGACTCATCCGTGGAAGACTACCCCATTTGGGAACATGGGGTATTTCTGACCAATGTAGCATCAAGCACAAGGTGTTATTTAAACTCCAGTTTGGTGAACTGCACTTTTGCCTCCACAAGTTTCCCCTCTTGCTCTAAATGGAGACAATAATATTTTTTCCTTTGTGCCCTCTGTACTTCTGTGGCTTTTTAATGCTAAATGAGGTTTCTGCTTCACTCCAGAGATGGCTGTATTTCGGCAGTAGGTGAAGCTACTCGTGTCACTGCCCACTTTTCACTATTTATTTTTCAAAGTTTTCGCAAAGTCCTTAGTTATGAATTGTAAAGACTTTGAAATCCCTCGATGTGGAATATCATCACAAAGTAACACAAAGGTTCTTGTTTCATTCAAACTTGACATAAAACCAAAGAATGAAACTTTGAAGATTTTCATGGTTTTTGGATGACTTTAGCCAGTATCTCCATTTCATAGATTAAAAAATCAAAGCAGAGGGAAATAAAATGACATATAATAACTGGAGTTGCCTACTATGCCAAAGATGCAGCTGGATTTCTGAGTCCCCTGTGAAACTTTGCTGTAATTTACCAAGTCCTTTGATCTACTGCTTTTGCAGAAGTACTGTTAGTTTCTTTCAGAAATTAAGCTTACAGTTCTAAACAAAACAAATTTTGTAGATAATTAATAGTGAATTTCTCCTGCTCAAAGAAAAGAGAAAATAAGGCTAAAGGTAGACCTAAATGCTACTCTGTAAATGAGAAAAAAATGATAAACAGTTTTACTGCTGATATGTTGCAACAGTCATGCTTTCTAGGATTATAATAGGAGTTTGGGAGCAGAGGTGGAACTGTAATGAGTTTCCTCTGATTATAAAAAAGTAAGGATAGTACATGCTATGACACTAAAGAAGAGGTGGCAGGAAAACTGAGAGAAAAATTGAAAGAAAGAAAGAAAGGCTGTACTGTTTTATCTTCTTTTAGGTCATTCCGAAAGACAAAGCTTACTCTGCCTTGCTTTGCTGTTTATGAAGTGAAAATAAGTTACTGCCTCCAAGTCAGAAAGGGCCTTCCTCTAACAAACAGCAGAGATCCAATGCCCCATTTATTGTCTTGACATTTTGTTTTATCGTTCCAGTTTGCAGAGCAGTCTCCGGAGGTTTGTGAAGTATGTGTGAGTAAGAGAGAGAAACGCGATCCTATCTTCTTCTGGGAACTTTTGGGGATTTTAGCTTGGAAACAGGCCTGGCTGTCTATCTAGACCCATCGCTCTCGCTGAGAGCACTGACAGGAGTCTGGGTGACATGGCATCCCCTTACCTCATCTCCTACTTATCCTTACATTTTGTCTCTGTGCCTACCTCCACCATCCATGCTTTGCTGTTTGCTAGCAAGCCCACAATATCTTTGGAAGTCTTTTCCATTGGCTGACTTTTATTACCTTTATTAATATTCCAGCATTGTCTACAAGCACCAGCTAGTGTTTGGAGCCAGATTTCTTGTTTTTTTTTTTCTGCATGCATAAATTGTGCGTGGGAGGAAGCAATAACAAAGGTACCTTTTCCTTTGGAAAAAGGCAGATATAAGAGCCGGACAGGAGGAGGAGAAATACATGTTAACCTTCATCCATGTATGCTAAAAAGTGGTCCAATATACAACCCCATAGCAGTTCTCTAACGTTTTGGGAAGACTGGGCCCTAAGCATTAGGGTATTGATCTAATTAAATATGGGAATCCTTATCACATATGGATGAGAAACTGTTTATATCCCAGAACTTAAACGAGATGCTAACCTGAATAGCTTTGTAGCTTGGAATGTCTGTTTTTTCTTCATAGCTTTACATAGTTCAGTGCTTTCTCTTCTTTCCTCATGCCTGAAGAATGCAGACGAATAGCTGAAAAAGGTTTGTCTCTAGCTTGTCTCTAGTGCTGTTAGGTCATTAAGGTTCTTGGCCAAAAAATATCCCTGACCTCCCTGGTCAGAAGAAACTGCATCAACAGCGATAGTTTTCAGGAGGTTAAAGCCAGTGTGTTTCAGCTGTTGTGTGTGAGGCCTAAGAGTGCCTGTGAGGATAGAGCAAAACCCTGCTATAGCTTTTTTTCATCCTTATCCTTAAACACGAATCCAGTGAAAATCTCAATGCTTGATTTCATGAGAGGATGATGCTTCAAGAAGATACAGAGACGTGTACTTCCTGTGTCTGTTTTCATAAAACGTTTTCACCTCAAAGTCTGCCATTCTAGGTGCTGATGAAAATGTAAAGCAATCATTCCCTGCTCCGATGACTCTACAAAGTTAATCACATTGAGGGAGGAGAGATTCACAAAGGGGAAAATACTGGGCTGCACATTGGTACTCTAGCTGTGGTATTATCACCGTGATGAAAGAATATTTTTAACACAGTAAATTGAAGAAAGATAATGAAGCAATTTTGAAGATTTTATTGGGGAGAGGGGATAGAATACAAACATGCTTGCTTGGAAAATGTGTAAAATAGATAGGAAAGGTGCAAAATAAGAGCCTTGAGAAAAATTTCACATGCTTGGGTATGTAGGAAAGACATTTTGTGCTGTAGGTAGAACACTGCTGTTGTCTTCATTATTTAAATTGTGACATTTTGGCATGGGGGGTGCTTATACAGGGTGGAAGAGGAGAGCATTGCGACTGTTCTTAGTGAGGTTGAACCTGATAGCCGGTAGACTACAGGCAAAAGTCAGAGGAGCTGGTAAGTAAGTTAATTTGGACAGAAGGAGGCAAGTCTCTGGTATTCGAAGGATGTGCTACATTGCTTAGAACAAAGAAAAAAAGAGGGAGAGAAGCTTGGCAGCTCTTCTTTCTTCCTGGAGTTACTGGTTGCCTTAGGGCTTGTGCACCCCACAACAATCAAGTGATTTTTCTGCAGGCAGCTGTGTCATGCTGAGCGAAGCTGGAAATAATTGTGTTCATACCAGTGAGCTGTATTTATTCTGTTCAAGTTTTGTCTTGGTGAGTGTTTTGGAGCTGCCCTCAAACAGCTGAAATACCTGTTTTGTCTGTGGGTCTGAGGAAACATAGTGGGGTTGGATATTTGTGGGTTCTTTTAGGGGATTGCCCATTGAAATCCCGAGGATGGAGGATCTGAAGAAATTAAGCTCCTTGAAGGACCTGGCCATCAGTTATGATCACGTGTAACTGGCACCGAACTGATTGTACCGCAAGTTTTTGCCTTTCAACAGCAACTACTTCCAACAACCCCATGCATGTGGACAGGAAACTCCTTCATTTCCTTGTTGGGAAGCAATCAGCGCAGCTTTCTGCTATACAGCTAATGCCTCAGCAAATTTCCCCTGAACTGGAGCCACCCTGTGGCTTTGTAGCACAAATGGACCTTTGACAGGTGGGACTTGAGGGACGTGGCGTTCGACAGACACTGGAAACGTCAGAGAGGTATCAGGGGAGCACCTGAAAAGCTGATGCTTCTTTAAGAATAAGTGTCGAGCAAAATCCCAAGATCCTGAGTTGCAGCCAGCAAACCAGAATTTCTGCAGAAAACAACGGGAAATATTGTGGAATATTCTGAGGTAGAGCAGGCTGTTTCTGTATTACTAAATGTATTCAGACACTCTTAAATCATTGCTTGAGAGGGAGGTGGTCTGAAAGCAGAGGTGGTGTGTGCCTCATCTCTCAGTCTTCCTCATAGTCGATGCTCCTGGTCTTGCACCATTCTCATTGTCTCTGTGCTTATAGCTCATTGGGTTTCGTGCCAAAGTCATGTCTCAACCTTTGTGATCCAAAGCTGTGGATGTGATTGCAAGAGGGCTCTAGGGGAACACCTGTGGGTTCTTAAAAGTTATTTTATTTCTTGAACGGTGCTGCTTCCTTGGAAAAGCTTATAGCAAGGCACTTGATCCTGTTTACATACGGAAGGTGGACCATGTATAAACAGCCCTCAGTAGGAGTTCCTCTGGCACTGGGAACCCTTTTGCACTGTCCCTCTGAGGAAACTGAGCAGAGTAATCAAAGAGCTCTCATCTTAAATTCAAATCAATGTGCCACTCACATCTGTTATTTGAGAGTATAGCACTGCACCCTTTTTGATAAAGAACCCACGTGTGGGAGGCTGACATAATCTTTCTCAGATGGTTAGTGCTTGATCAGTTTCAGATAATATTTATCTTCTTGCATTTGTTGTTGTTCTTAGCCCCAACATTTCCTGTGTTATGAACCTTGTGGGAAGGTTTGCTTGAGTGACAGGCCCTGGCTAATTTCACCCCATCCAGAAATCTAATGATTTAAACTTCTGGATTCTGATCCATATCACCTACAGTCCCATATGGCTTGGGCTTGTTGCTGAGCATTGCTCAAAGTATTTTCTTTATTACATTAAAGACCTTTTGAATTATTATGTACCACTGTAAGACGTTTTGCATGGTTATTTGAAGAAACAACGTATTTCTGAAGACAATCAGTGGTAGTCTTTACTATCTACACTTCAGCAAGAAAATATGAATTGTCCAGGTTTACCAGGCAACAGTGAAACTCTCTGGTGGCGCATGAGTCCGTTGTGCAGAGCTGTGTGTAATGCTGAAAGCAGCTTTTGAGTTGAAGTCTGCTGAGATAGGGGGCTGTTGTTCTAATGGTTTGAATAAGTAGACTTTGGGTCAAGCTCATAGGAAATAGCAATGTTGCCGCCTGGGAAGTGGAGTATAGTTTGTTTTCTTTTAATGAACAAGGTTTTCTCTTTGGCTTTTCTTTTTTTTGAAAAGTGGTGTTTGCTATGCAGGATGTGGATCGCTGCAAATGGACCAGTTCTTTCATTTGAACAGTCAAGGTGTTGCCTCTTTACATGACTGAGTAAGTAAAAGATCGTTACTTGCATAAGGTATTTTGTTTTTCAGAAGGATACTATATTTAAAAGTTAGAGTTTGGATTCTGCACGTGTGCATTACTGCCAAGCACAGGAAAGGCAGTGAGGTTAGTACTCATGTACATTGCTACGAGGCAAGGACTTAACTGATGTTTTGGGGGCTTCCCTGTCTGAACTGGAAAAGAGAAGAATCATTTAAAGATAACGTGTAATTTGTATATTTTTTTCTTCTTGAATTATAATATGGTTTATTGTGTCTCTTTTATTATTTTGAAATTAAGCTTCAGTTAAACTTCAAAGTACTATTTTAATTTTGAAAAGAAATATTAATACACTTCATTTTAGAAAATGCTGTGGAAAAATGTGTCCTTAATTATTTACAAGTAAAATATTTCAGCATGTATTTTGTATCACCAAATCTTTACTTTTTGATGAACAAAACGTTGAAAGCAGTGCAACTTGCTTCAATATTCTTGTCCATTTTAACACCCATGGCAATGTTTAGATCGTTCTATCTATGTAGAGAAAAGAAAGTATTTTTTTTCCATTTAACTGGATGGTTTATAAGAAGAGTGAGTATTCAAAAACCAAAATAAAAAAGCTCCCAAACTGGGCTCCCGTTGTGCAAAGATTTCCTGTTGCAGTTCCAGTTTTACCATGGGGCTGCAGATAACCTCCCTGGCACGTTGCTTTTAGTGAAACTGGCAGAAGATTTTGGAAATTGTTTCCCCAAGGATAGCAAACTTAAAATATGTTTTCTGTGTTTTTTTCTTTTTCTTTTTTTTTTTTTTTTTTAACTTCAGGTTAGCTAGGAAAATCTACATAGCTGAGAGCCTCGATAAGTGTGAATAATTGAATTTACCATCAACCCTTTTTGTAAGCAGGAAATCATACTTTTCTGTGATGCAATATTGCTGTTCAAAGGAAAGATGCTAGCTTGCAAGAGTGTCTTTCCTGTTCGCTACATCTGTTTGTGTAAACAGGGATGTTTTGAACTTTGTCTGAACCAGATCAGTATCTTGGCCTGGAATTAATCATCAGGAAAAGCAGTGACCCAGTTCCCCAAAGCTGCTCTAATGCCGGCATGGCTGCTACTTCTTAAGCTCCTCCATGGGTCAAAAGCGACATGCTGAATGACTCTGAAAAGTATGTTCTGATACTTCTTCTTTCTCCAAAATCCACCTCTAATACCAGTCCCTGCTATCCCATTACTCTTGCCATGTTAACAAAGAGTTTGAGTGAATGTAAGATTTGGAAGGGTGGGGGAAAAGATTTTTTTCCCAAATCTGTTTCTTTAGGGCTAGTTGACATTCTGCCTACATGAGATAGGAGCATAAAAATAAATCTGGTTCAGCATGTGGTTCTGTTTGGAATATTAAATCGAGCTGCTGAAAGCCCAGGTGCAGTGGCACGCCTGTGGATGAGAGCTGGGGAGGGAGGAGCGTGCTCTGCTGACCCAAGCATCACCCCTTGGGCAGCCTTTCCAGCCCAATTCCAGTGCCAACACTGACTTCACTGGCAAGTAGCAAATTAGTAGGGATCGGAATTTCCAAGCAACATGAGCTCAAACACCTCGGAAAACGGAGTCTCTTTGCTCCAGTTTCCTCTTGATGGGTGTTGAGCTGTGTGGTGTTCCTAAGCTGTGCTGGCAGGAAGGGCTTGGGCTGTGGTGGGAGCAGGTTCCTGCTGTGGGGAGGTGACCTGCCTGCCCTACAGCCCTGCTGGGGTGCCCCAGGTGTCGGCAACCCTAGGAGGGTCCTCATGGGCCATTAGGGCCGATGCCTTGCTGTTGGGAGGTGGATGTATCCCTTACAAATGACGCAGCAGGCACCGCTTTGACCCTGTAGTTCTGCTTGTTGGGAAGCCATTCGAGTGTTTTGCTAGCATTGCCAGTTAGAAATATTCTTCTAATTTCTGGCCTAGGATTGCTCGTGGCCAGTTTCTGTCTAAATTGTTCTCAAGTCAATCAGAATAAAATGGGTGCTGAGTACAGGGAGTGAACTCTGCCTAGCGAGCCTGTGGAAAAACCCTGCTGAGCAGGCTCCTCTCCTAGGCTTGCAGCGTTAGCCTGCTCGACTGTGTGTGACTGGAAATATTCAGCATGGTCCTGATGCTCTTTCAAATGGAGGAACGTGGGTCTGGTCCCACTCTTGGAGAAGCCCGTGGAAAGGCCTGCGTTTGTCTTCAGTGGTCTGGAGAATTCAGCCTTGTATGGCTTGCACAGAGCAGGCGCCAGATGCATCTCCCACCCACAGCTCAGGCAGCGAACATGTGTGTGCAAGGCTGGTGCAATTATGAGAGAATTCAAAGGGAGCTATGGATCCAAAAAGAAATATTCATAGGCTGATCTGTGCCTCGGCAGCGCGCTTTCACACAGCCACCAGCTGTAGTGTGGGGCCTCTCCAGAGAAGGGAACATCAGACGTGCCCTGGTCCCTCGGGATCGTGAGATGTACACGGATCTTCCCTGGGGCTGAAGGTGCCACCTCTGGGGGCTCTGTGTGCCTATCTTTAAGTCCTGATCAGGTTGTTTGGTTCAGGAGCATAGAGCTGCTTGCTTGCTTGCAGTTTAATCTGGAAGAAAGGTCTTTCAGTTGCATGCATTTTGGCAGTCAAGAGGGATATTTAGGGGAAGTGAAGCTTGAACTATAAGCAGCACATAATGATTTATTTGGAAACAATAAGGGCAGGAATGACTGTGGAGTGGGCTATGAGTAGAACTAGTGATTGGAAAGTTGATGTTCTCAAAAACTGTAACCTATCAAGGACAGACTGACGTGTAGATGAATATGTTGATATTTGCTACAGGAAGATACCAGGAAGTTTTGATGGTGTGAAACCTCATGCACCTTCTAAGTTCTTGATTTTCATCTCCAGTAATGCCATTTCTAGGGTATGAATTCCTGTGCTTCCTCAAACCCAGGAGGTGTGGGACAGGGAAGAGCTGTTTGGATGAGGGGTCTCTGCAGAACATGGGGTTTGTGGCATCCTGAATGCCTGTTTCTCCTGGCAGACTGTGGCTTCATCAGGCCCCCAGGATGCTGGCGGCAGCCTGCAAGAAGTAGTTGTCAGCTTTCAGTCAGGAAGAGAAAGCTGTCATTGAAACTACACATGGTTATCAAAAGTCTCTCATTTTTGTCATTAAATATAGCAATGTGGACACTGATGTCGGAGTGTGCTGGTCTGGCCTTTCAGTATTCAAATACCAGCCTGGCTGATTTGTTTTTTCACTCCTCTTCATCTTTATGCATCCTTTAAGGGCTGCCATGTTGTGGTCCACATGCTGTTGTGTTTAGCTGGCAAGTGAAGCAGTTCATGATTGCTCTGCGTATAATTACAGTGGCTAAGAACATTTAAAGCTCAAGCGAGGATTGTTCTGTCACAGTGCACTCTTACATAGTGTGGTTGTGTGGGAGATGGCAGGTGATGTAAAAAAAAAATCACAATAAAATTGGTGGAGTTGGCAAGAATAAGGAAGGAAAAATTTTTTTTCATTTCAATGTGATTTTTTTTATTTTCTCTTTTAACGCCCAGGTTCCTGGAGTTCAATGATTATTAGAAAATCTTGACCCTTTCTATCTTTTATACCTACGAGGAAAAACTTGGAAACGTGAGTCACAGAATCACAGAATTTCTAGGTTGGAAGAGACCTCAAGATCATCGAGTCCAACCTCTAACCTAACCCTAACAGTCCCCACTAAACCATATCCCTAAGCTCTACATCTAAACGTCTTTTGAAGACTTCCAGGGATGGTGACTCCACCACCTCCCTGGGCAGCCCGTTCCAGTGCCTCACAACCCTTTCAGTAAAGAAGTTCTTCCTAACATCTAACCTAAAACTCCCCTGGCGTAACTTTAGCCCATTCCCCCTCGTCCTGTCACCAGGCACATGGGAGAACAGGCCAACCCCCACCTCTCTACAGCCTCCTTTAATGTACTTATACAGAGCAATAAGTCCCAAAGGCTTGCAATGTACAATGCTAGCAGGAGGAGATCAACATTTACCTGTACCTATTTTTTTTTTTATTTGTTAAGATAATTTTCCTTGTATCCTGGGGGAGTGAGGTGATGTCTTTCATTGTCCTTAACACAGATGAGTAGCTACAAGGGACAGCCAAACTCATAGCTTTGAATAACTTACTATTTACTGCATATTTAGTTTCCTACGGATGTCACTGGAAATACATTTAATATTGCTACCAACCCCTTGCAAGGCCAAAGATCCTGCCAGGGGAGAAGCTGGTAGTCCAAAATTCCAGTTCTGTGTAACTAAACAAATATTTCAGTAAATCCCTGAGAATGGAAGCTGGGGGCCTTGGCATGACAAGCAGACCCATCAAAAGTGGATATTTTGTTGTTTGTCTTGCATTTGATTTTAATAACAGGCAAAGATTTCCATGCAGGAAGAATGCACATACTGTACACAATTTGTCTAAAGCATACTTTTACTAGAAGGGAGGAAGAAAAAAAAAAAAAAGGAGAGGAATAACTTTTCAGAGAGAATTTCTCGCTGATGTTGTCTTCCATTTAAAATGAGGCGTTAGCTCACAGGCTGGAAGTGTTTTCCTGCCTCGGTCTAATGTATCTTTTCTGACCATGTTCTCCACTTTGCTCCTGTTCCAGTAAGTGCTCTGAGGTATGAAGGTGAGCAGGGGCATTTGATCGGGGCAGTTGGCTGCCCAGGCACTCCCTGCCTGCAACTGTATCTCTAACGTCGAACTTTGTGGGAAGTCAGATGTGATTGTGTATAGAGTCCTCTTTATTTATTTATTTTTTTAATTTTTATTATTATTTTTTAATGCCAGTTACCCGCATGAGCCTAGACCAATTTGCTTTCCAAGTTTTTAACTGGAGCAAAGTGTTTTGAGGTTTCATGTGCTTTCCGATGGATACCCAGTTTTATTTGGTAGAATGCAAGCTGGAGTTGAAAGCACTGAACTGTTACAAAAAAAAAAAAAAAAAAAAAAAGAGAGAGGGAGACAAAACAAACACCTAACAACAAAACCACCCCCCATACAAACAAGCCTTCCAGGATACAAAGTTCATAGAAAGTTGCATGTGGATTCAGACAATCAGGCATGCAGGAAGAAGGTCTTTGCATCAGTAATAACCAAATGAGAAGGGTGTAATTGGTCACTCCGGTGGTGGTTTTCCAACAGCCTGTTATTTGACTGTGTCATCACAGCTTTAGAACAGGGCAGGTCACCAGTGTGCTGTGTTTATATTTCCATGGCCGAATGCTCTGTGGGCCAGCCTTGGAGCCCAGCCCCTGGTATGATGATGGCATTTTTGTGAACTCATTAATGACAGAAGCAATCTTCTGTCTTCAAGTGTGTGTATAGAGGTTTTTTATCAGTCATTTCAGCAACCAGTTGGCAGGTTCAAACAGGTATTTCAGCATCTGAAGCCTTGGCTGATCGTAGGCATGAACAGTAACTTCAAAACTTGCTACTGCCTACTTAATGAAGCTGCCTCTGGTTGGTAGTTGCAGTGCCTTTGCAGACATCTAACACAACTTGCCTTGCATTACCTTCAGGTTATAAGATTAATGTTGTTTTGCCTTTATATGTGTTTTGTTTGAAAAAGTCTTCTACAGGCAGTTTTTTCATGACTCAATGACTTTGAGGAGCAAGGGCTTGTGAGGCAGCAGATCAGTACAGTTAAAACAAGCTAAACATCAAATTGTTGGGAATCAGAATGGCTTTCCTTTGCCACCTAAGAGTCATGCTTCACATGTGAATGATCTTTCAACCTAAACTTAAACCATGAGGTTCAGGGCAGAGCCATTTATAGAATTGGTTAGGTCTGTAATTCCCTGCATGAATAACAGGATGGTCTGAAAAAGAAAACAAAGATCCTTGCTTCTCAGCGAAGGCACAGAATGAAGACGATCAAATTCTCTTGGGTTTTCTTATTACTGGTGTATTTTTTTCTTCTTGTGGAGCAGAATTGGTGGGGTTTCAGAAATATACTCAATCAGTGTAAACCATTTCCTATTGTGGCTGGCAGCTGTTTGCAGATGTGGGGCACGGCAGCAGTCCTTATGAAACAACTGCTTGTGGAGAACAGATGAGCCTGAGGTTCTGGTTAAGGGAGAATGCGCCCCCCCCCCCATAAATTACTGCATTATTATATATCAGGAGCACTTCTGTAGCCTCTCGTTGGAGCAGCCATCGAGTGAGATTCTGCATCCCACACTTGAGAATGGTCCCAGCTCAGCCAAATATTTGACCGTGTGCTTGAAAGCTAAGCACCGATTTCAGCAGCTTGCTTAAGGGCTGACTCAGGTTTCACGCTGGTCTGGAAGGCTGCAGTAGTTCTCATGACTCTTCTCGTATGGTGTTTTCCCCAGTGAGAGGGGGCAGCACTTTTACGTGGCTGGCTCACTGGGGACGTGTGTCTGAGGGTGGGAGTGGGGTGACACATCCACTGATACTGTGGTGTTGGTGGGGGATGAGTTGTCCCAGGCTCACGTACGCTCGAAGTTCACTGATTGTGCGTTCCAGCGTGAATGCGTGTGCGGCAGAGGGCAAAGTTGAAACAGGGCAAGAAAGTTAAGTTACGCTAATTAACTGCCTTCCCGTTAAGGAAGGAGAACCAACTCAAAAGATACGGGGAAGATTATTCAGGGTCAAATGACACCCTTGATTTTCCATCACTACCGTCTGAGACTTGTAGTGTCTGACTAGCCCAAGGCTTGCCGGGCAGTGTGCTGCCGGGGTGGTTTGCCTTAGTCATCGTGTCTCACCCCGAGTGGGCTGAGCCGTGGTATTGTTGTACCCATTATAGATATTGACATAATTCAGTGTTTGCTTGTTTTTCTCCCATGCGCAGTGTTGTTTTATTGTGTGTCTGTTTCCTTTTTTTTTTTTTTTTCTTTTTAAAAAGGAAAAATACTAAATCAGCCTTAATTTGTCAATGACCGATTGATACCCCAGAGGGTCAGCTTCCTGCCTGTCAGAGTAACCGGTGATGGTGGGGATCCATGCAGCTGTGGGTTGTTGCTACTAGCAAGAGTAGCTCTGCTGACTCAGGCTTCCATAGAGCCCTGGGATTTCGCATTTACCACGCGTGTTTGCTCCTCCTTCATTGATTCAGTGTGCTAAATCGTAGACAGTTCAACAGAGAGATAAGAAAGAGAAAAAACAAGGACAGACAGACTTTTTGCCATTTTGGACAAAAATAAATGTATGGTATAGAGCCGTTCCCAGAGCTGTACAGCCCTGCCTTCGTGTTTTGAGAGTGCACGTGATTTACTGCAGAAATCGGTTTGGCATAGCATAGGCTGTGCAGATCCAGCAGGACCTACCATTATCTTGTCATGTTTTTTAGCAAACTGACTTTTACAAGGCAGCAGTTCAAAAACATGAAAGAGAAATGTGCAGAAAGCCCGTCGTTTTGTGTCCCCCCATCCAGGGTGTGCTGGCAAATCTGCCGCAGCCGCACCCGCGGGCAGTGGCGGTGGTACGCAGCTCCCTTGCTTGTGGGTTTTGGGCATTCTCTGTGCGTGAGCTGGTATGGGTCTTGGTTGTGTTATTGTGCTGCAAAACTCCCAAGTTGCTGACTTTTCTGCTAAGTATGGGAGTTGAGACATGGCTTTCTGTCATGTTTCACTTTACAGACTTAATAACGTTTCATTTGTACAGCGAGAGTAACAAATGCACTGTTAGCAAAATTTTGCAAGTCTTGCTGCTTTTTCAGCTCTGTTTACCCACAGCCTGCAGTCTCAAATGGACAAAGGAAAATGGACAGAAAGCCGCTGGGTTCATGGACTTGCTCTGACTAGCGTTTGAAGGCAGAGTTTGAGCTAGATGCACCATTTGTTGGAGCCAGAAGGACGTTTTTAAAGCATATCCCTGTTACAGTCTCAGCACCGAAGCAGTATTTCTGCATTCTCAGATGCTTAGCAAATGTGCCTAGGTTTTTGTTTATTTTTAAGGAGTTAATATAAAGTGTGTAGAATTTTCCTCCCTTCTAGGCATTCTGAATGTTCAGCCCATGTACACCTCAGAAAATAGCTCCTATTTAATAATATCTTTATACACTACTGTTAAGAGATGGCTATCTCAGACAGCGAAGCTGTGGATGTGCCCAAGGGTGAAAAATGAACAAGAAGTAAGAACTGGGGAGGGGAGAAGGAAAGCGTGTTGTCTGTGCAGGTTTTTTTCAATGGAGAATGTGTGTGAAGGGTAGGGGTGGAGATGTTCTGCAGAGCACTTTGAGATAACAAACAGCTTGCTTCAGCTTAACAGCGTGGATTGAAATTGACCCCTTTCACTGGGTTTTAAGGTGAAACTTCAGGGCTAGAGGTGTTTTCCCTCCAGCTCCTGAGCTTAGTGTGAAGAAGAGTTGGTTGATACCACTGTCCTCTCCTTGCAGTTTGACAGATGCCCTGTAACAGTGTGTGTGTGTCACTGTGCTCTGTGAAACTGCTCTACAAATCCTTTCTTGAAGGCATGACTGCTTTCTCTGTAGAAACTACTTATTTTCTTTTATTTCCTCATTAGAAACTACTTTTCACTCCAAAGACCCTCCTGATTTTGAAGAACGAGGCAGAGCAGAGATGCCAGTAAAGGAGACCCATCCACTGTTGCAGCAGGTTTCAGCCCCCCTCCTGCAGCCCATCCCGTGGTAGATTTTACTTCCTGTCACAAATAAGGTCTTAAAATCTTTCGAGTGGCTCATCCAATAGAAAAGCCTCTCCTCTGTGTTAATGGTTAATAGGTCTTTCTACCAGATGTAAAATCCAGTGAAACATATACAGTTTCTTTGGTTTTAACAGGAACAGATGATTTAATAAGCAGCTATAAATCTCTTGGGAATGTATAGACATAGTCAAACAGAACACTTCTGCCAGATTTTTCACTGACTAGACGTACAGCATATGAGTCATAGCAGTCTGCTCCATTCTCCATCTCAAATGCCTGCTGTTGTTGTTTTTTGCTTTCAGAGGTGCTGTGCTGCATGTTGGGGGGGGGGGGGGGGGTTATCACCCTCCCGTGTTAATAGGCTTGCTCTTTTATCTGGGAGATAGTGTTCAGGCAGCTGACTTTCATTCTCTGGCTGTGCATGACATTTCTTTTCCATTCCCTAGCCCAGCTTGTGATCTTATAGTTGTATAGTGAAAATATTTGAGGATTGTCTTAATACAGCCTCCTGAATGGGGTTAGTAGTGGGAAAGTGGTTAAATCAAAAGGGGGTGTAGTCAGCCTCTTTCTTAATACAGCAGTGCTTTCCTTCCAACAATCTTAGGCCACCTTACGAAGTTTAATACATTTATACTAACAGTATTTCTAATAAACTTCATTTATGGCCAGGTCTTCAGAGATGAGAAAACCGAGACAGAAAACAGATTCAGGTACCTGTGGCTCATGCTGAATTGCGGCAGAGAGTTAAATTTCCTAAAGTATTTTAAATACCATTCCAAATGGATGTAAAATGGGTTTGTGCTTTAGAAACATCTTCATTTCCACCTTGTTGGTTTGCTGGCTTTCCAGGAGTGTCATTGGATGTCTAGGAACTGGGAATGCAAGATCCTGCTTTGAACATTTCACAGAATGACAGAATAGAGCCTTCGGGACCTTTTTTTTTTTTTTTTTTTCCACAGAATCACAGAATTGTCTAGGTTGGAGTTTGTTTGCAAGCCATGTTAGCTACACTTGGGAGCCTCTCGAAAGGAGGTGAGGTACTAGAGTTGCTGCTATTTGCTCCAGGTCACACCATAGTAAATCAGAGATGAAATTGGTGATAAAACACCAGTCTGGGTAGGGTGATTTCAACCACTGTGGAGGTGCTTGTAAGACAGATGTAGTACAGCTTATTCTGAATGCAACTGGATGAAGGGGATATTTAAAATGGCCTACAGTACATTATTCATATTTTTTTTTAATTTTGCAGTGTAACTAACTAATATTTTAGAGAGTGATCAGATGTGAAATCTTTGTCTAAGAAAAATGGTGCAAACTTGTGATTTAATTTCATGCATAGGCAGGAGAAAACATGGTCTAAATCTTTCATTCCCTCAGGACTACGTTCACTTCTGTTGTGTTCCGGGACCGTGTAAATTGTGAGGAAAGTTTCTATTTCAGTGGTAGGGACGACAAAGAAAACTTCTACGTGTTTGGCCTTTTCCAGGCTGAAGGGAGTATCAAAAATGCATAGATGTGGAACAGGTTAAGAAACTGGAAACAGTTTCTTGGAGGTTGATTTATGTGCAGAATTGTAAAATGTGAAGAACAATGTATATTGTTTGAAGTTTGTGGTGAGACTATAGTTTACTGTGTTGCTCCAGTAACGCTTGCTTCTGAGCTGCCAGAGGTTCAGAAAGCCAAAGAGGTATTGCGTTACTAGGTAAAGGACATTGTCCAAAGTCAGTTAACTGGATGGGGTCAAAATCAAGAACAGCATTTGATTCTTCTGACTCCTTGTTGGGTCCCTTCTCTGTTTCCTTCACAGCACGGATTTCACCCATATATATGTGCAAAAAGGCCCTTTCAGATCTTTCTGGCAAATGGAGAGCATTGCTTTGTACTTCCAGTAAGCACATGGCTCTCATATTTACTGATGAGACTTTCACACATGAGGAAATTAGAAAACTAAAGTTGTAAGCAGCATGTCTGTTCTTGAATGGGGAATTTTCCCCGAAGCAAGCTGCGATGCACTCTCTTAATGGTTTGCATCTTATGGTTCAGATTTTCCATAGGCTGCTTCCAGCACCATGGGCACTAACCTGTGTTTGCACGCACACAC
Organism: Anas platyrhynchos; assembly: GCF_047663525.1. Classification (NCBI taxonomy): domain Eukaryota; kingdom Metazoa; phylum Chordata; class Aves; order Anseriformes; family Anatidae; genus Anas; species Anas platyrhynchos. The sequence goes on along the minus strand of NC_092591.1, from coordinate 62,845,948 downwards.
CCAGCTGCGAGGGTAAGTTACCTGTCTCAATCTCATCTATTAATCGGGCATAGTCAGTGCCTTTCGAGGTCTGGCCCTGCACTGAGCTAAGGATGTTGGTGTGGTGGTACAGGCCAGGGCTGCGCCATAAATCTGGACTTACAGCAGGGTTTTTGCCAGCACTTCTTCACTGGCACCCAGATCTTTTGCAAGCTTTCTGATGCACGGTCTTTGCCCACTGAATGGTGCCCAGCTGGTGTTGTAGGGTTTCAGCAGCCCTCAGCAAGCAGCAGCAGTTCCTGGGAGCTGTCTGTCCCCTTAAAGCAATGTATATAGCAATGGGGAACGCCACGTGACTACGTGGACCTTATCCAGTGTTTTAAACAAAAAATATCCATAACGGTGTCCTGGCCTGTATAAGCTGTATAGTTTTCCCAGACTTGGAAGAAAAGTACTGGTACTTTCCCAAGTTCCACCCTTTTCAGTTAGATGTTAGAAAAACCAACCCCCACACAGCATTGATTCTTGCCTTTCTTTTGTCTCTAAAATGGGAGATACTGTAATTAAAAGAAGAAATTATGCTTTTTAGTGGCAACGTTATCTCTGAAGCATCTGTTTTGATGAGAATAAAGTAAAATTACTACTTTTAATATATATATATATATATATATATATATATATATATATATATATTTATTTTTCCCTTAAATAATGACTTCTACTCTTAGTGAGGAAGAGGAGACCGGTAGGTGTGTGATTTCCCAGCAGACTGAACCAGGGTTTGAGGAGAGACCTTTCATGGATGTGGGGCTGTCTTCAGCAGCTTTCCCCGCCTCTTTTTGGAAAAATGCACAGCGCCAGAGGGGGAAGAATGACCTTGCTTTTAAGGCATTCATCTGGAGCTCAGGCACTTGGAGCTGAATTCCCAGTGCTGGGACATGCTTCCTCTGTGGTCTGCAGCGTGTTGCTCAGGGATGTCTGTGCCGCACAATGGAGCTTGGCACACAGAGCCCTAGGGCTGACTCCAAGAGCTCTGCACAGCCCCATGGCGCAGGGGGGCACTGTGTGGAGACACGGCTTCTTTCCTGAAAAAATGCAGCTGTGATAGCTCAAGCCCTGTGCAGTTGGGGCTGTGCTGCTTTCAGTTCTGAGTTCTGTGGCTAAGGCTCATTTGGCCATCTCCATACTACGCTTCACTGCTGAACCCAAGAAGCACTAAGGTACTCAGAAATCTCTCCGAAGCTCACCAAATATTTTTGAACTGTCTGCACAGTCTGGTTTTGGATGACTTTTGTTTTGCACAAGCTTGTCCTAGCCACTCTGCTGTCACTGATTTTCATTTCCTCTGCGGCACTGGAAGCTAGCTAGAAGGCAAGCTTCACTTCAGCAGTTCCCATGCCCAAACAAATAGTTTTCTAGGAACAAAAACGTTCCAATGTCCCTTGGAGCTGGGCTGGCCCTGACTGCCTTGCGGGGCCTAAACACAACCTCACGGGAGGCAGCAGAGCCTCGCAGGCAGAGCCCAGCTGTGCGCTGTTTGTGAGGGGAGCGATGTGCAGCCTCGTGCACAAATCCGCTTAACGCCTTTGTTCCAGGCAGCCAGACAGCAGTGGCATTTACCCAGACCTGTAAGGCGCACAGAGGGCCACGAACGAAAGAATGAAAGGAGCTGTGTATATTCAAAGTAATATCTTGTTTATATGCTCTATCCAAAATAGAGAAGAAAATAACTTTATTGTCTGTGGCTTGAGAAATCTGTCTGCTGTTATGAGCGTGGAAGACAAACTCATTATATGCCTAAGAAAACAGATGCTGTTGCTGGCTTTGGTTTCTGTGGGGTGTAGGTGACCTGGGGGAGCACTGGACTGGTGTCCCAGTACCCTTCCTCCCCAGAGATGCTAAGCAGGGCTCACAGACACCCCCAGCACGTTACCAGCACTTCACAACATCTCCAGGCCAACTTGAAGGTTCCAGTCATGACTGAAATAAAGGAAGCCAATTGCAGAAGTTATCCCACAGAGAAGTCATTCCTTTGTGTCCAAGTGAACGCCAGGCTGACATTTTCTTTTTCGAGTCTCTTGGCTAATAGGATTTGGAAGATAAGATCTATCCAGTCAGAGGGGGTTGCATAAACTTCCTGTGAACTTTTATAGCTGGCGATCAAAAGGAATCACAAAACACGTTGCCGTTTTTTATCTATTTATTTCTTTATTTAGAAGCTCAAAGAGAGCACAGAGCTATCGGTTGTGTTTTTTCTCATGTAAACAAGGTGATGTCATACTGGATGCTCTGGCTTAGGCCCTCTGATTTCCCATTTTGTGTTTAAATTAAGAGCTCTTTTGTACAGGGTGGGAAAGCATACAAAAATCACCCCAACCAGCATGCATGTTCTGCTTAAGAACCAGCACTGCATTATTGAATGGATGCGTCCTTGTGTTCCTTGCTTTCCTGGCTAAGAGATGCTCTTCCCCTTATGAGTGCAACAGAAATTGTTCCCAACAGCATCTTTGTTCTCTGTCCCATGGCCTGAGTGAAAGTTGTTTTGTACAGGAAGGGCTACCTGACACCAGTTTGAAAGGTGGAGATTTAGCTTAAAGGGTCTGTCTTTTCCCATCGTTTATGTGCTCTGAGAAGGATTCTGCCTCTTCACGTTAAATCAGAGTTTTGCAGCACTTGTTCAGCTGTACACAAAATGCAGTGCTCCCAGAGTTGGACTCATGAATACTGCTTGCATTGCAATTCCAGGTGTGAGGGGATCTGTTTTTTCACTTGCCCTCCAGTCCCATGTGTAGCATGTTGCATTGCAGGATGTGCGTTGTGATCAAGGACAACAGAAACTTGTCCTTTGGCTGTTACTTAAAAGAAAGAGAGGTGAACAAAGACAAACCGAGATATCTTGCATTCATGTAGGGTTAAACCAGAATTCCTGCGGAATTTCAAGCAACTCATTGACATCTCTGCTGGTATCACTTCCTAGAGGAAGTCTGCTTGTCTCATTTGTCCCTCTTCTTGGGACACAAATCCATGCTTAGTAGGGAAATGTATGCAGTAAATAGTGGCATAGGAAGAAGCTAACACCTACAAAGAGCAAAGTTGTCTCGTTTTGTCCAGACAGAACAAAGTGTCCCTTCAGGAGCTTCTCCCCTCCACCAGTTGTGGTCCCACTGCTTCCTGCTCTACCTTTTTGGGCACGCCTGGGATGCAGCACAGACTCGCACAGGAAGGGTGTTGTTGGGCATGCAGATGGCTTGGAGACAGGGAGAACTAAGGAGTAGCAGGACTTCTTTAACATGAGCTTCCCAGCTTTTGGTTACCCCTACGGCTTGGCCTGGTGCCACCTGAAGCAGTTGGCAGCACTGGGATGTGGAGGGCTGGCTGAATTGGCTGCCCGGGCCTGGCGCCAGTTCGTATGGCTGGTTGGGCTTCGCACTGCTTTCCTAGCAGGGTGAGCTGTAACGTGTGTCTCCTGTCATGAATCAGGTTGTAGGTATGGGTAATTCTCAGGCCAGGCATTTACGTGAGTTGGTTCTGCATTGTTCGGATTTAAAGCTGTTTTATTAAGGAATTATTCAGCTTATTGCTCAGCAGTTTTTCAGCCTCGTTAGTATGTATAGCATGGGGAGTGTGTCCCGGTTATATCACCAAATAGCATTTTAAAGCTTTAATTGCCAAATAAAATCTATTTCTGTCTGTCTTTTCTAAAACATACAATATTACTAAAGAACCACTTCAGTAAAATATTGTAGCACATGTTTGGCATATTTTTAAGTTCTTTTGAAGTCAATGTTTAAGTGCTTTGCTGAACCGAGGCCTAAAACAATAATAGTCACAATGTAAATCTACTTTATTTCTGAATGAGTGTTCACACAGGAGTTGAAAGTGTGTCAGGTTCTTGTCATGACCTCCCAGGTACAGATATCCTCTTAATTTCACTGAATCTCTCAGCAGCTTTGCCAAATTTTTACCTTGCACCCAGCTGAGAGGTCCAAGTCAGACCCGGGTATGGCAGGCTTTCACGTGCAAAAAGAGACCAAACTGAGTTGGGATATAGAGCCATGAGGGGGCTGGCAACATCCCAAAGTGTGCTCAGCTATGATTAGTTCTTTCCTATATACATACGGTGTGTGTGTGTATGTGTGTGTGTGTGTGTGTGTGTATATATATATATATATATATGCGTGTGTACTTTTTTCTGGGTTAGTGAAGTCAGTACAGTGCTTCAAACATGATCCTTGTTGGGCTGTTAAAGAAGTCATGGAAATTTTTAATTCTGCTTGAAGAGAGAGAGTGGTGGAAATGCTCTGAGCAATGATTCTGATACTGAAACTGGGGAAGACAACAAGTTCATAGCTGACTGATCTTAGGCCTGTGCCTGTGCAGTGCCACTGAAACCACGGGGCTGCATGTGTTGGGTCAACTCCTTTATTGTTTGCTGGGCCGTGACATGTTTTTATACTGCTTACTGTGATACCACAATTCCAGCAAAGCGTGATCTAGTGAAGTTTGAAGTTAGCGTGTCACTGAAGTCAGGGGAAGCTTTATTCACGCCAACAAAGCAGAGACCCTCAATGCGGGGTCGGATGTGCCATCTTGTGGCATTTGCCTCGTTGCCATGCTGTTGGGTGTAATGTTGAAAGATAAAAGATAAAGGCCAATGCTGCAGACTTAATTTGTAGGAGAACTCACCTTGTGGGCCTGCTCCAAAGAATAAGGCAGCTGCTGCACTGGATGTCATCCTCTTGTCCCATATACACATAGGAGTCACTGGGTGTCTTATGCCAAAGTATCGAGCACTGTGCCTCTAAATAGAGAGTAAAGAATACAGTTTATCTAGCATGTGCATGCCGTACGTTATGAGCTGGCTGGGGCCTTTTCCCTTATTTCCATCCCTTTGCAAGTCACTGCCTGGTGATCAGGAAGTGCTGCCTGGTTCTCTGCCTCTCCCAGTGAGGCCAGCAGGAGCTGTGGGCACTTGCCTTTTTGTAGCATTGGGTTAAAACCACACTGGGACAGGGTACCGGAGCTAAACTTGTTGCTGCTGTGTTTTAAGGTTATCTCCGTCTGATTTGATGTATATTCACTGAGGTCTCTAGAAAGAAGGTTGGAGTGTGGTGTAGAGACAACATGAGCAGGAAGAGAAATAAAGTGGTCACCTTCTGTTGGAGGTGGGGAGAGGCAGCCCCCTGTGAAAGGCAAGAAGCTATCTGAGGAGGGTGGAAAAATCACAAATCATTGTATGCAAGTATTGTTATGTGGAACTTTTAAATTATTTTTATTATTTTTTTATTTTTAAAAAGGTGCAAAGAAATATACACCTACCACCGATTTGTGCTGTTGTTGTGGGCGGCTTAGTCTGTAGCTTATCTATTTTCATCTTTTTAAATCCCGAAGTTGATGCTATGTTCTTACCAAGTGAAAATAATAAAACGTCACGAGTCATTTAGAAGCAAATCTGATGTTTGTTTCCTCTCTTGTTGCTAACGATGGCTGCGTGATTTGAAAAGCATTCGGTGAAGAAGCTGAGACCACGCAGCCTGTGGAGTAAGCAGCTCATATTTCCATTCCCCGTCCCAAAGCCACCAGGTGTGCCCTGGTGAGGGCTCTTGCTGTGCTCTCATCCTTTTTGGTGCATGTCTGCTCCTGTGCGTGCCACGTGGCTTCTGCATCTCGTGCCTGTGACCACAGAGCATAGGAAGGAGCATGTCCAACCGGTGAGGAAAGGGAAGTGTATTGGAAATAAGAAACTTAATATCAGCCATATGTGAGTAACGGGTTGTTTGTCTACTGCAGGGGATGAAGATACATATTCTAATGCTTTCTGATCACAGTGTAGCCATGACATTTCTTTCTTTATTTTGCAACTAACCTAGTATTAGCTGTTCATCTTGTCCTCTGTCTGTAATCCTAAATTCTGTCCTTACCCTAACTTTTGCTCTGGAGTGTAGATGTGTTCACAGAAGAGCCCAGGGGGGGAAAAAAAGAAAAAAAAAAAAAAAAAAAAGAAAAAAAAAAAAAAAGATGGACATGGTTCTTGTTTCACATGGGCCAACCTGAACAAAACATTTTGCCTCATGGCCAGGAGTTAATCAGGAGTGTATTTGTGAGGCTTGGAACAGAAAGGTGCTTGTCTGGGGTCTCTGGTCATAGTTACCTGCCTGAGACCAAACTGTGGGCCGTAGTTCTACTACTGTACTTTGTACTTGCATAGTTGTGCATGCATGATATATTTTAACTACTTCATTTGTTTTGTCTGGAGCTGTTGACTGTAACTGAGTGTATGCACTGAATGCAATGAGCGTTTTCAGTTGTTTATAAATGCTAAAGCACATGTTCCCCTGAGATACTTGCCATGGATGCAGATGTGGTCTCCTAATGAAGTGCTACAGAGCCTTGTGATAAACTCTGGAGTAGGACATGATGCAGATGGTTGGTATATGCTCCCGCATTACCAGTAATGGGGTCTGTAGGAAATCTGAGATTGATGGACAAGACCCGATCACTTCACCCGCCCATTGATCAATTCATAGTGTTGTTCTTAAAATATATATATTGTTTTTATTCCTTTCATGTATTTGAGCACTCCCTTTGCATTGGTGCTGGGTAAAACATTCCTTTCTTGGGAGGAGTTACCTGCCTTCCCCTTTCCCCAGTTACACGGCTGAAACTGTGCCCACTTGCAGCATGCAGTGAGTTTAACCCAGTCACACACCAAAGGGAATTTTTCAAGACAAAAACATGTAATGGTTTTTCATGTTTGGTTCCTATGGTTCTGCTGGGCTTTGCTGGTGTGCTGTCAAGGGAACTTAGCATGAACTTGCAAGCTTAGCGTGTGCCACACTCATGTCTAGACAAACTGTTTAATGTGATGTCATTCTGGTGTCTTTTGGATTCTTCACAGCTGAAGTAATTGTCCTGATGTTCCTCTACCTGTGAAAAGTCTTCATGCAGTTCTTGATTACGGTGTAAAATACGCTTCGTGTAGCCTTTGTGTAGTGCTTTTGGTAGGAAGAGAGGTGGTTTGAGTGTACAGTCCACTGGGAGCTCTGTCATTCATGAAATGTAGGGTTTTCAGAAGTACAGTCGACACTATGCTCCAGTGTAGCTTATATCTTATAATATGTGATGTGTAGAGACAAGTGGTCACATAAGACAGTTCAGCTACCTCAGACAGTCTGTGGTCTTTTTTTTTTATCCCACCTTTGTTATCAAGCTGCAAACACAAACTGAATAGAAATACGATGGAACTTTTTAATGTCTCCTTGTGTGTGAACCTACCTGTGTTGGTTATGTAATGTTCGTACACATTTTTGTATGTTGTAAATAATACATAAGTGTTATTTAACACTTGTAAATAACACATAAGTGGTTGCAAATGCTGCTTTTATTTTAAATATATAATGCAGGGGTGAAATGTCATAGCAGCACAGTGACATGGTTAACAGAGAAAAAAATAAATTTCCTATTTCGCACAGCACAGTCAGCTTTATATTTTTATGCCCACTAGAGGGACTCTTGCTTATACTACTCCCTGCAGAAAGCAGAGTCACGCAGTCCCTTTAGTATCTTTTCTGCAGCTTTAAAACTCTGAATGACTGACTCCGGTTAAATCCTCTGAAGAGTAAGTCTCCAAGTTGTCTGTCAAAGTGTAAAAACTTTGGGCACAGTGCTGTTCTTCTGAGTCCAAATATTTTCCTGAATTTTCTTAATACTCTTTGAGGGAAAAAAAAAAAGAGAGAGAGAGAAAAAGTATTTTTTTTCGCGCAACTTTTCAGTTCAAGCTTTCCCATATGACATTGCTGGGGATTAATTTATTTATTTTTTTTTGTCCAAGAAAAAATGTTGTGTGTCTTTGTTTGGAATTAGCTTTGGTTTTGCAACAATACTGCCAGTGAATAAGGTAAATCAATCTGTTCTTGAACTCTCCAATATTGAAATGGGTTTCTCCTTTAACTGGGAGATACTGAGTTTTGGGTAAGAGGCATGTAAACTTATAGCCAGTATGAGAGAAATTCCAAATATATCTGCTCTTTCTTGTTTAGCTGGGGGATCACTTTGTTTGCATTGTCAAAAAGCATTGCATGCTCCTGACCAGATTTTTCTTCTTAATTACAGAAACATGAAAGGATACAGGAAGTCCTGAATGACCACGATGAATAATACCTGTGCTAATTAGGTCACTGGCTGGGTACTGGGAGAAGAACAAGGTAAGCAGTCAGGCCATGCCAGCAGCATTTCATGTAACCTGCATGATTGTGTTTCAACAAAGCCTTAGTGCTTTCAGATATCAAATTCATAACAAGTTGCGCAAAGACAAATAGCCTGCAGGCTTGAATGCGATAGATTCACTTTTAGTTCAGAGCTATGACAAGCAAACATCTGTTTTCCTTCCTGAGGGAAAAAAGTATAAGTTCTGTGTTACATTTTGTTTCTCTCTCTCTCTTTCTTTTTTTCTTCTTCTTCTTCTTTATTTTATTTTATTTTTAATCCTGAATTGTTGTTTTCTTTTTAAAGGCAATATCTTTGATTTCAACAATCGATTCATGACCAAAGCTCAGCTTCCTGGGCTGACTCAAGGGAGGGCTTGGAGGAGGGGTGGAATGCTTCAAAAACGTAGCTGATGAAAAGGCATGCTGTTTGGTGGATGCCTCCCAGAATTGTTTAAATGTGTGTGCGCGCGCGTGCGTGTGTATGAAAAAAGAGAGAGAGATCTCCATGACAACTGGCCCGGCCAGTCTGTGTTCTCTGCAATCATTTTAGCTGGAATCAGTGCTGCGAAAGGTCATATGAAGGAGTTGTGGGAAGCACAGCAGGTATTAGACGCTAAACGACTGGTTTTCTGGTAGCCTCAGATAATAAGACAGAGTTTTGTCTGGGAAATACAAATCTGAGAATGGAGTGGAAAGGGAAATGCTCCAAATTTCAGGTAACAAAAACTGCTTTTTAAATGTTATTTCCTACCATTTTAGAGTGCTTTATGTTTTTTTTAAATCCTCTCTGTGGTGTTTACTCCCAGCCCGAGTGTCTGTGCTAGCTTGGATTCCCTAGCTCTGGGGAATGATGTCATGCAGCAACAGTTGGATTCTATTAGCCAGTGAAAGAGGAAACATCCTGCATTTTTTTTTGGGGAAAAAAAAAAAGATGCTTTGGCTCTTTGTTGAATCTTGTGCAAAGGCTGCAAGAAGTGTTCAAAAAAAAAAAGTTTCTAACAATTTAATTCCCTGAAAATGTCATTAGGACCTAGAAAACACCAAAACCACTGCAAAAATTACTGCTGTATGCAAGAAAATAATCATGGAAGTGTTACGGAATTCAGGAAACTTTTTTTTTTTTCCCCCGGATGTTTCTATATGCATCTTTAATGAGAAAATTAATTGCATTTTAATTGAGCAGAGGATTTGGAACCTCTACATGCTTGGGATCCTTTACCAATTGTTTGGAGGATGTGCTGCTAAAGAGTTTCTTCTGGGTTGGGCTCTGTCTCAATCTGCTGCTTATGAATAGATGATGCTGGCAGCATTGTTCTTAATACGGCTTTCAGTCCTGGAGTGTTTTTTTCATAGTTTTAAGCTAGCCTTTTTGGGAGGGGTTGGGAGGGAAATACAGCAAAAAACCTTAATTAAAATCTAGCAATTGAAAGAGGCTTTTTCCTCCCCTTTAATCAGAGTTGTTTGTTAAATGCTGTAGTTCACAGTCAATATTGGGGTGGCATTCATAGCATTGTAATAACTAAAGTAAAATTACTATGTCTTAATGAAGAGACTTAGAAAATTGATACAGTTCTACTTTGTTGAACATCATAAAAAATACACTGTACTGATAATTGTGATGAGAAGTTTAGGTCACTCCTGCATTGTTTAAAACTCTCCTGCAGCAGATGCTTGTTTCTACTTTTATGTTGCTTTGCTCCCTTCTGTGCATTTCAGATGTGATCCAAAGTGTGCTGGAGTCCATGGGAGTTTTCCCATCAACTTCAAAGGGCCTGCTTGTGAACTTCTCAGCCTCTGTTTTAGTCTTTTGACTGCAGGACCAGGCCACAGGCTCTCACTTTCCTTTCTTGAACTTTCCAAACAGAGGGTCTTTTGTATTCCAACAAACAATACCAGACACTGCTGACTGGCTTCCGTGTGGCTGCTAGCACACACTGGAGATGATGATGATGCTTATTTCTGCTTTCTGCTACCATCATTCTAGGTAGGGAAAAGTGCAGTGAAAGGAAATCAAATCCACCTGTCCACTTCTACACCCCACACAAGACTATTATTTCTACGTGTGTGTATGTGTGAGTGCAAATTGTTCCTCGATTAAAGGGCAGAATCAGATGTGCTTCCAGGAAGACTTTCATGGGAAAACACTGTTATCACTGTGATCCCTCAGCAGAGTACTCATGAGGCTGCCACGGGGAAGGCAGTCTTTCTGCAGCACACATACAGAACTGACAAGCTGTCTTCTGTGAAACCATCACTAATCAGCACAGTCTAACACTTTGTCCCCCTTTTCAACCAGATTTGGCCAGCATGACTCTGTAAATAAAATACTGCTGTGACTGAATATTAATGAACAGTCTGGTTCAAAAATTAGTAACTTTTCCTCTGTTTGATTATTGGGAGGACTTTAATTAAGAAATCCTTGTGCCATTCTTTAGCAAAAATTAATTATCTGGGGAGCTGATGTATTAGTTCAAACAATCTTCCTCCTTAAGAAGTAATTCCATGATGATTACTTAAGTTTAAGGCTCATTTGTAGAAAAAATGCTATTCATCCCTGAAATTTCCAAGACAGAAATGATGATGATGATGTTCAAAATCTGAACCGCTGCTTGCAAGTGCTTACGTTTTGCAGACAGTCAGTTTGATACCTGAGAGGTCTCTGCCAGGTGTTGCAAAGCGGGCATCCCGAAGGCAATAGTTGCTTTTTGAAGTCTACCTTTTCTGTGGTGCAATGCAGCAGGGAGTCGGGTGAGCTCTGTCGCAGTGTTTCTGGCCAAGTGGCATTTCCCATTGTGGCTGTCTTGTAGTATTTACCTATTACTTTGTCAAATGATACAAGACATCATTTCCCTAGTACTTAAATATAACTTTCAAGTGTCCTAGCATTCTGAATAGCTCCAAATGAAATTTGCATATGTAATATACAACATAGATCTTACCAGTAGGAAATTAAAAAAGTTAATCACTCATAATATATTTATAACTGCACTCATAACAAGATACCTGCTAGCTGACCTACGAAGGCTGGTCTTAAATGTAGCCAGCTGCACACAGGCGTTGGCACACTATATTTTTTTTTTCCATTCATTAAGGGAGTAAACAATTCAAGAAGGCTGCTGCTGTACCCAGTAACTTGTGTGGAGTTGTCACAGCAGTTTGTGTAGGAGCAGTGGCTCTGAGCAACACAGATCCTGTGGGCACGTACTCCTACATCTGTGCATCTTGAGGAGAACCTTGTTGGTCCCATGCACTTTTCTCCGTGGGCTCTGTGCCCTCATTCTGTCCATGGATAGCGAGTGTCTCAGAGTTTTCCAGAGAGCTGGATGTGTTCTTTGATAGGATTAGCTGTGTTGCCTCATTGCAGTTTAGAGGGAAAGTGAAAGGATGTGGCAGAAATCAGAAATGTTTTTTTTTTTTTTTTTTTTTTTTTGCCTCTCCTTGATTATCTAACAAGTAATGAGTTTTAATTGCTTGTTTTATCTTTGATAAGATCATCTTTTGTGTAACTGCTCATGCTCCATCTACCCCACAGGCTGATGTGTATGTTTCCCTGTTGTCAGTTGCAGTGAGTTCCAGGTTAATTGCTGTGTGCATGGTTGTCTTTATTAGCTGGAAACAGTCTGATATGTGAATGAAGTTATCTAGAAGTCTAGGACTGACTTTGTCATACTTTACTGACTTTGTCATTCAGTGCGTGTTTCTGTTCTTACTCCATTCTCTAACTAACTAAAGTCTTCATTTTCTCTTCTGAAAGTCCAAGACACTATAAAAACAATGTAGTTGTCTCTGTTTCTACAGTTTGAAGGATGATCACCCATTACAGATGTGGTCAGGTGTACCATTAAATTCTTGAACATGAGATCAGTGTTTTCCTTATGTAACCTTATGCTTACCATAGATACAATTTGTGGATTGAAAACAACAGGGCTGCATATTTGGAAGAGCTTCTCAGGAGGATGCTCAAATCTTTCCTCCATTTTCTGTAAGTTAATTTCGGTTCCACCAGTGTGAACAACCAGTTGCACTGTTCTTTCTTCTTGTGTGTTGTCTTCTGGCCATGGTGACTGAGTGACTTTTGAAGGTGTAACGCGTGAAGTGCAAAATGATTTGATCTGGGCAGCACACGCTGGATATGAGCGTGGCTACCTTTAATTGCAGGAAGAACCTTGAATTGATTGCACTGTCATTCTGCTCTGCAGTGCAGGGGCTCATTAGTGCTAATCAGTGATCTCTGTTCTGCCTTTGCATCTTTGACCTAGTTGCTTTTCTGAACTTAATGCAGTTGCTAGCGTGACACAAAGCAGACTCTTGGCACGGCCCTGATCACAGAGCAGGGAGAGATCTGGCAACTTTCACACAAATCCATTATAATTAAGGCTTCCGGTCTGGGATTTAAACTTCTTTCTCTTAAAAGCCTGAGAAGCATTTTTTTTCTTTCCCCTTTCTTTTTCTTTTTAATTTTTCAGGCTGAAAATGAACCTTCTGTTGGTAGAGCAAAGTCCCCTGATAGCACTGGCTGCTGGCAGACCTGGGAGAGAGGCAGGTGCTTTTCCCGTTCCTTCAGCAGGCTTTGCAAATGTGCTCCTATCCCGAGCACGTTGGGAGCAGAACCTCCCAGGTTTTCCTCAGTTTCACGTGACAACAACAGAGGCTACTAAGCAGCTAGGAGAGTGTTGCACAGCTGGCTTTCCTCCAGTGCCAGATCTTATTCTGAGTTCCAGCCCCATAGCATGAATTCTCTCAGCCTACTTGGAGCCAAACTGCCGTATGCAAGGGGTGTTCAAAGGAGTCCCATTTCCCCATCCAGTCAGAGGCAGAGTTCCCAGCTTGAACAGTTTTTTTTTGGTTTTGTTTTTGTTGTGTTCCCCCCTGCACCTCCCAGTGTAGTTTGATGACAAGAAGATGAATCAGAGGCTAAAACTTCTGCCAATGGCAAAAGTGCAATTTGGCACTCTTTATGCAGCTGGCATCCAAAGGATACAAGCCATCAAATTATCCTGTGCTCCTGGTCCAGCTGAGCCTGCTCGTTTATGGCCAGAACATCCCTCCCCTGCCTTGAAGCATGCTTGAAAGAGGAAAGGCATCACTACGCGTTTACCACAGTAGGGACAGGCTGGGGACAGGTCGACAATTTTGATGGTGCAAAATGTGCTCCATACAATACGCTTTTGTGCCTCCTTGGTAGAAAGCAAAAGGCAAGTTGAGAGCTGCAACAGCATGCTGCACAATTCGTGTTCCCATGTTTCAGTCTCACACAGGCCCGGCCCATGCAGACCTGCTATTATTAGTTTTAGAAGGAGAAGAGCTGACAGCTGATTAATTTGAATGGAGTATTCCAGAGAGCTGTTTTATGGCTGAGTTGTCAAGAGTGGCAAGCCAAGGAAGTATTGATTAAAGTTAAAAAGAAAATCTCTGATGTAGAACACAATCTTGTTTATCCAAAAGATTTGCAGGGGACTAAAGCATCTTCATACTGCTCTGCTGTCAGCATGTTCAAACTTGTGCTGGGGTAGGTGAGAAGCTGCACAGCTCAGCCTCTTGCACTTTTCACCCAGTGTTTCCTGAGAATGCTCCCCTGGGGTGTCCTGGGATGTTCTTAGTAGGAAGAGGACACATTAAAATACAGTCTTCATAAAGTTGCCTGAAAATAATTTCAGGTGACTCATTCTGGTACTGGCTTTAGAAAAAAGTCAAGTTGGTTTCAGAACGAAGAGTGAAAAAACATTTTTGGTACTGGATATGCTCTGTGGAATCAGCTCTCTGGATTAGAGCTGCTTTGTTCAGCATCACATTGCTTTTCACCATTGCACTGACCCTGCTAGCTCACACTTTGGGCAGCAGATTGACTTTTGGGAACATATGAAGACCAAAGGGCAAACGATATTTTTGCAGCGCTCTTTTATTAGTAACAGCACATTGCAGTAGGGTTGCAAGCTGAGTGGTGTCACCCTCTGGACATGCACAAAGAGCTGTCTGTCCACTTCTCTCCTTTCCTGTGGCAAGCACTGCCCTTGTCAAGTTGCCTGTAAGCCAGACGCTGCTCCCCAGCATGGGCGGCTGAAGCACAGCTCCTGCTGGAGGCTCTTTCCCTTGCCTGAGTCTTCAGCAGGGAAGGAGAGCCAGTCCTGATCGTGGTTCTGCACAAGATGATCTGCGTGGGTGTTCTCTCTCCAACTGCAGTGAGCCTCTGCCATGACACTGTAATGTACCTGCTCTCTGGGACTGTTTGCTCTACCTCTGCTTGGGACTCCGTGGCACAGAAGTTAGAAAAGGTGAGAGCGAAGAATGGCATGGGGTGAGCAGTGGGCTCTGTGGGCTAGGCAGAGGCTGCTGTTGGGATATGGAGGAGGTGATGCTGGAATGGACACGCAGCTGAGGTCCTAACAGACCCTTTCTGTCATATAGCTGATTCTCCCTATAAAATAGATCTGTGGCATGCGAAGGCTGGATGTCAGCAGAGATTGAACCTTAATGCAGTTAGAAATGCTTGCTGCCAGTCTGCACGCTTGGCACTGTGTGTGCAGTGCTGCTGTACCAGCTGCTTGTGCACATATCCCCTCAGCAGGTTATCATCTCTTCTGTGCCAGACCCAGTGGGTAGAATAATACACTGTCAAATCTGGCATTTGCATTAAGATCTGCTTTCCTCTGCTATGGAGACATTATCCAGTGCTCTGCCGAGACGCATCAAAAGCTAAGGTCCCTGCTGCGTTTTATTTACTGTTGGCTGACGTGCATGGACAGTAGAAAACAAATGTAAACACAAATTGGTGCTGTGTACTACAAAAAGCACAGCACGCTTCCTGGGGATTTATGGCCATCTGGGAAGAAGGGAGGAACGGGGGGCAGCCCGAGGTCAGCAGCTGCGGCACCTTGTTGGCAGATCCCAGCACGGTTTCTGTGCCACTGATCGCTCCGGTGAGGTGGGTGGAGAGATCTGCTCTAAAAGTAAGGCCATATCTTCAGGCAGAGGAAGATGAAGCCAGTGGAATTGTGCTGAAGGCTTCCGTAATTTTTCTGGAAAATCCACGTGTTCTGGATGTGGCAGGCTGATGGCAAAGTGCCCGCTTGTGTGGAGATGTCAGCTGTTGGCTAACGGCAGCTCTGGCCAGTCTGTGTGATATCCTTCAGTCCTGAGCAACGCACAGATGCCTCTTCGTTCATCTGGTTAAAACTTTCATGTGCAAAAAAAGGCCGCATTAGCTGAAGTTCCCTTGTGCATCTGCTCGATTAGTTGCATAATATCACGTTGGCATCAGCGCTGCTGGTGAGGTAAATGCCCCTTGCCTACAGCAGCAATGCACATGAGGTCAGTATCTTCTGCAACCTGGCATCAAGTCACCTCTGGGGACACGGTGACGAGACAGGCTTCAGAGTGAGCCACCACTTGCTCTGGGAAAGACGAGCCCTTGCTGCCTGTGTTGGTGGCAAATGAGATGCTGGCTCATGGAAACATTATAATGTTGTTTTTTTTTTTTGTTTTAAGCACAAAGGACAAACCTGTTGTGGTATTCCCAAAACAAACCAGTCCAGGACCTTCACAGCATCTGGGTGAACCAGAGAGCCTGCTAGGCTGTTTCACTACTGCCCACCACTGAACAGGAGCAGCAAATCCATCAGCTTGGACAGATTGCCCTTGTGACAGTGATTCATTAGCAGTTGTCACATCAGTTTTGTCTCCATGGCAGCCTCAGGTCTGACAAATGTGACAAAGCTGTGTTTTATCAGCAAATTCCCTAGCAAATCCCTTACTGGCCCTAGTCAGGAAAGCATATGGATAAGAGAAAATTATTCTTCCTTCTCTTCGTTACTGACTGTTTCTGTTCTTTGTATGTGAACCAGCCAGCTAGGACTAGTTGCATTCCTCTGTAATTTGCAGTACCTCCTGTATGTGGCTGAGGGAGTGATGAATTGATACCTTTCATCATTTGTTGAGAAGTTTTATTCATTGTTTCAACAACCAGGGAAACACCAAAGGTCAGACTGAACTTTTGGGGAAACTGAGTGGAAACACTGGTTTCTGACAACTACAGGGCAGGCTGAGGCACCTTTGGGTCAAACTGGCTGGTTTGCAGTGGGCGTTCAGATAGGTACGTTGGCTTCTCCAGGAGAAATACTGGCTGGGGTTCAGCTGTGGAGTAAGCAGTTGGGCTTGCTCTGTTGCAGGCTGTTTGTTTTTGGTTGTCTGAGAGCGAGTGCAGGAGCATTTCATTTATATTTATCTCATAATCTTGTTATCTCCCTTTGAAATTCCTCACTGAACACTATAAGATGAAGCAATATGCAACTTTTTTTTTTATCTGTAGGTCATCTATTAATATGTCGTATGACAAATCGCATACAGATATGAAATGAGGCAAAAAGAGTAAAATGATGGACATTCAGAAATCTCTTTTTATCACCAAGCTTTCAATTTTGAAATCTAGAATGACCTGCAATATAAGTATTTGATCTTTTTTTTTTTTTTTTTTTTGCTGAGAAAGTAAAAGGAAGGAGGAAGATATTAGTTGAATAAACTGGATAATCTGATTTAAAAAAAAAAAAGAAAAGAAAAGAGTTAGAGCTTTGGAAAGTATAATATAATTGCCCTTTCCTGAATTGAATCAGCTCTGTTCATAAGCATTCAGTCCATCTATACAGGGAATTGCAAACAGGATACAGCTTTGCTAATACTGGCAGGTAATGGATTTTTTTTTCCTTAAGCAATAGACCACTTGGGCTTTGTATCAGAAGGTCGTGAGGCTGTATCCTGATACTGCACACTGGTCACGTGCAGTCTAGCTGATATCTGTGTGTATGGTATATACGTGTGAATTACTGCTCACCTCAGCTAGCTGTATAAACAGCACTGAAAATGTCACCAGCAATATTTTGTCTCCAAACCCGTTTTTGTTCAGGAAATCCTAAATTTGCCCAGTGGAGATCTCCAAGAGAGTAGAGGCTAGCCTGCTTAGATCAAGACTACATTCTGGGACTGACCATCTCATTCGACCACATCCAGGCTGTGCACAGGCAGTGGTGCTGAGGAACTCCCAGGCTGGTGTTTTCCAGCTGGGTCTTGTGCTGCAAGGAATAACTTTTGGTTTACATTTTTTAAGCAAATTCAATCAGACTCTCTATTTTGAGAGTGAGAAGGCTTACTAAGAAGGGGAAGGTAATGCTTAACTAATGAAGTATTTCTTGACAAGATTTGACATTCTGTTATGTCTCTGACAATGAAAATACGATGGTCATCATTTGAGGACAGCTAGTCAAAAGGGATTGATAAAAATGTTGTATTGTATGAACCTTGTGAGTTAGCCTGACTGACACCAGCATGATTGTTTCCAGAACTTCACTCAGAGTTGTGGGGAGCTAATCACCAGTGTAAGGACAGACCCAGGCATAAGAAGTCAGTCTGGCATTGTCTTTGCCTTTTACTGTGTGGGGCAAAGCCAAATTTAAGTGAAGCAAGCCTGGCAAGAGGAACGCTTGTTATGAGGTCAAGGGCAGCTGGTGGCAACGGTATACAGCATTACCAATTTTATTGCATATTCCTTTTCAAAGCTGCAGCAAAATTAAGCTTTAGTTGATTCATGAAGTTAACTGCGAAATTTCCTCCTCTCCCAGCAGCAGTCACAGCAAGCTACCTCTTTCATTGCACCTTTCTGGAATGCAGTGGTCAAGCAAGAAATTGTGAAAGCATCGTAGTGAGCTCAGGTTGCTAGGATGTTTGAAGAGAAACTACTCAAGTGAAACTAACTTTATGGTGTGTGTGTGTGTGTTTTTCTCTCCTCCTGTACAGTGTTCAGAATGGTAAGACCTACTCTGTGGCTAAGTTTCCTAGGTAGCAAGTATAATAATAACTGGATTAATAAAAATGAGGCCTGACAGCATCGCTGTTGAATTAACTGCCCTACTGCCTTACTTTTACCTCTAACTCTCCAAAAGACAGACAGACTCACACACACAAACTGGTTTTGAAGAGCCTTTAATTATCTTCTGATTAAGAATTATCTTCTGGTAGGAAGAATAAATCAGTCAGCGTGTACGTCCATTTGCTCATTTCTTTCCTGTCACAAATCTGTGGTTAAAAATACAGTACTCACAAAATCTCTTCATCCAGAATCTTAATGGGAAGTTTGTATTTCTATTCTGTTTCTGTACCCAGCACATTCCTGCAGGCAGTTCAGAAGGGGAAGTGGAAAACTGGCTTTTTAGAACTGTGCAAAAGTGCTTAGTTTCTTAGCTATTTGCATCCAAGTTCGGGATTTTTACTCTGACTTTAAAATCTTTTCCAAGAAAACCGAATTTGAAGCCCAGACAGTATTCCCATATAACTGACTGAGTCATCTTCCTTGGGAATTGAGGGATCACTATCGCCTAATAACTAAGATGACCAGATAGTTAGGAATTTGTTGTAAGCTTATATTATACCGCTTATTATTCTTTCTTATTATTGTAAAGTCATATATGGAGAAAAGCTGTTGTTATTCTGAAACCGGTTTTCTTTGTATTGATGTAGTGGCAACCAAACCAAAAAATGGTTGCACTCATGAGGAGTAAGATGGAGAATTTAGACTGTTGTAATGCTAGTTCTGGTAGTTCCTGTAATAACATACTCTGCAGTAGCTGGAGAACACGCACCCAGTTTGGATGCAAAATTACTCCTCAAATTCAGAAGTACTTTCTAGAGAGAGACAGTATCAATTTTCGGAAGTATTTGAGTGCTCCGTTGGACTAAGACGTTTTAAAATTGTAAGAAACAGTTGGAAGCTTTATTGAAATAAAAATGAATTTGACTTGTAGGTAGATGTGGTAATTCTGCTAAAAATTCATTACAGTTAAGAGACTTCCAGGTATCTATTGTGGTCCAAGGACAATGCTCTCAAAAGCCCCAACGCCCTACTGCCTTCCAGAAATGTTGAAGTGCTCTGGAGGTAGAACTCAAATTCTGTTAAGCACCTTTGCAAGCTGTTCCTGTACCTTTGCTCTGTGTTCTAGTGTGTGCTAAAATGATGTATCTTTGAACTGATATGAAGTCACGTTGGCCAAACTGTATTTACTTTTTTTTTTCAGATAGAAAAAGCGTGCTTTTCAGGTCTACAATTATGTAGCATCACCACTGTAGCAAGAAATATAAACAGTTTTCATTTTAGATGAAAAGAGAAATTGAAACCAAGTTGTCCTGAGCCGTGCAAAAGCTGCTTCAGCAAGGGCAAAGAGGATCCAACTGGGGGTCTGGGGTCTTTGGGCAGCATACCTTTTGCAGTTGTTAAACGAAAGAGTGGTCAGGAGCAAAAAGAATAAGAGATAAAAAAAAAAAAAAAGTGATGAAAGCACTTTTGGCTTCTTGTGGCACTTCTTGTGGCACATTGCTTTCTTACATGGAAGGTGAACCTCTTTCTGATGGAGTTATAGCTGCCACGCTCTTTAGTTAACATAAAAACATTAAAAATACTTGTTACCTTAGTCGCAAGTAAAATCACTCAGAAATTAATTTAGAAAAGATACTCTGCAGTAATTGTTGTCACGGCATGGTTCGCTTTAAATCGTCATCCATCCTGTAAAGCAGTTGCCCAGAGTCAGCCAAATAGAGTTTGAAGACTCAGAGGGATCTAGACTGAGTTACTATACGTGATTAGATGACCAAGTCACTGAAATGTAAGAACACTACTAAGCAAAGGAGATGTAGTGGTGGTTTTACACTGGTCAAAACACATGCTTTTAAGTCATCAGATGGAAAGCTTTTACCAGTACGTGAATGTTTGGTTTATAGTTAGCAAATAAATCACTTTCACTGTGGAAGAAAACCATACCTGATGGCTCTTGTCATTTCCTTTGATTTCATTTAATGGTTTATGTCAACTCAAGTCCAGTCCATACTTCTCCATACCCTGTGGACATCTGATTTTGTGGTATGTTTTGGGTATATTCTGAACAAGTTATGGAGTTCTAGTGCAGTAAGTGTTGTGAGTTAGCTGAGAAAAGTTAGTATTTAAAAATGTATGTCAAATCACAGGTTGGATTTTCTGGGCTGAAGGGTACCAGCTGATTGATTTTAGAGTTTTTTTTTTTGTTTGTTTTGTTTTGTTTTGTTTTGTTTTGTTTTTTTCTTCCCTCTCCCAATGTGGCAATTGTGTTAGCCTGAGAATTTTAGTGTAGTTATTTAAATTGCATTTAGTTTGTGGTGCTTTGACATCAGATATGTCTTTCATCTGGAAGCATAGAGAGAACATTTTATTAAAATGTTGTTGGATCTCTTGCAATTTTTGGTCTTTTTTTTTTTTTTCCAGAGAAATATTCTAAGACACAGTATTAGAATATGGAGCCAAATCCTACAAAATGCAGTAGGTTGAAATGGTCATACAGACCAGTGTGGTTGGATCCCAATTCATCTTGAACATCAGAGTGTAGCAACTCCCTACAGAGCCTAAGGGAGGTCTCAAGACAGCTCTGAAAACTTAGCTTGTGTATAATAATAACCCAGTATCTTCGTGGCGCATCTCAGCTGCAGACCATGTGATGAATAGAAAGCACTGGTTATTTACTTTGTGTTTTGAAGTTGTCAGGAAGCATTACAGTGATCCTGTGCAGGAGTAATAGTGTTAGTGTGCTGTATAGACAGTCTGGTGGTGAGGTACAAGCAGAGCTGAAGTACAGTGGAGATCCGACTCCCACTTAATGCTGTTAGTAACAGAAGGACCCTTCTGATGCCTTTCCAGCTTCAATGGTTGGAGCTGTGTACACACAGTAGGTTTCCTTTTACTTTAGTCCTGTGGTACATAACTGCACTTGCTTCTTTCTGTCTGTGGGCAGTTGGATTCTGCTGCGTTTTCTCTTTGTGGATGATCACGGTTGAGAAGTTTGCTAATCTCTATTGGAATTGACAGAGAAAAATATTAGGGATATGGTTTTGAAATTGGAAAGTGCAGCACTATAATAAATTGTGGCTCTCTGGTTGAACACAAGGATGAAATTCATTCCAGACCCTGGAATTTGAACGGGACAGTTTATGAATGGAGCTGCAGCCCCTGGATTGTATTTCAGCATTAGTCTCTGGTTTGGAATTGTGCTATTTCCAACATTGACAAGGACGCATATTTTACAAACTTTCATTCTTCCACTGTTAAGACTGTTCACATGTACAATTTGTTGTTGTCTTTGGAGTATATGCCATAGGGAAAACACTTCAATTTTGTAAATAAACAGGTTAGTAACTGTTGTCTGAAATGTACTTATTGAAAATGGCTCTATATTTAGTTGAAGGGGAACTGCCTGATGCTCAGAGGAGTCACATTTTTCTCTGTTCGTGTCTTGTTTTATGGTCATCAGCTGTGCCCCACCTCTGTCACCTGTCAGACAGGGATAACTGCTAGACAGCCTCCCAGCCGTGCACATTGCTTATTGCCATCACATTAGAAGCTTAGATGAAAGCCACAATCTCTAGTAGATGTGACTTAGTATTGGTTATCCTCAGATGAACAAGCTAGAAGGCAATAATGTCTTAGTTATTCAATAAGCAAAGTAAAATATGCTTAGGTAACAGGTATTAGGAAACTGGGAATCTTGGAATGAAGTTTAAACTTTCTAGCCCCTGCTGTAGAGAAACAGCAGCTGAGAAATAGATCCTTAAAGACGAAGAAGGAGCCAAAACCTCCTGTCAGTTAACATACTGTGGTTTCTCCCCTTGCCTAAAACAGTTTACTTTTAAACCTCTCAGATGGATTATGTTATAATGTTGACAGTAACAAAAAATGATATGAAAAGCACCAAACAGAAAAGAGAAGCTTAGGCAAAAAGTTTGAAGTGTGATTTTTTACATCTGTTAAATGGAAACTTTTTTTTTTAATGTTTCTCACTGCGATATTTAAAGGTGGTGAATTCCTGTAACTGGCTGAGAAAAGGTAAATTCTGTTTTAAGGCTATATTTATGTCTGTCTTTGTTCTTTCTGCTAGATTGTAGTTTCAAAGCATAGAAATATCATTTTTTTAATTGATCTAATAAAAATATTCTCTAAGTAACTAAGTGTGGAGTTCAGACTAAAAGCTGAGGCATGGGCTAGATGGTCAAAAGCATCTGTTTGAGTTGCACTTGAGAAAAATGGAAGGACCGGTACAATACAAACACCTCGTTTTGACCAGTTTGCTAACTTGTGAGTATTGGGCAAGCAGAGGTAAATGCCACCTTGTAAGCTGGACTCTATTGACGTATGCTGCCCCATCTCGGTAAAGAATTTCCTGTTTCCCCCTCATTATGGCAGGGCTGATGTTGCTCACCTGCAGCAGAAATCTGGGAGCCAAGTGTTTCATCCTGTCTCACCAACTGAGTTTAAACTATCTATAGTGGAATCAGCTGATTTGGTCTGTATTTAGTCCAGGCAGCTGGAAAGTGAAATTTCCTCTCGTGTTTTTTTTTTTTTCTCGTCTCATTTAGCATAGATTATGATACTGTTGAGAAGGATTCCTGAGAAAACACTAATAGACCGTGGTCCGTGCACCATCTTTGCAGGACAGATAAGATAAAAACAGTGCTAATAATACCGGGCTGCAGGTTTAGCAATGTCTAGTGACTTCATCCCTGAACTGACAAGAGAGACTTCTGGCATTGCTTTGGCTTTATTTACTAATAGGGAGATACAGAAACTTTGGTCAAATAGAACGGTCAAGTAATCTTTTAAAACATTATTGTGTGTGTGTGTTTTAATAAATGGAAAGATAATGAAAAATGGCTCTGTAACAAGGTCTGTCTTTTCAAAGAGCAAATTGTGATGGAGGTGGACCAACTAGTTCGTAGCATGAGCTTGGCTGAGGTGGACAGGCACCTAAATACGGAGGAGGTCTGGAGTTCCCTGAAGTTAGGGACAGTAGAACTGACAGGAACTGGCTCTCAGGAAGGGACTCCTTTGAAAACAAAGCAAATTGAAGGCTGAGAAGAGCTGAGGAATAGAATAGGACCCTACATCCTATGTAGAAGGGTCACTTAGAGCTTTCCCTTCCAACTGATGGTTATGACTTTTTTTTTCCTGGTTTTAGTTCAGGTTCTCTTACTAGCCTTCACTGGTAAGGAGGTGTGCAAACAGCAAAGTTGGAAAGGATGTTGCAAGTTTTTTGTTTGTTAGTTTTTAATAAAGCTTTAATGAAGCTTTGAAAATTGTTACACAATTCAGATAAATTACCAGAAACATGCTTGTGAACTGTTCTCAAGAATGTTCTTTTAAAACAGGCGGTAGGAATCTGGGTCAAATACATTTGTTAAGTGGTGTTTTAAAATACTTTTATTTCCAGAGCATTAGTTTAAATGGTTATTTGTCCATACATTTCTATTTTTGGTTTCTTAATGCAAGTACCAATGTAAATATTTCTTTCTTATCCTGTTCTGTCTGTAAACTTTTGACTTGGATACCTATTTTCCAAACAGATTTTTTTAATCATAGGATAACCTTTTCTGAAACTTGTACTTGAGGGTCTGTTTGCTTTCTGAGGTGTGGGTTTTTTGTTGCTGTTTATAGTGCACAAAGAGAACTTGAGTTTTACCTCCTCTCCTCAACCGTAACAAACCCCAAACCCCACGTTTTGCGTGTGCTCTGGGGGATCACTGGGGACTCTGGTGAGAAGAACAATGTGAAGCAACTGAGACTAGCAGTGCTGATGAACTTTCAAAGAGATCTGTACAGAAAGTAGGAGCTTGTTTTTAGGTTGAGTCAGTGTAAAATTCTCTGGCACAGTCTTCAGGCTGAAAACCTGATGAACTGCTTGTTCGTCTGTCTGTCTGCTGTGTCCGCATGAAGCAGACATGCTGGTACTTTGCAGCCATCCCTATTTCATTCACAACGTATCTTTAGGAAGACCCTTTCTTACCTCCCTTACCTTCTTTATATTTGCGTGGAACTATTCATCTCCACAAAGCTCTGAATGAGGGCGGGTATTAAAGCTCCACCTGTAGGCTAAGGTAAAGACTCAAATTACTCGGTCAGTCTGAACAGGGCCTGTAGATCCCTTCATTCAAAGCTAAAGTCTTTTCCCCTCTCCAGCTCACTTCTGTTGCTGTTGTTTTTGTTTGTGTAGCATGTAGAACTCATTAGTACTATTTAAAATAAGCCTTAGAAATAAGATTCAAACTACAATACAGTGGCCTGTGGCCTTCAGTTGTGATGACTGAACTCCCATTGCCTAGTGGAAACTATAGAGGCCCTTTGTTATTCAGGCACTCTAAACTGCCTTAGAAGCAAGGTGCTTTCTGCACAGTCCATTATTATATATATTCTATATTGTGTATATAATAGTCTATATTATACACAGAAATACTCCAAAGGTATTTCGATTTTGCTCGTTGTTTCTCCTTAGATGTTTGAGTTTCTAGGTGACTGGACGACCCAGGCAGATTGAAATTTTGCAGTGTTTAGTAGTAGATAAAATAACACGTAGAAGTTGATAAGCTTCTTAGATTTATTGGACGTAAACTTCCTTACTAAATTAGAACTGTGTAAAAACTCTTTACCTTGGTTTACTGTTGACCTTGTTACTGAAATTTTCAGACAGATTACAGTGTGAGATCTGCTCACACTGATCATTGATCATCAAAATGATGATCATGATCAAATGATGATCAAATGATCATTGTCATCAAAACAATCTCGTTGTCTAACAGCACAATGAGTAATAGGGCTTGGCTGAAGCAGGGTAGCTTTGAAAGAAAAGGTTCAGCTGGCAAATAGCTTTTATTTCTTCCTTGAGAAGAAGAAAAGATTTTATTGAAATAAATGTGCTGTCCTTAGCATGGGTAAAGTACCTTGTTGAGAGTCCTTTGAAAGATCTCTGTAATACATTTAAAGAGGTTACTAAGGTGTTTCCTTGTGGAATTTTGGCTCCCTGTTTTCTGTCTGTTTTCATTGGGCATTCACTTGCGTAGTTTCTCTGAAAAGCCACTGTAGTGAATGACATACACTAAAGTCATACTCTTGTTCCTTGTAAGAAGTGCAATTCCTTCCTGATGCCTGAAAGCCTCAAACTGTGAGGCAAGGGTGAAAAATCCATTGAGAAACGTGAAGCTCAGCGGATCCTCCATCAAAGGTGTCTTTGTACGTACACCCTAGGCTTGCTGCCTAGCTTTATGCTTCTTGCATTAAATGAATTACCTGGTTAAAGCAGGTAACATCCAGTTTATATCAACCGTGCCTGAGAGTGATTCATCTTTTCAAAAGCACCTAAAAGTTTCACGCAGTTGCATACTGTTGACTTTCAATAATATTTAAGCTGCTAAGCAAACAAGCCCTTAATAGGCATTGGAATAACACTTCTGTTAACACTTAACATGAAGGCAGTGTTTGCTAGTTGCCTGGAACGGCAGAGTTCGGTGGAAGTCTGTTTTGTTTTGGCAGGAGAAGAAGAGACACTGTGCACCAAATCAAGTAAGCGTGGAGGAGATCAAAGCAGGAGCAATGAGAGGCTCTAACAAGTAGGAGCACGACTGCTTCACCTGTAGGCAGTTACAGGCCTATATGCATATCCTTGATGCAGAGCTGCTGTACTTACCTCTGGGATGCTCAGCTGCCCGTGGAACAGAAGGTCCACTTGGTGCTTTGCAAAGCTGCCTTTGAACGGTCTTTTTTGCACCCACGTAGGGGCCGTGCTTTATATGTCAGCAAGTCAAACACTGCCAAGCACCACCTCTTTCCTTTCAGGGAGCATCTCTATGTCGGAACAAATATGTGAAACCTCTTACATAGCACTTAATTTTAATGCTCATTCTAGCACTTGTATAGCATTATTAAGTACACGAAATGCAGAAGAAACAACTATCTCTTCCCTGAAAATTATGTGTAGGGAAAGGGTAGACTGATTAATTTCAGTATAGTAAAATTGGAGATGCTGGATACAGAATTCTGCATAAATCTTCTTAGTTTTAGTTTTAAGTGTAGTACTGTCATGTAAAAGCGTAGCCATAGTCAGGACCCAAAAAAATTCTTTGTCAATGGAGTCTGTTCAGTTTCAGCTACATTATTCATAAGATTCATTCCTCCCTCCAGCTGTTTCCACAAATTGAAAGACTTCATTTCAGCTTATAAATGCTATTTCCCCATTGTTCGTGCCCACAGCTATTTTCCATGCCCAAATACCCATCTCCCCACCCCAACCCCCCAAGACAAGAAATCCACACCCTATAAAAGAAGCCATGTAGAGTGGTCCTTTGAGGAGAAAATGGCACAACATTGGAGTTACCATCTGCAAAACTTCAGCAGTTGGTATTTTTTGTTGTGTATCTGTGGCTGGGTGGGGATATTGGGCACAGAGCAGGACATGGGGTGTGGCTACATTACCAAA
This sequence comes from Anas platyrhynchos, assembly GCF_047663525.1. NCBI lineage: Eukaryota > Metazoa > Chordata > Aves > Anseriformes > Anatidae > Anas > Anas platyrhynchos. The sequence goes on along the minus strand of NC_092591.1, from coordinate 62,819,460 downwards.
GGGTTTTAATTTTTGTGTTGTGGCTTCAGTTTTCTCATTAAAACTGAAAAAGACAAAACTTGCTTCTTCAAGAACTGAAGAGCAGTCACTTGATGGTGACTGCTCTGGTGGTACAGCTACAGTAGTAAGAGAACTTGTTGCTCTCAGAAACTACAATGTACTGGCTTTTTAATAGGAAGACTGGTCAAATGGTTAAGAAACTACAGGTGTCTGGAACAGCAGAAATAATACCTTGAATCTGTGCCATAAAATTAAGCTACAGACTTTTACAAAAAAAAAAAAAAAAAGCCTTCTAACTTCAAACCATCTTCATGCATGTATTTTCTTCAGAGCCCCAGCTGGAGAATAGCTGCTGTGAAGATTCAGCAAAACTGAATTGCATGTTTTTGACGCTCCTAGACTTTGCAAGATCAGAAAAAGGATCCTTAGCAAGACTGCCGCATCTACAACAGAGGATAAGGAAAACCCCTTGTATGTGGATGTCCAACTGTGAATTCTTCTTTCAGGTTAAACAGGAAAGGATTTGTCTAGGGAAAATGAGGAGAACAGATCGTCACAGATATTAAACGCACACCAGAAAAGAGACGCAGTTACTCTGTGAACAAACTGCAGGAATTGGGTGTCTATAGGACCTGTGAGCCCTGGGCCTTTTGTATCTTCTATAAATTTCCAAGCACGTTATTAGCTAAAATACCAGAGTCCCAAATCATATGAGTAGATAGTCACAAAAGATTTCTATAATGTATTCATAATCTTATAAATCATTACCTTTTGGTGTTACAAGTAACATTTGTTTTGTTCTAGAAAGGATGAAATCTGCTGGTAGTCTGCCTGCTATATGCTAGGTACAGTTAGGATTCTGCCTGCCTCTATAATACAAATCATGGTCTTAGCATCATAAAAAAAATAAAATAAAAATCACAGGTTTTTATGTACCTTTTGGAGGATGAGGACTAAGTTTTGAATGAGCCATGGCCAAGTTTGTGGTATCAACTGGAAACCATGGGGAATTTGGTAATGCAGACTTCATGCCAGACAAAACTAGTTCATTTCTGTGTAGAATGTTTAGATTTTTTTTCATTAATCAAACCCAGGAAAAATATCTTCACATGGAGTTGAAACTGAAGAGTTTTTGCATGATAGATTTTATAAGCCTCAAAAGCCTTATTTGTTTTATGATGATGTTTTTTTTAGCAGAAAAGCATTATTTATAATCTGTGCATATACTTTAGCTAATTTACTTACTGGAAGGCAAATTTTGTGAAGTTTATTAACAAATTATATACCGCAGTATATACATAGTAGTGTATAACTGCACAAATGTGTGTATCTGTAATAACTTGTCTCCTTGCAGATGCACATTTCCAATTCTCTACTTACTGGTATTGGGTATATATACAAGTGAATTGAAAGAGGAATAAGGAAAGAACAGGAGACAGGAGAAAAGTCTGGGATACAATTTCATTTCTGGTATCCTCTGTGAGCACCAGCAAAGGAGTGTGAAACTAGACATCAGCTGAACACTATATAAACATGAATGCTATGAAGAAGACAGAGTTGGAGTTCGCCCTTTTGCCAGGTGGATTATATGGCTGACCATAAAGAACCTGGTTTGATGCTTTTATTGTTGAAGAGATACGTTAAGAGTAGACAGTGTCATTCAGAAAGCCAGCCTGATGCAATTACTTTTCTAGAGTAATGACACTTTAATGGATACAGTAAAATTATTCCTGTATAGAGAGCAAATTTAAATTCGATGTCTACACTGTTCTGCTTAAATCCATGAGAAAGAAGAAGAGGAACAGGAATGCCAGCCTCAGCATCAGACACATGTGAAGCATGTTGAAAGGCACCATTTGAAAGTGTTTTCTGGTTTGGACTCCAATGAGATAAGAAAAGCTTGCATCCAACTTTGCTGTATGCTTATTTACTTTTAGAGGGAGAGTGTACATGCATTCAGATAACAGTTTTTAGACCATGGTCTTGTCTTGAAGGATGTATTTCTATATGGGGGCTGTACCAAGTTCACCCTACAGCATGCAGAACACTCTCACTTTGGTGAGGAGCCAAAATGTTCCCTGTATGGGAAAGGGGGCTGAAATTGTATCTGATCTGAGTACTAATCTACATCCCTCAGGCTTATCCCGTGGCTGTTTCTGTGTTGCAAAGGCAACACTGGATATGCCTTTTCAATGAGATCATGCAAAATCAAATTGCCATTAAATTATATTTTACTCACAGTTTTGAATTGAGTTAAAGTATGAGCACTGGTGCTAAAACTTTGGGTAGAAATACAGATGCCAGACTGATGCTCCAAATGTTGTCTGGATGAAATTAATAATTTCACACAGATATTTTAAGCTCATGTTGCATGTTTTAATATTGTTAAACATAAGTGATAGCACATAACAGTACGGCAGCCAATCTGAAAACAAGCCATGGGACCCTATTCCTTAATGTACTGGCTACTTGCTCTTCCTGGATGCGTGTAGCTGAATGGAACAGAGTAGGATTGTGCTTTTTTCTTGATACGTTTTTGATGCTGTGTACTCTCTCGTGCTCTCTGGCAGTAGGGCTGTTAGCACTTCCTATGCAAGCAGAGAAGTGAGATTTGAGGAGGCAGAATCACCTGAGCCATACGCAGTGTGGGAGAGGCTGTACGAGGCCGTGTGAAGGGCTCTCGGTGACAGGGGTCATGCAGTGCTTCGTGAACCACAGCTGTGGGCCTTGGTCCCGTCCAGTGGATGAAATGGTTAAGTCTTGTAACAGTGCTCTGCATCAGGTTTACTCCTGGTCTGCGGACTGTGAGGAAAGATTGTTCCCTCAGCAGAACTCTCCAGCACAGTGGGTCTATTCAAGCCTGCATCTGGGAAGATAGTTAGTGCCTTCATTTGTGAAATTCCTATCATAGAATTGTAAGTTCTTTGGAACAGCGACTGGTCTCTTGAGAGATCTCTAACATCTCATGTACACAGCAGTATGTAAATCATTTTAATAAAAGGAAAAAGGAGAAGCTCTTCTAAATCGTCAAATGCCATCTCACAGCCTGGAAAGGTTGAAAAGATGTTTGATATCGTTCATGGTTTGTTTGTGCGTTTGTTTTTGCCCTGCCTTTCTCTAAAATCCCTTCACTCCCTTCTGCCATTCTGAATGTAATGTACGCGAGAGCAGAGCTAGCGTGTCCGTGGCCACAGTTCTAGCTTCCTTGCTCTGCTGGAGCACATGTTGCTCCAGGAAGCCTCAACAGAAGCCCTGTGCTGGCAGGAGCCACAGTCCGTGGCAGTTAGGTGGCTGTGATCAGCTCAGTAGGCTGGGTGGGTATTTCACTGCCTCCTACTGCAGGGAATGTTAAAACAGGTTGAAGTGTTTCCCGTTGTTCCACCGTCTTGTGGCCAGAGGCCTGATGAAAGGAGATTTGTAACGCTTATGCTTGCGGTAGCTTGTCAAAACTTTCCTTTCATGCAGGTGACAAAGGTCTGTGCTGTGGGAGCTGAACTTTCTTGAGCAAAGTGCCTCCTCTTCTGACAGCTGTGTGTACCTGTGGCTAACAGATAGCTGGGAAGATGCTCTCTGCAAATTCACAAACTGGCTTGTAGGTACTAAGGGAAGACAGCTCGTTTGCACAGTAGGTGGGGTATCAGTGGATATAACAGGACCGTGGCACCATTTCTTTTGCAATAGATACAGTTCATCATCCTTTAAGCTTATAAAAATATCTCTTCTAGCAAGAAAGAGCTCCTTCTCTCTTGGATCTCGTTGGTGTTTTTTACATTTGTGAAGGGCAACCCTTGACATTCCTTATGTTTCTTCTAATGGCTTTTCAGTGTTGATTCACACTTTCCTTTTTTGTTTTAGTGTGGAAGAGTGAAATTCCAGCAAGGCTGACTTAGTGAAAACTGAATTAGTGTTGATGGCTGGAGAGAAATGTAACTTGATCTTCTGTCTCCAGTGCTCGAATCAGGAACTGAAATAATTGTTCTAAGACCCTGGTAGAGTTGCCAGAAAATGGAGCCGTGCTTCTGCCAGATAGTCACCGCAGAAGTGCCAGACATTCCTTCCCTCTTTTGAGCGTGTGTGTGTGCATTTGAGAAGGAAAATGCACACAGGCAGCAGGGGACCAAACTACTTTTCACTCTGTGGTGCTCGCTGAGCCTGCAGTGCAGTATTGCTGGCAGGGCCCGAGGGGATATCAGTGTGTGATGGCTGGCTCGGGGTGCAGACGCAGGACTCAGATGTAGGAGGTTTTTCGTTGCTTTTTCTCTGAGTAGTGGCATTATCCACTCCATCACAGGGCTTGATGGAAGATACGAGGTAAAGCCACCAGAAAGAGGACTGAAGGGCCCATCACACAGCAAGAGAAGCTAGTTCAGTCCCTAAAGAATTCGTGGCTCGCTGGAAGAGATGGTGTAGGCTGCCAACGACTAAGCCCAGCTGCACTGGTTAATGATTCGTGCTTTTAATTGAAACCGTTGTGCACTACTACAGCCCTGCCTTGTGGGAGCTGCTGGTGCAATAAATCTTGATTTTTCCATATTAGAAAGCTGTGTTCTTTGGGGATTTTAAAGTCTTGGGTATTTTTCCCCTTTTCTGTTGCTATAGCTACTACAATTTTCCTTAACAAAAGGGATAAGAAGTAGTTTGCTGCATTTAGTTTACGTTATTGTGATTCTGGTATAGCTGCCAATATTCTCTCAATCCTTTCCTCTCTCCCGTCTCCCCCTACCTGAGTCAGTTCTCTGAACAAACTGCGGGAGACCAGGATCTGCTGTTCTCCTGCAGTCACTAGAGGGTTGTATGTGCATGGGGGATTAGGCTTCTACCCATGAACGAGGGTCTCAAAAACAGGAATTTAATCTTGCGTTTGGATGTTGAGCTTGGGCTGTATATTAAATGAGCAGCTACGCAGAGTTTGGAAACTTCCCACATTTATGGGGTCACACCCTCTTTGCAGGACAGCAGGAGTTCCAGTCTCTTTCAGTGGGGTCATGCTCCTCTTTAATATTTCTTTTCTCTCTTCGGTCATCTGAGATGGGAGCTGGAGCTTAGGCAGGGGACCCACCAAGCCCTCTCTCTGTCAGCCTGCACACACCACACTGTGGTCTATCAGTGTGGGAGCACAGGGGTTTTGGTTTTCTTTGGTTTGGCTTAAAAACTGTAGAGGTTGAAGGAGAGGGAGGTACTAGCCAAGAGCTTCATCAGCACGAAGGGAATCTGAATCAGAAAGCCACCGTGGACAAAGCAGGTGCTCAGCAGGTGCCCTGAGAGATGTCAGCCTGCTGGAGCACAGATGCATGAGGCAGGAGGGGTGGCTTTCAGCCCCTGCAGAGGCAGGGGACTGCCTCGTCTCTGTTGCTGATGCTCTCAGCATCAGTGATAGCTGCATGTCTGCGCCCCACCATGTCTCTGAAGAACTTGAACTTACTGATGAGCATGTCCTCATGGCCTGTGTGTGAGCTAAGTCGTAGAGTTATTCCTGGTTCACTGATAGAGCCACGATGTGACATCTGGAGAGGTCAAAGCACAGATTGCTGAGGTAGAGAAGCCCCAAAAGGAGCAGCTCTGGGAAAATGGGCCACTCAGCCAGACACCCAAATGTGGGCTTAATCTCTGGCAGTGAATTTCAAGATCTCGTCTCCAAGCATCTTCCCCAAGACCACAAAAGCAACCTGTCAGAGCTCAAATGAAGCTCCGAACTGAATTCTGCAGCCATTGCTTTAAGCAGAGGAACACCATTTCCAAATGTAAACAGATAAACTCTTCTGAACGGTGCTGGCACAAATCCTCCATGCCAACAACAGACTTGCCATCCCCTTTGCTGTTGCTGATGCCTGTGTCCAGGATCACTCCTGGATTTACTTTGCAGGCAGGGGAATTAAAATCTTCTCTGTGCCTTTCCACAGATTCCCTGGGTAACTGCCAAGAGCAAAAGAGGCAGACCCAAGGTTGTTCTCATCTCTTTGTACAAGCCAAGACAATTTTGGTAATATTTTCTACTTATATCCATGAAGTCTCTAGCCAGTTTGTCATCCTCCCAGGATGCTCTTATATCAGTGTATTGGACAGTCCATCCAAATCAACCATTGCTTCACTTGAAGTGTAGGCGTTGGCAGCTGAAGTATCACAGACAGGTCCTGCTTCTTGGAGATATTGACTCAGAACACTAACATCATCAGTAGGACACAGTGATCTAAATGGAATAGGTCCCTAGTGACACCAGTTATCAGTTTGTGACCTTACTGAGGCACCGTTATCCAAAATCTTCCACTGCTGCTTTAAATTTAAAACAGAAATTAAGACTGGTAATAACGCCACCCTGTCTTCTGCTAGCACTGATGAGTTTGGTATTCTTTTACTGCATAGTACTAGAGAGAAGTCAGAGTACTTTGCACCTCAGTATAGTAGTTGGCATCCCTTACTTCTACCAAAAGATCTCTATTTTTCAGTGCTTCTGATGCCTATGCAGCATCCATTCCACATCCCTCTCCACATGCTCCTTGCAACCCTCCTCTGAAGTTAGTTTTCCTCGTGACACCTGCATCAGCCAGGAGAGTGTTATCTTCAGATTGTCCTTTGCTGAATGCTGCTGTTCAGATCCTTGAATGGTCTCAGATTTTCTTCCAGTCCCGTTAGCCATCTTGTCTGTTCTCATCTGCTTAGCACTGGGGGAGCATAGTCACACACACTGGATGCTGATCCAGGGCTTTCACTTTATTGCTCTGACTTGAACAAAGTGGCTGCATTGTTCCTCTGTTTATTTACAGCCTGGGCCAGCATACCTAAGGTCACCACATCTCTTTGCAAAGCGTGCCTCAACCTGAATATTCAGTGTGGCAAACAACCTAACCTGTCTCACTGGATTTCAGGGTAATGTTTTCATCAGTCCTTGTTTTATGTATTTTTTTTTTTCAGCTTTGTTTGCTTTTCCACTAAAGCCATTTTTTTTTCCACTCCTAGTACCAGAACTTCTGTCTTCCATTTTTCCTTTCTTTTTCAGACCACTTGCTTTATTTGCTGCTTACTCTGTCAGGGAAGGAGATCCACCTACAAATCTGCCTGTCCCTCTTCCCTCCCTGCCATCACTGATAGGGGAAGGAAGAAGCATTGCCGCTGGCTTGGTAGAGATTATATTTGTCTGTGTCTCTGTGGCCTTGCTGGCCTTTGGTTTGTGTCTTTCCTCCTCTCTGCTCTCAGAAAGGGCTCTGCAGAAAAAGTCTGAAGCAAGCAGAATAAAACAAGCTTCTGAAAATAGATGATCTGTTGAAAGAATGAGCTGGTGAGTGCCACCAGAAGCTGTACCCGAGCTGGCCATTTAAACCCCTTGGTCTCCATGTTTTTCTCAGTGTCACTGTTTCTCACATTGTCACAAGAAGTCAGTTGCAAAATGAAAGACAATTTCAAGAATTTTCAAGCTTTGTACATGTAAGCTTTATTGCTGTCGCACGGGGCTTGGGGGGGAGGAAGCTCAAGGGCCTGTTTGCACAGTTATTAGGAAGTTCATTTATAACTTACCACCTGCTATGGAATAATTCACAGGTTATGTACTTGGTGCTAAGCACACCCTTGTATAAGGTAGTTTGGGAAGCGTGTTACCTACCCCAAACACACTAAGAGCATTTGCATGGAGAGTTGGTGTGGAGTAATGAGGATGCTGTAAATTCTCCTCTACGTACAGACAAGTTCTCACTTGTTTCTGTTGTATAGAGCAGGATTTGGGAAATGAAAAGTAAAGGTATTTCTCTGTACTGGGAAAGTTAATTCAGGTTTAAAGCACAGTATAGTGCAGTATCTTGCTAAGCTACCCTCTGTGTGGCTGAGTGTACTTCAAGCACAACTCAAGCAGTTTACCTAGCATCTCATAGGAAGTTTAAGGCAAAGTGAAGGCTGAATCCTTCTCTCAAATCTCTCGGTAGCTGCATCAAGATCCTATTCCTTCCATCATATATTATTAAAAGCTTGGGGAAGCCATGTAACTGCTATTAATTTTGCAGTTTGCACTCCAGTGGTGCTCTGAGTGGGAGCCATGTGCGTCTGGCAGGAAGGAAGGGAGGTGTGCTGACAACACTGGAGACAGCAGCTTGCTCTGTATTATAGCTGTGACCCGTGTTTTGACTGGCACGATGCCCTAATGAATCAAAAACTTGTAGTAGCTGCAAAGTCAGGATGCTTCTCAGGTGTCCAGCAGACTCTATCAGTCAGCCTCAGGGTGAGGAAGGTTCAGTCATCAATGTCAGTTCAACAGAGAAGTTCTTTTCAAGGTTTACTAAGACTTTTCAGATTTTTTTTTTTTTTTTTTTTTTAACTTTGTGTTTCCCCTGCAGCCTGTGCTCTCTGGCAGTCTGTACTGAACATCTTGAATTGTATTGCGATATCTTTAGGGACTGGTGATACTGTGGCAATACTGAAGGACAGTCTATTTTGAAATAAGGTTTCTTGTAATCTATTTTTCCTCCATTTTTTTTGTTACACAAAAATATTAATGAAGAAGAACCTTTGTGCCTTAATCTACTCCCATTTCTTAGCAAAATTATAATCTGTTTTTTTTTTTTTTTTTTGTATGTGTCAAAAGAAACAATTATCGTGCAAATGGTTTTGATTTTGCACTTGGAAGATTATAATTTCATTGAAGAATAAGCAACAGGAGCAGGTGAGCTAGTGAGCCTTGAACTGATGTTTTTATGCAGATATCTTGAGGATGAAGAGAAAGGACAAAGGAAGAATAATACTGAGGAATGTATGATGGACACAATTGACAAGTAGCCTGTTTTCATACAGTTGTCTGGTCGTTGTTGAAGTGTTTGTGTTGTGAAAACCAAAATATACATGCCTCAGATTACTCTGTACTAAAGTTTCTGCAGCAAATGTGATGAGCGAGGGCTTTCAACAAAGCAGTGTTCATAAAGTCTACTACAGGGCTTGTTGAAAGGAGTCACCAAATTATGATCGATACTCAAGTAGAGCAGGAGAAAATAAGTCACTTTTCTCTACTAAAGCCTGATTCAGATCTGAGGTATGCACATATTTTGCTCGCTGAAGCCATGAGAGTAATGTGGATGCTTTGCTTCTAAGACCAAATTTTAGTGTGTGAAATCTGTACCGGTTTTATGTTTCATCAAATGCATGAGTTTCTGGTGCATTCATAGCAGAGAGAAAATACTTTGTTGAATGTTTTTATCCTTTTTTCTCTTTTTGTTTTCAAAAAATTAAAAGCAAAAATAGCTTGCACGTTTTCAAGGCCCAATTTTATACACTATGGAAACATAATGTTTAGCGTACTGTTCACAATGAAAGAGATTTCTGTCCTAAAAGAGAAAGCATGCAAATGTTGTTTACAATAACAGTATCTGTGCATAGAGACATACCAAATACCTTTGGCATTAGCACAGAAACGATTTGCTTGGGATTCATCTTCTGCACTCCAGCAGAATCATTAAGGCTGGATAAGGCCTCCACGATCATCCGGTTCAGCTGTCCCCCACTAAACCATGTCCCTAAGCACCACATCCAACCTTTTTCTTAAGCACCCCTAGCGACTTTCCCTTTGTTAGAGTACAACTTAAACTATCCCTGCTTCTTTCTTTCAGAGTTAATTTTAAATAACATATTTTGAAGGCATTTTTGAAGTACATATTCCAGATAGTCCAGAAGAATGAATGTCTCAGATGAATGGCTGAATGTCAGCCTTAACAAAAGAAAAACAAACACAACTGTTTTTCAGATGGATCAGTTCTCCAAACCAGATAGTTTATGACTCAGACGACTGTGACAGCGTGAGAATGTGTGGCTAGCATAGGCATCGGAAAATAAGGCCTAAGGTAGCATTTCAGATCTGAGATCAGTTTTAAGGGCAGTGTGAAGGTGTCTGAAGGTTGGCATCGGCCATACAAGTTCACAGTGCCACCAGAATTGTTCTGTCTTCTCCTTAACTCACTCACAAAGCTCTGACATGTGCCTGCCACTGGCCCTACTTCCCGTGTGGCTGTAGAGTTAGGTTTCCTCTGAGCTTATAGTAGTAACAAATAATTGTAAGTATTTTACATCCTTTCTACCCTTGTGTTTCAAATCAAGCTAAATTCAAACCAGTCAAAGTATTTTATTTTATTTTTTATTTTTTAAATACAAACAACCTTCAACCTGCAAAGGTAAATACTAGCTACTGATTCAATAGCAGCCATATAGTTTCTGTTAATGTCTCCTTCTCACTTCCCTGGGGAACCGGTACTTTTGAAGGGACCTTCAGTTTATTCCACTTTGATTTGTCAATAAATGCGAACCTGTTGTATTCAGTGAGAGTTAAGTACTCATTTAGCACAAACGACTTGGTAGAAGTCACAGTGAAATTACTTCTATGCTGTTAGGACAATAGCTATGATTTATCTAAACTGTAAGGAAGTCTAGTATAGCCGTACAAGCTAGCTGGAAAGTGGCTATCAGAGACTGCAACAAATGAGGCACAAATCAATACATCTTTCACTTGTGCAGAAAGGAAGAAAGATTCAGTCCAAAAGCTGGATTCAGTCCAGCTTCTTCAGCTAAAATGTAATTCTAGTGACGTACGAAAGCAGAACACAAACAAAACCTTTTTCTTTTTAATACCGAACCAAGCAAGATAAAATAAACACCCTAATTGCCAGAGAGTTCTCGTAATTATACCAAAAAGTTTTTTGAAGTCAGTGTGCCCTCCATAGTCCAAGAAAGATGGTCACGTCATACCAGCGTTAGTGAAAATTCCTCCATAAAAGAGGCAAACCTCTATGCTACTGGACTCTGATTTTCATGTTTTTATGCCATTGTGTATCTGTGATTGCCCCAGCAGTGTGAATGGTATCAGAGAAGCTTAGCACATAACTCTTACATTTGGACACAAGTTTTGGACTGCAAGGTATGTAACGACAACCAAGTCCAGCCCCGCAAGCCCCAGCTTGTGTCAGTAAATGTGGGATAGGAGAGTTTGTCACCTTGCTGTGAAAGCCTAGCAGAAAGACTGTCAATTGGACACGCTGTCTCTGGCTTGTAAGCAGGGAGACTTGGGATGAGATTGTGGACTTAATGCTAACTAAAATCTGTGCCTTTTGCAGTGTCACAAGGATGAGAAGTTTGAGGAACTCTCTTCCTCTGTATCTGTTATCCACAAACATTGTCACTTGTTCTCAGGGACTTGGATATAGGCAGCTGTACGAATGGCTTGATCTCATTTGTCTCGGAGATTATGCTAGAGCATAATATGGCTCGGACACGCAGGTTTGTTGGGAGAATATGGTCTGCTTCTCCAGCCTTTAGGGCTAGCCTTGAGGGCAGTTAATTCTCATGTCTTGCTAGAAGCCTGTTGATGTAATTAGGCTGGCTGTGTGCTGTAAAGAGAAAACTTGGGATGTGATAGGTGAATTAACCCTTACTGCATCCCTCCATGCCACACCCTTGCTGAGCTGGTCATTTAGCTCTTCATGTCAGTTTGTACAGTATTGCATAGCTTAACTTACGATGGCTCAGCTTACAGAACAGGTATACACGACGAAAGCACGTAGGTCTTGTAACAAATGTTCTTTGGAGCCTCTACAGGAGCCCTCTCAAGGCAGGGATCTTTAAAGATTTATTTGGACTTTCCATTTCATCAGAGCTGACGTTGTTCTGGGAGGATATAATTGTTTTACTGGAAGGGAACAGGCAACTTGCCACAAAACTAAGCTGCAACTCTTTAATAAAAGTTTAGCTATACAACACCTTGAAATGTGAGCAAGATTTCCTAAAAGCAATCAGAAAAACACATTAGTCATTAGATGTTTTTAAAAATCAAGACATTCAGTCGTAGATACTGTGAAGAGAAAAATAAGCGGATCAAATTGGATATTATTAATGTATTTTTGAGATTTTTATCTTTAAAAGACTCCCTTCTCAAGTCAGCAGGAGCACTGCATATGTATTCTTCTTTGCCACCTTCCTAACTTCATCTGCTCTGTGCTGCAGCCTGGGTCACAGCGAATGCCTGGCTCAGAGGGCTGCATCCGCATACCTGTTGTCTTCTGCTTGGGCAAGTTCAGCGCTCAAACATAAACAGCTGCATCTGGGCTCTTCTTCGTTAAGCTGCCAGATAAACAGCGCTAATGTTCCTCACACTCAGAAAACTGGCTTTGACGGTCTGCAACATACTCGAAGGAGTTTTTGTTGGACCTGGGTACTTAATGGAAAATTTGCCTTAGCAATGAGTGCAAAAAGTGGAGCGTGAGGGATCTGTTTTAAGTCTAGGTAGGGAATAAGACCATATGAATAAGAAGAGAGATTGAGCAGAGTATTAACAAAAACACTTGGCAAACAAAAAAGCATGCATGTCTGTTGAACTGAAGAAGTTTTACACAAAAAATCCTCTTCTTCTCCCATTGTACTAACAAAATGGAAGATGGAATCATTCAAATTATGAATGTATTTTTTTCTAAGACACCTGTTGTGATCTGAGACATGGATAAGACAACTGAGCCTGGATATGAGTGACTGGTCCCAATGTTATCAATGGTACACAGAAGAAGAGGAGAGGATCAGTTCTTGCAGTGCAGGAACTGGTGGATAAATTGCGTGTAGGAAAGTAGAAGGGTTTTTTGGGACCTCCCAGGCTCTCAAATTGTACCAAGAAAACATCCCTGACTGCTGGGAATTTCCACGTGGTTTTGCTCCAAGCTTAGCTCTAGTCCTGAACCATCTGTGGATGGGAGTGAGTGGAGAAACAGCTGCGCTGCAGTGGGGCTGCAAGCTGTACCTCCGAAGTATTGGGATGCTTTAGGAAATGAAGGACAACTTCCAACTGTACAGGGCGAGTTTAGGATTAACACCTCCTTTGCTAACAGACTAGGGGAATTAAGGATTCAGTGATGTCATAAGGTGCGCTAGCACAAAGCTTGATGATTTTTAGTGTCCCATCTATGCCTAAGAAGGCTCCAGGCCACGCTTTCAGTTGTACCATTCTGGAAGAGGAAGGGGAGACATGGTCCATAGGGAATGTTCTGTCATGGGGACCTACTACAATGATAAAAATCTGTTTGAAAATATCTGCATTGCAGCAGCTGTTTCCAGTCAGAAGAAATGCTGTCTGCTGAGGAGCAGATCTCATGTTGCCATCACACTAATTTTTTCCCCCTCTTTATTCCTACCAAATCTTTTGTGGAAGCTTCAGATGAAGTGCATTTAATAATTGAGCAGGTCCAGATTCCACCATCCTGGCTTATTAAAATACCACTTTGAGCACTGTTCTGGTGAAACTAGTGAGGCTGTTCCTGGAGTGATGTACAAATGATGACTAAGTAAGGGTTTCAGAGTCATTCTTTATATTTACAAATAAATCGGAATACTGCATTTTTTGGCAAGTACAGCTAGTTGGTTGACTGGGCAATGCAGAATCTGTGTGACATGACTATTTTTGGATTTGTTTTTGACAGTATATCATAATTCTTGAGAGATTTTGTCATTACTTCATGCCGAATAATGTGCAAATATTGTGCTGGAGAACGCTCTCGCATAAGCCCGTGGGATGTGATTCTCACCATAGAATGATTCATATAAACTTACAGGGCTGTCGAGTTCATTCAAAGGCCCTGGCATAACATGACTATAAAATGCAGTTTTATTTATTTATTTATTTATTTATTTATTTATTTATTGCCTCTGTCTCCCTTTTCATTTTTAGGTGTTTTTGTTGTTGTTCATTTGTTTAAGACCTTAAATTACTGAGTAGCTCTGTTAACTGTGCTTCTAGGCACTTCAGTAAATTGTTGACTAGTTTTCTGCCAAGTTTTCAAATAACTTTCTGTTTCAAGTTATTAGGATATTTAGATTTTCTTTGTGTATACTGGGCGATACTAGCATCACCTGCAGCAAAATATTCATGAAAAATAAACATTAAAGAAAAACTGCATATAAAAGTCTTCACTGTATATAATGTAGTCTCAACTGCATGGAAATTATCACTAAATTTGATGAATCTTGTGAAATCTCCTTTTAGGACCAAGTTCCCCTTTTGCCAAAAGCAAAACGATTTGCGATTTGGCCTATTTGGTATTCAAGTTAGGTTAACTCTACATTTCAAAGCTTCCTTTTTTTTTTTTTTTTTTTTTTTTTTTTTTAATATATTGGCCACAATGACGTTATCAAGCTGTTGGGAAGCTGCAATTTGAGAAGTGTAAGGCTTCCATAAAAAAACAAACACCTTGATGTACATGCATGCACATTTATTATTATTTTTTATTGTGAGAGAAGTGGAAGATGACTGACTCTTAATGTGCTTTTATGCTACTGTTTTATATCATTTGTGTGTGCTGGGCCAGTGTCCTGTCTTTTTGAAGGTCTATTCAGCTTCTTCTGGTCCTCAATAGAAAAGCAAAAAAATGAATGTAATGTCTGCATGCTGTTATTTGCCTGGTGTCACACATCTCTTATTTTTCTTACCTTGATTGCTATTAAATGATCTAGATTTAATACAGTAAAAGCATTGAACTGGTGAGTGGAAAACATAAAAAAAAAAAAAAAAAAAAAAAAAAAAAAAAAAAAAGCTGTTGGTTCCCTGTGGAATGTACAGTCCTAGAAAGTTTGGCCAGCAGCAGAGGCTTTTTTTTCTTTTCCCAGGCAAGTCCTTCCCCAACCAGAACAGGCAGTTCCTTACAGCCCTGTTATCTTGACAGTAGAACAGTAACAATAACACTGAGACACTGGGGAAATCTGGAGGGCTTCAGTACATAAAAATAATAAAATAAAAGAGTTACCAACTGAAAAAAGAATCAAACCTCCACACAGTCCGGGAAGATTGATACACACAGGACAATGGGAGGAGGATAAGAAGACCTGGAATCTGTGGTCAACACGATTAACTGCATTTGGAGCTGCAATCCACAGGAGCTTTTCTGACCTAATTTGTGGTAGAATTGTTTGGAATTAAGTGGTTTAGAGAATGTCCTCCTCACTGCAATGGGTCTGTTTGTACAAGGATTTTGTGTGTTGTCAGTGCCCAGCTTGCTTTCCAGCATCACATTACAGTTGGCTTCTCAAGCTGTCTGGACTTACTGTGGGTTTGGGTAAACAACAAGTTTGTAGTACTCCTTATTTTTTGCATTAAGTATGCCATTAATGGTTGTAAAAATTGGTAGTTCTGGTCAGAACCTGGGTGGCAGTACTTCAAATTGTGGTACATAGTTCAGCCTACAAATTAAGGAACATCTTTAATCACCCACAGAGCATGCCAGGAGAGCCACAGAACCCTTGATAAACAGCTCTTGTGGCATCAGGTGGAGTAAGTACTCCCTCATTTCTCTCCTGAGGGACTCATGACATAAAAATGTATTTCTCCCTCTTCCTGCAAAATATTTCTCAAGTGATTACAGTGGCAGAGGAAATTGCGACTATGAGCAGTGCCCTACAGAAGAGAAATGTGGGATGCAGTCAACAGAGAGGCATGGTGGCAGAGGTTGCCACTTTCACGTCCTGGCCTGCATCCGTATAGTAAAATTCTCCCTTCAGGCTAAGAACGTTTCTATTGATGTAGTGGGGCATGGGCAATTTATTGCAGTCCTGGCTTGTTTCTTAGCTGATTTTCAGCAACATTACAATGGTAAGGCCCATCTTTTGTGTTCTTGGTGGCCACTAACTGTCTTTCCTTTCCTATGCATTTGAGGGACCTCAAGAAGGTAGAGTTGCCAATTGCCTTCTCTCTGCACTTGTCTGGGAGAAATTTCTTCCAGAATGTCTTTTTTTTTTTTTTTTTTTTTTTCCCTCTTCTTCCAAACCCCCCTTACTGTTGAGAATCAATCTGAGGTGTCTGTTTTTATACCTGTTGTGGGAATTCACTTGCAAGGACTTCTCCCTACTGCCTGCCGTTTCCATTTAGGCTTTCTTCCATGCATCTGGTATTCTTTTTGTCTCCTAGCTATATAGACGAGCAAACAATATTTATGTGCTTCTGGCAGCATTTTAATTTCTCTTTGGAAGAAAACCATTAGTCAGGAGTTTGTGAAGTCAGGAAGACACTAGTATTGCCTTGTACTGGGAATTCTACAACACATGACTGAATATATAGGGTTTTCATCATGGCTGAAGTTTAATTTACAGCTTTTGGTGTGCTACCAAATCTCATGCCTTAGTATTATTAGGATAGAGCTAGAAATCAGTAATGACTCTCTATATTACCTGAGGTCTTAAAAGCATCATAAGACAGTTTTACTTGAAGAATCTTGTGATTAATAGAGGGAATAAGCCAGAAACCATTTGCAGACATTTTCATGTCACAAGCAGATCTGAAAATTATTTTCAACCTATTCATTATTGAATTTATTTCACTGTTTGAAAAATATTTCCATAATATAAAGAGCTACACTTTAAAATTGTGAAGTTTTCTCCTGTTTAAAAGCTTTTGTGTGGCTGCAGTGACAGTCATAACTACATTATTTGCAGGTATTGCAGAGTGCACTTGGTGGGTTTTCAGTGTATCCTGATGGATGGAAGAACCACACCAAGCCTGTGATATTTTGTGAACTCAGTATCAAGCTATATTCATCAGACATGTCAGAATCTGAAGCATGCACCTAATGTCCATAAACTATCTCCTGCTATAGCACTGGGCTCTGATAAACTCGAATAGGATGTGGATGTGAAACAACAGCAGCAGAGAGGTAGGGTTTAGTTTCTCAGGACCATAGCTAGATCTGATTGCATTTTAGAGACAGGAGTTCTGGTTTTATAGAGTGTAGTACTTACAGCGGTCTTGAACAATTAATTGTCGTTTGGGCTTGTCAAAGCTTAATTGACTTTTCTTCTCACAGATATCCAGATTTCTAGAAAGCAGAAATGACCATGACTGCCAACAAGAATGCCAATGTCAACAGCAGAGCTGGAGGGAGTAAAGTGCCTCAGGACACTCTGGATAGGTAAGTGAACTGCAGGCTGTGTAGACTCTGAGAAAGGTTTGTTTGGAGCAAAGTTTTTTTCAAAGACAAGCAAACACTATTCTGACAGCTTTGTTGGGCTGGGAGAAGGTTTTGGTAGGAAGTGGAGGGATTGAGGTATAAGAGAAGATCTGTTTCTGGCATATTTGTTGAGCTGCTGCTGCTCGCTGGTGGTGAAAACAATTGCAAGGAAGGACCTGTGTTAAAGGCATCATGCAGGCCCCAGGAGGCTTGGGCTAAATTTCTGGATTGTATGACTACATGCTTTTCTCCATTGCCAGTCACCAGTTTGTATTTTGTATCAGTTTCTGTCACATTTGCTCTATTTAATCTGTACTGATAGACAGTGTGGGAAGAGATTGACTCCCATTGCAGGTCTGGCAGCAAGTGTGAAAGGGCTGAAGGTAAAATATGGGGACCTTTTTTTTTTTTTTTTTCTCTTATTTGTGCTCCTCTCTGCAGCATTAAGTCATCTACAGAGGAAGTAGATCAACTGTATTATTCACACCTAGGGGAAAGCAAGTGGCCCATCCCATTATCATATGGCGTTTTTCCCCAAACTCAGTACTGTAGCCAAGGACACCTTAAGTCCCTAAACCTGGCAACCTTGAGGGTATCAGTCTGTTTAAGACTAGACCAGAAAAGACAGTGGGTTTGCAGAAGGCTGTGATGTGACTGCACACAGTGACACAGATACCTGTTAAATACAGATACCTTTCACTCATGAATTAGTAATATGACATGGCAAAGAGTGTAAAGTCAGTTGATGCTCCCTTGTCCTTTATTTTACAATGATGAAAGACAGTGTTTTGAGGACAAGAAGTTTCCTTTAGGCAGCTCTGCTTTGCAATATTGCTCTGGGATGCAAGCAAACAACTCATATGCAGTCAACAAGTTCATGTGTCCTTGTCAGAAGGAGTCTTGTTCTTGGCCACAACCTTTACAAAATAATGCTGACTTGTTCAGCTTGTGGCCTTCACAGAGGACAAGCCCACCAGCTCCTCTTGGTCTGGGACTGACAGTTACAAAACTCTTCCTTTTATCTGCAGTCCCACTACGACAGCCTTGGTATGCTTTGACTAGGAAAGTTTAAACAACCATCTCATTAAAGAACCTGTGTGAATTAACCATTTGCACACAGGAGTAAAGTGCTAGAGTGAGTGTGCCACCTTAGCAAAGTGAGCAGAAAGCAGAACACACGATTCAGCGTCTTCAAAAGCACAAAATGTTGATGTGTACCTTGGTCCCTGCTGTAGCACTTTATGCAGCTCTCCAGGGGATTCCTGCACAGGTATAACATCCTATTCTGTTTTGAAGCTCTGTTCAGACATAATGTCTGCCTCATTTCTGTTTGCCTAAGGAAGTTCAAAACTTTGTAAGGCGTTAAGTAGGCTTCAGTAAAACAGGTTTGCATCCAGAATGAATGTGGTAGAGGGGAAAAGCAATAATGGTCTCATTTATCTCTTGGACACTTTGGGAGGGAAGTGTGGGTTGTACCAGTGTAAATGAAATGCTCCAATCACCTTGGCTAGGCACAGCTGCAGCAGTTCCAGCCTGATTTCAGTGACGGTGGCACACCTGGCAAGCTGTACCAAGGTTAAACCCAGCTGCCAGGAGTACTGTGTTTGCATAGGAGGGGTGTGCTAGGAGAGCTTTGCAGCTTCAAATAAATTAGGAAAGACTGTGATTCAGGTGAGTAGACCGCACAGTTACGGATTGATTTACTCACTTGAAAATGAAATGTCGGAGGCAAAATTTCCCCATCTTGGCAGCTGTCAGGTAGAATAACCAGCATAGATGGAGAGGTTTGGCGAGAGAGATCAAAGAGAGTTGGCTTTGATCTTAGCAGGGAGCTGCAGGTCAACTTGAAAGTGACGTCAAATCCTGGCTCGGTTTGGCACACTCACTATTGTATTCTTAACTTTTCCAACCACAAACAATAAATATGTATGTACATGTGTGTATATATATGTAAATTAAATTCGGAGATTTTCAGGATGGAAGCGATGGAATGGATTTTCTTTAACAGCTTTTTGTTTTGTTCTTAAAGGAAAATCTCTTTTTCATGGCACATCCCTGTTTTGTGTTTAAACACTCTGGCTTTGCTCGCAGTTTTGGTCAACATTACATATTGTATGCACATATGGCTGTCTTTATGTTGTTTTCTGTGTCTACCCACCCATTTCTCTTTCAGCTCTCTCTCACACCTTCCCTCTCGTCTGCACATAGTATTGAATTACAATAGGTCCAGGCAATTTTCCTGAGCTGGATGAAATGGCATCATCCTGATTACCAAGGGACAGGTTGACCTACAAAGTAGAGGTGAATTAATAATCACCTTAATTAATAATTTGCCTTAGGCAGAACCCTCGCCTTGGTGCAGTCTCTGATGGTGACCTCCTTTGTGGCGTTGTCACACACCCTTTCAGGGTCTAAACCTTTCATTAGGTTGATTTACCTTTGCCTTTACTCCAGGTACTATTCTTCTTTCACTTTTAAATTATGCAGCTGACTAAAGAAATAGATGAGCTGCATCCATCCTAGCGTCTCTTGATATTCATGTTATACAACAGTAGCTGTGGTAAAGCTCAGCAGAAATGGGCTTGGTATCCTCGTACAGTTCCCAGTTTGTGTACTTGGTATCTCTTAGTTCAAAACTGTAGAAAACATAGAATAACAAGGGGGTGGGGAAAAGAAGGGGTGGCTAGAGGAATTTCTAGAGGCATATACGTATGTGGATATTAAAACCAGATCCCTAATGATATCTGGCATTCACATGTCATTAATCATCCTTCCAGCAGTGCAGACAGGTCAGTGCTGGGAACTTGGATCTGGACTTGAGTAAACCTTGGACCTGCTCTTCTATTTTTATCTTTTCCATTCTTAATAGCTTAGAAAGTACCGTAGGATACTAAGTTATTGGATAATAGCTGTCAAATAAACTGTCTTTCCTTATCATCACCATCTGTTTTGATTAGAATTTATCAGAAAAAAAAAAAAGATTTTATAAGTACAAGCATGGGCCTGAAGCTGAGGAAAATCTTTGAGTTTCATGACAAGTGAGGAGATGAATAGGTTGTCATGCACCGGTTCTCCATCCATTATTTTGCCTTATACGATCTTCTTCACCTGTCTTTGTGAAACCTGTAAGAAGATATTTGAGTCAGCCGTGGGGATTCTTCATTTTAGTCAGACTGTAAATCAGTGGAGTAAGTGCTGGCATAATAAAAGTTAAAGGCTTGCAGGATTTATTGCAAACACATTCAAAGATCCACTTAAACTGCACAGTCATTGTCTCCCTTTAGTACAGGATTTGACTAGAGATTTGGAACACTGCAAATGTGCTTTATGTATAATTTCTGGAGGTAGAATTTCAGTAAGGGCCGATACTGGCATAACACAGGTGTATTTGTCCCCTGGTGGCTAACGCATCTTTTTAGTGTTATTTTCTTGCCAGTCCTAGTTTTGGTGCAGTGTGTTGCTGCGAGATGCAAGCTGTGTTACAGTGGTTGCCATCTCGTTGAAGTTATGGAAAGTCTTCACTGGGAAGCAAGAGTAGATTGACTGGTGACCTTCACATTGGAGAGGAGGGGAAGAAGTGGTAATAGAGGACTTTGAAACAATGGGTGGAACAGAGATGGTGAAGGGAAAAAATCTTTTTCAATTTAAAAATTAATAGGCATTAAATAAACCAGAAAGAGTCAGGTTGAAAAGAAGGTCCTTCTGTGCAGCATGTCTTTTATCAATGAAGCTGACTGCTGCAGGAGGTCGTGGTTACACGAATTCATGGAAGAAAACTACCAAAGTCTTTTATCCACAGCAGCAAAATCTGCGAGGCAGCAAGTCTTTAGCGTTAGGCTGGCTGAGTAGCACTGCAGCTCATCTTATCCTTACTTCCTTCTCCAGGCACCTGATAATGGTCTTGGGCAGTAACAGAGCCAGGACTAGGGATGCTCTTTGGCCCAGCCTAGTGGGAACATTCTAATGTCAGTTGGAACAAAAGTCCTTTATATGAAGCAAATACCAGAGCATTTGTGAAACAATTGTTAAAATTACCGAATGAGACTAGAACTGTAGCTCTGAGTGAACTCCAAAGACGCGGCTTTAATCCTTCCTTGTGAGTCACTGATGAGAAAGGCAAGGAGCACGAGGTTCGGAAAGCACCTTATGTGTAGCTGAAAGTGACTTAGCAATTCTGACAAGAAGCAGCTCTGTGAAATCTTATTACCTCTTCGATGGGAGACAAAGGAGCTCACAGTGTGCAACTGGTGCGTGACTGTTTTGCACCAGATGTCTTCTTTGACTGTACCATACTTCAGAGGATCGCTACTACTCTGAGGAAACCTTAAAAGAACAAAAGCCAAAGAAAAGGCGTAACGGTGTTTGTATCTCCCTACAATGGCTTGCTTTTCTTAACAAATAATTCAATATTTGTCTGGAGTTGACTTCGTGATCTATGCAGAATTTTTATTTGAATTCAGAAATTCATTCATAAAGTGTTTGTCCTGATCTTGTGGTTGCTCCAGTGCAAAGTTAAATGTAGAAATGGCACCACCAGCTCTATTGGCTTAAAAGCCACACCAGTACTATGTGGTATTAAAACAGACCTACTTATGTTTATGAGTTCATGCTCTGCTCAGCAAAATATAGGTTTCAAACTTGTAGTCTGTTTAGTCTAACAGGGAAAAAAGAGAAAAAAAATCTTAACAAAACTAACTGGAAATAGAAACACTGTGTTCCTGCTAGATGGTGTTTCCCTGATACAAGCTGGGTTTGAATGAGAAACAGAATAAATATTAAGATGCATTTTTCCTTTGGAAAGGTTTTTTTTTTTTTTTGAATAAATTATTGTGGTGATTTTAGTAGTGTATATATAAAAGACTGCCATAATCAGCTTGAACAAACATGTTTTTAGTTGAATGTCACTGGCCTTGATTTGGGAATACAGCCAAAGCAGAAGCCAGTCTTTGTTCCAGTTGTGTGAAAGGACTGTGTGGCTATTAGTCTGGGACAGCTACGTCACTATAATCAGGTTAGTTTCAGCACGAGTTGGATTTGTGATGTGGGCTGCTGTCTCTCCACCCAACCTGCACAGGAGCAGTGTGATTCTTGCTGAATTGGAGAATCCTCTCCAGCTGGGCAATTGTGATTTAATGACCTGATAAAGTGCAGGTGCTGATGTCCGCGGGTCATAGAGCAAGGCATCTGACATTTGTACTAGCACAGGATTACATCTGCAAATTGCTGTGAGCACAAAGTTGCAAGTTCTTAGTCTTAAAACATTCATAGAAGTCCCCCTTTCTAAATACTTTTTGTTGGATCTTTGAATCTAATTACTCTTGTGTGAGTAAAACTGAAATCTGGCCTGATGCTGATACACAAAGCTTTATTTTCAGTTCATTCTGTCTGCTGTAGTTTCCTGATATCTTTGAAGCGGTGACTTCTGTGCACAATAGCAATCAGATTTCCAGTCGGGTATCTTTGATCTCTGAGTTGCATCGCTCTGCCTGGAAAGAGCAGGAAATAACTGAGCTGGATAGCCACAAACCTCTAAGTATAGGCTTTGGTTTTTATCTCCTAGCAGTGTGTGAGGCCATTTCAGCTGTCACCAACGATTTGTCAGCTCCGTTAGCCTAATGCACGCTGAGATTTGCTTGTACTGGCTTTGCGGCTCAGACCTTCTTCAGAATTTAATTTAATGGGTTTTAATTAGAATTGGTGGGAGCTGGCTTATCTCCAGTGAAGGCGATGGAGATACACCACGTAATCCAAATGACTACCCAGACTAATACCTCTCCAGAGGTAGCTACAGAGCATTTCTGCTTAATTGTTTCTAGTTCTTTAAATTATCACACCAAATGATGCCTTGTATTTCCCAACCAAGTGATCCCACGGGGTGAAGTTATGCCCAAGTTTGTCATGAATCCGAGATTATTTGCTGCTCTTATAGGTAAAATCACTGTCTGAAATGCAGGGGGAAGGCTCCTCAGGCTGATGCCCCCCCCGGACACAGCACATACCTGGTGCTTGCTTCTTGCTTTGGGCTGTCACAGGTGATTCAGTCCTAGTCGAGCCAAATTCACCCAGTTTTACAGCAATTTTTTTTTTTCCTAAGTAAAATTAATTTTTATACATATTAATAAACCCAACAGAGATAGTTTGTTTCTTTTGAAGAAGGAATTATGTGGCTGTGGCCTGGGCAGAAGATTAAGAAATATTTTGCCTTAGGAACTCAGACCTTGAAAGTTCTTAAATAAAAAGAATTGGACATGTGTCTGGCATTAGGTTTAGCTGATACTCTGCTGCTGTTGACACTTGAATGTGCGTGTCAGTTGTTCACTCTGCTGGCTTGTCTTGGGAGTGCTTATTCTCTTTCTTTCCATGGTAATTTTTTTCATTTTGAAGGTGAGCTCATATCAGGAGAAAAACCTGTCTGTACAGGGAGAAGTGTCGTCCTAGTAGAGGCAATGCCAATGCAGTAGACACTGCCCATGTTTCTTGTCAGGACGTTTACCCAGATGCAAACCAGCCTGCCTGTACTGCCAAAAGACAAGAGCTGTGTCCAGAGCCAGGCTCGATGCCTTGGGCAAGTAGTCTCCATACTGTGACTAGAGAGTGTGGATGGAGGTAACTGTGGCCACCACGATAGAGCCCTGATCTTACCACAGGAAAAATATTATTATAAACAGTAAGGTAAGCGAAGTGTATTTTTTAGTATTTATCTTTTTTACACGTGAATATCAATTTAGAACTTAGGGTATTTCTTACATGTCTTAAGTTTTCTGAGTGGAGAGCGCTGTGAAGAAAACAGTAACTTGAAAATCAAAGGATGCATCTTCAGCTCCCGGGCATGCCACAGGAGCTTTGCGTGCTCCCAGGCAGTCTGTGTGTTTCAGCCATCCTAGAATGGTGCGAACATTACTTTTTCCTCTCTATTTTTTTTCTCCATAACATATTTATGTAGTGAGTTCTTCAAAGTGTGAGACTCTCTGCGTTGTTCCAAAACAACAAGGCTTTGGTCTTATTTGAAACTCCTGGGTGTACAATTTTCTCAATGCTTACTGTGTGATTGCCATTGTCTTAGCATAATTATGATAACGTATTCTCACATCTCCTTTTCTTTTGTTTACTAAGCATGTGTGTGGTGTTGCTTGAGTGATAGAAAAACTGCTTCTTTCCCTTTCATGTAAAAAAAAAAAAAAGTATGGGTGAAAGGCTCTCTCTACCTGGGCATCCTCTACCAAGTTCATCAAATGGTTTAAAGGAGTCTCCGTAAAACATTAGCCATGGATATTATGTTCACCTGAACAACTCCTTGTACTTGGATAACATTTCTGGGCAGATGATGTGCAAATCCCTGCTTAACAGAAAGTTTAGCGGGATGTCTGGATGCCATTGCAGTTTGAGTTACAATGATGTGGTGTGGGAAAATATGCTGGTGGGTTTGCTGCTGCCTCATGTCAGCACTGCCGTGTTCACCAAAACTCCAAAACTCCACCCGTGTGGACTGTGTTAGAGCATCAAAGGGCCAGGGGTGTGAGTGCGGCTGTGTGCTCCTGGGGAGTCCTGGCAGGGCCAGGATCTTGTCTCTGCCACTGTGCATGGCTTGTGGCAACAAGGTGCTGAAGTGCCTCAGCTGCTGAGGTGCCTCCTCCTGCCAGTTGGAAATACTGGTGAGAATCTTGTAAGCTCTTGAATTTGTGAAACACAACCCATAGAAAGCATTTATTTTTGCTTTAAAAGGGAGACAAGTTTTAATAACTTTGATAGAGAGCTTGAGAATGGGATGAATCACTATTTCATCAAATTCTGCTAAGAGTAAGCAATATATTAAATTATTGGAGATGCAATGATAAGCCACTTTTTTTTTCTTCTTTTGTTTTTCTTTTTGCCATTGAGGTTTAGAAAACAACACAAATCAGCTTCAGTCAAGCAACTGGGGAAACTGAATGACTGATGTGAAATCCATTCGCAAGTATTGTACTCCTTTAAAGCAGAAACAGCTGGAGCTGTGCAGTTCACAAATTTCCATAAAGTCGGTTCCCGGCAGCACAAAGCTACCTCTGGTTCAGAGAAGAATACAAAGCTGTTATTTACCCAGTGAGGTTGGAGATGCTTTTGAGAGAGAGCTTGGGCAGCTCAGCCCTGAACTGGGCCGTGGGAGACGGGAGGATGCTTGCTGTTATCAGGAACAGAGACATCGGCAGTGGGAACACGTCAGAGCACTGATTAAAATGTCCCTGGAATTGGGCAAAGCTTGAATACAGGCTTTGACTTCGTTGTTGCTCATCATCTCTGTCAGGAGCGTTGGTGGAGTGCTGATTTGTGATGCTCCGAGACGTGTGATGTGCCCCCTTCCTTGTCCTGTTCAGAAGCGACCTCAGGGAGGTGGATCAGAGTATGTATGTTTGAAATCTCTTTAGCAGGGTTGCAGAAATATTCTTGCAACCACAGTGGTCTACAGATGTGAGAGAAGAGTAGTTCGTGAGTGGTTTGTAACAGCTTCTAATAAGATCAAGAGACAGAACTGAAAAAATGGACCTACTTTTGGACACTTTTTTCAGGCTTCCTCAGTTTGTGGCAGAAGCTGAAGATGGGGCGTTTTGCCACAGCAATTCTGCAGCTGGCTATTTTGTTTCATTTTAATTTTAGATGTCAGATCAAGGAAGAATAATCATGTGCTTGAAGTGCACTTGTCAGTCAAGCAGTTCACTTTTTTCCAGTTGGAAATTCTGTTAATGTATCTCTCCTATATGCATAGGGGGGAAAAAAACAACAACAACAACAAAAAAACAGTTTTGGAGGGGAAAAGTGAGGGAAAAACGAGACTGCATTTTCTTTCATGCAGCTTCAGATCGAGTTTGCTTTGTTACTAGGTAAAGGCAGCACAAACATAGCCTGGCTAACTAATTCCCAGTGCAATTTAATTCTCATGGCACTTTTAATGCTTTGTTCTTTTCTATGTGGAAATCATATGTCATCATTAAAAATACTTTTTCCTATTATCAAGGTTAACGTTTTCTAAAAACACTGGAAAATAATTGAAAAATGAAAGGAAACAAGTCTTTTAAAAAGCAGAGGTTTGTAATTGGCAGGTTAGGCTGAAAGCATGTTTAATGCAACTGTGTTCTGCTACAGTAAAAAACCTACTTAGTCTAACACTGCAGTCCTTATTTATTTAATCATGGATTGTTTCTGTTTTTACGTTAGTGTACACAGTAATACAAAGGCTTGAACTAACCTGTTACATAATTTTTTTTTTTTGCAGGAAATTTTTAGAATAGCGTGGTTTTGAAAACTTTTCTTGTGTCTTTCTAGTGCTTTTACTGCACTGAAATGTAGTAAGTAAAGCAGTAAGCAAGATATATGCTAAAGCACTTAAGGGAGTCCCTATCAGTGCAGCATCAGAAAATCAGATCAGGAGTCTTACGTGAATTTGTTTTTTTTTGGGGCGATGATAAAAAGTTATTCAGAAGTCTACAGGGGAGACTGCGTAGAAACTGTGTGCATAGTATTTTAAAATTATCATGCCAGTGTTTCATTTCTTCTGGAGGAAGTTGTTCTTAGGGCTGAAAATCCCATTGCCTTCTGGACCAGGGAGACTGGCGATCTCACTGAATAGACCAACAAATAGACAAGCCATGAGCTTTCTTAATGATGCTTTATGTTCCATGAATACACTGGCAAAAGGGAGATGGCAGATAGCCCGTGTCCTTTCGAAACTGTTGGCAGAGACTTGAAAGCGTTTGCATGTGGATTTTTAACCTCTCCCTTTCCTCCCTAGACAGTACTGCCATCGGGCTGACTTCAGTGTACGCGGGCAGGCAGGCAGGCTTCTTTGCTGGGTCTGTGTGCGTGTGGTTTGGTGCAGCTGATACAGCTTCTAAGATTTTGTTAGCGATCAGCAGCCTCAGGTTGAAGAATGAAATGTAAACCGGCGGTACGTGCAACTTCAGAACCAAAACCAAATCAAAGCCACAGAAGTTTTCCAAGCTGTAGGCAATAAGGAGGAAACATTTGGCTTTCCTGATTTCTCACACACCTGTCCCTTCAAAAGCAGCATGTCAGATTGCAGAGAAAGGCTTTGCTGGTGCTAGTCTTGTTAACCATTAATACCAGTTTCCTCCCTTTAAGTACACAAAGGGACAGAGATTTGACAAATGTCCTCAGCCCATGTGTCATTCGCTGCCTGAGAAGCGAAGTAGCGAGCTTTCGGGAAGTGCAGAGGACAGAGCAGGTTACAAGGACTGGACGTGGAATTCCTCCCTTTTCGTTCCGCACCTTTCCCAGAGGGAAGAGCTTCTGAGTAAGTCTGGAAGCCGTGTGCCGGAGTGATTGCAGTGATGGACAGCCGTGTGCTTGCCAGAGCTGTGAGCGGAGGCAGCAAGCTAAAGCAGAAGCGAAGGAGAGTGGAATGCTGTCGCAGTGGATTCCTTGGTGATCTTTGCTAGTTTTGCAGTTTGGGCTTTCTACTCACAGGCAGGAGCTCAACAGCAGCTCTCAGCTCACTAAGGACAGTGATACGAAGAGCTTTATTTTTGAAGTTTGAAGCTCTGGCTCTTGGTGGAGCTAAAACTTGATTTTGCTCCCCATCTCTTCCCCTCCTTCTCCTCTACCTCTCTCGGGCTCTCAGACAGAATATAATTTCTCTGCCTGGCTAAATGCAGATTTCTTGCCTTGCCTAATAAGGATCCTTTTTTTTTTTTTTTTTTCTTCTCCTTAATAGTTAAAGGTGATTTTTAAGTTATGTAGCAGTATTTGTACCTACACCTTCTGCCAGTGTTAAATGTAGTGCTGCTGGGGCACTTCTATGTTTTGTGTTGGTCTTTGATGCCTGATATATATATAAATATAAATATATATATTTATATATATATATGTATATATATATATATTTATTTATTTATTTTCCCTACTGAATAAATAGGAGAACTCAGGCAACACCGGATTGCAGACTAAAGCCCGTGGCTCACTGTGTCATGTAACTTATGGTCAGAACCTGGACTTCAGTTTGTTGCTCCAAATATTCAATTCCTGAGCTGAGAGCCCATGTGCAGTCTTTAAGAGAGCGGTAATTTTTGCTATGAGCTTATAAACATTTAGTTGCTTTTTCTTGCTGCCTTCGTACATGCAGCTTCATTTGGTATTGCTTCATTTGCTCTGTATCATTCCAGTTTTCTTGCTGCTTTGCCTGATGCTATCACCATGTCTTCCTGTAGGGACATGAGGGTTTTTTTAGGCTCTGTCCCAAAAGGGAAGGATGAGAGAGAGAAAAAGTGTGTACTTGGTTTTAGTCACTCTAATGCATTGTGTATGAAGTAACCTTGCAGTTCTTTATTACTGTGCAGCATTCCTGTTGCATGGCAGTGGTAGCAAACCATTTTCATCCTCAGGGCTATAGTATATGCAAATTCCCATATAAGATATGAGAAGTAAAATTATATCGGCCGGCTCCTTATAAAAGCTAATAGGCCAACAGAAGAGCGTAAAACTAAATCCACAGTTTTATAAGAAGCCCAGGCCTTGTGAGAATGAAATATTTATAAGGGAAATACAAATCCCCCGGATATTATCCCAATTCCAAATTTAGGCTTCAGATCCCACAGCTCTCGTAGGTGTGGTGATGAAACGTGGTCTGGGAGGCTCATTTCGACTTAGTGAGCAATGCACATGCTTACGTTGCTTCGGAGTAATGCTGACCGCTTAGGAGAGTGGTCAGGAGCGTCTCTCCCTGACCTAACTCTGCGCTGCTCCTGTTGACATTTGTAGTGAAATCTCAGTAAAAAAAAAAGCAGAGAGAAACTAATGTCTAAACCTTTGGGAAAACTTCCTTCAGAACATGGTTGTGACTGTTGGTAAGCACAGTGATCAAGTGGCTGGTCAATCTTCTGCCTGATAGTCAGTGAAATTCTTCTGCGTTAAGGCCAGGGTCAAGTTATATTTGGCCTCGACTGGACTGTTATGTAGATTAGTATGATAGCAACAGGCATTGCAAATTATAGGTTGGCTTCTCCCTCCCCTTTTTTTCCCTTTCCCCTTTTTTTCCCTTTCCCCCTTTTTTCCCTTTCCCCTTTTTTTCCCTTTCCCCTTTTTTTCCCTTTCCCCTTTTTTTCCCTTTCCCCTTTTTTTCCCTTTCCCCTTTTTTTTCCCTTCTCCCTTTTTTCCCTTCCCCCTTTTTTCCCTTCTCTCTTTTCGTGTGTTTGTGTCTGCCAACAAACTGGAGAATAAATAGACCAAAAATTGACCTGAAACTTTTTTTTTTGTTAAGTGAATTTGCTCCAGGTCAATGCTTTAAATCTTCCTATAGTAATGAGTTTGACATCAGTTTGCATCTTTAGCAATTTATCTTTGCAAACTCTTGATTTGTGCTGATGCGAGCCAGAAGAAAATTGAACCCCAATTCCTAAATATTTGTGAATTCAAGCAATTAAATGAAAGAGGGCCATCACTGAAGCTGAGAGAAAATTCTCTCCTAAAGGCAAGAGAAGTATTCTATGATTACTCAATCCACACAAATCTCCGCGCACTGTAGCATGTACCAAGGGTCATGTTTGTCTGTCATAGCTGGAATTTATTTTGCATTCCATGGGGTCAGAGCCACTGAAGAAAATTATGATGATAAGAAAGGCCAGGGCTGTAAAGCTTCAAGCTTCCTCTGACCAGGAGGCACACTAGTTACCCAGCTGGCACGTACAAGCTAAACTCTCAGTATATAATTTGCTATTTCGCTCTTTTCGGCATTTTCAGGCGCTGAAAAAAAAATCCTGCTTCTAATTTTTTTCTTGAGGTTGTTCACGTAAAAGTCATGTGTTCTGGCAGATACTGCTACTGTTCCTTACTACAAAGTTTGTTAGGAATGTTTATCATTTTCTTAATTAAAAAAAAAAAAAGTTTAACTCTTGTTAGGAAAAACCGTTTTGGCCATCTTCAGGGACTGCGATGAATGTGAATGTATGGGTGGGAGAGAGCACTGTCTGGGCGTGATCCCTTAACTGGCTGGGAAGTTCAGAGAGGAAAGTAATAATTCCCTTTATTATGGTGGAAAAATAGTCAAAGGTTAGGCACACAGACCTTTGGAGCACTAGGAAGGTGGAAATCCAGACTTTGAAGGCACAAAGGAAAGAGGGTAAAATTTATAAAGCTAAGCTGAAGCTGGAGAACCAGGCTGCATTTCTCTAGTCTGATTATTGTGAGAGCAATATAGGAACAAACAGCAAGCTGCTACACTGCTTCATTGCTATAAAGGAAACATTAGAAAGTGCCCTTGTGAAGACAAATATGCTTTCTCAATCATGTAATCAGGAGCCTGCTGATTATATGCCGTTGTTTCAGCTTCGTGCTTACACAGGAAGAGTTTGTACAAAGTGGGACTGAGTTGCTGCAGTTGTCTTGATGAACCAATGGCACCCAGCTATTGCAGATATGAGACCCCACAGAGGACTGGGTACTCCTTAGGTGAAGTTTAAAAACAGAATTGCTCCTCCTTTTCCCCTGCCTTACATTAAATGGGAACTGCCTTCACCGCACAGGGGCTTCAAGTGGAGGGCAGCCTGGCAAGGTGGGTTCAGACAGACTGCACTCAGGGCTGATGCTGAGGTTGTTCTGCGTTCAGGGAGGGAATGCAGGAGGTTCCACTGTGCTGCATTTATTTGTTTTAATTTTATTTTGTTTGTATTTTATTTCATATGCGGTGCAGTAACTCCAGAAGCTTTGAATCACTTCAGTGTTATCCTGTTGTGACATTTCGTATTTTCTTACTGGGTCCAGATGTCTCAGGCCTCAAACTTTCTGCATGGTGATATTAATAGTTGAAATGATGACAGAAATTAGGAATGTCTGTTTCATAACAGACATATGGATAATGGCTTTTGGTTTTATAACCTGGTTTTGTAGGAAGCTTTCTCACTGTGTTAAACTAGTTTATGAGAACAGAAAACTGGCAAATCTATAGAGAAGGGCCTTGCTGGACATTGACAGCACTTCAAGACTCAGATCTCTGCTCCTTGGGGCAATGAATTGCCTTAACCTATAGATCACATAGCTAGCAAAGAGGGATTTAGCACCTGCTGACCGACACCTTACATGATATCAACAGCAGTAGAAACTGGGGACCAGAAGTAAGCTAGTGGGTCTGGAAGGACAGGGCATCATTGTGGCTACTGGTAGAGAAGCAAACAATTGATTTGGTTTGTTCTGAAAGCAACTTGTCTTAGGGAGTGAGATTGAGAATAGTTCTTAAAGACAGGATGGAGTCCTCAACTGCCTTCCTTTTATTCTGCCTCCACTAGATATTTATTCATAGGTCTATTTAATGAGGTTCTTTGTGACCTAGAAGTTAATTTGTAAGTAAAGAAGAGAAAGGAGGCTTGGCTATAGTGTGCAGCCAGGGCTCGTGACTTTCTGGCTTACAAATCAGTTCTTTTCCCTTTGGGTGTAGAATATTTCAGTAAAGTATACAATGATCTCGTGAAGTTTTCTGGCTTGAGAGAGCAGAAAAGGTGTGAACCTATTTTACAACAACTTCTCCAAACCAGAGTTCCAGAATTAGAGGTCGCCGAACCAGAACTGCCTCAGTGATGTTAAAAAAATAAACATCACAATTCATAAAAGTCATTTTCAATCTTTCCCAAACTGTGTGCATGTAAGCATGGAAGACTTGCAGAGCTCTGACAGAATTAGTTCCAAAGCGTTCAAATGTTTTGAGATTCCCAGGCAGATAAAGCACGTTGAAAAAGTTTGAACACTTGTATTAAAGAAAAAGTTTTGAAGACCGGTGGTTCTTAAAGAGACAAAGAGGAACTCGTGTTCTGCCTGATTTAAGAACGTGCTATCGTTTGCCGTGTTGCTGCTCTCAGTCCAACAAAAAAACCCAAGATCATTAAGCAGGTGAGACTAGATCACTCTGAACAGCCTCCACGACATAAAAATCAGTCAAAGTGGAGACAACAGTGGAAATATTTGTTGCAAAAATTGTTGTTCAGAACATGCTGGGGGAAAATAGTAAATACGAAGGAAGCCTCCATTGTCAACTTTGATTTGTATTTATTATTTTGAGAAAATGAGGGACAGTGGTATGAAACCAGTGCACTGTACCTCAGTAGAAAAGAAAGAATAGCTGTCTCTGATATTTTAGTTCTTGCTTTTTTTTTTTTTTTTTTTTTTTTTTTTCTGTGTGCCGTCAGCTTCTGATCATTGTGATGGAAGGCACAAATGCAGTCTAGTGAATCTTCTGTGCCTGATTGCTGGTGTTTGGGGCAGTCACTTGTATATGAATGGGGAGGGGTGAAAGCCTTAAAAACGGCAGTGACTAAATTCTGCATTTGCCTTCTAACAGTGCAGAAGACTGTCATAAATATAGATCAGCAGGGAATCTAGCCCTCTCAGTCTACATAATTTCACAATTTCCTTCTTCAGCCTTAGAAATTTCTTGGCAAAGGCACATATCTGCTGTCCATTGATTGATCACATTTTGTCTTATGGTCATTTGTCAGTCGGATTTTCTTGCCATCTTTGCTTTACAAATCCAGTCTAATTCAAGTATTTAGGACCTGACTCATAAGCTTTGATGCATTTGCTCTTTTTTGCTTTTTGTACATTTGTGGAGAAGAGTTGCCACTTCAAATTTCTGTGCACTTCTTTATAGCTCTGAATCATAAAAAATTCGGAGCTTTGAAGGGGTCTAGCTGTAGGACAGCACTCCCTCTCTAACATGGCCCACCATCACTCTTGTGAAATTAAAGAACACACAGAAATTAAAGTACCTAAAAATAGCACACAGCACTTGATCTGGTTTGTTTGACAGTCCTATTATTTTGTAATTAGTTCTGATATGGTTTCAATTTTTTATTTAAATGGCAAGTATCAAAATTCCTGGAAAAAACATCAGAAGCATAGAGAAGTATGTGGTGTTTCTATTTTCATTCTGACTTTAATCATTTCTTGATCTTCATCCACTTTGACTGACTTTGTTGCTTCGTTCTATCTAAATGCTGGGACTTTTCCACCACTAGCACATGCTCATGAAAGTGAACTGTTTCAAATGGTCTTGTTACACAAATTCACCTTTTAGTTTTGAAAATAAATTCTGTTTCATTTTTGTCAAAATCCCAAAGTCAACAATAAGGAGAGGAAATGATCTGTCATACAGGGTTTGGGGGATTTTGAGCTATGCTCCAGGTGAGAGCTCAAAAATAATAAAGGGTCTGGTGGAAGAGCAGCTATTGTGTTGCCACTACCATCACTTTCCTTTCCAAGCCAGAGGCAAGATGCCACAAGTTTAGTTTCTTGCTTAATTACCAGGTTAAATCAGCTCAGACCCACCTTTTACTGCTATGTGCCTAGCATGGAGTGTAGAAAGTTCACCTCCTTTACTCACAGTAAGCTTTATTTAGATTTAAAATAACTAAATATCAGCTGTAGTTATCTACTTGAGGTATGTAGACAATTACAGTAGACTGCACACTATGCCAAAGTCCAGAATATATTGTAACAGGTTTACTGTCAAACAAAAGTGGATCTGTTTAGATGCAGTAGACCAGGAGGTCCCTTTTGTTTGGTTGTACTGTTCCCACAGCCCCCAGTTACAAGGAGTAGCAATAATACTAATTCTGAAGTCCCTTTCTACTCCCAGTACGATTAATACAAGGAATGATTGGATTTATCATTAATGTAGCATACAAAGAAATTGCACAAACCTAGATGATCATTTAGTTTGGAAAAAAATTCTTTTGAAAAGAATGTCAAAACTTGAGCTATCATCTCTACATGGGTTCGACTTGGCTTGTCTTAGCTAATCAACAAAGCCATCGCATGCCACACATTTTGGTGATGGTTGTGCACATAACCTTCATGCTAACCACACAGTATCCCAGTTAAACCAGTCTGAGTGCCTGAATCTGCCCCCTGAGCCTTCGCTGTTTCTGCCCTCCAGTAATGCCTTACCAAGTGCTTGACAGCAATCAGCCTCACTACTCATCTGTATCCACTGGCAGGGATGTAGGCAGAGGTGATAAAATAAAAGGAAGTAGCACAGTGTCACATGCAAATGGTGTTGAAACTTTGCTTCTCTGTCTAATGGCTTTGCCTCATCACTCATCTCAAAATGCAACCAGACCACTGACTCACAGCGTTTGCAGCTGAAAGTAGATTTCTCGTTGCTCTTCTGAGGAAAGCATAGAGGAAATTATTCTGTCTTTGTACAGAGAGGAAGAAGGAATTCTTTGCAAAGTGTTGTCCCTCAACATTGCTTGAAGGTTGTGATGGTTTTTTAGCCTTTGAATTACTCTTCTGCTTTACACCTAAAGAGGTACGACTGGAATCTTTTTGATCTGCAGTAGTTCTTTCAATTCTTATTTGTGTAAAAGTAGGGATAATTGCCACGAGCTTTCACAAATGTGTTTCTGAAATAAGAGTGCTTTTCTGTTTGTTTGCTCAGTGATTTCCTGGCAACAGTTCCCTTAGAGCAGAGTGAGAGTGTATCAGCTACAGAGAGCCATTGGTACTGAACCTTTTCAAAATGGCTTTTTTTTTTTTTTTTTTTTTTTTTGTGTGTGTGTGTGTGTGTGTGCAGGTCACAGAAGTTATGAGAAACATCCATTTTTAGTCTGAAGACAAAAATGCAACTACAGCTTTTTAGTGTGCTGAGAAGTTATACTGGCATGGGAGAAAATACCCTTTTGAAAATGCAAGAATCCAAAAAATTATATCTAGTTCTGTGAGTTGCTTATTTCACTTGTCTACTAAGTGTTTGGAGGCTTACACTGGCTGAAAATCTGGCATAGATGCTTTCATCTGGACAGACAATAAAATTCTCAGGATTTAGTTTTTTTTCAGCATATGGTTATAAATATAATTTCGTTTTTTCATCCTGTAATCTGAACGCGTCCATTTTGTTTAAACAGAAGCCAAAAAAACTAACAAGAAGCCAAACAGGTGTAGGCATTTCTGCTCCTTGTGATGGCAGTACTAACATTGGCTATCTGAACATCAGTGCCTCCAATGATATTTTTGTGCAGTCTTTCACTTGACTTGCTAATTGAGCATTTTTTAGCATTCTCTCTTACAAATTTCCGGAGAATTTTGTATCTACTTCTTCAATTACATGAAACAAGTGCAGCCTTAGTGACTTTATTTTCCTAGGAAGAGAGGGAGAAAGCCCTGAGAAATATAGAAGTGCTGTTCAACTTTGTGAGCTCACCAAATTTCTGTGTTATGGTGAACTGATGTGATCTCAACAACAGGAGCCTGGAAAGACCCGATACCTTTCTGTCAATGTGTTTTCTTGCTATTTCTTTTGTAAAGGGCTTGACTTTTTTGAAATGGGAAATTACCTGGCATAGTGAGAGCCCAAAACTGTCATCTCCTTCTGTAAGCGTTGTTTTAAGCAAGGTAGATGGGACTTGCAAAACTGAAAGAATGCAGAGCAGCTTCTCCCAGCTTGTGTTTCTTCAGTACAGATGATCTGTGGAGTCCTTCCCGACACTTCAGGAGAGCTAGAGCAGTGCTGAGGTGTCTGAGCAGCTTAGCCCAGAGGTCAGGCCAGGGCAGTGGGAATTAGGGATCCTGGGACTCTTCCAAGGCAAGTTACTTAACTGCTCTCCAGTCACATTCAATCCCTGGTCTGAAATGCAACTTATTAGTTTTATTAGTATTTAGAAAATATATGTGAATTATGGATGCAAACGCCTCAATAAATGCAAATTCTTATAATACACCTTACTCTGACATGGAAAAGAGGTACAAAACCAGCTCTTTAGCCACCATTCTGGCTGCCTCCTGTTGTTGAAAGTTGTCTAATGAAGTTAGAGAGACATGCAGCATCTCTGTTATCCATGGATGTTCTTTAGTACTGGGGAAAGGATAGGGCTGTTGATATTACCCTTTATTAGAGCAAATTATACGAATATGTATGCTAGTCCAGGGAAACTGTATTTTTATTTGAGTGCGTCTGGACAATTGCAGCTCTTGTAAATTAACTTTTTTTTTTTCTTTTTTTTTTTTTTTTCTTTCTCTGTGTTTAAGTGAGGAATAAAGAAACTGGAGAGAGGAGATCGAATCAGAACTTAAAGCTCAATTGTATCTAGAGCTCCAAATCCTACAGATAATCACTGATATTAATAGTTTTCTAGTGTTGTGGGTAATCCTGCCGATTTCTCAGGGAACAACTCAGAACAGCAAAGCTAAGCAGGGTCTGGAGGGATGGAAATCTCTCAGGTTCTGTCTGCTCCCACCACTGTGCAGCCGTGAGTCCCACGGGTAGGTAGTTCTGGGTCTGTGACCTGCCTACACACACAGTGGGCTGTGTGATGGGCAACTTGCCCGTGACACTGCAATGCACTGTGCCTGCTGACTGGCCGTGGTTTGAGAGCCACACACCTCAGACTGGGTGCTGGAAGAATGCACTTTTCAGAGAGGGATTCGGAGCAACTCATTCCAGTGTGTTTTGTGAAAGAGTGATAATCTCAAAGAAACGTCATTGCTCTAAGAAAGCTTCTCTTCAAGTGAACTTGTTAAGAAATCTGCATTTATTTATGAAATAAATATAATATGGAATATTTTAACAGTGATTGTAGTGGCAAGCTTTGTAAGGCGCAGCATGTATCATTCTGTATGTAGGAAACTTCAATAAAAACATTTTGCTTACAGTCTTTGTACGAAAGATTACAAGTTATTTAATTGTCTCTGTCAAGTGATATTTGTTTTAAAGACTGGAATTATTGTGCCTTCAAGAGAACATTCTTCTGATAGAAGCAGGTTTCTCAGGGAAAGGAACAATTTATTATCTATTGTTCAGCTTTTGGACTTGATTCTGTTACTTGCTGCTGCCCTTTAGTGAATGTATGCTCAAAGCCAAAGAGCCAAGGCTTTGCTTCTCTTTGTTGCTGAATACTCTCTCCTCTCTCTTCTACCTGAATTACAGTACAACATGAAGGAAATCAATGTTTTAACTATGGTATCCCTAGTACTTAACAGCACACACCTCTAAAGGGCCGTTTGCTCTGCAGCTCCAGACTTGTACAGCAGTGAGTAGGAGTTGTGTAACTGACTTCAGGGGTTCATGATCGAGCTTTAAGTGCAGTCACCTTACTGGGAACCTGGAATTTAAAAGAATGGCTCATATCTTCTGAGAAGAAACATTGTGCAACTTCTGCAGGTCATGCAAATCATGCTTTTCCCCTTTCTTCCTCTCATGGTGAGTCAACAAACCTTTTCCTGACAGCAAAAACAATGGAATATGGCTTCAAAGGCTTCAGTGGAGGCTGTGGTCTTCATACGTGACATACACTGCCACTACAAAATGCTTGTTTCATTGCAACAAATGTTGGTGCAGCTCTGGGGAAGGCCTGCACGACGTACAGGAATAAGGAGAACATGATCTCAAGGCTAAGCTAGAGGAGTGCTAAGAATAATATAAATCTTACAATCGTGGTATTAAGCTGAAGAGATTTCTATCATGGGATAGACAGGAAAAATGAAGAGTCGGGACAGTCCTCCATGTCTGAGGAGGTGATTTAGGTTGCATCTTAAGGTGCTGTGAAGTTTTGTAGGCCAACGTAATCCTAAGTAATTCACTGCAAACTCTGTGCTGTGACAAGCAGCCCAAACCACTCATCATCTGTCACTTGCTTTTGATCTCCTGAGGTATCGTAAGACACCTGTCTGAAACTGTGTAGAATAACAGTAAATGTAACTCCTAGGACTCAAAATGAAAAATGTATTCTGACATGCATCCTTCCTGACTGGAAATGAAGAACACTTTTCACTGAGCTTTAAGTAGTTGTTGATGAAGTATTTCCATTGTCTTTGACATAACATTTGTCTTATAGCATGTTTATTTTTCAAAATGACGAAGAACAAAAAGTCACAAAAATGTGCAACTTCTGTGCAAAAAAAAAAAAAAAAAAAAAAAGACTTGATTTCATAGGATTTTGGAAAAAGATAAGTTCCATTTTGTGATAATTTGATTTTTGTCCTTTTGTGACCAGAGCTTTTAATTTTTTGTTCTCCTAATGCTTCTGAGCTTTGCTTGCAAAGTCTCATCAACTGTAAGAATCTGGGATGAAATCTAATAATTTAGTTTGGGACTGTGTTTGAAGAAGAAAATTCCTCCTATCTCAATGTCTATTTTTCAGAGGTTATCTCAGTGCTCCGGACTTTTTGATTCATCCACAGAACTTGGCACCTGTGGGTATCAGCTGGCTGCTGAGAAGAAAGCCATATAGCAGGAGGGATCTTCCCAATCTTTCCTCCCTTTGCTACAGCTGAGAAATTTGCTCCTGTGACTTCTTTTGGTCACCTAGTTCTTCTACTTGGATTTTATGTATGCGGAATGTTTTATAAAAAAACAAAACAAGTAAAACCTTGATGCCCACAGTTTTGTAGAACAGAAACTTAACTGTGTATGCCAGGCATTGTATTTAGATCTTTCCTTTTCTTTCCTTATTTCTTGGAATAGAAAGGTTGCTAGGTCAAAATAGGAGCCGTGATTATTTCTGCTACGGTTTTTACTCATGCATTGTGGCAGAGCTGTAAACCCCCCATTTTTGTCATGGTTTTGTCTCGTTATTGCTGTCTCATCGCTGATGAGCCGGCTGATTAGTAGGTTGTTTAATTTCCTTTTGTCTTTTTGTTTTTAAGTCTTTACAAGAATGTACAACACCCCAGTAACAATGGCTAATTTTACAAACCGTGACAAAAACTTATCCTGAGGAATTTTTTCCAAGGTGACACTGAGACTTTCTGCACAGTTTGCAGTCTTCAGCTTGTACTGTGGGCAGATTAGCCTGTGTCTTTCAGTCTGTAATATCCCTTTGGTACAGTTACTTCTGTTCTCTTTGATAAGGACTTCATCTGTTTGCTACAACATCAGACCAAAGACAAAACAGGTCTCCCTTTTGCAGTTTTATTTAAGCTACTGTATACATCAGGGATTTGAAATGCTGTAGCTAAAATACTGTAGGTGCTGACCACAAGGATCATCCGCTTCAGATGTCATGCATTGAAAACTGGCATTTTTTAAACTGGTTTTAGTTGCTGCAGCCAGCAAGTGAACTTGCCTACTTGTTGGTCAGTCTTTACAATTCCTGTTGCAGTAGGAATCTTCCCCCTGCAGATCCCCTTTTCCTGCAGAGGGAATCCTTAACCTGGGAGACCAGGGAGCTATTCTGTTGGAGGTGGTAGATGCGTTCAAGGCAATGGTTTGCTATGAGAACGTCTCAGCTGTGTTTAGACTCAGGAAACTTGGAAAAGCTGAGATTCAAATAGAGGTGAGAAAACTGGCTTGGGCCATGCTGAATGCTCAGTTCATCACTGACATGGCTTAATCACTGCCCTCCGCTCCCCAGATTCTGTGACCGAGGTGTATTTGGTGCCTTGCTGATGCTTTGGGGTAGCTTTGTGGTGTGCAAACGTCCTCTGCTTTGCCTGCAGCCAGAAGAAATTTGGCAAATCACTGTAGTTTCCCCAAGGACTTGATTTTTTTATTTCTTTCTGCTTCTAGGTGTCAGTCAGTCTCTCCGCCACCTCTTTTGTCCCCGCCAAGAAGCCCGGCCTACCCCCTCAGCGACAGCGAGGACTCTTGCCGCTCTACTCGGCTCACCAAAGCTTCCAGCTCCAGGCTGCGCCTCAAGGACTGGAGCAGCCGCCCGGCCGCGCTGCGCAGCACCTCCACCAGCCCTTCGGACACCGACTCTCCGAGCCACCCTCTCAAAGCCGTCAGCGTAGGCGCTTTGGATAAAAGGTTGTCTGTGTTCAAGTCCGAGGACCAAAAGGAGACCCCAAAGGAGGCTCAGGATGGGGACACAATAGGGAGCCATCCGCTCGCCCGGAGCACTCTTTCCTTGGGCACTGCTGCGAACTTGAGGAACCTCTCCCTCAGCCGGGCGAGCGTCCGCTCCCAGGTGCTGGACATCAGGCAGAAGATCACAGAATGGGAGTGTCGCCGGGAGCTGTCTCCCAGGATGAGCGTGTGTGCGGACAAGAGGGATGCTGGGGAGAGGTCAGGCAGCGAGAGCTGCCCTAGTGTGCTGACGTCTCCCTGCAGTGAGAAGACATTTGATTTCAAAGGGTATAGAAGAATGAGCCGAACGTTTTCGGAGTGCTCTTACCCGGAAACAGAGGAGGAGGAACTGCTGGACAGGGATTCCTGCCATCGGGTAGAAAAGAGACCAGGCAGGAGCGAGCCTCCTGCTGCTGCTTTCCTCAAGGGCCACGTGAGGAAGGAGTCCTCTGCTGTGCTCAACAGAATACAGAAGATCGAGCAAGCACTGAAAGAGCAGCCTGGCAGGGGCCTCCCCCAGTTACCAAGCAGCTGTTACAGTGTTGACAAAGGGAGGAAAAAGTCTCTGAGTACTGTGGAGGGACTGGGTGAAAACCTAAGTAATAGCAAAGGAGGGAGTGTTATTTTGGGGGGTGAACCAGAAACACCCACTGAGGTTGAGAAAAGCATTAAGACAAAACAGGGGGTTACTGCAACCTCTGCTGACCCTAAACTGCTCCTTGAAAGCCCAGCTAACACCGTGGTGAATCCTGTACCCAAGCCCAAACGCACCTTTGAATATGAAGCAGACAAAAACCACAAAAGTAAACCAAGCAATGGCCTACCTCCATCTCCTACTTCTGCTGCTCCTCCCCCCCTCCCATCCACCCCTGCACCCCCTGTGACCAGACGGCAGAAGAAAGAGTCGCGCTTTCACAGAAAATCCCAGAATAGGTAAAAGTCTAGGAAATGTCTTGAGCTCGATCTTCAAATAAATAACCGTGGTGTATTATTTTAGTAGCAATATTTCAAATTCTCCCTCTAATAGGATGCTTTTGACCTGAGAAATGCTAGGAGTTGCTTGCAAGACAAGTATTTTTTCCACTGGACTGCTCTGTTGGGATGCACTGGCAAAATACCCGTGCATACCTACAATTTTGGAGTTCTCCATCCTGCATTCCTTGATCCCTGGAGAAGTCTTCAGGTCCTTTCGGCACAAATGCCCTTACTTGAGGTTTTTAGTGGAGCATAATTTCATTATCCTCTTGAAGCAGGACCATAACTCATCTCTTGTAGTCCTGTCTGCCTGTTTACTGCAAGATGTATCTGCAGAGGGTTTGTGTTTCCAAAGCTTACTGCAGTTGTGTCAGTTTTATGTGACATTGGTAATTTTCTATAATTCAGTGCTTAGAAACGGTCATAAGTTGCTATCAACAGCTGTAGAGGATTAGTGTTGAGAAAACCGTATTTTAGCACAGAAGGGACTTTATATATTCCTGAGGTAATGGTGAGCAGAGTATATGGCAACATTTCCACAGCAGTCTGTGGAGTTCAACTTGTTTTAATTACATGATTCCCATTGGCTTTTTGGAAAGGGTAAAACTTATTCTGCTCTCCATTTAGAAAATTGTAGGGATAATTGTTGCTAAAAAATCAAAGTATTGTATTTTGAACATTTGTTCAGCTATCTGTGCATGTGTACAATACACACGCAGCTGAAACTTAGTGACAAGCTTTGCAAGTAGCTGTTAAACAACATCTCAAGTGAATGCTGTGAAGTCAGTATCTGGTGTTTGATGTTGGCTCAATTAATTATAAGTTTATGTCAGCACAACCTGACCTGAAGTGCTCTGGGGCAGGAAAAGGAGAAGAGGAGCCTTCAGAATCTCTTCTTTCAAGAAACACCTGTTTCTGAAATGGGTCAGACAACTCTGCTGGTGTACATTGCTTCTCCGAGAAGGAGAGGGGAGAAATGTGGAAAGCCAAGCTCTGATTAGCAACAGTTATCTTTGAGTCATGGCAATAACCTCAGTTAGAGGAAACAAACCTAGATTTTAACAAGAATTTGTGAAATAAGCCTGACCTCATTTTGTTCACTGCAGCATATACAATGCACAGAAGCTGGACAGTAATTTTTAAATGTTGAGGTATAAACGGTAGCCTTTATTGGAAAACTAAGGGGCAAATAGGAAAATGGGCTGGGTGAAGAGGCAAGGTCTGTGTGGTGGGTGGGAAGAGGAATGAACCACGAGACGATTCTTGCCACAGAATCACCTTGTGGCCTATGTCTAAGAGATCAAAGTCAGTCATCTCTGAGTACATGCTCACACTTATTTTGACCATACAAGTCATCTAAGACCACAGTATTTTGGTATGATTAGTTTTTGAGATGAAGTTTTGAAACCTCTTTTCAAGAAGAAGTGCAAATCATGCTTGTGCCTGCTGTTCTGCAAGCTCAGTCTCTTGTCATTGCTGAGTTAGACAACAAATTTGTACAGA
Organism: Anas platyrhynchos; assembly: GCF_047663525.1. Taxonomy (NCBI): domain Eukaryota; kingdom Metazoa; phylum Chordata; class Aves; order Anseriformes; family Anatidae; genus Anas; species Anas platyrhynchos. The sequence continues at coordinate 62,777,292 of NC_092591.1, read as the reverse complement.
CAGCACCGTTTGGCAGTGGAGCCTCAGTCCTAGATGGGGTTGGTAGGCATGAGTTCAGTGCAAAAACAATGTTTATCAGTTTAGGTAATGATTAGCTGAGTGTAAATTTTAGGATTTGCGGTGCTATCGTGTGTATCTCTAGATTCTTGCAAATCAGTTTGACATTTTGCAGGTTAGGTTTCTATTTGCTTGGAGCATATGTGTGGTTTACGCTCACTGGAATATGAAGAGAATGGACAGTTGATATTTATTCTTTTAATATTTTGGTTGAAAACAGCTTTTCTGGTGGCTATTTTAACTTCATAATACAATGAAGATGAACACTGACCCTGGTAGAGCTAACAGTGCAAACCAACGTCAGTGTAGGTAGTGCCCCAGGGAAACCAGAGCTGGGCAAACTGGAGATCGGGGAGGGCAGCAGCTTCTTGCAATCTGCAGGACTCTCCTGCATGCAGCTGGAGGAGTTATGATGCCAGACCTCCCATCCACAGTGACAGGAGAGAGCACAGGAAGGAGGGACCAAGACTCTCTCCAGGAAGCCATCTGAGCCAACTGTTCCTCACCTTCCTGCCAGAAAGGCCAAATCTTCAGGGCCCAGCCTTCACCCAGGGTTGCTCATGCATCCCTGACAGCCTTTATCTCCTGTATGCTTTGTCCCTTGGTGACAGTGCTTGACACAAGCTGTGCAAGGGAGATGGGTGACTTCTACGCACTTGTATCTGCCTTTGGCATTTGTACACTGCCTTTTATGTTAGGATGTATCTGAATGTTCAAGACATGAGTATTTTCAAACTAAAGTTTACATCTGCTAAGGCAACTGGTGGAGGAGTGCTTTCCAGATAAATGCCTTTTTCTTGAGGAGAGAGGGTCCTGTGTTTCTCCTGGCAAGCACAAAACAATTTCTAGTCTGATGACTGTGCAGCTAACTTACTATGTAACTGATGAAGCATATTCCATACCTTCTGCATATTTTCTCCTTCTCTGTATAAAGGGGATAACAATACTTCCAACCTCATAAAGGTGTCACTGTTTTTTATACTGACTACTGCTGTCAGTACAGGGCTTGAGGGTCCTCTACGAGTCCTCTTAAAGCATGACATGTGATTTATTTTTTAGTTAATTTATATGCATTTCTTAACAAACAATTGCTCAGCAAAGTGTTTGAGTCATTTTTACATTCTAGTTACTAATTACTTATTGTTTTAACTTCAGAAAATCCTTTGAGTTTGAGGATGCATCAAGTCTACAGTCCTTGTACCCTCCCTCCCCAACTGAAAATGGGACTGAGAGCCAGCATAAATTTGGATCCAAGAGCACTTTAGAAGAAAATGCCTACGAAGACATAGTAGGTAAGAACCTGTTGCATTATATGAACTCACACTGGGTTATTGAGCTGTCGTGGTCAGGCTGTGCATTGCTGAACATAGGCCCTGTGCAAGAACATTCAATGCTGACAGCAAAGAGAGATTAAATGAAAGGCAAATGATTCTGTTGTATCAGAGCAGATGTAACTCTCAGTCCACACGCAGGAGGTCTTGATTCTTTTGAACTTTGTTAAGTGGTATTAGAGACAGCCTGGTCAGGATTTTTCATGCTTTACAAGAAACAAATATTTATTTATTTATTTATTTATTTATTTATTTATTTATTTTAACAAAGCCTTGGCCTGAAGCCTTGAGCGATGTAAAAATGTAAAGTGAAATAGATACAGAACTATCCAACAGCAAGATTAACCTCAGTGGTCTTGTGTGGTCAGCTTGAGCTTTTCAGGACTTCTGTGGGGACTGCCCCAAAACAGTTGCATGTAGCATAATTCCTGGTCTCCCCTAAGTCCCAGTTGTTGGTTAAAGAAAAATTAATTTCCTTTAGCTATAGAGCCATCAGGAATGCACAACGAAAATACTGTTTTGATTAAGCTTCACAAGAAAAACATGTTTCTTTTGGTCTTAGAAGGAAATGTATGGCCTATGCATACATTCTTTTAACATCAAAAAAGTTGTTATAATTACTGAAAATTGGGCAGCCCTTCAGAGCACAGTTTTTCCACACAAGTGATGAATATCTGCACTGTTTTTAACTCTTTCAGTGTTGTATTATTGCAACAAGTAGAAAGGGGACTTCATTTTACTTTGGACAATGAATCTTTATCTACTGCAAACTGGAGGGCTACCAAAGTGGCCAGGGGCCCTACAGCACATCATCTAAAGAGATACTGAGGGAGCTAGGCTTGCTTAGTCTGGCAAAAAGGAGGCCCAGAGGCAATCTAATGTTGCTTACAAATGTCTGAAGGGCAAACAAAGAGGATAGCACAAAAATCTTCTTGGTCATGGCAGTTGATACAGCAAGGGACAGTTGACATAAATTTCAGCTTGGGCCTCTTTGTCTGTCTTATCTAAATTCTGCCTCTGGTTTGTCAGCCTCCGTGAAATCAAGACTTTACTCTTTCAGTTTTCAGCTGTACTCTCCCTCTGTGCCATTCAAAATAGATGCTATCAGAACACCAAAAATGCTTTTGTTCAGTGTCTGCTTATAAAAATATGAGAGCTTATGCAGATACTAAAAAGATTTTTCTGTGGAGAGCATCTCCATATGATCATCAGCCTTCTCCATGAACAGCCAGACCACTGTCCAGTCCACACTTGACGATGTATTGTGTGTTACAGTGCTCATCTTTGCTCAGGGACTACCGACACGCTGCCACATCTTAAGTGTAATGTTTGCTTTCCTTGCTTTGGTTTGTTAAAAAAAAAAAAAAGAAAAAAAAGGAAAAAAAAGAGAAAAAAAAGAGAAAAAAGTGCAGGACTAGTAAGAATCTGTCTTCAAATGAGAAGAAATCTTGGGTTCAATGAAACAAAATGACAGTGGGCTCTTCCAACTCACAGGAACTCTAAATTTGCTTTCTGCAAATTATAATTTGGGCTTTTTGTCAGGGCAGTGGGAAGAGAATGCAAAATTTCTGATCTGTGGACAAACACGGAACTTCATTGTTTTGTATTACTTTTTAACAGTCTCATTCCAAAGCACTTCATTCAATACAAGCAGTGAGGGGGGAATAAAAATTCAGTGTAATTCTTATAAACTGTCAAATGTGATTAAAGACAAGCCAAAGTAGTTTGATCTCTGGCTTTAAAGAAACCAATGTAGTTTTGCATATCACATCTGCATAATTTATACCACTAGTGCTAGACCCCTGTCTCTAAGTAGCACTCTTGTACTCATGTAAACCAGGTGTCTGTAAGAGCGAGTTTATTTTATAGACTTATGTCTGCTTCAAAGCTAGAAAGAACTCTGTCACCGCTGCTTTGTATTTTCTTTGCAAACAGTTGTCCTAGAAGTGGTAGGGTTTTTTTTTCTCTCTCTCTCTCTTTTTTTTTTTCTTTTCTATAGCTGGTTGAATATCCTTCCCTAAATGCTTGTAGGTAGCTCAAATATTGTCGTTGTAGCAATAAATTTAATAAAATCTCCCTCACCACCCACAGAATCAAAACTTTTAATGAGGTATCATCTATCAGAGAGCACCGTCTAAAAAGGTGTATATAATGTTAAACACCTACAAGGTGCTGTGTGGGGTACTGAATGCTCTCACGCAGGCTAGTCCAATTATCAAAATGCAGCTTTTAAGCACATAGGTACTAGGAGTGGAGTAACTTTTTTCTGGGATTATTACATGACCTCATCATCTGATGCACATGCACACAAAACCTTTATCTTTCTCCTGGTGCCCTTACACTGTTTCCTTCTTTAATGGTGAGGACAATGATGAAGTGCTGTGGGTAGTTTGTTATTTTGAGAGCTGACTTTAAGACTTTTTATTTAAGGTACTTTAAAACCAAAAATTGTTGCTCTTTGAAATCTGTGGACATAATGAACCAGAGACTTTGTTTAATTTTGTAATATTTAATTACATTTTAATAAATAAAATATCTGCATGTTAAGTTCAAGAGAGGTACTGGATTGGAACATAATGATCCATTCTGCATTAATCAAAAAGCAACGGCATAAAGGCATACACATTCCTAATATTAATCAGAGCTGTATTCCATGTGCAAGGAACCATGTGGACTTCATTCATCTTCTGTACTAGCCTTCACAGGAATGTGGCAGTCATAGTAAACTTCACATTGTTTTGCTTCTTGTGGTTTTGAATGAGTCTTTAATCAGACAAAAACTGATGTGGCTTTATGAATCCAGTAGGGGAAACCATACTTGGCTTTGTGCAAATTCAAGAAACTATCATAGTATTAAGAGATGTCTGAGACAGTTGCTTCTGCTGTGTTTGTGGACAACAGTATTTCCTGTCATGCGTACCATATGGTTTCAGTATTCCAGTCTGTTCCACTAAATACAGTTGAGATAGTTGAATATTGTTATTTAATCTCTGCTGTCTCTGAGGCATTTTTCACCTGACATCTAGAAGAAAGCACAAAAAAAGTTGAAGGAAAGTAAAGGGAAAGCAAGGTTAAGGGAACAATATCAAGTTTGTCTAAAGAAAATCTAGTAAAAACATGTGAATTATGGTTTGTGTTTGCAAGAGAAATTGCATTCACAATTTTGAAATTAAATATGGAGGAGGAAATCTGCTTTGACAGGGGAAGCATTCTTACTGCATATGTAACTCATCAGAGTGCTGGACACAGTAGAACAGGTGGGAATCTCCTCTAAATCTATCTTTCAGTTTATTTCTGCCCATCAAACTCCTAAGAGGAGGAGCGCAAGTGTCTGCCCCTGCCCTGGGGAAGTTTGGTGTTTCCCTGGCAGCAGAGCCCCTAGGAACACCAAGACTGGGCACACTACGATATGGCAGCCAGGTATAGCCTGGCCTGGCCTCTGCCAGGAGTTTGGTGGCATGCCAAGGGAATTGGTATCAAAACCTGTGTTAGGACGGCTTGGTGGCAGGTCCCGCTGCTGTGCCTAGATCTCTCATGGAAGTCATGCCTCCCTCCTTTAACTCTGTGGCTGATACAGTCAGCAGTATGAGGCTCTTTTGTTCATTAAATGCAGGTATTTTTTCAGCAGATGTTTTAGGATGTACAGTAGAAGACGGAGCCTAACAAATACCTTCTGGCTGAGGAAGTGATTTTTCCAAGCTGGCTCCAACAGCAGAAATGGACCTCTGCCTGGGCAGATGGGTTAAAGAGGGACAGGTAACCTAGGTAAGAGGAAAGCCAGTCAAAGGTGTTAGGGTCAAGCAACTGGCACAGATTCCCATGGGGCTTCAAAAACAAAAACAAACCACCAACAACTTTCCTCTAAGTAATGCCATAGTTAATATGCAAAGTTAAAAGTTGAAATGTTTTCCTGTTAAAGCTGGGATTCAGCTGTAGAGTTTCGGTTCTGAAAGAGCACAGGTCTTTAGATCTGGGGTTTTTCTTATTTGCTTCTGCACTCTAACAGGACAGCTAGCTAAGGGTTTGCATGGGCCTTCCTCACAGTCAGGGACCTGGGTGAAATATAAACCATTATAAAGCCCCAAACCTGTCAGATTGGTACCAGGTCTAGAAAAGTTTTTTTTGTTGTTGTTTTGTTTCGTTTATTTATTTATTTAGAGTAAATTTGTTTCCCCCTAAGTCTTATGTTCAGGTTATTACTCAGGAAGCAAAATATCTTGCTTTTGGCATACGCAGCTCTTCTTGAAATTAGTGGAGGACAGTTTCTTGCTGTACTTGGGTAAGTACAGTCTTTTCCAGAGACTTGAAAATGGCCCGAGTTGGGTCTCTCAGCTATTTCACAACACATCAGACCACATAAGAGAGGAGATGGAGCAATATGTCTCAAATCAGCATTATTAAGCAAAACGTCAGGGCAGCCTAACCCAGGTGGGTGCCTGAGCAGTTAAAATAGGCAGGTGTGAACCTTCAAGCAGGATCCTGAGTGTGTAGGGAATGTGGGTGATTTAACCTTCCCTCTGGAGTCCAGTTCTCAAAACAGCATGGTAAAGCACCTTGTCTCTCCTAAACAGATGAGTTGTTTTTGCATTCTGATGTAAGCTGGACACAGTGCATGTCATGTAACAAATGGGACGATTTAGCTGCTTTACCGAACCCTCCATTAAGTGTGCCAAGAGCTGCAGAAATGATGACTGAGGTCCATTTGGAAGACATTCCTGCTTGACATCGCTTTCAAATTAGACCGTTCGCAAAGTTCTTCCAGTAAACATAGAAAAGGGTTAGAAAAAGAGTGAGCTGGGGCTCTTGATGTTTCCAGTAAAATCCCATCACCACATGCCACATTATCCTCTGTCATATTATCATACCGCATTCTTTTCCATCAGATCATCATCTTGCATCAAAATGGTTAGATGAATCTGGGGGAAACGGGAACTGCTGGGCTGCTGTGGAGCTGAAGCAAACTTGGAGAGAATGCACCTCTGCCAGCAGCGTTGTGCTAGTCCTTTCTCTGAAAACGCTTTGGGCTTTTAGTCAGATGCTTATCAGTAGGTCTCCGGATAACTGGTTAGTAAAAGACAAATCTATGATTGGTACAAAATGATGATGCAGGCCCTGATAAGGGAAATGTGTGTCCCTATCTTTCTCTATGACCCTAGCCTGTCTTTCAAAGTCTAAAAAGCATGGGAGCTTTTTGACGAGCCATTTCCTTACTATATACCTGATACTTGTTTCTTCCTACTTGGTAGGGCAAAAGAAAGTAGTTACACTCAGTGAACCATGTGGTTTCTCTGACAGTTGTTTCTGCCATCTAAAATTAAGCATTTCCCTGCTTTCTGTCGTTTACAGAGAAGTGTCTGCCTGTATTTTTTTTTCCCCTTCAGTCTTATTTTTCACTCCTTTCTCAGCATGAGACAGGCTTGCTGCGCCTGCCTCTGCTTCCCATTTGCCACGTGTGAGAGGCTGAGCAGAGGAACATTGTGTGCTGCCTCAGGACTCGCAGAGCCTCACGGACTGAGAAACTGCAACCGCTGGAGGAAACTCTTCAATGCTTAAGATCAAGGCACTACATTCCTCCTGGCTTTTCTAAAGATCCCTGGCTATTTTATCCTTTTTTTTTTCTTTCCTCTATGGACCAATCTTTAAATTGCCCGTAAGAGCTTGTGAAGATAAATGTCATGGAGATAAATGTCCCATGCTAACTCAGCATTTCAGTACGTAGAATTCAAGAGAATAGGAAACGTGGAGAAAAAATAAAGAAAAAAGAAAAAAGCCTGTAGAGGGAGCTGATCTGGAAGCAGGGCTGGTGATCAGAGACATGAAATAGCAAACCTTTGACAAACACTGTGACCATATGCGCTGGGGGGGTCTGACTCAGCTTCCTTTGAAGTCAGTGATAGTCTGCTCCTGTCTTCTGCAGCAATTGGATCAGCCTCGTTAAGACAAGCATGGCCCCTATCCACTACGCTGTCTTTCTTCCGATCTGTCTTGGCTTCCAGTAGAGACATCGTATGGAAGGAACAAGGACATTTCTTTGCTTTTTCACTGTAAATGTGTTTTCCTTTTGCAGCAAATACAAATGAATACAAAAGCACTACAGCTTGCAGATTGCAAATATTCCTTGCCTTGGTCTCTGGGATTAGAGAAGTGATGTTGTTGAGGAGAAATGCTGAGGTCAAAGCTGCAAACCTCTGGAGCCAGCCCAGCTGTATGGAAATCTTCCTCATTTTCGTGCTGCTGCCACCACAGCCCTTCCGTGAAGCTTCCTTCTGGTGTGGGATCCACACCTGTGGGTGCCCACCAGTCTCCTGGTCTATGTGCCTGTGGAAGGCAGTCACAGTGCGCTGGGATGGGGATAAATGCTGTTCTAAGGCAGTTTAGGAAATCCGCACGCATTTGTTTTGCTTGTGTGCAGTCTTGGTTTTCTTGTAATTTGCCCTCCCAGAACCCAGTCTGTCTGTGCTGCCTGGCACTCTTTTTGCATGTATGGTCCTTTGTGTCTCTTCCACCAAGAAGAGCACACATCCTAAAAAAAAGTGGTTGTCTCAGGTTTGAAAACTGCTGAAGACCACACAAATAAATTATCTCTTTTAGTTCACTGGCTGAACAAAACACTTGGTTCAAGTGTCAAACCAGTAAAAAAAACAGGTTGTTTCAGACTGATCAGACTATTTCATTATCAGAGATTTCTTGGGGAAAGAGGTTACTCTTACAAAAAAAAAAAAGAAAAAAAAAAAAAAGAAAAAAAAGTGGCATATTTAATCTCAAGACATTGTTTCAAAATGAAAAAAAAAAGGACCTGAAGTAAATTGATTTTTATGCAAATGATGAAAATAAGTAAGTGCTCTTGAATGGCAAATCAGTCATCTGAAGAAACTCACACAGCTCTAGGGAAAGGGTTAAAATCCCTGTGGTGTCTCCACTGACCTCCGTGTTACACTGAAGAGGAATTTGGCCAGAGCTTTCTTTTGGTAGACAATCTGAGTCAGAAAAGCAGCCTCTGCTCATTATTTCTTGCTCCTCCTTCTTCTCTCGTCCAAGACTTCTCAGGGCCCGTTTCTATACTTAATATTTTAGATCAACATTTGTAATGCTGATTTTAGCTGGATTCAAGCTATTTTGTTTTACATAGTGTCTGGGAAGGAGAATCACCCTAAGCTTTTTAAACGCTTTACCATTTAGAAAAGGTTTCTTTTCAACTGACGAACTTGTTTCTTCTCAGAAGTTTGGATAATATGCAGACTAATGTAATAACATTAGTAATCTGTTTTCTCAAGGAAGTGTGTGTTTAACCACTGTCCAATATAGTTGGGTATTTTGAAATCTGCTGATCTGTTCTAAAATGCTTGCTTGACCTATACTTGACTTGGGCTTACAAGAAATTTTATTATGCTAGTACCGTCCAATGAGCTGTATTGTTGTGATTGTCATATCTTAAGCTGTAGCATCTAACAGTAACATTTACTGTGCAATGTCTATTTATTTTTCTTCCTGCAGAAGGAGTCAATCAGTTCTATAGTCCTCCTAGGACATCTGTAGCTGTAAATTATTTTGAGAATATTTGTTACTTCAGATTTATCCCATCCATTGCGTTCATCAAAGCGTCTTTCTTTTAAGTATTTCATGCACCTGAAGGCATCCTTTCTATACAGCGTGCGGACTGACTATTGACAGTGCAACCTCTGTAATCAGATTCCCTCTGGATGAAATAATAGCTTGTGACTGCCAATTCAAACATTCTTCAAGAGCAGCAGTTATTCAGGCTGCTAATTAAAACAATGCGAAAACATTCACTCTTGTGCTTACTTTTGACTAGAAATCTTGGTATGATGCACTTCTGAAGCAGACCCCTGGTTTTACTGGTTACGTGTGAATGTGTGATCTTGCTAATTGCAAGCTCTTAGCGCTATAACTGACAGATCAAGCAGACCTTTTGAGTAGATTTGAGAATTTGAGTAGATGACTTGGGTGGGATGATTTCCTATGCGAGGTGATCGGAAAATTGGAAGGACCCCGTGCGTGAAATCCTGAAGTTCTAAGCCAGCTGCTGATTATGTGTTGTCTGAACTGGATACAAAACGTTCATTTTACTGGTGGAGTTCCTTCCCCTTTGTGCTTCTTAGCTTGGTGAGAGGTTTAGTGAGTTCAGTATTTCTGCGAAGACGAGTTGCTCCACCAGTCCTTAGATGGAAATGGCTGCCAAAGGGTTTTGGAGCTCATTGAGATCTATACTGTAAACTTTGGTTCTGGTTTTCAAAGGCTGAGAAGACAAAGATTGCAGTCTGCTTTTCAATGTATTTTTTCATTTATCTCATATTTAGTGATTAGCAGTTCGAGCCTCCATATATTACCGGCAGGATGAGTACCCTTCTGGGCAAAACAAATTTTATGTAAGTCGAGATGAATAGCTGCTCAGTCAGAAGGTGAGATATATTTTAAAGAACACCCTGAGGATGTAGCATGGCTGGTGCAGAAATTCTTCCCTCATCTTTTACGTTTTCCAATCTTCTCTCTTGGCACTGCTGAGCTGAGTTGCTTATTCTTTCTTTGCCTTCTTACAGGGGAAGAGAAAAATGAAGGTAGCATCACATAAAAGTAGTCTTGTCGTGTGTAAGGGTGGTATGTTGAGAACAGTTATTTATTGCTATTCCTTTCACCCTCTGAGTGGCTGCTATAGATTTATAAAATCTACTGATATACTTTAAAGTAGTTATGTGCCTTAGTTTTTATATATCAATAAATTTTGCACAGCTGCGGATGCTCAGAAGCACGTCTTGTGAAATCTTTGTGTTTTATTAAAAAAAAAAAAAAAAAAAGGAAAGTAAAAAAAATGTCGACCTCATAGCCAAGTTCTCCTCCAAATACTTCCAGCTGCAGCGAGAGGGATGAGTCATGCTGAAAGCTGAGGAGCTTTTCTTAAAGCCTTTCACTCGGTTCACATGATTTTTTTTTTTAATTTTACATTCCTGTCTGTTTTTCTTTTCTTAAAAAAAAAAAAATAAACACACAAAAAAATCGTGAAGGAGAGTCACCCAAGGAAAACCCGTATGAGGATGTGGAGCTGAAGGGCCGTCACGCGGGCCGAAAATCCCATCAGCTCCCCGAGAACTCCCTAGATTCTTTGCACAGGATGTGGACTCCGCAGGACAGGAAATACACATCACCTCCCCAGGTAATGCACGGCTTCGCAGCGCGCGAGTCGCGTTTCTTTCTGCGCTCACAGCTTCCTTAGAGCTGCTGCGAGACAATCAGCTGTGGCACAGGAGGAAGAGCAGCAGCACCGAACGAGAAAGGGTCTCTGGAAAAAGGACGTGATCAAACCCACACATCGGTGCTCTTGGCAGCTGTAATGCAGAGGCTCAGCACTGCACTGCAGAAGCTGATTGCTGTTTGGAACAGCCCTGATGAGCGCTGGCTGTGGGCATCCACGTGGCTATGGGCAGAATCCTTCTGCCAGTTTGGGGAGCTGAGTCTGGCCCTAAATCCTTTGTGTGGTTACACCTCTTTGTGAATTCCTCGGTGTTTGCTTGATGGGCTTTTAGTAGGATGGGAGGGAGAAAGTCAGGTTCTTAATCTTGCTCCTGTATGATGTGAGGCCTCTCGTGGCTTGCTAACGTGAAGTATGTAGCATGGCATGGTTTCTTGTCAGATGGAGAAGGCAAAGTATGCCCCCTGCCCTAGTAAATAAATGAATAATAAAATAATTAGAAAAACCTGAGTGTCTGCATTTAACAAGGCTGTATAAGCTGTGTTGGCAACATAAAATAAAACACCGGGAACTCTACAGAGTTTCCATTTTGTGGTGAATTTTCCAAAGCAGTGTGTTTGCTGTGAAAGCTATGAAATGCTAGATTGCTATGCTGTTTATGGGATCATTGTGTTCATAAGGAAAAACATAAATTTATCACATACTTAATTTTGCGATTCAAAGCTCCTTTTAACGGAACTTTGTTTTGTACTGAATCAACAGAAAATTTGCAGTTAAAAAAAGGTCAGGAGGATCTACGTTTTTGTCATGTAAAGTAACCTAGAACAAAACTGAATATGTTTTCTTTTGCTTATTCAGTTTGGGTACGTGTGAGCACCACAGTCCCAGAGACAAAAGCATCACCAGGATTCTTAGCAGACACCTTGCCCATCAGTTGTAAAACAGGAGTATTTTCAGCACAGGTACCGAAAAGGGAAAAAGTGGGAAGTGACTAGTCAGGCAGAGTAAGGAGAAACAAACTACAGCCATGAGGATGACTTTGTAGTGAGAGGCATACTGTGCAGAACAATTACTTTTGGCTGTACTCCGTGTATTAAAAGGAATCGTGATAGCATTTAGATGGTCCAAAAAGATGTCCCCGTGGAGGTAGCACCCATACAGGTCCATGGTAAGATACTGTCCACTGCTGGTGTTTTACACAGGGTGATCAAAGAATATACAGATTAAAGTTGCTCCTGTAAAGTTTCTCAGGGAATAAGTATTCTCTGGTATCTACGCAACACGGCTATCTTTATTCTGGTAGCTTCTTTTTGAAACGCCGCCAGGAGTTTCCGTCAGTCCTGCCATAATTGTGCTGTCATTTTGTTGATATATAAAGCAAAGGGACACTAAGAGCAGGTCAGCTCTGAGCCTGGGCAGTTCTCTGATGACCAGAAATAGAACGGTCTCAATTTCCTGAAGAATGGCAGCTTTGTCAACAATTTATCACCCAGTTTTTCCAGCATAGCAACATAGCTGGATTAGCAACATGACTCTTCAGTCATGGATGATGATAAACAAGATGGAAGAGATCAGAAGGTCAGCAGGCTTTCACCAATCATCTCCAAAAAGAACTTTCATTTCTAGACAGCTGCAGATTTTCCTGGCGTGCAAACCTGTGGTAAGCAGAGACCTCAGGAACACTGGCTTGTGGTCATTTTGAATCCCAATCTCTTCTTCTTTCCCTTTTGTTGTTTTCAATTATTAAAGCCATCAGATAGAAAAAGAATGTGTTATTGATGATGATGTGTTTGTGATGCAAAACCCACGCATACAGAAACACCTACTTTTAATCCCAGATTGTATGGCCCTGTAGTAGGTAAACCCTCCCAGTAAAACAAATGGGACATTTGCTACTGCGGGTAGCAGTCTGTCCTTCACTTGCATCATAGGGAAGCTGGAAAGAGAACCCAAAGACCTGACCCTGCCAGCCTGCGGATTAACCTTCCCAAGAGCTGGGCAGAGCTGCTTTGAGGACTGTTCCAGGAGAGTGAGAGCCCCATTTTTTTTTAAGATAGACGTTACTTGATGCCTGTTCCCACCAGTGAGATCTTGCCTTCCTTGCTACAATGATAATTGATTTGTCCTTTAAAGAGAATTCCTTGGGAAGGCAGAACAAAGCTGTAACCCAGCCTCTGCATAAGGATGGATCTTAAAGCATCTTGACATGGTGGAAATTCAGCCAGCTTGATTTTCCACTTTATTTCTCTAGGAGGAATAGCAGCCTCAGTGTAGTCACTCTGGATTTTCACCACTGCAAGTGAGGCCCATCATATCACTATTTTGATGTCCATCAGACTTTTAAGTTAGGTTTGAATGCTCATGGTGTTTGTTAATGTGGTGTGGGCGCATGGAAATCCAAAGCCAAATGCAGTCTACTGTTTTCTGTGAAATTTAGAGAAAGCCTTAGATATTGACCCCTGTTTCTTCAGTTTGACCTTGCACCCTCTTTTGGCACATACTTCATGGGGTGCAATAGTGCGATGTCCTTGCGTAGCTACCACTCGCTCACAAAGAGCTTCTTCTGCACTAAACATTGGCAAGGAGGGGAAGAGCTCAAGCTGTTCTTGTTCCCACAGCTACCTTCGAAGCCCAGCAGCCAGTCTATGCGTGTTGGGAACTGGTCAGAAAGGAAGAGCCACCGCTTACCACGGTTACCCAAGCGGCACAGCCACGATGACATGCTGCTGCTGGCTCAGCTTGGCATTCCCTCTTCCCCCTCCAGCCTCAATGAGGACAGCCTGAGTACCACAAGTGAGCTACTGTCTACACGCCGGGCCAGGAGGATCCCAAAGGTACTGTCGGGATGATATGGTCCTAACAAATTGTCCTCTGGGGAGATAAAACTTAACGCAAGGCCTCAGTTACAAGGCTTATGCTGGGGTTAGGTCACCTGTCTGCAGGAGCCTGCAAATTTCTATCCCACCTTTAGCCATTATTTATTTATTTAGCCATAGAAAAGCTCTTTTTTTGCATCCTAAAGGAAATTTGAGATCAAAACAGAAACAGTAACTCTTGGGAGCCAAAAATATTCATTTTTTTACACACATCCCTACTGTGAAATCCCTTCTCTAAAATTGGATAGCTCTCCACTGGTCCAAGAGTAGCAAACATCTGATTGCCATCTTTGCAATGAGTTGATTTTAAGCCAATTCTGTTTTCCATACGTTTCTTTAAGCTCTGTGGGCCAGAGCATTTTGTGTACCTAACGTTATGATTTTGCATGGGTGATGGCCAATTATTATTTATAATGTGGAGCAACATCTGAAGTGTGTTTTTTTTCCCATCACTTGTTTGGTTTTGGGAAAACAATTATTATTGACTTAATATGTTTCTCTGCATTTACTCACAGCTTACCCCATCCTCATAACCCTGTTGTCTTGAAGGATTTGAAGCAAAAACTGATTTTCTATTTTGCAAGGAGTTCAAATTTTCCAATTCAAAATGAAATGTGGAAAAAACCTACAAAGAAACACAACCCCCTGGAAAAAAAAAAAAAAAAGCATACCAAACAAAACCCAGGCCTTTCCTAGTACAATAGCAACAAAGGGGAGAGAACTGCCAATATATTTATTTTTGGCTTATGAACAAAGGCAATTTTTACTGTATTCAGCTCTTTCCTTTTCTTATTAAACAGTATATTTTAAAGTATGTGGCTGTAAATACTGTGACTGGGGAGAGATTTTTATGTCCCTGTCAATTAGTTTGAAATTCTGCCTAAGCCAGAAGCAAAGAAGAAAATTAACATTATGCCCTTAATATTTACTGTATTTTTACTTTCTTGAAATATACTATTTTACTGCACAAATGAGCGTACATCTTTGGAGGAAGTTATTCTAGCTTACAGAGTAGTGTACTTTGGTTCCGAGTAAAATTTTGAAAGTTTGGGTGTTAGTTTTGTACCCAACTTTAATTTTTGTCAGATTTAAGGAACAGACAATCTCCCCACGCAAAATTATGCTGTAAACATATGAATGTTTATGGTTTTATCATAAATTTCATGATAACTTCTGCCTTTGACAGCTCTAACTTCTGGAATCATGTATTAGTGGATAATCTCATGTTTTTATTGAGATAATATTAGTTATTAAAGACTTGAACCTGAGAAACCCCTGTCCTGCATCACTGCCCCATGCCTGCATAGATACACAACACAAAGAGAAGATAGCAGGGATGCTTCATGAAGCAGTATCTAAATGCTTTTTTTTTTTTTTTTTTAATATATATAAAAAGAAGGGCTTTCTTCACCACCATGCAGGTGTTTTACTCTTGGTGAAGCAGCTCAAGCAGACAAAGTGCTAAGCAGCCCAGCGAAGGGAGCACAAAATCCCAGTAAGGGCCCTCACTGGTTGCCTCCTGTTTTTCCCCAGAACAAATCTTGGTTTAGTTATTGGTTACCTCCTCTGGTCTGCTGTCCTGGCTCCCCTCCTCAGCTACTTTGGGCTTCTCCTTCTGGTAATTATGCCTCGAATACCCAACCACATAATGGTGTGCATTTGGAAACGGAGAGAGGGGCCTTATTTAGTTCTTATTGTGCTCAGTAGAAGCATAAAGAGAATTTGTGCAGTAACTGTAAAATTTGCCATAAAAAATAGGTATATGTTTCAAATAGCACTCCTGATAAAATACGTAGTCAGCATGATTCAACTGTTGGAGGGACTGCATGAGATTTTGTACTAGTCTGTGCTCTGTTACTGACTTTCTATTGTGTCTATAGCAAATTCGCTTCTCTCTCTGAGTTTATTTCTCTCTGCAAGCTGAAATAAAACAGCTTTTGCAAATTGTGTGATAGTTCTGTTAGTAAAGCTGCTATGGAATGAAATATGCTATTATGAACCATTATAAAGATTAATTGCTTCATATTTGTGACTTTTCAGAAATAATATATTGTTTAATTAGTAATTTTTAGTAATCCCAACATCTTGTTAAAGTCACTAAACATCAATACTTTCCTTCATCTCAAATTATTTTGGATAGGCAGTTATTATATGGATTAGTCTTGTTGAGGGAAGTCATAAAGATGATTAGCAGGAGTTAAAACTCCAGCAACTGCTTGCTTTAGCCAGCACTAGTAGCTCATTTTAAAACACATTTGTAGATAAGGGTAAGAGAGGAGAAAATAGATAGAGAACCTCTGAAGGTCAGTAAGTACAGCACAAGTTGGAAGGGGAAGGGAGGAGAAGTCCATATGGGCCAGATCCTCAGCTGATATAATGTGGCTTTAAAGCAGCAGGTTACTCTGTACCTAAAAAGGCTTTAAAAAGCTACAGTCAACTTTTTCTATCTGAGAGAGAAATGAGGTAGTTAGAGGATAACAGATGCGTTTGAATCCTCAGTCATATTGTGCTTTTATTGCAAGTGCCTATGTCATTTTTGAAAATGTGATTTTGGTTTCTGAGTACTTTCTTTACGAATACCTATCTATAGGTAAGGTAGTGAGATTCAAGATAAGTGATTCAAACAATGGGATTAAAAATAAGAGAGTTGCACTTTGAACTAGTAATGGTTTAATGGCATCCAGCTGACCTATAATCCATGGTCAAATTGTTTGGATAAATCCATTAATTAAAAGTTTCATAGCAGGGAAATGTTTGGCCTTACTGTTTTCTCACTTTCCTATTTTGCAGCTTGTCCAAAGAATCAATTCCATCTACAGTGCAAAAAGAGGGAAAAAACGATTGAAGAAGCTTTCTATGTCCAATATTGAGACAGCGTCCCTGCGAGGTACAACACGTGCATCATGGTTCAGTGATCCGTTTGAATATTAGAGAATTAACAGGTTCCTGTCTTTCATTTGCATGTACCTCAGGCTCAGCTTTATTTAGAACTTTCTGGTATGAACAATGATAACTTTGTGAAAGGAGAAAAACGGGGATAAGCTAAAAATAAACCATATTATCACTGATGTCTATCCAATTAATCTTGTGACCAGCTAGGCTTACTCAGCCTGTTCTTTAGTTCACTTCTTCAGTAGTTTGCATCTCTAAGTTTTGTCCAGAATTACAATTTGACTCTCTAATTCATTCATGCTTTTTCCTGGCATGAATATTTGAATATAACTCAGCCTGTGCTTTGGATTGCTTCTGGAAAAGCATGGGCCCTGAAAGAAATTCAGGCTGTGTTTGTAGTGGGAGTACAATGAAGTTTAATACAAGTACGCCTCAGAAATGCATCTTATTGCAAAATTACTTTTGCATGGTACTCTTGGTCTGGTGAATTCTGCTGATTAAAAGTGTTACCCAGACAAAGCTGGTAAGGCTTCCCTTGACTTCTCAAGTGCTACATAACTTCCTTTCTAAACAAACAAACAAACAAAATAAATCGCAAAAAGTCTGAAAAAGTAGTGGGTGGGGTAAAAATTCATTTTTAAAATGTCTCAGTCACCTCTTTAGCTTAGCATAGATGGCAGTTCAGTGCAACCATTTGCTGGAAGGGAGAATGAATTCTACATTTTCATCAAAATGAAGCTCTTGTTCTCAAGCAAAATTAAAAATTATTTCAATGGAAACATAATTTAAATAGTCACTCGCACTGTTTATTTCAAGATGTTTTAAAACTCAGGAGGACAGCCTGTGTGATCACAAGGTTCAGTGTGAGATGTGTGTTTTTCACGGTTTCACCACAATAAACTGAGTTCGTGTTTGCTTTGGTTTTACATTAACTGATCCCTCTGTCTCCTCTACAGATGAGAACAGTGAGAGTGAGAGTGACTCAGATGACAGGTTTAAAGGTAAGGGGTCAGCCTTTAACAGCTTCTAGTCAGCCACTGTCACGTACCCTGTCAACATACATTCTCATGCTACTGCACATTGTTCCTGTCCATGACCTGTATTTTCCTTCCTGAACTGTTCTAACTTCATTACTGTAGAGCTCACAAAAATTCCAACACAGCAGCATGAACGTGGAAAGCAAGGACAAAATGAACTGTGAGGATCTAACAAGGATTTGGCAACTGTGCCAGATAATGAAGAACAGGACCTTTGATAGATTTGCTTTGTCAGCTACTTCACAGATGCTAGTATTTTCCAGACCAACTACTGGGTGCAAACTGAGAGGGATGAGGTTGGATAAATACACTTTCTTCTTATTCATATGCTGCTTTAAGTGTTTGCTTCTAGCTGCTGTTGGAGGCAAGATACTGGGTATGATCCAGTGTAGCAGTTCTCATACTCTTTTATAGGTCTGCAGTCTGCAAATTGTAGAAATTCCTTTATCAGTACACGGCACCTGCACAAACTCTGCTTAAGCCAGGCCAGTAAATTAGTCTGTTATTTTCAAGAGTCCTGATAAATGGACAGAACTGTAAAAGAAAGTCAAAAGCAGCAAAAGCAGACTTTTATTACTAAAAACCTATTGTATTATTAATAAGTGAGAGCAAAAAATACCCACAGGAGCACAGAGCTGTGGTTGTAAGATGAGGAGAAAGTGTTCTTATCTGTCTGCTACAGATATCACCTGCTTACTGTTCATACAGGAAACCTGGCTGGAAAAAAAATATCTGAGGAAAAAAGATATGCTCCAAATAGGTGGTGGTAAGACATAGAAACTCACCCAAAACAAGCTGTATGCAACATTGTACAGCAGTATCTGCAAAACAGCTTATTCCTCCTTTGTAGACAGATACCAGCCCCAAAACACTTGTGATTACGTTTCTCTTTGTGTCCAAAAGTCAAGGGGGTTGCTTTTACTCAGAACCCACAATTAAGAAAAACAGGGCCTCTTTTATAAATGCTCTGTTTTCACTGGAAACTGAGAAGCTTTTCCCCTTGTTGTTGTGGAAAGGAGGATCCTCATTCTGATGTTGCTATAACTTACTGCTTCTACGTGACCTTATAATTACACAGATGCTCTCAGGGCATCTTGAGCCAAAGATCCAGTTGTCATGTGTAACAAAACAGGATTTGTTAGGTCCTCATTTGTTGGGGTGGGCTCTTTGGTTTTGCCTTTTGCAAATATGAAGCACTGTCCAGCCGCGTGAGACTCTCAAGGAAAACAAAGCAGGATCTTTCTCGGGAATTGGCTTTCCTTGTGAAGTCACACCATGACCAAGTGCTGTATCAAAATAATTTATAATTCTTGTGTTGTTAAACCGGTTGTAGGACAGCTGATCATGAAGGGATTTTCTTTTATTTTTATCAGTTAATTACTGCTGTGATCAGGTGCTCGTAACATCTTATTTTCCTACAACGAGGGAGAGTCTGTCTTTTGCAAACTGTGTCAATGAATATAGTCTTAAGGGGTTGACATGTACTGCTAATATTTTGTCTGCCATTGCACAGAGATCCTGGTGTGAAGAGGTGGGGAAAAGCATGCAGGCATCTGGTTTTACTTAGTTGTTTTCACTTACTTGTCTACCAGAATTGGTAACGATGACTGACTAGTCCACCAGAGAGATCTGGAGACAAGTCATTGGATCAAGGAATATCTTTCAGTCAGGACTGAATGTGACTATAAATCTAAAGCTGCTCCTCAGGCTGAATTGGCACGAGCAAAGCAATCCTGCCAGAAGCAATTTGCACCTTTTTTTCCTCTCCTCTCCTTTCTTTCCCCCTTCCCTGGAGCTCATTCCACAGCTTATAGGAACTATGGAGAAGGAGAAAGTACACCTTTGGTGGCTCTTACCATAGAGCTGTGCTGTATAAGGACAGGTCATAGAAGTGCTTTTCACCAATGTAAGCAAGGTCCAAGCCAGGCCTGAGGAGAGGTGTTAGCCGGAAGCTCTAGTGTGTTTGCATTATAAATTTCACGTAAGAGCTCATAACGTAGTTTTACATGTGAAGGAAAAGCAGGCCTTTGGCAGGACAGCAGTTATGAACTGCAAATGATTTCAGTGACTTCATGTTGCATCACTTCACTACTTGGAGAGAGTTTTGATTTATGGGTGGAATTATTGAGGGAGACTATAGTATTAAGGTCTGATTTTGTAAGGAGAACATGCTTGGAATAATATACTGGCAAACTGAAAGTCCTTTGTGAACGGCCGTGGCTTACACATACACGTTACGTTCCCAGGTAATGATCTGCATTTTTTGTTTTTTTTTTTGATGCTAGCTCATACCCAGCGTCTAGTACACATCCAGTCAATGTTGAAGAGGGCTCCAAGTTATCGAACCCTGGAATTGGAGCTAATCGAATGGCAAGAACGGGAGTTATTTGAATATTTTGTGGTAGTGTCACTGAAAAAGAAGCCCTCTAAAAACACTTACCTCCCAGAAGTGACATATCAGTTTCCCAAGGTAAAGAAAAAATCTTATGTACAGCTTACTCTAAATGCCTTGTAAGATCATTACTTTGCTAAGATCAGTAAAGTGGGAAAATTAACAGAATCTATTTCTTAAATTGAGTTAATCATTCCACTTTCAGATTTTTTATGAAGGAAAGTGAAGGTGACTGAAAGCTTTCCATATTTACAAAATTGTCTTTTCCAGTGCTGGAGAGTTTAGCCTAACGGTAGGTGCTTTAAATATTGTGTTTAAATTCAGTTTCTAGATATTGCACTTTCAACTCAGTTTGGCTATATTAGGATTTGTTCCAAAACCCACTGAAGTCATGGAAAGACTTTGGCTGAGCTATGGTGTTCCTCTTGTGTTCTTGCAGCAGAAAGGAATTTGAGATAGAAGTGTGTTTTAAGTGGACATTGTGCAACAAGGGAGTTTCAGTCAATTAAAAAAAAACACAACACACACACAACAACAACAAAAAAACAACAGCAGTGACGATTTCTGTTGTACTTGCATCTATAAGCTTGTCCTGGGGTAGTGCCTCTCTTCTCAAAGCACCAATAAGGAACAAGCTGATGGGCCTTTGCCCTTCAGAGCTCATTATTAACCCTCTCCACACTGCTGAGAGGTGCTGTGGAGCTGGCCCTAACAGTAACTGATTGAACTTCAATTTTTGCCCCCCTGCAGCTAGAAAGACCAACCAAGCAAATGCGTGAAGCAGAGGAGCGTCTCAAGGCTATCCCTCAGTTCTGCTTTCCTGACGCCAAGGACTGGCTCCCTGTCTCTGAATACAACAGGTAAACCTTCTGGTGCTCCTCTTCTCCGAGTGCTGATGGAGTGCATCTGGAACAGCTGCCGGCTTGCTGATGCCCAATTAAGGAAGCAGCAGTTTGAGACTTTGCCACTTCAGGCTCAAGCAGCTGTATTACTTTTTTTTTTTTTTTTTTTTTTTTAAAGGTCCCCAGTCAGCCTGGCTTACAGGCCTGTGTGGCTGAGGGAAAAGAAGTTTGAAGGTTCCTCTCAGGGCCAAATTCAGAAGTGTAAATGGAAGTATTTAAAATAAATCTTAAAAAGAGCAGGGCCCTGCCCACTACCTGCCCTAGTCATCTACCCCAGAGTGCTTACCTAATGTTTCAGGGCACCTCTTTGTTTTCTCGCAGCAATGCTGTTCCAAGAACTTTTTGGAGACGTGCTCTGTGCCAGCAGAAGAGCACTGTCTTCCTATGCTGAGAGATAAGTGTAGTGTGAAATAAGGCACATTTGGAGTGTGTCTATATGGGCTTTTGGTGAGGACAAGGAATTAGCATTCACCTGCAGGAATTACTGCAGAAGAGAGTGCATGTGGAACATTTTATTGGCTTACACATGTCACGTACAACACAACCATGCCATATTCTGTGTTGCTTGGCTATATTATTTAATACTTGGAAGCACCTGAACAGTGAAGTATTGAACACACTGAAGAAGCAGAGACCTGCATGAGCAACATTGGTGGGAGCAGCATGCAGCCCTGCTTACACAGCATTCTGCTGCTGCTGCTGCTGCTGTGCTAGGCAGAACTTCCATGAGCCAATGTTTGTGAAACAAGATATCCATAGCATATTCTGCTATAATTGTATAAACCCTGGCACTGCAGCATGAAGAAGAAGTGTTTAATATAAGCAATTTCAAACTTGCAAAGTAGCCAGGAACATTTATCAGCCCATGTGCAAATTCACAAACACATCTCTGGGCCTGTGCTGTAATTATAGCCTTAAACTGTTGCTGTACTTCTCTGTCACAAATAGTACTTATCCCAGACAAGGATATAAAATGAACTAGATTTTACAAATCTATGTTATTTTTGGATTAGAAAATGATTTCTCTACTCTTAGAGAAGATCTAGGGTTCTCCCTTTTAAACAAGGCACAGTCCAAAAAGAGGATCTAACTAAAAGGTAAGGGATAATGCAGCATTTGAATACTGCTCTCAAAATCTGTTTCTTGCGTTCCTTCTGCAGTGTGAATGGGACTGCCATGTCACTGAAATTCAGCACACCTTTCTTGTTCAAAAAAGACATTTTTTGAAAAAAAAAATGAAATTCAATGAATTTCAAAAAAAAATGAAATTTTGAAAAAAAAAGAAATTCAGCACATCTTTCTTGTTCAAAAAAGACATTTTTGCTCTTATGCTGATGGAATTTGGCCCTGGCATATGCCCATATGATAGGCAGGTGGAGAGAAGACCCTCAAATGGGTAGAATCTCTCACAGGATAAGGTAGTATCCCTTTTAAAATGCTCTACCTCATAGCTATGCTGTAGTTCTGATAGTAAGATCTGGACAATTTACTTCCTTCTAGTGAGACCTTTTCTTTCATGCTGACTGGGGAAGATGGGAGCCGGAGGTTTGGCTATTGCAGGAGGCTGTTGGTAAGTACACACCTTCATTTCAAACTGCAGAGTTCTGGTAAACAACATCTCAAGACTATAGTCTGAACTTTGAGGCTGCCTCTCATTGTTTTACAACAAAACTGGTTTGCTTACTCTGCAATTCAGAAACCCAAGGAGCTCAAGTATAATAAGACTTTGAAATACCTGTCTGAATCAAATAGATTCCAAGTCCTTTCAGCTATCAATAAGAATGTGGGAAGTTTCTTGTGTGGGAGCCCTCCTTTTAAGTTCTTTATATCACATGCTTTCAAGCAGAAGCAGAAATACTACAGCACTGCAAACAAAGGCAAATGTGGTATTTCTAAACATTTGTGGGTAACGTTTATTCCTTGGACAGCTGCTTACATCTCCAAAGTGCTCTGCCAGCACTGCCTAATCAGTCTGCAGCATATCTGAGATGTAGGTAAATGTGCTCCTAGTGGCCAGGGTGGCATAATGATGGCAGAGAGCAGACCACCATCAGCATTGTTTCAGGACCATGCAATAATATGATGCCTGTGCCAGGAAGTCTCGCTTCTCAGACTCCCTTTCAGTCCTTGCCACCAGGGGTAATCAGTTGGTGGGAAGGGGGCACAGTTCAACAGTTCTGTGTCGTCACTGTACTCATCACGTGGAAAACAGGCTGGTCAACAGATAAAATGAGAGCATGGCCATGTGCATGTGTGTTATGGGGGGAAGAAAACTACATGACGATTTGTGAAGTCTATTAAGCCATGTGAAGCACAGTTTAAACACACATTTCTCTGCCCATTCCTGCAGAACTTATGGGATGGCAGCAAAGCATACAGCAGCTGGCCACCCCTGCACTAGCCAACACTCATCACCAGTTGGATAGATTTGGAGCTGGTTGTGAATGACTAGCCAGGGAGTCGGAGCTCCTGTACTAGTCACAGGACAGTTGACTGCACTTGGCTGGAGAGCTTACATGGATAATAAATACTGCAAGAGACTTTTGCATGCTCTCTGCAAAATGAGTATCTGCAGCAATATTGCAAGGTTGTTAAATAGGTATACCCCTTCTAAGAGAAAAGGACACTGGCCTTTTCCCCTTCTTTCCTTCTCTGGCATAATTTCCCATCTTTCCAAGCAGGGAACACCTGCCTTCAATAGCTCTCAGAGGTTTCAGGTAGACAGAGCAACTCGCTGATATTAGAACAGCACCCTCCATTCTGCATGCTTCTGGTACATGACCCTGCTCTTACTCAAGTCTCTGTGGCAATGAGTTTTGTCATGCAGAGAGCAGATGCTCTGTCTGGGAGGTCCTCTATTTGTAAGAGGTTTCATTTAAACTAACATAATGGAAAAATTGTTTATCAATTCTGTGGGCGGTATTTGCTTTAGGTAGCATCACAGAGACACGCTTACTCTGTGTAACAAAGTTTGTAAGCATGGGCTGAAACAACAGGGTTGATCTGTGGAAAGGAAATGTCAATGAAGGCTTGTGTTACAGTAAATCTAGGGCTGGTCAGGAGGTGATTCAGAGATAAAGTGGAGCACCTAGAATATATCCTAGCTGATGTAAATAAGCATAACAAGATGTAGTGCAGCAGCACAATTCAGTTATTTTTGTGTTGTCGTTTAAAAGGATGATAATGTGCATTCAGCAAACGTTGGCTAGAATAAAATTATGGAATGTTTTCACTCTACCAGATCAAGGTGATTTAAGGCTTTTGTATTTATGGAAATGTCAGCAAGTTCAGAATCATTCACAGAGCTTATGTTTGTGAAATGCAAAACACGATCAAGCTGACACTGAAGAAATAGCCACAGTGAAAAAGATGTATACGCAGGAATGTTGAGTTAGTTTTTCAGTGAAAGATTAATGTTTTTCTCTCTTAAGGCTCTGTGAAATCCACCCTATATTAAAGGCAAGGGAAAAATAGAACATGGACTTTCAGATAGGGCAGAAGATAGGTTAGCACAGTAGGAAATACCAGGCTCAGAATTAAAATCAATACTGCATCCTTCTATATAAATGGTGTTTTGAGAAAGCATTAGAGAATTGTTTTTATCCTCTGTTGCCATTGGCAAAAATCAATCAACCAGTCAGCAAAAAAATAATTTGAAAAAATGGGAAAAATACATACTCTTCTGCTAAACCTATCTATTAATTATAGAGCCTGTTAAAAAGCAGATCTGCTGCTGCCCTGGAAGATCACTTAATTCAAGATGTTTCATCTGGTTCCAAAACCTGATATGCAGAAGCTGATATGTCTCATCTCACTGGTACAGCCTACCCAGCAGAGGAAAGAAGAGTAATACTAACTGTTCTCTTTCTGGGGCAAATCCTGCCCTCTGAGACCAAAACTGGCACAGCCTGGGACATAGCAAGAAAGAAGGTTTTTGAAGCTGCAGAGAAACATCTCAGCACTTCTCTGTGTGAGGAAATGGCAAAAGAAGCAGAGATCTGCTGTTATTTGAGTCCCACAGAATCTCTCTGCCTTGCTGGGAGAAACAGAGGAGTTGGAGTTGTTACCTCAAATGCCTTCCCCACAGTGCTCAGTTGCGCTCACAGAGAAGCGATTTCTTGTCCCCTGCAAATGTCCGTGCACGGGTGGAACAGTCTCACGGAGGTGTACCTCAGTGAGATACTTGTATTTAAAGCCATGTTCATACTTTCTTTTTTTCTCTATGCAAATACAGAATTTCCACAGGCAACAAGGAGCAGGTGAATTCTGCAGATACCGTTCATATGCCAGAGGCTTGGGCTTTAAAGCGTATTTTTGTGTTTGTCTGTGCAGTTCCCTGAGCAACTTCTGAAAAGTGCAGTCAGGGTGGCTCTAATGCCCAGGAGTACACAGCATCTTCTCTGAGCAGTCTGATTCCCAACCCACAACTTCTGTCAAATACACTAACCGTAATTTGGGAACTATAAGAAGTTTTCAGCAAACATTGCATAGGAGAAAGATGGGGCCATACTGCACAATACAGAACTGTATGAAAATCCTGAATTCATTATAACCCACCCTGCTTCAAGGTAAGCCAACTGCTGCAAGGAGAACTCTGTAGAGAATCTTCCCTGGAGAGGAGCACTCATAATGTTCAGCTCGAGGTTTCTCACACCTTCTAGAGCACTTGGCAGTCATTGGCAATAGGCTCCATGGTCAGATGGACCGATCTGTCCAACCCTGTGAGGTAGTGTCCAGCTTCCTATTTCTGTCTCTTTGCAGAGTTCGGTGTCCTGATGCCTGTGTTTACAAAACAATTGTTTGTTACTGAACTTTTTGTCAGCCTTGTTCTTCTTCGGCATGTTGTGATATGAACAAACAGCTCCACTTTCCCTCTTTCACCTTTGGATTCCAGATTCTTCCGCACTCTTCTGGGAGCAGGGTCTAAAACCCTGCCAAAACACCTCAAGGGATACAATGACAATTATGTTCTGTTTGTATAACAAATCCTGTGCAGTATCCCTTTAAAATGTATTTATATTATCTTGTTTCATGGAATGTGACCTATTGTACCACTGCAAACAATCTGCACTTTCATAGATCGCATGGAGTTTTTTCCAGTTGCATTTTGCTACCTCCAAGGCACTCGTGTTAACATCTTTCCTGGTCACTGGATATGAGAAGCATGCGCTTTCATATAAAAGGAAATTGACTGATATAGTAGAGATATTAGATCTTTCTACTATCCCATTTTACTGAGAATAGCAACATCTCTAAAGGTCTCCCCTGGATTTCAAGCACCTGGGCATAGAGGTGTGCTTTGAGAGAGAAAAGTGACAGGCGTGTTTGTAGGGAAAAAAGGTCTTCTGTTTCTCCTACCAAAGGCAGAGGAAAAAGCAGGTTCTGGAGGGGGCTTTTTTCAGCAAACTTCAGATTAAACTCACTGTAACAGGACTGGTGTGGGCCACTTGTGGATCAGCCCTGATGCAAATCTCAGCTCTTCCATCTCATAGCCAAGTTCTTGTCAGTTTATGTTCATGCTCTTGGGAATCTGTCTCCTGTTATCAACAAAACTCATCAGTGTTTTCATTTGTGATGGGCTAAGGCTTAAAATATCCTGGGCTCCCTGAAAACAAATCAAAAACAAATCAAAACCAAAACACCATTCCCTCCATCCCTCTTCTTTTAGGGGGAAGGCAGTATATGAGGGCAGAGTCAGTCTGATGCCTTTCAGCTTGCCGCTCCTTTAGCACGCATCTTTCCCGAACTGGGCTGACTGATTGCATGGAAGAGTGAGCAGTGGAGGACGTGACTGCAAGGCTGTAGCTACCTTGCAGAGCACAGCCTGCAAGCTGGAAGCACTCTCTTCTGAGAAGGAGAGAGGTTAAACCAGCATGGTTGCTGGATGCAGCCTCTACTAAGTCTCTGCTAGTGAAGGGAAGTGAGTCCAGGCAGAGAAAGGAGGTGTGTTGACAGCAAGGTTAAGATTAGTGCTTTACCCGATACAACTATTATTTTATTTATTTATTTATTTATTTATTTTTCGGGGAAAGAAACAATCTACAGCACAATGAACAGGTGTTTTAGATCTGTCTTTGCGGTGTAAACTAATGGCTGAGGGGGGAGGCTATGTGAAGAGCTGCCAGAGTTAGAGATTTGAGAAATCCTGCCTCTCAGAATAGCTCTGCCTGAGGCTTTTACTTGCTGTCTCTTACAGTTGATACATATGCACTCGGGAAGCTGTGCTGTTTGCAAGGAAAAGTCTCTGAAACAGCAGAAAAGGATGTCCTATCTGATGAGTGGGAGGAAGAAGAGTCCCAGCTCTGAGACATGGAGCTTTTAAAACATTTGAAAACAATGCTATTTCATAAAGCAGAATCTTTGAGTAAGCACTGAGCAGTTATTGTTTCTGGTCTCATAGATGACCCAGGAATGTGATGTTTTTACTGGCACTCAGTGAGACAGCTCTTGGTTGGGAGCTATCCAAGACTCCTGGCATGGCTTCGGCATTCCTGCAGATTTGACACAATGATTTTAACCAAAATCCCACATGCTTGATATAATCACTCAGTGCCTTTGGAAAGGGTTTTATACCTAATATGGACAAAAAAGGGTTCTGCTTTTTCAGAGACATGACGTGTGGTGAGCAGGTTTGGATCCAGAAATAGCCTCATCTGTATTCACTTAGCCCTGGTATTTTTTCGTGGTCTCTATTGTAACAGGCTAGGCACCTGCTGACTGTCCAAGCCTAGATTGCAGTATTCCAATTCCAAAAGCACAGCTACCCTCAGTTTCTCTTGATTGCCATGTGCGTGGCGTGTAAACGCCAAACACACTGGGGGAAAGTTAATCACTGGATCAGCAGACTCTAAGGATGAGACAAAAATATACCGGCCTTTTATGCGGATCCATAGGAGATGATCAGCCACTTTGGCTAAATATACAAGTGGGCAGAAGCAGATGGAAGTGGTGACTCTGAGATCCTTTATCACAGTGTTAATTAATAATAAGGTGGGAAGCTGCTGTGCATGGACGTGTCAGCCATCTGTGCTCATTGTAGGTATGCAGGACACGGGCAGCCCAGCTCTCTGCTCCGAGAACTTTGCCAGTGAGGATGGGTTTCTAAAGCGCTTGGTATTCAGCTAATTGTACCTCTTTTCTTGTAAATCAGCAAAATTCAGCACGTGGTTGTACCCTGCTTTCACACATGGTGTTGCTGGGCCTTTCCCTGCCGCAGCATAGGCAGGGTTGCAGCTCCAGTATACTGAGAGAATACACTTCAGTCATGCCAGTGAAACCATTTGCTTCTCTAGGAAATATCTTCAATAGGATGGTTATAGAGAACCATTTTGATAGTTTTTAGAAGGGAGGAGATACGCATCGTTGATTTATACTTGCCACGGTTTAAGTTATTTATGGGTTTTATATTTATCTTGCATGAATCTGAACAAGTTAATGACTTAGCTCACGCAACTTGCCTTTGTTTAGGTCTGTGAGCTTGCTTTCTGTAAGTCAAGCTCTCTCTGAACACCACAGAGCGTGTTGGGAACTAAAGCCACAATAACTTCTAGCATTATAATTCTCATCTCCCAGCACATGGCCCCAGGGTGGCCTCACTTCTCGTGCCACAGCAGGAGTAGAGGACAGCGATAGCGTAGGCATGAGCTGCACTCGTAGTTAAATGTGCTTTCATGGCTGCAAGTCAGCGCGATGTTGGAATACAGCTCCAATGTGCTGTGATTTCCAAAGTGGGTAAGCAGTATTTATGCTTTTTAGCCTCCTGTGTTATGGAAGAAATATGATGCTTCTCCAAAAGTAGCTATTTTGATGGAGAAATGGATAGTAAAAGATGTCACATTATGGTCAATTGTGTAAATAGAGAGATAAGCGTATTTCCCTATGGCTCCAAATTAATATGTAATTT
The DNA here is from genome assembly GCF_047663525.1 of Anas platyrhynchos. Classification (NCBI taxonomy): domain Eukaryota; kingdom Metazoa; phylum Chordata; class Aves; order Anseriformes; family Anatidae; genus Anas; species Anas platyrhynchos. The sequence goes on along the minus strand of NC_092591.1, from coordinate 62,748,697 downwards.
CCATCTCCTTTTTACTGTTATCAGCCAAGTGGAAAAGGGCCACGCCTACCTGAAGTTTATTGTGTCATCAGCCGGCTGGGGTGCTTTGACCTATTTTCCAAGGTGAGAGGATTTTTTTCAATATTGTTTTGAATGTTTACTGTGAAATAGTCACATCAATGAACCAGACAAGAATTTCTTCCTTTGATGGGAGATAACTGTATTTTATGGTTGCTGTTATGGATAGTCCATCCCTATTATTGGGTTCATCAAAGAATGCCTTCTTACTTCTGTGACTGAGGCAGAACTTGATTCAAAAAACATCTGGGTGTCTGTATGATCTGGATGACTAGAGCATTTTCCATTGTTTTCTGCAGCCATTCTCTGCTAAGCTGTAATTCTTGGCACCCACAGTTTGGATGATGGGCCAGTACCACTTTTACTCCAGTACCCTGTGGAATAATGAGGTTAAGAAAAAAGATAATTTGATCCGTGAAGTCTATGTGCTTTACAACATAGACATGACTTTATTTTATTTTAATTTTTCATCCTAAGAGGCTAAGGAAGTGTGGATAATCTTTTAATTGGCTTCTACATCAATGAATCCAAATTTGCATCATATGCTTATGTGATTTACCTAGGTAATAAATTTCTGACTCAAGAATGTTGAGACAATAAACAAGGCATTGCAGCTAAATAGGGATTGAATAACCATAGAAACAGTTAACTGCCAGTCAGCTTCAAAGCCACAAGCATTATTCTTTTGTAAGACAAAAGGTTATTAAACTATTAAAACAATTGTCAATTGATTAACATTTCAAATGTCTCTTTGGCTGCCAGTTTAGGGCCTCCGGTCCTCTGACAGAGTCCTGCAAAATCCAGTGAGCACCTCAGAGAACCATATAGGATTCACTGGTGATCTGTGGAGAACAATGATGTGTCTAATGTCAAATGGTTGCTTCCCCCTTTTCAAATTTCTATACAGTATTCACAGAAATGTTTTAATTTGCCAGAGATTTTCACTTCCATTACAAGAAGCCTCACAGAACTTAAACACAAATTTTGCTTGTACATTTGTAAATGAATAAAGTTGAAACAAACATGTAAACCACTGAAGTTAATAAAAATCATGGCATTTATAATGTTCATATGATCTAGTAATCATACAGAATGTTATCTTTCATCAAAGCTGGTTTCAAGCCTTTCCAGATAAAACTTAGATTAACACAAATCTTGTGTGGAGAAAAACAATTGGGTTGAAATAGTTAATTAGTTCTGCTTCTGACTTCTTTCATAAAGCTCTGAAACCAGGGGTTTATAACAGTGACCCTTAGACATAATATGTATCTAAACACAGATATCTGTGAGCGAAACAGAATGCATTGTTCTGGGTTGATAGCACAGCTCACAAAAATAACAATCTTGGAAACTATGCAGAGAGGTTGTGAGGCTCTTTGGTTTTATGTTTTTTGTCTAATTTTGGTAGGGCATTGATTTTCAAAGGAAACTTTAGGAGAGGGTAAAAAAGCAGAGGGTATGAAAAATGAAAATTTAAGTATCCTGCTTACAACCAAATATCTCTGCAGTTGGGGTATAAAGTCTGCAGCAGGCAGGAAAGGTCAAGCCAAAACTGCAAATAATCTGCTTTCCCAGTTAAATCTGTAATCTGAAAAAAAGTGTCTGGTCATCCAGTCAAAGTGAACCAGAGGCTGACTGGTGAGTGTAATTTCACTGGTTTCATCAGGGGCTGATCCTAGGCATCCTGGCAAGCAGACCCTGATGAAATTGCCCTCAAAGTCTTGATCTTTGTACGGGAGGGAAGGCTCCCGCTGAATTACATATGAAGCCCTGAATGAGGTTGTAATACACCTACACTCTTTTTCAATTTATGGGTTTGGGGAGGGGCTGGGCCACAAAAAGACCTAATCCCCACTGCAGTCCAGACACAGCCATTCTGTCCTGCAAAGGGCTGGTCACCTCCAGGAGGTACAGGTAGGTGCCAGGGTGAGAGCAGGTTGTTTGGCAGTGCCCAGCGCTGACTCCAGATTCGGACTGGATTTAGCATGGGTCTTAAACACATGCTCCAAACAATGCATTTGGGAAGGTTTTGGATGAAACATTTTTGTCTGCAACTTTGCTTTAGAGTTAGGCCTTTAGTGTGCTGCAAAGAAGGAGGAGAAACTATGCACTAGTGCTGGCATTTCATGTCATCAGCTACCTCTGGAAGTCACCAGCTTGCACTTAAGTATGTTTTAATGTTCTGTTTCAGTGAAAAAGCATTTCCAAGAGAAACAAGGGAAAATGCATGGCTTAGACCCACTAACGCTTGTATGGCCTTTTGCTCTTGAGTGGTGGTTAAAAAATCACTCTTTCAGGTCAAACCACTAACTGCTTTGAAGCTTGCTTTCTCATCTTCTTTAGGTTTATCATCTATATGGTCTGTCTAATGTGGGAAAACTTAGCTCTGATCTAATTTATGTCGGCCTGTGTCACCAAAGAGAGAAGAAAATAATAGTCCTCTCTATCTGTAAGAAGTTCCATCTGCTTCTTTCAAAACTAGATTGCCTGCTCTGCATCATGTCAAACAGCAAATGACCTTCGTGCAGGCACCCAGTGTAAACAGCTGGGCACGCTGCTTCATGAGGCTGCTCACAGCTGTCTTCAGCTTGGCACAGACTGCAAAGTGACTGTCACCACAGCCAGGCCTATTCCAAGGCTCTCCTGGTGGAGCCCTGCTGGCATCATAGTGTGGCAGGTCTGCTTTTCTTGCTGGTCTGGCTTTTTCCTACCCAATAAGTTGCAATGGAAAAGCTGCCCTCCTTAATGCAAATATCAGGTTTACAACTGCAGTTTTACGCTCACCTGGCCTGTGATCATGGGGTTTGTCTTGATCTTTCTGTTCTTCAGCTCACCCTGTTGTTTGGGCCAAATCCCAACAACGTAGATCCATCTTTGCCACGTCTTCTTTCAGCTTTCCAGGTTTGTTATTTCTTCCTTGTCTCTCTTTTCAACTGCATTCACAAAGGGCTTCATTTTGTAACTAGAGGATGGATCATTATAGTAGGATCAAGTTTAATGATAGCAAAGAAATGTACGGAAATTAGAATTAAACTTAGATCTGCCATGTGTTTAGGCACATATGGGTCAGAAGTTGTTTTAAAAATGTATGTGGTGCTGACATGTTCTGTCTCTTTTCTCTCTTATGTCTTACCAATGGATTAGATCCTGGATGAGGTTGAAAGGAGAAGGGGCATTTCTGCTGCCTTGGTTTATCCATTTATGAGGAGTCTGATGGAATCTCCTTTTCCTGCACCTGGAAAGACAATCAAAGTCAAAACCTTTCTACCTGGAGCTGGAAATGAGGTAAAAAGCAACAGCAAACATTAAGAACCAAAGCCTTTCCTCCCATCACTCCAATAACAAACAGCAAAATTAAAACAGGAGGAGAGGCACAGAATACTGCAAGCCACGTGGGATGGTACTCCTTAAAAAGAGAAGTGCAGGAGCTGCACCAGTGTTAATACATTAAAGCTTATTCCAGCTGATGATTATAAACCAAATTATCGTTATGTATTTGTATTTTTTAATAAGTTGTGTGTAAAAAAAAAAAGTTCTAGTATGCCTGGCCTAGTGCATCTAACAGAACTACAGCATTCTTGGGTTTTATCACAGAGATAATAAGCTAGCATACATGTAAGTTTGGAAATGAATCTTCTTGGAAATAAATTCCTTTTACCTCGGCCTCAAATCAATATTCTATATTTGGAAAAGCAGGCCATTTAAAGTTTCTGTGTGTATGTGCATGCATGTAAAAATTTCATTTTTTTACTGACTCAAGTAGGTAGAAACCTACCGTTAGAAAACATAGGCCTTACTAGAAATGACGGTGTTGGTAATTTAAAGTTTTGTTTTTTTGTAGCTTGAGGCTTACTAGCAATTTGGCATGACAAATTCTGAACTCTGCATGTCCTGATGTTAGGATGCAGCAGCTCCATGAAGATGGGCAACTGTATAGAGCAATTATATTACTGGAGATAAGAATAGAATTTGGCCCACTTAGTGAAAGCTGGGAAAAAATAAACTTTTTAGGGTTATTTTACAACCCCTAGGGTTAGTTCTACAGCACTATTTCTATTTTTACATTGAACCATATTTTCTCCAAGTGTAATGCCAGTGGAGTGGACCTGGGAAGTCACTTGGGATGAAATGTAAAGGGTGCCGTGTAACAGTGACTTGCAGGGAATTTTTAAGCCACGTGCATTTTCTCCTGGAGAAGCAAAGGGAAATTGAAAGGCTGATCGGTGTAACAGTGTTAAGATCTGACAGTGCTTTTTTCATGTGAATGTATCTGGGAACCATGGATCTGCTCAAGCATTTGAACTCTCCCAGAGAAAAATATTGAGATGATTCCAAACAAACAAACAACTCTTTTTTTCTGGCTGAGCTTTGCTCTCTGTTATGCTAGTACAAACTTGCTGTTTAAATAGAATACATTGGTTTAATTAGGAACAGAATCTTGTCCTTCCATTGTGGCTCCTCTGGCCTAAACAAATATGATGATTAATTGGGAAGTAGACAGTATGTTTCTTTGTAAAGAGCAGACTGAAGCAGAAGGCTTTGCCAAGCAACAGAAAACATCCATGGCATTTGTAAGAGCTGCCGTAACTTGCGTTGCATCCTACTCCCAGCAAGATTTTAGTGTTGGAAGTTTTGCAGCAAAACTAACTCCTCATGATTTGGCACGTAAATATGATCTGAGCTTCCAAAGCCAATGCTAAGGAATTGAAGTGGACACCTTTATTGAATGTGAGAAAGGGTGAGCAGGCAACATATCCCTAAGAGATATCAATGGTATGTCACCATTCCACGGTTTGGTTCTGTCTGTTGTCTGGGGCAGCAGCACACCGATGGCTATGTAATACTGTCACTCTAATGTTTATGTATTTCTTTAAAAAATCAATTAACAGTACACAAATACTGTTCTAAGAATGACTTTTTAGAGTCCTATGTCATTAGTTCACTAACAGTTTTGCAACTTAATAGGTATGAGCTGGTTTAGTTTCAGTGTCCTGTGGTCTTGCTGCTGATCATATCCTTAAAACAGTGTGTTTGTGAGGAATTTTGTAAGGGCTACTCAAGTTTATTGCTACTCAAGCAATACTCTGTGCTAGTGGAATGTGGTGTCATGTGCAGGAAAACACAGAAGTGGTTTAAAGCAGTAAAGTGACAGTGATTTTTGGACATGTGGGAAGGAGATGTATATATGTTCCTGCTAATATGTCTACAGAGATTTCAGCACAGCTTTAAGTTGGCCAGCTTTTCCCCTTTCCCTTCTGTTTCCTCAAATTCCTCCGTAGTTCATCATTTGCTGTCTTGCACTTCGTATTTTTCTTCTTCTCTTATTCTCTTCTTCATGTTATTTTTCTGTCTTCTTTTTTCTGTCCTCTGTCTTCAAGCTCCACATCTGAGCATGTCAATTGCAGAGATATAATAAAGGAAGATATAATAATCGAATCAAGCAAAAGGCATTTGAGAAAAGGAAGGAGAGGGCCCGAGGTCATGGATGAAGTATGAAAATTAGACTTTAAAGGGATGTCACAAGTCACCATCTAAGACCTTGTCCTGACTCCCCAGTTAAGTATATATATATATATGTACATATGTTTGTGACAAAAAAAGGCTATAAACACTAGCTAGTGACTTATGTGTCATAAAGGAGTGAAAATGAAGTAAAATGTTATTAAATTTTGCACTACACTTAAGTTCAGTCCTTGACTTCCATCTAGATGTGAATTTGAACTGCTAGCTCTGTTGATACCAAATTTACCTTGTCTTTATGGCTGTTTTAACCCTGCAAGCTTTCCAGTTCCAGTGTTTCCAGTTTGCTGCTTGCTTCCTACTGTTGACTCGGCCAAGCTTTACACCTCTGACAGGATGTTTAGAAGGCAGAGTTATGCATCCCCAGCAAACGATAGCAGATTTAGTGCACACAACTGGATTCTGGGAAGAAAATTACTTGATAGTGAATTGTGTAATACAGCATTTCTCTGGAGTTCTGTGCCACCAGCCTCTGTTTCCAAAGGATGGGCACTGTTCTCCGTGCCCACTCAACAGACAAGCCTGGGCCAGGATGCCGGGTGCCTCTGGTGCTGCCAGCCCTGGCTTGTGACACTGACTGATGTTTGTTAAATGTGTTCAGGTCATTGAGCTGCGGCGGCCGATGGACTCGCGTCTGGAGCATGTGGACTTTGAATGTCTTTTCAAGTGCCTCAGTGTTCGTCAGATCATCAGGATCTTTGCTTCTCTCCTGTTGGAGCGGCGTGTGATTTTTGTAGCAGACAAGCTCAGGTAAGTGACAAAGGAACCTGAACCTCATGCTGTTAGGGCACTGCTAGCTCTTGACACAAAAAGCTTAAAGAAATGTCTAGAATGACTGTCAGATGTGAAGATTCTCTAACTGCAGGATTTAAAAAATTTTTAAGTCAGTGGAAGTTATTTACATCAAATGGGGAACACGTTCTCTACCTGTCACAAGCTACGAGCTGCTTGTTCTGTTTCAGCTCCCTGTCTGTAAAATCGTGATACCAGTACATATCTGCTTCATAGTCAACAAATGTTTGCACAACATTTTGAAGTAATATAGTCCTAACAATATTTCATTTCTGTTTTGGAACAAAGTACTCATGACCAGTAGCAGAGATCATCACTGAGGTGCTTCACCTTTGGCCATACAGCCACCCATCAGGGTGCTGAGAGTTTGTTGGGTTTGCTCCATGCAGTACAGAGAGTTTGTAATGGGGCTAGGTTTGAAATCCTGCACTACCAAACTCATGCACTGTGACTGTTAAGAATGCTAACACGGTCCTTCCCAGCTGGTTAGGCTATGTTTCCTGGTGCTCACAGAACCTGAAAACATTTAGTTTCTGAAACTCTTTGTTGCGCTCCTTGCTACACCCTCTCAACGTACCTCTTATTTCTCTGCCCTGTGATTGCAACTCCCCACCCCTCCGTCCTTGGCCCTTCTGAGGCATGTGCTTGACCCCAAGGTGTGAAGGGGGAGAGGGATAGCTCTTGGCTCCATGTGGCCTTTACCAAGAAAATGGGAGCTCCACGTAGGCTGCACCCCTTCCCTGCAGCAAAGAATCATTTTAGATGCTTGTGTAATCTATATATGTAAGTGTGGGCATTGCAAAGAAGACATTCTTTGCTCTATAGCATGGCAAATAATAAAAGATAGCAAATCAAAGTAAAGACTATAATTTCTTAGATTCAGAAATATCCAGCATCTTTTAAAAGGACACGAAAGACAGTATGGGTGGTTAAAAACACAGATGGATCTACCCAAACAAACTCTCTTAAACACTTTATCAGTCCTGACCTTCTCTGAATGACCGCCAGAAATAATAGCTGCACTTAGTGGCCGCCAGTGTATATAATAGCAAAAATACTTTGCATAGTAAAAGCTTTACAACCTTTAGGGGAGAATTTCTTAAAGCTGCAGACCCTTCTCAGGTTATAAAGTTATTTCCTTAGCAGTCTTTTTTGTAGTCTAGAACAACAGGAACATTTTATTTCATCCCGTCCCCTGTCAGTAACCCTTAGTTTGAATGACCATTTGGGATAACTTAATTTCAGAAAAACTCCTGGTGAGGATTGTGCAGCTAGTCCAGGGTTTCTGCAGTACCTTACAAGATATGTGAGTCACACCATGAATATTGGGGCAGGTGGCTTTTGAAAATACTGTTGATGTGCTCCTTCTGACTGTTTTTCTACTGCATGCTTAATTACGTCATCTTGCCTGTTCCTATTTTACTGGTCATGTAGCAGAATTAGTGGCACCCACAGGTCTGACTCTAAGTCAGAATGACACAGTTCTGTGTTCCTTCAAATGGCACAATGATTTGAGTGGAAACTCACTGAAATGGTACTGAGGAAATGAAGGCTATACTGTGCTGCTGCCAACCATTGCACTGCTTCGGAGTTCCCAGTTGCTTCTTTCAGTGTTGCGGTTTGGCAGAGTACCCTGAACCTTGATCTTGATGGTGGGCATGGTGCTGTGCCTTACAAAAAGGTTTATATGCATGTACTTTATTATCTATTTTAATATACCTACACGCAGCCTTTATTATATAGGTTATTTTGTTTCCTCTAAAAAGAATATGACATAATCTGACGTGGTAGATAAGGCCCTGGATAAAGACTTGGGAATCCCGAGTTCTCCTTCTGAACCCGCTGACCCGCTGTGTGATGCATGCCGGAAATGTAGCTCTTCGTTTTCTTTTTTTTCTTTCTTATCTTTTGTTTGGTCTGTCTGGGATCCTAAATGCTCCAGGACAGAGAATGTTTCTTGCTCTGTGTGCGTGCATAGTTATACTTGATACAGCACGGCGATCTAGGAGGTACTGTAAAAGAGAAACTAATAATGAGTCCTTTGACAAAGGCCCCAAGAAAGCGACAGTAAGAAGTGGATTTAAATTCAATACTTGCAGAGGGTTTCATGATTTAAATGGGGATGAAGTCTAAAATGAAACACTCTGGCTTTGAGCTAATAACTGTCTGTCTTGGAACCTTTGGCTTGTCTGACATGAATTTTGTTTATGGGCATCATGGCTGAAACTGAAGGAGTTTACCAGTAATGTGGAAAAAAAAAAAAAAGAAATGAAATATCTTACAGGTCCGGTCTGTGGGCCCAAAGTACCAGAGCAGGAAATTAAAAAGATTTTACAAGGGTTTGATTTCTGCATGTACCCAAAAACCAGCTTAGAAATAAATGATGAGGTTTAGGCTTCAAACAATGAGATGCAGTGGGTTTTTGTGGCTGCCTGTTTAACAAGTCTCCAAGCAATAAATGATTTCACACATTATACAAGTTTCAGAAAGTCACACCTAGTGAAGTGAGATTTATTCAATAAATTGTTATTTATGGGTCTTATATTGCCCAGAGTGTGAAAATTTGCTCCAAAGACGTTGCCATCTTTCAATACACAATGTGATGCTACCAGCAGTAAGGAAGCAATAGTAAGGTTTGGAATGACAAGCCTGTGAGGTAGCCTTGGTTGGTTACCCATGCGTGCAGTTAGTTGTAGTTTTGTTTGTTTGTTTGTTTTTGGTTTTGTCTGTTTTATTTTTGGTTTTCCAATAGGTTGCTTACACTTTTTTTCTGCTTGAAATTGAGTGAATAAATCCCTGCAGCTATTTGCTCACCTTCAAAAATCCATTTGAATCTGCCAGTGACCTTTCAGTAGTCTGCTTTCCATGAATAGTCAAGAAAACAGAGAAATAAAGATAAAAACAGAGAAATCTGGAGGAATAATAAGTCAGAAAAAGGACACTTAAAGGTCCGATTCTTCAAACATATATCAGCTGAAAGCACAGCTGAGATGGTATGTCCCATCCCAGTTCCAATCCTTGTCCCGTCTGGGAGCCCTTATTTATGTTCCTGGTATTCTGCCTGATCAACCCAGCTATGAAAAATCCCACAACTCTGCCAGCTGCAAAGGAAGAGCTGCTCTAGTGCAGTCCTTTGGGGTTTACAAAGCAAGGCAGCAGATGCAAAATCAGGGGGTTCCTGGGCTCGGGGGACATTGGTGTGACTGCAGGCACAAAGGTAGCAACAGAAAATAAATAGGTAACAAACACCGGAGGAAAAATATTTCTTTGCTTGTTTTAGTTTTGTGCTGAGGAGATGACTTTGCAAGCATGTTTGCTGAGGGGCAGGGTATTGAATCATGCCTGTGAGAACAGGCTCATTGACTTTTCCCCTAAATGTGTGGAGAGGGGGAAAGGAAGGACTTGGGCATCTCAGTGTCACTTTGTTATAATCCCATTTTTTTATGAATAAAAAGTGCTGTTGCTGTAATCTGCTATATGGTGAAGGACTCTGAGCATATTTTGCTTATGTTTCACATGTGGGTCCAATCCAAAGCCAGCCAGAGTCAGTGAGAGCATTTGGATGGGGCTTGTCTTTTGCTGTAGACTGAATCACAGAATCACAGAATCATAGAATTTCTAGGTTGGAAGAGACCTCAAGATCATCGAGTCCAACCTCTGACCTAACGCTAACAGTCCCCACTAAACCATATCCCTAAGCTCTACATCTAAACGTCTTTTAAAGACTTCCAGGGATGGTGACTCCACCACTTCCCTGGGCAGCCTGTTCCAGTGTCTAACAACCCTTTCAGTAAAGAAGTTCTTCCTAACATCCAGCCTAAAACTCCCCTGGCACAACTTTAGCCCATTCCCCCTCGTCCTGTCACCAGGCACGTGGGAGAAGAGACCAACCCCCACCTCACTACAGCCTCCTTTAAGGTACCTCTAGAGAGCGATAAGGTCGCCCCTGAACCTCCTTTTCTCCAGGCTGAACAAGCCCAGCTCCTTCAGCCGCTCCTCGTAGGACTTGTTCTCCAGGCCCCTCACCAGCTTCGTCGCCCTTCTCTGGACTCACTCAAGCACCTCGATGTCCTTCTTGTAGCGAGGGGCCCAAAACTGAACACAGTACTCGAGGTGCGGCCTCACCAGAGCCGAGTACAGGGGGACGATCACCTCCCTAGCCCTGCTGGTCACACTGTTTCTGATACAAGCCAGGATGCTGTTGGCCTTCTTGGCCACCTGAGCACATTGCTGGCTCATATTCAGCCGACTATCAACCATCACTCCCAGGTCCTTCTCTGCCTGGCAGCTCTCCAACCACTCATCCCCCAGCCTGTAGCTCTGCTTGGGGTTATTGCGCCCCAGGTGCAGGACCCGGCACTTGGCCTTGTTGAACTTCATGCAGTTGGCCTCAGCCCATCGGTGCAGCCTATCCAGATCCTCCTGCAGAGCCTTCCTACCCTCGAGCAGATCGACACATGCATCTAACTTGGTGTCATCTGCAAACTTACTGAGGGTGCACTCAATGCCCTCGTCCAGATCATCGATGAAGATATTAAAGAGGACCGGCCCCAGCACCGAGCCCTGGGGAACGCCACTAGTGACTGGCCTCCAACTGGACTTGACTCCATTCACCATGACTCTTTGGGCCTGGCTATCCAGCCAGTTTCTAACCCAACGAAGCGTGCGCCAGTCCAAGTCAAGAGCAGCCAGTTTCTTGAGGAGAATGCTGTGGGAAACAGTGTCAAAAGCCTTGCTGAAGTCAAGGCAGACCACATCCACAGCCTTTCCCTCGTCCACCCAGCTTGTCACTTTGTCATGGAAGGAGATCAGGTTCGTCAAGCAGGATCTGCCTTCCATAAACCCATGCTGACTGGGCCTGATCGCCTACTTGCCCTTCAAGTGCCGCATGATGACTCTCAAGAGGATCTGCTCCATGAGCTTCCCTGGCACTGAGGTCAAACTGACAGGCCTATAGTTCCCTGGGTCTGCCCTCCGGCCCTTCTTGTAGATGGGCATCATGTTTGCTAGCCACCAGTCAAGTGGGACCTCCCCCGCTAGCCAGGACTGCTGATAAATGATGGATAGGGGCTTGGCCAGCTCCTCTGCCAGTTCTCTCAGTACCCTTGGGTGGATCCCATCCGGCCCCATCGACTTGTGCACATCCAAGTGCCGTAGCAGGTCACCAACCAGTTCTTCGTGGATGGTGAGGGCCACATCCTGCTCCCCATCCCCTTCCACCAGCTCAGGGTACTGGGTATCCAGAGAACAACCAGTATTGCCGCTGAAGACTGAGGCAAAGAAGGCATTGAGCACCTCCGCCTTTTCCTCATCTCTTGTAACTAAGTTCCCCCGGCATCCAGTAAAGGTTGGAGATTCTCCTTAGTCCTCCTTTTTGTGTTGATGTATTTATAAAAACATTTTTTGTTATCTTTAACGGCAGTAGCCAGATTGAGCTCCAGACGAGCTTTGGCCTTCCTTATTTTGTCCCTGCACAGCCTCACAACATCCTTATAGTCCTCCCTAGTGGCCTGACCACTTTTCCAAGGATTATAAACCCTCTTTTTTCTCCTAAGCTCAAGCCACAATTCTCTGTTGAGCCAGGCTGGTCTTCTTCCCAGCCAGCTCATCTTTGGGCACGTGGGGACAGACCGTTCCTGCACCATTAAGATTTCCCTCTTGAAGAGCGCCCAGCCTTCCTGGACCCCTCTGCCCTTCAGAACCGCCTCCCAAGGAACTCCACCAACTAGTGTCCTGAGCAGCTCAAAGTCAGCCCTCCGAAAGTCCAATACAGCAGTTTACTGGTCCCCTTCCTGGCCTCGCCAAGAATAGAGAACTCCACCATTTCGTGGTCACTCTGCCCAAGACAGCTCCCGACAATCACATCCTCCACCAGTCCTTCTCTGTTTGTGAAGAGAAGGTCTAGCGGGGCACCACCCCTGGTAGGCTCACTAACCAGCTGCATCAGAAAGCTATCTTCCACGCTCTCCAGAAACCTTCTAGACTGCTTTCTCAGGGCTGTGTTGTGCTTCCAGGATATGTCAGGGAAGTTGAAGTCCCCCACAAGAACAAGCGCTGAAGATTTTGCAACTTCTGTCAGCTGCCTGTAGAACTCAATCCAGGAGTATTTTTTCAGTGGAAAGCTTTAGAGGCAAAAGGTGTCTGTTGAGCCCCTGCTCTTGTAAAAGACAAAGTAACTTCTCATTGTCTGTTTTTGTTTGTTTGTTTTAATGAGATACTTCAGCTACTTCTTGGTGATGCAGGAGCATGGGCCTCAGAGAAAATCTCTGCTGACAGGAATGGGTTTTATGCTTCCAAATCATGTAAGTGAACTCAGAGATGTACCCCAAGGCTAAGGTGTGCCGTGCATTTTCTCTGGCAGTGCCAGCTCAGGAAGTCCCCTTCCCTGTTTGTGTTTGTTCCTGCCCCGGGCCGTGCCCTCCTTCACCCAGGAGGCGGTGGTGCCAACCCAGCCACAGTAGGAGTTACTCATTTTGCAGAGCCTCCCCAAGCCAGAACGCCCTCTCAGCGGAGAGCTCTCATGCTAGGACAGTTTTCCTCCCTTAGGGATGACCACAGATGACTTTGTCTTCCCCAGGAGAGCTTTTTCCTTCCCGATTCTCTGCCCCTCGGCCAGCTCACATGCCCTGGCCTATGTGGGTTGACCTGGCGCAATGCAGACAAGCTGCCTGTCACCTGGTGGGCTACGGCCCTGAGCTACCCTTCTCTGCACTGCTTACCCCATAAAGTCAAGAGGCACCCCGGAGGTGGGATGACTTAACAGCTGTTAAGGATAAAAACCACCCTGCCCCTTCCCAAAGTATTTGGGACTGCCGGGAGAAATCTATTCCAGCACAACTGTAGAAAGTTCAGGCAGATCCCAGACCTGACCAAAGGTTATAGGCTCCAGACAGAAACACTGACTAATACAGGACAGAAGCATAAATATGTAAATATTTGTGGGAAGTCATCCCGCAGGCATGTCTTTGTTAACTTTGAGGAGCAAAAAGGGAGCAGAGTGTACTTGTATAAAAGTGCAAAGGCTTTCAGAACAAACGGTGGCATTTTCCTAATCTCATGGACAGAGACAGCTTAGGGCTGTCCTTGCTGTGCTCGAGATGTTCAGGGAGCATTGACACTTGTCCTCGTATTTGAATCTATTGTTTTGGAAACCACGAAGTTATGCTAGAAAGCAGCACGCTTAGCAGTTACAAGGCTGGTCCCAGTCTCTACGTACCTACCTAGAAAAACAATATTAGGGATTCTTTTCATCCAGCAGAGAAAATCAGAGTATGATCTTTTAGCCCAAGTTAGCACATACAAATTCAAACAGGAGGTAAGTGGCAACATTTTGGTAGTAAGAGTAAACTATTATTTTTCAGCCCTGTAGCAAGGTCAGGTGGAAAAGCAACGCTAGCTACAATGTTGTGCAGCTTAATACCGTAGACTCTAATCCCCTACTTCCTTTATTATTATTTATTAATAGAATCAGGGTATAATTCTCACAAACTAATCATGGTAGTTGGTAATGAAGCCTGGCCAGGCTCACCTGCTTCCTGCTTGTCACCACGAATCTGCCACATCATAAAACTCCTAAGATCTGCCAACCTGCAGCTTGAAAGGTAAAAATGTTGGGATGGAGAGGGAGTGTGCTCGGTACACAGGTGGTGATCTCTGGCCAGGAATAAATATTTCCTTTACTTTCCCCTGTCACAAAAACCTCCACAAAAAACTGCGAGGTCGATTTGACAGCAAATGCATGCCAGAAAGCAATTTTTGAGGTATACTTTACAGTGTTCAGTCTTTAACTGATCTATAGCACTTCTGAGGAGAGGCTGCAGTCTTCTCTTGGTCACAGCTTGCACAGCCCTTTATTGAGCCAAAAGTTCATCTCTTTGTCTCAAGGAAAACTTTTTTTCCCCATCATCATCTGTGCACCGAAGATGTTTAGAGATTTAATCTACCATACTTGCTGAAATGTGTAATAGCTTGCAGGTCTTCTGTCTTCCTTCCTATCAAATAAAGCTGTAATCTTCCTTGAGCAGGATGTTTGCATGCAGCCCAGACCTGCAAGATGCTAAGTGCCTCATCTTACCATCTGAATGCGAGAATCGAAAGTGTTCAATGTGATGTGAAATTGGTAGCTTAAGGTAACTAGCAGAGGTGTCTCTTCAGATTTTGAGAGAGAAATTTTGCACTTTATTCTGCTTTCTCAAGACAAACTTATAAATTGTACCATTTGGAGTGGTACCAATCTAGCATTGAGATACTGTGATGACTGATGCCAGCAGGGAAACAGTACATTGACAGTATTTCAATGAATTTTCTCAGGAAATGTGTCAGGTAGAAGAGACAGCCTGAGAAAGAAAATGAACTTTCTAAGTCCCTGTTTTGTTTAAGATTACACAGTCCCATAGAAAAGCAATGTAATAATGACCTTTTAAATATGCAATAAGCTTTGCTGGTGTTTTTTAATATGCCATATCACTGGAAGGGTATAATAAGCTCGTATAATGTTCCTTTTCCTCCTTTCCTCCTGCCTTTTCCATCTTTCCAGTAATATTTACTCAGGTCACCTTTGGCTTTGGCTAAAGCTCTACTGTGGGAAAACATCATCATTTTCTCACTTCTCGTTTGTGCAACAAAATTCTTTCCCTCTTCCACTTCCCCACGAAAGAGAATGGCATAAAATTCTCTTCTGGATTGTTTATTGGTGTAATAACTGTATGTCAATAAGTTGCAACTGTTTCCCAACTTGTTCTTTAGCTCCCAGTAAGGGGATTTAGACAGATTCTTTGTTTATGGCTTTTGAATAAAAAGGATTAGGGTTGTTGGGATTGTTCTTCTCCTCCTTTGTCACCATCTAGAAAAATTCTCCATCCTGCTTTACAGCTGTCATGCTGTTCATAGTGAAGTGATTGCCTGTGAATCTGAAACCAACAGCATGAATGTTAACAATGACTGGTGGGAATGAAGGGTCCTGGTGTAAAGCACAAGCAGTAGCTGACACTCCTCTGGAGCACCTGGCCCGAACACTTTCATTATGGCCTTATGCTAAGAAACTGTCCTGCAGGAAGGGTCTAGGTAACTAGGGCATGAAGGATAACTTTCTCCTTTGAAATGTTGGTTGTTCTTTTAACCACCTGACAGAGCTTGGGCAAGTAAGCGGTCAATGTGTCCGATTAATGATTTCTTGCCAAAAATCTGTTTCTGCAAAACAGAAAGAAAGTTTCCTGTATAGTCCAAACCAATCCTGTACTTGTTTGTTCTTGGGCAGCATCCTCTAATGAGGAATGTAATTATAAAACGTTGGAAATCTAAATTAATTTAACTGATTAACAAATCCAGTGGCAGATTAACAAATCTGTTTAGCTAGGAGACATCTTCCTTGGCTGTTCCTCCCATCACCTCCTGGCTGCTCTACGGCACTGTAATGTACCTGCTTATTCCTTAGGCTGTTGACAATAAATCACAGTTGGGCACAGGAGCTCTACTCTGAACCATGGGCTGCCATGAGCATCACAGACACGGACTTTGTTCAATTTGTTGTCATCTTAGGAAATACTAAAATTTGAATAATAATGCTCTTAGAATGTATTTCGAACACCTGAAGTTCTATGATATTCTCTGTTCTGATTAGATGGGATATTTGCCATAAGAAAAAAAAAAAAGGCTTTTCTGTGTATGTGCTTATGAACAAACTTTCATGGGTGAGCAATGAAAGGACAGGCAAGCAGTAGCATGGACCCTCGCTCTTTCTGTGCCACATTGCCTCATGCACTTGCAAAGTGAGGCTGCTGGTGCAACTACAATAGGATAACACATGATAGGGGAGGATGTTAAAAACTTACACCAAAGGAGACGTGGTCAGAGAATAGTTTATGGATGAAGATGTTGTCCACTCATTTTTCTATAAAATACGGTGAGGAGGGACCAGGAACGGACAACGCCCACAGAGGATGACACAAACCTTCAGATGGATTTCTGGCATGAATTGTACCCGTTGACACAGCGGTGTGGCAAGTTCTGTCTCCACAAGATAAAGCCAGAGAAAATAAGTCCAAAAAGTGGTTTGTGACCACTGTGTTTATGATAAAAATTGCCTCCCTGGTATCCTCAGTAGCATGGAGGACTCGGTGTTCGAGCTCTCCGCAACTCCTTGGAATCTGTCCCAGAATTACCTGTACTGCTGGCATCCCACTGATAAGGACACAGCACTGCTCTTTAGCCAGACAGGTGAGGCCATATTATGATTCCTCTAGGAGAATTTTACAGGCTCATCTTTTCTCAGTCTGCATCACACTAGATAACACCTGAAGTGTGACTCATCTAGCAAAACAAGGTTCGGGTTTGGCTCGTTTTCATGGGGAAGAAAATGCCATATGAGGGGCATGAGGGTTAAGTAGCTCCACTCTCTGAGTTGTAAGCACAGTTAAAAGAATTCCGTGAAGGAGGATAACAGATAATTGGCTGATGTGATGTAGAAAATATGCGTTTCCTACTCGATTTGTGTCCCCTCTCCCTGCCAGTGTTATCACTCTGGCCTTGTTTGCACTCAGTGAGATATCACAAAGCTGGCTTGCAGAAAACACGTCAGCACTCAAATTAGGGGAGCCACTGTGACCTGAGTCTGCCTTTCTTTCACATGTGGTAAATGCACAGTTAGACTCCAACTTCTGCATCAGGCTGCCGCCGCCACATGCAAGAAGCCTGGCTTGGAAAGCAAGGAAGCGTCCATGAGGCTGATGGGCTGATGGGCACAGTGCACTAGCAGTGCTGCTGGTTTGCTGAATCAGTCTCATCCTGGGAAATGCTCAGCTCCTGGATAACATTTTTCCTTTGTTACACTCCTCTGATAAGTGAAGGATTTTGGCCTGCTTCTTGGGCTGAGTTGTTAGCTCACTGCTGATACTGGGTAGGACGTGGTACAGTTCTGCTGTATTCAACAGAGAGGGGAGATCTCTCATTTCCTATTTTTAGAGAGTTCTTTATGCTGTTGCATGCAACAACTGCAGCAGTATTTGTTGAAGTATGGGTAGTGATTAGATATAAAATGTTCAAACCTGGCTGCTGAGTTGGGGCTGGACAGAATTATGGTGAATATAGAGGCAAGAAGCAAATAAGTGTAGCAATTACTAAGGAATATTCTCTCTCTCTCCTTTTTTTTTTTTTTTTTCTTTTCATGGCAGCCAGGCCTTTATTTTTAGTTTGCTTTTAAGTAGATCCTCAGCAGAGAAACATTACATCACAGTGTAGATTGAATCTGAAATTAAGCCGGAAAAGGAAGTAAACATTATAAAATGGCAATGATTTCCGTAATTATTGCCTTTCATTCAAGCACGGGTATAATGGCTGAACTTGCAGAGACTGCCAGCCTCTCTGTACAGTCCTTTCTAATAGGATCTGCGACCGGACAAAAAATTGTAATAAATTCTGGCTGCTGTAAACGGCTGAGTTTACTGCAGTGCTCTTTATGCTGTCTTAGACAGAGGAGAGACGGCTTTTCTCTTGTGTCCCAGGAGAGGTGGAGGGCAGGGATGCCTGTATCTGGCAGAGTCCAAATCAGAAGCTGCCTGGGAGCAGAGTTTCCCATGAGCATGGGGCCGTACCAGGGAGGTGAGAAGTGCCCTGGCTGCAGCAGGAGAGTCCTTGTCCCCATGTGCCCCTGTGGGGATGGGCCCTTTGTAAGGGGGTTCTGCCATGGGGAATTCGCTGTTGGGGAGAGAATCTAACAATGTAATTAAAAGTAAACTAAGGCATTAAGAGTTAATAAATGTATTAATGGTATATTAAAATTAAAAATAATTAATACATTCAAAAATTACAGTGTCTCTTTCCAAATTACCTTATAAAGGCTTGAAGGGATTCTCTGTAGTTTGTTCTTACCCCCGAAGGGCATCTAAACAAACTGAAAAGGATTCAGATTTCAGATGCCGAAACATGCCTTGCTGACAAAGAGCAGCTAACTTTACAGCTTTTCACACAGCACTCCTTCCACAGCAGGCAGGGTACTCATGGCTCAAAAGAGGCTGTCGTGTCTTGTGCGTGCACTTGTGGGCTGATCTGGTGAGAACAGAAGTGGAAAAAGGAAAGGTCTTTTAGGTGTCATTTCAGCTTGACAAAAATGAATTAAGGCCGAAATTGTGCTGAAGTACTTCTCTGAATCAAAGCCTAGAACAGTATTTTGCCTGTTCCCTTATGCTTGAGATTTAATTGGTGAAGTGAGACATGAACTAACCGTAATTCCTGCTATTCGGTAATCATTAGAAATGATTTTTCTATCAGTGTCCAGGTAGGTTACTGTGTCAGAATTAATTTGCATTTGTTTCAAACAGCAATAAGCTACGCACAAATTCTGGTGTTCATTTTGATTGTAATCTTCTGTCTTGCACTTATAGATCTATTTAATCATTGTAGAGGAAACTTATCTTTTCAGTTTGCAGATTTTTCCTGATAGAAACCATGCATTTGTTTGTGTTTGCTTATCAGCAGCTTGCGTGTAGTGAGGGGGCGTGGTACAAAACCCGCTGAAGTGTAAGAATGCTGATAATTACTGATTTGCATCCGTACCTGCATCTGAAAGCAGTCCTATGAATAGGCAGACCTCCCAGAGCCTTGGTTAATTGCAGACCTTATGCACTAACACACAGAGGTATCCTTTGATCCGTAATCAGCAGAGAGGTTACCCAGGGCAGCTTCGCTTCTCCAACATCTCCAGTTCAGCTTCGCTTCAGTATTGAGTTACGAGCACTAAGGTATTTATTGCTTCACGTTCTTCCCGGTGAGGAGGTTGTCCTGTATACTTCCTGCAGCCATCATCTGTCATGCTCCCCCCGCCCTTTCTGCATCTGATGCTGCACCTCTGAGCGTGGCTGTTGTTCATGCGTGCCTGTGTTTGCACGTTCCCTGACTCGGGGCCTTTTCTCCTGGTCGCAGCCGTGCAGTCCGATTGCTCCATCACCCTGCTCTCTTTTCCTGTAGCAACAATGACTCACATGATTTTGTTTTGAAATCTTCACGGGGTAGGTCTTCTTGCTAAAAAGCTGCAAAAACATGTCATTTATTTGGTTTGAGTCAAAAGAGAGGAATTCCAGGATTTTTTTTTCCCTATTTAAACAGCCTGGAGTGGTAAATGAGAAACAATCAGCAATAACTTTGCATAGGTAGAAAAGCCAGCATGTTTGAGAATTTCACAGAATTGGAAATGTCCTGCCTCATTGTATCAAGGACTCGTTCTTAAATTCCCATTTTATTCCTCCCTGGCCTATCTGGGTGTAGTTGGTGGTATTTTCATGTATGTCTTGTCCATGATGCTGTTACTTGGTCTTACCCACCTGAATGAAACTGCTGCTATTATTTAGTCTTACCCACTGAGAGAAATGTTTATTTTTTCAGTGTTTAGGTATGTGTTGTTTCTGGTGCAGTGCAGTTCTGACCCAAATGCCAGCCTGTGCAGCAACCGGCATCCGCCCCCGACACACACACTCCATTTCTCATCCAAACTTCAGCAGTCTGCCACAATTTTCACTGCCATTTTCCCGTTACTTGGTGCCTTTCCAAGTTTCTGCTTTCTCCTTCCCCTCTGCCTCTGCAGTTTGTGTGTGGTGAAGAAGGAGGCTGGCCAAATTCTCAGCCTTGTAGTTTCTTCCCAGAACCCTTTACAGTCCTCTGCAAATCTCTCAGACCATTTCATCTCGCAGAGCTGTTGCAGACTTCTCCCTCTCTCTCAGAGACTGGATGGAAGTAACCCAAGATCTGGGGAGGTGTTGAAGGGTGCAGCAGAAAAGTGCCAGGCAGCCGGTCCTGCTACAGAGTTCATCCATGGCACAAGGACAGCAGCTACCACAGGAAAGCACTGCTGTGGCCTGTGATCAGCCCCGTGGGGGTGTAATACCCACCTGAGTCAAGGTATCACACCGGGGAAGGTCAGAGTCTCCAGACTCCAACCACGAGTGGGAGGAAGCCCTCCCAGGCAGGCGAGGGGATGTGGGTCAGGAAGGTGAGGCGGGCACTGAGCAGTTGTAGGTTGGAGCACGTACACGTTCAAACAGCAGCTGAAGGCGTTCAGCAGATGTGGACAGAGTAGCATAATTAAGTCAGCAGGAAGAAATGAGAAACATGAAAAGGTTGTGGAAAAGTAAACACAGGCAGTGGAAAGACTTCTTTGTGAATTTACATTTTTGGCTTCATTTCTCCATCCAAGGAAACAGCAGGACCAGTCCTGTGCGTGGTCCAGCGCATCCGCCTAGAGCTGGCACCAGCCCTGGGGTGACAGACCTGCTGTGTGGCTTGGACCTACATGTAAGGGTGGTCCTCCCTCCCCTCCTGGCAGATTGAGCTTGTCCATTCCTTGGGAGAGGAGAAGGAGGAGGCAGGTGTCTTTTCCCCTCTTTTCAATGTAAGTGCCAAAATGACAGTGGGGAGGCAAGAGGGTAGCGAGGCAGGGAGCAGGAGGCCTGCCAGTACATGGTTGTCCGCACAGGAGGCACAATCGTGGATTTAGGAGGTTCTCAGGTGTGAGACTCCCTCTCTGAGAAACTGTAGGTGGAGGGAGGAGTGAGAAGGAATACAAGTTTTGGCTGTTAGTAGGAAGAAAAGGCAGTTGTCGAGTGTATCTGTGCAATATTACCAACGTGAGTGGTGTGTGTAACCAAATATGACTAATGTTTTGTGGGAGCTGAGGACTTGCAGCACACACAGAGTGATGGTCTTCTGACACAGACACATCCAGAACTGGCATCTGCATGGGCAGTACTCCCTGCAGCCAGGACAGTGGCCGTTCACTGTTCAACAGCACAGCACGTGCTTCTGAGAACCCAGTGATTGTGCTATGCTAGATATCAATGATTAGTTTTTAATGTAGGCTAGATTTGGGGTAATTTGTTGGTGAAGTGAGCTGGAAATTGATAGCAGACATCAGCCTCTCTATGGAGTAGTAAATGTGCTTGATCTCCTTCTCTGCTGTTCTCCAAGGTATAGCCTAGTGTCTGCCAGTACCAAATTCAGCATTCCCAGAATTACACACTTTTTTCACTGAGAGGCAGTGGGTATATTGAGAAGTAGGTATATCCTACAGCCTTAGGGATAGAAATGCTCCGACAGCTACTACTTAAAGAAGCAGTATCACTTTGTGTGCCAAAATCTCTATCATTTTGGTCCTAAAACCAAATTATGGCAATTTAGCTCATTTCTGTGCACAGGATGAGCTGTAACAAGTGTTTGTGCTGCAGTCTGTGCCATGAGAGTGGCAGGATCGGTTCGATTACCATTCTTCTATTAAGAGATAAAGTTGAATCATGTGAATTTGCTTTTGATGTGGGCATTAACCCTGCAGTCCTACAGTTCAGCTGAGTCATGGCAGTATCTGAAATTCTTGTACCGCGTCTCTTTGTCTGACCTTAGCGTCTCTACATGCAACAAGGAAAAGTTTCTATGTGCTACCATGGGAAAAGGATTTGGAAAACAAGCTACCCCAGTGGAAGAAATCAGCTTTGAGGAGGAAAGATGCAGTGTCATTTCTTGCCTATAAAGTGCTGAAAGACCTTTTCCTAAAAAGTTTCTTTGATGATGATGTAGCCTTTCCACTTTCGGAAAGATTCATCAAGTTGTGTAGTTGTAAACGTAAAGGGAAAGTGTCTCTTGTTTCCTGTAATTATTGATAGGCTTATAGAGAAAATGTCAGATTTTTTTCTTTATCAAGAACGTATTAATAAGATAGTTATTACTTAGTACTTAGTGTTAGTACTTTCACAGCAAGAAGGTCATGGTGGTTTTTTTCCTAATCTAATTAACAAGAAGGACAGCAAGAGCCCAAACCTGGGCAAATTCCAAATAAGATTAAGCATAACATTTTTAAGTAGAAGTGGTGAATCACCTGTGTTTTGAAAGCAGTTGGAACTGGCTATTTTCTCTAGAAATTGTTCACTGGTTTTGCAAGCCCCACGCCAGCCTGGTGCTGGCACCCCGGCACGGCTGGCCCTGTGCTGCAGCGACCGCAGCGCTTCCCCTCTGAAGCATGTGGGGCTTTCTGCTCCTTGTTAGCACATGACTCACGCAACCGTTTAGTTTCTTGTGCCCATGGATAAAATTACCTGCACGTAGGTAATAACCGCAGCCTTTTCCAGTGGAACGACAGCTAAAACATTATGCAGAGGTCCTGTAAAAATGCATGAACCAGATGAAGAAGCCTACTCTCAAGACCTGCTCTCTGTAAGGTCAAAACTACCCAGGACTGTCACAAGAGAAAGTATTCTGAAAATGTTCTGTGAATTTTCCGTTGCTTTATTTTGCTTTATTTCACACACCTTAAAGGAAATAAACCATCTGATTTACTTCACGTTTCTCATCAACAAGAACATTCGGGACAGCATGTGGGTTGCACAACTTGAAAGGAAAAAGAGGACTTGTTTTCCTAGGGTAGGACTTTCTTCTTCTAATTTACAAAATATGCTTCTTATGAATAATAATACCCTTTCGAAAGGATTTGAATTGTATTTTAGAGATTTAAATTGTGGGTTCCTTTACAGCTATTCTCTCTGAAGTTGACCTTACGTAATGTAAAAGCCTCACACCAAAGTGAAAGATATGTATCCTTTGTAATTATCTTTCCAGCCATGGTAGAGAGACAGATGCTTTGGACAAGTAAGAGTTTGGTGGCACTGGTGAGTGCCTTCAAGTCTCTCTGACCTCTGCACAAGCAGTGCCTGTGCATGGAGCCCTAAAAAAAAGCCTAGGCCGAGGGGCTGACAAGGGCAGTGGTGTGACCTGCAGGATGCTGGCCAAGCAGGGTGCTGCCACGTGCTGTGTTCAGCCGCTGCCCTGCCCTAATCGCCTTCTGGGAAAGCTCTGAAGGAGAAATCGATGTCCTGGGCCGGAGTCCGAAGCCTCCCCTAGCGTGGGAATAGCACACACAAGAGGATGCAGGGGCTGATTTACGTCACAGCACCGCGTGTAAAACAGCGAGTTACAAAAGGGCATTCTATAGAAAGGAAAAAAATATTCACTGAAAATTAGAAGAATGTTTGTCTTCCTGCTTTTAGCTTAGCCTGGCTCTTTTTTTAGTCATTCATGTGAGACGACCGAATTGGTAGCAGTTGAAAATGCCACAGCATCATTAAAGCAAGCTTGAGAATTGTGCTGGGAGTCTGCACCGTGCCCTGCAGTTCTTCCGAAACACAGCATTGTGTTGGCACTGCAGGCACTCTGGGGACCAAAACAGGAGTCAACATCAGCATCATCGCACGCTATCAAGGAAAATTAGAGAAACACATAATTTTACAAGAATACTGGTTGAAAGAATACTTCATGTGTTAGAACACAAGAATGCTTCATGTGTTATAAAAATATGCTGTAATTGATAGATCTTAAAGGAAGTACCAAGTAAAAACAAACAAACAAACAAAAAACCAACAAACAACAAAGAACAGAGTAAGAAGACAAGTGTTCACAATTTTTAGCTTTCCCAAAACTTTTCTCTTTTCCTCCTCTAAGTCTCCCTTTTCCCATTCACCAAACTTCAAAAGTTAATCAGTGACAGGAACAAACAGATGAAACCTTTCTCCCGGCCCTGGAACAGTCAAATAAAAATGCTTCTGAGGGTTATTCCAGTGGAAGTCTGACGCCACCTAAAGTTTCCAAAAAGTCTTGCAGTTAAAGAAATCAGCATGCCCCCTTCCTGCTCCCTTCTGTCCCAGCATTCTCAAGCAATAACCGCTCTGAAGTTATTGGTTATTTATAGTTATTTGTGGCTACATTAAGCACAGCAGAACTTTGCACTGTGAGAAAATTAGCCCAGTCATGCTAGGCTGGGTAAAATCCCAAATTTCTGTCAACCTCAGCATGCAAGAAGCAGACACTAATTCAGCCCCAAATCAAAGCTCTGTAACGGAGGCTTTATTCCCCTGCAGCTAAAGCTGGCTTGGTAATGGGGTTCCTTTATTTTTAATGTTTGGAAAACACGTGACTGTAAAAGGGAATCAGATTCAGTAGGTGGAAGGAGAATGTGTGCAGTATATGTTCCGCCAATGACGTTAAGCCTTAGCATTTAGGGGATGCTGACATGGGTATTTCAGAGCACCTTTCTGAGCAGGGTTAATACCGTGATCACCACAGTTGGTCAGTAAGTCCGTCAAAATACACTGCACTAAAAGTAGGCTGTTGTCACAAAAATACACAAACTTTGAAAAATGTGTCGCTTTTACTAATTTTCTTTGAAACATGCATTTATTTTTTTTTTTGGTTTATTTTTATTCTGTTTTTATCTGAGTTAATAGTTTTTCTTTCCAATGCTTTGCATCAATTTTTTATTTTTTCATTTGCTCTTGTTCGTGTATCAGTGCTTGACATAAGAACACCAATATTGGGCATTGTTACTGCTTAAGTGGGCATTACAGCTGAGAACTGCAGTTGGTTTTTGATTTCAAGCACTCATTCAAAGCGGCTGCTATTGTTGGGAACATTAAACATCGTCTTCTAGATCATAGTCTCCTGACTGCTGTGATGAAACAATCCGATTCTAGTCTTTTAGCTTTATTTTCAAGTCACTTAAAGGTGAACATCAGAAGCAATCTGTTGAAAGGCTTGTGGGGAAAGGGGGGCAGCCCCTTGGGCACTTGCATTTTAACACACTGAGTTACATGGTCTGGATGGACAAGCTCTGCTCACACAGGTGTTCCTCTCTCTTCAGCACCCTCTCGAGCTGCTCGCACGCCGTGGTGGCTCTGCTGTACCCCTTCTCCTGGCAGCACACCTTCATTCCTGTGCTGCCCTCGTCCATGATTGACATCGTGTGCTGCCCTACGCCCTTCCTGGTGGGACTGCTCTCCAGCTCTCTGCCGAAACTGAAGGAGCTGCCTGTTGAGGAGGTAGGAGCTGGCACCAAAATTATTTGTCTGGACTAAAACTGGCCTTGCCCTGGAGAGGGGCACAAAAGTCCATGTGTGTGTAATTTTTAATCTTCCTCTTTGTTTCTTCTCTGCCAAATTCTCATGCACAACTGCCTTTTGGTAACACTGCAGTTGTAAGTTTAGTCTTCTCTTTTATCCCCCTCTCTGTGCCTGGCACCTTGACAGAGAGAAGCAAATCGTAACCTGGTTAACAATTAAGTGGGGTAAATATTCTCATTTCTTTTGATTTCGTTGTTCCTGGAACAACAAGAGGAAGTATGAAATGCCAGTGCTGTGACACCTGTTAATGCTAATGGAAGTTGTGCATGAAGCCATAGGCAGGACAGAAAATAAAGCCTTTAAGGCCCCCCTCCCTTTTTTTTTTTTTTTTTGGTAAATTTTAAGAATTTGCTAATACCATATTGGAATTCAAATGAGAGCTCCGCTTCATCAGTTCTTCCAGTAAAATACCACCAAATTCCTCAAGGCCACACTGTTCTTTCTTACTTCTCTTTTCCTGTCATTTTCCTATGAAATTATCTTTTTGTGCCTACTTTCAATATATTGTGTGCATCAGGTCCTTGTAAATCTCTGTTGTTTTCTTCCCACTCTCCTAACATTGCTCTCCCACATCTTCCCAGCTCCTTCTTGCAGCATCAGTGCTTCGTTAACATCAACATTTCACACCCTTGCACTTCAGAAGTCCTGCTGCTTAAGACAGTACCATTTTCTCTGAAGCCCTCTGAAATACTTGTCATCCATACGATACCAAAAATGATTACCAATAACTTGCATTAAGTGTGAGGAAAAAAACCCACTGCCTAATCCTTTTAACTTCTTTTTTTTTTTTAAAAAAATTTTTTTTTTACATATTTACATATCCATTATACTAGATCTGTTGTATATAATGATGATAAATTAGAATTTAAGCTCTACAGAAAGAACTTCATCAACCTGTTGTTTTCATAGCAGGAATTTGATTCATGTTGAGGCTTGGGACCATTCAGATGATCTTTCTCCATTAAAAAGCAGACACAAATGTTTTCTGTCTCTTAATCCATATTTCACTGTAATGTTTTATTTCCTCAGGCTTTGATGGTTAACCTGGGATCTGATCGATTCATCAGACAGGTAAAGTACAGCTTGCAGTGTTGCCACACAGCTTAGCAACCTGTTTAGTCCTATTGTATTACTAGGTTTATTTGCTGTTTGTTTCTTTGTTTTTAATTATTATTATTAATTAGAGATATGTGGCAGGAACTGTGCAGTAGGCAAGACACTAGGAAAAAAATGCTCATTTTCTGTGTCAGTTGCAAATTAGCACTACTCTCCTCACTTATCCAACAGGGATTGAGGCTGTAAATGTCAGAAGAAATCAAGAACTGTGTTTGCAGTGTAAAGAAAGCATCCAAAGATAACAATATCATGTTAGCAAGAAAACTCACAGTGTTGGAGGGTGAAAAGGACAACAATTGCAGGGAAGTCTCTGAGAGAGAGGAGAGGTAGAGAATAGTAGTGTGGTAGCAGAAGCAGGGAGAGGAAGGATCACCATCTCCTGTAGTAATATGACACTAGATAACTTCAAAAGTATCTATCTGCAGGTTAGGTGAGTAAATTTCCTTGTATCTCTGGAAGACGTGACTGGTGAGTAGTGGGTGCACTGCTAAGATTCTCGTGTCCGCTTGCTTTTGCTGAATAAGCTTTAGATACGTTGAAGAGAGCAGTGGGGCAAAATCCCAGAAAACAAGATATGCTAGAATATAAGTAGAATCAAGAACCAAGCAGCTGTGTATACATGTAACTAGGTTTTGCATGGTGTTTATTTAGTAAAAACAACTATTTGGACTCTTTGGCATGTAAAGAGCTGATTCCAAGTTTATATAAGTTTGCCTTGGTCTTTGGATTATTTTGCTCTTTGAATGATCTTTTCTGACTTTAAGAGTAACAAGAAATTTTGTTTAGAAATACACGATAGCTGCACATATGTTTTTATTATTTCATTTACGTAGACATGACAGTAGCTAGCTGATACAAAATGCTTTTCTTCTGAATTTTAAGCTGTGCAAAAGTACGTACTATAGTTGCTGTTACGTGATGAATGTGATCTAAAGATTTTTTTTTCCTCTGTCAGATGGATGATGAAGACACGCTGTTACCTAGAAAACTGCAAGCTGCTCTGGAGCAGGCTCTAGAGAGAAAGAACGAACTGATAAATCAGGATTCAGATAGTGACTCAGATGATGGTAAGTTCATTTGGAAACGGGCTCATTGTTAACAGACATGGAGGTAGTATTCTGACTGAGGAAGAAAGATTTTAGTACTCAGATACCTTTTGCAGTATCAAAGATAATCTCTGCACACATGGAATGGGGCTGATGACATCAACGCACAGCAATACATTATCAGCAGTCTGTTTTGGTTTCTTTGCAACTGACATGCACATGAGCACTTTTAAGCCTTTACTCAGAAAGAGTTCTGCAGTTAACTTGGCCCTGGTTCAATCCAGATAACTATGCATGTTTAGAAGCGTGTCTGAATTCAGCGTTGCTGTTGACTCTTGATATATTCAGGGGAGGGATGCAGGTACCTCCAGGGGATGGTTTCTGTACCAGAGGGGCGGCTGAATTGCCTTGGAAGGTTCATATTTCCCACCAACAATTGTAAAAAGAGCCCAGGGCGAATTTAACTGACTGTGGTTAAATGGTATGCAATGGGCCTCTATTCAGTTTTTGAAATGTATTTCTACTCATCTTTGCTTTATGTATGTAAAATTATTTTAACATCTCAGATGTGATGAAAACCTAAATTCTATAACACACCCTTTTTGATCTGATTGGGTATAGGTTCATTATCCCCAGAGCAAACATTTTAATTCGCAGTCATACAGAAGTTTGTTAAGAAAACACTTATTCAGATTTAAAGTAAGAGGTATAATTTTGATGAGGCACCCACTTAATTTTTAATTTCCTGAACTGTCTCATGAGGATTTGTATTTCTTCTTGATTTTTGGTTACACAACGCCAGTTTTGTAGGCTGGCAGTCTTGATTATAAAGCTGTTACATTTTTCCCTATCTGACACATATCCATGGCCGCAAAGGATTTGGTACAACTCCTTTCAGTTATTAGCATCAGTAAACTGCTAGATGACAGTACCTGGCTCGGGGGGGGGGTGACAAAAAAACCTGACAGATCTGGGAGCAGCTGATTTTGGTGTCTTACTGCTGCCTTGTTTTGCAGAATGTAACACCCTGAATGGATTAGTGTCTGAGGTTTTTATCCGATTCTTTGTGGAGACCATTGGCCATTATTCCCTGTTCCTAACCCAGAATGAAAAAGGAGAGCGTGTCTTCCAAAGGGAGGCTTTCCGTAAATCTGTGGCCTCTAAGAGTATCCGGCGCTTCTTGGAAGTGTTCATGGAATCCCAAATGTTTGCTGGTTTCATCCAGGACAGAGAGCTGAGAAAATGCAGGGCAAAAGGTAAGGGCAATGTCCTTTGCTGCGATACAGATCGTGCACGTTTCACGCTGATCCAACAGTTTGCATCTGCATTTGCTGTCGGAGCCTAGCAAATTCTGGGTAGCTGAGAAGCCTCCAGAAGTGTGTTACCTGCCTCTCACGGGGCTAAATAGTAGCGACCGCGCAAAGGCTTTAACCAGGAGAATCCACGGCTGAGCACCTTAAATCACTCAGAGGCAAACCTGCTCGAGCCACAGCAGTGCTGCTGCCATGGAGCTGCGCGGGCGACGAGCAGCAGGGGGATGCGGGAGGATGCGGGGGGATGCGGGTTGTGCTGCCCCACGCTCTGCCCAGCCCCATCTTCCCCCCTGTCCCACAGGTCTCTTCGAGCAGAGGGTTGAGCAGTATTTGGAAGAGCTGCCAGACACCGAGCAAAGCGGAGTAAACAAGTTTCTGCGAGGCCTCGGTGAGGACAATCTTTACCGGTGTTTCTGAAAGGGGTTTGCATGTCTGGTGGTGGTGGTTGTTTAAATCCAAAAGAGCCTTGCCTGGGGTGAAATGAGATGATCAACTGGTGGTTTTGGTGATAGGAAGTATCAAAAGGAAAAAGTGAAAACGTACTTAAACCTGACAAAAAGCAGATTTAATTATGATCTCTGTGAACGTCTTCATTTGGGGAGAAAAAGCATAGAAAACATAATTGCATAATTGAGGAGGAAGAAAAAATAAGAAGGTTGGCTGCCGAAGACTGCCAGTTGGCTGTCTCTGCCGGTATAAAGTAAAAGAGTCACTATAGCAACTACAGTATAAATCAGACCCATTTGTTATGGGATTTTTGATTGCACTTGGCTTTTTCAGTTTATTCTAGTGCCTGATGGTGTGTTTTCTTTAGGAAATAAAATGAAGTTCCTTCACAAGAAGAATTAAACCCTTTCTGCTGAAACATCATCCCAAAGACTATTTATGACACTGTCCTCGAGTCCCCTGCAACTCCAAATTTTGATGTGGGAGGAGAATGAAAAAAGCTGACCTCAGCTTTGAGTGACTACCGATACTGTTACAGTGTGTCAGACGATGACTCCTTTATGTATTTGGATGGAATTTGTAAATAATGTGCTGTAAGCTTTTGTAACTGATTTTGTAATGAGCAAGAAAAACTGTGGTAAATATTTGTATATTCCTGAGAATAACAGGTGCTTTTTTTTCTTTAGTATGAAATGAGTTATGCTTGGTGCAAAAATGAATAGCTGATTATGTGCAGCTGACTGTCTCAGCAGAACCACTGACTTCAGGGAATGTTTGTGAGAACTACACTGATGCCTGAGTACTGCGGTAATGAATGAGCTCTGGGGTACGTGGGAGAGGTTGTATGCGCGGGGGCTGTTTTCATGTGGCAGAGTTGGTATTTTTTTTCCTGATTTTTCTTCTAATTAATTTTAAAAGAAAGAAATAACAAAGTGACTTGATAATGAGGTACTTGGTTCACAATACAAAACTTCCACTCCGTTTGAACTCTGGTCAGTAAACTACTTGTAATCCATTCTGCACTAAGACTGCTAACCGTGAGGAGATCTCCGTTCTTTGACATGCAAGCTGCAACGAATAGGTACAGTTCATCCTTTCCTAATGTATGTATGTATGGTTCCTAATAAACTATGTAAATACACCTGTTTGTTTATATTCTTTGCAAACCTCTGCAGACTTCTGATTTTGAGTGGGTACAAAAACCAAAGAAACTTGTGAACGTGAATTTGCAATTAAAATACAAAAACAAAAACAAAAACAAAAAACAAAACAACAAAGAAACAAGGTTATTATGAAACTGCCTTTCAGTAGGTTTACTATTTCATGATACAACTTGGTTTTCCTTCTACTTAACACTTTTTATTAGAGCTGAGACATGGCATTTTATACCACCATTTTGTTAATTTTATCCTAACAGAAGCATCTCTTAAAACATTTTTCCTTTTTTCTTCTTCACACGGGTTAGCAGCAAATTTTGTATCATAGATAATTGATCCTGAACTGTGATATTTTCACATTGTTTTTATGCTACATACGTTTTTACATTTAATTTGGTTAAATGATCCAAGTAGAATAGGAAGAGCTTGTCGCAGGCAAATATTTTGCTTAAATTTCTGATGAGCTAATCAGCTGCAGTCTATGACAATCTGCTTTTCTTTTGCATTAACTGCGGTCTGGTTCAGGTGGTGCTTGCATGGTGGTGAATGCTCTTCAGCAGGGCAGGAATGATTAGCTTGCCATGGCCCTCTGCACAGCAGCAAGCGCTACCCAAGTACCACATTCATCTTTAATCTGGTAACGTAAATGCTGCTAAGAGATTCTATTAGCTTTTCCTTAGCCCGAAGAAGAAAATAGAAAATACATGAATATTCTTTCAAGTCTGATGACTAATGAAAATGACCTAGAGCTTTCTTTTTTAAAGAAAAAAGAGCACTGTATTTTTCTTCTTTGCAGCGTGACTTCTTCGTGTAGTTGAACTGGCATTGAGGCTTGCGCAATTCCTAACCTGGCAGTGGTTCTGGTTTGCTATCAGCCTCATAGAACAAAATTGAGGGTTTTTTCACTAAAAAGGTGAAGTCATTTCCTTTTTACCTTACCTCCCTCACACTCGAGTATATACCAAAGCTTAAGTGTACATGAAAAGAAGCATCTGTAGAATATAGAATATCAAGCGCTTCTGATCAATTGAAATGTAATCACAATTTACATTAAACATCTAGCATTTGTGTAATCACAAATGTTAATTTCTACAGGTTTTATGCTGTAATATGTTATAAGTTACGGAATGACTCCCAGATGTAGTTCTTCAAAGCAGAAGCAATAGCCTTCACTTGTACAGGTGGATGCTGGCTGTTTCATAAACAACAGTAAATACATGTGTAAATACATGTTCCTTTTGAGAAAATGATTGATAAAACGCCATCGTTGGCTGATGGTAGTGTTGACATGAAAAGAGTTGTTAGGAATGAGAGCGAGACACAGGATGCACGCGTTCAGAGAATGCGGTGTGGAGAACACATCTCCCACACAGAGGCTGTTTTCCTCCATCTGCACTGTAAAAACCTCCGCAGGGAGCTGTTGAGCGACAAGTTGCCTAACATCTTTTGGTGCAGGATTTATTGAAATAAACAACCACGCGGGGAACAATGGCTCCCAGTCGCCCAGGAACCGTCACTTTGGCGTTTCGGGGCACTGCGCTTAGCGCCCCCCCCCGAGCCTCCCCCACATCCCCTCAGGAAGAGGCGGGAAGGAGGAGCCTCAGCGAAGTCTCGCGAGAGTTCCCCGCGGGCGGCGGTGCCTTCCCCCGCTCTCGCGATCGCAGCCGCCTTTCGGTTCCGTGAGGCGCGGCGGCAGCATGGTGGGTGCGGGACGGGCCGGGACCGGGCCAGGACCGGGGGTGGCGGCGGCGGCGATGGGCGCTCCTCCAGCCCCGCGGCCGGCTCGGGGCGCTGAGGGCGGCTCGGAGCGGCCGCTGGGGCCTCGCCGGGCGCTGCGGGCCGTGGGGCGCGGAGGAGCGGTGGCGCCGTGGGGGGGTTGGGGGGGGGCCGTGTGGCGCCGCGCTCACCTCTGCCGTTTGCCCGCAGCCTTCCCGGCTGAGGAAGACGAGGAAGCTGCGGGGACACGTCAGCCACGGGCACGGCCGCATCGGTAAGCGGGGGGCCGGGTGCGGGGCCTGCACGGGCCTGGCGAGCAGCCCTGAGGGCTGCGGGGGGGGCTGCACCGCGGGGGGTGCCCCAAATGCTGCTCTAAAATGTTGCCCGTCCCTTTCGGACGGGGTTTGTGAGTTACCTCGGGTAGTATTTGGGCGGTAGGTGCCGTCTGAGAACGTGGCTGGGCGACATTTTGAGCTTGCAGGCGGATGCTGTGCCGCTTTAAACTCCGGCCCTTCCTGCCTGTGCTTGTCAGCTCGCTTGTGCTACCACTGGTGTCTTCTCATATTTACATGTGCTAAAGGCAGTTTTTTTTTAATTCTTCTCGTCTAGGGTTAGTCTTTAGTTGGCTTAGCTCGCTGAATTGATATAAATGCAGAAGGATAGGATTGCTATCGTCAGATTAATTAGCTTAAGTTGACTCTGCGTTCCTAAGATCAAGTATTACATGTGATATTCTCAGTCTAACCAACTTTGTTCTTCTTTTTAGGCAAACACAGGAAACATCCTGGAGGCCGTGGTAATGCTGGTGGTATGCACCATCACAGGATTAACTTTGATAAATAGTAAGCTAACATTTTAAATACGTGCTAGCAAAGTGTATGTTGCTGAAGCAGAAACAACTAAATTTTATGTGAACCATCAAAATTCCCTACAATCCCATGTATCTTTTTCTCTAACATGAAAGCTTAATAGCTAAAATCAACTTGTGTCCCCATTTTCTCTAAGCTTAGGGGCCTTTTTTTCTCAAGCCAAGCATCTTTGAGAGATCAGTGCAGTAAACTTGACCAAGCTTGCCAGTTACACCGTTGTCCATACTAACAGATGTGCCCACAAAATGTTAGGGAAATCTGAAGCGTTGTATAAATCAAAACTACGTTCTACTTAGCTGCATGCTGTAGAGGCAAGGGTTGTTTCACCGCCGAGACTAGAGTCACATCTGAACACTGCCTGTTGTCCTGGTGTGCTAGAGTACTCGGAAAGTAACCACTAATCTTTATTCACTGGCTGTGGCCTTTGTTGACTCAGTCAGTCACCGGGTTAGTGACAGGAGCTCTGAAGCTCTTCATGCAGTACAATCTTGCACTGAGTTGGTTTTGCTCAGAAAACGCAGGATTGGACCACACTCACCATGAGGAGGATTAAGTTGTGAGTTCAAGGGAGAACAGATGCTTAAAGGGCCCTTGCTTTGCATAGCAATGATTATTACACTTAGATACCACATGTATTAAAGAAATAAACGTGTAATGCGAAAGTAAGATAAAATTTTACTTTTGATTGCTTTGAGTAAGTAAGATGTTGTATCAGTGTTGATTTGTAGTCCCACCTGTTCAGGATGAATTAAGAGATGTGACCTAATAAGGAATGTGTTTTCTTTCACAGTCACCCTGGCTACTTTGGAAAAGTAGGCATGAGACACTATCACTTGAAGAAAAACCAAAAGTTCTGTCCTACAGTCAATTTGGATAAACTGTGGACCCTTGTTACTGAACAGACAAGGCTCAATTATGCAAAAAACCAGGCTGGACTGGCCCCAGTCATCGATGTTGTGCGCTCAGTAAGTTTCTGTTCAGATTCAGATCTGCAGTTTCTGCTCACTTGAAGTGTAACTTAGCTTTGCACATCCAAGTAACAAAATGGTAAGCTATAGATACTCATGCACTGCAGCTTATTTGCAGACTTCTCAGTACAAATTCATTTATCTTAGCATATCAGTAGTTAAGCTAGCACTGAATTTATGTTTTTTTCTTGTAAAAATGACTTATTTTTGAAAGGTGGTGAAAAATTACTTGTTCAAAATATCACCAGAAGTAGGTATGAAAACACGATAGAGCTATTCTCACTTATATAAAGTCACTTCTAATTCCGAGAGTCGAGTCACATCTTTACACTTGTGATTGTTCTGGTGTGCTATCGTTCTCGGACATTAAACTTCTGATCCACATTCACTGGCTGCGATGCTTCATATCTCAGTCAGCCACCAAATCAGTGACACTAACTAGTCTGTCAAGTGGGTAGTGAAACTAATCTACCAAGTAGGTATGTTTCGTGTGCGAAATACCTCTGCTGGCCAGTCACACCTCTTCTAACAAGCTGTGACTTTAAAGGCTGTAATATTAACGGGTCTTGTGCTGTGGTTGTCCTTTTTATGCAAAGGACAGGAATGAAATGAGGGGGGAGGGGAGCTATTGCTGTGACAGCTCACAGAGTAGAATAAACCACACGGGTGCATTGGCACTCTTCAGTTTTACTTTTAAGATGTGCAGAAGAGCCTTCTGCTCTCTTCAGAAATACCAGGATGTCCAGCAGGTACAGAGCGTGGGCCGGATGCGAGTGGGTAGTCAGTAGTTTGTTGTAGAAATGCAGCCAGCTGCTCTGTGCTGTGGGAAGTGGTTGGCAGCTTCTTTACAAGACTTCGGTGTTTTCTTTATGTAGTACTGGGAATATTACAGCTTCCAACATTCTGTTACCAAAACCTTCAATTTACTTTATAGTTTCCACTTCTCTGAGTGAATGCAGCGCCACTAGATCACGTGGGATATTTTTTTCCATTCATACCAGTCTTGTATTGGAGACGGACAGTGA
This sequence comes from Anas platyrhynchos, assembly GCF_047663525.1. Taxonomy (NCBI): domain Eukaryota; kingdom Metazoa; phylum Chordata; class Aves; order Anseriformes; family Anatidae; genus Anas; species Anas platyrhynchos. The sequence continues at coordinate 62,713,748 of NC_092591.1, read as the reverse complement.
GTGAGGTCAGCGGTGGTGATGATGGTTTTGTTTTTTACTGGTGTATGCTAAAAGACAGGTGTGAATGTAGGAGCCTTTAAGCTGATTATAAACACACGATGTTTTTTTTTTTTTGTTTGTTTTTTTAATCTTTCTAGGGATACTACAAAGTCCTGGGCAAGGGCAAGCTGCCCAAGCAGCCTGTAATTGTGAAAGCAAAGTTCTTCAGTAGAAGAGCGGAGGAGAAGATCAAAGAAGTTGGAGGTGCCTGTGTGCTTGTGGCATAAAGACCATTGTTTTATTTGAAGTTTTGAATAAAGACAATGTATAAAATGTGTTTCTTGATAGAATTTTTTGACTTGTTCACACACTGTCCTGACTTTAGTCTTGTGATTTAGTGATTTCTGGCTGTTCCCGATCAGTGGTTTGGCTGGTGCTTGCTATGGTTTGAAACTGCCTGGCTGCAGCTGCGTCTGGCATGTGAAGAGGAGATACCTTGCTGCTTTATCTTTGCAACGTAGCAATGTACATAGGTTCTTCCTCTGTTTGTGCAACTGCTCCAGTTGGTGATGCTCTCTGGTGACCAGCGATAGGACCTGAGGGAACAGCATGAAGCCGCCTCAGGAGCAGTTCAGGGTGGGTATTAGGAAAAGGTTCTTCACCGAGTGAGTGGTCAGGCATTGGGACAGGCTCCCCAGGGAAGTGGCTGTGACACCAAGCCTGCCTTGCTCAATGACACAATTCATGTAACTTCATTTTTGCAATTGACTAATCTTTTAAAGTGTAGGGCACGTGATTCCTGAAGTTGCTTCTGTGGGACAAATGGTGCCAGGTAGCTTCAAACATGTATACATGCAATGAAAAGCAATGGCACAGCTGTAGAGCTGGACTATATGGATTTCTGTACGTATTTAAAATGATTCTATAAAACATTTGCATTGTTGTAATGTCAAAATAGGACTTTGGTTGCCAATGCAAGGGTTGGCCAGGTATGCCAAAGCAGAATCCTTATATGATGGTTAAAATCAAACTGTTAATAAAATGTTCAGCATTATAAGTCTTAAAGTATCCCTAGATGCTACAAATTAACCTTCTTGTACACCTGGTACAATCCTAGTTAATGAACCCTTAACCTAGTGTTTGGCATGGATTATTTCAGGGCTTTTAGGGTAGAGTTGACACATTGCATTAAAGTTTGTAAAATACTGAGTTTTTTAAGATCAATATCTCGGTGAGTGCTAGGACGCCTTTATCCTAATGTATTACACTACCGAACTGCTGTCAAAGGTTAAAGCCTGATGAAATGCAAGTGCTCACTGGTGTTTACAAGTTGCCTTGGTCCACTCCTGCAGACTAACACGTTCATGGTAGGCTCCATCAGGTACAGTGTGGGGAGGAGCTGAAAAATGTCTCCCAAGGGGACTACAGGCTGTGGCAGGTGAGAGTCCAGCTTCTGGTTATTTCAAGCAGCTTCTGGTTATTTCAAGCAGCTGAGGATGGGGCTGCAAGACGGGTAACAACTGTGAAAGACCAGACCCCAGTGACAGTGGTAAGCTTGGTTCACACAGGAGCACCCCGTGCACACAATCAGCAAGCGATTCCGCGTGGCTAACGCACACAGCAGACGCTGCTCTCAACTCTTTGGAGCGTAATGTTCTAATATATTAACGCTGTAAGTAATTCTTCGACGTTTTGTGCAGCTGTACTCAGAAGTTTGCCGGCCCCCCTCGCTCCGCCCGTGCCCGCCGCCATTTTGCTGAGGCGGGCGCCCCGGTCCCGCCCGCAGCTCTCGGTCGCGGCCGTTGGGCGGCGCTGAGGGGCTGGGGCGGGCGGCGGTGCCCGCCTGTGGCGCTCCGGGCTCGGGTTCGCTTCCCAGCCGGTCCCGGAGAGCTGGAGAAATGCTGCCGAGGGCCGAGTAAATCGCAATTTCGCTGCATTTACCGCCTGCTTTTGTTAACGGGGCTAATTTCGCCCACCGGCTCGCCTCATATTTGTGTGCGAAGTCATCAAGCGTTTGGGATCGGAGCCCCGATTTGGTGATGGTTTAAGATCAGAAATCACACGCAGCGTTTTGCTTTGTCACTGATTTTTATTCCCCTCCACCCCCTTATTGTTTTGAAACAGTTATTTTGGGAATTGGGCCCGTGAGGCACGGAGCCTGGTTAATCAGGCAGGCAGGTTTGGCCTCACACTGCTGCCTTGGCTGAGACCCCCAACAAGAAGCTGCTGTGAGGGCTTGTCCAGCACCTTCACTCTCTGTTTTTCCTCAAAGGACAAAAGGGGCTGCTGCTAATAAAGTAGTTCTAGAAGGAATTCTAGGTGGAGCTTGCAAAGTTTATGTTACAACATTTCAAAATGCTGTAGCAATGTCCATGTTTAATTGAAGGAAGAAGATACAAAAAATCACCTGATTAGGTCTGAGAGAACAGAATGCTGAAAATTGAAAGTCTTGCATAGGGATTTTATCCCTAAAATAATATAGCTATGGGAATAGACCTGTTACAAACTCCTCCTGTGTGAAATGCATAGGTGCTTCACTGGGAGTTTCAGTCCTGTGATACCTGGCTGCTTCCCTTTGATTTGTTTGCTGTGGCTCTTCATAGAATTTCTAGGTTGGAAGAGACCTCAAGATCTTGCCCTCCAGGGGCTGTCATTGATCTTTTGGTCCTGCAGCAGCTCCCCCAACACTATGCAGCACCTTTCGTTTTCCCTCCTTGAGCAGATAGGCGAAATGCTAGGGGCTCTTCTCCCTGTTTCAGGTGTGGCTGCCTGCCAGCTGCCTCCCCCTGCTCACCAACCTCATCTTCATCCATTTCTGTCCCGTGTCCTGCCTCTTCACCCTCACCACATCCCTCCAGATGCAGTTATTTGCTTTGTAATTGCAGCTGCTGGACTTGGTGTTTCCCACCAGCCCAGCCAAGTCACTAGTGATGTAGCTGCCTGACTGCTGCTTTGCATACCTGTCTCAGCAGGAAAGTAGCACTTTATCTCCCCCTCATCCTTCCCCCTCCTACCAAAAAACTTGCACGTAGTTTCACATGTTCTGCAAAAAGCATAGATTAAGATGTATGGTAACCTGCTTCTGGCTCATCCAGACAGGTTTGGCCTTTATGGTGATAGAGCATTTCCCAATATTTGGCTTTGTGTTTGCACTGATTCTCTGTGCATCGATACTTTGGTCCTGGGCTGTGGTTTCTCAGACTGAACGATGCGGTAGCCTAAGACCTCAACTTCCTATCGCAGACATGACATGTTTTTGCAGGTTCTGGTCTGTTTGCTTAGCAACGGCACTCGCAAGAAACAAAGGAGATGGTGCAAGCTGAAAAGCTGTGCTTCCCTAATCACATTCGTCTCTGAAAGATGGTTGATGAAGATGAACTGTAAAAAGTGAGCTCATACGATAAACACTTTCATAATGTTTACTGTTTAAAGTACAGGTACAACTACCACAGCTGTTTTCCAGAGGGACCTGTGGTTTTGAAATTCCAGTCACAAGTTTTAGTGGTATATTTGAATTTGTTGAAGTGAATTCAGTAAAATTGATGGGTATCTACTTATTTTCATTGGTTCTTAGAAGTGGGCTTTGGGTGTGAGGTATTATGGTGACCTCAACATAAAGTCCAATTTTTCTTAAATAGCAATGACTTCAGGATGCAACAAACACAGAAGACTGGTTGTGAACTTCTGAGACCTTCACAATTTTGTTTCATTGTAGAAAAAGATCTGTCTGTTAAACATTTCAATTGGAATCTGCCTTGAGATGGAATCCTCCAAGAGAATACATATCTCTAGGATTAGAGTCGCTGTTCTCTGATGGGGAAATCTGAAGATAGCTGCAAGTAACGTACTGCTGGTGGCAAGGCCACCGTGCCAACAGAGTGGCAGCTACACGGGATTGTGGCCCCAGGAAGGAGGTTCAGTCAGCTGAAAGGGTGATTCCTGGAGAGATGAGACCGTATGTACTTTTCCTTGCAAAATGCAACTTTTTGTATTTTTATGTAAAAGTATGTACATACTTTTTGTATGTACTTTTCCTTGATGCAACTTGCAAAAGTTTCCCTTTGCAGGCTGTGCCTGATTGACATCTCTATAAATTTCAGAATCAAGGATAGAACATGAACTGCAAAATACTCAATTTACCTTGGGGAGCTTAGGCTGGCAGGGGCAATGCTGTCCTGCATGTAGAAAATTCTGACTTGGTCCATAATTTGATCTGTGGTCATCTTGACAGGTGAAATTTGAGCACTGTGAAGTGCATTTTATTACATTTCTGTGAAGAAGATTAGCAGAAGATATTTTACATTTCTCAAGGCAGCTTTCTGATGAGTGTTGCTGAAACGATGGAGGTAATGATCAGTTATACTTATCATTATTTTCTTTACCTGCAAGCTATAAAATATTGTGGTGAAATTATAAAAGCATCATTTTTATTGCACAGTTTCAGTGCTTCTGCCAGGAAATGTACAGCGTGTGACAATTCAGGCTGGTAACAGCTTTGTAAGTAGATCAATATAATAGATTATTTATTCTTTTTTCTTTTTTTTCTTTTTTTCTTTTTAAACAAAAGTTGCAAGTACTATAGAGAGATAATGGGATCATGGTTTGTAAACCTTAAACCACACTTTCCTGCACAACAATCTGCAAAGATATTCTTTTTTTTTTTTTTTTTTTTTAGATGGGTATGTGATTTTCAGCTGCAAGGGACTTCCTCTTTCTTCAAAAGGGCTAAGTAAAGGTTGTTTCTGAGAACGTGCATCCCGCTGTTGCCTTCTAGTTTGTGCTTGAGCGATCAAGTGTATTGTTAAGTGAAGGGGTTGTCATGAGCCATTTTGTGACTCTCCACGTTTTTGATGTCAAATTTCAGCCAACGGCAGTGGGGACTCTGGATCTGCTGAGGAATTGCTTGGTATGCAAACGGGATCTGGGCATGAGAGACCCCAGAATGCTACCTTGCCTTCATTCCTTCTGTAAGGACTGTCTTCCAGGTCTGATTCAAGGATATAGCTGTATTCCCACTGGATATGAAGTTCTATATGAAGGTAATGTTTAAGAATCTGTGTTTGGCTTACGCTGTTTGTAAAACAGTATTATGAAAATAGATGTATTGGGAATACTTCTTGTAGCCTGCTCCTCTAAAGCACTACTTGAAAAGAACAAACTAGGAGAATGCAGCTTTGTATGAGCAAAGGGTGGGTTGAGAACAAGCCTCCTTCAGGATGTTTTCCAGTCAACAGCAATGCTTTGAATAGAAATGCCACACTTGGGCAACCTTTACATTTTCCCGAATGGTCTTGGTTGCATTTACCAAGTGTGACATTATGGATATTTGCTTTGCTTAAAAAATGAATAAATCCTAAAGGAGCATGTAGTAATTTTTTTTAGAATATGACTCTTGTGGTGCACTGAAACTCCTGGTGCCTTCCTTTTTTCTCATCATAAATGTGGTTTCACCCTATCTGCATACCTACAACTACAGGACGTACTGTAACTCACCCTAACAAGCTGACTAAAGCTAGTGAGAACAAGAAGCATTTTGAGACTGTGGCTCTTGAAATCTTGAAGTTATTTGCACAGGTTTTTGTAATGATGTTCATAGAAAATATGTAACATCTTCTGGAATAGGACTTAAATCACAGAATGCAGTCACTTTAAATGAATGAGGCTTAATTACCATAGGGAAACATTCCAGACTCATTACTAATTTATAAGAAGAGCAAAGGCATGTAGATGGCTGGTATTTTCACAGGCTTTGAACTCCAGATGAATAAGTGGCATCATTCAATATCTCTTCCAAAGCAAATTTTAGAAACACGTAGGAAGAGAAGATACTTTCCCTGAGGTGATGATAATCTGACAAGAGAACATAAACTAGGTAAGTTGAGGTTTGAGAAAAAATGGAATCAGTGTTAGGAGGTCACTGTTGAAAGGCTAGCAAAGGAAAAGGGGATAACTTCATGACAAAGGAGAAAGGCTATTCATGGCAGGGTACAGACAGAAAAAGATATTCAGGTAGGAGAAGGAGACAGAAGGCAAGGCAGTCATTTTGATTAAATGCCTCAAAATTTTAAATGCCTGGTCATACCAGACAGAGGTACCTACTTTATAATAAAACAACCACTACATTACTTTCATTTATCCTCATTTGACATGTAAGCTATTCCTTTCTCCCACTTGTTTATGTTTGTGAAGTGGAAAAGGGAAGTTTTGCCACTCGGTGATATTGGATGAAATGCAGCTACAGATTCTCACAAGTCATTAAAATATAAGATAGTTGTTTGAGCACTTGAGCAGGGATCAGGAATTATTTGTCTAGAGCAAATTAGAACAAAGACTAGTTTATTTCTGTATTCTTGAAGTTTCTCCATTTACTTCCTCATTCTCTTGTTGGTGGGGAACTTTTATGGAAAAAAGCAAGATTAGAAAAATGACTGAGAAAAGAAATAATGAACAGTGATGACCCAGTGTAAATGAAGGGAGGCACCAGGTGCAAAGACTTGTTTAATATATGAACAACAAGAGCAGCAAAAAGAGAAAACATATGTGTCTCTTAAATCATTGATTGAAACCGCAACCACCATGGGTCAGCCAGGATAAGTTTGTGAAATCTTCTGATGGCATGATGCTAAGCACTGCTTATCTCATCTGCATGTGCAGATGGCACAATACCTGCTCAATTTTCGATGTTATCTTTCAGTATGATTATACATTTGTGTCAATGATAAATTGTAAATAAAACAAGTGCTAAGCAACTTCAGCTGAGGTGTGAAATATTGTCTGTAAGTAAAATGCATTTGCCACTTGCTATGAATTCCTCAAGCAACCTATAAGAATAGAAAAAGTGAATGCGAAGTCAATCTGAGATTTGCTGCAAATGCATGCTTTAATTTGTGGGTTTCGATATGTCATAGTGTAAGTAGCAGTATATCAACATAAGTAGTTTGTTGTTGTTGTATTAAGATTGCTGAAGAGCTGTAGGTAAGTGGTCTGGATATTTGATGGTAGTTGATGTTGGATGCTTACTTTTATACCTGTATGTCAGTCTTAAGGTATGCCCTGAATGAAAGCTCTGAGGTAGACTGAGTTCCTATGGAAAAGCTGCATACGTGTCAGAATTTATTCAAAGCTGTGAGAAGAGAGAGTTTGATAGCAATTTAAATGAAACAAGAAAATAATTTTTGAAATTTGGCTTCTACAGGTGCTTCTAATATAAAGGGGACTTTAAGTTACTCAGTTTTTTACTTCTCTTTCTGCAGGCTGGTGTCACTTTCCTTTTTTTTCCTCCTCTCCTCATTTGGAAAAAAGAATCACTATTTTATTCTTCTCTACAGATCTGCATGATTTTTGCTTCTAGTCTGCTTTGTACATGGGAAGGAAGAGTTTTAAAGAGTGAGACTGGGGATGAGAAAAACAGAAAATTCCTAAATCTCCTGAAATGATTTTCTCAGGCCACTGCATGAATTCTGCCTGTGTACATTGCCACTCACCATGAAAACACACGCAATTGGTTCTTGAGTGATGCCTTGGCTTCTTGGGCCTGACCTTCCTAATGAGGACTGAAAACATTCAAAACCAAATTCATCCAGTTTACTGTGCCTATGCCTTCTTTCTGAGCTGGGGGTGTGTGTAAAAATAAATTACCCTTTATCTGCAGCTCTTTCTCTCGTTTAGACGTTTGACGATCGATGTTGTTTTAATACTTTCAATATCACCAATGTAATAGTTTCAGAAGTAGCTGAAAGAGAAGTGGAGGTCTGTTGTTGTGAAAAGATCACGATTTGGAAGACCGTATCAGCTTGAGGGCTGGCTTTTTGTTGTTGTTTTGTATTTCTTTTTTTTAAAAAATCACAGGCAACCACTGTTTAAATTGCAAATTAGGCCTTTGAGAACAAGGCAGATGAGAACAGATGTACTAGAAAACCTTGCAGATTTACTCTAACTGAGATTAAACCCTAGTATTTCCATTTTGTGACTGAATTAGTTATATCTGACCCGTACGTTGTGCTTCACAGTTGTAAAATGAAGTTAGCAGTTGCCCAGCTTTATAAATTGCTTTGGGAAGTGGTGGATTTAATTGTATTATGTTTTTGTATTGAATTTGTACGTTGGGCTATTTTTTTTCCTGAAGTACTATTTTAAAAACATGCTTTGCCCTTTTGTGCTTCTCTAGCTTGGATAATAAAAGTCGTAGAAAATGGCTGCATAATTTCTTTTCACATTCCATGCATAAGTCAAAAACCATCCACGCTTGCTTCTTGTTAGCTTTCTGTGCACAGCGAAGGGTCCGAGATCCCCACTTAAATGCCAAGAAATGTGACAGGAGAGAAATGCAAACTGAACTGGTAAGACAAACTGAACCCAGACTATTAAAGAGAACAAATGTGACTGCTGACAAGCGTCCACGTGCTGCATTCTGTCATTTCCAGCTGAAAATGTATAGTTTATCCTACAAGATAGACGCTATGTATAACTGTGGATTCCCAATTGTGAATGGCTCGTTAGCAAGGGACACCCAAAACTCTGCCAAGCATTGGTCATGCTTGCATTTACTGTCTTCAAAGTTACCTTCAAGGGGTTTGTTTCAAGAAGGTTGAGCTTGGACTCCCGTGGCTCTAGGCTTTGGCATTAAGAGCATGGTGTACTAGCATAAAGAGGAGCCTCCAGGTGCCAGCACACAATGCCTTGTCTTGTACCAAGAAAAATACACTTCTGTAGAGTTCTTTAAATTGTATCGAAGCTTAGAGTGGAGTACAATTTGTCCTTCCTGGTGTTACAACTGTCATATCTAGAGGCCCTAAATAAGCTTGTTTTGATGCAATCGTATATGGTAAGTGACGCAATGCATCATTCCTATTAATTCTGAAGGAGAACACCAATTTGCTTTAATTAGGTCCACTTAACACAAAATATGTGTTTTGTTTCTAAAACGGGAAGTAAAAAGGTTATTCCAAGGATGGAAACTGTTCATAATGTATTTATTTAGTCATTCTAAAATGGATTTAAGGTTACTCAGCCCTTCTCACACTGTTGTTCAGATGCCAGATCCAAAAGGCAAGTGAAACAATGGGGGGATAGCTAAATACGAAGATGTGAAGTCGGAGGTTGTATTCAGAACTGTTTCCTATAACCTGTAATTGGGTCTCTAAGGAAGTGTAAATTATGTCTGCAGTTTGAGCTGTAGCTAATGCTCTCTGAGAATAATTATTCTGATGGTTGTTGGAGGAAAAAGAACAGAGGAATAGGTGCAACATGTGGACAGCAAGTATAAATGTGGTGTGTATGATAGCTCCAATGTTTGTTTCTTTATGCTAATCAATTCTCAGGATAATAATAGCCTGTTAATTATCTGCATTGATTTATTTCCCAGACAACCAGCTTGAGGGTTCTTTCTGTTTAGACCTGACCAGACTATAAGACCTTGAAAGAAAACTGTGAGGTGATGCTTTTGATGTTCAAAAGGTCTTTGTACTCGGTTTCTATACGTGGTGCAGAGGTTAGTTTGCACTTTCAGGGATGATTGCTGCAAATTATCTACGTCTCTTTCACTTACAAATTAGATTGCTGCAATACAGGTGGATTAAAAACTTGAGGGCACTCAGCAAATTTACATCTTTGTGCTTTTACACTGGAACACTCTGTACAGGGGTCGCTGCCGTGATGTCCACTTACTATTCCTTGGGTTCAGTGCAGCGTTGAAGCTTTCACCAACAGAAAAGGAACTGCTGTGGTATGTGAGAAATGTGACCTGCAATACGGTAGGGCTTGAGTGGGCTTTGATGGCAGAACCCTAATGTTTTCCCAAAAGGTGATTTTGGATATGGTGCTGGAATGTCCAGACCGAGTGTCTGTGTCTGACCACTGCCTTTGAATTTCTGTTTTCCCCAGCCTGCTCTCCATTCGCTATTGCTGTTGGGAGTGCAGGAGTGGAAAGGAACACTTGCCTTATGAAGGGCTGCAGACCACTTCAGCAAGGTACAAGTCTGCTGTTGAAGCTGTTCAGGGCTCCAATGTGTGTATGTATATAAACTGAACACACGCATACTTAACATACACGCTTCTCTAAGCATGTTATTCTCTAGGGCTGGTGTTTTTTGTGGTGGTGTTCAGGTGCAGTGGTCTACTGTGAAAGGAATAGTGGAGCCCTGGAAGGATGTATGTGTAAGACTACTCCTCCACATACCTTATGTGATGAAACTTCCTGGGAGTCTGTTCAGCACAAAGTGGTCTTCAGTGCTTGCTCAATACTACCTGATAACTCAAATTCATAGAGAACAGCTTATCTGTGGTTTATCCTGCATATCATTCAACAATATGGTTTTATCCTGCATATCACACTGAAACAGAGCTCAAATCTAACATTAAGATCCTTGCTGGCCTTTCTAAATTTGTGCCCACCCCTTTAGCAATGAAGTCTGATGTCTTAAATGATCATTTCAATGGATAAACAGCAGAAATTAATTAACTTATAAAAAAAATTATTTATGCAAACATTTCTGTCTCCTTCCTCCAATATTGTTTACATACAAACTCTACATATTTTATGTCAATAGCTCTTAGTTTTTTTTTGTATATCTAGAGATTTTGATAACAATAATGGGCCTCATTTGGGCATCATGATTGCATCATAGCTGAATTTGGCTCCTGATCTCTTAATATGTCAACTCTGTTGTTTGAATGCTGTAATTCTGTGTTGGATTACTATTTAGATCCAGAAATTGCATCATTCTCATACGTACAAACAGCAAGTCTCTGGGGCTTCTGACTATTCTCCCCTTCACCCACAGTGCTGTAATAATGATATATTTAAATGAGCTGTCTGCAAAGTACAGGTTCTTAAAACAAGTTAGCACAGTTGTTTAGAGGTAGCAGTGAGGAAGTAAGGCAAGAAAAATACTTAGGGAATGGTCTGCAAAGTGTGTTGAGGGAGTGAATGGTGTAAGACATGCTGCTGCCTGAGCGTGGAAAAGCTCTACTCCTCCCTTCTGCACGCTTGCTCCAGGTTATTCTGATGACTGAGAGAAGACCCAGGCAAGAAGGGAAGTAGGATGCTGCTATTTATCCTCTCTATGGGATTTTTATTTCACCACATCAGGAAAAATACAACCAAGGCAAGTTAAGAGAGGCCTGAATGAACCTCAGAAAGGTGAAAGCAAGAAGGAAGGCGAGAGAAAAATACAATGCACTTCATGGTGGGCCAGTACATCTCTTTGACCTGCTGATTTGTCGGCATTTTTTGCTGAAGAGGGGGAGCAGCCCCGCGTACCCTGTGGAAGGTGCAGCCACTTTTGTCTGCAGTACGGCAAAGCCTGATTCCAGGGAGCGCGTTGTGTGTGAGGTTCCGCTTAATAACCCTCTGCTTCCTGACAGAAGTGACGTTGTGGGCAGCTAAGTGACACTTTATCCAGAGGACAGGTAAGGGGTTTCTAGGAAATTGTGCTTTACCTTGAGCACAAACACAGCAGCATGCTCTCTTTGTGTTGTTGAAGTAGCTGCTGCTTGTGGCTATTTGTGTCTGTGTAACATTTACTTCATTTCAGGACAACTGCTTCACAAACCATTCTGTAGTGTATTTATTGTGCCAAACTATCATTAGATTTTGCAGGAAATTTGTATCGAAAAAGGTTGGGCATTTCCAGGGAGCACAGGTTTTGATTAAATGGGAAAGGAAGGAAATGAGAAGTCCAATTAGCTGAACAAGTGTGATCTCCAAAGCTACCACATTCAAGGAATCCCTCTCCTAGCAAGATGCAAATGTCTTCTGTGCTTGTAATGGAGCCTTAAAAAATATACAATTCAGTATTAGGACAGGTGAAAAGGTGCTTGCTGATTAGTGCTTGTACGAGTAGGAAACTGTTTCCAATACAGTACTGCCGTGGTGTCCCCATTATTTTTCCTGTTAACTTACAATGTTTGTTCTGATTTATTTTTTTTAATTTTATTCCTTTAAGCTGAGAGCTATACATGCTTTGTGTGTTTTCAAGGGAATTTCAGAGGCGATAGCCCTGTAATTCAAAGTTACTTGGGTATTTGAGACGCTCTTGGCATTTACACAACCAGAGCTGTACTTCATTTGATGGTCTGTGGTAGTGATTCTAACGTGATGTTCTGACCTATGTGTGGGACTTGCTCCATGGATATTTTTGTAACAGCACTGATTTCAGTAGCAAAGCTACGATCTAAAACATGGGGGAGAAATGGTAACCTGGCATCCTGAGCGTTGCTTTTAGATATCCCCAGATATTACTCAGCAGTAGTGTCTTGTACCCTCAAAATGGTGACTTTCTAAACTTCCTCATACTACCAGGCTTCTCGGTATGTTTCAGGAGGATTCTGTGCACAAGTGAAATCTGTGCATGAAAATATGTTTTCTTAAGGTGAAAGGTATTGAAGTTTTCTTTAAAAAAAATTAAAGAGATAGTATTGTCTGTTCTTAAATTAATGTATTCTTTATACAATGTATTTCATACTTCACTGGTTTGAAACAGATTAGTACAATTTAAAGTTCAAGCGAACCAGCCTAAGGCTGTGAGCATTACATTAAATATCATTCAGCTGCTATAATTTGATTTAACATTCTGCACTAACTGGATAGTCTTGGAATGTAATAAAATATGTAACTTCAATATTAACTTTTTTAACCTTACGTGGGGGAATCAAGGAAGTTGTTCCTCCTATGGCGAAGTGAAGGAGTCACTGTGACAGCCATGCATTTCTTACTTGATAGACCAACCTGTTGCTAATTTCCTCCTCAGTCAATTTGTGGCGTACTGCGCAGTCTCAGTATGGAGGTTTTCTCTTCACATTAGCCAGATCAAGGCCTGGCACTGCTTGGACAGTGCTGTTAGGGGAGTAAGACACTGGTTAAAGGTCTCAAAGGGCTAGAGGCAAATCCCTGTAAAGTCAGGAGATGGTTTTCTATCACTGCACCAAGAATTAGAGCATGTCCTATGAGACTTACTCGAGAGGCTGCCTGTAAAGTAGGATTTTTGCTACCTAGATTATCAATCAAAATATATCCATGTATTTCTGCTGCTGCTATTAAAACGGAGTTGCTTCGCAAGGTGCTCACACAGAAACTTGAAAACGGTTTCACCTTGTAGGAATTAGCACTGCAATTCACTGACGCTTGTAGTACGCACCGTTTGCAAGGAGTAGGAGGGCTCTGTCTGTGTAACACATCTCGTCTTAAGTACTGCAGTGCTCCTGCCGTGGTTACATTTCTCTAGAGAACCGAGCTGTTAATGGAATGTATAAAAGACACAGAACCGTAATTCGGGGAAGCAGAGGGAGGTTACAGTGCGACTAATATAAAAGCATCTCATTGTCCTAGGGTGTAACAGATGAAGGTGATTAGCTACAAGTATTGTAGGTAAGTAAGATACCCTCTTAGCTGCATTCCTAATATTAAGGATTCAAAGGGAAGGAAGTTAGACACTTCTACAGCTTTTTGCTGTCACGGCCATCTTTATCAAATGAATTTTTTAGCCTCTTTGTAACTCTGGCACCAGAACACCCTTAAACAGGACTCAAGTTACACACCCAGGAGATGAGCAAAGCCCTGGCAGCTGCTTGCGTTGCCCTTTTCCCCAGGGGAGGCTTGTAGCTGAGTAGCACAGCCACCTGTGGGTACCACCTGCTTCTCTGCACGCCTGGTGGAAGCAATTCTATCTAAGATGTCTTCTTTCGAAGGAGATGCAACAATGCAAAGTTTTTTTTTTTCTTTTTTTTTTCTTTTTTTTTTTTTTTTTTCCCGAAAGCATTTATGAAAGAAAATGAACTTATTGAGGCATCTGACTGTATAGTGCTTTTGTCAGAAGTGGTAATGCAGGAAGGGCTTTATGTGTCTCTGCAATTTGTTAAAAATAAAAGTAGTCCAGATCTGAAACTGGTAGGCATGCAGGGTTAGAACTGCGCTTCTGGGCAGGGACTGTAGGAGCTGTGTTGCAAGGGCAGGTAACACCAAGCTGGAAAACGTGAGTGTCTCTGATAACCATCTAACGTGATTTAAGATTTGTTTTATCTCCAAGTCAGCTTCCTTATTTCAAAATAATTTTAGTTAAGGCGAGAGCATATTGAACGGTGTCAGTTCAGGAAAAAGTTGTAATTGATCTTGCTTTTTAAAAACTTGCTTTAAGTGAGTTTGCATCATTTAGTCATGGAAAATATTTCTATTAGTTATCATGAATGGATCGCTTGACAAGGTGAGAGTAGCGTTAAAATTCTGTTCTCAACAAAATGGAAAGACTTAGATATAAAAAACACTCGATAAGATAAGGTAAAAATAGACTGACACCACCACCTCTAAGGGTTTGGATTCACATCTGCACTAGTTTACAGCAATGTGGTCAGAGACAGACATCCCTTTTCAAAAAAACCACTAGATTGTCTAGCAGAGTGAATTCTAGCCCCAGAAGTCTAGGAATGCAATAGCAGAGATGGAGCCAGATTTTGCTGCTTATGCTGCTCGCTTTGCTTTGCTTCAGGGGTGTCAGTGGAACACAGTCTGATCGCTTTGTGTCACTTGTGGACTTGTTGTAGTGGATGTTTTGCAATTCTGACTTTTACTTAGGCGACTTTGAGCTTTTACATTGACTTTTTACTTCTGTTAACATCCTTTTACTCCTCTCTCTGACTTCAATTGGAAAGCATGCTGTGCTGGAAAACTAATATTAGGCAATGTGCATTTTATGCTTTGGTTTACCTCTGCTAATGCAAAGATGATATAGAAGAACTGTAGCTAGTATCAGAAAGCACAAATAGCAAGACTCTGTAACAAAAGTATAAAGCTTAAGGTGCACCTCAGCTTTTATCAAAGCTTCAAGCCCTGATGAATTCGTGGGAATTTGGACACGTGGATATCCTTGATAAATACTGAGATAAGTCACCTGAACCATAGTATATTTCTAGGGATTTTGTTGCTTTGTTTTTCTTCCGTTTGTATTGAATTAGATCTAGCCACAAGTAACTTAAGGCTTGAAGAATGCCTCTAATTTCCTGGAACTAAGTGTTGGTTTGATGTTTTTTTTTTTTTTAAAAAAAACAGCAATACTTAAGTGTGGTTTATATCATTTCCTGGTTCACATGGCTGCTGTGCGTTTTTTAATTTATTTATTTATTTTAAGTGCAGGTATCCTTTCCTGCCCTGTGTGTAAACAGACCTGCTTTGCAAGAGATGTAGTTGAGAATTTCTTTCTCAAGGACTTTCACACTGATAATTCAGCTATGGCAAAGGTAAGTGAAAGCCACTAAGTAGGGTGCTTTGTGAGTCGTTAAAACACCACCAGACTGACATTGTTTGATGAGCAGAACAAATTGTTTACAACAACAGACTCTCTTACATTTTGCTTTTGCAGCACTTTAATTGCATCACTGCGAGGGATGGACATACTGCCTTCATATTACTCTTCTAACTTTATTTGAAGAACGATTTTGACTGCTTATATATTATAACTATTGTTTCTATATTGTTTATACATTATCTAGAAGATAATGGATCTCTTGGAATTCTCATTATTCTGTTTCTGCTCTCTACACAAAGTAAACAGAAACAAAGACTATTGGCTTAGTGGTTACACCAAGATTACCCTTTAGATCCTATGTGGGATTATCATTTTCTGATCGTCTGTTTTAATCATTTAAAAAAAAAAAAAAGGTTACATCACATTTTAGTTTCTCATTGGGGAATGGATGCAAAAGAAGATTGTGAAGCATAAGATTACTATCTTGGCCAGGTATTGACACTGTACACAGATGGGTTTTACTTGTGTAAAATACCCAGATGACAAGCAGGTCTATTCTCACAATGCTTTACTTGCTGCTTCTTTGTGATGCCAGGAGAAAGGCAGAGGAAGGTGTGTATCTCTGATCCATCTATTGCAGTACAGTATTATATTATTTGCATGAGTAAGAGAAATTGCAGAATGTGGTAGGAAACTTGTCAAAACTAATCTGTAATCTGCTGACTGCTTTAGCTAAAGTGTGCTCCAAAGCAAAGGACTGGTACCCAAGAGGCAGGGATGTTGGACTTCACCTTTTGAACCAGATCCTGGACGTCTGTCTCTTGTGTGCTTTTGTTGATTCTGAAAGAAACTGGATAGCTGCATTAGGTATTCAGTTTCAGAACCACTGGGTAGAGGGGAACACTTCTGCTATAATGTAGGATGGAAACTGTATCTTTCCAGTCCTCTGAACTGCCATCGTTATATATGTGTTGGGATTTCTTAATTATCATAACTCACTTCATTTACCTTTCAATGTCAATTGGTGTAGAAACAAAATCAAATGAGGATATCTAATATCTTCAGAAGCACTATATTATTTTTTTTAGACCTTCTTTAAAAGAAACTTTTTCTTTTGTGTAACCTTGTAGGAGTCCTATGAGGAGTTCAGTAAAGCGGAATTCTCACTGGAGCACAGGAGTACTCTAGAGGGACTTGAGAACCCTCCTAATAGTTTTGGGCGTGCTTCCTTTTTATTGACAGTCATGTAAGAGTAAGCCTTGCTTACTGCCTTTTAACCACCCTTCCCTCAAAAACAAAGCTATGAATGATATCAGAGAAGCACCAATACATCCAACTGAAGCACAGCCGAACAGCCATCATTTTGTTAATTCACCTAATGTTTTCAAATGGGAATCTGTCAAGACTCCTAACAAAGTGTTTAGAAACCAGATGTTTTTCAATGTGTGAAATAGTGAAGCATAAACAATAGAAAGTACTATATACAAGCTGCAGAAATTTCAAAAACATTCACTTCAAAATCTCTTGCTCAAAAGGCTGTTTTTACATCACAAATAACCTAACTCTGGGAGAACTCTGTGCTCTGCAACTTAAAAATAATGCTAACATAAGCTCTAGTCAGGCTGTCTGACAGCTGAACGGTTGCACGAAAACCTGTGATTAGGCAGTTTTGGTTATTGCCAAGAAGGCAGAGCACTGCTGAACTTGTGACTTGTTTTCCATGCAGGTGGTTTGTAAGTGCATTTTAACTTAGCCACTTCTTTTGTAACAGGCTTTGCTTCCCAGAATACTTTTGCATTTTGGTTATATAAGTTATATTAGGCTTTTTGTTTTAAAGTGTTAACATATACATTTTGAAAAATGTTGTTGAGAAGCAAATGGCTAAAACTGTGTCATGGCTTACATGAATACTTTCCTGCCTAGGCAACCTAACACATTTAAAAATTTGCTTTTGTTGTCCTACAGTCAGAGAGAAATCTCTTTGAAAGAGATGGGAAATACTTAGAAACTCTTAACAGTGAGCTGATAAGAGATCAATTTGGAAATTCCAGGCCCACTGAAGAGAATGGTAAAACTTAAATGAACAGGAATAAAAATTTTTTTGTTCTTGTGCTGAAGTGAAACCTTTGAGCCAAACATGAGTCTCAGAAGTGAGCTTGGATATGGCTATTCCACTTAGTGTTAAAGCTGTGATTTAACACTAAGAAGACCATCAAAGAAAGAACTGTAATTGTTCTTCCCTCAGGATATCTAAGATCATGATCTGGGACTCAGCAAAGCGAAACTTGACTTTTAAATTCACCGGGACTTGCATCAGGGCCTACATGCTGAATACTTCCAAATACTTCTCTTTGTGTTTCCCATCAGAGTAGTGGGGATGCAATTGTAACAAAACCATATTGAAGATAAGCTGATGCACAACAGAAAGGAAGCACACCATAGGGAAGTCACTTTGCCATCTATTATTAGCTGCTTGAGTAGCTATAACAACAGCAGTAATATTCAAGAACTATGCATAACTACAGTAAATATTTTGTAACTGTGTAGGAAATGTTTGAGTTTGATAAACTGGTGGCAAAGCTTTTATGGTTTGAATATGGTAAAATTATATAATTATTTTCACTCTGCCCATTAGTACCTATTTGTGGCTACAGTATGTTAGAAACATTGGCGTTAGGAGATTTCAACAAGGTATTTTATGCCTCATGCAAATCCTTTTTAAGAGAAGTATCATTATAGTCACCTTGAAATAACTCCTGAGGTCATTCTGGATAACAAAGGAGTCAAATTACTCTCTTCACTTACATGGCGCTTTATTCATTTCACTTTTAGCGATGGTTCCAGACAACATGGTCAATAAGAAATGACATTTCCTAAATTGTTGAATCGATAGAGATGATATTTACAAATTCCAGTTTATTTGATGTTCCCATGTCTGTCTTATGTTTCCAGTTCATTACAGTTGATATCAATATATGAATTGAGCTTGGTTTTGGTCATCTCTTTAGAGTATAGGAAATAAGTTTTTTTATTAGGAGTATGCAGGTGTTCCTGTATTGTGTATACCATAGCCTATAGATTTTGTAGGTTTTCATACCTACAAATAACTGTTGTGCTAGAGCACAGAAAGACAGTATGTTTTAAGAGCTTCAAATTGTAATTTTACTCTGGGACCTTTTACAACAATAACTGAGCTCCTAAAATCGCTTGAATTGCTCTAATCCAACAAAGCAAAATACTAAGCTTACTGATCTGAATCACAGTTTGTTGGTTTGTACAGTCTAATTTGTTATCCATGTATGTAATTGTGCTTTTTCTTCTTAGAGCTGCTCCATGTGTAAAGAGAAGAAACCTGCTCACAGTCTCTGCACAAGCTGCAATAAGTGGTTGTGCAGCACATGTACAGAGGAGCACAGACATGGCAATGAAACTGGAGACCGCTTCCTGTCTGTATCCCTGAAGGGCTGCACAGGTACTGAAGATATGCTTTGAAAGTCTAGGCTTGTTCTCATATGAGTTATTCAGTTGAGAATGGAGCACACACAGGTTCTGTGCTAGAGACATCATGTTCTGACTGAGTGTGACTTTAAAGTGTATATACACGTAAACCAGAGATTATGGGATTCTATATCACATTAGGTGTCTGAACTTGCCTTTGCCACAATCAGTAATCCATGTTATTTGAGAAATTCTGGATATTTGTTTCTCACAGTCTGTTCCATGTACCTTTTCCATCTGTGGAGTGATGGGTTATGGTTTGGTAGGCTGCAAGACCAGTTGTCCTTGCCCTTCTGGTATTTCTGTGCCCAGCAGGAAACTGCCATAAAGCAATTCCCATGTTTTATGGACAAGGTGTGGGAGGGGAAGTCAGACAGCAAAAGGCTGTGGCCTCTATAGGATGTTCCTTTCACAAACATGGAGTGAAGAACGTGCTTCCTGAGTGTGATCAGTGTATTGCCGTTAGCAAGCACAAATGAAACCCACTGGAAAATGTTTCATCCCTATATATTAATGATCCACAGAGAAGGGTCATCATCTATTACTGCTCATTATTTACTTTATGTAAACACTGAGGAGTATACTAACCTAAACTGAAGTAAGCAATTTGTAGTCTAAAACAAGAGTGTTGCAACTTTATAAAACTTTAGAAGGAGGGTAGAACAAGGAATAAACACAGGTGGGGCCTACTGCTTCTAATGTATTATTTTGACTGTGGAATAGAAGCTTATATTTTATTCTGATGAGGTTACACTTCCATAGTTGGTACCAACTGGTTAGAGTAAGAGAGATTTAAAACTTTGTTTATTATTCAAGAAAGGTTTTTATTATCCACCCTAGATAAAGAAAATATAGGCTGTAGAAAATGATGACTCAAATGGTGTTTCAGAATTTGAGGCAACTGCAGTTTCCTTGTGCTTCAGGTGAAGTTCTTCTCAAGAAACTGATTTGGATAGTTGTGGTCAAGTTATCTGTTCCTAGGAAAAAAGACCCCTTCCCCTCCTTTTTTTTTTTTTTTTTTTTCACACTTAGATAAGTAAAATGGCTTTGGTGTAGGGAAATTGAACCTTTTTTCTTGTTTTATATTAGCAAAAAAAAAAAAAAAGTAATGTTTTCATTTGCAGTTTGTATAAATAAATGTTTTCTACAGATCAATGCTTTGTTTAATTTCTCATGTGTTGGTCAAAAGTAACAGGATATTGTCTTAGCAAGGAAACTTTGAGGATGCAGTCATGTACTTTTTTTTCCTTGTCCCTTTCTAAATGCCTATCTGCTAGTAATGTTAATTAAACATTAATTAATGTTAATGTTTAATAATTTATGTTAATGTTAATAATTAATGTTAATGGTAATTAAACAAACAAACAAAAAACTGTTTCATATAATCAGATTGTTCCAGGATCTGAGTCTTTAGAGATAACACCAAGGTTTTCAATCAAATTATGTGAGAGGATGGCAACTGACTCTGAATGTCAATTCTTATCAATGATACCACTGTTTTATGTTCCTCAGCAACTGAAGACGAGGCAAGTGAATTTTCCTTATTTTGTCCAATGCATGCTCAAGAGCCACTCAAGTTGTTCTGTGAGACCTGTGATATCCTTACATGCCACAGCTGCCTTCTGACAGAGCATAAGGAACACAGGTACCAGATATTGATTGCTTAATGTCTTTTTCATAGTCCTATATAAAAACATAGTGAATATAGATTTAAGACTGTTCCATCTGTGTTTCTTGTCAGCTGAAATTGCAAACTCAGTTCCAGCTTCAAAGCCTCAGCAAACTCAGTTCAGCTGTCTTATGCCCAAGCAGCGTACCATGTGGATTACTGCCCTTACAGAATCGTGCACTGGGCTCAGCGGTGTGTCCCTTCCCAACTGTATCATCTGCCAGATGTGGTGTATGCGTGTATCTCTTGAGTACGATCATGAGAAACTAGTTGCCAGTTGAACTCTACTTAGCATAATCCAATTACGTCTGTTGGTCTTTATCCAAGACATAATGACTGTAGCTTAGCTGGCAGTTTGTTAGCAGATGTGTGTGAACCATGTAAGGAATTACCTATACACTGTGACAGACCTTTTGTGAGATGTGCCTGCCCCTTTGAAGAGCAATAAAGTTTGGGATAGCTGTCACAGCATTTGCAGTAGGAAAGAAGCAGGGGATCATGTCCGGACTGACATGATCCCTTGACTGACTTGAACACACCAATTTCTTCAGCTTCAGGCATATAGCTTCTCCTTTTAAACACAGGAACCCAAAGTCAATCCGCAGGAATTATTTTTGGAAGAAGGCAGGAGAAATTTGAGAAGGGCTGTACCTGTGACTGTTAAAATGAATTGTCTGGGTTACAGGGCCCAGTTCCTACTGCAAATGTACTATAGGCAAAGCTGTTGGGTAGTTAGCAGTAGGCACAGACAAATAAAGGATAACCCCATTTGAGTATTCAGTGTACTGGTTTGGAAGCTCAGGTCTAGCTAAGTCACCTTTGAACAAGTTGTGCACTGTCCACTCCTTAATCAGCATGGACTGCAAACCTTCTGTAATGTAAATAATTCATTTTCAGGATGTCAAAGAATGTTTTTAAGCACAGATTTTTAAAATATTTAAACCTAGGCTTTCTGGTAATCCACCAGATATTTACAGTGACTTCTATTTCTTGAGTACATATATATGCCTTTGTACTTGAACTATTCTACCAGGAATAAAAAAGAGCTAAGATCTATGTTTAAGCCATGTATGAGCTGTGTCCAATAAAGAGTCCAGTAGACCAGTGTCTCCTTTCCTCTCACCATGGGATGTAGGAGTTACAGATAAGGCAGAATGGATCCTTTGGAGATGCGCATCTGGCCAAGTCCTTAGTGGAGTCTGGCTGGAGAGAAACAAACTCTACCCAAGGAACTTAACGGAGCAGCAGCTGAAATCCGGCAGTTTTGCTTAGTGGTGCAATGCTGCTGTAGTGACGCTAGTTCCAGCAGTTCCCCTCTAACTTTTATAATAGCAGCAAATGTAAGCAATGCTTTATTTGAGCCTGTAAAAGAAAAAAAAACAAGTCATGATGTAGCTTCTCAGTAGTTTCTTATCAGCAGAAAAGAACGTGGTGTGAAAACTTCCCCTTCTTTTGCAGGTTCAGACATCTTGATGAAGCTTTGCAAAATCAGAGAGCTATCCTGAAAAATGTCATAGCTAAAGTGGAAGAGAAAAAAAATGGAATTCAGGTTTCAGCTAAACAGATTGAAGACAGGTAATTGTTGTGTATTTTTCTCATGAAAATGAATGACAAGTAAGAGTGTTATTTTTCCTAAATAGAGTTTACTAGAGAAAAAAGCTGATGCTATATATTTTTTTCTTGGAGGGTATGAAATATGAATATGAATATTCCTGTGCCCGACCACTCTCTGGGTGCAGACCCTTTCCCTAACCCCCAGCCTGACCCTCCCCTGTCCCAGCTCCATGCCATTCCCTCGGGTCCTGTCGCTGTCCCCAGAGAGCAGAGCTCAGCACCTGCCCCTCCGCTCCCCTCCTGAGGGAGCTGCAGGCCGCCATGAGGCCTCCCCTCAGCCTGCTCTGCTCTGGGCTGAACAAACCAAGGGACCTCAGCTGCTCCTCATACGTCTTCCCCTCTAGACCCTTCATCATCTTTTTAGCCTTCCTTTGGACACTCTCTAGTAGTATTATGTCTGTCTTACGGTGTGCTGACCCAAATCAGCATTATCACATTTGAAGTGTGGGAGAACTTAAAGGAAATGCTACAAATAGTGCTTTCACTGGAGTTCTTTGTCAACATTAGGTAACAAATAACTACCAAGCACTGAATAAAGGACATACCAGTTGGCTCATCCAGGGATATGTATCTCTTCCTCATAGGTTGCTTGAAGTAAAACACTTATACAAAAAAGTAGAAAATCAAATAAAAATGGCCAAGATGGTTTTGATAAATGAAATCAATAAACGAACAAACATCCTTCTTGAACAACTTGAAGTAAGTAAGGCTAGTTTCTTTTATACCCTGGGAAATTAAACTAAATTAAAATTAAATCCCAGTGCCAATGGAAGAATATAGATTGTGAATGTTATTGTCCCTTTGCTTATGTTTTCAAATATTCTTTTTATTGCAGGATTTTATTTGAAATCAATGGTTGACAAAGATTAATGATGAAGTGGCAAAATGTTTGCTTATCGTGTTATCCACATTTTCTAATACAGTTGCAGAGAATGTATGTGCACATTTTGAGTAATTGCAAAACAAGCCAGCTTTTGATTTTAATGTTTCATTTGTGAAAGATCTCTAGCACCGCATTTAATATGTTTTGAAAATGATCTTCTGGTCTACTTCCTGTAAAAACAGCCTGCAGTTTTGACTCTTAAGTTTTTGCATGTCCAGTCGAAGAATATGTGATAGAAAAATACCCTGAGGAGGGTGGTATAGCCTCTATCTTTGTGGTCCCTAAATCATGAATTGCTGGAGACTGGAATACCATTCTGTGTGCTTGCAAACACTGTGTGCTTGCCCTCTGCTGACATTCTTCCTTAGGTCTCCTCTTTGTGTATTGTAATAGACAAGAAAGAGGTCCAGGTTCAGATTTGATCAAACGTTTACACCTTTCCTGTGTTACATTATTCTGCTAAACCAAGGCGAGAAGGCTGTAATTTATTCCTGAAGAAGTCATTGTTCGTCTTGATTTGGATATATCTGTTGAACAGGATTTGCTTTCTCTCTCTGATTGGTGCTTTAAAGAGACTATAACTAAGAGTATAACATAATTCCAATGATTGTATGCATTATGTGTGTCTGAAGGATGACAACTGTCTCCTACCTATTCCACATTATTAACAGAAAATCACAAGTGAAAGGAAGCAGAAATTGGAGCAGCAACTGCAAGGTGTTGTGGTTTTAAGCAGACAGGTTGAACATGTGCAGAACTTCACCAGTTGGGCAGTGTGCAGTAAAAACAGCATCCCATTTCTCTTCAGTAAAGAACTGGTAAGAGAAATACTTTCTCAATAAAGCGAAATTGCGCAGTACATGTGACAACTGTTTTAAGAATTTAATGATTCTCAAATAAAATACTTCTTATAATCTTATAACTGTTAATAAAATCATAATCCTTTGATATGTCACCAGATTGTATTTCAGATCCAGCGCTTGTTAGAGACAAATTGTAACACAGACGTAGGCCCTCCACTGAAGATCAGATTTACTTGGGATCCATCCTACTGGACTAAACAGCTGTCCAATTTTGGTACGAAAAATCTAGTGTTCTTTATTATGCAAGTGCCCAAAGGTATGCAAGACATACATAGACAATACGGTACCTGAAGTGCTCTCTTCTTATTTGAGTTCTAGTTTTGGTCTTTCTGTCACAGCCCTAAAGCAATGCTATTGTGGCTGAAAACCTTCATGCTTTTCCCCTACTAAAAGACATCATTATATGTAATGATATGTATAATTTATATATATCATTATATATAATATAATAAATAATAATATTATATAAATAATACATAATATTTATATAATATATAAATATTACCCTATAAACATTGCCTATAAATGTAATCTGTAAATACCTTTTTTGATAATCTTAGAAAATCACAATGTAAGAACACAACTACTAGTTTAATTAAAACCCTGTACAAGGCTAAGTGGATAAACTTTTAACTAAAATTACTGAAAATATAGCATCACTGTCTACTAAACAACCTTGACTTTGCCTAATGTATTTGAATGCAGTTTTGTCCCAGGAAGCAGTAACTCTGCAACTACAGCCCTGTGAGTATGGCAGTCCCATCAGGAGTATCCTGAGTGAAATGGATTACCTGCAGTGAGCCTTGTGCTGTTTCCTCTGCCTTACCCAGGGACAGCTGGTCTCAACTATGCTTATGCTCCTCAGAGTGCGATGCTAACAGATACTCTTTTAGTATCTCAGTGGCCCTGGGACCTGAACAGTGCTTGAGATGCTTACAATTAATGGGCACAAAGATGGCTTTAAGCCTTTTTCTGTGTAATAATGGCAATATTATTTATGTAACGAATGCACATACTTTCAGCTTGTTTCCGAGCAACTATAAATTTTCCAACTGCTGCGAGTTTTTACAGTAAATTTAGTTTGGTAGGTAGATCAATGTTATAAAGGGTTGGTTCTCATCCCATTTTCAGTTATTTAAAACCTTTTAGTTTACCCCTTTTAGGGTAAAACAATAGCAAAGGTATTGCAGGGAATAATCTTCTCTTGGCTAAAAGCGTGGATAAGATTATTTCATAGGTCATTTCTATTTATAGCTTTTATGATTCTCTCGTATATAACATCAATCTCTTTTATTTTGCTCACTTTCACCCTGAAAGCAGTCTTTTGTACCTGTGCTTGTGGATGAGAAAATGTGCTCAGAGTTTAGTAAAAAATGAAAGGATAAGCCAATATTCATCAGTTAAAATAATGTAAGTTGAGGGTAATTTTTCAAAGCATTTGCTGGTATTTCAATCATGAGTTCCATGGACATTAGAGGGAGTTTAGTATTATTTTAAATCACTGAAAAATCTTGAAAAATTTATGTTGGAGGTATATTGAAGGACTGCTTGAATAGGATATGAGCCCTTTTATATTTGAATTGAAGAAAAGCGAATGGCAGTCATTTACAATTTTTATTGCATAAATTTGTGAAGATTTTAGGAGTGAGCAAGTTTACTGTTTTGTTTTGTTTTCTTTTCCAGGAGCTTTCACTATGGAAGGTGGACACATTTCTCATTCAGATGTGCTACTCTATGGAAATGTACAAGGATTACAGACATCCTTGTATCACGGACACTATTCCCCAGCATCACAGCCGGAGCCTGTGAATAGCCAGCCACATCAGTTTCCACCTGCAGTTCAGTGTCCTATGCCCATGTGTTGCTCACACTGCCTCAGCGTCCCTCATCCAAACAAAGCTCAGCCTTCTCACCAAAACATAAACCGCCACCAAAATTTTCAACATCCCGAACTGCATCAGCAGCAGTTTCCTCTGCAGTACAGCATGCAGCAGCGTGACAAAGAGCAAAGGGATGTTCCCCCGCCTCTGAAGTTAACACAGCCTAGGCTGGAGCAACAGTCACGACCAGAGTCAGAGAATACATCAGGGAAGATGGGAAAGCATTTACCACCCCAGCAGCTGCAGCAGACTGCACCTCTGGGTTATGCTGTTGTATCACATGAGGCTCAGCAAGTTCACACAAGCCATCCACAGTCATTCCGCACACAGACTGCTTTGCAAACGTCAACTGTGCAAGTGCAGCTTGGCCATCTTCAGAAGATAAAGTCTAACCACTTGCAGCAGCCACCACAGCAGCAGCAGCTGCCTCCAGCATCGCCACTGTCAGGTCAGAATGAGAACGCCCACAAACAAGTCATCCAGCAGAGCCTGGACATAATGCACCACCAGTTTGAACTGGAGGAAATGAAAAAGGATCTGGAGCTTCTTCTCCAGGCCCAGGGACAGTCCAGCTTCCAGCTGAACCAACCCAAGCCAGCTCAGCATGTTCAACAAACCATAGTTGGTCAGATCAATTACATAGTGAGGCAGCCAGCCCCGGTTCAGCAGCAAATCCAAGACGAATCTCCAGTAAGTTCTCTGAAAGTTCTTTCCTATTTCTTTTAGTCAATGTAAGCTCAGAAATGGGGA
This sequence comes from Anas platyrhynchos, assembly GCF_047663525.1. Taxonomy (NCBI): domain Eukaryota; kingdom Metazoa; phylum Chordata; class Aves; order Anseriformes; family Anatidae; genus Anas; species Anas platyrhynchos. Next base: position 62,687,376 of record NC_092591.1, on the reverse strand, counting down.
ACAAACACCTTTGAGATTTCAAGCAGATTGAACTTTGTTGTCTTTTTGTGTACGTTAGAAATCAGCAGAAGTTTCATGTCTCATAGAGATCTGTCCAAAATTTCCTGTGAAGTGCTGCATAAACAACCTGGATCCCAAATATTTGAATCAGTAAATAGACAAGGCAAGCAGCAGGTGGGAGAATAAAAGCATCATCATTCCCCCTTTGTGTGTAGGTAACTGAAGGACAGAAAAATTGAGTAACTGGCTTTACTTTTATAGCAAAGAAGGAATAAAGCCTGTCTTCTGAATCCCAATCCAGAGTTTCTGCCTTTGCAAAAGGAACAATTGCTTGGTGGTGGGCATACAAACTCTGTAAGGAAGATAAGGTGGCACAATAAAGTGGCTTTAAGACTCATTCAAAACAGTTAGAATTGCCTTGGAAAGGTGGTTGAAATTTCCCATTCTGTAAGTCCTGTGGAGTTCCCACCCTGAATAACTCTCAGTGGCTTAGATTTAGGAGCAAACAGCAGGTTTTTGGGATAGCTGTACATTTCAGTAGCTTTATTGATCTTTTTCCATGAATGTTTGAGATAGATAAATATCTCTCTTTTCATTTATATCTCTAGCTGGATTTACTTTTAACATCTTTGCTTTAGAGTCCTTCCAGACTTTTCATATTGTGTATGTTGTGTTCATGTGAATTTGCCACTTTTTTTTTTTAAACTGAGATTTTGAAAACACTAATTCTTAATTTTGATTTGTAGGTCTGTGAGAGTTCCCCTGAACTCGATGTCCAGAAGCCTGTAGTTCCTCTTGACAGAAGTGATATTCCCTCCCTGTCACAGTCATTAGATGAAGAAGCCAGTGTCAGCAGCCACTCCCCCGAATCAACATTGCAACAATCAGCTTACAACCCAGTGAGAAAGGTATAAAGAATTATTTTTTTTAAATAAATGTTTGGAATAGAAAACATGTTTTCATAATATTGAGTATAATGTGTCATTAGAATTTGCAATTAAGGTGAAAAAATAAAATACAGTAAAAGTTGACAAAATAGCTTGTAAATCTTAGAAGACAGCCATAGCCTAATCTAGTGTGCATCCCCCAGTAACATGTCTAAGCACCGTACTGTATGTACACAGGTGGCAGATCAGCAACTGTTCTATAACGTGGTGTAGTGGGTGACAGTGGTAGTTGGGTGATGACCAGATGACCTTGGAGGTCTTTTCCAACCTTCATGATTTTATGTTTTTATAAGCTAGTAATTGCTAGTGCGATGCTAGTAGCACTTGAATTTGAAAAAGGAGTCAGGGATTCCGCTGAAGTCCTGAAAAGCATCCTTCAAAATACTTGCAAGGAAATAGCAACACTAATTGTTATTGAAATTGTGGTTTTGAAAGGGATATGATTTTTTTATACTCTCTTTGCTTGTGCATAAGCAGAAAAATAATAAATTTCTATATCTCTAGTATATTTTAGCACATACTACTGACCCTTCCACTCACTGGTAATCCCCAACTATTGAAAAAATCAGCCAAAACAGGAGAACTCATCTTTATCAGTAGATCCTTGCTGGCTCTGGGTACCACCTGTGCATTTCTGGCAGGCAGAAACTCCCTTTTTACCTTGCTGAAAATATCCCAAACATGTTCTGGTTGCTCAAAACTGTTAGGTACTTCTGTGCGTGACTCATGTTTTGTACCATGTCGAAGTCTTTCATGACTATTTTTTCTTGGAATTGATGCATGGAATATTGTGGAAGAACTTGTCTTTCCTAACCCAAAGAAAGAAGTTATTTTATACTGTTTTTGTGTGTAGCTTGTTGATCCAACATATTTATGATGCAACATTGCGGGAGATCCTTTTGGGAATTGTAGAGACAGAAAGGTAATGATTACTGAAGGTATGGAAGCAGCACACAAATCAAATTTGGAAGCCAGAATGAAATCTGCAATTTCTAACTTAATCCTGTAAATGCGATGACATTTCTGGATCAGTCTGGTGGGATCACAACATTACGATATGATGGTCTTTGGCTCTGAACTTTCACATGTGGGAGCAGATCTCTCTCAGCCTCTGAAGACAGAGCACAGGACTGAGGAAAGCTATGCAAATTTTCAATGAAAGGCCTACCTTTACCTTAGGAAATGACTGAAAGTATAAGATGTTTAAGGTGTAAGGAAGACCCTGAAAATGAACACACATTTTTCTTGTAATGCAGAGACACACTTTCAAAGTTATTTCTGAAAATAAATGGAAATGGTAAGCAACTAACTTTCAAAGGCTCTTTCTACATGCATGTTGAAGAAGCAATCCATGTCTTCTGTACCTGCAAAGGAAGGTTTCTTCCAACAGCTGAAGTGAAAAAAGTCAGAAAAGGGAAGAAAATTGAAGCACATGTGCAAGAGAGTCTATTGTAGTTTGATGGGACAAGGAGTTTTTTTTTTTTTTTTTTTTTTTTAAAAAAAAAAAGGAAGAAATGCTTATTGTTTGCTGTACAAGCTAAGAAGGAAGCAAGAGAAAGGAAAAAAAATGGATTTTTTTTTCTAGTGGTACTGAGAAGTGCATGCTCTTGTGCAGAAATCACAGGTCTGTACAGTTTTTACTGGTTTCTTGGAATATCTGCAAGAAATGAGGACACTCAACAGCTTCAGTACCACCCATATTTGTTTGTATATATCTTTTCTAATGAGCTGTTTGGGGTGAAGTCACAATATCCTGACAGCTCTGGAAATGGCTGATTAGAAATAATGAAGGAAAACCACAATAAGGAAAACTTGAAATAACTTTTCCATGAATGCTGTTTAAAGGTATCTGACAGCTTTTGCTAGAATAAACTAGAATAGTTTATAACTAGAATAAAGCTAAGTTTAAATGGGAGATTGGTTCTTATTTAAGAACAAGGGAATATGGCTATTTTTTATCATCTGTTTCACCTATTTAAATGTTTCCACACTTGTCTTCAGACAAAAAAAAAAAAAATCCATATATGTGTCTATCCATTTATTCTTGTATGGCCTGTATTCAGAACATTTCGTCTCACATGTTCTTGGAGGACATGGAGAAATCTGAATGTGAAGTCAAAAATACTACACTTGGAAAATATGGTAGAGAAAATGGCTAAAGAAACCTCTTGCTACCAGGAGGAAATCTGCATTCTGTGTTTTGGAGAATAATCATTGTTGGACTTCTTGGCTTTGTTCTGCAGTTTTTGCTGAACTCTGGCACCCTTCATTGTGTGCAGCATTCCTAGTGGAGCAGGTAATTCCCTGGCTGATGAGATTCTTTCATTAAGAGAAAGTGGTGTGAACCGGAATGTAGCAACACTCAGAATTAATTGATCAGTGATGTATTTGCCAAGACCTGTCAAAAAATAAAAGTTTCCATTAGTCCAGTGATTTTCTTTATTTTGGAGAGGTAAAAGGCTTGATTGCTTTTGTAAATAAACATCTCTGTTTTAACTGTGAAATGTGCTTACAACATACATTTGGTATTACAGACTGATAACTAGTTGAATTGTCTGAATATGGGATCGCGTTCATGTGTGAAGTGATACAGAACAGATGCTATTAATAGCTTGGGATCACAACATCACCCAAATGGGGAAACCACAAGTGCGTTATTCAGATCATCCCAGACAAGTGCTAGTGCAGCCGTTACACCACAGGGCAAGGCACTCATATGCCCCGAGCGCCTTTGATTTCAGAGACGCCTGTTCGAGTTGTTCCGATGAGTAGTTTTCTGTCCCTCACAGTTAAAGCTGATTATTGATAAACAAAAGTCGAGAAGCAATGATGAAACACTTCATACACTTGTCAAATATCCTCAGGTTTTATGTTTCAGCCTCTGTCAAAAATTAAATCCAGCTTTATCGAATGGACAGGATTTTGGTTTTCTAGTGGTATAAAGCAGGGATACGTAGTCAGTGTCTAGCAGAAATATTGAATTGCAAGTCATTGAATTGTTATGTTGCCATATGAAGGAATGAGCTCTCAGATTCACAATTTTGTGAAGGTTACCAACCTTCTACAGTGATATGGCCTACCCGTTGCTTTTATGTAGTATGCTATTGATTTATTCATTTACACACAGGACTGGAGAGATCATCTATTCTAAAGCACAGGCAAGAATAATAAGATTTATTTTTGGCCAAATAATGTTTTCAGGAGTAATAAAGGGCGTATGGTCCTTGTTTTGCATATCTGTATCTAATTGTCATTGTGGCTGTGATGAGCAAGAGGTCTAAAGGCTGTACCTAGCATATGAGGAAACATCATAATTACTGTATATCTACAACAAAATTATAGTTTAAGGCTGAAGTACTGCTGCAACAGACTCCATCGTTGCAGAGCTAGCTGGATCTCTCTCCTCCTTAGACTTTAAGTGCATCCCCTTAGTTAGAACCAGGGCTTGTACTTCTGGGAGGGAGGATTACTTATCCTGTCCTTCTGCTGGATTGGGTCCTGGGCTGTGGTACACTCTGTACCATACTTACTCATCCTAAAAACATAACAGGCTTTGGCACTCATGGTTCTGCCCTTTTGAAAACTGCAATCATGATAGCATCTGTCAAACTACGGTTTATGTTTCTCAGCAAACTTTGAGAGTTTCTTCCCTCGAGCTGTCATTTCACCTTCTGCTTAAAATAAATCTGAATATGCCATACGCTGTATTTGTAAATTATTACTGAAGAGCTGTATCTACTCAGATTCCTCCCAGTCGTTTCCTTCTGAAGCTGTGAAGTGATTATTGGTCTTCTCAGTGTCTTTGTTTTGTGGAAGCCATTCTGTACTTTGGTCTTTTTATCTTTGGCCCTCTTTTCTATATTTTGTTCTTTTGATAAATCCCTTTTGAGACAGGATGACCAGAATTAGTATTCAAGATACAAGAACAAGTGAAACATGGATAGTGCTCTAATGCTGGTTTTTGCAAATTTCATTGTGACTCACAGTAAGTCCCAGCGTCTTAGTTCAAGCACTCTGCCTCGAGCACCATGAAGTACTTGAAATGGGGAAATCCTAGAAAATATACCATGCCTTCAAAAAGGAGCGCAACTGAGAGCATTCTGAGAGACTTCTGTTTTATTCCACTGGTGGGATTGCATAGGTGGCATAGCTAATATAGTAGCAGTTCCCTGTGGAACCTCTCTCTGCCTCCCCCTGGGACTAGATGTGTGGGAACTACCTGGGCTTTGCTGTGCCAATGTCACCAGTGCTGCAGGACTCTCAGAGAGAACAATCAATCTTAATTTGTTGTAGGTGGCCTTCGCAGATATTTTGCCTGAACACATTTATCCTAAGCTTTATTAAGGACAACTCCTCCATCTTAGTGGCAAGTGCTTAACTACGATGTTTTTACTGTTGTTGTTCTTTTTCCTTCAAAAGCAATGTAAAATTTGTGGTGGGGAGCCTTGGGGAGCAAGGTACAGGTTTTCATTTTTACTAGATTTCCTTCAACATGGTGTTATTACTTAGTAATTGGAAGTAATAATAATATAATACCTGACCCTTGGACTTTGAAACTGAGCTTGGGGATAGGGTGAGCTTGCCCCCCATTATTAGTAGTTTTAGGGGGATTATTTGGTGAAGGAAAGGGTGATAACAGACTCTGGAATTTAGAGTACTGCAAATTCTGAAAGTATCAGTGTTTTTTTTTTTTTTTTTTTTTTTTTGACATTTTTGATTCTGTAGTTTTGCGCAAATGTATTCATGCTTAATGAAATTAGGTACATTTCCCAGAATGTTAATTTAACAAAATCTTTTGCTTTGACCTGGAAAAAAAGGATAAATAAAACATGATGCTGCTTGCTCCATACAATCTCTTCCTCCTTCCACTTTAAGCTAGCTCCAATTTATTCAGACAAAATGTAAGGAAGCTTTAGATTCTTTTTCTCATAAAAAATGGGAAGAAAATCCTTTGGATTCTACTCTAAAATTGGGCAGTATGAATAGGAAGCATGTGTAGACTGTGCTATCAGTGCTGCTGTGTGTGGTGAGTTAAACAACTGGATTGGAGTAGTACATTTGTTTAACCTCCTAGCATAATGAGCTGCCAGGGGGATTGCTCCACTTAATAGCAGCCGTTCATTACTCTGCAACCATTTGCAGCGTGTTATTTCTCTTATAGCAAAGAGAATTGGCGGTTCCTAGTTTTAGCTTTCTTTATCTGTGACACTTAATGTCAACAGCCTTGAGACTTTGCCAAAACAATCCTAACAAATCCTAATCCCAGTGTTTCAAGGTAAGTATTTGCTTCTCAGAATTCTTCTGTATTAGTGCTGCATGTTTACACTGGACCTTTTTAAATGCAACAGTGATCAAAGAAATATTTGAACTGAACAATATGTTTATTTCTTGTTCTCTGAAGGCACTTTGCATGTTCTTTATTCTTACCTTTCACTACCATAGCTATGGAATTTGTGGTAGAAGGCATTTTGGGGTGGTGATGCTGCTGCCATTATATTATAGGGATCATCAGACCAAAATTAATTATGAGACAATGAGAAATCCATTTCTAATGTCAGATATAGTTGGATGTGCCAGACTGTACATTAAAATGTCAAAAGTTTCAAAATTAACCTACAGCTGAAGCCACCTCTACCCAAGAGCATAATTAATGCTTGTTGTTGTTCAAAGGGTGCAATGTAAAAGCAGTAGAGCTTTTATAAAACAGAGATCAATCCTTTAAAGGCATCCCATCTGCAAAAACTAGCTGAACTGTCAAGGGAAAAGAGAAATTTTTGCTAATGGCAAAAGAAATGATTATTTTAGGGAGTGAATTAATAGGCTATTAATGAGCCTTGTTCCCAGTGCATTGTTCACTTCACACTTGACAGCAGCTCCATGGATCAGAATGGAATGTGTCTGTTCTTAACTGTGAGTTTTAATATTTTGTACTGAAAGATCATAATGTTGCTTCATCATTAAAAAACCCACAAAATTAACTTTTGCCCCAAGGGAAAGACAGATGGCAGTTTGATGGCCTCATTATTCTTTTTTCTTTTTAACACGAGTAAGGTTTTATGTTGGCTTATATAATCTAAAAAAAAAATAATCTCCTAAGAAACTGATGCTAGCTAGAAGACTAAAAAAGCTATAGCCATAAAGTGCAAGTGATTTTCACCTTTCAAAAAATGTTTGTTAGAACAAAGTCTTATGCGTCTATGTATTTCTTTCTTCCTTCAAGATGAGTAGACCCAGTGACTGCTCCCAGTAAGTAAGCTTGGCTCTCTGGAGCCAAGAGTAATCCTACTGTTGGCGTAGTAGGGCTAATGTTTCACCCGCAGTGTGTGCAGTTACATGTGGAGAGGTCTACGAGGCCTCAGTACGTAATAGGTGACGGCATGCCTTTGTAATACAAGCAAAGGAAAACGTGCAGTGATTAGAAGCAATTAGCCTCAAGGTCTCCAGTTAGCTTGCTGCACAGCTTTGGGTGATGTTCTTACCATGGGTGTGCCTCAGCGTGCCCATTTCCACTGGAGCACACCATTAGGTAGCTCCTTGTGACTCAGCGAGGAATTTGTGGATGCTTCATGGCTTTGAGAACCCGACTAAATAAATACTTAATTACCTCAGAGGGAACTAATTAATGCTCACAATGGACTTAGACTGTAATCAGACCTCCCTTTTCCCCTTATTTCTATCTGTTCAGTTCAAGTAGGAATTCTGTTTCTTACTTATTTTCTGTAAGAGATATAAGATCAATTCAACCTGTCACAAGCAAATTCTGACAGCACATGAACATATCTGGTCTTTGTGGTCATCGTTAGGATGTGGGATCATAAAGGCTGGATTCCTTTCTGACTTACGTATATTCCTTTGGCTTGAAACCTAAGCAATCTTAGAAATGCTCTGTTGGATGAGGTGTAAAGAAAACGGTGCCTCCATCAATGCATTTCCTCATTTGTTGTGCTCTAGTTTTCAACTCGAATGTAAGGTAGGAAGAACATGTTTGCCTAGTTTCCAGCTGGTTCCAAGAATTTGTTGTAGCCCAGAAAGCTTAGATTCAGGGATAGTAACCCCCAAAAGTGAGCAGAAAGAGAAGTGAGAATACCCTGGCTGCAGAGACCCAGTAATATCTGGGGTGCCTTCTAGATGGCAAGGACCCTTCAGGACTGCTAATAATAATAATAATAATAATAATAATAATAATAATAATAATAATAATAATAGCCTTACTAGAGCACTCTGAACTCTGCAGAAGAACTGATGTCTTCGTCTCAAATGCTGCAGAATCTATTGCAAACTGAGGAAAAGGCAATTATATTACATCCTTAGACAAAAGTTAATGTCTGTGGGCAGAATGTTCTCCTAGCACATGGGTGATATGTATTGCATGCAGAGGGATTTGAGACCGATATCTTCGGCATTATATAGGATTTACACAGGCACAACTGGACAGCTCGGTCTAGACTACTGATTTTACCACTGCCAGATTAAGATGGACAAAGTTATCAAAATCCAAAATGGAGTGGCAGCTGAGAATTAAATTAATTACATCTACAAAATGGGTCCTGTCTCAGATTCACTTCTAAGTCACAGGCCCCAGCAGAAAAATCAGCACAATGAAATTAAACTCTAATTCAGATGCAATCAACACATTTCTTTTTGTCTTGATTTATATTATAATGAGTACTACTGTATGGTAGTCAAATGGAAAGGATTTATTCAGTCAATTACCACGGGTAATGAAACACCAATGAACTATGATGAAGTAAATGGAAAATTACATATTGAAATGACACAGATCTCTGTACTTCTTAAGGCTGCTTATATTTGCTTCATATGGATGCTAGCAGAGATGTGATTTCAGTTCAGTCACAAGTTCCTGGCTGTAAGGGAGCTTAAGGAAACCACTTAAATGGGTGGATTTGCTTTATTTTGCATAACAGTGTTTCTGTATTTCTAATGGTGATGAGTCACGAGATAGTAGCAAATGCATATTGCTAAAACTGTTACTTCAGAGTCTTTAGTAAATAGGCTTCTCCTTTTCTTTCCAAGCTAGACATGTACATCCTTTCCTTCTTAATACGTAGAATATGGTTTTGGGGTTACACTATGATATTTAAATGGCAAGTGCCTTCAGTTTTAATGAAACAGACTCACTACCATAAAGTGTTTAGCATCATAAAGTAACAATAGTTTCATCTGTTTATGTCAGATCTGAATCTTATTTTTTCTAAAACTTCATCCTGAGTAAAATGATCTGATGATTGCTGAATAAAATGATAAAATTTGTGGTCTGAATCTTATTCCTCATGGAATGGCTTAATGGAAATTAGAAGGGTTGATATCAAAGATAAATTTAGGACAGTGTTCTACCTGCTTAAATTTCCCATTCATTGTAGGAAGTTAAAAATCAGGATCCCTGGGAGTGATCAAAGGATGACAATTTTTCTAAGTCACAGAAGAGTAACATGGGCATCTCCTTTTCCAGTTTTCACTTTTAATGACAGAAACTGTAAAGCCTCTGGAAATGGTGTCCAATTGCAATAGATACTCTCATGACCTTATGACTCAACTGCTTCATTACCTACAGCTGAAACAGCATCTCATCCATTACAGAAATAACAACAATATTTTGCTGCCGGAAAACTGATTAACATACCGTTTTTATTCCTTTCCCCAGCGTTCAACATCATTAAGCATTGTGGGCTTTTCAAACGATTTAGAAATGGAACTACCTTCAACAAGGTTATCCAGGTCCGCTGATCCACAGATACAAGATGTGGCTGCTGTAGCACTTGGTTCGTCCCCGAACACCCGTTGTGACTGTGATACTCCACCAGAACCAGTACCCAGCTACAGCTTAGTACTGGGCAGAGCTCCAGGCGACTTGAGCCCTGGCCTTGCACCAGGTGATACACTCCAGAGCAGCGCTAAGTGCAAGGTAGGAATCACTCAAACTCCTCTACTGAAAAGGACCCCATTTCATTGGTGTTATTTTATCACATTATTGTTAGTCAGTTAAAAGTGCCTGTTTCAGTTAAGTACAGTTTGGCTTCAAGCTTCAATCAGTCTTCAAGCTGGTACTTGAAGACTGGTTACAAGTTGTTTGCTTAAGGTGGAAACAAAGAAAATTAATTATAAAATTTGGTATTTTTTTCCTCTGAAGCTGGAAAATGAAGACTTGAATACTGTGGATCATCCTCTAGAAAACAGCATGGCCTCTGATGGGCAAGATGTAGTAAATGAATTAAGTCTTTCTATGCAAAAAGTGCTGGAAGAACCTATTAATCTTTCGGTCAAAAAATCTCAGCGTTGTACTTCTCCTTCTGAAGTGCTCAGCAACAATTCTTCCCTGCCTGTGAATGACAGAATGAGACAACTTAGAAATGAAGAAGGTACCAGGCTTTTCATTGTTTTCTTTAGGTTTGGGAGTTTTTTTTCTTATCGCTGTGCATTACAAAATGGTATGCTTTTTAATGTACTTTCATAAATGTGTTTTTCCATCAAGCTTCAAATATTATCAGGTACTTAATCCAATGGAAAAGCGTGTTTGATTTCATTTGTGAAGGAAAGCTTGGAAATTATATGCCTTGAATTTGTAATATCCTTCATCTCTGAACAAGAAATGAGTGTGACTATGTGAAGTACCTGGATTTTAGTTCTCTTAAAAGCACTTCCTGTTAATGAGACCTGCTGTTATGATTATTGAAGAGCTGGTTTTAAGAGTCCAAATTCAATTTAGGGAAGAAAAAAAGAAAAAAAAAAAAAAAGGACTTCCAAAATATAAAGTGCTTTCTGCTAAGTCCTGCACATCAGTCATATAGCAAATTTTTGTAAGGTTAATATATTTCACAGTATGTGCTTTTGCTTGGCTCTTCTACTGTGGAACATTCCCTTCAGCCAAGGCCTATTTCTTCAGTCTTAATGGAGAATTAGACCTTACTTAACTCTTTTCATGGGCAAATTGCCAGCATCCTTGTGCTATACTGTAAAGCCTCATTCCTGCAAACTCTAAAAGTCAATGGGACTATTCATGCAAGCAAGGGATTTCAGGATCAAGCTGTTATTCTGTGACTTATGCCAATATTTGGCTGCTTTTCTCCGTAAAAGATGAATTAATATTTTTATCTTCATGCTGTATTTTTATACAGAGAATTCTAATTAGTACAAAGAAGGCCTAGTTCAGTGAACCAAGGAAATGTATTTGTCTTCTCTTAGATGTACTATGCCAAACTGTGACAGTTATGCCACAATCAGCTGTAAGCTGGGAGTAGTAAGGATCAGCTGCACCCCTAAAAAGCTGTGCCTCGGTCAGGTTAAGTCACTTTGAAAGGAACAGTTCTGTAGTGTCTGATTTGGGTTGTGTGACACTATACACAGAAAGTCCCAGCATGCAGAATCACGCGATCCATGATAGACACTACAGATTTGCTCTGAGCAGGGATGGAAAGACCGGAGCGTTGACCTCAATGCTGCTCCCTTTCCCCAAGGAATGATCAGTAGTGAGTAATACCCATCCTGATCTCTGTCTGAAGAAGTGCAGTGAAGGGAGACCTAAGGAGATGTCGTCAAGGTGTGCAGCATGCATCAGTGAGGGATTCTCTGTTGCAGAGGTAGCATATCTTTGCTGGAGGCTCTCTGTAGGACTAACTGGCTTTGGCAGTGCTGTGCTGCCAAAACCCACTAACCCACTCCTTTTGGTGTGCATGTCCAGTGGCTCATCCTTTTTTTTTTTTTTAATACCAAATCTAAACATTGCAGCTTAATTTAGAGCAAAATACTTCTTATCCTAACCCCTAAGGGATGTGGTAAAATTTTACATCGTTTCATCATTTTTCTTCATACAGCCTCTTTTCTTCTTATCATGGTTTGCGCAGATCCTCCCACCCCTTTCCTAGACTAAACAAATCTGATGATTTCAGGCTCTCCTCATGGCTCAGTTGCTTTTCTTTTTTAAACCACCTCATTCCTTCTGTGCTATTCTGGGCTCTCTGCAATTAGAGTGCTGCCCACAGCTGAATGCAGTGTTGCAGCAGAGGCCTCTGGGGTGCTGAGCAGTGCAGGGTATCGGCTTCCTGTGTTTTACATTCCTCACTACTGGTAATACGCTGCAGGATGGCATTTGCCTTCTTTTCCAGCAGCATTACATGATTGACTTGCTTGTAGTGAAGGGTATACCATTAACCCTTAGTTCCTTCTACAGAACAGTTCCCTAGTCAAGTTAATTTCCTTCGTGATTTCATTCATCTGATCCTTCCTTCATAAGCATAGGGCTTGGAGTTGCCTCAATTCAGTCATGCTGAGTTAGGATATTTTTTAAAAAAATGTATCAAGATAATTTTTGGATTGTCAACATTCTCCAACGCTCTTGCAACCCCTCTGGGTTGGTGTCTTCCACATCTTGTGTAAGTACTCTTTCTTCATGAGCCAAGTTACTGGTAGAAATGTCGAATAATGTTAGGACCCCAGCACCACTGGAACATAGTCTGGTTTGACAGTGTACAAGAGCTACTCCTTCAGCTATGTGTGCAGTCGCACCTTAGTAATTCTGTCCGGAGCCTTGACTACCAGCCTTCACCTGAGCAACAGTCACAGGCGAGTAACGCATTGGAGTGACATGACATACACCTTTCCGTGTTAATCTCGATTGCTTTGTGTTTCCTATGACTGGGAACAACGAGAGAATATCTCAGAGGCATATTGCTCTAAAGCAATGAGCTAGGGACCATTGGCCTGCACTACGTTATCTTTGAAAAATTATATTTTGATGGCGCTTATCTCTAGATAGACATGGTTTATTTTCTTGTTAGTATTATCTACGTCAAAGTAATTCCTAACAAAGTATGGAGGTTGTCAGTGGACTGATATTTACAGGGGCATCTGTTGGAGCATTCATTTCTATCCCCCATTCCATCTCTCCAAAGCTGCTTTGTTACTGATGTCTAGTATCAGTCAAGAGCTGCAGTTATGAACATGCTTATGTAATGGAAAATTTTGAATTGACATGTTTATATGTTACATATTTCGGAGGGTATAAAGGAATCCTATAGCATAGCTTTTGTCCCTAAGAGACAGATGGAAGGCATGATTTCTTTTCTGTTTCCAGTAACTAGAATTATCCAGGAGCTCTAAGCATGGAACAGGAGACTGCAAAGACTTCCTGAGCCTCAAGCATTCAGACCTCAGCAGGTCTCTTGTTGTCAAGTGAAAAATAAATGGCAAAGAGGATTACTTACATTGTTCCCTGTAAATGGATGAATGTGTCATGTCTGTGTATGTCTGTAATACCATAGGAATGTAACCATTTCCACAAAATATTTGGGAAAGGCTCCTCGTATTCAATACAGGACTTTCAACTGTGGTTGAAAGCAAAGAGAGAGAGAAAGACTGTATCCCAGAATAGAAAATAGCACACACATTTGATATACATATAGATGAAATGATTCCATAATTCACTTATGATATCATATTAAACACCAGTCAGAAGTACATGAATATTGAAGTACTTTCTACACTAATCTGACTCTGATATTATAAATATTTTATTCATTTTCTTATCTTCTGTTCCAGATTCCAATAACTGTGAAAAGGAACATTTAGAAATGGATATGAAAAGCAATCAGGATGTCAGGTAACAGTCTTTTTTTTTTTTTTTTTATAGAAAAGCACTGGCCATGAAATTTTATGCGTGTATTTAGAAAATTTCTCATACTTAATGCTAATGGAAGACTTGTTTTAAAAAGAATGCAAGATTCCTTATAGATAATAATTCTGAAAGTTATGAAGTATTTTCTTAAAACTTGAAAAGAATTTAAAACAAGTGGTGAGTTCATGCATTCCTGTTCTCTTGTGATTTTTCAGAATGTTTAAATATTTGCACTTATCTCATTTGAACAACTATGAGCTGTTTAGCCCCAATTAAACCTAACAAATACACATATATAACGTTAACAGGATTAACGTTATCTTGAATTTCATAAAATTTTGGTTTTTGCTATTGCTGTGCTAATATTTTAAAGCAAAGGTGAATGATATGCTCAAAATGATATTCTTATTTGAAGACAGCCACACTGAAAAGCATCAAACCGGGCTTGAATTGAGATGATTAAAACCAATACATTTGAGGATAGTCAGGGAAAGATTTTGGGACAGAGGTTAATAATGCATTTGCACACATCGTTAAATGAAAATTCTTGTATTCCAATTTCTTAAAGAATCGGCATGTGAAAAACTTTTCAGATTTTAGCCAACAGAGTCACAAAGGAAAAAGAGAACAAACAATAGTACATGGAAAATGTTGAAACTGGGTAGGGAGGAGAATTTTGTGGAATATGACTTAATTTAACCATGTTTCATTTTAATAGATCTGGCCCTAGAGAGCTGAAGATTCCTTATGTGAGACTGGAACGTCTGAAGATACATGCATCAGAATCTGGGGAGCTCCCAGTTTTTAAGCTCCAGCCACAGGATAGTGAGCAGGAGGGCAGTTTCCTCCTGATAATTGAATGTGGGACCCAGTCTTCAAGTATGGCTATAAGAGTGAGTGGAATTTGTTTGAAGTTTTACCTGTTTTTTCATTATTATTTCTCTGGCTTATATTCATAGTTACTGAAAGTTATTATACACTAAACAGGTCTCTTTATAAGTACTCTTATAATTCATTTCACCCTCATATACTTCTGTGATGGGCCAAAGTAAGAGGAGGCAGCTTTTGTTTTCTGCATAGTTCCCTTTTACTTCCATTTCTGAGAAGTCTGTTTCATCAGATAGCTGTACTGTTTTTGTATTCTAACAGTCTGGATTGTCTGTCTAGTCACAAACATAGGAAAATAACTTAAATCTAACATAAATGCATATTCAGGCATGGCATCTTTGGATGATAGGAACCAATTCCAGAAATCACACTGTTACAGTTTTTTAAAAAGCTTAATATTCTGTCACTTCACCAAAGTCTTAAATGTGAATTTCCTTTCACAGAATGAAATTAGAATTTCTGTTGGGAAGAAAAAAAATGTTCTCTCTCTCTCTCTCTCTCTCTCTCTCTCTTTTTTTTTTTTTTTTTTTTTTTTCTTGAGCTGTTTCCTGTAAAACTTGCATGTGGCAGAGGTGCTTCATACAGTTACCATATATAAGCTTGTTTCTGTGACATGAAATCTATGCTACTCTGTCTGTGTTATGGTACTGTGGTATGTGGAGGAAGTGACTTGACCAAGATGACCTGGCCAACCAGTGTCTGATTCTGAGCTGAGCATAAGCCTGCTAAAACTCAGTGCCCTCTCCAGTAGGGTTCATTGTAGAGAAACTAATTTTTCTGCAGGTAAGTACTGCTGTTATATGCTTAGATATGAAAATGATGACTGTGTGATCCCAGATTTTTCTTCCTTTAAGATAAATAAAGATGGTCCACCTGAAGGACTGAAATGCAAAGAGGAGAGCATGGAAGACAGAAAATTTGTTACAACACAGGCTGAAGGACAGATACAATCTCCTCCTGTAGATACTCTACCTTCTGATCAGAAGTTCAGTAATGGTACCTCCCTCACGATGAAAAAATCTCCAGTCACTCAGGAAGTCAATACAATTGAGAATGAAGATTTCTGCGCTGTGTGTCTTAATGGAGGAGAACTGTTGTGTTGTGATCACTGCCCCAAGGTCTTCCATCTCTCCTGCCATGTTCCAGCCCTCCTCAGCTTTCCAGTGTATGTATGACATTTCACTAATGTTCTCTGTTTCTGCTTACTGCCTTGGGGTAGAATATTTCCTCAGAGATGTATGTGTCAGCCAAACACAAAGGCAAGGACTGCATCTCTACTTACCTTTTTTGTTATTTTCTTACAAATGAAAGAATTGTGTTATTTTCATCTAGTTTCAAGTATGTATTAACAACAACCATTTCCACGCCTTTCCTGCAGTTAGCTGGCCAGTACAACAAAGGAAGTGGCAGACCTAAGCTTTAAGATCTTACAACTTTCTGGAGAAAAAGTAAAATTCTAACTCTCATGTAATATTGGTGGTATAGGTGTTAACTCTTTCCTGCAAGAACAGTGACTTGCACAAGTACAGGAGCAATCAGTGAGCTCAACAGTTAAAAATAAATAAATATATAAATATATAAATGTTCAGTTTTCCAGCCAGTTCTGGTGGAAATTTAGGACTACTGGGGCTTTTGTTGGCAATGTTTAGGACATGGGTTTCCTAAGACATATAGTCTCATGCAGCAACTTGTCGCAGACAAATTTTATGTGACAAAGATGCCCAGCTAGGTACGTGTCCACACAGCAAACTTAAGAAGTGAGACTGTGTGAAAAATGTGCATTATTTGTGTTGTATAATTCTGAATTCAGTTATAAGTTTTTTACTTATAAGTGGGACCAAAGACTTCATTTCTGCCAAGGCCAAATAACTGTCTCAGCTGAGCAAAATACCTTGTGGGATATTAGCTTGGAGGTTCTGGCTTGTTCTTTCTGTTAAGAAAGCAGAAAGTTCCATAGCTTGGCTTTTCCTTCTTTTCTCTAAGAGCTAAGTCATTATTAACTTTTTGTTTTAAAACACTGTGAAAAAATAGTTTTCCTTGTAAAATAAACTTCCTAAACCGTCTTTATCTCAACTCACGGGCTTCACTTTCCATTTCTCTCCCCCGTCCCAGAGAGGGAGGGGGGAGGGTGAGTGAACGGCTGCGTGGTGTTTAGCTGCCGGCTGGGTTAAACCATGACACACACATTATGACTTTTGTGATAATGTTAATTTATTTTATAATTGATATATCATCTAATGGAGCTGTTTATTTTTTATTTTATTTTTTTTTCTTGTGACCCTACTGTTGGCTGTATTTCTTTTCCTTTATTTATATAAATATTTATATATTTAAACAGAACTTGAGTCAGTATCGCTGCACGCTTTACTGCTATGTAATTTCAAACACTTAATGTTTTGTGTTTCTCTTTCTCTGTAACCGAAAAAGTGTAATAAGTAGAATCTGGAATTACTACGCTTCTAACTATATTCAAATATCTTGAAGGACATCTAATAGAATGGGCTTAAGATTACCTACAGTTGTAATACAAGTTAAGAATGAGAATTGTTTTCAAATAGTAATTTCTGAAGTTTGTTATTTGACAAGGTAGCTCACCAAATTTGACTCAATTTTTGTTTGTTTTGCAGGGGCGAATGGGTGTGTACGCTTTGCCGTAATCCAGTGAAGCCAGAGGTAGAATATGACTGTGAAAACACACGCTACGGCCACAGTTACAATGCACAGTATGGCCTTGATGATTATGATCAGAAGGTGGGAATAACTCTATACCCTTACTCTGTAGGAAAGGAAATACGATCTCAACATGAGACTTTGCCTCTTCATTGGAAAGTTGACTGTTTTGACTTGATTCCTTCTAGAATATTTCAGAGGATAGTAAATACACCAAAAGTGATGTTAATATTCAGTTATATCATTCTATTCTTTCTAGAAAGTCGCTGTTTAATTTAAAATGAATGTCATGCTATAGAAAAATGAACCTGGCAGATCTGGAATTCTCTTCTGCTTTGAACAGAGAAGTTGCACTCAGCAGCAGAGCGACCTTCCCTGTGTCAACTTTGCTTGGCACTCTGCCACTTAATCTCTCTTCTTCAAGACATGTGCCCTCTCAGCCATCTGTTTAGGCTAATGGTAATGATATTTGCTGATGCAGACGCTTTCTGACTCTCAGTTGGCTTGCCATCATCTTACTGTCTTCATATGGACAATTGATCCCCTTCAGGATGACGTGTAGGCCCTGTTAAACACAGCCTAGATGGAAGTTTATCCTTTTACATCCCCATTACCAGTTTCCTCCACCAAATCTCTTATGAAAAATACCTTTTCTTAAGTTTGATTGGTAATAGGAAGCCAGAAACTCCAAATAGATGTTCTGAGTATGTTAGTGACAGCTGGCCAGGGAGGGTGAGTTCACACAGCTGCGTGCAGATGCTGAGCTTGCCCTACACAAATGAAATCTAGGATAAGACATAAAGGAAACAGCAATTATTCCCAGAGCACTGCAGCTCATTGGCAAGGCTGAAGAGCCTAGCCGCAGCACTGCACAAATTCATCCATGCTATTTCCAGACCTGAGCGACTGTGTCCTTAAAAAGCTAGATGTAACTTCTGGACATTTATGTGATCCCTCATTGCATTGGGTACAACTGGCCAGAAATAGCTGTTATCTGGGTGTTGATTTATGAAGAAAATTGAATTTGTTAGAGACTTCTTTTCTTAAGGGGGAAAATGTGGCTTATAACTATTTTGTAGTGCATTTCTTGTAATCAGTTTGGTGGGGGGGGGGGGGGACAAAGGAAGATTTTGGAAGGAACAAAGGAAGACCAGTGTAAGTATTTTGTAACTTAGTGATGATTAAACAGCTTACATCCATTTGTATGAATCATAGATCACAGAATGGTTTGGATTGGAAGGGAATTTAAATCATCCAGTTCCAACCGCATGCCATGGGCAGGGACACCTCCCACTAGACCAGGTTGCACAAAGCCCCATCTAGCCTGGCCTCGAACACTTCCAGGGATGGGGCATCCACATCTTCTCTGGGCAGCCTGTTCCAGTGCCTTACCACCCTCTGAGTGAATAATTTCACATGCACACAAAATACATTGCAAAGTGTTTCTTTTCTTCCATTTCTTTTACTATCCTCACTTTCAAAACTATAAAAAACAAAAACAAACAAACAAACAAGAGTCAAAATGTTCCCCTAGAATGAAGCATGCTATTTTGCATCAGAACTGTACAGGTTACATAAAAACTCCCTGTGTCAGTATGATTGATTAGCTAAGGGCACGAGTGAAACTCATTTGTTTTGAATTATTATTATTATTTTATTTTTTTCTCAAAATTGGCTTCTCCAGAAGTGTGAAAAGCTGGTGCTTTCCCTGTTCTGCAGTAGTCTGAGCCTCCCATTCCATGAACCCGTCAGCCCTCTGGTAAGTACCGAACACATCTCCATTAGAGGGAAGCCAAAGAATACTCTGGTAGACCTCATGAGTTTCTCCTTTGTCTTCTTGAAATATATTAATTGCATTTTTTTTTTCTAACTAACATTGCTTCCTAGGTGGGGGTGGCTGTTTCCCACTTGCAAGTACTTTGAAGTGTCAGATTTGAGGCAGGTAAACGCTGGCAAATGTTCTCAGGCCAGGTTTGAGTGTCAGTTTAAGACAATGGTATGAATACTAAGGGTATGTAAGGTGTTCAAGTGATAAAGGAAGTTGCATTAGTTTGACATTCTTGTACTATTGCCAGAGGAGTGGTCTGCTTCTGAAATAACTCTGGACTCCCTGCTCCTGGCCTGTTGCACAAAGGCAGTCGTGACTGTGTTCATGGGAAAGTGTGGAGCCTGACTGCTGTTTCAGCCATGTACTCAGCTGTTAACTGGCTGTTTTATGGAAGTTGTAGATTCATGTGATTTTAACAGGGGAACACAATGTGAGATGAGTTGAAGGAGAAAAATGAGAGAATAACAGGAGTGTTTATGTGAAAAAACAGTCCAAATAACTATAACTATAACTCTCTCTCTCTCTATATATATATAAAACAACACGTTCTAATAAAGCTTGTAATGAACTTACAGAACAGATTATCTGGAACAAAATTTACTTGTTAGAAACATTTATGGTGTGGGAAATCCTGGTAGCTGGTGCCATTGAAAAAAACTTTTGTTGAACTTTAGAAAGAGTGCGTAGTAGCATATTTTTTTAGTCACTCTTGGCAGACTACTACCCACAGTATCAGCTGCCAGTATCTCAGCACATTATTGTAAAAACTGCTAGGGGAAAATAGTAGCTAATTATCGATGTTGCATATATTATTGATTGTGGTTTAATGATGACATTTATATCTGGGGATAAACTTTAGGAAGTGAAAATAGCAAAGTAGTCCCTGAAGTGTGCTATTTTCAAGACCAATATTGCAAGCAAGTATGTACTTAATCAAAGCTAAAGGCATACAGGAAGACGATGTGCAAGTGTAGCTAGCACATCAGAGCTCTCTTCCTTGCTGCAAGGAATCCTCTGCAGTGACTTCTGTCCAAACTACAAGCAGAAGTCTGGACAGGAAATGTTTTAAAAAGGTTACATACCTGTATTTTATTCTTGTTGCAGGCTCGACATTATTATCAGATCATAAAAAGGCCAATGGATTTGTCAATCATACGAAAAAAGCTGCAAAAAAAGGACAAGTTCCACTATTCTGCACCTGAGGAACTTGTGACTGATGTGCGTCTCATGTTTTGGAACTGTGCAAAGTTCAATTATGTACGTTTCTAATATACGTGGGTGAGGGGATACAACTTCTTGGAGGGTTACGCTTTCAGGCTGTCACAGTGGCATAATTCTATTGGTCTCATTAACATCAGATATTAGACTGGGATAAGCAGGAGGATTAATCAATTTTACTCTTGGAGTTACATAGATTTAATTTATTCATTTAATGGCAAAATTAAGATACGTGCAGATCTGAGAACGGGAGGTATATATAGATCTCAAATCAAAGAGGACGTCTCAGCTGACAACTTTTTGGAATGATGCTGAGTTTACTGTGAGAAGCCATGCTTACCTAGCAAAACAGCTAGGAAAATTCAGGTGCATAGAAATTCCTAAGCAATGGCAATGGCTATTCTTTCTAGTCCACTGCACATCTCTTTTTCTTAGAGGTGCAGAATCATTTCCCTTAATAGAAGCATCTGGTTTTTACTTACATTGTAAATGCAGAGGAGCTAATGGCCTGTAGAAAAAATGCAGAAAACTAAGGAGATGTAGCAGACAGAACCAAAGTGAGACATTAGGGTAGGGTAGGCATTTGTTTCTGATTGTTGATGATTTCCTTGTGCAGGTAGAATAACTGAATGGTTATTTATTCTCTTACAGCCAGATTCAGAGGTTGCTGAGGCTGGCCGATGCTTAGATGTATTCTTTGAGAGCAAACTGAAGGAGATCTATCCAGATAGGCACTTTCCTTCGATGCAACAGGATGACTCTGATTCTGAAGAGGTGGAGAGCCAGAATAGCAAAATGCCCCCCCAAGATTTTCAGTGGCCATCGTATGGACAGGAGTGCATTCAGCCTAAAAGAAGACGGCGCCACGCTGTAAGATTGCAAAAACAAAAGCATTTGGTTGCTAAGTGGCCACCCTGCTAATTCTGTTTACAGCTACTGATGGGAAGTTTTGACAGTGCCGTGTGGGAAAACTGTCAAGCTTCTATCACAGAGATGTGATCAATTCTACAGTTTTATGTCAAGATCGTCTCAGTGGAATGAATTGTCAGTTGTGTATAAACGCGTGAGAGTGAACAAGTGAAGTCTCTCAGGCCACACAGTTATCTTCCTAGCAGAAAACTGACAATTTTTTTTTATTTTTTATTATTTTTTTTTAAGACTAAGCTCTCTAGCTATTCATTGTTTGTTTCCTTTGTACACAGGAAAGCGAAAAAAATAAAAGAATGATGTTTCAGCCAGCTAACAGCCTTCCTCAGGTATGACCTCCTGAAGATACCAGATTAACTATGAGGAATCCAGCAGAATAACTGACAGAGTTAAGGTGTGTGGGAGGAAAGCAAAGCACTAGGGCTGTTAATTGAAACTCTCCTATCTGCTGACCATATGCCTTATTTCTACATCTTGTGGATAGATAACAGATCAAATGTGTTTCAATCTGTCAATATTCCATCTGTTAAATCATGTATGTGTTTTGCAGTGTTTACACTGAAGTACTAATGTTTTGGCGATAGGTAATCATGATTAATAATAAAAGTAACATGCTAATAATATTTAACTTTGCAGTATGTTTTTATAGTCTGTTCAACATAGCATCTCTATTTTATAGAACACAGGTAACCATGTAAAAATCTTATAATGACAGTGAATTTTGGCCGCGCTTTGTGATAAATACAATGTGTGGTCATAAGACATAATCCTGTTGTCTTATTTGATGATTTTTCTAGGAGCTTGACTCCTCGAGGCCCACCGGATACAGTCTAATGTGATTATCTGATTAGCTGTTTCTTTTGAAGCAGAGCATTTTCATTAAATCACTAAAGAGCTAGTACTAAAAGTGCTAATTTTGAGGCTCATTGTGAGTTGTTTCTGAGTGCATACTGGATGCTGGGTTTGCAAGGAATGATTCTTCTGGTATCTAATTCATGCTCTGTAAAGCAGTGTGGGATTTCTTGGGTCCCAAAGGCAACATTTTTATACAACCCAAGCGAGTTGGTTTTCTTTAAAGCAGATATTGGACTATGAATAGTCCAATAGCTAACTATGAAGCACCTAGGTAATTAAGAAGCAATTTACATGGTTATAGAAGTGCCTATAAAATAATATTATATATTCCAGATTTTCTCTTATTTCTGCTTATTTCTTGTAGTTGTGATTACTAGCAGTGCTAAAAGATAATGATAATGTGTGCATGTAGAAGTTGATACAGGATGAAAGGATGTCTAAGCTTTTGTTTTCCTAAATTCCATGATGTATTGGCAAAACAACACCAATGGCTGACAGAGCAACTTTGGAGTTCACTTGAGCAAAGGCTAGCATGTAATTTTAAAGCCTGAAGGGTGGGATAGGTAACAAGACAGGACACCTGATCAAAGTGATGGTTTTCAAGCTGCTTTCTACCTCTTCCAGAAGAAGGTGAGCCAGATCTTCACATGGCTGATGCTTTCTTGCCATGTATGTGAGGGGCATCTTCCTTGTTTGAGCTCTGCCCAGCGGCGTAAAGCTGGGCTGTTTTCTGGCTTTGTGAGAGAAGAGTTGTTGAAGATCTCATACCCAATTAAAGTTAATTTTAATTGGCTTCCTGTAAATAAAGATGATATTTTCAGCATAGTTTATATGGGCTATTTTGTCTGGTAACCATGTATGTTATTTTAGATAACACTTTAAAGTAAAAGTTTATATATGAAACAATAAGATGTGAATGTCATATTCTACTATCTCTGTGACTTAGTTTGCCATTAACTTGGTAGTGAGCTGACGTTTTCTTTTGTTTGAAAAAATAAAATTCTGTATATTATAAGACGACTGGAAAACTGTGAGACCAAGGGACGCTCTTTATATTTTCTGTATGTTAATTTCTGTGTTTGCTTTCTGTCAAACTCATATTCTCAAAACAGTAGGTATCTTGGCATAAGGAAATGAGTGCAGGTTTGTAACTGAAGTAATCATGCTTATCTCTGCTACAGGTGTCAGCTTCTTTCAGTTGGCAATTAATTCCCTCACCAAAGTCCTATCTTTTAGCATTAATAGTACAAAAATGATATGCTGCATAGCCTTCAGCTAGGGGCAAAGGTAGAAATAAAAAAAACTAATTGCTTGTTCCTCTTTTGCTGGAAAAGTAGAGACAGGAACCTACTTCTGTTTCATAAAGGCTGTAAGTTTGTTAACTGTACCATTATTTTTGGAGAATGCCTGTTTTAATCAAATGTGTCAAGGATATATCATATCTTTATTAAAAATAGAAGCATAACAGTTTATGACCATATATAAGATATTCTTCGGGTAAGTTCTGGCAGGACACTATGGCCTGAGCACTCTTAAGGGTAACTTGTTTTTTTTGTGATTACTTCTCTAAGACATAGCAACAGTTTTAAAAACATTCATAGTCTTTATGTCATGCTGGTAAGCAAAATAAAAACTGAATTCATTTTTTTGACTTCACCTACTTTCAAACCCAAGTCTGTGGGTAAGCAACTTCAGAAAGCACTGCATGTTGTAAGAATAACGTTATCCATTTCAGAGCTTGCCTGGAAACTGCTGGCTTGATATGTTCCTGCTGCTAGGCACCACACCACAAGGCCATATAAATTCTTAGACTCTGTTGAAGTCAAATTACACACTGGTACTGGCACTAAGGGGTATGAAAGGAAGGATCTCCCTTCTAAAATCAGACAGCCCGTGCAGCCCAAACAAAGTGATAGGTTATGTAGTTACTTTTTCTTCTGTCATACAGCCTGTTTCACAAGTCAGAATGCGTAGGAAGGAGAGCAAGGAGGAATCCCTGAAGTATTCCACTGGAAGCACAGCTGAAGCAAATGTCAAGAAAACTGTGGAAACCCCCAGCAAATGCACTAGGCTCCTGGAAATGCAACCAAGGTCATAATTTTTCCTTTTATCTTTAGTAATGGGTTACATATAGAATGGGAAAATCCTCTTCATGCTTAAGCAGTTGGAATAGAGAATAATTGCACTTCAGTAAGAGGTCTGTTGAAGAAGAATTTACAAGCTATGCACTTGACTTTCATTCCCCTACAGACAATTTCAAAGATATACTTCTAGTACCATTAGAGCAGAATGAATGACACTAGAGTTAATATAAACAGGTATTTAACAATTTAGTTTATCAAATGATTGCATGTTTATATATGTAATGTGCTTTGCTGAACAATAAAATACATGAAATGTATTTTTGCATATCAATCTGAAATTTTTGCTCTGACTACACCTGCTTTCAAGTAATACACAGATTATATAGTATCATTTATCACTTACCAGATAAGTTGTTGATAACTAGTGATGGCAAAGCAAAATGATTACAAAAGCTGTTATGCTAACACTAGAAATTAGCTTTCTATTTGTGCTGGAATTTTTGGCGCCAAGTAGGTATTCTGCCTTTTTGTTTTTCAATTAGTACAAGTTAAAATCAAACACTCTATCAAAAAGTAGCAAAACAATGCTTGAAGTTTAAATTTATGTATATGTTAAATGGCCAGGAAACATAACGCTTACTACTGAGATGAAAAAACTATTTTAGTGTATTTGATCAGAAGGAATAATAAAAGAAATGCTAAAATTGAACATGCTAGAAATTGAAGAATTATGGAGTAACTTAAAAAAAAAAAAAAAAAGTCAGATGTTGCAAGTGTTTTTCATCATAATTGGTTCCTCCCAGTTTGGTTTATTGTAGTATAAAACCAACAGCAGCACCATTCTAACCTGGAGGCCTACTGGCTTAAGGGATATGAAGTCCCTCTTTCAGTGGATGGGTTACAGCTGTGCTGCTATAAAGACATAATTAAGATAAATTAAGAAATTAAGACAGACATCTCCTTTCAAATAGAGGTAACTTTTAAAAATAATATAAACAGGAAAAAGTAGATAAACTTTTGGGCGTGCAATTTTTTCAAGTGTGAAATACAGGCAGTAGACTTCAAAACTAAATACTAGCTGAGTTTCTCAAATTTAATCGGTATCAATGAGATAATAGCTATGAGAGCAAAAATAAAGATAGATGGTAGTTTTGAGCTATGGAGGATGCACACCTTTTGAAGCTATCTTGTAGATCAGGAGTAAGAAATGAGAGGTGAGAAATAGTTTTGAGAATTTTGAGAAATCCTGTTCTTTACTGAATGTTCATGCACATCCATTTTAGTATGTAGTCATGTGTATTTTCAGAACACTTAATAAACTGGATGAAGTTTATGTTGGAATATAGAACCGAAAGATGTCTTTGTTGTGAGAAGAGTTTTACCTGTGGTGAGAGTACTTCTGGTGGAGATGAGAAATTACAATATTCAAATCTGTTGTCAAATATTTAGCTCTCTTTGCTCCATTTTGGTTCCTGGTATCTGAATATGAGGTTCTTGAACTTCTTCCTGCACAGAATGTAATTTGTAACTTGGTTCCCTGTAAATTATATATCACAGTATATTTTTGCTGTAGAAAAGCCCATTTTAGATTAAGGAGATAGAATGACATGCAAGTGTTTTTCCCAGAGCAAATAGGGTGGGCAGCATCTGAAGGTCAGGGAGTGTTTTTACTGCTCTTGGAGAGTGCTTCAGATGGTTAGCAGTTTTATGGAAGTAGCAATGCTGTGCTGTGGATTGGTAGTCTGTAAGTTACTATTTTTGATCCTGATTGTAATGCCCAAGACAATTATGTCAGTTCAGAAGTGTTCTAGAAGCAGTCAGATACTGAGACAATGATTATTAAATTTGCTGTGAACATCAGTGAGGGAATCCAGGTTTCCAGTACAGATGATAAAGATGTCACTTAGGTCTTTTAGGCATAACAGATGCTATGTTCCTACATGTTCTGTGCTGAGATAACATATCCGCCCTTTATTCCAACACTCCCTTAGCCGATGTTCTGTGGTGAGCATTGCTTGCCACACTAGAATGACTTTTTGACAATGTTCCTCATTAACATTCATGTATTCACTTTCAATTAATATATATATTATATATACTTATACACTGACGTTTGGGCAGCAAATGAAGCATACTTGAATGTTTTTCCTTGTTTGCTTATCAGCCTGTTCTTCCTACTGATGAAGTCGCTAAGAGCAGGAGTACTTCTTACATCTCTTATAAATTCAGTATTTGCTCATTATTCCATGATATCCTCTTCTGAGAAACTGTGTCGGTGCCATTTCATTTTTTACAGCAGACTTCATAGAGTATCTTGATGTGGTACAGATATTACAGATATGGGATGCACAGGGAATTTGCAAGATCCCTTATGGGAAATATACAGTGAAAACATGGTAAGATATTAAAACCAGATATACAGTTTGGAGCATACCTCTGAAAGAGGGTGAGATTTTCTCCTGTGGATAGATGTTACAGATTTAGCTGGTTGCCACATTTTGTGGTCAGTCAGTGCCTGACCTGAAGTCACTGGGCTGAACTCCTCTCCTGGCTGAATAAACAAACACAGCATTCTAAGTGTTTCAAGTGCTGAATTACTTTTGTAGACTCTCAAGGAGCTTAACCTTTATTTTGGGCCCAGCAAATGTCAGCATAGAGCAATCATGAAAAAGCACCAAAACAAGCGCTGTCTTTAGGCATTGGAAGTAGAACAGGGTAAAGTGTTGTATTGGGAAAGTAGGGAAGTGGGGTAATGGGATATTTTATGTAGCAATTTCTGGATTGTACTGCATTTTGTAAGTTAATTCTATAAATAATCACACTTTGGCTATTTCTTACTGTTTTAATATTTCTTTCAGTAGCATTAAAACACTTTAAGCCAAGCAGAGTTTATGCACATGTTGTGTGTTCTGTGGTGTAACACTTCTGAATTTACAGATCACTGGGCCAAGCTAAGCAGTTCTCTCCTGCAGCTGAACAGCAAATGGAAAACGCCCTTAATCTCTAATGATGAAAATATTAATGTGATGAAACAATAGCTATAGAACCAGCAGACAATGCAGAAGTGTTCTGTAAATCACAGAAGTTAAACAAAAAACTTAGAGGATGTTTTATTCTACTGCATATAAGAAAGAAACAATATAGAGCTTAGATAAAATGAAAATCAATTCAAAATTCATCCTAACTTCCTACTCAAACTCTGTGCTGCATCTTATTGTAAATACCTCAGGCACCTGCAGCATATTAACACATTCAGGTGGGATTCAGTTTATGATAAATAACATTTAAAAATTCAGTGCTTTAAGTAAACACTGGGAACTCCTCTGTTTCTTCTTCCTTGTGGTCTCCGAAGGCTTTAGAAACATTTATAAACTGACTCCCTTCCATCCGTGTTTGTGATGTACTTATAAATACGACCCATTTGTAGCAGTGAAAAACAGCATGATAGGCTAACAGAATAAGTGAGTGGGAAAGATGCAAATTGAATATAGCTCTCAGACCTCATTGCAGATGGTCTCATCTCAGACCATCTAGCAGTGTTACATGAAAGAACTGTGGAACATTTCAGGCTTAAGACCCAAGGCAAAAACCATTCCTTATGGAGGAGGGTATTCAGCTCTTAGCATCTCCAGGCCTGGAGGGGTACTGAGAATCATGCAACCCTTTTCTTACCTACATGGAGGTTTCACCCAGTGAAAAGAATGGGGCAGTGCTCAATCCACTGCTGCAAACCTTCCGCTGTCTAACAGCACACAGCCACACTGGCCTGGGTAATATGGGTACTATAACTGTCATCTCTGGCCAGGTGAGGTTATCTCAGAGTTATTACAAACAGGATGGATTTTCTCCAGAGAATGAACCTCATAAAGGCTTACCAGAAGTAATATTCCCTACCATTCAAGAAAAAATGAAAGTCTTCATCTTCTTTTCTGATCTTAGAAATACCACAAAAACCCCTGCAGTGCCAGTGTTACTTGTTGGCATGAGTCTGCTGGAGAAGGAGATCACAGCAATGATCTTTTGAGGTGACAACCTCACCACTTGTTTGTAGCTCTTGCATCATGTTTAAAGCTTTTCCCAGACTGCTACTGCTGGGGTGTGTTGCATCATGCCAGCCGAGCCCTGCGCAGTGGGGCCAGTAATCCCTGGGATACATTCAGCACCTGAGCTCCCTCCAGCACACCCTTCATCCACTCTGGATGACTAATACAGCAGGAGGTATTTAATAGTATGAGAATACATTTTTTGTCCTTTCACTGGTTCTAATCAGAAGTTACTGTAAATATGAGTGTGTTTATATCAACAGAACAAAACCTTCTACTCCTCGGGCTAGAGAACAGGAAGATACCTGAAAAATTAGTCTGATTCTGCATTTATTGCATTTTACTGCTTCCATATAATGTATGTTTGCTTTACAAATAAATTTACATTGATCACATCACCTCTTCACAGCTTTCAGTCCTGTAACACCCTTCTTATTTTGAGTTACATCCTCCAGCATTATTAATTCAGTAGTCTGTAATTAAATGATTGGCTGATCAAATTGTTCCCTCCAGAGCACCTGTGTAAATGCATTGAAGACTGATTGATTTAACTGAGGTCACTCAGTGATAGTTTAGTCTTCAAACTCACTGTTATGAAAGATGAGAAACAGAGAGGAACATATCTCAGGAGGGAAAGACTCTCTGAGCTGGGGGCAGGAAGACTGCATCTTTTAACCTTGGGTATTTTTTCTTTTAATTCCCGTGAAGCAGAATGATTCTGAAACCAGAGACCCAAGACCACACAGACTGTCGTGGTTTATTACTTTACAGTGTCAAAACTGCAGTTCAGATTTAAAATTACATCACGGTAATTAGCTGGTTTGCATTCTGTCACCATGTGAGAACAAAAGGAAAATTTGAGTGTGAGGGTGTAAAGGTGAGTAAACACAGAAGGGGATACTGTGGGAGTGGTGTTGCATTATTCTTATTTATTCATTTCATTGTATTTGTTTTTGTCAGAGAAGTTGAGTGTCCCTTCTGTTTTCATAAGATCTGCTTCCACATCTCATATGCAAAGATTAAGAGGCTTACGCAGATGTAAAGTGTTGGGGGGAGATGAAGGTTTTCATGAAGGTTGTTGTTGGGTATGTTTGTTTGTTTCTTTTTTTAAAATATTCATTGGTTATCTGTTTGCAACCAAGTGAGTGTTTTCTCAGGTTCCTCAAAAGCATTGAGCTAGCGGTCACTTCCAGAGGTGGCAGCACAGGCTGGACGGATCAGTAGGCTGGTATGATGCAACAAACTGCGGTTTTTTCATTAATCCCTTTGGACCAAGAGACACAGTGAGGCTACCTATTCCTCTCCGGTAAGGGAAGATTCACCCCCCTGTGGTAAAGCGATGTACAGATCTGGTACGTAGGCTGCTAGGTTGACTATCAGATATCAGAGCTGGTGCTTCCAAAACAAGGCAGTTGGCTCCCTCTGCTGATTTGCTACGTGATTATAGCTGTCTTAAGCAACAGGCGCTTTTCCTTTCGGTCCCAGAAGTTCCAGTATCGTTACGCCTTGTGTTTTTGATGTGGTTTCTTTCCCTGTGAAGTAGCTACCAAGCTGTATGGTCCCCTCTAGCTTAAAAGCTGTACAGACACAGATTAATATACGTATTTATAGCAGAGAATCAAACTGTAATGTGGCAGCTGAGTATTTTAGGTAAGAACTACATAAAACTATAATTACACCCATCTGTTTCCCTTAAGTATCCTGTAGAAAACAGTTAGTGCTTATATATCTTTTGATAGCTCTCTCTCAGCTTGGTACTTTGGGGAAAGAGGAAAATGAATTTTCACCTTTATTTTCTTCTAGAAAAAGATAGTGCTTCAAATATATGAGAGAACAAAGCTGAAAGTGTTTGTTAAATGAGCTTTATTTGTATATTGATAGTGTTAAAATATAGTAGAGTTTTCCAAAATTCTAACACTTATGCACTGAAAACAGAAAGAACAGACACATTTTTAATAAAGCTGTGGCTATTGTGGCTATATAAATAGACATTAACAATAAATAAACACACAATATTTCTTAAAAATGCACAGAATTGCATCAAAGCTATTGGATATAAAACCAGCTTTCTAAAGAGCTGTAAACTGCATTGAGAAGATACGCAAATAAGCCTTACTATTACGATCTGGCTGTTAAGTGATCATTTAACTAGATTCACAACTGGGGTAAATCTGTGAAATGTGGGGATTCAGTGAAGGACTTTGAAAGACCATTTTCCAATGTGGCAGGACCGATGCAATGACTCTGATGCGTGTCTATAGCCCAAAAAGGAACCGATGTGAGACATTGTGAAAAAGGAAACTGGACTAAGGGAAATTGTCTACTTGTTTTTGTTTGTTTGTTTTACCACAGATTGATAACCATTTTAGGCATGTTAGTGTTAGGATAGATTATATTGAACGCTTTTGAAAAGGGCGGTTTGTAATAATTTGACAATCTGGGCACAACCAAGTTACTTAAACCTAAGCTCCTAGTGTCTTTTGAAGTGTTCTCATGTATAGTATCACTTGGAAGTTACTGTGAAGTCTGAGTGATTTTTTTGAACACATTTGAAGGTACCTGAGACTTTCAACAGAAAAATGAAGGTAACATGCACTGTCTCGCCTACAGATACCTGCATTTGTCTTTCATATATGTATCTTTTGTGTCATGTACCTACATGCACCTTTCTCATTGCACAGTGATGAAAATTGCTGAGCATACACTCCAGCTGTGTGTTGAGCATCAGTGCTAGGCAGTATGGGCACTTCATCTGGGATCTTCCGGATTTGCTGCAGTTTCCTAGAAAGCATCATATTAAACTCACAATTCCACCTGCAGTTGCCACTGGCTGTTGCCCTGTGTGTTCAAGGGAGTGATGTCTACCAGCTGTCACTTGGCAGGCTGCTGCAGGTTACATGGCTCCAGTAGATGGAGCTAAAGGATCCCGATCACTAAAGAGACGGTAAAATTGATATAGAAGGTGCAGGCCAAAATTTTGCCTTTTTCATGTGCTGCTAATGTTTGCCCTCTGCTATGCCATTTTTATTTTTCCTCCTGAATTAGCGTGCATGGAGAAATTAATGTAAGTGGAGCACTTTGTAAGATCTGAGAAATCAGGTTGTCTAAAAAAAATTAGATGAGCGTTGCTTTGTGCCTCTGTCCAAATGATGCTTTCTGAATTTCACCCATTGTCAGTGACACTGCAGCTCTAAATGTCACGTTGTCACTGCTATGGCAATTAGTTAAAGGTACCAGCACTTTGTAAGCTTGTTAGGCTCTCTGCTGCGAAAGATGTAAAATTCCTGCATATCCGGAAACGGGCTCTTATTAGAAACATGCTATTGTAAGATAAACTGCATCATTTTAAATCTCTTGTAATTGTTTCCTCTGGTGCTGCTAATGACAGGGGAGACTGGTGCTACTTTATCTACTGCATATGTAATGCCATACCTATCTGAGACAAAAATAACTTTCTGCAGGCCCTAAGGAGACAAGCAGATATATTCACACACTGCAAGATAAATATTTAGATAAATAGAAATGATATCTGAAGCTATATCTAAAGCATTCCCATGGACTTTCCTTTAGTACACGCTTAGCTGTGCTTTGAACAGAATCCAGTTAAGTAGCACAGAGGAGTGAGAGCTTTCAAAAATTCCCTTCAGATAAAGACATTTACATGTCTCATGTCAAACATAATTTGACCTCAGGGGTTGCAATCTAGTCCTTGATAGGCATTTCTCACCCTTGAAAAAACATCTGGCATTTGAAACAATGCCTTCTTTTGAGAACTTTGGCTTACTGTTATGGCATGAAGGTCAAGATTGTGTTGTCCTGACTAAGAGGAGCACAGCAACTTTCACAGTGATTCCTCACTTCTTATGTGACTCTCCCTTGTATTTAACATTTCAAACTAAACAGATGAAATGCAGCATGAAAAAGTGTTGTTTTCTGTGTGAGACTTTGATTTATTTTATCTTTTATCCTTGTTGTCATATTACGGGAATATTGAATGCTTAATCTCATTTTAACTGATGCCTTTATTTGACAGGCATCAGTTGGTCAGGCCAACTTGTGTTGGTCTTGAGTTTCCTGGCAAGGTACATAGACAATTTCTACTTGAACCTTTCAATGGAAGGAACGCTGACAATTTGGTGTGTCTCTTCTGTACAGGCTACCAAATGAAAAAAAAAAAAAACAAACAACAAATGATGGACCCGTATGAGACTGTGATCAAGCCAGGCCAGCTCAACCCAGACACAATGAAGGCAAATTACAGCACAGGCAGGCTGGGAGCAACCACCAGAAGAGCTGGAAAAGGTTGTATTAAAACCTCTCAGATCTGAATAGAGGGATTACTCCTGGTTATAAAAAGAGTCCACACATTATAAGTGTGCAATTACTTCAGAAGAGCAATTCTGCTCTAATTGACCCAAAAAGGCAGTTAGCCGCTCAGGCAGCTGGCTGGGGACAATGGGGCCGAAAAGAAAAGAAAAAACAAAACAGCCCTGCATAAGATTAGATTACGTTTTTTTATTACCCACGTTAAACAAAAACCTCCTGCCTTTACTCCAGGTGACTGCTGGGTGGCTGTTTGAGTTGTTCTTGACTTGCTTTCCTGGGGGTGGTGCAGCATGCCAGAAATAATGCGATTATTTGGCAACTGTGGATCAGAACATAAAGCTACAATGCAGGTATCTTAGAAGAGTCAGAGTTGCTCTTGATTCACAATCCACAGGTGTCAAACAGGCAATTTTTCTTCTGTAGCTGATTTTACGTATGACCTCTTCTACTGGAAGTAGACTGTCACAGACGTACCTAAGTCTCTCTCACATCAGGCTCCATTTGTTGTGATGTGTTTTTTCTAAGACTGAAACTGAAGTCATCTGGATAGGATGCCTGAAAGAATGAATATGATGGTTTAAGTAACTGGGGTCTTCCCAAGCTCCTAGGCTTGTCAGATGTTGAGGAATTTAAATATATTATCTTAAAAAAAATGAATGTATTTAAACTATTTCTTTGTTTGTTTTGTTTTGTCTGGAAGGCCTTGCTTTTGATTAAATAAGCCCTTGAGAAAGGTCTATAAGTATTTGTACCCTTCGTCATAGCTAGCAATTTAAATAGAAAGAGAACTGGAGGTACTGTGCCCAAGTTTTAGAGCAAGGTTGTAACTGGGTATTCCATGTTGAGGCTCACTACATGAAAGGAAAACTTCAGCACCCTGAAGAAAGGATAGCAGAAGTGCTCCAATTTTGGTGGGAATGTCCTGAAATTGTACCCAAAGGCTTTCTTCCTAAGTTATTAGAGAAGCCAAATCCACTTGTTTTCAGATTATTGCAGGGCTGTCTGACAAATACATACCCATGTCTTTATGTCTAGGAACTGAGCAATTTTTATTCAGGATAAAAATAATGATTATATAGGCATAATAAGGAATGTTTATTACTTTCTGTGGAGTAAGTGGTTCATATATTATGTTAGTCCCTAAGACCTCAGTTACTAAATGGGGGGATATTTGAGGTCTAATATCAAACTCTTTCTAAACAGCCTATCTATTTGAATAATATTGATTTCAGAGGCCTATTTAATACAGTGATAGCAACAGTTGTGGAGAACATTCTCAAGCTTGGCTTTTAAGTTTCTCCTCTGACTTCTTACTGAAGTCAGTAGGACTTGATACTTATTTCCATGGGAAGCGTCAGACTCAAAAAAGTACCAAGGAGAAAAAGGCATCTGAGAGGTCCTCCTTGATTCCATTATATTTGATTTATAATTCAGCTACCTTTTAATATTATACATCTGCTTAAGTCCCTTTCTGCCCTAGCTATTTAGCATTCTACTTGCCCTGCCCCTTTATTTTTTCCAGTGTTAGGCTATGACATTCAAGCTTTCAAACAGCGTACTGCCTGTGCTGAGAGACCCTCACTGAAACCATTGTGTTACACACTGCTTAGCAATGCAGGAAATTGTTTTATTTCTCCAGCAACCTTATTATACCTTGTTTGTTTGCTTGCCTTGTGAAATGCAAGCAGGGGCGCATTCTACCTTGCTGGGTCAACATGGATCCTCATCATGTACTACAACAGGAGAGGCTGCTGAGGAAAGCTGCTACCACTCAGCATGAGCTAGGACTCCTCATCATTGTACTTTAGGTAGATTGTAGTAACCTCATATGTGTATTTCATAATGTATAACAAAGTAAAAGTGCTTTTAAAAAAGAAAATCTTTTGCCTTTGTTTTTTACTGGAAAATCAAAGGCATTTCAATCAGGTACTTCAGACATACATGTATGTATCCACTAAAGTTAATTTAATTTTTATTTATTTATTTATTTTCCGAGGAGTATATTATTGGGAAACTGAGAAAAGGAAATAAATTGTGTTACTGCTTGGATGTAGCTTTTAATACTCTAATTCCCACAGGTGCTGCCTCCTGAGTTGAGCTACCTGCAGGCATAGGTGCTGTGCAGCCACTGGCTTTATTGGCTCTTCAACAGTTAGTAACTTTGCAGAAACAAGTGTAATTGGTTGAAATGTGATTACGTGTGATGTTCTTAACAACATGTTATCATTTAAGAATAGTTCTTTATATATATTAGAAATACCAACATTTAGGAACACAGTGACAGTTACCTGGAACACGAGCTGCCCACAGCAGGTGAGTGCCTGCTCACAGCAAGCCCATCCCATCCGAGATGCAGATGGGATAACTGGCCTGGGATGGCTCTGAGGTGCGGGGTGCTCGTGGGGGGCCGGGACAGCTCGTTAGTGAGGTGAGGAGGACATGGGTCCCGTGGGCATTCAGTGGGGGCAGTCACTGCATCGCTTCTGCCGTGCAGGCACTACAGGCCCCGCCATTTTGTGCTGCTCTGCCATTTTGTTCCCTGCGCATGGGCGGGCAGCTGAGTGAAGGCTGGGGCCTTGGTTCTGCTGCTGGCACGCTGGGAGAGGCTGCATGGGGCCATGCTGTGCTTTCCCTCCATGCCTGTGTGGTGAGGCAGCCTCCTCTGAGGGGCTTTGGCCCCTTGGGCTCACAGAGCAAGCACACACAGCTTGTAGCTCCCCTTGTCGTGCAGGAGTTTGTTCATTTTTTCACAACGCTGAGTTTATTTACATGTCAAATCCAATCTGTACGTGTAGCAGAATTTATTTTAAATGAGTTGAATATTACAAAGTTCATTTATTTTAAAATGAGTAAATTTTCACAGTCTAGATTTTTCTGACATAGCAGCCAGAGACTGGTATTTTTTTTCCATATTTAACAGTATGTCTGTTTTCATTACAAACTGAATTTGCCATAAATTACATGGTTTAATTTTGATATTAAAACTATTCTTAGGTAGCGATAATTGTTAACTTCCTCTGTCTGCCCACAGTATTCCAGTTTATCCAGAGATTAGGGAAAAAATCATTTAAGAGTTATTCTACTGAAATAGAGTTTGTTGGTGATACTAAATGCCAGTTTACTAAATCAAGCCATAAATACGTCCTTCAGCTTCACTGCTGCTTTTTTTCCTCTTTCCCAATAGCATGGTCATGTCCTTGTTATATCTCAATACAAACATTCAAATTCTTTGATCATATCTACTTCAAAATTGTTTAGACCCTGATCCTATGACCTATTCTTTACATAGAAGTTGTCTTTTATATTATTCATACAAACACAGAAGTAATGCTTTACAATTAGTTTTTTTAATTTTGGCATTGGCAGAGGGGTTAGCCATTGGATGTAATTTTTCAGAGCTCTGATACTATTCATAGCAACACAATTTTGTAAAAACAACAACAACAACAAAAAAAAACTACTGAAAAACACATCCATTTCTGTAATGATGTCACACAAAAGACATACAGTGAGCAGGTAAGGTTGTATTTGGCTGTTTTCCAACATTATTACCAGAGACGTGGAGGATATGGGGATTTGTGTTGGTGTGGCAGTGATTCTAAACATCCATCTGCCACCCCTAGCCCCTAGAAGCCATTAATTTATTTCATCTTGGGTCAGATGTAGAAGTTGCAGAGGGTGTTCAACATATTTGGTGGTTTGAAAAGAACTAGGTAAAATGAAGTATAATTATTAGATGTAGATAGAATTAGAGTAAAAAGCTTTTAACTGCTTTCCAGGAGGACTCACAAGCTCAGACTTGCCTGATCTATTTCTACCCAAGTCTCTTCACAGTCTTTTTCTGATTCATTTGGGAAGCTTCCTTATCGGTGCATTGCTCAGTACGGGGTATGCCATCTGCATATTATTGTAAATTAGAAGATTCATCCATCTACTATCTTAGATGAGTACGGCTTTCCTGCAGGAATTTGTTAAATTGTATAAATTTAATTCTCATATCCCTTCTGGAATATTGAACAAAACTCATTTTATGACTGCAGGGTTTTAAAGCAGAAGGGGCAGTAAACTAATATAATTAATCATTGTGTCATTGCTACAGAATAATGGACTAATTCTCTTCCTAATTTCCAGTTACTTATCATTTCAAATCTCACAGGGAAAGCAACACAGTATAGAAGCAACAAGGAACAGCCAATTAAATAAAGTGTTTTGTTTCATCATCTTAAGCAGGTGCTGCAGAACTAGGGAAGCTCTGTTTGTGATTTATTAGTTACATTTATTCTTTGAGTTTTCAAATGCAGTTAAGTATTTCATTGTACCGTTTTGCATGGAAAAAATAATGTATTTCTCCATATTGATATGTATTTTATGTATTGAACTTGCCTTTAAAAAAAATGTATACAGAATAATTGGCTTGAGTTAAAATGAACAAAACAAACCATCTAAAGTTCTTTTCAGCTGACAGAACTTTTAAAAGTCAGCTGTGAAGAAATCAAAAACTCCTTCAATTACAGTTCAGTTTTAATGCAACAAACCATCCTAACACTTAAATTAAATACTTATGTTTTACTTGCAAGACTTCTTTGAGTCTTTACTTCGCCACAGATTTCAACTTTCCCAATAGAGGTTGGTGACTGTGTTCTTACATACATTTTATATCTAACTAGTACCCGTCTCTCATTTTGGAGCAAAACTGTAGGCTCTCCTAATTCTGGATGGTTGGCTTTGCAAGTTCAAGTTTAGATTGGAACAGTAAAGATGACCAACTTATCTTTCCTACTGGGATTGAATTCTGGATACTTGCAGAGAGATTCAGCCTTCTGCTAGAATTAAGGAGAGAATATTAAGAGGATAAAAGAGAGTGAAAGGAATGAAGCAGTAGGAAAATATGTTTAGAGATAGCTAAGGAAGAAGCTGAAAAAAAAAAAAACTGGAAAGACTGGAACCTGTGAGTGCAGAATGAGATAAAGTAAAGGCAGGGTGAGAGTGCAGCAGGGTGCTCAATGGGAACAGAGGGGTGTTGTGGGACACACCAGATCAGGCTCCATGGGATAGGGACAGTGACGAGGGGAGGGCTAGTGGTATCTGACAGGACAGAGTAGAGGAGAAAGGCAAACTGATAGCTCCTCTTGCTGCCTTAGAGAGTTCTGTGTCATTTCTAGCTGCAAGTTGGAAAGCATTTAACAGCTGAGCTTTCAACTAAAAATTCTCATTAAGGTGAGGACCAGTAACTATCTGAAAGGTTAGAAGAAAACCAGTAAACCGGCTGGCATTTTTCCCCACTGGTTTTCTTCGAAGTGTGGCTAATGGAGCTGAACCTAGAGGAAGTACTGACTTGAATGATTATTCTTTTTCTTGAACAAGCATTCAGTATGAGTTGTTACTTCAAAGTTTTGTTAAACTGTAGCAACTTCAGACACTTCTGAACCCAAATTAGAACCTAAGAGGATAATTAGCATGTTTGACTGTATTGAAATGTTATAGTTTTAATATCAGTTTTGGGCAGTACTGCTGTCTGCATTCTCCAGGTCAATCCCACTGCACATTTATCCTGCCCAGAGTCTTTCCAGCCTCCTGTTTTGAATGAGGCAGTGCTACAGGTTGTAGAGGACCTTTCAGCGGTATGCTGGAGAGAATCAGCAGGGTTTAGACTGCTTGAGTGGCATTGATCAAAAGTTGTCTTTTTTTGGGATTTCTCAGGTAGTGCTTATGTCCTTGTGAGGAACTTCCTAAAAGGTACAGGGGAATGACCTGCTTGTCTGTCAGAGGCAAGGGAGAAAGTTTCTGCGTGGTCTGTTATGCTGGTAAGGCAGCTGTCCTCTGTCCCTCACTGCCAGAGGAGCACTGCTGTGACAAGCCATTCGGGAAAACAACAACAACAACAACAAAAAACAACAAAGTAATGGGGATTGTGCAGGTTTTCATCTGGAACCGGCTTCAGGTATTTGAAATGTTTTAGTGAAAATGCTGGGAAATTCATACAGAAATTACCATGCAACAGTCAGTTCGTGCCGGTTATGTTGTTAGTAAAATGAAATGCTGTACAAGCAAGCTTT
The DNA here is from genome assembly GCF_047663525.1 of Anas platyrhynchos. Classification (NCBI taxonomy): domain Eukaryota; kingdom Metazoa; phylum Chordata; class Aves; order Anseriformes; family Anatidae; genus Anas; species Anas platyrhynchos. The sequence goes on along the minus strand of NC_092591.1, from coordinate 62,648,906 downwards.
TTGAGTTTGATTTTTATTTCACTCTGTCTGGAGAACATGGTGTCAAGTGCCCATTTTTTGTTTTAAGAATAGCCTTGAAGACTTGATTGCTCTTTGATCCTAATGTTGTGTTGAAGGTAGTTCAAAGTTATAAGGAGTTATGTATGCTGTATCTTAATGAAATGCTTGTCTGAAATTGTACTGATAGCCTGCTGTGAAAAAATCAATTTGCCATCAGCAAACTGAATGTACTTGATGCTCAATTTAGTTCACCCAAGTATTTCATGTTCTTTCCCTATAGTAAAACAAAAGGGTCCTGAGAATTAATTACAGCACTAGCATCTGCTCATGGCAGCTTTGCTGATAGACTTTGTAGAATAAGATAGTTAAGGAGTGAGTGAGATGGAGTGTAAAGTTTTTACCAGCACCATTCCTTATGCAGATATCTTTTAAATGACAAGCCTCTTTTGTGATTCCTGTATGTGTTTTTTACTTCTTGCACTAGATTACCCAGTCATGTATAAAACCAGAAAATACCAATCACTTCAAAATAATTGGTGTTATGCTTTTTTTTTTTTTTTTTTTTGTGGTGCTTATTTCTATAACTATTTTTGGCTGCACGTTAGAGTGTTGGTTATCCGAATACTGCTAACATTTCTTCTTAAAAATAAATGCCAATATTTTATTTATTTTTTTTGTGGGGGAGAGGGTCAACAGACGAATGAGAAGTTTGCTGAAATGACAGGTTTGTGAGATTCCTGATGTTGAATCTTGTATTAGAGTAATTCCAGCCTGCTGTGCCAAGTACACCGTGGAACAACCTTGAGTGCTGGACAAGCATATTTTTGTGTTGTGCAAAATCTCCTCTGACAGTTTTGTCTTTCTTAGCAATAGAAATGTTACTTTGCTAATATGCCACTCTAAACTGAGGTTTTATTGCATCAAATGTAGATGCAAGATGCAGCAAAAGCCCACAAAATATTGGTAATTTTGTCTTTGATATTCTGTAATTTCGCATCTTAATGCGTATTCAGGTAAATAATTCTCTACTCGAAGTAGAAGTAGAAATTGTGTCCTGTTTTTGCTGAAAGATCACAATGTATAAATTACCCTTCTTGGGATGCCTGAGAAAGCATAATCTCCCAAACCCAAGAGATACTTGTTATTCTTAAATTCTCTATGATTTCTGTCATGTTGGATTTGAAAGGCGTTCATCCATATCACTAGTTTGGAAGGGATCTTCTTAGATTTCTGTGGGAGTGTGCCTCAAATTTGGCCTTGACATGAATGATCGCGATACCGGTCATGGTAATAGGCTTATTTTTTGCTTGCACTGGAAAACAATTTCAGTTCATATAACAAAAAAGATTGATGAAGAGAGAGCAGGTCCATTGTCTTCAGTAACTTGTTCCTTGAAAAAGGAAAATGATGACCATGACTACTGAGAATTCCTGATGTTTTTAGTATGTGTTTCATATTTTCTGACAAGCTATAAGCACAAATGGAAAAATGGCAGATGGCATTCACCTGTATGAATGTGTAATATATACTTGATGACTTCAGAAAATTGGCTGGTGGTCCATTAGTTGCTTGTACATGTTGAATGATAAGTCATTATCCAAAGACATACAATCCAAACTCTCATTAGATAAAGCTTTTTCTTCTTGAAGACACTTGAATATTCTTTATTATACCATTTGTTAATTTTATGCTTTTCTCCATATATACAACATTATCTTCAATGCTTCAGCTTTTATATTGAATGCAATTCTTAATTTTATGTCCATTAGGTTGCCATATTCCAATACTTTTAACTATTAAACTTAAAAAAAAAAAATAAAACAATAATGCATCTGACTAGTGCCAGCCAGTCCTTCAACAGTGATAGTTAATACTGAAGTGAAAAGGAAAATATCTAAATTATTTATTTCATAAATTAATACTCTTATAAAATTGTAGTAACATAGTGTGACACTTAATGTCCACAGCTATATACCTTATTTTATCAACTAAAATTTTAACTAAATGAGGATTGAAAGAAAGGGTCTTCATTTCATCTTGGTCAGCTGAGAAGTATTTCTGTTTTCTGTGCGTGCTTTACTAGAACATCACGTGGCATAAAATCTATAACTATGCACTTATGACAGTTTTTGAAGGAATGTGTTCATTGATACTCTTCCAGAGCAAACACATCCTCTAAATAATACCTATTTTGGTAAATACTTTGAATGATTCTAGAGTACGTCTAGAGAAACACTTGAAAAGAAAAGATGGTCTAAGTGAAACAAAAGCACTACTAAACTATCAGTAGCCCTGGCAGTAAAGGAGCAGTATATCTGTATCTCATAACTGGGCTGCACAACCCCATCCTTTTCTGTTTGTCAAAAACACACTGCAATTGTGCAAACAAGGAGGGAATAAAGTGGCTTAAAACCTTTTCCTAAAAACTGGATTAATCATGTTCTTCAACCTCAAATCTGAGAGTGTTTGCTCATCGTATGGGGAAGTATTAGTGAAATTAGTAGATTATTGAAATCATTGTGCTCTCCCCATTACCCCCCAGTTTGAACATATTTAATTGGTGAATATCATAAATACACAGTTTATGATGGAACAAAGGTATTTTTGTTATTTAAGCTTCTTAAGCATTTAATGTGTATGGACTGTTGTATGTCATTGGTCAAAATAGTCAATCTATTTTGAACAGAAAATTCTGTTGTCCTTCAGAAAACAGTTTCTTATATATTATTGTTTTATGAAAATAGCTTAATATTATGAAATGTTTACTGCCTTACTTTTTCTTACAGAAGTAGTTTCTATCTATGTTGTGTACATGTGGAAAGAGTAGGCTGAACATGGAAAAAGTTTTTATAGTCTGTTATTAATTTTATTTTATCATCATTTTGGATCTACTGAGGAAAAAAAACATAATTAGGAAAAAAGCCTCGTATTTCTGTGTAAAAAATATTTATTAAAATTGCTGGTAGGAATGTGATTCCTTTAGACAAGGTGATAGTTGATAGGGACTCAGGTGAATTGAAAAGTAGTGGGTTTTATGGTTCTTGAATATAAGTCACAGCAGGATATGTGATTTATATGTTGTTTAACAGTATTGAGAGGAGGGGAAATAGATGCACCATGTTTTTATTATTCTGAATTCTTATGGCACATGATAATTGTTACCTTGAAAATGGTCAGGATATGTTTTGCATAAGCTGTAGACACTGGAAACTACTTTTTTTTTGTGCGTGTTAGGTTTAGTCTAGGAGGCGTGTAAAAATCTTGTGGTTTTCTTTCCTTGTATTTATGTGGGAAGGAATTGTCAGAAAGAAGTACTTATTGGAGTACTTCAACAGAAAAGAAATGGAAACTTCTGTGCTTTGAATTTCATAACAAAGGAAATCAATTTAGTATGTCTTTCTTTGGTGTGGGAAAGTCATTCCTGATAGTTTTATATTTCGTACATTTGGGGAGAAAAACTGTAAGTTTTGTACTCATTTACTTAATTTCTCTAAATGTTGAAATGTTTTCATCTGGAGAAGCAGCATATGATCAGCAATAGCTAAAAATGCTGCTCTTATGCATTAATACTCTGAAGAATATCGAGGAGCTCCAAGAGCAATAGGATCCCCATCACCAACAAGAAGGGACACCTGCTCCCAGAAGCTCTCAATGAAATACCAAAAGGGTATACATAAAGGGTATTGAAACAGCGTATAGCTGTGATTACTGTAATTAGTTTATATATAGCTTTAAATATGAAAAATGAAGGAAGTAGAAGCCTTGACAGAGAATAGTAGGAAGGGGAATTTTATTTAATAATAATTCGTTGTTGCAGGAGTGCTGGATATGCTTCCCTTTTCCTGTGGTCCATTATAGTTGATAGTGTTGCTTAATTTAGTTAATTTCTGCATCAGAAGCTCTATTTGTTATGGGATTTAAGAAACACTGTCTGACTTACAGGGTATATTTTAGCACGTGGATCAGATTGTCTTGTGGACGTTTTTCAAAGTAAGCATCCTTTGTATGGTTGCATGCCACTGCATGAAACTGAACTTTATGTTTGATCAGATAGTCCTAGGTATAAGCTCCAGCGAAGAGGTGATGGGACTATTATCTTTCCTCATGTTTAATGTCAATAATATTTTGCTAGAAATATCTCCTATTTAACATACGTTTAACATGTATTAAGAATGTTCCCACAGTTTATTTTTGAAACCACATAATTGTCCTGACTGGTTCCTTATTATACATATTTTTGTTTATCTCAGTGGCAGAAAGTGTTTTCTTTCAGCTTTCAGTGGACATCATTACTCATCTTTCCAAAGTCTACAAGAGCTAGATTTCACATTGCAAGTCTCAGCTTCCTTCATAGCAGTAAAAAGTTTTCAAGTGCATCTTCAGAATACTTTGGGGATGTAACTCATGTGCATAGTAAAAATAACATAAAATAAAAATCGATAGAGGTCCTTTTTTCAAAGAAATGGACACAGTAGGGCAATTGCATACATAATAATAAAACCAAACAAAAACCAAACCACCTTCTTTCTTCTCTGTTCTCATGCTAGTCCAGCTTATAAGTTTGGCAGGTGTTAATTTTTTCTGGATAAATTTTCATCAGACTTAGACTGAGGTCACAGGGCTGCTGGTGTTTCTTTAATCCTTCTGTACAGAAAGACCAACCAAATGGATTTCAGTTTGTTGTTGTTTGCTGTTTTTCTGCTGCCAAAGGTAGGAAATTAATGTAGAACAAACCTTAATAAACCAGGGGCTTGTAGTTTATTGGAGGCTGTTTGAGTGCCACAGGTCGGTGGCTAAGAAATTTATTTATGTAAGAGCGTGCATTTTCCCTTCCTTCCTTTCTCTCAATTATGCTTGTTTTTAACTGAGAAAACAATTTCGTATTCTTTATATAGGAGTCTGTGAAATTTCTGAAATGTCTTCTGTCATTATCAGAAAACTTTTAGGGGTCTTCAGGTTGAAGAAGTTTGGAACTAGTGCATTAAATTTAAAGGTTGGTAGGCGGTCTTTAAAAACGAATATAGAAAGGTGTGTTGGCTGGGCAAAGTAAAGTAACTGTAAGAATTAATTTTTATTCTTGACATTTCTATTCAGTAAATACAATTTTACAACAGTGCATATAATTCATATTCCTCTGTTTGTATTCTTAAATCCTGATAGGTTTCTAGTTTTATGACTGTTCGAATTGCATGTCGATGACAGTATAAAAATGAATGACATTTAATTTAGTACCACTGAGTTTTCATTTTCAAGAAAGATCTAAGTAAAATGCAAGAGTGTGATATATTATACTCTGGAAGATCCTCAGAGTGGTTTTCTGTAGACTTTTCCCCCCTCCAGAGAGCCAATCTTGGGAATTACGGTTGATATTTTGAACTTTTTTTGCATAAAGTAGTTAGCATGTGTTTGTGTGCACACAGCAGTGGGTGTTCCTTTTAAGTTTCTTTTTATTTAATGTAAAAGAAAAATTGGTATCTTCCCAGGCAAGGTAACAAGGTATAGAATTAAGGCATGCGTTTATAAAGTAAAATTGAAACAAGACAGCAGAGCTGACATTAGTTCGTGAGAGAAATGCATGTTTGGTTGCTCATCTTTTTCCTCTTTATTATAATGACTTCATTTGTGACTTTGCTTTAGAATGTGTCTTATTGTCATCTAAGAAATCCTTGTGTAATTTACAATTAATTTTTAATTAGTGCTGCCTGCTTTCTGTGCATTATTTACAGACACAGTAAAATCTATAATTATTGAGGTAAAGAAAAAAAGTGGTAAAATTTATATAACTTTTAAAATTCAAATCTTTAGGGCATAAGTATTGGATGACAGCGGTTTTGATAAGCGTGAGACAGGTACAACGCTGGCTTTGCAGGTTAAGGTGGCCATATACATGTTCAGAGATTTCATTTTGTTAAAATGTTGGTACTGAGAATACTGAGCATTAGCACATAGAATACCAAGTGATTTTCTGCAATCATGTCTAAAGCAATTTGTCTTTTATATTTAGTAGATAAGTGGAGTTGGAAGAATGTGGAACTAGATACCATGACTTGTAAATTGATTTGTATCTAAAAGGTAAAATCAGTAAATGCTTGATTTTACGGGAGAAATATTGATGATCTAAGAATATGAATTCTGACATGCTTTTGTACAGTGGCCTCCAGTTTTCATCTGAGTATTTTTTATAAGAGACAGGCCAGTCCCATCTAGGCTATTAAAGAAAATGTAGAATAAAAATGCCACCTTGTGGGTGAAATAAATGATGCAGTAGGCACAGTTCGAAAGAACTGGTTTGCCAGATAGATAATGTGCATTTGTAACTTGTTGCTAGAATTTTAGCTTATATCTTCTTACACATTTACAATTATTTGGGGGGTTTTTGTTCTGCAGTTTTTCATGAAGTATCTAAGCAACTGCAGTTAGGCCATTTGGTCTTAAATGTTAAATGACTGCTAAAAATCTTTAAATGTATTTTCATTCACGGTACTAATCACCACATAATTTTGGCATCAGGTTCAATGTATTTTTCTTAAAGTGCTGAAGCACAATTTTAATTCCCATGTCCTAAGCTGAATGGGCAACCAAAATTCATGGTTTTGTAGCTATTTTTTTTGCATGAAGACAGAATGATGATGCATTTGGCTTTCTGTGCTGGAATTCTTCTCATTACATATCCAGATTAATGTGTTACGTGTATTTACCTGTCCTAGCTGCACATCATGGATTTCTTGCAGTGGTCAGAGGAAAACCAGGGGTCTACAGACCATGGTGCCAGGGTTTTTAATCATCCCTGTCCCCCAAAGAATCATGGTATGCAGGAGAGAGTGCTTATCCCTCAGTGTGGCCCCTGGCTCTGTGGCCTTAGTAGTCTAAGTAGTAAATGTGTTTTTATTGTCATAGCTGTTTTTCTTGTGGTTTTCTGCTGCCCAAATTTCAGAGAGAAAGATATCCAGTAATATGATATACAATTCTTTTTGACTTAGTCAATGGAGAGTGAAATAAATAAAGTACTCTACATTTCCACTGGACCATAGAGTAATAGACTTGTGCCAAATAGATAATAGGGCCCTAGCTTGATGTGTTTATAATCTCAGTGCACAAAGGAAAAAAGTTCTGCATGAACACAGCACGTGATTAAGAGGGGTCTTGTGACTGCAATCCTGTTACTCCATGGAGTAGGCTAGATGTTTCCTGGAAAGAGACAGTAGTGTTTTGATTCTGGTCTTCAACTTAGAGTATTCAAAGGAGGTCTTACTGGTAGCATTCTTTCAAAACTGAGTTTAACATATTTTGTTTTTTTTAGATTCTTCATAGATTTTTTTTTTTTTTCTTAGAGATTTTGTGCCTAAGACTGTATTCCATTTAAAATATATCGTGTACACCGGTGTCTGTTGGAAACCAGGTTGCTAAGCTTGAAGAGCCTGTAAAGCAAGGGTCAAAAAATCAGGAAAAAAAACACTATACACATACAAAAGTGCCATTGTTAGAAGCTGCTTTCATCTGTCCCAGCTTCATGTAAAACAAATGTAGTACTTGGGTCTTTCTGCTGCTTTGCAGTATCTATGAGCAACATCATGTGCCTTTGGCTTTGGAGTCTTTCTTGCTGATTGGTCTGTACATGTAGGTTCCAGGAGAACTGATAACAAAACCTGTATAAATACCTAAGCAGGTTTCTTTTCCATGGCTAACTTTACATCAAGTTAGGTGAAGGCTAATTTTTGTTTGCTTTCTTTAGTATGGACATCTGGAGTAATGCGGATGGGAGTTCTGTTCTGCAGTTGAGCAATTCATAGCTTGCAATTGTTTTACTCATGGCCGGCCTCTCAGGTTATTTTATAGAGGACTGGTTTTGCTGCTAGGCAAGTGATGGGAATAGAGCTCCTTTATTTCAGAGATGGAGAGGTAGCAGAATTCCCACCCGTTGCCACCGTGGGCTGCTGGGCAGGCTGTGGGGTCAGTATAGTGCCAGCTCTTCCCTGCGTGCCCTGAAATGCCAAGCGGGGATGAGGTCTCCCCTCTGGTCTCCCCTTGGGGCTGAACAGTAGTGTCATGGGTTTCTTGGCTGCTGGTGACCATAAAAGGTCAGATGTTTAAACAACTCTACTGCAGCATGTTAAAAAAAAGTTCTAGTCTGAACATGTTTTAGTCTGTTCTCTTATACTTTCACTGGTTTGTGTACCATTGGGAAATAATCGCTCTAGGATCAGCCAAGGACATAGGTAAATACTCTTGTGATAACCATTCAGATGCAGGTTTTTTGGGGCATGGTTCTGCACATCTTTTAAGCATGCCATGCCCTTTGATGTATAACCCCTTAACTTATTATTACTGGGGTGTTTATGTGTATTTAAACAGTAATGTAGTGCAAGTAAATACTGTCTTATTTACTGGTTCAAAAAGATTTTACTGAGCTGTTTCTGAAGTCCTATGAGAGTGCCTTTCTTATGAAAGATTTGTCTTCTCTATTGACAGCTTAGTGTTCTGATCTTAATACTTCTTTGCCCACTATTCACAAATTACAGGGTATACAAAACATACTCTGAAACTCATTCAAACCTTTAAAACTTATTATGTCTAGGAGAGACAGATTTAAGATTACTGAGGTTTCTGGTTGAAGAACTTCAAGCAGAAATCCATACTCCATTAGGTTTTCTAACACGATGTGACCTTAATTTTCCAGGTACTTTGCACTTTAAATTGAAGATAGTATTTTAATAGTATTTAAGTCTCCCAAAGAATCTTGTAATATGTTAGGCTTAAGTTGTGAAATATTTGAACAAAAATATAAGTAATTTAGATATTTTTAATGTATAGCAACATAAGAATATGCATCAAATAATAAGTTGAAATAGGTGATAAAGATTGTTTGGTGTATGTTCTAGTAAGGTTGTGTGTGTGCATACAGTCAGCCATATTTCTTGAATAAAAGTCTTTCTTTGCATTTGTTTATTTTAGGCAAAGTAGTTTCCAGTGCTTTGAACTTAGGGATTTGTCTCTTACATCGCAGTGTACGTCAAATGAAAGTCTACCTAGACAAGAACCATGAGGTTGTGATCCCATCTGAGGAGATTTCAAGTTACAGAGCTGTGTTGACTTGCTGTGGAAAAAGCTGAAGAATTGTTTCAAAAATAATTATAGGAGAAGATAGGTGAGAAACTTTTTGTTTTCTTGCTAATAAATGTTAAAAGGAATCTAACGTTATCAACAGGTAGTGTTGTGCCCAGCTCCATTGGATGTTAGAACTGGACCTAATAAACTGCAGCAATGGTTTGTGGAAGCTTCTGATTTCCCTCCCTCTAATGTAATCCTTGAACAGTCAAATAGTTATGCAGTATGACAGATGTAAAGCACATCTTTTTTAAGAATCTTAAAAAAATAATAAAAAAAAAAGTGAGAACAACATGTAATTGAAATGTAACAGCACTTACACTGGATGTGCAATTATATATATTTAGATGCATATTTGTACAATTTGTAAGTGTGTATCTGATGGATACCCTGGGAGTTTTTTGTCTAAAAATCATGTTTTATTCATATATACCAGAAGTGTCAATTGCTAGGTTTTCTGTAACTGTCTGCAACACTGATTGTTACTGTATACTGTAACAACTTAACATAGATTGCCTTATTTAAAGACTTCCATTACTTTGCCGGTAGAAACAAAATATTGTTTAATGGCATGTCCTTTTTGCATGCTTGTGTGCTGATAACTGCCTAGCAGATTATATGAGTGTTACAATGTCAAGCAGAATTGCTTGAGATATGTGTATTAATACTGAGGCATTTTTCAGTCACAGCTTCAGGTTGGGTATTCTAGTTACTGAGTACAGGAAGGAATTTTAAACACAACTCAGCAGGCAACGATTAATTAAATCTTGCTTGTCTGAACTGTTATATTCTTGTTCTGTTATATTCTTGTTCTTAGCTGCCAAACATTGAGATTTCCCCATGTATTTCATTAGTTGTTTCCCAGTCCCTTGGGCTTATCCGTATATCTGATATACTTCTCTGAGTTTTTCAAATGTATTGATAGTGGCTACTTAATTTGGTCTTACTGGCTGATGCAGTTTTGGTCGAGTCAGAATAAATTCCTTTAGCTGACAAGACTTTCAATTCTGATTTTCAAGCATCGCAGGCTGCCTTGGCACTTGGTGAGTGTGAATAATCACCTTGTATTCCTGCAGAACGTGGAGGAGAACAATGTGAGTGCAGAATGGCAGCTAGGTATCTTGAATAAGAGCTATGAAAAATTAAGTCTCTGTGAAAAATTAAGTCCCTTTTTTGTTTATGCTTCTGGACTCTGTTTTGTTAAAAGCTACTAACTTGACCTCTGCTTTGCTGAATTTTACAAACCAGTAGCTGTGAGTAATAAAGTGTATATTCACAGATATTATTTTCAGCTAGAAGGCTGCGAAGTTTGGTATCTACTAACTCAGAATAATTATGCAAGCATCCTGGTACTCTGAAATGCAAAGAGAAGGGGTTTAAGAAGATTTCAGATAGAAAATTGCAGTCAAAGTATGAAAAGATTAAAAATACAAACCAAATTCAGGCGTTGGTTGTATTAAGGAAAACAAAGCTGTGGTAATGGTTGAGTTCAAAGGAAGTGAAGGGCAAAGGCAGAAATGGCTTTGCATCCTGACAGTTTGAACCGGTAATTTTGTTGTAGTCAGCTAACAAAGTGAATATTAAAACAGCCTCTAATGTTTGGCTCATATGTGAGTGAATTGGTCATTATCTCTGTGTGGGTGATAGAGACCTGAAAGGTCTTTTTGGGATATCTGGAAGTACCATGTTCATACCTTAACACATCGGTTTATGTCCAGAAGTTTTTGAAGTCGGGATTATTGCAGTCCAATCAGTCTTTACTGAGACAAGCTTCCCTCTGAATTTAGAAGGACAAATGTGTTTTCACAGCGTATTGTCACTGGGAACTATGTAAAATCACAGCCGCTTCTTCTGCAGTTTGCAGAATCACGTTATCACAGAATGGTTTGGGTTGGAAGGGACCTTAAAGCCCACCCAGTGCCAATCCCCTGCCTTGGGCAGGGACACCTCCCACCAGCCCAGGCTGCCCAAAGCCCCATCCAGCCCGGCCTTGAACACCTCCAGGGATGGGGCATCCACAGCTTCTCTGGGCAGCCTGTTCCAGTGCCTCACCACCCTCTGAGTGAAGAACTTCTTCCTAATCTCTGATCTAAATCTCCCCTAGTTTAGTTTAAAGCCATTACTCCTTGTCCTATTACTACACTACACTTTACAGTGTTACCTCAACTGTAATGACAATACAAACAGAGCTACAACCTTTGGTGGTGTGCCATGATAGCGTTGTTTGTCAGTTTTAAGCAAAATCACAGTTCCATGTTCTTCACATTCCAACCACAGATAAAAACAATCCTCGCGGTAAATACAAGGCACAATGCTAGTTTCTGACTAGCATTTTACAAGAAAAGAACCAAACTTATTTTTTAACTTGGAAAAAATGATACAGTCCTGTTCTTTTAATTGAAAGAAAGGAACCTTTGCCTGTGAAAATTAAATCCTCCACAGTTCACAGTTGCTCTTCAAACTTGTCAACCTGATAGCGAAATCGTGTAATCTGGCAAATAGCATGCCTGAAGCTTATTGTGGTTTTTGGGGCAGTGATATCAGCAGACGATGTGCTCTGTTGATTTTAATCACATTGAGTTTGATTCTGATCCCACTGACCTGGGTGTAAACACAAAGTAACATCACTGACTTCACTGGATTTGCCATCAGCGTGTAAATGAAATCAGAATTTATTTCATTGCACTTACGGTTCCCCTACAGGATCTTCAGAAGTCACCAGAGAAAGAAAGGTATGGATGACTTTTTTGATCTCTTCGTGACAGCTTGCTTATTCAGATGGCACTGGTCTCTGACCAGTTGTTAACATTGTCATGTACCTCTTTGCGCGCTCACACTGAAGACTCAAGGTCATTGCGCTAAGTGCACGTGGTAGTTGACTTGTCATTGTCTTCCAGTCAGTTTGAGCTACTGCAGCTTGTCACTAGAATCGCTCTTTATTCATGAGCTTTTGTGCTGACTTTACAGTCAATATGAAACTGGTAATACATTTTGGTGTATCTGGATGGGTGGAGTGATTGGACATGTTCGAGAGTACTTCCTGGTAAGCAGCCCTAACAAACTACTGAAATGTAGGATTAAATCCTGCAAGTTTTTTTCCCGTCTCTGATGTTGTCACTGGGAATTCTGTCTCCATAGAAGGCAAGAAGATATTAGGCTTGTACAGAACAGAAACGTAGCTTGTTCACAGCAGATTTTATAGCACAGATGTCAGTGACACAGATGTGAATGTGTGCTAGTGAAGGCTTTTTCTTAACATTGAAAGCTTGCTTTCCAGACTTAGAAGCTCAAATCTCCACAGTAGACCCTTTTATAGATTGTTTTTGTTTTTGTTTTTTTTTGTTTTTGCTTTAATGGGATAAGACCAATTAATTTGGTGCTGAGCCTGATGTGTTTTTTCCTCCCTTTGTTTTACTGAGCAATGAAAATTAATGGGAATCCTGTGCCTGATTGTTACCTGTGCTTCTTAAAATCTTCCATTTCAGTATTTTAAAACCTTGAATAACAGCTACAACTTGATGAACTTCAGGAATATCTTTGTTAGTAACTATTAACCATTACTTGTAACTAGGAAGTATGTAGTAACTAGTTTCTGTTACCTCTGTTAATAATTTGGTCCACTGTAACTTTTATTCATCCTCTGTATAATTAAGGGATAATACAGAAATATCAAATAAGAGAGGAGGAGCATGAAAAAAATCAAGTATGGGCTGTACTTTTATACAAACAACCAAACTGTTTAGTGTAACATGTTAATGCAGTTTAATGAACCTCTGACCTGGATTTTTCTAAGGTATGTATGCGGGAAAAGAATTGTCTATAAGCATTTCTAAAGCCCCAAAACACTGCCATATTTAGGGCTAAATCAACTAAATACTCGAAGTATTTTCACAGTCAATGCTATGTTGTGGTACTTCTAGGTGTTTACATTCTGGAAGAGAGCTTTAGATCCTTAAATTCCTGCCCTGCTTTCTATGAATTCACCCTTCAGCTTTGTAGGTATTTACGTTGTAATTTCTAGAAAACCTCATCTTCTGCTTTCCATGTATATTTCTCATTCGCTTTCTAGGATTATTTCCCACCTACTTTGTAGGAATTGTCCTGATGTTTCACAGTAACTTTCCTCCAGATGTTCCAGGAAGTGCTGGTGTGCTTTCTAGAAATTCTTTCTCATTTCCAGGAATTTTCCTGTACTTTCCAGGAATTCCCCTTGTCCCCTTTCTGGCAATTTTTCTCCTGTGTTTTTGGGATTTTCCTTGTGCTTTTGGAGAACTCTCCCTTCCAGACCGAAGTTCTCCAGTTTGTATGTCTTCTCTCTGTCCTTGTATGATTTTTTTCTCTGCTTTCTGTATGTTTTCTTGTATATTTTCTAGGAATTCCTCCTCTGCTTTCTAAGACATTTTCCTTTTGTTTTGTAGGAATTTTCCACATTTTTTGGGAACTACTTTTTTTTTTTTTTTTTTTTTTTTTTTTTCTCCAGGGTTTCGGGGTTTTATCATGCTTTCTTGAAATTAACCTTTCACTTCCAGGTAAATACATTCTCTTCATTTAAACTGATGGTAAAAACGTATTCCTTATGAATAGATAGGTATTAGCTATTAAGATCAACTGTTTTTATGTGAATGTGGAGGTCTTTAATTTTTTGCAAAAGGCTTTGATTGGTTGTAGCCTTTCTAAAGATTGGTGCATGGTCGGATTTTGGGAAAACCTATGTAACATGAAAATATTTTCACGGCTTTGTTAGCTCAGTCTAGAGTAAGCTGTGTGTACGCAGAGACCGTCATCTTGCTTTTGCATGCACGCATTGCCAGCTGCACTGAGGTTCTGGCCCTGCCTTTGTATGTTCTAGGTGTCACTCTTCCATAACTAAAATCGCAGGAGAAGGCCACAGTATTAATTCATAGCTCTTGCAGTGCTTGTCTTCCTGTACAAATGATTTTGCATGTATTAATATTTTTACAACATTAAGCATTATAAGTGGCATTATCTTAATTTAGCAGATAAGGAAAATTGTAGCAGGAGGGTGATGTAACTTGTCAGATCCCAAAGGAAGTATTATGCCTGAGAGAAGATTTAATTTCTGACTCAGTTTAGCAGCAGATATGCCAAAAGTGGAAATGAGCAGTCAGAAAGGCTTGAAGGCCACAATTCTGTTTTTTCTTTTTTTTTTTTTTCTTTTTTTTTCCAAGTTTGGGTATTGTAGATGCTAAAAATCATAGAATTGAAATAAAAGCAGATTCAGGATGTTAGATTATGAATAGAGATATACATGGGCCAAGTAGCTCCTACCTTTCAGCACCAGAAAGTTGAAAGTGGAAATTCCTAGTGTGTGACCATCCTTTATTCACAACAGACAACGTGCCTATTAGCGTATCTGCCTTGACCAGTAACATCTAAATATATCAATGGGAGCTTACCTTCCCTTTGCATCCCTTACCATCGGGACTTTGATCAAAAGCACTTACAAATACTTTTGGACTGGAAAGGAAAAATAACTTCACATTGCTTTTTGATCACATTGTCAATTCACAATAGAAAAAAAAAGGCAAGCTGCAAGTGTGATAGGGAAGTGCTTCTTGGTGCCTAAAGCTGTCACGTAACATTTTCTCCTTTGCTATTTCCCTTGTGTTGCATGCATATTATACAGTCCCTGTTTATTAAAAAGAAAGGAAACATTTGTCTGCTATTTCTGTACAGCTTTTAATTGTATAAAGTATACATTTGTCATAGTTACTCAGTTAAAGTAGTTAAAGCAGAGAATTCACCGCTGGCGCATTTGAAATTTTGGATATTTATAACCAAAAGGTACCTAACAACCATACTATATATTCTGGAGTACTCACTATTCTTGCTGTATGCTGGATTCCTCTCTCAGCCACTCTGTTTCATCTATCCATAAGGCTGTCTGTTCGTGTCATGCTGTCTGTTCACTATTTGATTGGTTAATTAAATCTGTTGTTATAGTTCCTAGCTAAGTGTTTAATAAAGCATTGCAAATTACTCTTAGGTGCACACAGGTGTTGTGGTGGGGTTTGCCTGATGTCTTGCCCGTAGTACTGAAACTCGAGAGGGTCTGAGGAAAGCCATATGACCCTTAGAAGGTGATTAAAGTGTCAAGAATAA
Organism: Anas platyrhynchos; assembly: GCF_047663525.1. Lineage (NCBI taxonomy): Eukaryota > Metazoa > Chordata > Aves > Anseriformes > Anatidae > Anas > Anas platyrhynchos. Next base: position 62,633,678 of record NC_092591.1, on the reverse strand, counting down.
GAAGTCATAACCAAAAGCCAAGGTAGGATATATGTGTATATAAATATATACACACACACATATATATATATATATTTTTTTTTCCTACTGACAGTAATTTGATTTAAAGCAGCTGTAGGTTCCTCCTTTTCTGTATTTCGTTTTTTTTTTTTTTTTTTTTTTTCTTGAACTAATATTTAAAAACCTGTCTATAACACTTTCTTGTGGCTAGACACAAGCATTCACAAAGGGTTTCTGGAAAAGTAGTCCCTCCTTTTTCTTGTGTAGCCTTATTGATAATGTAAAAAAAAAGACGTCGTTCATTTTATTTATAGGTCAACAGAAGACTTTATTTCAGCATTTTTGAATGCAAAATTTTTGTACAGAAAGAAAAGGTTAAAAAATGCAGAATGTTAACCTCTTATATATAAGAAGATCATCAAGAGAATTAAAATATTTCTCCATAACACTAATTTATCTCTTCTTTGATCTAGTTATCTGATCGTCTTCTTGCTAAGTTTCAGAGAATCAAAGATTGTAATGGTTGTATCATATGACGGCTAAAATTTTCTGAAGTGGTAGGAAAAAGAGTACTAGTGTGTGTCAGAATATTAAATGTAGAAATGGGGTGTTAATAACATTTCATATAAATTGCAGATTGTAGGATATCGAGTGAGATTAGAAGCTCTTTCTAATGAGAAAGAGCTACAAACACTATATCAGACAAGAGAATATACTAAAGTAGTTCTTGCCTGCATGTAAAAGATTTTGTATTATTGTTTGCTACAAAACCATCTGCCATTAAAAAGAAAAGTCCTAGATCTGTTAAGTGAGATATGGGTAGGGAGGAACCTAGGGACTTTGCCACGTACAAATGACATCAGAGCTTTTCTCTGAGGTGCTGCATCAGAGGTGCTGGAGCAGAGGAAATTTTGCAGAATGCCTACTGAAAATTTGGTCCTTGTTTTCTACAAAAGCACAAGCTGTACACTCTGAAGCCAGTCTCTTCCATTTTCTTGGATCATTCTTCTATCTCATTTAACAGTCTCTAAAATGCCATCTCTCCTTGTAGTCTCCAGAGGTTTAAGCCTGAATTTCTTGAAACAAGGGGTGCTGCCTTTCATGGCAGGGCCGGACAGGGGAGCAGCTTTGACAAACCTGACAAATCAGTCAGGTTTGTACTGATTTTATAAGTGAAAGCTATCACCATCTCAAGTCAAGTAAGTCTATGTTTTTTGCCTCATATGCTTAGACGGTTATTATAGCCTAGGTTTTTCTTTCTACCTTCTTTGAATTCTCATTTTTTACCCCTGTGCTTTCAGAACTATTGCAACAATAATTAAATACAGTTACTGTGAGAGTTAGGGTTGTTTCTTTCCTCGTTTCCTGTAGTGCTGTATAAAGGAGTGGGCCTCTTGTATGTCCATAGCATTTGTAACAAGGGGAAACAATAACCCATAAGCAGGCTTTTCATTTTTTATACGTTTCTGTTTCAGAAATTGTTATAAAGCTAAAGAATGAAGGAAATTTTATTTTTGAGGTGAAATTATTACTATAATGTTTTTTACTTAGCTTATTGTTGCATAAGTGTTACTGCTGAGCTGAACAGAGATGATCTCAGGACATTATAATGACAGAATATATTATAAGTACTGAATTAACACATGGAACCTGATATTTGCTATTAGCTGTAAGCATATGTTTTTTCTTTGGGCACTGAATTGGTTAGATGTCTTGCTTGTGTAATGTATTATAGTTTTCATTCCTAATTGCTGAAAAGTTGCATTTTTTTATTTTTTCAAATGTTGGTACCCTTTTAGGCTTTTTATAAAAACCATTGATGATGCATTGAATGAAAGAGGCTCTAAGCTAAATCTATACATAGTCCAGATTTTGTAATTTTAGTATTTTAATATGTTTGTGAATGTATGTGTTTTGAAGGCTCAAGAATTGTAGTACTCTAAACACTGGCAATATTTGGGGTGGGTCAATTGTCTTTTGTTTGTGTTCATAAAATGCTGTTGGGTGTTTGTGTCATCAGTGCAACTGGGGCAGTGCCATTATGTATATTGTCGTTACATTAAAAGAAACTCTAAACTCAGAAATAACAAAACCATTATGTTGCCTCTTTACTAACATCAGCAGATGTATCTTGTAATGGAGCTGTGTGAGTACAGAGAACTAAACCAAACAAACAAACAAAAAAAAAACCCTTAGTAGTAAAGGATATTTTACAGAAAATGAGACAAGGCACGTCAGTCTTGCTTCAGCACTAGTGTGTCTCCACAAAAAAAGTAAATTCCTCTGTCTCACCCATATGTTCACTGATATCAAGTCTTCATACATTTAACAAGAGCTACTGATTGCTATTCTTATTTATTATTTTTTTTTCATAGCATATAGTCCAGTAAAGAAAAAGTAACATAGGCTATGTGAATGCTTTTTTTTAGAGCTTTATTTTTCCTATAACTGCATTAACTGCTATCATATTCTTTTATTTCTTTCTGTACCAACTGTGAATAATAACATGGATTATTATTTCTTAACTTGCAACTGCTTTGCATTATATTTAGTTTAGTAGTTAACTACAGGAAGAGAAAAAGCAGAATTGGAATGGTTCTGGTACTTCTTAACAGTATGTGTTGTGTATGGGATTCGGTAAGCATCAGCATTTTCATCCACCACAAGGAAATGTTAAAATTCTCAATAGTCCACAACAGAGGCAACTTATCCAGCCAAAAATTTAGAATAGGCGGGCGGGTAGGGTAGGATTGAGAATACTTTTTTTTTTTTTTTTTTTTTTTGTACAGAAATTATTGATCGCTCTGTGATAGCTAACTACTTATAGGAATCCTTTATTTACCTTTTTTTCTTTTTTTCCCATAGAGGTATTTAGGATTGTGAAATGGTGCTCAGTCTATTCTCCTCTGTAGTCACTGAAAGCGAAAAAAATCTATTGTTTTTGAAAATGCAAATGAACTGAAGGTAAAAAATATGTGCAAATTTGATAATTATACCGCTTGTTTGTTAAATTATACTGAGTAATTTACTGATTTCAAAATTGAAACAATATTAACTCCTTCTTTACAGGATTGTGCGTAGAAATGAGATTTGAGAACTTGAAATGCTCACATGAGTCCCTGGAGTCATGTGGTGGGAGAGATTTTGGTTAGGCTTCCAGTAGTTCCAAGGAGAGTGCAGTGGAATTGCATAAAGAAATTACTAAATCAAAAAAGTTTAAAACATTTCTGTCAGGCTATATTCTCTACAACGGGTAACAGTTTATTTCTTACTCTTTCTTGGCAGATCTTGTTCACAGAGATTTAAAAATGGAAAACATTTTAGTTAAAAGCAGTGACATCAATGAAGCAAATGAAATGAAATTAAACATGAAGGTAAGATGACAATTGTAGGTGTTCTGCTTAGAGGATTGGTTTTAATATCCAGTTATTACTGGGAGACTTGACTTTGATACCTATTAAAAGCTCTTGAAATGAGCTGCTAAATGGTGTTCTTGGGGGGAAAAAAAAAACATTTTGGAAGCAAAGTGCCACAGCTGAAAAAGGTGTTTTTTTTTTTTTTTTTTTCTTTTTGTAAAATGATGTGTATTTCTAGCTCAATTAAAAAACAAAACAGAAGAAAAACAAAACAACAACAACAAAAAAACAGAAAACAAAACAAAAAACAAAACCCTACTCCTGTAAGTAATCATACTTAATTCATCCCAATTTACATCAGAATAGTACAAAGCTGTTGGTTACAGGGAATCAGTAGGCACTGTAAGATGTAATTAATTCCTAAATTACAAATATTGTCATTTAATGTGCCTGTTAGTAAGTTAGGAAAAAAAGCGTATTTAGATTGTGCCCTTGACTGAAATACAAATATATTACAGGAATTTTTGCATATTAATAAATATTTACTACCTAAGCACAACATACCACGTGCTTGCACCTTTTTTTATTGAAAAAAAAAAAAAAAAGGTACGAAAGAATAGGAGCTATTACAACATCCCCACCCCACTTTTTTTTTTTTTTTTTCCTGATAGCCAAAAAGGGTGCAGTGGCTAAATTTTAATATCCTGGAAAGCAGAAAAACTACATTTTTGACCAAACCTCACTTACTTCATCATGGTGTACAGCATGACTAAAATATTTTAAATAATCTTTACTTGGCCCCAGAGTTTCAATGCTTATGTCATGACAGTTGTTTGAAACAGAGAGACTTTTAGTTTTGTCTCCTTGTGGTTAACTTTTAGAGGCAACCATAATTTGGCTCTGTTTCATTTCACTTTCATCTAAAAGTACACGGTGCTTAAAGGGACGTGGAGACAGAATGCAATAGAATTATTCCTTTGTAATATAAACTTGAGAAAGCATTTCTCACTCATAGACATTAGTAAAAGACGTGGTAAAATGAAAAGGAGCAGCAAAAAAACCCTTTGTAATTAAAATTTTGCTCACTGTATAAACATCTTGCTTCTAATTTCCTTGAAAGATTTTTATGAGAGTTGGGAGAGGGTGGACACACAAATGTCTGTCCCAATTAATTCTGGTATTGTAACTGGGCAAGAAGAAAAGGCTATAGTTTCCAAACATGAGTTTTCATTCTGTCTCTCCCCTGCCCTTCCCTTCAGTTAATTTGCACGCACTAGCTGCTTCATACAGCATGAATTTTTTGGGGTAATCTCAAACCAAAGCAAAAATTTCTAGTTCAGATTTTCTAGCCACTGCTTTTTGGGTGAATGTTGGAGTTGGTATTATACTTTTTCTGATTCAGACCAGCAGATCAACAAACAGAAAATTGCCTCCAGGAAGTGAAATTATCATTTTTCATCTTCTTTTTCTTGAGGACCAGCTTGAGTGACAGTGGAAACCAGTGGAAGTCTAATGTACAAGGACAAATATATTTGTACAATATAATAGAGATGTTGATTTCATTGGGCCAAAGCTGCTGACTTACGGAGTGACTGGCTCTGAAAAGCTGCCCCTGAAGGCAGAGGAGGAAGGTATGCTGCTTAGCTGGGTTTGCAGCCACACCAGGCATCATCTCATTCTGGTAGAGATGATAGAGGCATGTTTCCAGCCATTTGTTTTTCCTGCTGCTGTGTGTCCTGACAGTTGTGAGGAGGAGTGGATCCACCAAGAGCATGCTGTAGTCCAAAGTTTTGAAATTGTTCATGTTGATGTGACAGTCCAGGTTTTCACTTAGGTTCTTAACAAGCAGCACTCTGATTTATCAGCAACTTGGTTTTATTTATCTTCTAAGTTCTGTCTCTGTCCCTCCTTGCCCACAGCAATGTATGTCCCCACCATCAGTTTGCTGTAGTTGGGATTTCTGCCCTGCTTTGTTCACAGAGAATGCAAAGTGTTCAGCAGATTTGTCTTGTGTCCTTGGAGGATTCCTAGTCAACGTGAGCTTGAATGTCAAGAAAAAAAGTGTTACACCAAAACAACAACAACAAAAAAAGCTTTGCTGGTGGAGCAGATTGTCCTGCAAAATAATTACAGGATAAATATTAGTGATGGTTGGTGCAAACTTGGACGAATAGGGGAAGAAGAGACTGAAGATCCTTATATGAAAGTTTCATTGGTATTTATTTTTCTCTGACTTCAGCATTTTCACTACAAACAGTAACTTGTATAATTGACCAAAAAAAAAAAAAAAAGCCCATCTTTATTTTTAGTTTTAATACTGTATTTTTTTTTCTGTTAGATGACTGACTTTGGTTTAGCTGTACAAAAGGCTGGTGGTATTGACAGCATGTTTCAGTCTGCCTGTGGCACTCCTATATACATAGCTAAGTTCAGTGCTTCATTCTTCTTAAGAGCTAAAAGAGCTAAGTCATGCTCTGTTCCTTGCAGTCCATAAAAAGTCATTGTATTTCTAAGCTCCTCCTCCTTCTTTTCTCAGAGGAATTGTCATATGAGCTAAAATTGCCTCTATTTCTAACCCCATACAATTGTGTCAGAGACACAAAGTGTCAGTGTCAGGGAAAGGTTCAGCTGTAAAGAATGACAACCTTTTAGCAGAGTTCATCAAATCTTAGGCAGCTTTGGTGGGATAAATTGTCCACCACTATAAGAATTTACATGATGTATGTAGTTTGCATTATATAAATGTGAATGTTAGTATTTGTTTCTGACGTGTCCATTTTATGAAGCTGTATCTTCTATTGAGCAGTAAATTCCATAGGTTAACGTTGTGTTTGCAGGATGGTGCAACTGCTGGATTCCTGACAGATTGCTTGTGCTGTCTGTCTCTCTCTGTGGTCTGAGAGAGATCAGACCTTCTGAGGATCCAGAGGCCATAGGTTGCACCAAGTATTGATAGGTATCAAAGTAAGGTGGCTGACCAAATCAAAGTGGTTGGTGTTGTAAACATGATGATCTTTAGGTTCCCTACCAACCCAAGCCATTCTATGATCTAGCATAATTAACTCCTTCGTAACATCTAGAGAAGGTTAGGTGGGACATCTTTACAGCATTCCAGTACTGTAAGGGTGGGCACAGAGGATAGAGGTGCACTCTTCACAGGGAGGCACATGGAGAAGACAAGGGATAATAGGTGCAAGTTGCACCATCAAGAGGTTTTATCTTGATATAAAGAGAGAATTTTTCTATAGTGAGGACAACTGGTCACTGGAACAACCTCCCCAGAGATGTGACAGAATCCCAGTCACTGGAGCTTTTCAGGACGCAGTTGGACAGGTTGCTAAATGATCTCATCTAGACTCCCTTTTTCCATGAGAAAAAAGGTTGGTCCTGAGGATCTTTCAGGCCCTTCCAACCAGGACTGTTGTTTGATGTTGTGATTCTCTAATTTGGGTCTGGTAGGTGAGCAGAACAGCAGCATTCTTTGTCTTCCTCCATCAGTTCAGTGAACTCGAATGTAGACAAATGGGGCTCTGAAGAAAACAAGCAATAGTTTATTTTAAATTAACTCTGGGGTATGTTTCTTCCTTCTCTTGCTGTTATGGACGTTCAAAACCTCTGAAAGTCTTAATTGATAAAGAACTTTAATAGTATTTAAGGTTGTCCTATTCTTTAATCCCCTCTTGGAAAGTTCATGGATACTTCAAGCCCAGATAAATTTGGCAGCAGACATTATTGACCAAAGAATCTCAAAACAAGTGCACGTGATTTTTGCAGAGGTACCACTGGTAGCCAGAGGTAATCAGAGATCTGAAGAGACATTTTTAACAGAAGGTAGCTAATTCATTTCATGTTTCCTTCTGCAAAGGGAAGATAGAAGAACTCCATGCAGGAAAAAGAGGTACAACTGTTGCAAGACAGCTGAGGACTGCTGCCACTCGCCACTTGGGTCAGCCAATGGAGGTGATACTTGCTCCACTCACTGTCTGGTTCAAAAAGGAAATAAATGAGCAGGTCCCTACAATGAGGACCTGTATTGGTGATGCTGTACTGTTCATTGATGATGATGTAAGGTGCTTCTTTTCTGTTTTTTTTTTTTTTTTTTTTTTTTTTTTTTTTTCCCTTCTGTTTTTCTTTGCCCTTTTCTTCTCTGCTCCTTTAACCTATCAGGTGTTCATTGCAATCTCTTAGGTGATATGCACAACTAACTTATTATCTCATGAGCTTTATCATGACCTCTATTCAAGCAACTGTCACTTTGCATTTTCATTCTACATGTTGTTGTCTTCAAACTGCCGTAGTCTACCTTACAATATTGCAAAGTTAAGTTTGGTGCAGGTAACACATTCCTTTGTTATAAGGTCAACTTCTCCTCTAATGCTGCCTGGTTTTGAAGCCGACAGTGCTACCTGAGCCATCCCTGCTTACATAAAATTGATTTGTAACTTCTGACGTGCTGCAGAAACTTTCAGGAACGTCCATCTAAACGATTAGATTAAATTACAAAAGAGTTTTTTTCTTAGAAAGTTTCCATATAAATGCTGTCTCTTCTAGTATATGACACTGATTATTATCTGATGTTCAAACAAGTGTTGAAAAAGACATTATAGAAGGTAGTTGGGACGTATATAACCCATCCAAAAGGCATGTTTTTCAGGTGTGGTGTTTTTTTCTACTTAAACCATGAATGCTTTGTATTCAATAATATAAAGCTTTTACCCCTCTCTGATCTAAACTTCACACTGTAATACATTTCGCTCCGTTATCTGATATATTTTTTTAATTCTATGAAGTTTTTTTTCCTCCATGGTATATACCAGCAATGCATTTCACAGCTTGCTTAGAACAGACTGAAGCAAGAAAGAAATCTTCTTTGGCAGAAGATAATTAGTCCTCCTGACATTTTGATTGATGAAATACTAGCAGTGTTAAATACTTCTTTAAGTGAGTGGGTTGCATGGGATGAAATTACTTTCCGATTTACTAATCATGACAGAAACATAGAGTCTCAACACTGGAAGGGACCTTGAGTCACTTGATTTATTTCTCTGTCCAAAGAAAGAAGCAGCTATACTTGAGACATTTCTGATGAATATTTGTGTAAAGTGTACTTTAAGACCTCCAGTAATAGAGACTCCCTAATCTTCCCAGGCGGTCAATTCTGATGCTTCATTATCCTCCTAGAAATTTTTCCTCCTGTCTGCCCTGAACCTTCAGTTTGACAGTCAGCTTAAACTTACACCTACAGGCCACGATCTAATCACTTTTTTCATTATAAGTTTTCAGTTGACTCACCTGCAGCCACATAATTGCTAGAGCTGACCTAAGGGAGGTGGTGGGAGCCTGTGAGCGGGGCCGAGGAAAAGGGTGGAACAGCACTTTGTATTTTTAGACTATTATTTCTCACCCGATCCATCATGGATATGAAGAACAGGTAGCCACCTTCTTTCTTTCAGCAATCTGCTATTACACTTCTCCCTCCATCTGATGTTCTTTAGACTGAAAACCTTGAATTTTCTTAGTCCTGTCCTGCATTTCTGATCTTTGTGATTTACCTGCCATGCTCCATTTGGTAGCTATTATGTTAAAAAGGGGTGTCCAAAGTTGAGCACATCTGTTTGAAGCCTCGCCAGTGCTGGGCTGAGTGGAAGGACTGTTTTGGATGTAATGCAGGCCTTTTGCTTGTGTACAAAACACAGGTGATGACTGTCTTTTTGCAATCTGGCCTATTTTTCATCCAGCATGTTTAAATAAACTTCTAAGACAGAAGAGAGGGAGGAGTGTTGGTCTTCGTCTCCCTCAGTAAGGACAGGTGTATGGAAAGAGGGCTTCTACCAGAGTGGCTGTTCTACACCAAACCTGCCTCACAGAGCCCTTCTTAAGTTAGCCCAGACCTGTTAACTCCTCCTCAGCTTGTGATTCACTACAGTCCTGGAACTGTTGCCTAACCAACTGCTCTCCGTGTATTTGCATTCTGAGCTTGTCTTTCAATATACTTACAGTCATTCATGGCTTGATGTTGTCTTCAGATTTAATAAGCTTGTTCTCTCTTGGATCTTCCAGGTCATCAGTTACGAAGGTATCTTGTCTAGGACAGACACCTACAAAACATGCCTTTGATGCAGCCTTCCACTTTGACAATGAACAAATAACAGCTACTGAGAAACACTTTTACAAGCATGTATGCATTATTGCTGTGATATTTTCATGCAAGCAGTATGAAAAAATGAAAAAAAAGTTGCATGAAATGGTATCAAAAGCCCTACTAAAAGCAAGAGAGATGATGATACTCAGTGATCCTCCTCTAACCCTGAAGCCTGTCAACTTGTGCTATAAGGAGATTTGTTGCTGACAAGTGCATAATGGCTTACTTATCTCTTTGTTTTCTTCTAGATGCTTATTATTTCCAGTATTTTCCTGGGAATTAAAACTAATGGGATGCATCTGTAATTCTTTGATGCCAGCATTTCCACCTTGTTACAGACAGATACCATGATTACCTTTTTCAGTTTTCAAGCACTTCGCCCGCCTTCTGCAAAGTTCTTGAAACACTAATAGCTTTGAAAAGTCTTGTCAGTTTTTATAGTACTCTGGAATGAATTTTATCGGTTGCAGCTGATTTTAAAATTTCCAACCAAAGTACTTGGTAACCTTTTGCTTCTCTGTAAAAGACTGAGGTCTTGCCCCTTTGTCACTGATATTGATTGTGCTATCCCCTGCTTGCAGTTGACATTTTGGTCAAGATTGATGTTAAAAGACATTAAATACATTTGCCTTCTGAGCATCATCTATCAGTAGCATTCTGGGTTGAATACAACAGCAGCCCCTTTATTCATTGTCTTCCTACTACTCATATAGTTAAGAGATTGTTTCAGTTTTTAGCTATATTCCTTGCCAGTGGCTCCTCATTTTTACTTTCCGATTTTGCCCTGCTGTCTTTATTTCCCTCTTGTTCTTGTTTGTATTTCTTGTATGCTCCATCCTTGTGATTGAGACTTGTGGAAATACATGGTTTAACCAGACTGGTTTATTAATGGTAAGTCATAGCAGTTCCCCAGTTCGGTCATTTTATTTTGGATATGTTATCTATATATATGGGTATAAACTTAAACACTTGTAAATTTTCCTGTGATGTTAATAATGTGAAGTACTGTTGGTTTAAAATATTTTCAAAACACTCAATTGCAAATAAGATGATATTTGGGTAAGTAGGTTTTGGCCAGTTTGGAAGTATTAATGGTAAAAATTTCTTTTAAAGTCTTGTTTTACCAGCTGTGGTATTATCAAATCATTCAGTTAACCTATTTTTAATTCTTTAATGTAAGAAGTAGGTATCTAAAGCTTGGTATCTACCTAAATCATGAAAAACTGAAATGACAATTAACCTAGCTTTTTGGTGTGGTAGGATAGCACCAAATAAAATAGTCTCTGCCATCTGCTCTTCTGTTGCATGAAGGTTTTATTTTCTCTTCCTTTATAGAGCTAAATATATCATCTCCAGTGATTCTGGAATTGAAGACCATTGTTCTTGCTTTGAACTCATGACCACATCTCCCATGACGTAACAGATAAAAATATGGCCCCAAAGCAGCATCTTTTTGAGTAGCTGAAACAAAATTAAGTGATTAGTGAATTAGACTATAATTAGTGAATTTTTAATCTAGGATATAGATCCATTTGAATATTTTTAGAGTATTTTGGCATTGATTTTGTTTATTTTATGATGTATTCTAGCCAATGTGCAAACAGAGGCTGCTCTGTCTTGCAAAAACCCTGTGTTCTTTTGTTCTACTCTTACTTCTGGGAGAAGAAAAAAAAGTTCGTATGGTACCTTGCAGTACTTAAGTCAGCATTTTAAGAATGCCCCTTTAATAACTTACTGCGGGGAAAAACAATGCTAAGTTTAATCATACAGCTAATGTCACAATGTCACCACCTCCTTAACAGCTAAATGATAAAAGTGAGGACACATCAGCATGAATTGTTAAGGTCTGTACATTATTCATTTAAACATCTGCTGTTGGTTCCTCTTTACATATGGGAATAAATTATACCACATCAGCACATTCTTCATTCTTTGTGTTTAAGCATTTAAAAGTTTTTTTTTGTATTATTAATATTATTTTTTCTGCTTGGTTGGCAGCCCTTGAAGTTATCAGTGCCCAGGACTACAGTCAACAGTGTGACGTTTAGAGCACAGGTGTCATTATGTACATGCTGTAAGTAGATTGTAAAAGTAATATAAAATGTACAGAGCCATTTATAATACAAGCACTTACAATTTTGCTTTGAAATAAAAAGTAAACCTTTGTGCCAAAGCCTAGTAAGAGACCAAATTCTCTAATTGCTTGTATGTAAACATTACAAATTTCTATGCAAAAGAAAGTAAAACCTACAGCTCAGTGTTAAAATTTGAGTCTTTTATTTATGAAACATTTTATAATCCTGAAATAACATAATATTACAGAATATGACAGTGTAACTAGAACTAGCTGAGAGTCTACGCTTGTCTTTTTCATATGCTGGCTGGAGGTGTATGTGAGAAATAAGTTATTGATTTACAGATTATTGGTCAAATCCTCAAGTGGATTGCACAAACCATGCAATCAGGGGAAGGGCTTTCCTTCTCCACATCTGCCTGTGATAACTCTGTAACCAAGATGCTCAAGGGCTGCCAGATCTCCTTGTACAGGCTATTTGGGTCCTTTGAATGTTTGTCAGTCTGCCGTTATTAGAGGAAGAAATGAAATTTTACATTTGTAGGGGTACACACAACTTTTTATTGAAGTCTTTCAAGATTTGTAACATTTGTCGTAGTTACAGAATAATTCCTTTCTGAAAAATCTTACCCTGCCCATACTAGCTAACCACAAAAGGTAGCCCAGTAATTAACGATAAATTGTATCAAAGTACATAAGCAATTGTTCCTATGATGCAGTTAAAATTGAGAATTATGCAACTAAAATCTCATACTGTGAGCCAGGACTTTTTTCTTTCATAGTGTGTTTGCATGATTTTATTCCCACTTTCAGTCTTTTTTTTTTTTTTTTTTTCTGTCAGTTGCCTCCAGATGATGCTTTAATGCAAATGTTTTAGAACATTAACTCTTGCCATTTCATTTGTTGTTATTATTTTCTGTCCTGTGATTCTCTTACTTTTGTTGTATATGGCCAAGTTCTTTTCTAACTTCAGACTGTACAGGAGTATGCAGACATAGGCATACGGTTTCATAGCCTTCTCTTTTCTGGATTTTATGTGTTTTTTTTTTTTTTTCCCCCACTTTATTTTGCTTCCTCGGTTTCTTTTCTATACAATTAGCTCAGTTTTCTTCTTGTGTCAGCATGACGAAGTGTTCATGGTTCTATTGCCTTTGTTATTTTTTTATTTCTAAAATCTGTGTGTACTTTTTATGCTGATACAGAACGAGTTTTATTGTTGTACTTCATGGTATTAATGTTTGCATCACCATAATACAATATAATATATTATAAATTGGGCAACAAATTGGATGGTTTGACTGGCTAATAAGAATCCAGAGCAGTGCCTGCAATCAGCACAATTCACAGCTCAAAACTTGTAAAATTCAGAGTAGTGAACTGTGCTGACTGCAGCTTGAGCTCAGAACTTCCGACCTTCTTTCTTAATTAGCAATATAAATATTTTTAAAAATTAGCATTTCATAATCACAGTATTGTCAGAACAAAGTAACATTAATTCTCCCCTTGTTGTGTTGTCTACATGAGAATGAAAATACTGCATATGAATTAATGGAATAATTCACACTCCTTTTTATTGCTTAATTTGAAAATAGTAATACAAAAGCCATAAGATCATATTCCGATTTTAATTCTGTTTTTGCAATTTACTTTTTTTTCTACCCTAAACAGTAGCTTGTGCTTCTGGTGCTCCTCTGATGGGCTTAAAGATGCTTTTACAGCCATTATTGCTACCATCACAACTTTGACCCTTCTGGGCTACAGCTAATGCCTCCCTGGTAATTTGCTAGCTGCCAGAACCCTTTTTGCAGTGCAGATGGCATGCTCCATCTTGGTACCAAGGGTATTATTGCCACAGCGGGCTCAGTCTCTACCTATATGGGGAGCATAAGCCCCGAGGTGACTCATGAACTCTGTTTTCATGAATGTTAATGCACAGGGTTGCCTCTGCATAATGGGGCAATGTCATTGTGATGGATTTTTATATGTAATTTAAATTGAGGTCTACTTTATACTTTCCATTTCATTTCTATTTTAACATATACTAACAGAAACATATACAATAGTAACGGACAAAAAAGAAAATCCATTAAAATACAGAAGTATATTAGCACATTGATAGAGTGGACGAGCTAGAGTCCTGCTGCCTGTCATACTTTGAGACTATGGGCCACATGCTGCTCCCTAATAGGAAACGGACAGGGGCTTCTTTTTCCTGTACAATCTGTGCTATTGGATTTCTTGCTTACTCTTCTGAGTGTGCTCAGAGACTCTGGCCCCCGCAAGAGTTCTCAAAAACCTTTGTGCAACTAAAGAAGTCCAGGGTGCCTAATAAATTACTTCCTGCACTGCAGCAGTAAGAAACCTATTACAAAGATGTGTTACTCTTTGCTCCTTTTTAAAGGCATGGAAGAATTCTTCACATATTTTCAAGGTTCCATGTGATACATTTCACCTGCTTAACTTGATTTCTTTAGCTGAGTTATCTGTTGTTTGTCACTGCTTTATTTTGGGGAGAATGTAGTTCTATCTGTGAATAACAAGGTAATGGGAATTGTCACCAACCAATACTTACAGTACCATGTCCTGAAGTGAATGCTTTCTTCCAGTTTTCTTTAAATTGAGTTTCATGTGGATTTAAGTCCTGAAGGAGATTGGGAAGGAGAATTGGAGGATAAAAGAAAACAACAATTTTTTTAAGAGATATTTTGAGATTATAAGTTTTGGGGAAAATGCACTGTGCTTTTAAACTTAAGCCTTACCTTAAAATTAAAGCCTTAGAAAATAAACTCCAGGATAGTTCTCTTTGGTATAAATGGACAGGCATCCTTCAGTAGGATGTGACAAAGCTACCTCTGTGTTTTGAGAGTAGATCTAAAAACATAATTCAATGCAAATAATTTATTTGGTGAAGTTAGCTGCTACTTTGATTTAAATAGCTACAAATACGTGTATTAATCTATTGAAAGTGTTTGCTGTGTATTTCTTGCGTATCAGGTGTGCACGAATGTGATATTAAATTTCTATTAGATTTTATGTCTTTATTAGTTTTGATTGAAAACAGATTACATGATACGGTTTTTCATTTGTGATGTGATTAGTAGAGCAGATCAATATTTACTTTCAAAGTATATTCTCCAATAAACATTTGTAGTTGATATTTCTGATTAATACTTCTGTTGGTAACAGTAACAGTCTCAGAAACCAAATACAAAGCAAGTTTAAACACCAAATTTGTTATTAATATAAGCTTTTTTTAGGAATGCATTTGTTTTAGTTTCATACATATTACCTTTTTTAATTGTTATCGTATCAATTGTTAAAATTATAACTGGCATAAAGGAAGGAGATGATACAGGAGTAACCTGAGTTTACAAACATTCTGATGCCCCATCTATTTAAGTATGTTACTCAAAATAGCAAGAAAAAAATACAGGGCAAGAATGCAGTCGAGATATATTTTAATGAACCTATGTACACTTAAGGGTATATGTTAAATTTTTCTGTAGTTTCTGATACATGCGCTTTTTTATTATCCTATTTCTACTGACACCTTGGTTTAGAATAAGCCAAATAAACATTCACACTATGAAGCTAAAGGAGACAGCTTGATATCATAACATAAAGCAACTAATTAAAAATTTTGTTTTAGCATAGTATTTTTTTTCAGTACTAAAAGGTTATTATGTACTTCTGTATTTTTGTCTGAATTACACTTACTTCGATTTACTGCCATCCAGTGAAGAAAAATCCCTCCTTGTTACCCCTGTTTCCACCCCAACCCTGATCTTAGACTAAGAAGTGAACATACTTCTTAGACGGTAAGGTTTTGAAGATGTTACCACTTTTTGAAGAAGAGTAAATTTGACTTCAGGGGCATAAGCAACATACTGTATGACTAAACTATATAAAATAAGAATGACTATATAAAATAAGTATGGCTATACTATGTAAAATAAGAGTAAAATGGAATAAAATAAGAATATAAGCAAAGAAAATGTATACAGTAATTTTTATACTGAGTCAGCAACTAGTGGTTGATCCAAATCTTTTTTTTTTTTTTTTTTTTTCTTTTTTTCTTTCTGAAAAGATAGCTGATTGGGATTTAAATGCTTAAATTGAAAGAGGTATGTTTTTTTCTTGTGGCTGTTCAGTTCCTGTGACAGTTATAAACTCAGTTGAGGCTCGCTAGTCTTTTTGGGGACAAAATAATACAACACCAAGCAACAGAACACTTGTAGAGGCCATATCCAAAGCCCACAAATCCATCACCATGTTTTATTTGTATTCCTTGTGCTTCTGATAAGCCCACTAGCTAGAAAAAGCCTTTTACATGATGTTCCTTACCCAAACCAACTTCACCTGACTTTCCATATATTTCAACATGATATGGACATATGGATTTAGGTTAGGTTTAATTAATTCTCACAACACTTCTGTTACTATAATAAACGTGGAGTTTTTTGTTTGTTGTGTTTTGGTTTTAATTTAAAGACGTAAGATTGAGCTACAGGGAAACGTGGCCCTTCTGAAGGTAAATGAACTGGAGGGCTGGAGGGGGAGGCTGTGAGCTCCCAGCTAGCTGGCTGGGCTGCAGGACACGCTGCTGGGAGAATATTGAATTTACAGCTGTCTGCTGGAACGGTCGCACTGTTTTGTGGTTTAAATTAAAATGGAGGGAATCAGTATATAACACTGATTACCTTGAAGACAGCGATCTCCTTTCTGCCCATGTGCCCATGGCTGCATACTGTCCTGGTGCAGTTTTACCGACTTTCTGAAACTTAACACTGTCTCTGTTCAGTTCTGACATCTCCAATTAATTTGTTTATATATTTTTATTAATGTTTTTGTCTCATTTACATAAATGGTCTGTGTTGTGTAAGGAGCGAAAAACATCAGAATGGTTGAACAGGGTAAAATCAAAGGTCTTTCTAGCCCATCTCACATCGCCATCAATGACTGAGGATAGATGCACAGAGAAGAGGGTACAGGAAAATCTTTCAGTACTGGAAGATTATACCAGTCTTCAGTCCCTTGAAGCTCAGGGTTTTCTGAATCAAAGGAGAGTGTGGTAATAAAGTTCAGTTGATTTTGATTTTTATTTTTTTCCCATTGATTTGTCCAAATATTTTTAAACTCCTAAAAATTTACTTGTGGCTAGGAATTTAGATGTTTATAGTGGTATACAAAGAAGAAGAAGGGACTTAAAGTGGTCAGTGACACTATGCAGAATTCTTTAACGAGTGCTCGTTAAGATGTCTTACTATGGCCTGGTTTTCAGAGCTCCTGAGCACCTGTGGCTTCCAGCTTCCTTCAGCGGGAGCTGCAGATTCTCGCTACCGTTGAAAATCAGGACACCAGTTTCTACTTCATGCTCGTGCCTTCATAGCCTTTGTGATTTTACAATAGCCAGATGGGGAACATGAAAGTGCATTATCATGTAGAGAATTCTGCGTGTAAAAAAATTAACCCCTTGGTGCCAAGTGACACATGAGCTTCTGCGCCGGAGTAAATGCATTTGTCACCACAGTCTCCCACCAGTAAATCCCTACCATCTGTACCAAAAATTTATGAAGTCACGAGTCATTCTGTATGACTAAAGCTGTCATCTCAAACGTAGGTGCGGCAATATTATATTCGAGAACAATACTCAAACAATAAAATTTTCCATTTGAAAATTACCGTGTACTTACAGCCAAACAAACGGCCTCAAGCTCAAATCAAGTCAGTGGTTACCTCTAGAGGTTTACGTGTTGTCAGTTTGAGACCATATATAGTTTTGGCCGGGGGCTATGCAAAGGGTTGATGATTAATTATTTACCAGTACTGCTAATTAATGAAATTCTGTTACTAGTTTTGATTATTCTGAGCTTTGTAGCAGTTAAAACTTTACCAGACATATTTAACTTTTTAAACCTGCTAAAAAGTAAAAGCAAAAATGCTGTCCCGATAGCAGAGCATTTTTAAGCTTTTGAGAAAGGCGAGGATCATGTTTCTACCAGGTGTTGTTTCTGCAGTCTGCAGGAGTATATTACTTACATATTAAGTGTAATATTCATGAAATACAAAGGAAATCAAAACCAAAATTAAATCTTATTTTTCAATAAATACTATTATGGATGCACATATTTTGGTTTGAAACTGGAATTTCCAATTATTTCATTAAGCTAGATTTTTAGAATGTGCTCTATTCCATTTTTTTTTCTACCTAATAATATAGTATATATATTATATACTGTATATATATTATTTACTGTATATATAATATATACTCATTTATATAGATATACATATATATATATGTGCTGAATAATACTGTGTATTGCATGGACCATGATCTATTTTAACGATAAGAATACTCTAACTCCTTTTCTTTGCTTCCCAGTAGAAGACTTTAGTATTTTCTTAGGGCTGATTTAACAGGAAATGGTGTTTCTGTTCAGGTAATGATTTTTTTTTTTTTTCCCTCTTTGCTGATTTTTTTTTCCTCAAGGAAGAGCTTTTGAGTATGTTGAAGGTTAACTCTGGCTTAGAATTCTGTCTTATTGCTCTGATTTTTAGTGAAAGATACATGAGTCTGCTTGAATGAAGGGTAAAAACAAGATCCTAAATATAAAATCTACTCATACTGTGCATGAGATTTCTAGTTTCTTTTGGGGACAGATTGACTTTTACAAACAAATGAAATGTGTAAAGCTCAGATCCCTTGGTGCCTGACTTAGAGCCCCAGTTCAGCAGCAAGCATATGTGTGCATTCCCATTGTGCAAGTTATTTAAGCATGTTTCCAAAGTTACAGGATGACCTGAAAAATGTGATCCAATGAAGGACTGAAATGCCTAAGGATGCCTAATGATTCTGAAAAGAAATCTGCTTAGAGCCCTTTCAGCAACAAGGAGGCCTCTCGCTTTCCCATTTTAAATTTTCTCAGCTCTGTGGAGTTTGGGTATTTTTGTGCACTTTGACCTCTCTGCCATAGCAGTGCTGGGCAGTTTGGAGCTGAGCTGCAGCCAAGGCAAATTAGGATTTAGAAGGCCAGCGTTTAGACTCCTCTGCCTGCCGACAGAATGGATGAGTTTCCTGACAAAATGCAGTGAAAATCGTGGCTTGCTTTCAGAGACTGGCAGAGATGTGACCCTTTTGTGTGGCAGCCTAGTGGTGAGAAAACTTATGGACGATGTTGGGGTCCTGGGCTTGATACACGGTATAAACTTGCCTAGAAGCAAAGGCTTGAGTGGGGTTAGAGCACAGCATTGCTTTTCCTCCCCTTGACTGAAGTGATGACGTACAGGTTGGATGACATATGAGAGGATCGTTTTACTGCAGTGGTTTCGGCACTTTAGTAGAGCAGATATTTGAAAAGAATGATAAGGACTAAAATATTTAGAACACAAGTGGATTTAATCTTGCACATGCACCTTAGCTGCACAAAGTAGGGAATTTGAGATCACTTCAATATTTTTGTTTCCAGCAAAATAATATGTTCTGCTGTCATATCTCAATTATATAAATAGCAGTTGCCTGATTCACTCCATGATATTCTTCTAATACAAGTCCCCTTTTGTTTATATAATCTGTACTTACTTGTTGGTTTATGGCTGTCCTTGTCAATGTATTTCATCTTAGTTACCTTGTGCTTAGATTTTCCATTTCTGTGCATCAGAATCTCATTTTACAATTGATGTGTGCTCAAGATTTCTCTGAGCTAAATTAAAAGTATTGTGTCTATTTTTTTTTTTCCTGTGTAGAAAAAATGGGAGGCAGGCAAGATAGTTGATCTGTTTTGCCTTGTCTGTAGTTGTATTTTTGTTTTTCAACGCTAAGACCTTTTTTCTGTATGCATCAAGGTTTTGCTTTGCCTCTGCCCACTTTCCCCATGATTCACATCAGAAGCTTTTCTGGTATTTTTAAGCATCTTGTTTTTCCATTTACTGTGTACTGCACCTTATTTGAAGGCTCTTCTGTTTACCTTTACAATGGTTTAATTGTTTCACTGTTATGCTTCTTGGATTCTTAATGTCTGAAAATGAATCAAGAACTTGACAATTCTGTTGTCTGCTCTCAGGTTTTGCCCTCTAATATAGCATCTAAAATACTCCAAACTAATTCTCCGAACTGTTCTTTAACTTGATCGCTTCAGCCTGGCCTTGTCCTTAGTGTTTTCAAATTGGTATAAGTACTACTGAGAAGAACAGAATAAAGGTGCTCATAAGGCCAAAACTTTGTGTATTCCTAAGTGTATTAGATGTGTTCATGGAGAAAATGCATTATTCTATGTTCCATTCCGTAAATAGTTGGACATCTCTGCATTTTTGTCTTGCATTCTGCTAAAGTTTGCTTCCTAAGAATTGAGCAGAAAAAAGCTAAAATGGAAACAAAAGAAACTGCAACAATATAGGCTGTCACTCCTTTTATCCACAGTTGGCACCAGGTGCTGGAGAATTAAACCCAATAGGTGCTCAAATGAGGCAACACAGATAATTAACTTAAATGGTTCCATTTTCTTAAAAACTGCCAGGAAATAAACTCCCTCTTCTCCTCTATGTGGTGTGCAATTATCTTGTGTTCTGTAAGGCCTAGATCTTTCAAAAAGGCATAAACTCAGACTCTGATTTTGTGGGTGCAATTCACTGCACCTACATAGCTATGCAATTGTTTTTGCAAAAGAGGTAGTTAAAAACATGTCCTCAGTTATGCCCACAGATCATAATTGCGGATGTAAATTTGCATCTGCAAAAGACGAGGTGTTTTTTAAAAACTGAAACCTTTCTAATGGATATGAGCATTTCTTCCTTGGTCATTTGGTACGTAGATGTTCATAGCCATCTATTTCAAACAAAGGACATACTTTATAAACACCAGTCATCATGTAAAAGAAGACAAACAGGAGTTTGAAGTAAGAATTACTAGTCTAATTAGATGGGGGAAAGAGCTGTGAGCAAATTTCTTGTCTGTGGCCTCCTTCCTCTTTTGGATCAACTGTGTGACCTCAGAAAAAGTCTTTGTTTTCTGTGCTGCAATTTACCAGTCTGTACAGTGCAGATAACAAACGGTCTGGTATCTATATATCATTAATATTAGAAAATATATCCCTACTGTTAGTGAAGTGCTCTAAGATCTTCAGGAGATTGGTATTTTAATACAATTTATTCTCTCTTAAAAATAATTAAAGGGTCAACTCGAGTTCTCTGAGTTGCATAGAAACTTTGCATATACTATGCACTTGCCTTTCTCTCTAACTTTCAGATAAGTAATTGCCAGCTTTACTGAAAGGCTCAAGGAGTCTAAAATTATTGTGGAACATCTGGTATGAGCTGAGAGAACAGAAACCTGAGCAGCGCAACCAAAACAGTTTCTTCCAGACCTGCAGATCATTTCACTATCCATTTCAGATTAGGCTAAGTAAAATAGGAGTGTTGTCTGGATGCCTTCATTTTCTCTGAAACAGAATTTAGTAATTTGATGTCTTTCTATGGTAAGGCTCCACAATATAAAAAGGGTATTAAGGTTTAAGGTCCTTGAAAGCATCCAGAGGAGGGCAGCAGAGCTGGTTTTTTTTTTTTTTTTTTTTTTTTTTTTTAATGTGTGATAGTGATAGGACACTCCATAATTCTCTTCCAATTAACTACTCTATTCTGTTCTATTAAAAAATAAAAAAATAAAAAAAGATATGGAGATATACAAATAGGGAGAAACAGAAGTGGTGGGAAATCCTGAGCTGTGTTCTAGCTTTGGGGTTTTGTTGTCACTGCCCTTGTAAAAAGGCTTTGGAAGATTTTAGGGGCTAAAACTCCTCTGCAAATCTCTGGGATCCATAGTTGAAGTTGTGGGGATAAGTCCTACTTCCCACCAGTCTGGAGTAAGGAGATATTAGTAGTGCTTGTAAAAGAGATGTTCAGCATTTGGAAAACTTTTATCTTATTTATTTATTTGTATTTGCATATTGAAGTGCAGGACTTAGAACAAATAGGGCCATTACACTGGTGTTAAGATTTTAGGAGTAATTTGTGGATGAGTAGAAGTCAAACTCCAATAAAATATGCTGTTATGTCTAGGGTGAAACACATTTTGTCCAGAGACGATGTAACGTCTTGGAGTTGATAAAGGAATGAAGCAACAATCTGGACATTGGTGAGGGATGCAGTATAGAAGACGAATCAAATATTCCTACTACTGCATGTCAACAGGATGAAACCAGTGAAGCACAAGAAAGCTCTACCAGTGCCAAACAGTGACACAGAACTCGGTGCAGAAGTTGAAAGAGGGAATTGGGGCAAAAAATTCTCCTCACCAGCGAAACAGGTGAGACAGTATTCCTTATTTTAAAAACATACAACAAAGTAAATATTAAGTAGAATTGAGAGTAAATAAGGAAGTGTTGAGTATTACCTAATGCAAGGAGAAAGTGATGTCTGGTGAAACATTCCAATGCAGTGTAAGATAGAAATAAATACTAGGATATAATGTGAACTGTCTGCTGCACAGCTGTCGTGTAAATATTGGCCCAATGAGAACCCATTTTGACCAGATACTAGTTCCGTAACACGTAACATCTCCTGTTTGTTCTCTTCAGGTAGAGCATGTGCAGTTGTGCAGGAATGTGGCAGAAAAAAGGTAGGATCTTAAGACAGCATTATTTAGGGGCAAGGAGGAGGAATCTTTTGTAAGGCAGCCAAATTTTTGTACATATTTTTTCTAAGTAGTGTAAGTAGCCAGCTAACTACAGGAAGAAGAAGAAGGGAAGGAATTTTTCATAAACAACAAACATAATCCCCCAATTAATATTGAAGTCAGAAGTTTAACATTTAGAATAGTCATTTGATTCTTCAGATCATTGCCCAAGATACTGAGTTTTCTTTCATAATGCATCTCTTGATCCTTAGCTGAAGCAAGGAAAAAACCATAATGCAAATACTAAGAACTCTGCGTTAGCTGTGACCTCTAAGGCTCTCAGATTTATCAGTCACAAGGTAGCTTGCTGTGCTGCAGTCTAAAGGCATGATTGTTACATTGGGTGGATTCTGCTTTCAAAGAATCTACTTGGTGAAGAATGAGCTTTGATATGGAGTATTAATGCAGATTTATTACAGCTGAATATGCTTGTGTGAATTGAAAGTGAGGGGTCTATATTTAAAAAAAAAAAAAAAAAAAAGATTTAAATATACTTTATATGCCAAAATCAAAGTTCTAGAAATTCTGTTTCATGTCACCCTAAACTGGAGATACTGAAGCTACCATCCTTACTTTCAAGCTTCATAGGCATCAAGCTTTTGCCTGCTGAGCATGACCAGAAATGTCTGGTCTCAGTAGGGTTACCTTCTTTGGCCTAGGCCTTTCTGAAGAGCTAGGTCAGGCAGCGTTTCTGGGGTGTAATATGGTAGGATTTACATAAAACATTGAAAATTGCTTTTTCTCAGAGATGGGTTCTGAGGAGGTAGAGGTGGTGGTGCTAAAGCTACTGCTCTTTTTTATGCTAGCCTGGACATGGAGTATGAGCTGCAGGAGATGTCCATTTCTTCATCTTACTGAGCATGATGCCTACAGGCAGTTCCTTTCTCAGGAAGGACTTTTTTTTTTCCATTTCTTACCATTTCATATCTTTTGCTTCACTCGTCACTATTGCTTAGGAAACCCTACTGCTCCTTCCACAGATAGAGGCCAAATGCTGCATTTTGGATTCCACTGTATGGCCTATGTATATACAAACTACTTGTGATTCTGCCTGTGTTTTAAGGCAGTCACTTATGGGAACTGGCTTCTATTTCCCTTTTCCTCTTCCTTTCCAATGCAAGACAAAAGTCAGGACTTTTCACAAAGATTTTAAAATAGGATACTGGGAAAAAAAAAAAAGTCTTTCCATGCCCAAAGTGCAGCACTTCTGTATGGACATAATTGCTCCAGCTACTAAGCTGTCAGTTGTTCACAGTTCCCAGCAGACATGCATAAAATTACTCCTCAAGAGGCCCATTTCCTTCTAAATCATGTAAATAGGAAGCCACAGCAAAGTAGACAAAAACCAAGAACGTAAGAAAAGCCTTACAGGGTTAGTTCACCTACCTCAGTACTTCTTCTCTAGCAGTGACAACAGGAAATGGTACTTAGGCAGAATATATGAGCCTGGCCGTTTTTTCCTATGGAAGTGTGCTGGCATCCAGAATTGTCCTTTGGGTTGTTTGAAGGTAAACCCAAACCTAATCCTTTTAGTATTCATTGCGGACCTGTAGTCAATGAACATCTGATTCCTTTTTGTATATGCTGATACCATCTGCCTCTACAGCTGCCCATGGCTGCCAGATCCAGAAAAGTACTTTTTGAGAGTAAAGCAATAATTTTTTCCCCATTTTAAACTGACCTACTCAATTCATGAGATGGACGCTATTTCTAGAGGTAAAGGATGTGGTGAACAGTTCACAGTCATCATTAAGTAAAATTTTGGTCATATCCCTTCTCAGTCAACTTCTCTCCAAAATGAAGCCCCAGACTATTTTATCTCTTCTCACATATGGGTGCTTTCCCAATTGATTATTTTAATTGCCATTCTCTGTAACTTTTCTAAATCCACTATATCCTTCCTGGGATGTGGAGACCAGAACTGCATACAGTGCTAAAGATGCGGAGACACCAAGGTGTTATATATTAGGAGAAGGGTATGTATTGTCTTGTTGTTTCATCAATATCAAATATATTGTGGCTTTCTGGCTACCACTTGTTGTCCAGCTGGTGATGCTGTGATGCCCTCTGTGAAGCATCCAAGATCTCTCCCGTTTTCTGACTGCAACTACCAATTCTGAGTTAAGCATCATGTAGGCCTGCTTTGGATTGTTTTCCCTAAATGTATTACCTTACATTCTCCGTTTTTTCTTCTCTGAAGTCTGTTTCTCTGTGTTTTGCAAGGGAAGAGAAACTTGATTCCACCTAAGGGTGAAAGTGTGCTTAGCACATTTCCAGGAGCTTAAGTCTCTAAGATTTTTACTGGTGATAAACATACAGATGTTGACACTTACCTGTACTGTTCTTTTCCCCCAAAGAGAGCAATGTTCAGAATTAATTCACTGATGCAAGGTCTCTAGGGCCATTTAAAGCCTCCAAAGTATATCAGTTTATTACTTCAGCCCCTTCAGTCTTCTTTCACAGACCAGCAAGGAAAAAAGTGGCACACCTGCTTTACCAAATGGAACACTCAGAAAGAATAATATGACCCTCCAGACACCAGAGAGGTGAGTACCTTCTCAATTGCCCTTGCTAACATTTTACTGGGAGACCGTTTAACTTAAGGGATAAAGAAATGTGTAATTAAATATGTTGCTTCATATTTTCCTGTTAAAACACTATTCTGCATTCAGATAGGAAACACAATACTGAGGACCCAGTATTTCTCTTTGAGATGAGTGTGGTTTAGCTACTTGGGCTTCTACCTAGAGATTTAGGAGCATGATTTTAGGCTTTAAAAATGTGACAAAATTTCATCTCCTAGTGCCAAGTATTATCTGTGTTAGCAGGATCAACTACAGAATAATAGGTTTGAAAGTAAAGAAATGGTTGTCTTCTTTTTTACTGAAGAAAAAAGTTTAATTCTTCATTAGGTATAAGCCATTGTTATTATCATTACATCATTACTAAAATCATGGATTCTTATCAATTGAAGAACTGTACCAAGGAATATTCAGTTGTTTTACTAGCTTTTTGTTTTCTGAAGAGAGAAATAACAGAAAATGAGACCTTGTCCAATGAAGACTATTGATAGGTTACCTGAATTTTGACCATGAAGCAGACCAAAGAAAGAAATCACAAAGCATCTTGTTTGTGAGAACTGAGGATGCTGTTTAAAATTGTATTTGAATATTGGGTTGAGTTGGTAACTGCAATTGATTTAGAAGCCTAGTTAGTGACGATTAGAATCAGGAAAATAGTCATCTATGGTTATTAAAGCAAGAAAGCTCTTTGAAATACTGGATTTAAAATTTAAAGGCAATAAACTTGTCTTTATGTACCACAGGAGAAATTAAATATTATCTATTATAATGCAGCTCTTCTGTTACTGTATGTTCTTACGTTTACACTTTTTATGAATTATAGTACTGTAGAGTTACAGTAGAACAGTATTTTCTAATTGTTGTGTCACTTTGTTCATATCTGCATTGTTCCCACCTTTTGAGTGTGTTTATAAAGATGTAGTCTTTACCTTACTGTGTTTTTTGTTTGTTTGTTTGTTTTTTGTTTGTTTTAAATTATAGCTTCCTGCAGGAAGGTCTGTATCTCCAGTATCAAATTCAAAGCATGAGTGCCAAGAAAAAAAGGGAGAACTGAACAAGTCCTCAGCGTGTTCAGCCCAGGAACTGGGAAATAAAAACATCCTGGAGTATGCTGTCTCACTTAGAACCAAAAAGAAATCATAGGACATCCATCAGCTCTGAACAACTTAAGTGTAAACAACTATTACGTGTGCCAAAATGAGTAGACTATATAAAGATGGACAAATATATCCTGAAGTGTTTGTCTCTTTACTCTCCTGAACCCTTTAATCAGAAAGCTTTAGCTTTCCTTTAACACTGGAAAAAATCTAACAGTGGTGTGAACTCCTAACCTGTAAGAGGACATCCACTGATAGTATTTTTGTCAGAGAACAAATTATAGAATTGCCTAAAAATGTATGTAATTTATTTGTTCTGTACTAGCAGGCACCATGCCAGGTAGGCAGTTTGCTTTCACAAATCCATTTTGCTGTGTTTTACTTGCCTTTACTTTCTTTACTTTTGTCACAAACGTTTAGGGGGAAAAATGATGCTGGAATCTGTAATAGGGATTCCAGATAACTGTGGGCTTTGCACTGTGAGAATATTCTAGGAAATTGCTTATAAATTTGCTTGAGGCATTATAACACAAGTGCTTCAGTCTATGGAATTTGTAACTGCTATTTTAGGTTACTGTCAATTGCTTATTTTTAAGCAGAACTTATTTTAAGCTTGACAAATATAAAATGTATTTTTAAGTACAACAGAATTGCTATGGTTCTCACTGCTGAATTTCTGGTGTTTTGATTAAATTCTTTAAATAAAACAGGTGTTAGAGTAATGGCCTTTACAAGTTAATTAATCTTCATTTTCAAGGGGATGAGCTACCATTAAGCTTAGGTTTATTATATGTTTGTGTAAATTGCAAAGCGATTTACTGTTCCACAGACGAAACCGTTCTCTAAAAACAGGTCTCACCAGTAGACTGGTACTGTGGTACCTTATGTGAGTAAAATACACACGCTCTTTATTGGTTAAAAACATTTCCTTAAAGTCTGTGTTTTGGCTCATTCAAGTAATTCTGCTGTGAACATCAGTCTGAGGAGACATCATCTCTTCTATTCTCTACACTAATTGTGAAGTTCCTCTTACAGTTGTTAACAGCCTCGATTTTATTTAGGTGCCAAGCAATGCTGTTACAGGGCCAGCATGCTTCCTGAATACTTGGAGAGACCTTATTTACAGTAAAGTAAGTAAGTAAAAACTTTTTGTCATCTTAAAATATTAAAAAGTTCATATATCACTCTCATACTCACTAAAGAGTGTGTGTGTGTGTATAATGAGGCACCTTTTGGGGAGTATTCATGTTTTAGTTTTGGTTTTTCAGATGAGATTGAGTCTGTTGAGTCGTTGGACACAAAAGGCATGTTCTGCAAAATGCAGCAAGTGGAAGAAAGTCACAGATTTCTGTTCTTTTTTTTTTTTTTTTTTTTTTTTTTTTTACAGAATTTAGTAAGAATTGCACTTTAAGTAGGAACTTGTCCTTTTTTTCCTCTTTTTGTTATGCACTCAAACAGCAGTGAAGTCTACTTCACGTAAGAGTTCTAATAGTCACACTGTTTTTATTTGATGTGGCTCAAATCTTTTACAAAGTCCAGACTGCTTTCTGGTTCTCTTGACACCAAAATGTTAGGTCAGATTGTGGCCTAACTAACTGTCTCCTTGGCTATTAACTGACACTGCTCGTTCTTTTCATTTAGTAAGAGTCACTTGAAGGGCACGCCTCGACACCCTCTATTAAAACAGTGGCTGCATCATTAGCAACCTCGGGGCAGTCCTACCTGATCACAGTAGCTGCATAGCGGTGAACTTCTTTCCTTGATGGGGCACAGTGTTGAGGGTGCTGATATTCTGTTTTCAGATGCACTTTTTTCTAAAACAGGTAAAATTTTCAGAAACCCAGCAGATGTGCTGACATTTTCTACCACCACTGCTCCTTTGAACCAAGGAAGCTTGAAAACATACTACTTCACATCAAAGGGTTTTGTCATTTCTACAGCACTAACAGAACACAGTAAGTATAATTTACCTTTAAAGAGTGAGCTATTTACCTGTCATGGGTTCATTCTTCTATCCTGAGGTATTGAATCATTTCCCAGCTCTGTCAATCTTAAGATATTTTGGCTAGCGTGCACCTTTTGTGGCTGGCTTCTCAACAGATTTAACTTTGATCTTACCAGTTCTGACTTCATTCTCCTTTCCTCTGCACTCCTGGATTTGTTTCACTTGTTCTTTTTTGCCTAGGTACATCATTTCCATTTCCACAACTCCTCTCGCTTTTTTTTGCCACAGACAGATGTATGTCCTGTGTTATCCCATTCATGTCCAGTGTTGTCCCAAGGTACCAGTGCATTTTGATCATGTACAGAGGGGCGTCACGGGGCTCACATGAAAGAGGCAGCAGTCTGTCAGATCTGCAGCTGGTAGCCTGCCCCCTGCCCAGCACCGAATTGTTTCAGGGAAAGAAGGGGGCGAGGAGCAGGCCATGTGCTGTGTGTATCCAGAAGGCAGTCATCAGGCTGTTTGTGTTGCACTTCTTTGGTTGGGCTTTGGTGAGGGGCTGGGAGGGACTGAGCGGTCGAGCTTGTGTTGGAATTGCAGAAGAGTGGAAGATCATCTTCCCAAAGACTGGAGAAGAAACTTTCATTATATCAGTGACTTCTGGCGTTAAACCTCTTGTTAAACAAAACAGAGGTCTTACAATAAGCTCCATGCATTTTTCCTTTTTCTTCCTTATCCTCTTTTCTCTTTATGCCTTTTCTCACTCCTTTTCAATACCTACATTTTCTCTGTTGATTTTTTTCATTTGTCAGAAGATTTCTTTTCTTCTTCCACAAATCTCTTTCTTGTTTCTTCTTTTGATGTGGCTTTTCTCTGTGTTTCTCTTTCAACCCTCAGAGCTTACTTTAGTCTCTTCACTGTATTTGCTACATGGAGGAGTGCTATTGAAAAATGAAAAGTAGATTGCATGGGAATTTCATATTTCTCCTTTTCCTCTAGAAGCCCATTTCTCTTCCCTCCCATTTCTGTGAAGTTTACCATCCTCAAATGCTTTCGTCCTGTACTTCCAAATCATTTTACTCATTTTTCCCTCTCTTGCTCTGTCCTTCCACCTTGTCTTCCCCTTCACTTACAGCTTGATATTTAATGTCTTTGGTAGAGTGAGAATTCGTGGTAGCATTCAGGTTCCATGTTGTGGATAAATACTCCGATGTGTCTCAGTTTTACTGATGAACACAAACTTTCTGACTGCATCAATATTGGCTTTTACTTCAATTTTTTTCTGTTGCATGCTCAGGAGCAGTGACTATGTTGGTGGTATGAACTGTAACAGCCACATGATAAGCACAGTCTTGTATAACCCATTACCCATCAGGTCTGTGTGACATTGTAATTTAAATGGTGGTAGTTGCTGGCAGCCTATCTCTGCTTGTCCTGCTATTATTACAACCACCAGTAGAGCTGTTCTACTGGGAAATTTCAAGTGTAGACAAAGCTTTAATCAACAGTAATCTGATCCTTTAAAAATGCAACACCAATTCATTTATTTCTCATTTCACATATGAAATTTTAATAGGTACAATCACCCTTAAGGATGTTTCAAATATTAACATTATGCACAATTACAAAACAGAATCTTTTTTTCTGTATGAAAGTATCTGCATGTTTGAACCAAGTAAGTAGTTTTCTGTGCAGACATCAGGTTTACTATCAATCAGAAACTTATTAACAGCTGTGTTAGCCCTAATTAAGTGCAGAGCAATGGCAGACTTTTTAATTAAGTCTTATTTTCCTAAGAGGAGACTGACTCCTGTGTTTTTTTTTTTCCATCCCTTCCCCACCTCCATCCTTATTTACTATGTAAAGCCTGCTTTAAAAATAACTGGGACACAAGATGGGGCCATTGAAACGGGGCCAAGACAGTAGGAAATGTTTCCTTTACAGAATGGATGCATGATTTTACTGACCATAATTTACTTCTTTGGCTTTGTAAAAATAATTATATATAAAAAAAATGTTGTCAGTTTTTCTTTTTTACTTTCTTTTTTTTTGGTTTTCTTCTTGTCTGACGACGTTTTTGTCATTGCCAGCAAACATCTTACAGGAATTAATTTCAATGTATAAATTCATATGAGAGGAAGTGGTGATGCGTGGCATCAGCTGCACCAAATGAAGTCCTTGTTGCCCAAGTAAACCTCTGGGCATGTAGTAGAAATTGTGCTACACATGAACAGAGTACTCAGTTGCTGTGAGAAAAAAGGGGGCTCACAGTTAAGAGTCTCCCCGAGTGTTTGATTCTCTTTGTCCTGAGCAGCGCTAAGTGGTATACGTGTACCCATGAAGGAAGAAGCACCCTGAAACTTTGCACTTTCTATGTGGCACTATTAAAAATGGAGATCTGTAGCCACCAACCATTACTGGATCATTACTTTGCTCAAAAGATAAGTGGGTTTCACCTAAGACTGCAGGCTAATCTCTTACTCCTCCTGACAGAGTATCATCAAGCGTGAATACTTTTATTCACCATTACAGGTACAAAAATGCCTTTATCTGATTTGTGTTCAGTTTTATATTTTAATCTTGAGGCAGATCCTGACTTGGCTGTGCTGGCAGTTTACACCAAGGACTCCAGTGAAATGCTGACAGATTATGTGGGGTGAGGATCTGTCCCTAGCTGTTCAAAGAGAGGACAGTGTCAGTCTCTTGGTTGCATCACCACTTAGTGAATTTCTGCATTCATTTCAGGCACAGAGCTGCTGGGTTTGCTTTTTCCCTTTTTAGGGTACAGGCTGTTTTTCTTTCAGCAGTGTGTTTGGCAAAAAGAACTGAACGTGTTCCTGGAAAGAAATGCTCCAAAAGTCTTGATTCTTCATTTAAAAAAAAAATAATAATAATAATAATTAAGGGGACCAAACATTAGCCAGCAAATTTAAAAGGAGCAATAGTCAACAGAGCCTAAAAGCTGTAAAAACCGATGGTGTTGCCTAGCTAGCCTTAATACTGGGAGCTCTGGGGAGCAGGAACAGACATTTTCTAAAGGTTTATACAGCACTTGTTGCAACCTGAGCTGGACTGAGCCTAAGGCACTGGTGTTAATATCAGTGCTGAAGACAATAAAATCACAGCTGTAGTGGCCAGCAACAGCTCTAAAATGCTTCGGCTCAATTACAGCAGCAAAAACACGTCTAGATGCAGCAGCTCTTCATTTGTGGGCATGGAGGTATGTCCTAATTGTCTGTAGTACTTTGATGGAAATTAAAAGGACAACACCGTTTAACTCCTGCCTCGTGGAGAAAACTAGTTTTTGCAGCTACTCCTACGTGCTCTTTCTGTGTTGTTTCCAGTATGGATTCTGGGCCTCTATATTTAGCATCTGTGTTTAGTAGTCTGTCTGTGCTATGCTCTGGTTCATTAGATTCAGAGGGGTCAATGAATGGCTGTGGTTTATATGTTGTCTGGATATTAAAGCTTAATCCATATTTGAGTCTAACCCAAGCTTTGTTTCCAGGGAGAAAGCAGCTGAGATAATGCCCAGGCAAATTTAAAAGAATAGTGTTTTTTTTTTTTTTTTTTTTTTTTTTATAATGGTTATGCATCATTTTTACACTTGGGTTATCTTGAATACATGGGACCTGTATGATTCAGGAGTCTCCAACTTCGATTGCCTTTGTTCTCTTACTTTAATAAAGAGCAGAATAAGCTCATGAATTTCTTTGGTTTCTTCTCTCTGTCTCTTATCTACTTGTATTAGGTTCAGATTCTTCGTACTATAAGAAATATGGCTCAGGTGGAAAGGATTTCAAGGTGGCACCCTCTTCCCATGCTTGTCCCATTTGATCCAACTGTGGCCTTAGAAGTTACGTTTTAGAAATAACTAATACTAAGTCCTGAGGCTTCTGCCCTTTTCCTCTTGGAAATACTTGCTTTCCAAACGTGGAAGTTTGTTGTGGTAACTCCTGTATTGCTGAGAGCTCTGCAACATGCAGCATAGTTTACTTTTCTATGTCCAGTGTGGAGTTTCCACTAGTGGAATGTGTTTTTCTGACCCTGTTAAATGTATTAAGAAACACCATAAGTGATGCAAAGCATATCTGAATAAGTATATTGCCTTCTGGTAAACTTAGAGTAGCAGTGAGGTTTAATCAAATGTTCTAAAAGTGAATGTATATTTCATGTTGATATTGTGAAATCATGCAGCATAGCTTATGCCTGTGTTCATAATTTGGGTGAAAGGCATTGCACAAATATTATCCAATTCAGAGTGTGCAAATAAACGATGGAGATTGAAACGACAGTTATTTTCTTCCCATGAGCAACCAGTTTGCTAATTATCTATAAAGATGCATGGACAGGGCAGGCACAATTGAAGTGTGACTGTTGAAGAATACACTATGGAGTTGCTAGAGGCTTCTTAGCATTAACTAGGAAACATTTTGGGAAAAAAAAAAAGTGCATCACTACATACTATGAAAGAAAAGGGAACCGAAGGCTTCAAGAGTTGGAGGGAGAAACAGTAGCCCAAGGGTAACTACTGTTACTGGTATCTGATATGGAAAGAAGACTGCACCAGTCTGGAATGAGGAAAGTCAGCAACAACATCTTTGAAAGAGCTAAAAGGACTCTCATCTCCCTTTTCTCCCTTTATTTATTTAGTGAATTTCAGAGCTTGCAGAAAGCACCTGGTTGACAGCTCTGTACTTCGTAGTCCTTGGTTTATTCCCAGCAGGGTATACAGCACAGATATCTACAGCACCAGTTTCCCCAGCTTACGCTCCTACCAGTTAACGAAGGGATGAAGGCTTGGCTTTTATTTCCAAGAGGTGTTCAGCCACAGGCCTGTCTGCCCGCTGTGCTTGCTGACCGCAGCGATGTGGGCATGGGCTGGACTGAGTGAGACAGATAACGCTGTTACTGCCCCAGCCATCGTCCCCACCCTTCGGTGGATGTTGCCACCCCTGAGGCAGCAATGTCTAATCCACTCATGAATCAATTATTGAGCTGTCGCATTTTTCAGCCTGGCCTATTAAATTAAACTGACATCAGTCTCATCTCACAAAGACATTAGATAGTGATGAATTTCAGGTACTGTTAACCTGGTTTTGAATGGGCCAGCTAGAGACAGACAGATTCATTTTTCATTCCAGCTGCCAGAACCATTGTCATATCCTGTCTTGCTGTTCTGGTGCACCTTGCTGATCAGTGGGTGCCTTTCCTTGCCAGCTCCTGAGAGGGAGCAATTTCATAAGAAGGAGAGCGTAGTAAACCCAGAAAGGTCAAAAACTGGTAGTGTTTTTTTTCT
The DNA here is from genome assembly GCF_047663525.1 of Anas platyrhynchos. Lineage (NCBI taxonomy): Eukaryota > Metazoa > Chordata > Aves > Anseriformes > Anatidae > Anas > Anas platyrhynchos. Next base: position 62,600,517 of record NC_092591.1, on the reverse strand, counting down.
TTTTTTTCCTTTCTCCTTTTTCTTTCTTCATCTTTGTTAGAATGATGAAGAAGAGAGTGCATATGTAAAACCTTTTTGTTGCGTCTTGTTAAAAGGAGGGAGGTCCTTGGACTGCTCTGAGCCAAACCTGCACACCGGAGGTTTCCTGGATTCTGGTTTTAAAGGTAACTGAAATGTTCAGAGCTTGGCTGCTCCTACAGTTTATCCCATTTTCTCTGTCTAGGTGATAGGGGGGATTGCTAACTGGCTGTGTGCCTCATTTTGTCCCCTCGTGGCAAGAAGGAGCCTTGGGAGACCTCTGTTACACATGGCCAGCAATGTTCAGAAAGGCGAGCTCACAAAGCCAGACGCAGACCTGTGCCACTGCCCCCTAAAGCTGGTGTTTGTGAGTACACTTCTTTTTGAATGCACTTCTTTCTCTCAGTGAAAAATGTTCAACAAGGAAATCCTGGCAGATATTTCCTTCCTACTGGAGCTATGCATTCATTACTATTAATAGAACTGTTAATTGACTACTCAGAGCAGCTATAAAAATTGATTAGATGCATATGAGGAAATAAACGTGGGTCAGACTGTAGTGGTGCAATGCTATGAATTTGATGACCTTTTAGGACTTTTTCATGTCTAACAAAAGGTTTTTTAATAAACATTAAACAGCCCAAATTCTGCCCTCCAGCACTTCTCCTAGTCTAATGAATGTATAATGAAAGCAAATATTTGGTATAGCAAAAGAATCCTGGTTTTTAAATCTCATTCCTGTATATTTTCAAGAGGTTAGGTTACTTGACATGTAAAACATCTATGAATTTTAAGTGAGGCCGGATTAGTAAAGCTCTATAGTTGGTCTTTCATCTTAATGTGACCAAGAATGTCCTCTAGCTCACTCTATTTACTAAGAAATTAAAAAATAGCAAATTGCACATCATCACATACCATATGTCCATTCCTCTCCTGGGCTCTGCTCTACAGCAATGTTAATTGACTTGCCAAAACCTTCTTCTCCTGAGTTGTGACCGCTCCTGAGGAAACAATCAACAACAGAGTTGAGCAGAATAGGAAATGAAAACAAAACAAACAAAACAAAACAACAACAAAAAAACATACACCGCAAAGCAATGAACCATATTAAGAACAAATTAATTTCTGCAAAACGAAGATAAAAATGAAGTGCTGACATATAACCTACGCTTTCAAAGGTACCGGCAACTGTAGACCATGCTCAGTTTTGGGTGCTCACTTAGAAAGCTGGGAGCACCCACCTGCGTTCGTAAGGGCTGATGAGCAAGTGCTGTCAGCTGAGCAATGTGAAAATAAAATAGTAATGCAAACTTGTTTGTCTGTTAGCCTAGGTCATGCAATGAGGTCAGAATTGGTTGCACTTTTTCCCATTTAAAAAGAAAACCAACTAGTTCTTGTGGTTGCAGAGAAAATCCTGAAAATATGTAATCTGAAATGACTCAGGAATGAAAAAGCAAGAACGAGTGTGACGTATTGTCATTAATAGTCTGAGCATTTTCTCTGTTGGTATCATAATTTTTGACCCCTCAAAGCTGGCGATACAGAAAAATGCAGCACAATTAGGGTGAACGTATTCCAGGTTTCCCTCCTAATGTTATTTATTCAGGGATACTACAAAATAGCTATGAATTTAAAATTTTATTTTTAATAGCACTTTTTCCTAGGTACGGTCAATCAATCTTTTTATTATGATAAGTTATTTTAAACTACTTAGTATTCAGGATATTTGCAGTTGCGATGAACAAGTTCATTTAAACACCAAATCAATCAGTATTTTCACTAGAGAGAAAATTTTAAGTACCAATTAAGAATGAAAAAGCGATCTACATCCTCTAATACAATATTAATGTGCTGAGATGGGTGATCCCAACTGCACAAGGAAAAAGCAGCTGTGTATATGCTTTTTGGAGAAGTTTTTTTTTTCTTTTTTCTGTCACTTAGAATAATTTTATGAATAAAAAGTGGTTCTTTTATTACTGCTAATGAACGGAAATCCCATCAAATTGCAAGGCATCAACACGTGCCATTACTCTTTAACTAAAAGCTGGGTAGATTTTTCCCAGTGATAATGGCGGGTGCGAGCACTTTGCAGGATGGATGGACTGTACTTGTCTTACATAGTACGCCGGTACCTTTCAGCAGTGCATAGATCACAGCTAAGAGTTATACTAGGTGCTTAATTCTGTTATTCTCTGTTGAATTATCAACCTATCTGCTCATAATGGGACTTAAGAAATAAAAAAAGAAATTAGAGACACGGGGGAAATTATGTCCTTTAGGTCGATCAGAATGTGTAATGACCTGCCAAGGGGAGTGGTGGCAGTCTTGCTGATGAAGTCATTTAAACCCATGCTGATACAGCAATCAAACACATAATGGTGGTAATGATCTTGCCCTGGCACTGTGATCTACTGGCCATGTTATCTTCTGCTATCTCCAGGTCTGGTTTCCTGCGCTTTGAGGAAAGGGGAGCAAAGTTATTTAAAGGAATGAGGCTTAGACGGGGGCTACCCTGTTTAGGTGGGGATAAGGTTGTGTGGAAAAAGTGTTCTACAAATGTCTGGCAGCTGGAGGGCTGTGCCAGAAGGCATTTACTGGAAGGTAGGGTGCTTTAACCAACCGAGGTTTTATCACCTTGCCTTAGATAGCTGTGTTTCAGGTTAACACCCGCTTGCTTCTTTAGCAGTTGATGTGCCAGGGATGTTGCTGAACAAGAAGGTGATAACCTCACCCTATCAAAATGACATAAAATACATTTTCTTTTAAGTTGTTTGAACTTGTCTTACTGTAAGGGTATATTCTCAGCACAGGCACCTAAGGGAACATCAGAAAATACTCTGGGGGAGGGGGGGCGACCTGAAGCTGAGTTGTTGAACTGAAGATTGCCTTGTCTCTCCAAGGATTTTATTAGTGTCTTGCCTGTGAAACAGTTTTAGAAGCCTTTTTACAACAATTTTGGTGTTCTTATCTTGGTGACATGCTTGCATTAATCTCTAGAAATGCCTTTTTGTGACATTTCTCTAAGTGTTATCTAAACTTACAACTTAAAGGGCTGGTTTTTAAACTATTTTAAGACAGCATCCTTATTTATTTTATTTTATTTAGGATAGTAAAATATATGTAATCTTATTCTGATTATCTGAAAAAAAAGGTATTTATTATTCTTAAACACAGATGAATTTGTATATATAAAACTAGATGCAGTGAAGTTAGCTTGATTTTGCACAGGTTGGAAATCAATCCAGCTTGTTCTTGAAATACTTGTTTTGCAGTTTTTGCATGGAGTCTCTTCAAGTAAAACACTATAGCTTTTGCTCCCTTGCTGGGTTATAAATAGTTTATAAATTAGGCATTTAGTATGCATTTTTTAATAAATCATCACTTGTCCAAAAATTCAGTATGCTTTGATCTGTGCATGCTTCCACAAATACACAGCACCTTTGTTCAGACCTGACTGCTAATAGCAAACTGCGTGAAGGGTTTTTCTTAGGAATATTTCAAGTCTTTGCTGTTTGGTCACACATTGTTCTCTCACCATGCACCACTCAGTGTTATTACAGATATCACCAAAAAAAAAAAAAAATTTACTGTATGTGGGATAAAGCAATACTTGTATGGAATATTGCCCTGATTAAGTCCAACCTCACAAGGTAAAACTACATATAAAAGGTCCCTGCAAAAGGGACTAGGGAGTGCAGGATTTGGGGAAGTGAGTGGAATCACGTGGGAAGATATTTGCACCAGCTGACTCATTTCCAGCACTGTGGATGTTACATTAAAGAGCTAATGTGTAAGTTGATGCTGCCTGAGGCAGGATTAACTTCTAATGTGTAGGGACTGAAGTTTGCTAATGGCCTTGCTAGCATGAGAACCAGCTCGTGTAGGAGGGTGGCTCGCCGTCCATTATTAGGTTACTTATGCTGAGGGCCTGCTGCTGAATTCTCCGTGCTCCTTTGGCTCCTGAGTGGGTGGGAGCAGGTCATGGGGCTGGCGTGATGCGAGGCAGGGCAGAGTTGTGCTGCTGGAGGTGCAGTTTGGCCATGGGGCCAAATCAGTGACCGCCTTCCTGATCGCTCCACTCTTCTGGAGCTCTTACTTGTAATTCTTCCCTAAATGTGCTCCTAGGCTCTCACTCTGGAAAACCACTCCAGCACGCTAAGCTGTGTGTAGGGCCCTTCCTCTCCATTTCCTGGCCGCTTTCTCATGCATTTCCCTTTCCCTGCCTTAGAGGCAGAGCAGAGCACCTGTACGTATCCCAGCCAGATGAATGGCAGCTTCCACCCCCTTCTGTAGCAATAGGTTCTGTTGATTTGTATCTCTCTGTTGGCAGTTGTGCAGTTAATCCACTTTCTTATTAAGGTGCATACAGCTTTAATACTAATATTGCTACATCATTTTCCTCTTTAGATAAAATGAAATCTCAAAAAAAAAAAAAAAAAGTAAGAGAGAGGGAATAAAACAAATGCCTCCCCCTACTTTTTATAAAATTTGCTAATTGTGGGTCAAAGAATGCAGATTGATTCATCTTGACAAAGTACTTGTACCCACACAGCAGTATTTTTTCTCAATGAGCATTTTTCCCAATAACACCTCAATAGTTGTTCCTAGACATACTATTTTAAAGGTAACACCTCCTTTCCTATGTGTCTTTATGCAAGCATACTATCACTTGGATGTTGAAGAGACAACAAGACCCCTCAGTACCTGTCAGTTGGTCTGAAGGTACCTTTTTGGCTGCTGTATGTTAGAAATGTCTGCCTGTTGTGCAGCCTTTGGGCTGAGTGCAGACCACTTCTCTAGTACATGTGTGCACGATGGCCATGCAAGGAAGCGGAGGGAAAAAGTGGTGTAGGTGAGAAACCAAGGAATTCCTCTAGCAGCACCAGGTCATGTTCTCCTACCAGTGAACACGGATAACTCAAATTAACACTAATGGGTGTTATGCACAAGGGAGAGGATGATCTACCCTGTTGCTTGCACTGGGAATGCAATTTAAAGCTTTCCTGAGGCTTCTTTAAATTAGATTTCTGGGGCCGCCTGTTTTGAGTTGCCTCGCATGCAGAGCTCCCACTGATTCAACAGGGCTTGGTACACGCAGGTCGATGGTGTGGGGGGGTCTCCTTTTGTTGTATCTTTTCAGGAGGTACGAAATAGATGTAAATTGCTCTTATTGGTACGATATGCATATGCTTGCCTGTGTATATGGAAGTGGCTCACTTCAGGGCGTGTGCTTTTAGGTTACACAAACGCCAAAATACTGTAAAAATAAGCTCGTTAAAAACCGGTGAGGAACTTTCCTTCAGTCCAGAAGAACCTCTTCTGTGACCTTGATTGCTGACAGGAGTTGAAGGAGGAGAGATCGATCAGATTAAGTGTAAAACTAGGCATTTAAATGGCTAGCAAGGATGTACAGGGTTGCTGGGAGAAGTTACACGATTCCTCCCATAGGACTGAGGTGACAGAGGGGCCTACCCCTGAACGGGTAGAGTCTGTGATAGCTACACCAGGGCTTTTAGCATCTTCCTCTCTAATATCTGGTATTAGCTGTGGTCAGTGGTAAAAACATGGAGTTAACTGACCCTTGAAGTTGACTATTTCCAGTGTTCGAGTTAACTTTTAACTCAATAGCAGATGGCTTGCGTTATCATGGTTCTGCAGCCTTTTGCCAGATGCCCTGCAGTTAGCTTGTGAAGTGGAGGCGGCGATATGTGAATTGTTCTGGTGAAACTGGGTCCTAAGCGGAGCTAAGTGGAGGAGAAATAATGTCAGAACAACATCCTCGTATGATGCTGGTGTCTGCAATGCCAAACCGCCGCTTTACAGTTTTACCTTACTTCTTTTTCTTTATTTAAACACAAGGGAAATTCTGGAAGTGTATCTTTCTCTTAAACAGCTTTTTGAAACCAGTGGGGGTTAATTAGAAACTAAATGTGGAATCTACAAACACCCAGAAATTATTTACACTGTTGTTAATTTCTTCTTTAATATTCATAACTGTTTTCTGTTAATTAAGAAGAGAGGGAGAACATGAAGAAAGGCTCAGAACAAAAGCAGTCTGCATACAGATAAGGAGCTGACTTCTCAAAGAACAGGGCTAAATGCATATTGCCTGCATTGAGTGAAGAATTTATATGCAGCAAATGCATATTGCAGCTCAAAAATTGGGTAGACTTATGTATGAATCTTACTACATCAGCATTCGGTGTGATCCTCTTACCACCACTGTTAACATTTCCCTGTTTTCTGGCATTGCACATTCTGCAGTCCTGAAGCAGTTTAATTAGCTCTTAGAAAGTGAAGCTTTTAGCTGGGAAATATTTCTAGCTTTTGCAGTAGTAGTATGTAAAGCATTTGTAGGAAGTCAGGCTGCATAGCTTAGAATTGGAAGCTACGTTCTCTCTGTACTGTAGGAACCATGAGGCAGCCACTAATCCTTACAGAAGTATAAACGTGAATATAAACATTGTCGTAAGTGCCTGATAAGTTTGGGGAATCCTATGTTTGTTGTGAATAGTACAGCAAAGCTGCTCAGCAAATGCTTGCAAACAGCGGGGTTTCATGGATGTTAGCCCATTAGCCTAGCACGGCCCTTTCCCAAAGGGACAAGGAAAACAGCACTGCTTTTTGCTGGACGTCACTTGATATCTGCTTCTTTACTCCCTTCAAACCCATTTGAAAACCCGGTCTTAAATGTTTGTGTAATAGTCTGCTTAAAATGTTCCTGTATCTTATTTTGACCAAGTTACACAATTCTGTGCAGCGTAAGTGACCAAATCGCATCCTTGTTAACAGCATGATTGATAGAAATGCTTCATTTTCAGAGACTGGGAATATGATAATCACAAAGAATAAATTGCTTTGTGGAAAAATAGGGTAAATTAGCTTGAAAACGAACAACTGCTTTCCCTTCCTCTTCTCTATAGCTACACCCCCAACTCCTTGTAGTGATACATAATATATTTCATTACACATCTAATGTGCTATAGTATCTACTGACCTAAATGCAAGGTTAATTGACATTTTTCGTTTAGAGACCATCAGCAGAAGCTACAATAAAATAAACAGTGTCCTTCAGGCAGTCAGCAGACCTCCTGCTGGATTACGCTAGGTAGAGGCCCCTTCCTGTCTGCATGTATAAAATGTATAATACAATACACCACAAATAAGAGTGCAATATGAAGGAAGAAATGACAAGGTGAAGAGATGAAGAGCCTGGTGCAACATGCTTGGTGAAACAACCTAATTTCGTTCCCTTCCCCTTTTCTTCACTTCTGTCTCAGCAGACATGGTTTGAAAGACTGTTTGCTGTTGGGAAAGTAGATGGCTACTATCCAGATGAAGCATGTGATAGGAAACAACTTTAAAGATAATTAGTACAAGCCAGGATCATTACAGTTAGCTCATCGGGATAATCCAAAGAAAAATGATCTCTTGAAATAATTAATGCAATGTTCTAGCTTTGATAATGATAAAAGCCTGCCTCTGTGCCAAGGGTCTGCACACTGCTGAAGTTCATTCAGGGAGAAGGTTTAGCTTGGACTTGATGGCTGTGCATAGATCTCAGTATAGAGATGAGATTGTTAAAAGACTGTTGGGCCTTCGCTGAGGGTTGGTTTCAATTAGATTCATTTTATTAAATACACCTGTCTGACGTGTTCCACAAATGGAAGAACCTACATAAAATATCCTGCATGACTGGCACTCCCAGACTGATGTTTGCTGTCTTGCAGGGCTACCAAGACAGGCCCGTTTTCAGGCTTCAGACTCCAGCAGCCCTAGCATCAGGGCAGTCTTCTCAGAAGGATAAGAGAAAACTGGAAGTAAAGAAACAGCAGTTTTAAATGGAAAAAGAAATGGATTGTATTTCTTACCTCAGATCAAAGGTAGCAAACGTTTTTCTCCAAGGGTGGAGAATCAGGAATAGAGCTGAGGGAAGAAACAGAATTAAGAGAATCTGAGTTCCCCTGTGCTCCAGGGAAGATGTTGCATGCTCTGAGCCATATAAGGCTCATCGCATTCAAGATTTAAGCTGTGACAATAAGGTTAAAGTTGCAGTAAAAATTATTTTAGCAAAGATTTGTGGAAGAAATGCAGAATATAAAGTAGCCTGGAGATTAGAAGCACACTTCAGACTCTGGCAGCCTGAACACAAGTTAGAGACCTGGGTTAGAGATGAGTGAGCTGTATGTACAAATAGATGTCTGTGATGTTTTTGATATGAAAAAGATCACAAATTATATCAGAAAATACAGGGTCAACAGTAGCAAGAATACCTTGAGGGAGACAAGAGTTACAGTAATATCAGAAGACAGCTGGTAATGGGGCAACAGCAGATTTTTTTTTCCCCCTTAGGGACACTGATGGAACAGTAATTACCAGGAAAAGCAGCAACCTGCAGAGTGTAGGAGTGTCTGTCTTGTACTTAGAGATGCTGAAATCTGGCATATGTAGGAATCCAAGTCTGATCTCTGAATCTACAGATGGTGGTCAGGTAAGAGTGAAGATGGGATGAGGAAGGCAGGCGAGAAGGAAATAAGCATGGCAATACAGTGCATTCCTCAAGGAGCTGATGCACTCAAGCTGCCTCCCTTTAAAGGTTCACCTGTTAGTGCAACCACATCTCTCTAACCCAAATTTTATCTAAAATTGAACCCAAGAAAAGGAAGAGCCTGGGCATAAATGAATGCAGTTCGATTAGTCCACTATATCACCCAAATAACGCAGCATGGCTGTGCTCTTTGACCTCTCTTCTTCCCTAATCTCCTATACAGCGATATTGTGCTGTTTAATTGGTGATCTCTAACCCCTGATGATGTTGGAATTACAGACAGCATTTGCAGGGATTGCTGGTGTTGGTGTGAAGATGAAATGGGTTAACTCTGCTATAAGTAATAAGCCACAGGAACAGGCGTATATAGTTCGAAGTGACAGTGATTTAAGGAAAAAGGAACAGGCGTATATAGTTCGAAGTGACAGTGATTTAAGGTGCTTGAAGGCCAACGTGAGAAACCTGTAAAAGGACTGAGATCTGGGGACTGGTCAGACACTGCTAAATATCATCCCTCTCTACGCGGTGCCAAGGAGGTCCCTTAAAGAGAAGACCAGGCACCAGTAATCTCTACTGTAAGTGTGGGCTGGTTTGTTTGAAAAATGCTGTCCCCCAGCAGGACGGTTAAAGGTGAGTGCCTGGGAAATAGGATTTTTCCAGTAGGCTGTACACGTTCCATTTTATACTGATTTCTGTGGCTGGGACTTACTGATGCTTGCCTCTGTTCTCACCGCTATTTGTCTCCTTTCCAGAAGTAAATGTAGTTTCCTAGGGGATCTTTTTTGTTATTTTCTGTTCCAATGAACTCCAGAGCGATCCGCAGTGTCAGAAGAAAAGCAAACCTCAAGTCACTCTGAATGTTCAGTCGAAAATCACCCATTTCGTCTTGTCCAGCAGGTGCCTCTGGCATAGCTCACGCACAACTCCTTGTGCACTGAGGGCACCTGTGTCTACCCCACAGCTGTGGAAGTTGGGCTAAGATGGACCTGGGGAGCAAGGTCTGTCCTCTGTGTGGTTTCAAAAACCGGTTAAGACCTCCAAATAGCTTGCTTTAAATTAGATGGAGTCCTCTGTGAATCTTGTAAGCTGTTATACCGTATTTATATGTAGGCATGAATCATTTTTCTCTTTAAATAAGAGATGAAACAAGAGGCAATGAAAATGTGATTGAAAACAAAAATCCTACAGCCCTGAATAAATACTGTCCTTTGCATAGTAATGAAGATGTGATGGGATCAGCAGAAACTACACCAGTGGAAGAGAAGTGTTAGAGTGCATTTGTCCAACCTTACTGTAAGGATCTCAGAGCAGACAGGAGTTAAATGTATTTATAGTAGAACAGAGCTAAAATGCCACAAATAAAAACTTTTTTTTTTTTTTTTTTTTTTTTTTAAAGAGAAATAGAGCAACTGATAGTGCTTTTCATCTTTTTAGCTAGGGACAGAAGTAATTTAACATCCACATCCATCTTTCAGGGGACTGCTGCCTGCTTATGCATGCAGCTGAAACCAATATAATAAAGTTTTTCCTATTTCTAAGTGTTAAAACGTTAAATATTGAGAACCTTTGAAATGCATACTTTTTATCTGAGATCTTTCAAGAAGTAAAATTAACTGCACATCAGACTTTAATGCATGAAACCATGATTTACTGTCCTGAGAACTAATTTAGGCTCACTGCAGATGTAAACTTACCCTCAGTGTGCTACAGGGCCTGATTCAGAGATGGCTGAAGTCGACAGGTCTTTCCAATTACTTTTATGGGAATCAGATGAAGTTTTTAATTAACGCATCACTGAGTGCTCAGACTCATTTAAAAAATTCTCAATTCTAGATATAATGCAGATCTTTCAAAATGTCATTGTACTTTAAAGCTGTTCTGCTCTCTTGGATGAGAAGTTATTTACACTTGTGTGACTACATCTGATATATTCCTTCTTTCCTCACACCATAATATGCCTACAGTATGTGTTTTGATATATTATGTGTATCTTTGAATACATAATATATTACCAGATGGTATGTGATTAGCAGGGTACACTAAAGTAGAAAGATGTCTTCTGCCCTGGGTACATGTACACAGTCTGGCAGTATACATATTTAAAGTGAATATTTCAGAATGTATTTTTAGGAGAGAGAATAATCTGATACATGCAAAAGTTCTGTGTGTGCAATAAATTGGCTACTCAGGGAAGTTTCATAGCTAATATCCTACTCAAAGTATGGGAAAGCTACCTCTGGTTCAGGAGCTTAGCCTGGTGAAATTTTGATTGAGAAGATTTATTGTTTATGTGTCCTTCACATGTTTTCAATCCCAGCGGCTGAATAGTTAAAATTTAGAAATATCTGTTATGCTATAAAATATCCAGCGCCCGTATATGAACTCTTCAGGTCTCAGATGTTCTTAGTTTGTGGAAAAGGAAGAAAAGTTTCTGGTGGTTTACTGTCTGGTTGGGTGGGAGCACGTAAAAGCCCTTGTTTTCTCAAAACGAGTAAGCAAAATGCCAGCTTTGGGCTTCTAAGCAAGGCTCCACTGTAGAAGAAAACTTAGGGACACATTTCAGATCCCTGAAAATTTGACATAAAGCATTGATGCAGCATTGCCTGAAATCATGTGATTTGCTGTTATAATTACAGCTGCTGTTGTGAAGAGACCTGAAGTCATGGCCACCTGTTCCTAGCACAGGTTTTAGGCATCAGAAATTGAATGCCATGGGCCAAACTTTCAGCTCTTAGAAATAAAAATCACACAGTGAAGAGAAATTATAGACATTCCAGAAGTGTACTGTGTATGGGTCGATTCAGGTCTGGAGGTAGCTGTAGGTTGGAAGCTGATAGAAAATTGGTATAAGAGCCGTAGCTCACGTAAATCAATAAGGCTTCCTTGACTGTAATGGGCTAATGCCAATTTATACCACCTGAAGAGCTATTGCCTAGATTTACAGTGTAAATATAATTACTGTGACATAGATTTGCTTTGGTTCACTGAGCTGGCAATGAACAAGCTTTACAGTATTGTATCTTTTTGTTCTTGCTTAAATTGTCTTTCTAGTGGGTGGCTGGAGCTAGAACCCAGACCACAGTTTCTGTCCCACCAGGGTTTTTAACAGTGTTAGTATAGAAAGTAGCTATCATTGCCTGGCAGGGCTGTGCCTACAGGCCATATGTGCTGTGAGCACAGAGGGGGAGGTCCGTGTCCGTGTGTTTGCACAGCAGGAACCTGCTGACGACTTGGTGCTTTTCGGTGGTGGCTGCTGCAAGTGGTTGCAATTCAGTTTTGACTTTAACATCTTGCCCTGCATTAGGCCGCCGAGGAGAGTGGCGCAACTTGCTAGTCAGTGGTCTCTTGGTCTCTGCCAGCACAGCTCGGGAGGCAGCAGGGTATTGATTTACAGGTGTGAGGTTAGCTTTGCAATCAGATGGGTTAGAAACTTTTAAAAAAGCTAAGTATTAAAATCCTAAAGAATGCAGGGATGTCTGAATGTCAGCACAGGTCTCTCTGTGCCTGCTCGCAGGCTATCATTTAATTTCTATTACTCTTCCCCTTCTCTGTTCATGCTGTGATGTCCTTGTTGACAGCTAATATCCATAAAGGATAAAGAATATTATAAATAACAATTAAAGCATGGGTAGTCCATTACCCAGAGTGGGCTTGTGCAGCCGAAGAGACCTGATGCAACTCCAGTGATCTCTGGGTGTAACTGAGAGCAGGATGCAGCCCTTGGCTCTGGGAGCTCCACTTAAATTACTGTTAAAAGCAGTAAATCATGACTTCTGGTTCTAAGTGGTTGAAAGGCCACGTAACTCAGGAAAATTGTGAGGGGGGAGAAAAAGGGCTGAAGTGAGTCCACAATCAACCTTTTGTGTTTGGGGGAAAACAAACAACCAAAAATCAGAGCAAGCCTGTTTTCAGGCACTCTCTGTCACAACTAAGACCCCTATAGTTTCAGCGCTAGCATCTAGCACTTGTTTTCCCCAGTATAAATTCACTGTAACTTAGCATGATTTCTCTGCTCTTGGGAGGCTCAAGACTTAAATAACAAGGGTGCTCCAGGTCGCAGCTGAGATGCAGTTAACCCTGAGATTGAAGAAACGCCATCCCACCTGCAGGAAGGATTCTCATTTTGAATAGCTTTCCATTAGTCTTCCTGTGGGAATGGTGTAATACTGGCAGTACTTCTGTAACTATTATGACAGTGTTAGCCAGGAAGCTGTTTAGCTGTAAGTCCTCAACACTTCTGTGGTCACTATGGTTCTGTACCTTTCAGGCTCTGACCATCTTCTGGCTATTGGAAAAGATTTTTGTCCTGCTCTGATTGAGGCAATTCAGTGTGGCAATAGAAATACCATGCCCATGTTTCAGTGAGGCGTGCATCTGTGTGCATATACGTTGTGATTTTGGTTGTTCCTCAATTCCATATTCTCTCTCAGGTGGCAAATAAATGGTTGTGTTTTCAGCTGACCCAAAATATTCAGACGTGTTTGAAATTCCACACATTTTTATTTGTATCCAAGGAATAACCTGGTAGAATAAGTCATTGAGTAGGAATACAATTAGAATCGGGAATTCTGCTTATTCAAAAGCATGTAATTAGTGTTAGCAAAATTTTAAAAGCTTGAAAATTATTGTTTATGATGGAAAACAATGTAACTTTGTTGGTTGGTTGGTGGGTTGGTTTGTTTTAGTACACTGTATAGCTTTAACCCAATTGTAATTTGTTGTGTGTGACCTCAGAAACTATTTGTCAGCTTTCTGTGCTCTCAGAGTTCCTTTATGTCTTAGGGGTTGATTGCATGTTGTCTCTGCTACGGAATTTTTAGATAAACTGGTGCATCAAAATCTAAATCCTGATTACTACTTAATGACTTAAATGTTGTCTCATCTGTCTCATCTTTTTTTCTTTTTCTCTCTCTCTTTTTTTTTTTTTTTTTTTTTAGTTTTGCATAATTGTTGCTTTACTGCAGAGGGAAACAGATTAATAATGGAACAAAACAGGAAAGAAACTATGGAAGACTTGGTTCGGAAAAAGAACATTTCAGGGAACTTGGAAGACACTCTGTTAGTATTAGCAAGTATGGGTGCTTCCAGCATGAGATAATCCCAGACACATAAATTCATCTGAAGAATGGTTTTATGATGACTCATGGTTCATTTTATAGGTACACCTGCAAATTTCCCTGTTAGGACATGCAACACCAAAAGCCTTTGGCTAAAGGAAGAGGCTGAGTTGAGTTGACGCATGTGAAATCTTTAGAAGACACAGCCAATGGACTGAGTCACTGATATATGAGAGTAGGACCGCAGTAAATTCAAGCTGTATCTGATACAGAGGTAAAACAGCCTTTGTGAAATCAAGCGTTGTGTGTATGCTGGCTGCCTGCCTCCCCCTGCCTGTGGAGTCTGACCTGTTCGGCTATCCAGGGTTGTGACTTGGCAAGTAGTTCTTTCATGTATCAGGAGATTATTGCCACTAGCTCATGTTATCTTTGTAAAGCATAACCTGTAGGATCCTGTAGAACAAACCGGGATGATATTGAAAGCAGTGAAATGTGGCTGTAGTGATGAGGAGAAAAATGATAGCTGTAAAAGCATCACAGAGGCACTCTGGCTCGTCAAGCGCTGCATGCTGTCATACGTGTGTTTTGGAAGGGATTATTCCTAATGATCAATTCTCACTGCAAGCATCAGGTATGTCAGAGTAAAAGTACTTAGAGGTATGAAAAAGCATTGAGGACACATTTTAACTGTAAGAAACTGGAAGCAGGTTATTTAATTTCATAGAACTGTAGAATCATAGAATATCCCGAGTTGGAAGGGACCCATAAGGATCATCGAGTCCAACTCCTGGCACCACACAGGTTTACCTAAAAGTTTAGACCATGTGCCTAAGTGCACAGTCCAATCGTTTCTTAAATTCAGACAGGCTTGGTGCAGTGACTACATCCCTGGCAAGCCTGTCCCAGTGTGCGACCACACTCTGGTGAAGAACCTCTTCCTGATGTCCAGCCTAAACTTCCCCTGCCTCAGCTTAACACCATTCCTTTGGGTCATATCACTGGTGTTTACAGAGAACAGGTCACCTGCCTCTCCACTCCCCCTCGCGAGGAAGCTGTAGACCACAATGAGGTCCCCCCTCAGCCTCTTCTTCTCCAGGCTGAACAGGCCCAGTGCCCTCAGCTGCTCCTCATACGTCTTCCCCTCTAGACCCTTCACCATCTTGGTCGCTCTCCTCTGGACACTCTCCAACAGTTCAATGTCATTCTTGTGCTGTGGTGCCCAGACCTCACCTTGAGGTGAGGCCGCCCAGAGCAGAGCAGGACAATCACCTCCCTCGACCAACTGGCGATGCTGTGCTTGATGCACCCCAGGGTAAGGTTGGCCCTCCTGGCTGCCAGGGCACACTGCTGGCTCATATTCAACCTCCTGTCAGCCACGACCCCCAGATCCCTCTCTGTGGGGCTGCTCTCCAGCATCTCATCACCCAGTCTGTACGTACAGCCAAGGTTGCCCCGTCCCAGGTGCAGGACCTGGCACTTGCTTTTGTTAAACCTCATGCTTTGTTTTGTTAAACTTCATGCCCAGCTCTCCAATCTGTCCAGGTCTCTCCACGAAGCCTTTCCACCCTCATCTGTGTCCACAACTCCTCCAAGTCTGGTGTTGTCGGCAAATTTGCTCAGAACACCTTTTAGTCCTACATCCAAATCGTTTATAAAGACATTGAAGAGGACTGGCCTTGAAAAGGAGCCTTGGGGGACCCCACTGGTGACCATCCGCCAGCCAGATGTGGCCCCATTTACCACAGCCCTTTGAGCCCTGCCTGTCAGCCAATTGCTCACCAATTGGATGATGTTTTTGTTTAGCTGGACATCTTGTCCAGTAGAATCCTAGGGGAAACTGTGCCCAAAAGGGTAAACAACTAATTTTGCAAAGTATTCCTAAAATTAAACCAAAGTATATTATGACCCAAACTCTCAAGAACATATTTAGAGGACAATAAGCTATTTTTCTAGCATTTTTCTTCCTTACCTCAAGAATATCAATAAAATTAACAAAACTAACCCCACTAACCTCAACCCTACTCTCAATGCAATCTGTGTAAGCCCTAATGTGCACAGATCATATCCAGGCCTTTTATGTATTTTCAACATCACAGATAAAAGAATTACAAAAATCCCTGTTGTCATATATTGGTGTCCAGATTTCTAAACTTTTCCTAAATAATTTGAAAGCATTACTGCTGCAGGGCTCAGTTTGTTGCTAAAGCTTCCTGGGATGAATATTAGAGCTATCAGGAGCTCATTCTGTCATTTCATGCAAAAGTACATATATTGAGACCCCATTTATTATACTTGAGTAATCAATATATTAATAAAAGTGAAAGCAGAGAGTTGGTTAATTATTACCATTAACAGAGCAAATGGAAAGGAGAAGAAAATGCCACCATTCAAACAATACCAATTCCATATAAGACAGAAAATCACTTCCAACAGCAACCATTAAACATCTAGAGGACAAAACATACACGCATAGTACACTGCTTAGAGAAACCAGAGTACACCACACCAAATCTACTCCAACTGTAATGAGAGTAAAGTGCCTCAGAAGCAATCTAATCAATAGCTCTGCTTTTCTACAAGCACACACTCTACAAAAGCAGACTTCTTGGTAATAAATAGATCCTTAATGCATTGCATTAAGGGTAAATACAACCACCTTAATAAACACACTTATTCCCTCTTTAAAGATAAAATGCACTAATAAAAAATGCACACACATAAAACTCAGGAGAACATGTTTCTACCACAGAAATTACACGAAGGGAAGTCTGTTACTGCTCTTACGATAGAGTCCCTAATTAAAGGCTCACGCATTCCTGCATCAAATTAAAGAGACATGTTTAGCTTGTCCTAAAAGCTGCCCAAAGTTTCAGCTACGTGAAAAAAAAATGCTTTACTGATTACACAGGGTTCTGTAAAAGTTACAGCATTATCTTAGACTTTGATAGGATTCCAGTCCAACAGAGATCTACACCACCCACTGCTTGTCCTGCGTTTATTCGCACCGCTTCTTCCCACTGCTCTGCAACACCCAGCTAACCTCTTTCCACCCACCCCTCCCCGTTTCTTAACCATTTATGAGTTCAATTTCCCAAACACTGGAACAGATTCATCTGCATTTGAACATCTGCATTCAGAGCTCCTATAAATGCGCAAAATTGATGCCACCTCCTGTCTTTTTCGGGTACTGTAAATACATCCATGCCTCTTAAAAACCTGATTAAAAACCTAGCTGTACCTAGCTTTGAAGTTCCCCTCCCACCTGGAGGTCCCAACACCACTTGTTACCGATGAGTTTCAGAAAGGGATTTGGGTCCCTCTTGGAGTTTCCCAGCAAGTCTTTGCACTGCTCATCTTTCAGGACACTTCTGGCTGTCACTCAGTGGAAAGTCAGATCTAACACTTCTGTGCTCTTCCAAAACAGCCAGTATCAGTTTCACCGATACTGTGGTATACAGCAAGGCCTGAGTTCCACTGGACCAGTTTGTTCACAACACATTGCTTTCCCACTGCACCTGAAGATGCCTCCCCTTGACCCTGAAATCAGGAGCACACACGGTTCCCCCTAAAACTGCTCCTGCATGGACGTTTCTTGGAGCAGCACTAGCCTCGCACAGCAGAACAAGGTTTTCAATCTCTCTTGGCATACAACAGTGGTATACCAGCAACTATAGCACAATTTTTTCCTGTGGTTTATTCTATTCTCTGCATTTTCAATTTTTAGCCTGACAAAAAAAAAAAAAAGATGCCTCTCTATTGGACTAAAGCATTTATTTTTTCCTAAAGAAAAGCTAGAGCCAAAGGAAAACTGTTTTGAACATATTAGTCTGTAGGAGCTTATACTGAATTCCAAAGCTAAACTGTCTCTACACACACATACTTAATCATTTATGACCTTGAATTTGTGCTACGATGGCCTATTATATTTCTTGATGTGCCAAAGATCTTTTAGAACCCATAAGTGCAGCCCAGGTGCTTCATTTCAGTTTACTTTCACCCTGAAAAATTGACTCCAACCATCAGAGGGCAGCATTTACGGCTCTACAATGCTGAAGATGCTGCTGCAAAACCAAACTTTGGTTTATTATAATTCAGACTCGAAGCACTTCAGTCTCATTCATGTTGGGAGAAAACATAGATTTTTGCCTTCTGAGCTACTGTGCTTGCAAACTCAGAAAGGCAAGAACAGACACTCACCAGTAATGGCTTACAAAGTCAGAGTATTGGCTTTCCTAGTTTTACAAAGTTCTCGTTTTAGATGTAAAGATTGCTCTCTATTTGAGACCATATGCCCCAAAGGTTGACAATTCCGCCTTTAGTTGGACAGCATACAGGATCCTGTGCATCTCTAACCCCTCTCCTTCTACGAAAGACTTCTCAAACTCCATTTTAACTCGTTTTGAAGACGAAGGCACATCTGTTTCCAGAAAATGTTTTCCTTAGAAGGTGCTGAATAAATCAGTAGATCATCCAATTACCCTAACAGAGTCTTAACAAATCTGTTTAGTAAAACCTCTCTGCACTGACCGCAGATGTACAACAGAGGTACTAAAAACTGTTAGTAGTTATCGAAATCCCCATTTCACCTACTGGCCTACAGGAACATACCAGCATCTGTAGGACTCTCAGTTAAAGCTACCTGCCCCAGGCAGCCTTCTCCAGAGCTTCTGACTTCCCTTCTCTGCCAGAGCAGGGTATTTTCACCCCCTGTGGCCAAATACAGACCCTGGGACCCTGCAGGTAAGCATTCCCAGGGCTTTGTTCCCTTTTTAGGGGTATGTTAAGACTTTTGTGTCCCTATCTAAGTAACTACTGCACCTATTTTCTATCAGATCTTCTAGTTGTCCTCTGTGTCTCTGAATTAGATAACAAACAAAAAAATTAGTATTAGGGATTAACAACACTGAGAAACTCTGACAGACAGCAGTGGAGCTAAGAGAAAATGGTGCTCACCATTTTAGCTGGCCTTTTGCAACAGTTCTAGGGGATCCCCAGTTTTGCCCTCGTCACAAGCTTCTCTATTGATTTACTTTCCACTTGGCCCATTATATTATATTTTAGTTATTTATATAGCACTTTTAAGCAAAGTACTGGGAAAGGATAACAGAAGGACACAGCAATAAAACAAAGTATAACAATTAGCAGTGACAAAGCCATGAGCCAACAACTGGTGGCCTCAAGTGAGTACAAAATATTAGGCTGACATGAAAAGGCATCAAATCTATGGACAAAATGCTTTTAAGAAGTCAGGATAAAAGAGGCACTATAACAAGACATTAAAGGCGCAAAGAGCAACAGATTAACAAAAAAGGAAAATCCAAAATACTGTGTCCAAAAGAAAAAGCACAGTATCCAATTTATATGTGGTATTTAAAAGGATTAAAAAAAATAAAAATGATCACATGGGAAAACTAAGGAAGAGTCAGTTTCAGTCTGGGTAAATGATTAGGCAAAGGAGTCAGAATTTATCACTAAAATACAAAGATTAAAGTGAAAAGATGCCTCCGACCTAACACGACATACTGGGACTTGAACGTTCAGTTTCTAGATCTGCCACAGACACGCACGACCTTGGTCAAATCCCAGTAAAACTCAACTCTCATCTTGCAGAATGGAGGTGCTAGTGCTTCCTTTCTAATTTACATTTAAATCATGAGAAAGACAGCTGCTTATGTACATCTACATATCAGCACCAGCTGCTGCACAGGCCTCATTTTAGGTGAAGCATTTGTGGATCAAACACGAAGTGACTAGCTAGGACAGTGAGAAGAGAGTTGAAACATGGCTGGGGAAAGAGAACACTAGGTATACATCCTGCTTTAAATCTGGCTGAACAAAATAATTTAAAAAATAGGATGCTTTAAGAGAATGACACAATGAAAGTAACGGTAATTAAAAAAAAAAAAAAAAAAAAAGCACAGACCTCCCAAAAGCAGGCAACGGACCCAGGTACCAACTGGTAAAGAGAGAACTTATAGGATGTTCCCTCCAAGTGAACTTCTACCAGACTTTTGTTTCCTTGTAAGCTCCTTTCAGGTGAAGCTAGAGATGATGCTTGACTGCGGTGTTTTATTTATACTGAGCTGTAACCCTGACGTGAACTGACAGGTAACGGAGATGCACATCTTCATCCCTCTACTCCTATCTGAGCACCAGCTCCACTAGCTTCCAGAGCTTAAGGACCCTCCTTCCCCTCTCACAGGTATATCCCTCAATTCAGCAGCAAGCAGCTTCTCTATTTTAATACATTTTATGAACTTGCTAAAGTACATTCTTTAAATCTGCACAAATCCACCTCCACTCAGCACACCATTAACGTAGCCCTGCTTACTGTAAAGCCTTGCTAGCTATTAAGGAAGATACATTAAAAAAAAAAAAATCACTAAGGTGGCTCAGGCAGAACAGGTATCAAGCTGCCTGTATTACTTCCAAACTGGCTGACAGTGTTATATGCCAGCACAAATTATCTCTGAGTAGTTCTGCACATCTGCAATTTTTAGTACCCACTTTCCACACACACCCCCTTCATCCTTATTCCCATTAGGAATAGCCCAGATTCTTTAATTGACAAGAGACTGCCCACAGTTTGACATTTTTATGTTAAACTAACAGTCACATTACTTTTTCATTTTTAAAAGGTACTATTCTTGATCAGCGCCAACACACATATTATTGAGTGCCTTTCAAAGATGGCATTTAAATATTGCTAATGGAATTTCTTTGTAATCAGTCCCAGAGAGTTTAGCTCTACCACACAGCAAAGCCTTCCTAGCATCTGCCATCGACTCAAATAACAGAAGATTCATAACTAACTCTCACTTCAGTTTTTGTAAACATGATAAAACAAGAAAGTGACTTTTCAAAAGAAAGCTTGTGAGTGGTGCACTGGTAAATCTCATCTGGAGATGAGCAGTGTTTGGTGAACCTCTGAAGACTTTTCTGAACATGGCAATTAAAATAACAATTATGCAAGGAACTCAAACCCATTTGGATTTCTTCTCCATTGTCAGGCTCCTTCCTTTGTCGACAGAGATAACTCTATTATTAACCTTACCACAGATGCATATTGCAGCACTAACAAAAGTGGTTTTCAGGCTTAGATTCTTTTCCTCTTACTTTTCAAAAATAATCTTATTACCCACTCTTGAAGTTAATATGTTATTGAAATAAATTCTAGACAAGGACAGGTTGGTGGGTTTTATTGTAGAAAACAGCCAACCAGCTTCCTTTAATCTGCTTTTACTGAGAAAGCAATGAAATATTTTTAACACTTCAAAAATCTGTCAGCCTAGTTTGGATTTAAAAAAAAAAAAAGAAAAAAAAAAAGGAAGGAAGCTGTTGGCTTTATTTGGGGTAACATTACCCTAGGGATCACAGACCAACGTAACAGGGTTGGCTATACCCTCTGCAAAGCAGGGACTTCTACTTTTCCCTAGTTAATACTACCCTAGCACAGCTACCTTGACAAATACTAATGAATCAGACCCTCTTTCTATCTGTGCAATGGAATGTAAATTTGGCATCTGTGCAAAACACAAATTTTAAATGCAGGGGCAATTTAACTCAAACACTGTCTTATGAAGAAGTTTCTTATGGCACAGTTACTAGAACTATTGTAATTGAGACCTGAACCTCACCCTGCATACAGCATGTTTTAACAAAAGGGATGAGCTGGCTCTGTCCATGGCCCACACCAGCTCCTTCAAGGAAAGGAAAGGAAACTCCTCTTTATGTATTAGAGAAACTTTCTGACAATGCTTTGCAAGCTGTGCTGGCCTCACAATATGCAGCCCTTGAGAAAAGGTAACCCATCCAACCCAACCGTGGATTTTTATTTAATCTACACTGATGCCTCATCTACTTATTTAATATAATGGACTCAGCAGTATGCTATGCCAATGGATTCCACAGGCCAAAATATCCTTTAAAAGTTTATTGCCTCTTGGTTTCATCAAAACTGAGAATCAATCAATGATTTAGGTTGGAAAGGACCTTAGAAAATCATCTGGTCCAAATTTCCCATTTTCCAGAACAAGTTAAAAAATTCAAAGATCACTATGATAAATAAGAGTCCCTAATTTTATACACTTCTCTAATGACCCCGTAAGGTAATTAGAGGGGGAAAAGGATTTTTGCTCAGGAGTTGGTGGGGCTGATAGATAGGGCTTTAAACTAGAGTCAAAGGGGGAAAGGGATAAAAGCAGGCATGCCGGTGATGAGCTAAGGGATGGTGTGCTAGTGAGGTCCTTTGGTCTCCTCCACAAAGTGCTGCGTGCAGAGAGCTGCGTTTGAAGTGCTTCTACACAAACACACACAGTATGAGGAATAAAATGGATGGGCTAGAAGTCTCGGCCCAGTCCCACAGCTACGACATCACTGGCATAAGCGAAACCTGGTGGGACGAGTCCTGTGGCTGGTGTGCTGCAATAGATGGTTACAGGCTCTTCAGGAGGGACAGGCAGGGTAGGCGAGGTGGCGATGTATGGGAAGCATGGGCTGGACTGTGTGGAACTTCTAGTAGGCGATGGCAAAGTTGAGAGCCTCTGGGTAAGGATTAATGGACAAGCAAAGGCGATGTCAACTCCCCTTGTCCTTACGGGGGATTTCAACTTGCCAGACGTCAACTGGGATCACCACAAGGCCGACACGAGCAAGTCCAGGAGGTTCCTAAAGCACCTAGATGATAACTTCTTGGTGCAGGTGCTAAGGGAGACAACTAGGAAAGGTGCCCTCCTTGATCTGATGCTGGAGAACAGGGAGGATTTGGGGGGGACCTGGCAATTATAAAGACTGACCACTGTTGGTCAGTCTTTAAGCACTGCCTTCTAAAAGCACAGGATCAGGCAATTCCAAAATATTGGAAGTCAAGCAGGCGGGGCAGAAGGCCAGCCTGGCTGACCCTGGATCTTGTACTGGAGCTTAGGTGAAAAAAGAAAACAGCTACAGCTGCTGGAAGGAGGGTCAGGTTACATGGAAGGAATACAGGGACACTGTTCGCATTTGTAGGGAGAAAATTTGTGTGACTAAAGCCAAATTAGAGTTGACGCTGGTCAAGTCTGTCGGAGACAATAAAAAGTATTTTTTTAGATCTGTGAACAGAAAAAGGAGGACCAAAGAAAACATAGGTCCACTACTTGATGGGGAACGTCACCTCATGGAGAAGGGCATAGGAAAAGCAGAGATGTTTAATACCTTCTTTGTCTCCGTCTTCAGTGCTGATTATGGGCTTCGGATTTCGGATTTCGGATTTCGGATTTCGGATTTCGGATTATGGACCCATGGTGCCCTGAGCTGGAGGACCATGACAGCGGGAGTGATAAACTCCCAGCCAACCCTGAACGTGTGCAGGATTTGCTGCTCCACCTGGATCCATGCAAGTCCATGGGTCCGTATGGGATCCATCCCAGGGTGCTTAAAGAGCTGGCTGATGTCATCGTGGGACCTCTCTCAATTATTTGTCAGTGGTCTTGGGAATCTGGAGAGGTCCCAGTAGACTGGAAGCTGGCAAATGTTGTGCCAAGTTTCAAGAAGGGCAAGAAAAGACCCTAGCAATTACAGGCCTGTCAGTCTCATGTCATTTATACCATACACCTTTTATAACATACACATACCAGGTTCAGTGCAAAATCACTTGCAGGTCTCCAGTTGGGAGTTTTACTACAAGACCCTTTGCTTCTAGCTTTTTAATCCAAGATTCTCCATGTAATACAAGTAAAGAAACGTGCTTCCTGAAAATTGGTGTAGCATGTATGGGAAGTGTGATATGCTGCTTTATGACAAATTGAACGTTTCTGCTATGGAATGTTGTATGCATTTGTTGTTGTTGTTTTGTTAAATAAAAAAGCACGCATCCTTATCTTTGCAAACTAGGGAGATTGGAGTTCATTTTTTTGAAGACCTTTCTGCTTCCTCTCCCTTCTTCTCTTACCACATGTGCCCCGTTTTCCCCCCATCTGCCTTTTGGGGGAGGAAGTCCCATTTGGGGGCTGGGTGGGTGTTCCCGGGCTGGGTGGGTGTTCCCTCAGCCACCTGAGGGGAGCTCGTCCTGCCCCAGCTACTTAGCACCTGTGACTGAGGCTGCTTCTGGGGCTCTCAAATAAAAAAGAGAGGGGGGGGGGAAGTATGCTGTCTGCTTTGGTGAGGTTCAGTCGCAAGGTTTACCCCTGGTGCTGTGAGAAGGGCAATTTCCTGCTGTGGGCTGGAGGAGCAGTGGCTGCTTGCTAACGACATGGTGGAAATGGGGGGAGGTGGTGGCCAGGGCAGTGAGCAGCACCTGGTGAGCAGTCCTTTTGGTTCCCCCTAAGGAACCAAAAGGACTGCTCCTTGGCCATGGGATGGCAGAGGTTGAAATGCTGTGGGGTGCTTCTTATCCTAGGACTGGCAGGGTTGCTGAGGGCCGGAAAGTGGGGAAACATCCTGAGGGCAGTCCCACAGCGATGCTGAAAGTATGGCAGGGTGAAAACATATGCCAGTTCACTGAACCGAGCTAATACCACATCACTTGCTAGCCTATCCTTACTGATTCTTAAATTAAGTTTTCTTTTATGGATTTGTTTTGTTTTGAGGATTTAAAGATTCTTGTCCCTTTCTTTTTGTAATTATCTTTTTGCACTGCAGCTGTGGAGCCGTGCATCTCTCCCCCGGGCTGTGGGGCTCAGGTAATGGCAACAAGCGCCGCACCGTGGGTCAAGGAGCAGGCACAAGAAAGGCTTCCACCTGGCAGAATCATATTTTATTCCGTGGGGAGACAACATTTCTTTGCAAAACACTCCTCTGGCTTTAAAATAATACATAATAACTATAGAATTACCAAATGTCAGGTAAACAAAAAGTTATTAAGGATGACCTTATTAGTTCTATCTGCAATTCGCAGAGCGAGGTAATTGTCAAGTCTCACTGTTATTAGGTTGAAATAATAGTTTTGGGACCATCAACATTAAAATTTCATTATGATGGGACAAAAAGGCTCATGTATAATCAATAGTAAGAATCCATTATTATTGACTTGAAATGAATGAAGCATGAACACATTTGTGCAGATACGAACAGTTAGCAATCTTTTGAATAATAAAGAATTAACACTACACAGATAATGTCATTCTGGGAATTGGACTCGAACTTAAATTGGTACATGTCTCTTTGTTATGAAGTCTGATTCACATCCCTTGGTAACTCCCATTAAGCTGTTTCTCAAAATAACGTGTCTACAATTTTGTATTCTCAGATCTGTTTTGTGAGGGAGGTGGCTGAGCAGCTCGGGGTTGTGGTGGAGTGTGCTTGGTCAGTCTCTGGATTTGGTGGTGCCACTGAGAGCATGACTGCACAGGGATGCTGTTGATGCAGTGGCCATGACTGCATGGGAGCAGGCTGGGAGTGTGCTATGGTTTTCTCCTGTCCTGCCTTGGGGCAGTGCTTTAGCACAGTGGTGTGTTGCTGCCTGCATTGCAGCTGCCAGGTTGCAAGAGGTAAGGGAGGTTGAATGCCAAATGGAGAAAAGTACAGATCCTCTGGAGTGTGCTGGCTCCTGGAGATGTGGCCAAAGCCACGGACATGGTGTGCAGTGTTACCTTGTCTACCGTACGTGACGTGCTGAGACAAGCTGTTCCCAGCATGTTCTTTTCTGTCACTGTGGGATATGTCACGTTGGTGTTATCATTAGTCTCTTGTTTTCCATTGAGGAGGTGGACCCAAAGTGCACTTAGTGACTTGCCCTTTTTTTTATGTGCTAAGTCTGATGCATTTTTTTTTTTTTTTAAATGTACTTTGAGTTTCTATAAACTAAGTGCCTTTGAAAGGTGTTACTTTAAGGGTATTTCCACCTTGCCTACAGACTAACAACTGCTTCTTAGCATTATCTTCTGGCTCCAGCTCTCTTGTGCTAGTTTGCAGCTGCTAAGATACCCAGAATCATTGGAATTAGCGGTTGAATTTAGACTGGTGTTTTATAGGGAAGAAAGTCTGGGTTGCTCCGTGCCTGTCTCTACTACTATAATGAAGAACCTTAGACATGTAGCATTACTTTGTGTTATGGAACGTCCCTCAATGCTCCTGCTCTCATGCCTTTTAGATTTCCTGGCATGGAGTACTATGGTAGAGTTTTCTATCCTGTTATGAAGCATCCCCACTCCGCTCCAGGTATTGGTTGTGCAAACTTACAAAAGCCCTCCATATGCATGCTAACCCAGCCAGAGAGCACCTAGGAACAGTCTCTTCCAGAAAATCTTCCCGTTTTCTCTAGTGCTGACTGTCTTCCCTTCTCTGGCATGCCCAGTTACTGAAGGAAATAGGAGAGTCAACCAATACCTTAAAAAGAAGAGATTTTGTGGCTTTGGCACTTGACAGGCTTGAGGAGACTTTCTCAGAAATCTGGAAAGTCACTTTTTTTTTTTTTTTTTTAATGTGAAATGGAAGTAATCATTTTCTTAGTCAGTGGAGAGGGAAGATAATTATTTATTACTTGCATTACAATAGCAGTGAGGACTCATTGGGCTAAATGCCCAGAAATTGAAAAGTTATTTAAGGAATTAAAAGTGTGTATTTTTTTTTTTTTTGAAAGGCACCAATAATAATACTTTAGATGGGAGCCCTGAGAGGCAAATAAGTGGTATATTGCAATAGCACCTGCTTTAATCCATTAGAATGGGTATAATTATGAAAGAAAGAAAGAGAGTGTCATTTCCTTTCAACTTTTACCAACAGTGCATTTCCTCTTCCCTATATTTAACTTTCAGCTGCTTTTCAGAGGTAAGAGAGGAGAATAATTGAGACACAAAGGACAGTAATCCAGCTGAGCAGCCCATCTGTTCCTGGGAGGAGCACAGAAAGGAAGGAAGGTACCACCAGTAGGGCCTTTAGATTCTGTTCTCTTTGCCTTGCAGTTGGGGAATATAAAAATCGGACCCTGTCCTTGGAGAAAGGGAAGTTTATACTGGTTTATTTCCAATACAGCCTTCTTCGAGAAGGGGGCTAGAAGAGGGAAGCCCTTAACATTTACAGAAACGAACAGACAGAGATCAAATGGTCTTAGAGCATGTAAACATATTGTTAATTGGCCTTAGTACTCAAAGCCTGTTTGACAAAGTGATGTACATGCATCCTTTTTCAATATTTGTCCTTGGGAGAGCAGATACAGTGGATGGTGGGATGCCCTCAGTGAGAGAGACTGAGGGGAAATTATGAAAAATTATGAGAGGTGACAGAAAATTTTTGGCCTGTTAAAGGAGTGAGTCACTTTCTCACTTTTTATTTTATTTTTATTTTTTTTTTGACCCATGATGTAAGACATTGGTATTTCATTTACCTGTCTGAGGTGAGACATAAGGAACATACAAGTGTTTTAAACTTAAAAAAATATGAAAATAGAGGCAATTCTTATTACTTATTTAGGGCTGTACCTCATTTTTGAAGCTGTTCTTAAACTTTTTCTTTTAAAAGCAAGAGATATATGCAGGGCACATGAAAACATTTAAAAGGTTCTAAAGAGCACAAGCCACAAATCAATGAGTAAGTTGTTCAGAACAGCACTAACAATGAATATAACTGAGGATATATAAATCTAGGGAGAAGGAAACCTTTTTTTTTTTTTTTTTTTTTTTTCTCATCTTGTCAAACCTCCTGCTGATTTATAAAATGGACAAGTTGCCAGAAAAATCATCAAAGTATGCCCACGAATTATACTGTAGTTTAAAAATGCAATACTATTGTATTCACAACACAGAGTATTCATCACAGATACAGCTCCATAATTATAATTATTAAACATAAATCCTCCAAACCAAATTTGCTACTTCATTAGATAAAATGATCACTGCAGAGTTTGTCTACCTAGAAGAATCCTATTTTTCTCCCGCTGAGTTGTCTTAACCTGCTTTTCATTTTAGTGCTAAAACTAATTTCACATAATCTATTTCAAAGCTGATTTTTCTAGCATAACAAAGTTTTCAGTTAAGTTGTAATTTTAAACCCGAAGTCTTTATTTTTCATATTTAAAAGTAGGAAACAGTCTTATCTCTTGTGCTTTCTCTGAGTGTCTACTTCCCTGCTATGCTGTTTGATCCCTGTTGACTTCTCTGTGTGTTTGCATTTGTATGCAAAAGTTCTTCTTGTACCATTATCAAGAACAGGTAATATATGGGAAGAATCTTACTTGAATTCTTTTCATGGGCAAAATATTTCAGTTCTGTCTTTCTTGTAATCTATTTCAGAAACTTTGAGGCATTCAGATGATAAAGATATAGTGTCTTCCATAAAAAGTAACACTTCAAGTAAAAGCATTTACTTATAGGTTGTAATTGTTTTTTAAGTCATATTTATAGGGGGTAAATGCAATGCAATTTACGATAGTTTAAACCAACCATGAGAATACTTCATGCTCGTAAACTGAGTTTCACTTCTAAACTGTTATGAATACCCAAGAGACAATGAATTTGCACACATACATTTTAAAACCTGGGTTTTCTCACCCCCCCCCCCCCTTTTTTTTTTTTTTTTTTTATACATGGAAACTACTGCTTTGCTGAATTGCTGCCTCATGTGTCTGGCCTTGTTTTATCCCTGTAGCATACCTGTGCCCAAATAATTGCAAGTGTAGGGACGGTCTAATTTTATTTTTTCTTTCTTATGAGCTGGAGAGCACATAATAATGCTGAAGAGATGCAAAGAGCCATTTTGATTATATTAAGGTAAGAGAATGTGTGAACTCAACAGAAACCCTTCTTGTATGACCCCTCCACTAAATGCAGCGCTTCGAATTAGAGAGAAGGATTTATTTATTTATTTATTTATTTTTAATAAGCAGTAATCTACTTACAGAACTGTTGGTACTGTTGTTTCTTATTCTGTATAGAAGCCAGTATAGTGACAGAAACTGTAAACTGTTACTTCTTGGTGCTTTATTTTTATTAGATGAGGGAAAAAAGTCTACTGGTTCTGCATATTTTAGCATCCTTCGTATTTAAAACAAACAATGACCTTCCTTACCTTCCCTCCAACCAATGAGTCCAGTTCAGACAAAAACAAGTTTGTCTAGCTGACTCGTCAAATACAATTTACAAAATTGATCATTTTTATTAAAATGAGATGAGGCAATTGTATCAATTCAGACCGAGTCTGTGAAAACAGTTCTAAAAATTTTGTAGTCACACAGATCAAATTGGCAAGAGCTGCCATGTTCAATGTTCTTCAAAACAAGAGGTGTGAGCCATTGAGAAATGGAAGGCCAGTCTTCAAAAATAAATCTGTTTGATTCTTTGAGTGCAAAAAGCATCTTAAAAATTTAACTTCTGTTTCTATGTCACTTTTTGACTCAAAAAGTGTTTTTGAACTTCAGAAAGACTGTGAAGTTTACCGAATTTTGAGTGGTAGTAGGAAGATTCTGATGAGAAATGTGTTCTGCTTACATCAGCTTCCAAAAGCTTCAGTCCTTGTTTAAACTTGTTCTGGTCTTTGATCTGGCAGATGGACTGGAAGTTTTTTGTCATATGATAATTTATTATTATTATTTTTTAATTTCTGCCACTGCGAAGATTTTGTGAGAAAATTCCCTCTCACCTGGCTCCTTTCCCATCTGTTCTCAGAGAACGCAGGTGAACAAGAGACCTTGACTTCAGTGGGACCTAGATCTGGCCTTCAAAAACGTGGGATGGAGGGAAGGGAGGAAGTTCCAACACCGAGTTCTACAGAACATTTTGATCACAGAGAGTCTTGTTAGCCAAGCCACAGTTTTGTTTTGTTTTGTTTTTTACTATTACAGGCTTGTCTTACCTAAAACTGTGTAGAGAATGCTGTACGAACTTAGAAGAGGTGGTTTCTCAAATACTGTAGTTGTTTAGATCCCCTTGTTACAATTAACTGAAAAATGATCGTGCTTGCTGTTGGTACCTATTTTCCCTGTGATGTTTGAGCTTCCATTATGGCATTTGTTGTATCATGTAATATAAAGAGTTCTTTGTAATCACATTTTGACAGACAGCTTTAGCTTCTGCCTTGATTTTATGTCATGATGCACTACGTGATTTTACTGTTCTTGAGCAGCCCTCTTTTTAGGGAATGTGCAAATGCCACATGTAAAAATGAATTCAAATTTGTACCGATGTGTTTTCATATTTGTCATACTCACATATCAGAGGTATAATTGCACATGTACTTGACTGAAAGCCTGTCTAAATATCTTAACAGCTGCACTGTCTCAAGTTGGTTTAACAAAGTCTTTGGTTCTTTAATTCCCACTTTAATGTTAACAGAACTGAACACTTTTAGAATGGGATTCGTCTCACTTATTATACAGATCAAGAATCTAAGTGCCTAGACTAAGCTAGTTTCCTGGCTCTCATCATGGGTATGCAAAAATACCGCTAGATTTGTCCCACTTATCTCAGAAACCTTGACCTACTGACTCCTCTCCAGTGCTTGTTGGGAGGGAATGATGGCCCTTGCGTTAAACACCTCAATGTTAAATTTAAACATAAACATCTAGCTTCTGTTCTTTCACCTCACCAGTTAAAATAACATTTTCTGAAGATGTAGACTTCTTCATATTCAAATTTCACTTTTTTTTTTTTTTTTTTTTTTTTTTTTTTCAGAGATGGTAACATAAAAACAAATACTGTTTTCTACTGTAGATCAGAGAACTGTTGAGGGCAGGAAATATACTGGCAATGAGAATTTCAGATCTCTCCATAAGCACTGCATGAATATCATGCAGAGAAATACCATAGAAATCAAAGTTTCAGACTCTGTCAGTGACTTTCATGGAGCAGCCAGCTAAGGATTGCACCCTTGACTGGGGCTTGAGCAGCCTTTATGAACGGGTACAAAATCTTGTATGGAGAACTACTAGATAAAGTCACCGTGACATACATAGGTGCATATTCCAAAAAATCCACTATGCTTGTGTTTCCCTTTGAAAAAAGGGATTTATGTGAAAATGAGGAAGCTTATTAAAGAGAAACTAAAACAGGGACAGCCAAGAGAATTAAATCCTTGCATGCAGCCTAGATGCCACTCAATAACAGTGTATTGGAAGCACAAGGACAATACATAATGACTGAGTGTATAGGTTTGAGAAAGGATGGAAAGTGTTTAGGGTAACTACACATTAGGGTGATGAAAGGTTGCTAGAAGCAAAAAAAAAAAAAAAAAAAAAAAGTGAAAATGTGTTGTCCTTTAAAAATCAAGTCCAAATTGAGAAAATAGAAAACAAAGTTCTTGTGAATTTTGAAATAGGATGTCGTGGACTAAAAAGAGTTAAGGCTAATGTGTCCTCCAAACATTAGGAAGTGGTCTGCTGAGGCTGTTCAGAGTGGTATGGACAGGAGGTGACTAAAAGGAATTGCAGTTACACCCTGTGCTGAGTGTCTGGGCATTGCAGTATAACATAACATGCAGTAGATGAGGAACATGGCAAATAATCCATTTCACATTTAAAATGGGAGGCTCTGAGGTGATTTTCTTGACTCAGGAGAAGAATTGGCTTGCCCTGGAGCTTGTGTATTGTGGAGAGATCACCATGTTGTGGTGGTCACTGAAGTCATTTCTAGCATGACCGAGCACTCAGGGTGGGGTGGCTTTGTTGTTCTTTGTTTTGGTTTGGTTTTCTAGTGAAAGGAAAAAGAATACTGGTTTTGAGAACCTCTTGTTGGATTTTTGTTTGTGTGTTTTATCTATTCAATTCCCCAGGAAATTGACTCCTCTGATTATAAATTCTACTTGAGCAAGCGAGTGTGAGTGGTTTGTTTTCCAGGCAAGGAAGATTCCCATTGACCAAAATTAGTGCCATTTGGAGTTAGCTGATGTTTATCTGTGTATGGCCATCTCTAGAGACTGCTGCACAGAAAAGGGTGT
Organism: Anas platyrhynchos; assembly: GCF_047663525.1. NCBI lineage: Eukaryota > Metazoa > Chordata > Aves > Anseriformes > Anatidae > Anas > Anas platyrhynchos. The sequence continues at coordinate 62,569,053 of NC_092591.1, read as the reverse complement.
ATTTTGTATTTTAATCCTTAAAGGATTAAGGAGTTAACTCCTCCACTGAGCACAAGCATATGTAAAACATTCTATCAGTAGAGGTATCCTTTAAATCCTGAAGTTCTCCAAGTTGCCTCTAGTATTCAGGCTTGGTTCATAGTACTTTTTGCTCATCCAGATCTATTGGACTGGGCTCACGTTGTGCTTTTTCCCCATTTGCAGGAAAACATTCATATGTTTTTTCCACTTGCCACTTTGCTTTTGCTGATTGCCCTCTGCTCTTCAAATCATTCGTGAGTGAGGCCTGATGGGGCTTTTAGGACTGATACCTCTGTGCTGACAATGAGCGAGCAGTTCTTGTATTCAATAGCATGTGTTTGGTTTTGCAATCTGTCTTTGTTCCCATAGAACCAACTGTTTAGTCAGCTCTGTCCATTAATGGCAGACCACCTTGTATCATATTTATTTTAAAAACCATGGGAATATTGTTAACCAAAATAGCAAAATTGGAATACATTCAATCCAAAGAGATTTTTCTCCTCTGCATTCAAGGCATCAAAATTATTCTTCCATCAAAACATAACAATTGTTATGAATGATATCATAATACTGTGAACTGCTTAAGAGCTTCCACTTTAAAACTGTAATGGGCCATGCAGACAGAAGGGGAAAAAAAGGCTAAAAGCATAAATTGAAGATAATCAATGTGAATAGACCTTACCCATTGTGCAGTTTGAATAGGATAAGCACACATTATCTGGCATAATTGGTTCATGTGATTTTCTAATTGAAGAGAAGAAGTAATTAGAGCCTAATTGAACCAAAGTAACACAATGTCTGTCAGCATTTCTCCTTCTACCACACATTATATTATTACCTGTCATCTTTTGCTTTAGTGGGACTAAAAAAAAGAGGGGAAAAAAAAAACAGTATAAAACGTTTTGGAGTTTTCCTCGCCAAAGCAAAGGTACAGAAAAAAGACACTAAATAAAAACAAGTAAGACCGTGAGTAACTATGTACATCCATGTGCTTCTAAACTAGGAGTGTTCCATTTGCCTCATTAAGAAATAAATTGCATTTTGTAAAGTGATGTTATGAATTCAGTCTTATTAAATCGTAGGAAGAAGAATATTTACATGATATTTCTTTTGACTCAGGGCTCTGTACTTTCCACTTTGTCTTTCTAAATGAAGAGTTTTGCAGTGAAAAAGATGTGGTTGCTGTTTTTAGCAAAATGATGGAGAAAACCGTTGCAGACGTCTCTTGCTGGATTTTTATATGGAAAAAAAAAATCCAAAATTGTCTGACATGAGAAGATGCAGTCTTCTCTAGTGAAAATTAGAGGTCAGTCCTCTTCATGTTGCAAAGCTTGTCAGGTTTCTTCCCCGTCATCCTGATATCAGCTATTAACACACACTGTTAGTATGAGAAATGATGTCTCTGTAACCCTTGAATGCTTTTGTAGCTGTTGCTATATTTTGTTTTTTTTTTTTCATTCCTGCATAGTAGTCTTCAAAGCGTGATAAACTCTTATTAGTGTTCTGCTGCAATGATTGCACAGGTCAGAGGTCCTTTGACGTTATTTGCTGTTCCAGGTCTTCAGACACAAGCTTCTTTCTGTCCTGATTTTGAGTTGCCCCAAAACTTGTGCTGGTGGAAGTGACAGCTGTTGCTAACGCTCACCTTTCTGTCAGGTGTTCCCAGTTGCAGGGTACCTTTTTTTTGTTTGTTTGTTTTTTTGTTTGTTTGTTTTGCATCCATGGGAATCTGAGAAGGTCTGGTCAGCAGTAATGGTGCTTTCTAGATTTAAAAACCTTTTGCTGGAAGCTGGAGATTGGCACTGTGAGAACTGGTTTGCCATGACTACTGCAATGCAGCCAGCTTGCGACCAACAAGGGAGGGGAGGCTTACTGAGGTATCTTTCTCACCAAAGTGAATGAAGAACAGTTAGAGACTAGAACAGCAGAGGGATTTCTAAAAAGGTTTTTTAAGCTTTTATATCTGAAGGGCCTAAATTCATGAAATGAATAGAAAGGCATTTATTTTCATCCTGGTGCTGTTTCAGAATCAAATAAGAGGTCTCACCATACAACTATGTCATTGTCTGGTGAAAACTGTGCTATCCTGTGTTGATGATGGGGTAGGCTTGTGCCATCCAGCAGAAAGAGAAATTTTATTGAGAACAGTGGGAAACGGTAGAGGAATAAGTGAGTCTGAGTACAAAAAAGGGTAATTGTATGCAGGCTTATACACAACTTCAGGATGTACAGAATGGGGCTGTATGTCTCGGAGCCAGGCAGGCAACTAAAACTGAATGACTTATACTAGAAGAAGAAATGAAAGTACTTTTAACTTTTTTTTTTTTCTTTTCTTTAAAAATACTGGAAAATGATTGGCTGTATTTCCTCAATGAAATCTGAGGCAGTTCCTAGCTCTACCAATGCACTTAGAGAAATAATTTGGATGGAAAGGCTTTGTGGAATTTCTTCCATTTTTATTCTGTGGTCAAAATTTGACACGCTGCCCCCTAGTATGTTCTGGAAAGGTTAGAAAGATGTTGTCCATTGGTATTGTCCCAATGGTAGTGGTTTCTGTAAGTTATTTTAATGGTGTTACTACTTACTTCTAAGCAAAGGAAACACGGGCAGTGGAAGACAACAAGAGTCTACAAATGACTCTAAACTCAGAGCTGAATAAATTGACTGGGCAGAGGCTTTGGCTGCCAAATTCCCAAGGCCAAGCCAAGTGCTTTCATTTAGGAGAGCCGACTTGTTTTGTTTGTTTCCTTATGCTGGAATTTGGTTCATTTTCCATGAGAGGAAAGATTTCTATTTGATTCTCTAAACGTTGAGTTTAACTTTGGAACTGAAAGTTCAAGAGCTTTGCAGCCTGCAGCATTTCTTCTTCTCAGCATGGCAACAATGGAAGGCTCTGGATGCTCTTAATGACACCTTCTAGTTTTTCACATGTATTCACTTTTCCATTTCATGTTGTGACATTTTAGGTAGAATCTGTTACCCTCCCATCTGCTGTTGACCACCACTGGGGCCAGGCTCATTTCTGAATGTCATTTACTATTCTGAACTACATGCTTAGTGATGGATCTGTAAAAATGATTTGCTACATCATGTTGCTTTTTTCTAGAAGTGAGAAAGAATTACACTTTTTAAATAAAACACTTTAGACAAAGTAAATATTAAAATAGTAATGTTCCAGATGCTGCCACTGCCGAAGATGCATCCGTTCCATTTATCAGTCTCTTAACATGTGGGCTTTTTTTCTCCTGTATCTCTTGGGTAAATGCGGTGCACTTTGTCTGCATGGAGTAAAAATTGAATGTAATGACACGCTTTGCACAACCTGATGGACACAAAGGGACTAAATCTGACACCTGGCCAGGTGGAAATTCCCAGAGTGAGGGCTCTAAGGCTGAGCCAAACACCTGACTCTTGCATCATCTCGTTTGCTCTGATGTAAGGCATATGTTGGCAGCTGAGCATTGAACGTGGTCTTCCCAACCTGATCAACAAGCACATCTTGCCAGCTGATAGCACTTAGCCCTCTTCCTTCCTGACCTCCAACTGTCTACATAGTCTGTGTATGGCCCAAGTCCTCCCTGAGGACTGAGGGACTGCAGCCATCTCTCTGACAACCACTACTTGTGAGAGGTATGGACAGCAGTGATGTGAGCTCTACAGGCTTACCAAATACCCCCCTGCCTTACTGCTTACCCTAAGCTTCCATTAAGCCTGATCTAATGCGTCTTCCCTTCTGTTGATTAAATTAGCTTGATTAAGACTAGCATATATGACTATGCTCCAATCATATGCCCTGGCTGATTGCAGTGTCAATATGTGTGTAGTTAAACTCTGTTTTGCTTTGCTTAAGCACTGTGAAACTTTGACTATCTTTAATAGCTCTACAATTTATGCTCATTGACAATGGATGCAAAACAAAATGAAATTCAGATTGTAGTGAACAGCCTCATTCAATCTATGAGTTTAATTAAATGAGTCTCTTCAGGAATGCTAAATATGAAAAACTTCTTTGCAGAAGAGACAAAGCTACCAATGTATTATGAAGGCTGCACACCCTGGAAGTGAGGTTTTGATCTTTGTGTATGTTCTTCTTTTTGTTTGACAATACATCTCAATAAGGTTTTACCACCAATGCCTTCTGTTCTCCTTGAGGCATATTGTGCTGATGTTTGAATGTGTAATTTTAAATGCTTCTCTGTGTTGTCAGCCGTAAGTGTGGGTGGAAATGTGTAAAGATCAAATGGATATCATCTGTGTTCCCTGAATGCTTTTCATCTAATTCTTCCAAAGCTTGCAACTGTTGAGGACATTAATGTGGAAGAGTAATCTCAAAGAAAGTCAAAGGCCAAGCTGTTTTTATTTTTCAATACAATGGGCCTCATTCATTTGGAAATTGATGGAAAATTAAATTAAGCATTTGCATGTACTGTAGATTGATGGAGGTCATATTTCCAACTCACTTTACAATTACTTACATTGCAGGCTTCCTCACAAAGCAGATAAGTACTATAGGTAATCTCACTTAGGGCAAATGTGGCAAGGATAGTTGTTTGCAAGTGCCCATAATATTTAAGTTTGATTTTTACAGTCCAGAAACACCAAGAATCTAACTGTGGAACCTAAGAGTACTATTTCGCCCCCAAATACAGCTGCGTCAAAATAGAGTTTCACGTATGGCTTTGGAAGGTTGGGGGTATTTTGTTCTTCTTCAATTACGAGTTGTTATTGTTTGACTCTTTTATTTGCCTTAATTAAATGGGGAGAGAGTGAGAGAACCTAATGACAATGACTGGATATTAAAACTCTTCTTTATGCACCTTCCCCATCTGTTCCTTCCAGTGCAAGAATTAAGGAGCATCATATACTTTTTTTTAATATTTTTTTTTCCTAAACGTGTAGGCAAGCTCCTACTCCCTGCTGCAGGGTGTTGTTCATGGTGAAGTTTACAAAGTTTCCAAGTGATTCAGAAGATCCATCAATCAAAAAATCCATCTAGAACTAAAGAATAAAAAGAACCATTTTTGGCTCAGAAAATTTAAGGAGATGTAATGGCTCGAGACTGAAGTACCTCACAAATATTCTTTCCCTCATTTTACATTCTCCTTTTTTCATCCACCGTTGATCAGAGCTAAGACAGGCTACTCAGCTAGACACATCTTTTTTTGTGCTATATTTGCTCTTAGCTAATTTAGGCTGAACACAAGGGTGTAGTGCTATTCCATTTAACTGCATGGGCATCCTCTCTTCTCAGATTCCTTTCTATGCTGTTACCTACTAAATAAAATTGTTCTAAGGGAAGAAAAGACAGGCTTTAAAACTCATCTCTTCTGCTTAAATTAGATTAACTGGATTTCACCACTAAATTTAATAAATGTCTACAAAACATTCCTCACAAAAGGATTTGATATTTTGTTAATTTGAAATAATTTTGATCCTGTCTTGTTTTTTACCTCATTAGTCTAAAGATGGCCACAAAAAATGTAGCAAATAAATATAAAATCGTTAGCTATGACAAAGCAGCTCTGTAGATTTTACATAGGAGAAGCCTAAGGTGCTTACTTTGAAAAAGTAATGAACATGGGCTTATAAGAAAGTTTTTGATTGATTTACTGAGATTATTGTTGGTTATGGGCTTTTAGAAAATGTGGCTCCATTGCTCCTTGATGTTCAGCAAAACAAACGAGCAAAAACAAACAAACAAAAAAAACCCAACAACCTAACAACTGAACCCTTGAGGAGCTGTTGTGGACACTGGATGATTTTATTTTCATTCACTTAAGGGGGCTGTATATCAGATCTCAAAAATTAGTCCTTAGAATTTTTATTCTATTAAAATTAATGGTTAGTGCTGCAGCATAGGACGTCAGTCCTCTTGTCCTGTTGAACTTGCTGTTCAAGCTGTTGAGGGAAGAGTGATATGTTGTACAACTCTGTCCTCTTTGGGCCAGCTAAGGCATTAAGTGGAGATGCAGGACAAAGGTATCCAAGGGCAGCAGCTGCATTGTAGAGCCTTGGCTAAGAACTGGTCTTAGTCTTCAGCAGTGGCACTGTGAATTAAATGTCCCCTGGTCACACATGCTAATGGCAGAGCAGCTTCAATTCCATCTCCAGCAACAGAGACAGACAGTAGAGATGAGAGTCCATCCTTGTGCCAGTAGCATTTATGGTAATTTTGGATGCAGAATGGAAAAAGAGAGAAAGAGAACTTTATCCTGATCTTTCCCTCTGCTTAACTAAGGACTCTCAGCTGATAAGGCTTTTTAATAGTCAAGAGCATCAAAAAGGGGAAAATGAAAGGATCTTGAGATGACAAAGAATTCTCTGCAATGAAGATTGACATTACAACAATAATGCATCCTTTTGTGAGCTTGAGGATGACAAACTTTTGTGTGTTGTCTCTTACTGCTAAGTCATAATATGCTAAACTAAATGCACCAGTTTTTGAGGCTCAGGTTAAGCCTTTAGAACTATGGTTTCAGCCTTGCATCTAATGTGCTTCTGTAAATTATAGTGAGATAAAATCATATATTTAGCCATCTGTATGTGGTAGATTGTGCCAGCAAATAATTGCATGTGCAAGAAAATGAAAGCCAATGTTTGAAAACTTGGCTCTCTGTTTTTCTGAAGTAATTTTCCATTTGTGGTATATCGTAATATAGTAGCAAGTTAAAGTGTGTGCAATCAATTATTTGGATAAAGCATCTCCGTTTTGCTGAAGGTACCAGTGTTGAAGAACTATAAAATAGTGAGGTGAAGGAGAAAAAAGATTTTTCTACATTGAAAACATCAGCTCAATATGTGGCTGCAGTAAAACTAAGGCAAATGGATACCAGCAGGCATTATGTGAACAGGACGAAAGAAGGATCCAAAAACGTTTATACGCAAGGTGAAGGTAGAATCTCATCTCATCTAGAACCCCACTGTACAGGAAAATTATTACTGCCTTTGCAAAAGTTATATTATACAACAAGCAACCATAGCTAGCTATTTTCTAGGAATAGTTTTACTATGAATAATGTATGCTTATGTATATTCTTACAGGAAGTACTTACTGCTTATGTTTCTAGCTGGAGGAATAGAAGCTCTTCTGTGAGATTACGGAGACATACTGAACAAAACATGGTTTTGTGATGTGCAGTTCTGTCCTGAAAAGAGCCTCTGAAATAATTTTGTATTCATTTGACTTGACAAAATTCTGTCAAATAGAAATTTGCCAATAGATTGAGCAAATAACTCTTAAATCTTCCAACTATTGGAATTCACTCAGTGTTTCACATTTGATAATGTTTCATTATCAATCACTTCACAGATGTCGCGCCAGCATCAGGATAACTGGGAAGAAATGGTGACTTCAATGGTGATGTGAGAACATTTTCCCAAAAGGTTTTAGGCTAAAAAATATGTACAGAATAAGTAGTGCAAATCCGTTGAAAGGGAACACCTGCATATGGCAGGAAGAAATGGATGTATTAGGATTACGCGTTGTTTCTGAATGGAATATTTTTGTTTTGAAGAGAGAAGAGGACCACTAAATACAAATCTATTATTGTGTGAAGAGGATAGCTTGAATTTATTTCCATTGGAATTTGATTATATTTTTCACAGTCCACAGAAAAGAAGCTTAAAAATTGCTAGTGAGGAAGAAACCCCCAAAGGTGCTGATCAGGTTCAATATCTGATTGTTAATAAGGAAAAAGTAACTCTAAAATAGGATTCATTTCTTGTATTTTTCTACCTATGTTTGGTTTTAGTTGCCAGACGCTTTTGCCTTTGAGACAATTGTTACCAGAATTTCTTCCTCGTTTATGTCCCTACAGACAACAATCTCAATGTCCTCTTGCCCGAATCCTCAGATTCAGCTGCACAAGTGATGATTAATATATATATATATATCCTCCATTTTTTCATTATTCTTGATGTTTTATGCATCTCCAATTTATTAATAGCCTTTCTGGACTGTGGATATTAAAATCAAACCCTGTATTCCAATACTAATCACCCTAATGCAAAGCTAAGGGAAATTCTTGATTTCATCTTGGTATTCCCCTTCTTCAAGCACTTGAGGATCAGATTAGCCCTTTGGCAGCATCACTGTGTTTAGGATTCATGCTCAGCTGATTATTGGCAATGGCTCTGAAGTCCTAGTCACAATTTGTGCTCCACAGCAGAGAAGCCCATACCCTGTACAGCTACACAGTGTTCCTAGATTAATAGCTTTAAAAGTGACATAAAAATATGTTCGCTGGGCAGCAGGTTGTTCAGAATCTCTGCAGCTCCGGTATTAATTAGGTATAAAGATTTCAGCAGTAGATGATATGAAGTGAGATGATGGAGACCTTAAACTGTAGAAGCTGAAATTTCCTGTGCGCTAAGTCAAGGTGATGATACATTGCCTCCGTGCCAGGAACTACCTAATTGGTATGCATAGTTACTGCTAATGACTCCCCTTCTCCTCCATTTCAGGCCAATTCAGCAGCCATACTGGTTGCCATGAGGGAACTTTCAAACTGAACACCCTGTCAGCAAACACCTCAGAGCTACCATCTGTTTCCTAAATGAAATAATCAAATATTGCTTAAGAAATAACACAACGTTAAAGGTAATGTTATGCAGATTGACTTAAACCTCAATGGGTGGTCCTCTAAGCTGCATCCCCTCCATAAGGATTTCCTGTTTGGTCTTCCAAAGCTGTATAACACCACCATCTTTAAGACAACTTTAAAGACATGGGGTATACAAAACAAGTTTGTGTAATGGCAGTGTTATATATGGAGTGGTAATTCGTGTCAAGAAAATGGTTGATATTAATAAAGAAGGGGGAGATTTGGGAGTGTGGCCATGGGGTTTGGAAAGCCCTGTGGTTGAGATAATATTAGACTCTTAACGATGAGGCCATCAGGAATATAAAAGAGTTTAGAGGGAACAAAGAAGGGTGATTCAGGAGACTCCATGCAGTCTCCAGTTTCTTGTTCTCCAGCCATTAAGGCATGGAAGTTTCTGGGTGCTTGCTGTTGTTGTTATATTCAAAATTGTTTGACCAATGAAAAGTTGTTTTGAAAAGAACTGCTGTGGAGAGAAGGATATAAGAGGGGAGCCTGCCCTCAAGATTTAAAAAAAAAAAAAAAAAAAAAAAAAAGGAAAAAAGGCAACATGATGTGATGAAGTTGTGTCATCAATAAAGAAGCAGAAAGAAGGAATGAAAAGGTACAGGCTAGCAGAACAGAGACCAGGATGGAACAGGCACATTGATGGCCTCATGAAGATAGGTCTGGTCAAACTCGGCAAACTGCTCAGAGAAGCTCGTACAGAAAGTCGCTGGAAACAGGCGCACTGGAGCTGGAGAGAAGCTCGAGCTGAGAGAAGAGGACCCGTGCACACAACTGCCCCTTGCTGGTAAGCAGCTGCGCGTTATGGGGAATCATACATCCTTAGGAACAAAGACTGTCCTGGTAACTTTACAGCTTATTCTCCTTATTAACAATTGGACAGTTTATGAGCCTGAAATATGGGACCAAACTGAGGTCAAGGTGTGGGACTCTGCAACTAAAAATGACAAGGTTGCAGTGGGATTGCTCGGCACCTGGCGAGCGGTCTCTGAAGCCTTAAAGAGCCCTGTGGGACCACAGTCAGAAACGTGTGGTTTGCCAGACAGTGAGGGAGCTGCGGGCTCCTTTACTGATCCTTCTGCTACGCCATGGGCCCCTCTGCTGCTACAGCCATCGAAGGCTTTTGCTGTTACCTCCCTGCTGACCTGAACGTGCCTTTTGACCCAGGCCTATTGGCCTTGAAAAGGAGACGGATATGCTTCTCTGCTTCTCTTCGATCCGGGAAAAACGGGATACATAAGGCCCGAAGACCACCGAGTTGCTTGACAACTTAAAGCGAGACATAAGGAATGGAAATGGAGACTTGTTTGTAATCAAGAAAAGGAATGGAAAACGGAGGCTGTTAAGTCATTAAACTTAAAGGATTGTTTGTTACCTTTTCTGATTGTGAATATGTATAGGCGTAGTCAAGTTTAGTAAGTCATGGAACTTAAAGGATTGTTTGTTCTTTCCTGATTGTACGTATGTATAGGCATACTTGGGTTTAGTATGTAAAAGCCATGTTCTATATGTTTAGAATGTTTGATGTTCGTGTGTGCGTGTTGGTGGAGCGTAGACTCCCCGCACACCCAGCGCTGTTTACTTGCCTTTTACACCTTTTAGAAATATTTGTTTTATAAATATTACAAAATTCAGATTGAGTTGAGACTTTATTTATAACAGTGGCTAAAGACCTCTTCCTGAAAGGTCATCTGTTTTCTGTGGTAACCAACTGCAAAATAAACTTCAAGAGATTGCAATTTCAGGAATAGGTGTGATCAAATGCATTTGGCTGCTTTGTGACAACTTCATCTCTTCTATATATATACCTGGCTACCAACCCCAGAGAGGGCCACGTTTTCAGTTGACCTGTATGAACCATTGAGCAACACGGGCTAAAAGTAGCTGTAGTTCTGAATTCCTTCCTATTTCAACCATGCATTTTGAAAGACTTGAATTTAACAGTAACTCAAATATGCAAGAATCTGTTGCCTTTGCAGTCTCTGTGGATACAAAGTCTTGTTGCAGAACTCTCCTGCAAAGAGATGTATTTTACACCCTTCTCATTCTGAATGAAATTAGTAGCAAAGTGGAACAGGAATTCATTAACATCTCTTCTCAAGGTCATTGCTACTGCTATGAAATAGTATCAGCAGGACTGTTTTGGCACTGCCTTTAAAAGGTGACAATTCTGGGGAGTAAATAGGAAGTTGGACAGAACTGTCTCTGAACCTATTCTCCGTTTGCATTTATTATACAATCTTACAGGCTAGGTGATTAAAGGCAGTATGTGTGTACTTTGCTATCTCATATTTGGCAGTGGCTCAGAACAATTATAGCATAGCTTAAAAATACAGTTTTATGGATTTTATTTTATTTTTTTTTTTATTTCCAGAAAGTGACAAAACTGGCATCTCAGAAGTTCGGTCTTCTGTAATAATGGATATATTTATAAAAGTGGATTGAATTTAGTATGATGTTTCAGAAACCCTAAAAAGGCTGAGGTGACTCATAAGGTCTAGAAGGTATACTCATAAGGTATATAGATGGTCAGGTCAAAATGGATATAGTCAGACAAGAACATGTCAGTAATCACAAATTTAAGAAGGCCAAGGAAGAATTGGGTTTAGGTATGTTAATGAAGAATCAAAGTCACTGCATTTCGATTTAATGCACTTTGGTTAATGGCTCCCAACATGCTGGAGAGCTAGAATAAAATATGTAGCTATTGCTAGCGTTCTTGGGCCTTTTCCAGAAACAAGTCTAGGCAGCACTGATCTTTTGTCTCCTTTAGAAGAATATAACTCTGGAGTCAATTACTCAAAATTTAGATTTAAGCTAATGTAAAAGAGAACAAAATGTACGTCTCAAAGTGAGCCAAATAATACTTAAGATGAGTCTAAATTTGGGAAAGTCATGCTGTCTTTCATCCCTTGCATTGCTAGCTTTACGATCATATGGATTTCTCATAGACCATATGCTATCAGAAACCTATAGTTGTTGTACTTTTGCTGGACCTAGCATTTACTTATCACTATTTAACTTACACACCCATATCCATAGTTAGCTCTGAATTTGGCCATTCTGTCCTGTTGTTATTTCAAGTGCTTTTTTTGACTTTTTTTTTTTTTTTTTTTTGGGTCTTCCAGCTTCCAATTTTCTACTTTTGAGTTTCAAATTTCCTTTTTCTGTCACTGTGTTACTGACTGGAGTTTTTCAAATCATTGGAGCTTCTCTCTCCATCTTGATCAATTCACTGCCTTGAAATACAGAAGAGCTAGTGATCTCTTTTTTCCTTTGCCTCACAGGTGAAGGCTCTGGGGATAACAGAGGAAATTATGCTGGCAGCTTAATACGAGTCCATCAGTAACACTTGGTATTGATACTATGCATAGAATGAATCTATTAAAAAGTCAAAGAATAGCATTTATGAAAATACAGCATTTACAGCAATATTTTGCCTTAGCATCAACCAAGAAATATATTCATGTAGAGCGACATAATATTCAGTGGAGTGGAAAATAGTTTATGTAAAGTTGTCCTCACTATGAAATTGTATCAATACACAGGGAAAAAGAAGAAATTTTTAAAGGTAGGAAGCAAAGCTGCTCTGTTACTTCATGAAAAAGGCTTTTATATGTGATAAAAATTAGTTTAGACAGCTAAGCAAAAAAGCTAATTCACAAGAATTACCAAAGAAAACAAGTCACAGGCACTGTAAAGAGTGGTTACATTAAGGTCAGGACCTCATAAATGATCATGACAGGAAATCGTATGCTCTTTTTGTCTGACCTGCATGAAATATCCATATGTCTTCCCTAACTCATAAATGATATTAGGTCTGTAGTGTGACTCGTTCGTAAACCTGTCTTTGATAATCCCCTGATGGATGGTCATGATTTCGAGTGTTGAGAAGACATTAATAGTCTGGTGGTTTGGGTGCTCCTTATGCAGATCATCTCTTCCCACAGAAACGAGGGAATGTAACAAGGCAAAACCCTTCAGTATATATGTTTCATTCCTGTCCAAGTAAGTCTTCAGCCCCTATGGATGAGTGAAGGGCCAGAGGTGTGCACTTTGAGCCTGAGTTCTCACTGCTCTTCTGGTGCCTCAGTGCCACTGATCTGTGGCTCCACGGTTCTCACTGGCTGCTGCCATTCCTTTTCAAAGAAATAAGAGAGGAGGTAGAGAGCAGTTAACACAACCCCAGCTTTAGGCTGCGGGTGTCTGTTGCATCCACTCGCTTTTCCCCTTTTGACTGGGCCTGCAGCCAGAACCCTAGAGTTCTGAAAGGGAATGGATACAAGTGCAAAGATTCGTGCGCTCAATTAGGTCTAATCAGGTGTTTGAAAACTTGAAAACTCTAGAGACTTTTTTTTTCTGGTTGCATTGACTGTGTTATCTAGAGGGTATTCTACTGTTGTCTTTCCTCTTTCACTCTCTATCTTTATTTTGTTGCATGCACTCTTACATGTGTGTTTATGTAATGACTTCGGCAGGTATTTGATCTATGACTTTGTTGAGTTATACAAGTACGAAGTCCAAACTATTCCTCAGTAAAGCTAATATTACAGTGTTCTGATAATCTCAGAAGGGTATATTAAGATCCAGGGCTATGTCTCAAGTAAATATTTTCCATATTTGACAAATATCTAGGAAGTCAGAGTCTGAGTTTAGGTAAGCTCTCTGTCTATCTCAGTATCTTAGAATATCTTCAGTGGTTGTTTCATTTTAGCAGTTTCCTTTGAACTTTGCAGCTTCTCATACCGAATAATAGAGGAGACTTACCTGTGCAGACATCTGATGTCTGAGGGAAATGTAAAATAGGATTGAGGGACTACTAATGAATCTTGCTAAAACAGTGGTAAGCTACATGCAGTTGATAAAAACTGTCTCTGTTTTTGGTGGAGGCAAAGTGTGTTCAGTGAAACAGAAAGGTTTTGTATACTGAATTCTGCAATCCTTATACAGCAATGTTGTCCTTCGTGAGCTGATCGCCCCATATGTTTGACAGGGCTCGTAGGCTGCTTCTGCATTACGTTGAAGTGACTGTCTTCTTCAGGTAGTGGCAAAATCTTTAAACATCTGGAGATATTACCATTCCAAACCAGGCACTGCAGGAATCAGGATTAAATACAAGTTTTCATCAGCTTGCTGTTTTCATTTCAGTGAGTAACATCCTTTTAAGTAGAGCTTTATAATATTTCCTTAAATATGACAGACCAGATATTTTGATGCAATAAATGTTTATTAAGATAATCACTTTTAACTGATGGTTCAAGAAAAGGAATGGCAAAGTGGACTTGCATCTGTGCCCACATGACAAGCGTTTTGCTTTTTGATGGAAGTAAGAGGAAGAGGACTGCTAACACCCTTATAAAATTTTTAAATTATGTGATGGGATTGGTTTGAAGTATTTGGAGTGAATATCACAGTGCCATCATTGGGAGCAGAACCTGTGATGTTGCAGGAACCAACATGTGTCTACAAAATGATTAAATTAAATTTTCTGTAGAAGGGGAAGAGTGGAGCATGATCAGATCAGTAACACTGCAGCATCTGATTTCAGAGATGCTCAGCACTCTGAGTTAGTACCTGTCCCACAGAAACACTTCCTACACCTGATAGCTGGGCCACCTTAGAACGTTTTCTTGTTCTCCGTTATCTACAAAACCCCAAAGTAATTACGACTGTATGGAACCTGCTTGGTGGTGAGGAGGCTAAGGGTTTGCTATCCATGTGTGATACATGAAAATAGTAGGGGGAGATATGGAACAAAGTGAGGAATAAGCTTGGTCATGCAGAGAATTTGCTATTAATAGGATGAAAGTCCTCAATGTATGAGAAGTTGTCCCCAGAGAGAAAGCCAAGACTGGTTCAGTCTTGCTTTAACCTTCTGTGCTGAAGGCAAACAAGCTTAAGGTACAAACAGATTGGAAATTAATTGGTGTAATTAACATTTTGTGATTATAATGACTTCTAATCAATACTTTATGCAAATAGCTGTATTGATGTGTAGAACAAAGGCTGCTAGTTATGTTTGGAGGAAAAAAACCAACAACTTTAAAGCCCTAATGAAATTCAAACCTTTCAGTTCAGTTAAAGTTGCGAACGCATCTTTTTCAAGGTAAAAAAGAAGATCCTTTTGTGACCTTTTGAATTAAAAATGTCTCTGATACAGTTCCTGACTAAACTTCATAAAATGAGGTGACTGGAGGATGTAGCACGTTCTGCTGTTCGTAGTTCCCTACGTTAAACCACTGTTTTTCATTAGTTTAATGGAGGAAAATAGTGAAAACAATGTGATCCAAGCTCACAGCGACAAGAACCCTTCCCATGGCAGGAGTAGTCTGGGACTTGCTGCAGCTACCAAACAAATGAATGGGGTATCAAGGAGAATGGGTTAGAAACCTTTTTTTAGATGCGCAAATGGTATCTAACTTTATGGTTGTTTCTGGAAATCACCTTCAAATTTTTTCTCAGTTATTTTTCTTACTGAAATTGTATTTAAAAGGGGTAGGTAAGAGATCAGAAAAGATTAGATAGAAGCTGCCTGTTTTCCCACATTCCAACCTGCAACTTCATGTAGTCAATGGTACCTCTAGAAAACCCTATTTGATAATGGTTCTGAATTTTTCCTCTTTCAAATAAGACTTGGACACTGGGCAGCATAAAAATGCAGTCTGCTAAAATTGAAGTCAAATGCTTTCTGAACCATTCATTCAGGTGCATCACAGAAGGGTCTTTTACCTTGGGTCTTACCTAGAAACAGCATAGTGGGCTTGGAATACTGATCTGTAAATTTTCGGACCTAAGGAAGCCTCAGATGTTTTGGAATTAGTCCTTCACAATTAAAGATCAGATAAATAGCTTCTACCAAATGCTTTTCAAGTCTTCAGTTTTGGTGCTGATGGCTATCTTTTCCCTGTGGATAGGAGGCCATGAGCAACAGGCCTTATTCAGGGCACTCCAAGGACTGTGACAAGTCAGGACTGACAGCCATCGGTAATACAATGCCACAAAGACTGTATAATTGCTTGGTAACTACTCATGAGCAGCAGATTTTAAAAAGAAAACAATGACAAAGTAAATGAAGAGGGACCTCATATATCTAGCGTTAATCTTGTTTTAAGTGGTGATGCTAGGAAAGCTGAAGGAGGTGCTGGACTTTGTTAATGCGGTGTTAGTTTTGTAAAACTTGTGAGCCTTTCAGTCATAATGAAGCACTAAAGTTTTTCAAGACAGCCTGATAAGCAAACCCCATTAGCCCTCAGAGAGGAGGCAGTTCGTGCCAGGTATTGGCCAAAAGAGCTGTTGGGATTTCACCCAGTGAGTGTGTGTCTCATCAGCATTCTGCACTGCTGCCAAAGTTTGCTATAGCATGAAGGAGAAAGAAACAAAGAAACATAAGGAGAAGGAGGGGGGGAAGGAATCTAATGAGAAGAAAAATTGCTTTTTAGCTGTTCACTGGAACTATTTTGGTTTCCCAATGAACCTGAACAGCATCTTAGGTGATGATGTGGGGAAGTTAGTGTTTTTGGCACCTGAAAAGGAAGCATTTGCAGTTTTGGCACTCTGAAGGGATGGAAAGAGCTAGTGTAAGTGCTTTGCTGAAAAGGGGTGGAAAAGAGTTTTCATACGTGCCTGGTGCCTTGCTGAACTGGGACCTCAGCCTGGCTGCAATGGTAAAAGTGCCCAAAGCAAATCAAGAATCTTAGGCTTCAGCTGTCATGGACTGCCATATTAATGAAGGGCTTACGCTTCTTATATATCACATGCCCGTTCAACTGCCCTGGAAGTATAAGGGGACCTTATAGTGGCTATAAATGCCACGTGGTATGAGACTTTCTTACATGACAGTCATACCACAGGCAGGTTTTCTTAGCCTAGGACAGCATAAAATGCAGTAACACAGAGAAAAAGAGACATCCAAAGGAAATTTGAGAAGAGTCCTGTGTGGGTATGCCTTTATCTGACATTGCTTCCACCGTGCTGCTTGGAATTGCAAATAGTGACTCTCCCTCTGAAGATTTCATTTCTTGTTTGCAGCGGATGAAATTCTCAGTGTTTGGATGGGGCTGACAGACTGCTGAAGTCAATGTGTTAAACCCCAAGCCGCAGAAAGATGCCAGGGTATGTGCTGCACCTTTTAAAGATATAAAACTGAGAAGTGTTCAGAGAGTAGTTAGCAGGACAAGGATGGCAGTCACACTGGCTTCCTAGAGAAGAAATCCCTGGGGACTTTTTTCCTTGTGGATATGGGCTTTTCTATGCATCAGTCTTCTTGTTCCTCATCTCCAGCCAACAACTTTTGAATTAAGTTGTTAAGTTGTAGAAGCACAGTGGTCTCAAAACATTAAGTTAATACAAATTTCATGAAAACAGACATTGCTGGTGCCCTAACAAGCACGCAGGCTGCTGTGCAATGCTCATCACATGCTGAAGAGTCCTTAAAGACAAGAGTACTTATAAATCATAGGAGAAATGTATTTGGCATGTGATCTGCTAGATGTGGAGGATAAAAGTGTTTGGAAATTTTATTTGACCCCCTGCTTCCAGAACTGCTTGCCTGGAGATAGGGGAAGTGTTGTGCTGCTTATTGCAAATAGAATAAATTAATGTTGTGACTTCCCAGTGTGTTATAAAGGTCCTTCACTGAACTAGTATACAGCTGTATCTACGATGTTTGCTCTTATGCTGTAGCCTAGCCTGATGGCAATAAAAGTTCTGAAGTCCTGTGCACTTACGGTGTAAGATGGATCTGACAAATAGCACCGTTTACCAACTCTAAAGTACGTATGCAAATATTCAGTTGCTTGAGAGACTCTTCTGCTTTGTCCTCAGCATAGCATAAATTGCCAGGAAAGATAGGATCCAACTGAAGGCTCTAATGTTTCAGCTTTTGCTGAAAGTACAAAAAGCCAAAAAGCCTTTTCTGGGGATGCCTTTGATTTGGCTAAGGAAGTTGAGACTGCTCTGTATCTTCCTGAATTCTACTTCTGAAAAAGATGAGAAAATATTTCTACTCTTTGTACCTGTAAAAGATACAAAACTGAAATCTGAGGAGTCCCTGTAGACTTCGGGAGTGTTCTTCAGTCCGTTTACTGGCTTAGCTTCTGTGCTTTCTGATTTGCTCCGTATTTGGCTGAAATAATAGTGGCTTAAAATCAAAATACTTCAAAGACCCCATCCCAGTAACTTGCTACATGCATCTTGCATGCTACTTGCCTTCCAGAGGATTATATCCAACTAAAGGCAGGCTGTTGTTTCTGCTGGCTTGCGTCACAAAACATTTTTACTTTGCATAACACTTGTGTCCATTTACAAGTGACATTTGTTTCTGGCATGCATCCCGCTTTACTTTTAATATAGAAATGTAGTAAGTATCCTATGTTTCTTAGCTACACGTGTATTCTGTAAACACTCCTGAAAGGCAGGGCTTGCTGTGACTTCTAAGCCACTTTGGTGTTCTTGATGTCTTTAAAACAATGTTGCTTGGTTCATACTTTTCTGCAACAATGATCTATGCCATTGTCAGAGCCACACTGGAAATAATAGCCATATTAATAGCATCAACACCTTTTCAAATCCATTAATTCCTTTGAATTCTCTTGAGAGGAAGGAAAGAACAGCAAATCCAAAAGTAGCTCTTTGAAAAGAATTAGCTTGAGACTGTAAGATAAATGAACAGCAAAAGCTGACCAACTGTACTGGGCTAGCACAACTTTTCTGGATTTTGCAGGCTATGGAGAGCTGTCAGGCTGGAACATGGTGCTAGGACTGTGACTGCACACCAAGCAGGCAGAACGGGTGGTTTCCTGTGACATGGCTCAGGGTTCACAGAAGCAAACCAAAGCAGTTGGCCAGAACAAGGTGTTTTACAGAGATTGTGGATGTGTGTGCTGTGTGTACCATTGTTTCACTGAGCTGTGTGGATAAGTTCCACCAAGCATGTGATGGAGACAAACCAGGATGCAGGAGAGCTGGGATTTGGAATTCCTAAAAGCTGGTCTGAATTCTAGGCTATGTATAACTTGTAACCAGCCAAACCTTTATTTCTTCTTTTTTGTTCCTTAGTCTTATGTTGGAAAAATGGTCATGAAACCTTTGTGGTTCACTTTGTTTTGCTGTAGGTTCCTTAATTCACCTCTAGGTGAGCTCTGGGAAATAACAGATTAAACCACTTTAATCCAAGTGCGAGCCGCTTCCTCCATTTACCAGTTTTAAGAACTCCTTGTGACTGTCTGGGCGTACTGGAGTGGTTGTACAGAGTGCACTTTGCCTTTCTTCCTCCTCTGGGTGAGGGTGACAGTATGCATTGACCAAGCTGGTGTGATATTTGGTGGGAGTCCTGTTGCTTTTCATTACCTAAACTGTGTCAGCCTGATGCTTAAAAAGGTCTGGCCCAGTCCTCTCCCCAAAGTAAGAGCAGTCAGTGCATCTTTGAAGAGACTTCAGTGACCTTGAAGAGGCATTGGAGAAGGCTGGGGTTTGTTTATTTTTCTCGTGTGCAAGAAATGAAGTTAGTGCAAACTTCAGGACTTTCTAAATGTTCTTGTTTGCCACTTTGGCCATGTAAAGAATAGAGTAAAATAGTTCCAGTTGGAAGGGGTCTACAAAGGTCATTGAGTCCAACTTACAGACTACTTCATGTCTGACCCAAAGTTACAACACATCATTAAGAGTGTTATTCAAATGCCTCTTAAACACAGACAGGCACAGGGCATCCACCACCTCTCTAGTAGGAAGCCTGATCCTTGTCAATGTGAGGAACCGTTATCTTCATGATGCTCCATTTACACTAGGAAAAGATGCTTCGAAAAGATGACTTATTCTTGACCTTTTCGATGGGACTGTGTCCATAGACATGTCCTACAGTCAGAGTTAAAATGATCTGAAATAGTTTAGCTTGAAAAAAAAATAGTGGGAGATTATTTTTTCTTCATAAATGTGTAGTAAATTGTCATGTGCTTTTTTATTTTTATTTTTATTTATTTATTTATTTTTTTTTTTGTGACAAACATGAACAGGCCATAGAAATAACAAGGCCTCCTTCAGAGAGAAAGGAAGAAGAGCATTTATATGGTGGACTGGGTATCTTCTGGTTGTTAATGAAATCAGACAATGCAAATCAAGTGAAAATGAATTAGATTTGATGCCTGGCAGGCTAGTTGTTTACAAGATTCTTCTGTGTGCTCTAATGTGTGGAGCACTTTTGCCAAGACTTACTAAATGATGAAATGATACTGCAATTATATAGAATTAAGACTGGCAGAGACATTTGTTAGAATTCTGCTATTTGTTCTTCAAAATATATTCAATTAAAAAAAAAAAAGCCTTTGAAAATGAGAACAAATGAGAAGTCATGAGGTAGCCAAATAATCACTTGACTGCTTCTGTTCAAAGAAACCAGAAAATTCTTCCCAGTCACATTAAAAAATAAATTACACAAATAACGTCTTCTGTCCTGCAAGTTCATGGGGTGTATGAATTTGCAAGACAGAATAAGCTGTAGGCCTGCCCACTCGTCTGCAGGAGTGAAGCCAGTAAAGGTCATGTTTAACCAAAATCAACATGTTCTGAAAAAGTGATTAAAAAAACACTTAATGCTCCAAGTATTCAGTACCTCCAAGTGAGACCGTTTGAGCTAGCTGATGATTCTAAAACTAATCGCATTCCTGATTCTATGCTTATAAGTATTAGAAATAATAATGATTGATTTTCATAGTCCAAGCATACAAGCCATCAACCTGGATTAATGTTTTACTGTTCAAGGGATTACATAAATAGAATAAAGGCAGACCATGGTAAACATTACAGTCTGAAAGAGAAATATCATACCTTGTGTGAATATAGCAAAACTGAGAGAAACAAAGAGGCCAAAGAGAACACAGATTTATTTATTTATTTATTTTCTGGATACCGAGGCCCATCACTGGAACTACCAAATCATACATTTTGTTTAAAGGACTAAGAAGCAACAAAGGACAACTATTAGGAGCAGGATTTTTGAGACATCCTGCACAAGAAGTCCACACCAGTTTTTCTGAGAACAGAACACCTGTTTCTCTAGAGAACCTTAACTTTTTGGTAATTAGATATTTAGGCAACAGAGCCTGAAGCCATGATGTGGAAAAATAAACCTAGCTGCTATGTTTAGACACCAAAAGTTGGACAAAATTTGACTAATTTTGGAAACCTAGACTTGAACTAAATTGTCCATTGTAAAACTGACATAAACTAGAGCATTTTAAAGTAAGATCTCTAAAAGTTCTTTAATTTCAGTGCCACTAAATTTATATGAAAAGCTTTTGAGGCTAGGAGGATTGGCAACAAGATAGACTGTTCAATCCACACAGGATAACAGTCATTAAATATATAGTGGAAGCCTTTACAAGATTCTGCCAAAATTACTGAATTTATATTGAGCCAAACTCATGTCTAGTGAGTGTGTCAGTGATCCTGCTGCATCTAGGTATGGGGAGGTGGTGAGTCATGAGGAAATGTATATCTGAAAGGAAATGAAGGGCAAATGGGTTACTGTGGTACAAATATCAAGCAAGTTTCTAAAATTATGCCAAGTAAAGTCAGTATGTTTAATATTTTTCCAGCTGGTTAAGATTTAACTGAATGATTTCAGTTTCAGGAGACAATGTACAGGGCTTGGTCAGAACTGGTGGAGGGAGGGGAAGCCTTTCATAAAGAATTGCTAACAAATGGGATTCAACACTCAAGAGGCTCAGATGGCCTATTAATTCTGGTTCTGGCTTCCTTCCAAAACAACTGTGCTTCTCTTTTAATTCATGGCTAATTTCTATCAGAGATACCAAGAGACCATTTCTTTTTTCGACAGGAAGCATCCACATTGCTTAAATGGATTCATGCGAGGGGCTTTAGTGAGCAGACATTGATTGGCTCGTCTCTGGGGCCTGGCAAAGGCCTGACGGGTACTGGTTTGACATCGGCAGCAAATGAAATACGACCTCCTCTAAACAGGCCTGAGCTTCTGGGCCTTCGTGGAATCCGGTAGCTAAGGACCTTTTCAATCCCTTTTAATTAATGAAGTGATTTGACTTGACTGAGATTACACTTACAATAATGAATTAAAAAGTAATAAAAAGAAATCTCCTAACAAATATGCAACAGGGAACAAGGACTGAATTCAGTACCTATCTGATCCCCGTTATTTACCTTATTTTTGTATGCACTTCAGATGGATGATCTTAAAAGGGAGGCTTATTTTCAAAGCACTGACATCTGCATACGTCCTACTTTCAAATGCTTTTCTATAGAAGATGAAAACTATGAAGATCTCTTATGCCTGTGCGACTAGTTTAGTCCTTTCTTATCTCTGTTGTGCTAAATCTCTCTATTCCTCAGGACTCTAGTCTCTTCTGCTCTGTATTTTCTCCTGTGCTGTGGCACATTTCTAGCTGCATTTTGCTGGATAGCAGTGAGCAATGGTCACTGTGTATATTTTGTAATGGGAACAGAGTCCTCCAGTGTGACTCAGTTGGGCAAGTAGTGAGTGTGAATCTGTGCCAAGCCAGTTCAAAGGATTCCCCTCAGTACTATGTCTGAAATCACACTTGCTTTTTTTTTTTTTTTTTTTCTTTTTTTCCTCACCTTATACTTTATGGTAGCATATAGCAGAAATGATCCTAAATTTACCCAGAGAACAGACACACCCTGTTTGGTGGGTGCAGTATAATTTTGGAGGTAACTTGCTGTCACTAACTTTTCTTCCTTTCTATTCTGAGTTCAACTGTGATTTTAAGTTGATGCAAATCTACCAGAGCTCCACACTGTAATAATGATCTGGGGCCGTTCTGACCCAAGGAAACAGACATGGCCAGTTTAGGTTTCTTGCAGATGTTGTTTCAAGGTGTTAGAAGTGTCTTGCTTGGTAGCTAAGAGGGTGTTTCACTTAAACTCACGATAAATGCTCAAATGGTAGCAATTGTTGAAGTTGAAAAAAAAAGTATATGATAGAATAAATTTGTTAGTTGATAAAAAGTTGATAGAATAAATGATTTAAGCCTTTATTGTCTTGGGTAAAACAATGTGGATTGTAGTGGATTCAAGAGTACCAGCTATATTTAAGTGTATAGATGAGGTTAGCTATGCAAAACCATGGAGGTAACTTCCATACCAAGAGTTGCACCAGCCCACAGAATTGTGTGTTTTGATCATGGATGCTTGGAAAGTCCTGCGTGGGAGTGTACTGCGGTGAATTGTTACATGCAGAGGTAATTTGGAGACTTCTCCACAATCATGATTATTTTAGTGTGGAACTGCAAGATCACCGTAGTCATCAGCCTGCTCTTTTACATTATAGCATGTGCTTAACTTCCCAGTTAATTCATTTGCTTCCCTTTTATCACAACACATTGTCATCTTCTGCTACAGCATGGACTTATACATTTGCTAGAAAAGAACCTAAAATTGTTCTTTCATTAATTGGCCATGGGAGCCAATCTTTTTTTTTTTTTTTCTCCTGCTGCTACAAAGAAGAAACACCATCAGTGTAAAACTGAAGCAGAAAAGTTGTGTTTGTTTGTAAGATGAGTTTTTAATATTTTAGCATTTGACGGACTAAGACAGAAGAGGTGTAGAGATGTCATTAAGGCCTTGGGTATGATCCACTGGAAGCTGATGAGAAAGCAACACTTAGCTGCTAGTAGTATTATTAGCTTTTTAGGATGTGATGCATCTTAACGTGTAGAAGAGGAGGATTTAGAATGGGTAAGCAATGAGCATAGAGTGGTAGCTGGTTAAATAGTGGTGCGTAGCTTCTATTAAAACTTTTCAGTGTTTACAGCTTGGTTAAGATGCCTCTTAATTACACAGGTTTGTAAGAAATACCTTAATTGTTAAGGTAGTGGGAGAATTCACAGAGAGGTGGTTATCTTCTAGTTTAATTCATTCTCTGTTGCTTAAAAGCAAGTGACCTTAAAATTAAAAAGCCTTCCTGCTCTCTTGAGAAGTTTTATTGCAAATTTAAGCTTGGAACTGCAATCATGTTAAGTGTAGGCTTAGAGTTTTAGACTAACTTGGAATTAGAAGCCCTGAGTGAGCGAACAGCTGCACGTTAATCAACGTGGTCGTACTGGCCAGGGATGCTCATCGACACAGCACAAGGGAGTAAGCCCCCTGGCTACAGGCAGGGTAGGCCTGACTGCATTTCCCTCAGAATCTCACGTTCAGTACTTTTCAGCTAATGGTACCCATCTGCAAAACAACCTTCCTGCAGGCTCAGTGCCCCTTCTACACTCGTTGTCCTCAGGTAGCGTTGGCCGGAGGGAGGCTGCCGGCAGCAGGTGGCAGCAGCGCCCCGGGCCTCCCAGCCGCAGAGAGGAGGGGAGACTCCTACTTGAAACTATTTTTAGAAATAGTTTCGGGTAATGTGAGAGATACGATTGAGAACAGAGGAAGAAGCCTAACTTGTAGAGTAGAAAGGGTACAGGGCACTGTGAAGGCAGGGAAAGGAACGTGAGGTGTTTTTATCTGGCAAGGTTTTAAGAAGGCGCTTTGGTTGCCCGCCACAGAAGGTGGTGATGGCTAGAAGTTATTTAAACTTTAAACAGAATCATGGGGAAATGGGGAAATAATACCAAGGAGGAAAAAGGGACATGTGAGAGTCTGTCTTAGAGTACCTTATCATAAGGGAACACTTTGTCGTGAGGAGTCATATAGTGACTGCATCAGCTGATGAGGGAAGACCAACCAATGTCATCTGCCTGGACTTGTATAAGGCCTTTGACACGGTCCCACCTGATGTCCTAGTCTCCAAACTGGGGAGAGATGGATTTGGTGGGTGGACCATTCAGTGGATAAGGAATGGGCTTGAAGGCTGCACCCAGAGGGTAGTGGTGAGTGGTGCTATGCCCAAGTGGAGGCTGGTGATGAGTGGTGTCCCTCAGGGGTCTATCCTGGGACCAGTACTGTTTATCAATGATGTAGACAGTGGGATAGAGTGCACCCACAACAGTTTTGCAGATGACACCAAGCTGAGTGGTGAGGTTGATACAACAGGAGGAAGGGATGCCATCCAAAGGAACAAGCTTGAGAATTGGGCCCACATGAACCTAGTGAGGTTCAACAAGTCCAAGTGCAAGATGCACCTGGGTAGGGACAAGCACGAGGACAGACTGCGAGAATAACTCATTGAGAGCAGCCCTGCAGAGAAGGACTTGGGGGTTCTGCTGGATGAAAAGCTTGACATGAGCCAGCAGTGAGTGCTTGCAGCCCAGAAGGCCAACTGTGTCCTAGGCTGCATCAACAGAAGAGTGGCCAGCAGGGAAGGGAGCTGATTGTGCCCCTCTACTCTGCACTTGTGAGGCCCCACTTGGAGTGCTGCATCCAGGTCTGGAGGCCCCAGCACAAGAAGGATGTTGATCTATTAGAACGGGTCCAGAGGAGGGCCACGAAGATGAACAAGGAGATGGAGCACCTCCCCTATGTAGAAAGGCTGAGATAGCTGTGGCTTGTTCAGCCTATAGAAGATAAGGCTCTGGGGTGACCTCATTGCAACTTTTTGGTACTTAAAGGGGACATAAAAAGGATGGAGAGTGACTCTTTGTTCAATCATTTAATGAGAGGACAAGGGGGAATGGTTTTAAACTAAAAGAGGGGAGATTTAGATTAGACATTAGGAAGAAATTCTTCACGCACTGGTGAGGCACCGGAACATGTTGCCCAGAGAGGTTGTGGAGGTGTTCAAGACCAGCTTGGAGGAGGCCTGGTGGGAACCTGATCTGGTGGGTGGTATCCCTGCCTGTGGCAGGGGGGTTGGAACTGGGTGATCTTTAAGGTCCCTTCCAACCTGAGCCATTCTGTGTTTCTATCAATAGCATTGTGGACAATCTCAATTTGAAGAAATGATTATTTAAATCAGAAATAGTGTAGAAGGAAAGATTTGGGAATGACAAAATAGATGAGTAAAAACTATTTTCTCTTCCAAGAGAAAAGGGGTACAGTGGGAGAAGGGAGGGCTGGGCAGCAGGAAAAAAACTAGGGAATGTATTGGTATATGAATAGAACAGAAAGGAACGCCATGATGTGGTACAGGAGGGCAAGCTGAAGGATTATGCTGAGATTGAGGAAGGAGCAAGGGACAAATCTCATTCAGGAAGAATCACTGGAGAGGGAGGGTCACCATGAAAGATTTAACATGTATGCTGTTCTTAAAAGAGTACTTTAGGAGGTGAATTGAGAGGGTTCAGAGAACCTGAGGGGGTCTAGCATTTGGAAGTAGACATCTCTGTTGGAAATGTATGCTTCATTTTCTAATGTGGAAATTTCTCGTGTGGGCTCTGTGACCTATGTACCTTCAGTTTCCCTTCAGTCAAGTCTATGGGTGTCACTAGTCTGCTGTGTTATCTGAGATTATTGATGAGATTTGTGCTGCCATATTCCACTTCCAGTGTGCACTGTTTCCTGGGAATACTCATCTTTAGGATTCCTCTGAAGTCTAATGGTGCTTTATGAAAGCAGCACCCTTATTTTCATTATATAAGTGGAGACTCTGTGCCAAGGACTAGAGAGTTTCATGAAAGAAAGGTCCGTCATTACTCAACATGATACTCTGGATACTCTGCAATCCAGCATGGAAAGCCTCTTGGTGTTTGCTACCAGGAGCACCCAAAGCAAGATGTCTCTCAATGCTGCTCTCTCTTAAGTGCACCCCTCTCCACTGATGAAGCTTGCTGGGTGATGTAGGCTGTGTTCTGACCTGGCATGTCCATTCTTGTGACGACTGTGAGCAGAGCTTATGCACGTTTGCTTTTAGTGATAAACCAAGCAGATGATTTAAAAATTAAAAATGAATAACATTTCAGAAAAGCTTACTTGTGGTGAACTGGAGATCCTCCTCGGTGCACTACCAGGTTGCAACATGTTTAATGCAGCACTCTACCTGTGGTGATATTTATCTTCTGTTGTCTTCCCTGCCTTGTGTCATGTGCTCATCTCTCAGTGTATTGCCCTCTAGTATTGTCTAAATAAATACGAGAAGAGTCAGCAATAGAAATTGAGTTATTTTTACTATTTTCATGTAATAATTGTGAGCCCTGCAGGCCTAGTGTTGGCAAAACACCATAGATTTGTCATTTGGAAGCAGAAATTTCTGTATAATTTCCCAAATAGATTTTTGGTCCCCTCTGCTGCACTGGATTTGTTATTGTTGCATGTTTTTCCTGGTGTTTCTAATGAGCTGTTAACGAGCTTGTAACTATGTATGTAAATTAAATGGGGTTAGACATTGAAAGGTTATCAAGAAATAAAATGCCATATAATACTTCAAAATGTTATAAAAATAAATTAGTGTCTTTAATTTTCCTGGCACAAAGTTGATATTTAATAACCTATAGTTTCAATTCTTCCAAATGATGTTAATTTAAGACATTTTCAGTCTGTACCCTGAGTGACACAGCAAACAAGTTCTTTCATTCACCCTTCATTACTAAGATACATCTGTAGTCTACGTGTGGGTTCCTGTGTGCCTAAACTTGAATGATCAAGTTACCAAAGATAGGTTGAGACCACTGCAGCTTCCTTTAAATATCTTTGTAATTTAATATGGCAGGTAAGAACGTGACAATGGTAAATATTGAATGCTTTGGCTATGGAGACACTTTAGAAACTATGATACTGGCACCTCCCCTTATCTTGCTTATCAGTTTTGGTTTGTTATGTTCTATCACCTCAATAACAAAGTGTTGTGGAGCACGCCTTAAACAGCAGGTATTAGAGGTTGGACTAGGTGATCTTGGAGGTCTCTTCCAACCTAGGCGATTCTGTGAGCACAAGGGTGCCACAGTGAAAGCTTGCTGGATGCCAGTGTCACCTTATTAGTATATCAGTATTTCTTTTAGATGTATTAGTACTTTAGGAAAAGGGTCTCCTTGTTCTCCCTCCGACTTGTCTTCCCAGTGCTGACCCCAGGCTGGCTTCTGAGAGCTTGGACGACCTCCTTGCATGTGGAAAACTGACCTCCACCGTAGGTCAACCTGCCCAAGCCTCACCTGAGCTAAACAACCCAAGGGCTTTAATATAGTTTTCGTCTGGACCTTGTGGTATACGAGGCTACTTAAGTGCAACAAGGCATCAGCTCAGGACTACTGCTCTCAGGGTAGGCAGGTATAAAAACAGTCCAACAGGCAGATTTATTTTGTTTGGACAATTAGCAAGCTGGGAAGCACGACCAGAGTGAAAAATCTAGGATTATGCATCACAAGCTGTAATTTAGTCCTTTGTTTGACAAGTGTAGTTTAGCTTAAATTATTTACAATACTTCAGAGCATGCTAGCAAATGTACTGCAGTCTGTTTTGTGAAATTAATGAGGTCATGGTAATATGAGACCTCACTATCACACTTTGCCATTAAATGTTTGCTGAGAAGTAGGACAGGACACAGTTCATTGTGGTGGCTGACTCATGAAGAAGCCTGGCTAGTCTTATGTGCATCTGCAATATTCTGCTAGACTTCAGTGTAACTGCATGTTTGCTGTGTCATGCTGATTATTGTGAAGTTATATACAAAATGTTTAAATCGGAATGGCTTGTCTTTGTCATGCTTTGAACGTTTAAAGATCTTGCAGAATTTTATGGCTAGACTAAGAGTAGTATTCATTTGATTTTGAAAAGCAAAAGAATTCTTAGAAAAAAAAAGAAAAAGAAATGTGTGTTTAAGAATGCTGTGTTTGCTTGCCTTAGTTTCACTGAGTAGCTGAAGGAATTTAATCACATTCAAAGATGTCACATGCTATACCATTTTATTGCAATACCTAGCCCAGAAGGATGGACTCGTTCTGAATTTCGCCACACATGGTGCTCTGGGATTAGATCTTTAACTTTATTTTTCAGAGCTTTCATGGAACTATCCAATATGTCATTATCCAATATGTGGCACTGAAGCAAATGGTAATATTTTTTTTTAATTCTTTTTGTATTGTGCCATCCTTGCTCTTTGCAGAAAATAAGATGCTTAATTTATGTTCATTTCCCAGGAGACTGACAAGTTTGTTCTAAAAGGCTGTAGGGACTCCAGTACTCCAAAGTCAGCACTCCAAAGACTAGTAGCATAAAGCAGCCCTCTGCTGTAGGAAAACTAATCCTCCAACAGTGTTTCATTCAATCAAAAAATGCTGCAGATTGAAGGTGTTATTGCATGCCTGCATTTTCAAGAGATTATTGTGAATGAACTGTATTTTCCACTGAATGGTAAGAGCAAAACAGCCTAGCCATCTAAATATTTCCCATGGTAATTCTGCCCTAAATAAGCAAAGATTGGGAAACATTTTTGTTTGTTTGTTTGAACCTTTTTCCCTTTGAGTATGTGAATAAAAATTGTGGGGAGAAAAAAAAAAAAAGTGTTTTAAACTTACAAAGTCAGCTTCTTTCATGTTATGTGGTGCTAATCAGTTCTAAAGCTGATTAGATCCTGAAAACTGTATCTGTTTTTGTCCTGGACTAAGTCTGGAAAAAAAATTGCTGAGAAATCTCGTTGTGACACATTTGAATTTATTTTGCAACACTAATCTCTAGAAAGCAGCCACTTCTCTTCATGTACATTTTTTCCTTTTTAAAATCAATGCCTGATTGATCTTTTCTAGTGCATATAGTTTTCCAAAAAATTGCATTAACAAAATACACGGCTTTGGACAAAATTTTGTTTCTGATGTGGTTTTAGTGGAGTGCCCATATCCTGTTGTGTTGTTTTTTTCTTCCTTTTAGATGCTCAGCTATGCAGTCATATTATTTTTGTTGTTGTTGTTTTGTTTTTGTTTTCTGTCTGAAAGTATTTGTGTGTATCCTGATGATAGACCAGGAAATATTTAAAAAGCAAGATTTGTCTGCAGAAAGAGATAGTGTGGCCAATATTTCCATGGATGAGGTGGTGGGTCAGTACCCTGTTCTGCTGTTCCCTGCAACAAAGGCTTGAGGCTGATTCACGGGGGCTCACAGAGGGGCATACCCTTCTACTGTAGTCTCAGGGCAGGATAAAAGTTACTGCCTTTTCTCTGCTAAAAGCTCTTCAGTGGAATACACAAAGATAGATGATGGTCCTGTTGTCCTTCCTGTTGAATACAGTTTTCATAGCAAAAAAAACAACAACCCTGAGGCACTGCAAAGCTACCATCAGATGTGGAGAGGACCCACAGGGGCCTGACCACATCCCCTGGTCTGAACTGTTTGGGGCAGAATGGCTTTTCATGTTGGGGAGGCAAATCAGGCCTGTCAGCTTGGGTGAAAATTGGGAAGTCAGACTGGCTAGCTGTCAGCTGGATGCTTTATCACAGACCCATGGTTTGGTCTTAAAAGAAAAGTTAATAAGACTAGCCAGACAGCTAATCCAAAGCCGTGGGTGCGCACGTACCTTGTGAAATCCACATGACCAAGTAAGCTAATGACGCAGGGAGTGCTTCACCTGGGGACTGCTCTTTATTTCTATTCACGTCTTACTGCTTCAGAGCAATTAAATGTTTTGTTTCTAAGGTTCACAGCCCAGATTCATGAAGCAGAGGTAAAGTTGCAGTCTAGATTTAAAAGGGTTTTAGTGCGAGGTGCCATCAAGTACTGCAACACTACAAATGGACACTTTACAGCTTATTAAACTGGAAATAACTCCACTGACTGCATGCTGTCCCATTTGTCACTTTATATGACTGAGACTGAAGATGAGGGGATAAAGGTGTGATGATAATGAAAGCAGTGCGGGCAGGAAGGGGTGATAATGAAATGTTTGCACTCGTAATTGTTTTACAGGGAAAACAAAATGGCAAGAGGAGAAAGAAAAAAGAAGAAAAGAAAAATTAGTGTAATGCATGGTGTATTGATGAACTCTTTCCATGGTGAGGGGGAAAAGGGTCTTTTAGCCAAAGGAGGTCATTCCATGCAAACCTCTGAAGGAAAGAGGATTTTGTAATGATAAAAGGAGGGGAGAGTACGCTTCTTACACTTTAATGATTTCTTTGCTGCTCACAGATAGGAACTGGAACTCCACACTATTAGCCACAAATGGCATTTTGAAATGACTTTTTTTTTTTTTTTTTTTGGGCAAACCCAAAAGACATTGCTAAGATTTACATTTTCAAATATATGCTGACCTTTTTTTCCTCTTTCTTTTAGTTCATTTGTCATCAGTATGTAATTGAATCAATATATTTCCTGATCAACCCAAAGATTGAATAAGGTCATGGGAAGCCATGTGTGGACATTAAAAATCATTATTTTACTCAAAATGAGCAGAGATGGCATAGACCATTCAGAGTTCCAAATGAAATTCTATTAGATTCTATTACACTTTTACAATTATAGAGACGTTCCAATATTACAAGGGGAAATGAAGTCATAATAAAAAAGCCCAGAGGTGTATTACAAAGAAATGGGCATACTATTTTTCTAGTTAAAAACTTGATGAAAGGAGCTCTGCTACTTTTCAGTTGCTGAGATGTGACCTTGTTCTTAAAAAAAAAAAAAAAAAACAGGCTCCAGCTTCCTTCTTATTCCCCCTTTATACATGTTTCACAACATGTTTTCAAAGAGAGCAAGATATTTAAACTGATTCTTATTGTAAAAATATTTAGAGAAAAAGGCAGAGTAATAAGTTTGATACATGTACACATGTATTGTTATAGCCCGTGTCTCTGGGGAGCTGCTTGCCTGTATATAGTAGTTGACGAGGTGGGAGCTTTTGGCACATGAGGCACCAGTTTCATCACAATTTTATATGTTTTCCTGAACTGCTCCTCTTTATTTCTGTCTTCAACCCCCCTGAAATCTTTGGTCAAGCCAAAAATCCTGGATTTGAGGTGAACTTCTTATGATTGGAAATTTTGGGGAAATCTAGAAATCAGTGTTGTAACAGAACCCATTCCTACACCTAGGAATGTGTAACAGTGCATTGACCTGTAGCTAAGAATGAGATAAGTGTGAAGCTGTAAAGCTACAGCAGTCATTATGTGATCGAGGATCGTTTTGTCTTGATACTGCAAGTAGAAGAGCAGAAGACATGGGTTGGGTTTGCAGAGTTTGGGATTCCAGTCCTGCAAGAATTGGAAAGGATTTGGGTGTAACTTTCTTTTTCTTTTTTTTCCTGAGAATCAAACACATTGTTTGCAGTAGCTGCATGTTTAAATGTTGGCCATAGCGTTAGGGAACTGTTTCTCTACTGCATCCAGCGAAATGAGGCAAGTATTAGGTCTGTTCAGAAAGAAGTTAAATGATAAGTGAAACAATGAGATGTTGCTTGCCATACCCAAGAAGCAGAGAAAGCTGGAACAGCTTATTAAAATCCTCAATCTGCATAAAAAAAAGTTACTGATATTAAAGTAGTACAAAACAGAAAGTAATACAAGAATAAAGTTGGGGTCTGGCTCCTCGTGTACGATTTTTGGACATCTGTGAAGAAAAGTGGGGCTGTGCTGGGAAATATTCTTTGGTACATACAATGTGTGTGCATACGGGGTTCCAGGCTGACATGGGCTGCAAAGGCAGCTCAGTTAACTCAGGCAAAGGGGAGGGAAAGGAAGTCCTCCACAGAACTTTTCTATGCTACAGATCAGATGGCAAACTTGAAGGGCATCTGTTAAACCCTAGAATAAAGCACGTTACCCACCGCAATAAATTATACTTCTTTTCAGAAATGAACACTTCAGAGGTCACCGAGTGCAGCAAGTGGAGGGGTAGGATAAGAAAGAGTGTCTTCTTTCCCAGGTCTGGGATGCTAGCAGAGCTGTAATGGCAGAACTCACAGTAATTAGGTCACCCCTCGTCTCCTTTCTGCATGGTTAAAGGCAGAAGCTGTGATTCAAGACAGAAAGAAGTACTTGAAGAGTCCCTTGGTAACGTCAACGAGAGTTAGTGTGCTAACTTTCCCTGATGTTTCCAGTGTAACTTTTCTCAATATTCCCTGGGTACCTGCGCTTGTTTCTGCAAGCTATGAAGGCAGGCTGTAATCTGGGGACCACCCTCAGTACTCGCAGCGTTACTACGTGCTTACACAGCCGAGGCAACCCACTGCGGGCAGCTCTCTGAAGGTGCTGAGCCGCGCTGTTGGATGGGCGCTCTCGGAGCACGTTTATGATTTGGCCTCTAATTCCAACAGCTACGTAAATGGAATGTCTTGGGTCTCATTTCACAGGTTTACCCTGGTCTCTCTTCAAAGCTACCAAGAAATATAAATGTGCTGCAAAGGATAAGCTCGAATGTGTTTCACTGGTGCCTGTAGGTCCTTTTTTGCAGGCACTTATGTATGCACAGGAGTGCATATACATCAGCTGCTCTGAACTGACTCTCTGAGCTGGAGCTGTTGTCTTGGGTTCGCTTCTTGATAGCCACCTTGCATCCGACACTTTGACCTCATAAACTGCAAATCTGCTCATCTTCATTTTTTCTCTTCAGTGGTGGGCCTTCTGTCACCTGGGGAAGAGACTTCCTAACATCTTGGAATTTTTTGGCACCTCCTCAGGACTTAGACAGCTTCACAGCTTTCAATCAAAGAGCTGCAGAATGTGCTGTAGCAGTATGGTTGGCTGTTGCAAATGAATACAAATCTAGGTTAGTTCACTTCTCTCATGGAAGTGGCTT
Source organism: Anas platyrhynchos (assembly GCF_047663525.1). Lineage (NCBI taxonomy): Eukaryota > Metazoa > Chordata > Aves > Anseriformes > Anatidae > Anas > Anas platyrhynchos. Next base: position 62,535,856 of record NC_092591.1, on the reverse strand, counting down.
GTAATGCCAGTCCTGATAACATATCTTCATTTTTCTTCTTAAAGCATCTTGCTTGGATAAATGTATTTTGGTTTGCATTGGTTGCATATACCTTACAAAGTCTTGTGCTAGGCCTGTCAGAAGGGGTTAGTACAGAATGCAGTGAGGAGGAAGTAAAATGTTTTAATGAAGTGTGCAGTCCCTTTTAAATCAGGCTGAAGTCACCTCCAAAGCACGAGGCCGATGTTGAAAGCTGAGCAAAGATTTCTGCCTTGTACAATGCTGCCTCCAGGTTGGGCAGTGAGCTTTGTTTTAGGCTGGGTGTGTAATGACAATATATGCAGGTGTCATTGCATCTTTCAAATGGCTTAGTAATAATTGATGAAACAGTCCATGGCTAGAATGACCTCCCCAAACCCTCCTTGCTCGTGCTGAGACATAAAAGTGGCAGAGATGGGCTCAAGCTAGCAAATGAGAACTTGTAATGCTGTGTTCTCGGGATGATTTCCAGTCTGAGGAACTACTTAAGCCCAGCGTGTTGTGCAACATGTTTAAAAGCCAATGCCCAGTGAAAGATTGTATTTAAATGCCGTAACTCTTTAAGGGGATTTGACACCTCAAAATATTGATGGTTTTGCTGTTATTCTTTCACTCTTTGTTCCTGTCTTTGTAGTCGTTCTGTATGGAGGAGTACGGAAAATGATAGGAAAAATCAGAAAAGTAGCATGTTTGCAAAGCAATTTTTATTGCACCCGTTTTCTAAGGGACTTTTATCTTAAAATTGGAAAGGTCCTTTTTTTAGCCCAAACCTTTGTCCTGCCCTATTTAGTGTTCTTCATACCCAAAGCTCTTTCCAAATGTTAACTATGCTAATTCGTTCTGGTAACTGCCTTGCAAGAAGCTAAGTGAATATTTTACACCTGTTACAGAAGCAGGCTGATTTGAAGGGCAAACTTGCTTTCCTCTCTTGTACGGCAGAGTACCTGCCCTCCTGCATGAGGTGAGCTGTTGGGATCTGACCTTAAATGATTTGTTGAAAGCCAGGAAAGGAGTTGGTGTTAGAGTGGAGGAATTTTGGCTTCTAATCCAGAGTTCAAATGACTAAACCATGCATCTGATAAAATGAAACTTAGTCCTGCGATAGCGCATACTGTACGGCACATTTAAAATGCATTTACTTCCCCACCCCAGGAGCTTCAATAGCTCCAAAATAACTTTTAAAAATAAATTGTTTATTGAAAGATTAAGAGCATTTTATTGACTTTGCAGTTATGGCCAATTTCAGTGCATTTTTGTGACGGTATCTAGTCACAGATAGTCTCTTTCCTACGTGTGATGGTTTTATTATGTGAAAGAAGCCTACCTCCTGTTTATCCTTCCCTTGCTCTCAATCTCACAGTCTCCCATGTTCCCCCAATGCTTTGTATGTCAAATGATCTCCCTGTCTCAATTCAAATCCCTCCTTAAGAGATTTCTTCTGTGCACATTTCCTATAATGATCCCCCCAAGATATCCATACTGATGTGAGACAGGACTTTCATCTACTGCAGCACGTGTGGCTGATGACACAATTTCTGAACCTAATACTGCTGTGTTCAGAATAGTTTTGAAAAAAAAAATCTTTAAGAAAAAAATCAAACATTTTTTTTTCCTTGATTTCTTTCACTGTACCTCTATAACAAAAAAGCTAGCTTTAAAAGCAAGGTAAATGAACAGATCAACTTCTAAAGATTAACTTCTCAATATGCAGAATGAATGATAATTGCTTTGCAAATATTTTAAATATGAGCACTGTTCTTTATTAAAATCTTGTGGTACCCTCCATATCCAAACACATAGAGCAGCGCAGAGAGCCTGAATGCCTCCATAATCCTTGGTGCTTGGCTGACTCTTGCAGCCCTCTTGAACTTTTCTTCCCTGCTTTTGCTGCCTATATCCCTCTATGCTCAGGTGTGTTCAGGGCTGAGGACGCAGCTGGGGTGCTTGTGCAGCCATCGCTTGCCCCATGGAGAACCGGAGGAGGCTGCCCTTGGCGAGGCTTCTTGCCTTCAAGCTGCTCTGCTCAGCTTGGTAAAGCCAAGGCTCCACACCTGGCATGCCGTGCCAGCCCTACCTCATCAGCGGAGCCTTTGCCAAACATTAAATTAATAGGTTACGTTCCTTTCATACTTTTCACTTAGCTGATTAATTTATTCCTTTCTCTATTGGCTTCTGTGTTATCACAGGAGGATACATATATTTTTAAATAATACAGACTGCTCCCCTATTTTGGCGTAGGTGCACGATAAGTTGTGGAAATGAAGAAGGGGTGGATTCCTTGGTAGTTGCACATGTGACTATTGAGCAGTCTTCTAAAGCAGCTGTATGCTGCTAATTTCTGCAAATGAGACAGAATTAGTTGACCTTTGGTCTGCTGCTATGGCAATTACTGTGTTCAGGGTACTTTCTGGTAATGTGCTACATGAAATCACAGAAAATGGGGGGGGGGGGGGGGGATCTTGCTTTTTCTTCTTCTTCTTCTGTTATTTTCTCTACTTACCTTTTTTTTTTTTTTTTTTTTTTTTTTTTTATGTTCTTTATATTGTGTGCAAAACTGACCAATGGTAGTAGCAATGCAAAGGCACCTTTTCCTAATATAGACTGGATATTAAATCCCCAGAGAGTCCAATAACCTCAGAAGGATTCTAAAAAAATGCATGTTCTTGTTGCAGGTGGGCTCGTGACTTATGAGCACTATGCAAGTCGGACAAATAAGGGCACACAAATACAGGCTTTGTGGATCTGCAGTAATTTTTAATTGCAAGCCTCAAATGCTCACAATAATTCAGTTCACTCTAGGTGAATTTTGAACCTGTGTCTGTCCTGTGGCTTCCGTTTGGAATACCAGGCAGCAGAGGTAGAGTCATGGCTTTTAAATTCCAGTCCTAGAAAAGTTCAGCTTTTGACAGGTGGTCTGAAAACATGCAAACCGAAACACTTTAAAAAAAAAAAAAAAAAAAAAAAAGCTTCCCCTTGATTTGTTTTGGATCCTCTGAACTGGAACCTCTGAGATAATAGGTATATCATGGATATAGATCTATAATCCACGACCTTATTACAAATGATAAATTAATATTTCCAAACCTAATTGCCTTGCTAATGTGCACCCACACCTGTCCTAACTTACTTCTGCCATTTTTCAAACTGCCAGTGAAAACAGCTGATCACCAGTATCTGCTGAAACAAATCTGCGTCTAGAAGGCAGAATGAATAAGAATATTCTACTGACACCAACAAAAATAAGCCTTATGAAATGTAGGCAGGAATGATTTGGACGCAAAGTTTGCTAGCTGGACGGCTTTGAATAGAGAGCTGTTTACTTGCAGGCTTCACAGACACTCCACCTTGAAGCTAATGGGCTGGGACCATTATAAATGAGAGAGGAATTTGGTCGCCTGTGTCAAAACACCCAGGACCTCTTTTCTCCTCTTATGTGCTGGTTTCATTCCACGATGACTCTGGTGTTTCACAGCCTTCTCTCACGCCGCTGTTCCTTAGGCTATAGCCTCTCTGATTCCTACCTATGCCTTCCTCAGGCAGACTCCCATTACAAGTCAGCAGGAACCTGACCAAGTAAAGTTGAAAACAATAAATGTTCCTCTGCCGTTCAGCAAAGCATGTCTCTGCAGGATCTGGTCCTGTTAGAGTTCCTGCGTAAAGCTGAATTAAATCAGCGTGTGGCCTCTCTGTAACCTTTTGGTGACGTAGCAGGTTTTGTGGTAGTTTTATCTCTAGGTTTCTTTTTCAGTAAGATGGTCTGTAATAGCGTGGTAAAAGAAACAAATGAATGCCGTCCTCGCTGCTTCCTCCCAACATTCCCCCTCCAAATATATTTCAGTTTGTTTGCATTTGATCTATATAGCTCCTCCTCATATACAGAAGGTTTTGGTTTGATCAAATCATCTTAATTTCATAAATCAAATGATAATCCCGCTTTGCTGTGTTTCCTCCAGTACTTTTTATTCTTCTAAGAACTAAGTGATTTCAGCAATGTCTAATATGTATGTTGGTTCCTGTGCACATGGGCTTTGGGCAAAGTGATAAATGGGAATATATTGATTAGGAAAATTACTTAGCTCTAATTTCGCAAATGTCACTGAATAAGAGATCACTCTCCTGTGAAGCTGGATTGCCTAGTTTGAATACTTCCAGGATTTTTCTGTAGTCCTGGTCTTCCGATTCAGAAATCAACAGTCTATTGCTAATAATAAAAGCAGGACAACATTTCTTCAGTGTCTTCAGAGGTTCCTCCCCAAAACAGACATACCACACTTTAAAAACAGACCAACCAACCAAACAAGCAAAACACCTCACCACCAGCAGAACAAAAAAAAACAACCAGCCACAAAACCACCTTATTTCAATTTAATGCTACAGTCCTTGAAAACTGAGAAATCCTTAAAAAATCATAACAGATATGAAATTAGAACTGGGTTGGAAATAAAGTGGAGGGGGATATGGAATCTCGTGAGAATTTCTATAAAGAAAGTTGGTATACTTCCAGAGTATGAAATATATGATGGGCTGTTTTGAAAGCTGATATTGAAAGAGAACAAGATATGAAAAATCAGAGCAAGACAGTCAGAATTGTGTGTGAAAAAGCCACAGGTGATTTTTAATAGAAGGACATAAAAGATTGCTTATTTTTGTGGAAATAGCAATGCTTTCATTTTCCTGCAAGTTTTTAGCTGAAAAAAAAATTAACTGCAAAGTAATGCAAAGAACAGGAGGATAATTGTGAATTAGGAGCCAAATTATGCCAGGCACAATTGAATAAGTTCTGACTTTTCTTACTGACAGACATGTATATTAATAGTTGGCACTTATTGAACCAAATATGAATATTCATCTTCATTTATATTTCAAGGCCTTTCATTCCTCAAGGACCACAGTGCTTTTGACCAATTTTCATCCACATTACTAAAATGACAGCTTTCACTCCTGGGCCCTGACAGAGGTCTGCAGAATTCATTGGAGGTCCTGGGAGGAGGGAACCAGCTCCCGCTCCCAGCTGTCCACAAACACTCATTAAGAGAGGCAAATATCCAGCAGAATCTCTGTGAGAATTTTTAATCACGCAAAGGCTCTGCTAATTAGGTAGCTGATGGGGCATAGAGAGCACAAGGACGAATTCTTTAAACAAAGGACTAGAAACTTTAAGAGCTTTAATTACTTGGGCACAGAGTTCATTTCAGAACTTGGGAGCAAATTATTCTAATAACAATAAGACCAAGTAGCAGGCCATATTAGTGAGAATTGTGTAGAAAAGTTCAGTTTTCTTCAGCTGTCGCAACCATAATTGGAACATATTGGAAACCAAGAGGGTTATGGAAATATTATTAATGAAAATTTTAATGTGAAATGAATTTGATGCAGACAATTTCCTATAGATGTGCATTCTGCTCCTCTTTTCTGTAAGTACTGCTTCACCAGGCAGTATTGCACCACGGTCAATCCCTCAGCCCGCTCACACAGAGCATGCTGTGCTCTAAAAAGCGGGGGATTTATTCATTTACACAAATGAAGAACAACAGCTATTTTCAAAACAAAATCCACCCTTTTGTTTAGTGCAGGCTGTCTCTAAAACCTAAAAACAGGAAATACATTGCTTTTACTGTAGGCTAGAAGAAAACCTATTTCCCTGGCTGAAAATTAAGGGTTTGCTTTTTTTTTGTTTGCTTTGCAAGTGTCTTAATGGCATGGCTGCGTTGTATGTTTTCTCCCAGGACACTGTTCAGGCTAGAATAGTTTCCAGTCTCCCTTTCTCCTAAATGGAATAAGGGAGAGGAAGAAATAGAGAACTCAAAGGATTCAAACCCAGAAACTGTGCCCTCTCGCCCTTCAAAAAGAGAATGTAGAAAACACACAGCTCTCCCTTGAAGGCTGGAGAACAGCTGATGTGCTACTCTTATCAGTTATTCCTAACAGCTGAGAAATCTGATCAAGCTGGTCAATAATTGAGCACAGGGGCACAGCCTGCCTGTGTGCTGCATAAAAGTTGATTTCCTGGGGGCAGCAGCTGGAGTGGCCAGGAAGGAAGGAGATGTTTGCTGTCTGCTGCAAAAGGTTTGTTGGCCTTGGAATAGCCATGCAGTCAGGGCTGGAGGGTCTACTGTACCTGTTCTGTACGTTAAAAAGTTTCTGTGAAGACAGAAATCAGCTTTTTTCCCCTTTTCTTTTAAGGACTATGACTTGTCTGAGGGTTGGCTTCTGATAAGCAAGAAGTTGGCAGCTATTACATGTGTATGATGTATCTTCAGGGAGAGTTAACTTCTAATGGCTTGTGGGTTTTGGTAGGTTTGATGCAAACCATGCACAATGGTTACTTGTATATTAAATGTTCCTTGAGAGTTTAGTATCCAAGAATGAAGGGTTAATTTTATATACATATTTTAATTTTATAGCCAAGAGGCTTGGCTCCCTGCTTGTGGGTGGTTGTGTCAACTCCTTGACTGAATGTGCTAGCGGTTCTAGGGAGCGCAAAGGGATGAGTGGGGATAATTGGGGCCTAATTATGCTCAGTGAGTGCACACATCATAAGTGGTCTGGTGTTCAGAGTTGCAGGAATAAACTAGAGAAGGAGGAAAGAGATATCTCAGACTAGTTCTCAGAGCAGATAAAGCTTAGTCTTAAAACTTGAACAACACTTCTTGCACTTGGTATGGTGTTTACTGAATGTTCTAGCTACTGTGAGGAACAGTGAAAGAGGAACTACTGTGGTCTGTGGCTGTAGGCAAGCTCTTGTTTAGCGTGGACCTTCCTCACGTGGGTAAACAGAGGTGGGAACACAATAAACTTAGAGGAGTCATTGCGTTAGGAAGTCATTCTGCCTGGGGTGCTTCCTTGTGGAAGCTGCCAGGGTAACAAAATGTAGATGTTTTGTGGTTCTTGTTGCTTTTGTTTTAATTCCCAGGACAGCAGGTTGTGCTGATGTGCAGGAATAATTGTATCGCCTTAGTTCTTGACACTATTGACAGCAGTTACAACAGAATAAGCAAATACATTAAGGGGGAAATGTAAATGGAAGAGGCAAGCCTCATGTAGTATCTTTTATTTTAAAGCAATTCCTTGTTCTCTCTCACTCTTTTTTTTTTTTTTTTTTTTTTCCTGAAGTGCTTCAGTTTCAGATATGCTGTGCTGCTGTTCTGGTTTCTTCAGGGGAACGGAGGTAAGTGAAGTTTAGTGTTCAGTTCACATGCTGTTCTGTTTTTCTGTCCATTGCTTTTACCCATTTGCAAGTCAGGTCTTGGACAGGCAGCATGCAAACAGTGCTGTCCCCAGTTTGATCACATTACATTGATTTTTTTTTTTATTTTTTAAAAGAGCTTTTATGGCACGTAATTTTACAGTGACTGTAATTTAGCAGTTCTATACAGCTCAAAAACTCGAGGTCTTGGAGGAAAGAAAAAAATCAAGGAATCTAGCTGGATGTGAAGTATTTTTTGTACAAAAATAAATGCGATCTACTTCTTAGAGTAAGCACAACTATAAATATTACTTTAGTATCTTAATCTCCAAGTGTTACAAAACAAACATTGTGTGACTGAGTTTAATTTGTCTTTTCTGAGGAAATGTGATCTGTGGCAAAGGTGTGTGGCCATGCTGCCTCAATTTACCTGATATGACTCAGATCTTATTTCAGATCTGAGCTTCAAGCTTCAGTTTTTCAGCGATTTCTTCCATACATCAGGGGATTTCATTATAACTTCATCTCTTCATAGGTGTAATTTGTCTTTTCTTTTTTCTGCCTTTGCTTAGTGTAGGTATTAGTTGTCCATTATGAATTCTGTCCATTGTGTATTCTGAAGCTATGTTTCTTCAACCTGCACAGAGATCCTTAGCAGAAAGAAAATGTGTAAGATGGGAAGACATTCAATGACATGGTTTGTCAGTGCTGCACAGAAGTTTTAAATGTGTCTGTTTTTGACATACAGTCAACATCAAGTTACTAACATATGGACAGTTTTGCTCAGAAGGGTGTCTGTCCATTCACATATGCAACATTTGTCAAATGTTACGTTCTGTTTTCTTTAGGAAAAGGATCATTCATCATGTTACAATCGCTGTTCAGTGAAACGCTAATCAAGAGGCATAACCGTTAATTCATATTTGTCCATAAACATGAACTATGGAGACTGATGTTGTTTATAGGAAAATAATAAAAATATTCAAATACGTGGGGTCTTTAAAACTCCCTCATATAATTTTGGGGGAGCTTTCCATGAAATTGGAGTGTGAAGGAGCTAGCATTTAGATTTGCTGTATGCTGGGGAAAATACTCTTGGAACTGGGGAAACTGCTAATGGCTCTTGAGTGTGGTCTCTTAACTGGAAGGAGAAGTAGAAGAGAGTCATTTCTCCTGATATATTAATGTATTATGCTGGGTTTATGTCAAGAACCGCTCAGAGAAACTTCGGTGATGCTAGAATTCCCAAGGCAGAAAGAAGAGGTGGTTTCATATTTGTATCAAAGCACCCCTTCTGTTTTAACCACTGAGTTGGATTATTCAGGATTTCTTTCCTGAAGATATCAGTGAATTTAGTGTTTGATAGCAGTGCTGAGAAAGAGGGAACAGCAGGCTTGTATGGACAAGGCAGGCTTAACAGATCCCATACTGATTACATGGTTAAGATGCTGATTGAGAACTTTCACCCTAACCGATGTGATAGTCTTATTCTTCTCCTCTGTAGGATTTCCCTCTCTCCATTTGGAGCTGTGACCAGGCCTTTGACAAATGCTCAATTTGGAGTACTCAGGCTTAAAATAGAGACTTTTAAAGATCTTTAATTGGGGCTAAGCGCTAGTTCCTTCACCAGGTTCATTGTCTTGAACAAGGAAGCGGGACTAAAGAGTTAACTGCTTCCAATTGTAAATACATCAGTGGCAGGCACATTACAAAGCTCTATACAATCCTGTAGAGTAAATGGTGGACAGCTCATCACAATTAGGCATGGTCATAATGAAGAGCCAAAAGAGAGAAAAGAGGGCATGGGGAAAAACAGACCTTTTACAAATGTTTTATATGAAGAGAAATTATAGCTAAAAGGGATAGTTAATTAGTTTAAAGACTAAATGATAATGCCTTCTCTTTGCTGGAAAAAAAAAAAACAACTTTGAAAGCATGGAAAATGAGTGAGTTTCTAGCAGCTGATCCGGAAGAAGAGAAAACAATTCAAAGCAATACTGTACGTGGGTGTTTCTCAAAAGAAACTGTGGTGGGAAGTGTGTGAGCTGAGTAATTTACTCTTAGCAGAGACGGTAGGCACTGTTGTGTTTAGCATGGACCCTGCACATAGCCTTGTTTGCACAGGAATGCATCTGTATTACTGCAGGTGCTTATCAGAGACATAGATGCTTATGGTCTGCTTCCCAGCTTTGCATACCGCCACAGGAAGGCAAAACCCCATCTGGCCTGTGCTGAGAAGGTTGCACAGAGGAGCGAGGTTACAGTCAGGCTTGTGCTTAGCCTCTGCAGTGTGCTGGCCAACCTGTCACCTATAAAACCAATGTGCATTCTGATGTGTGTTATTTGGAGGCGAAGTAAAATAGCAAAAATCTGTATCACAATCCTCTAAGAAGCAGTGTGTATAGTGTTGCCTGTGAGATATATCCTGTGTGATGCTTCCTGGAGATGGGGCTTTTCTAGCATCAGTGAAGTCTGAGAGCATCTTTCCTTCCACAGCTCCCACTGTGTGTATCGTGGGTAAGAGACGTCTGGGCGTCGTTAATGGAAATGCACGCTCTTCACACAGACTCTCTCGTTTGGGTATGTGTGTGATGGCAGTCATTTCTCACCAAATTCAGTTGAGTTGATGCTGCTGGAGTGAACATGCTGCTTCTACTGCTGGCTTGGGTATTCCTAGGTTATGCCAGAGCTTCTGAGAACCGCACAGTAGATGCAACCTTTACTTTGTAGGCTGGGATTTGGAAACTACAATCCTTGCTCCCTGTGACAGCTATGGAGACAATATTGTTTAGCACATCTATCTCTGTCATGTGGCACAAAATAAACTGCATTATAGTGGTATGTGTAGCATGCCTTCTGCTTGCAGAAAGGACATAAATTTGTCATAAGAGCCTGGTATTTTGTTGGTAAGTGGGTGGCTGGTATGGGACTGCTTCAGTCTCTTCTGTCCCAGGGAAAGTGAAATGCCCTGTAGGGAAGAAAGGAGGAGGCTGATACTGTGGTGGTGTTTACCCTGTCTCCTGGCCCATCGGAGCTGTTAGTGCCCCTGTGATCTTGCTTTTGCAAGTTGCCTTCTATTGCTGTCTCCCTCAGTCTCTGAGGGGAAATAACGTTCAGCTGCATATCCCAGGAGTTGTGATAGTGCCTCAACAACCCATCATTTCCGATGTGTTTTTTGTGGTTAAAGCTGGGATACAACAGACAGAATTTTAAAAAGGACTTGATATTAGCCTAGCTTTATTGCTATTGAAGTCAGTGGTAAGACTTGTGTGGGAACAAAATTAAGCCCATTTTTAACACATTAAAGAAGTCCTTCCTGGAAAATATTTTATTCTTTTTATTAGCTGTATGCATTTGCTTGTCCTGGTTTCATAGGTAATACTGTAGCAAGAACTTTGTCTTTAAGTATTACAGAATCACACAGAATCACAGAATTTCTAGGTTGGAAGAGACCTCAAGATCATCGAGTCCAACCTCCAACCTAACACTAACAGTCCCCACTAAACCATATCCCTAAGCTCTACATTATTGTTCTCTTGCAGCCCACAAGTCAAAATTTTTGTGACTCCTCTTTTCTTTAAATCCCTTCCAGTAAGATCTACTTTAGCATTTCAGTATGTGTAAATAATATGGATTCATCCCCCCAACTACATTTGCCTTGTACATGAAGAGTAGCACCAGGAACTTAAAGGATAAAATTGGTGTCAGTGGCCTTATTGGGATGTTTGTGAATGTAAGCCCTTAAAAATTACACTTTGGTAGTGCAAATGTGTGTAGAAGACAAACCAGAACCACCTCAGACAGGTACACTGCTGAACGTGCAGGAGTGTAAAACTGGGAGTTGTATCCAAATTAGATTGATCAGATCTTTCCAAACACTTCTTAAATGGAGTTTTGTAGGAGAAAAAGATGTATTCATATCATAGTATAAAAATAAAGTAACACTTGCTGGGTGCTTGCCTTAGTTTAGATTTAACATAGAGCTGATGTAGGCTGTGATACCAGAAGGAAGAATGGAGGATGCTGCTAGAAGGATAACAGATGCGTGAACTTATTCTGAAAGAGACATGTGTCCCTAAAATAATAATATGCAGATAAAACATTACAAGAAAGACCTATGTGAAAATTTGGAAATAATGAATAGGGTTTTGTACTGTATGGAGACGAATAAAATCCTAGGGTAAAGTAGGAAGTTGGAAGAAAATGTATTTTTCCACTCAGCCTTCTAAAAGTAAATTATTGTTGCTTTCATATCTATGGTTATGTAGAGACTGCAATTTCAATAATTTATTCAGCTTCTCTGCAGAAAGCTATCCTGAAGCTGTAAAAAATCTCTTTAACTCTGGTCTTTAGGTAGGTAGGTGCATCCATACCAGATCAGTCTATGTCTGTCACTTTACAGAAATATCCATCTTAGAACCAGAAATCTCTGAACTTCAGTGTAACAGAAGCAAGGCTCTTTCATATGCTGCCCAGAAGCTGGGACAGAGAACTAAACATCCTTGGGAGAATGCTTCTATGAGATTTTTTTAACTGTGGGGTTAAGCAGGGTGGCAAATATGGAGGTGATCCAAACCCAAGAATGCGTAACACATTACCGGAGCATATGTAGAATATATTTGAGAGAGAGATAGGAGCAAATAATGAGAATCTAACCTTTTAAAGTGTTATAAATGAGGTCTCAACTCAATCTGAATTTTGTACTATTCATAAAACAATTATTTCTAAAAGGTGTAAAAGGTATAAAAGGCAAGTAAACAGCGCTGGGTGTGTGGGGAGTCTACGCTCCACCAACACGCACACACGAACATCAAACATTCTAAACATTTAGAACATGGCTTTTACATACTAAACCCAAGTATGCCTATACATATTCACAATCAGAAAAGGTAACAAACAATCCTTTAAGTTTAATGACTTAACAGCCTCCATTTTCCATTCCTTTTGAACAATATGTCTTGCTTTAAGTTGTCAAGCAACTCGGTGGTCTTCAGGCCTTATGTATCCCATTTTTCCCGGATTGAAGAAGAGCATATCCATCTCCTTTTCAAGGCCAATAGGCCTGGGTCAAAAGGCACGTCCAGGTCAGCAGGGAGGTAACAGCAAAAGCCTTTGATGGCTGTAGCAGCAGAGGGGCCGATAGCATAGCAGTCAGATCAGTAAAGGAGCCCGCAGCTCCCTCACTGTCTGGCAAACCACACGTTTCTGACTGTGGTTTCTGACTGTAAGTCAGACTCTTCTGACTTAAAGAGCCCCACAGGGCTCTTTAAGGCTTCAGAGACTGCTTGCCAGGTGCCGAGCAATCCCACTGCAACCTTGTCATTTTTAGTTGCAGAGTCCCACTCCTTGACCTCAGTTTGGTCCCATATTTCAGGCTCATAAACTGTCCGATTGTTAATAAGGAGAATAAGCTGTAAGGCTACCAGGACAGTCTTTGTTCCTAAGGGTGTATGATTCCCCATAATGTGCAACTGCTGAACAGTGGGAGGTAGTTGTATGCACAGGTTTGCTTCTCTCCAGCTCCAGTGTGCCTGTTTCCAGAGACTTTCTGTACAAGCTTCTCTGAGCAGTTTGAGTTTGGCTGAACCTATCCTCATGAGGCAATCAATGTGCCTGTTCCCGTCCTGGTCTCTGTTCTGCTAGCCTGTTCCTCTTCACTCCTTTTTCCTGCTTCTTTATTGATCATAACTTCATCACATCATGAACTTTTAGAAAACACCCAGAAACTTCCATGCCTTAATGGCTGGAGAACAAGAAACCCCAGACTGCATGGAGTCTCCTGAATCACCCTTCTTTGTTCCCTCTAAACTCTTTTATATCCCGGATGGCCTCGTCCTTAAGAGTCTAATGTTATCTCAATCGCAGGGCTTTCCAACCCCCATGGCCACATTCCCAAATCTCCCCCTTCTTTATTAATATCAACCATTTTCTCAACATGAATTACCGCTCCATATATAACAAAAGGTCATGGTGTGACAGGGAGAGGTAGCAATTGAAGACGGCCAGACCTATAATACTTGTAGTTAAAGCAAAGTTTTAGTAAGTTTTTTCATCCGTCTGTGACAGTATGCACAAGGTATTCTGAGAAGACCCCAATCAGTTGTCTGGTAAAATCGTAAGAGAAGCAAAGGTGGCTGAGATGAAGATGTCAGGGTCAGACTGCAGGATCTCAGTGGATAACAGTCTCTGCTAAATGGCACCACAGATGTGGGCAATAGCGATGAAGAAATCTTGCTGTTACAAAAGGGTTGGGTTCTTCTGAAAGGTTGTTTGGTAGGACTGAATGCAGCAGCGTGACCACCTTGCCTCTGTTGCGATGGGTAGCATATCTGTGGTGGTGGTTGTATCAGGCTGAGTCTGTAAAAACCAAGCTTCCTCATGGGCTGCCATTTACATAAACGATAATATTCATGCTAAGCTTCAGTATCTGAGAATGCGAGCCTTATTTGCTAAGACTCAAATGCTAGTGTTTAGCTAGAAAGTGTTCTTTGTGACCAGGTGTTTTTGTCACATCAAAACCTATCAAAATTCTTTTAGCTGTAATATTCATAATTGAAAACTTGTTATTTAATCTAGAGTTTAAATGTAACTACATATGCCAACTTAATGCCACAAAATAGCCTAAGAATATTCTTAAGCAGTATGTCAGCTAAATTTTATTGCAGGTCCATTAGTATTACTATTAAGCTGCTGACTAAAGGTCATAATGAATACTTACTATTTTATATCACCCAGGAGCTACTAAGCACAGCTGGAGTCTATTTCACTACTTGAACACATATAATACTCAACAAATTGTTGATCAGTGGATATGTCCATCTTATCAATGCACTTTGCCCAAGTATGGAGCAATTCTTCCAGTGTGTGTTGCATAGTAGACTGAGGAATTAAAAATATCTTATTAAATGGCTTGGTGTTACAGTTCTATTTTAGGTACTGCCTATAACTTTGTGGTTCTACTGATATTTCAAAAAAAAAAAAAAAAAGCATTCAGGTCTTGCATGACTTTGCCTGACCAGCTTAACAAGTGGGAAAACTACTGTTGTGATTCATGATGCTTAAGATGATGGGAAAAGTTATTCTGGAGATTTCTTATCAAACTGATGCTTTATTGATATTTGTTTTCCATATTTTCCCACGTCATCTTATAGTGTTCCTCCTATTGAGATCAAGTTCTGCTGGAGCAGCAAGAAGATTGTACTTCAGATTGTAATAGCTTCTAACAGCTATTGCAAAGTATTCCTTAACCTTTCATAAATCCATTTTGTGCATTCAGAATGAACTTTTTTTTTAAAAAAAGGCAATATAATGATAAATTTATGAAAAGAGACGATTTATGTAATAAGTATATAATTACTTAAACTAAACATTTCTTGTGAGAAGATAAAAAGGATCATGCTGAGGTGTGTGAGCCTCGGACTTGGGCTTTTGTTCAGCTGTTATCTAATGGATCCTCTAGTTCAACAGTTTGCAATATGGAAGCCTTGACTTTAGGGTAAAGTACTTGATCACTTCAAGTACTAGTATTTGCCATGTCCAGGTGATTTCATGAGTACACACAGCTACTCAAGACAAAGGGGCAACTTCTTAATGACAAAATATTCCACAGTTTTCTTGGTTCTATTTCTTTTCCCTGCAGAAAGTCTCTGAAACTACACGCTACATTCAATTTCACATTCATTTCAGCAGCAATGACACTGTAAACCTACTCATTTCTTACAGGGCTTTTGCAATATGTATTTTAGCATAGACATTCAGCAGTGAGTGACTTTTGATCTAAAATGAACTAAAAATATTTTATTATCAAAAATTGTGTGTGCCTGTGTGGGTAAGTGAGGGAGCAAGGTTAGCCCTCAGCTGTATTTTTCTTGAGTGTCTTCTGACATAAACTTGTTCAAAAGAGAATTATTTACACTCAGAGTTACATTAACAAATGAAAATAGGATCCTCATCTGGAAGATTTGCTTTAAGGCCCTCAGGTGAGCAAATTTATTTCCTTTCCTTCCTAAGCACATTTTTCTTCTTTTCAGTCACATCTTTCCTCTTTAGTCCATTATCACTAGGCAAACTTGTAGTACTAAACTGCAAGGCAAAAAAGAGTAATATCATGGAAGAATGCCTCTGTGGTCTCATCAGTCTAAGCAGGTAGGTCAGTCGCCACTGTTGGTGGTGACCTGATGTTTGTATGTTGATGTTCTCCAAACCTCAGCCTGCCTGAAGCTGGTAGTGTACCTGAGGTTACAGAATACCAGTACTCAGAGGTATCCTGATCTCATTGTTAATGCCAAAATTACGTGCTCATCGGGTGGTGCGTAGCAGAGCTCAAAGTTGAAATGCTGCCTTCCCATAAAGGGATAAAGTAGATGCATCTTAGCTTTAAATCTTACTCTCTTGGCAGGCTGCTCTAAACTGGAATATCTTAGTCTGGGGAGAATGGCAAAGCCACATTGAAAATCAGTGGAAATTGAAAAATGCAAGCAGAAAAATGGGAATGAAAATTGAGAGTTATTTTAAGAATATCAGAGACTGAAAAAGCCAGAATTTCTGTTCTGTATCAGAGAGAAATAGAAGGCACCCTTGGAATAAATCACTGTTAAGCTATATATACCCTTATCTATCAATTGATATATCTATTTAAGTTATTATAAACTAGAAGTAATGAAGTATAAAAATTGAAGAGGAAAACTAAGACATGAGGGGTCCTGCCGACAGTATCCAGGACAATAGGTTTTGTAGTTTATTTAGAGACCCCAAAAAAATCCCCTGAGCCCCAAGAACTGTATAGATCATACAACAGATGGAAACTTCAACATTGTTTATACTGGAGGAAAAAACAAACAAGAAACAACACAACCAACCAAAAAGCCACCAGGTATGATCAAATAAATAGAATCACAGAGTCATTAAGATTGAAAAAGACCTCCAAGTACTTATGCTATGTTTTGAAAGAAATGTGGTATTGTGTCCAAATGCCATGTCAATGCAATGAACAACTTCAATTAGTAGTTTAATCAGTCTTGAACTAAAAAAAAATAACATTTTTTCTAAAATGATCTCACTGCAAGAGTCCTAATGGACTCAGCTGAGTTGATCTCTGGTCTACCTGTGTTTGTTGAAGTATGTGATTTTTGCACTTATTTTAAACCATAGAGTGATGATATTATGCTGGTATTCAGAACTGTAAGCAGAATGCAAGCTGACTCATCTATACAAGTCAAAACTAATTAATGCAGGTAAGCTAATGGAAAAGTTGGTAGTGAATTCAGGAGACAAAGAATTGCAGAATGGGAGCTTGCCTTGTGGCTCTCTGCATAGTTTTATGATGAAAGGACCTTGTCAGGGAAGCTTTCAGTTTCTTCATGCAATTACAAATCTAATGAATGGATGGTGTACACATCAAGTATTTGGGCTTCAAAGAGCTTTGGATGCTGGCTCTGGATTAAGAGGGACGCTAACGCTTTGCATTGTTGCTGCAGTATGAAACAAGGAAACTGAAAATGGCTTCGCTGACAGATGCTGGAGAGCAGATGTCAGCAGAGAGCCCTCATTGCATCGGATGCTTCCAAGGGTATTCTGTTGGGATTGGTTCTGGGCATGTTCAGTGTCATCTTCAGTGGCTGGACAGCAAGCATAACAAATATGGCCAAGAACATGTGTGAGCAAAGATTGGTGGTAAATTATGAAAGAGGACATCCTTTTTTTTTTTTTTTTTTTTTTTTTACCACTTCATATTATACAGACTTGGCCTTCTTGTAATATGCATTTTGATGCACTCAGGTTGTACGAAGGAGGCAAGTTTAAACAGAAAGGGGAACTGTGTCTTGTGAAACAGTCATTGCCTTAAAAGATGCTGAGGTTGCAGTAGGAGTGCAAAACTGGAGCTCCTAGGGAGATGGTGTGCTCAGAAAGGCCTGTGGGATCCCTGGATGCTTACCTGGCAGCGGTGGGCTGGTGAGCTCTTACCTCCTAGGAGTAACTAAGAGGTTGCCAATCGATACCTCGCTAACTATTCTCTTCCTAGTATAATCTGTGGAGAAATCCTGTCTTTGTTATTGTATTTCATGCCCCTTTAACTCTGTGTTATAGACAGAATGTTATGAAGCAGAAAAAAGAGGTACACGCACTATTTGAAAGGAAAGTACAAGTGAATAAATACTGCCCTAAGATGGTCTTGTGGTTGAGGCAGTAACTGGTTTTGTGCAAGTTTTCTGTGCAACTTAGAGCTGTTCTTAACGTCCTGGAGCATCCCATTGTGGTCAGGGAGATGAGATTCTGGTCTCTACTCTTGAGGTAGATTTCCTCTGGGACACTGTAGAAATCACACTGTGTGTTGGGTTCCCATTTGTAAATAAGGCTAATGTGTCTTCCCAGTCTTGGAGGCACTTTGAAGGTGAACACATTAACAGTGTAAGAATCCTGCAGCAGTGAGCTTAGGGAAACCTCTGAGTAAATGAGACAAATGTGGTATGAGGGGGGTAGATAAAAGTGAATTGTCTGGGAGGAACCTTCTCTCAAATGCTGCAGAAAAATACTAGACAGTCGTCTTGAAAGCTGACTGCACATTTGTTTTAAGGAGACTTTTAAATGCTTAAGACTTAATTCTGAATGTATTGGCTTTTGCATATGCATGTAAGTGCTTTGGTTCCTTGTGTGCATTGGATATTCATTTACATTCAAGAATGCATCACTCCTTTATTAAATATACACTCTGAGGTCCTAACATACTGGCTCCAAGTAGTGGTTCTCCATTCATGTGTACTTTACCCCTTCTAAAACATTTAGTTCTGTGTAAAACATTTAACTTCCTTGCTATCTGAGTACTGTGGTAGCCATCTGCCTAGGTAAGGAAGACAAAGGTTTGCTGTTTATTAACATAAATAATGTTTTAAACCTCACCAAGGCTTTTTAAATAACAGAGATGCAAAGATATTTTAATACAGAAATGGTTTGGGATTAAATGTAACGTATAGAGAAAAGTGTATATGTTAGAAAACCAGAATAATGTTCAACCTAGTCAAAACAAGTACTTATTTGTTTTAAAAAATGTTTACTGTTTAAAACTTTTAATATTTGACTTTTGCTTCTAGGTAGCCAGAATCATCTTCCTAACACTTTTTCCCAAATTCTTTGCAAGGTGTAGTAGCTAAGTAATTCGATAGCTAACTGACAATAATTAGCCTATTAAGATGATTAATGCTTATTCAGGACATTTAATTTGCTTGCTATAAGCACGGTGAGACAGCTAATTTGAAGTTATGCCAAATGCAGTATTTAGTTTTTATATACAACATTTGTTTGGCTTTCCAAATGTAAAATAATTGACAAGAATAATCATAGCCATGGATGTTAGGTCAGCAAGTTTTCATTTCTCCTTTTAATAACAATGATGTGTTACTTAGTGAACCAATTAGCAAGGTAAACTTTACTTGCATTAAAAAAATGCATAAGGCTAAGGAAGAATTTCTAAATTGTAGTTAATGAAATGTCAACCAAGATGCATATTCTGTCACTTTTGCCCAGGTGAAAACCATCTGTCCTAGACAGATAGCATTTCTCCAACTCTTCAGAAGGAAGAAGGATCCAAGGTCATTTTTATACACCTTGTGATCAGGGTTGAAATTATATATTTATTTTCTTGATTTATGAAAGTCAATTAAACTACTACACCTGAGCCAGAGGTTCAAATAAATAGACAGTGAAAGAATAAATTTCTTCAGTCATTGCTACAACCCTCCCTCACTTTTTTATTTATTTTTTTTTTAATCCTGGGAAAAGCATACATTTTGTGTGGCTCTTGCATCCTCTTTGGCATGTTTGGAGAGGCACAATTTCTCTTCTGCTGGCTGGCCAGGTTCTTTGCTCCAGATAGCAGGACACACTGTAAAACTTGGTGCTCTTCACTGAACTGGCCCTGGATTTGAAATTGGCCTCCCTAAGAGCACTCAAAAGGGGTGAGCCATGTAGGCTCCCAGTTTGGGGAGCCATGTCAGGGCTTGTAGGAAGAAGAAAACTTTTGCAGTTGTCTGGAAAGCAATCTGATCTTCTTGGAAGCGAAGGGCGAGGGTGTTTCTTAACTATAACTGTTGACATTTTCTTTAAAATTTGACTTGGGTTTCAGCCTCTGAGGCAGAATACTTCATAAAAACCCTCTGTGGGCATCATAGAAAAGTAGGTAGCATGATCTAAATCCACGTAACCTGCAATCTAACCATCTTTGCTTAATAAACATCTCTGCTTGTTGGGCACAAAAGGTGTTTCAGCTAAGTAAAATGGCAGTGGCTGGAGATTGCTGATAGGAAACAGAAGGGTCTACTTTTGTGAAGTGCCCTACATTTTTTTTTTAACCATCTATCAACCTCAAATTTGAAATACATGGGAAATGTAGCAGTATATTTATTCTTATTCATGCCATTGTTTCATCAAACTGCTGAGAAAGCAAAGTGTCCGGATGCTTTCTGACTTACGAATAAGAGGAGGAAGAGGCAATTGTTCTCTTAGAGGTGATGACAAAACCCAAAGTCTCTGTCAGTTGCCCGGGGTCCTTCTAACCTTTTGTTACTCAGAGGAAGCTGGCAGTTTGTATTAATCCGTATAAAAATAGTGGACCTATTTCTGTCCACTTGATCTCCCCTACCCTGAAATGATCACAAGCTAGTAGTGCAGATTATAACCTGTATTTATCCCAGCACTTCCACTTTCTCGCCAAAGCACTGTCATAGCATTTACGACTGTCTTGCTAGGAGCCAATTAGCATGTCCTGAATCCAGTTAAAGTAGAATATAGTAGCTCTGTCTGCACTAGTAAACTAAGCAAGGCCAGGCACAGACTTGAATACAGCACTGCAAGTGCTCGTAGGGCTTTTCTGCTACTGTGTTTATGGTGTGATTTTGTTGATGCCAACTAGACCTCTCCCAGATGATGCCCAGGTTTGGGTGAGGGGGTTGCACTGGCCAGAGGCTTTCCAATAAGCTGCGTGGATGAGGGCCCACATGGTGCGTGAGGCAAGAGCATGGCCCAGAGCTGAGCCATGCCACACCATGTAGGCCTCTGTCTGGTTTTGTTTAGCATTCCAGCCAAAAACACATGAGAAACTGTTCACTTTGAGCAAGGTCATGGCGACTCACTGGATACCCACCACCTTCTTAGGTTGTCTTTATTTTTTGATTGGCATCTCCCAATGCTTCATTACCACCTTTCTAATTTAGAGGAGTGTGGGGACCAATTTAAAATCCACTGAAACGGCCTTTGGCTCTCTGCAGTGGATCCCGGATCAAGGCCAGGGGGTAAACTGCTAGTGGCAAGCTTGCAGTAGTGTTCCCCTTGTGGGTGCCGCTGCTGGGGTTACTGGTGTGGCTGGAGATCTTCACAAAAGTGGCTTGGCACGTTAACCCTGTGATAAGCTGTGTGGTCTCGGGGGGAATTGCTCCAGAGTTTTAAAATCAATTACGGTTCTCCGTCTCTGCCGGACTATCGTATACTTCCAACATGGAGAAGTCTTTTGGCTGTGATGAAGCTCCCTCTGTCTCTGTACTCCAGCTAATCTAATCAGAGATTAATTTGCCTCTTTATTAGCTCAGTAGTCAAACACACACGATGTAGCTATTTTGTGAGCTCACCTCTAAAACAGATTATAGCAATGCTAAAAAAAAATAAAAAATAGCCTCCTAGCATTGCAGATATATCCACTTAGTACTATACTAGTCATGCATTAAAAATGCTTCTGATCTGGTATTACCAGGGAAAATTAACTGAAAGGAAAAGTGGTACATCACGCTTCAGACTCAATCTTACTCTTTCAAGCCTGGATTTATTCAGATCTAGTGCCTGAGCAATTTAAGTACATTAGTCAGTAATTCAGCTCTACTTATTCACAGGTAAAAAAAAAAAAAAGTCATCATTCTCTTAGTTTCATGAAAATTGTTCTGATGGAAATGCAGATCTTCAGGAAAAGCTCTGACATGGTTTAAATAGTCCATTCCCTATTGCTGATCGCTTATATGGGGCCGAGGTCTGCCCCAGTTGAGGCAAAGATCTCAGCTAAAGCAAAACAGTAAAACGTGTTCCTGGGGGAGCAGACGTCTAAGAAAAGTTGCTGCTTTGCTGCATTCCACCCAGGCCGGTAGTTGAAAAGCGGTAAGGGTGCATCACTAATACATAAATCAACCCCACCAGTTATTGCAACAAATGCATTTCTTTAAATTGAAGCAATAAGTGTTTGAAACATGCTGAGGCTCAGAGAGTAGGGTCCACAGTAGTCTTCCCAATGAAGGAATATTTTATTTTTTTCATTACAGATATGATCATTCGTACTTGGGTTTCTTTGCTGTTGAAAACTTGGCTGAAACTTGAAAGTGTTTGATGTAGTTGTGTGTGGTGAATTCAAGGCCGCCCAAACTAAAAATCCAGTGATGTGGAAGTCGCAGAGATGATTTATTTATTTAATTACTATTTCAGCTGTGGTTTGCTACATTCTGCTCTCTTCTTTTTAAATACCACCTGAAGGTCCCTGGTTGTTTGTGCATCACTGATACAATTCTTTTGCAACAGAAAAACAAAAGAAGGCACTAGTGCTTTGAACAGAGGGTGCCTGATTGATAAGCTAGTTGCAGCCAAACCTGCTCTGGCTAATTGTCTTTCAAATGCCCTCATTAATCAAACAGAGGAGTAACTCTGACAGGAGGGCTGTCACTGTTTTCATGATTTCCTAGCACTCCCACGCAGTGTGAGACCTGGCTGCATCCCCAGCCCATGGCCTTTAAAGCAGTTTGAACGCCTGCTCGCTGCGGAGCACACCTGGCTTTGGCGGGATGGGGGCCTGCCCAATGCCGAGGCATCATCTATCCCTGGAGACCAATTTAGCAGTTACTTAATGATTCATAGTGTGATGTCTGGAAATGAGTGCTCCACACGATAACATACATAAACAAATTTAATTAGTTTTCCCCTTTTTTGCATAAGTAGCCACCAGTGTATTAAAGCTGCAAACAAACCAGGTAGGCTGCCTGAAAGCATTGAAGCTGGTTAACAGCCTGTCTTTGAAAAAGGCAGTGGTGGTTTCTTTCAGCTGCTGATAGTCACTGGTGCTGGCTTGGTCTGCTCCTGAGGTTGCCAGGTTAGCTTGTTATGGAAGAGGGAAGCAGTGATCGCAGCTATTTTCTACCTAGATGTAGGATTGCGCACCTACAGAAAAGGCTTCAAGCCAACTCTTGTCTGCTCCAATTCAAGGCTGCAGAATATAGAGGTTTTTTTTAAATTGTTTCTCAAGTGTTTCATATATTTCCCATTTGCAGTCTGTTCCAAGTATCCTTAAGCTCACCTTAAGTTCATGGTTACTGAATGATTATTTTTTTTATTTTGGCATTTGACATGAGACTCTTTATTTTGGGATTTCCATACGTGAGGACACTAAAATTATATCTAAAAAAATAAGGCAAAATGTTTCATCCTTAAGGAAGTAACTTGAAGGCTTAAGTGACAGGGTGACTTTTTTTTAACCTCTTGCAACGTTGCACAATTAACACTTGCGCTATATGAAATGTAAGGAGGTTTTTGTTTCTCTGCTGTTAAGTGTTTCCTGTAGTCTGTGGAGCAAGGTTCTAGAGCTGATTGTCCAGAATAATATATTGTTGTTCTGCTGAGGAATGCAAGTGAATACATTTGTGTGGAAAAAGCATTGTTTTGTGTATACTCATATTGTGTGAAACTTTGACTTTAATAATATTCATGCGGCTGAAAATCATTCAGTGGAGCACAAAGTGTAGAAAAGTCTTGTATCAGAGGGATGTGATGAGCTCTGGGCATCAATACAATATATAAGGGATTATACGAATGAGTTCTGCCCTTTTGCTTTTGCTTTTTTTTTTTTTTATGAGAGATCATATAAGGCTGCCCATAATGTTGAGTAATGTTTGATACTTTTGGACCATAGAAGATGTTTAATGGTGTGAGCTGATTTCTTGTTTAATGCAAACTAGTTCAGATATAAACACTTATTCATTTTTTTTTTTTCCCTAACAATAGTCATAAATGATCTTATCTTTTTCAAGATGTGATCCTTCTCATAGCTTGTAGGGGCTGAATGTTACTAGTTGCTGCTGACTTTGATAGCCGGGCATGACTCCTGATCAGCTGGACTGGTTGCCACTGTGGAATGTTTTGGCCATGGAAGAAGCACTGTTGCTGTTATGGTCACTCCAGTCCAATGTGAACATTCACAGGCACAGTTGTGTTCATAAACATTTCTGGTTGGCTTGTCCAATGAGCTGGTAAAAACATCTACTTCAGATCACGCATTAATTAGAAGAGTGTGTTCCATCCTAAAATGAATTAGAACCAGCTAATCTGCAAGTTAAACGAAAGTGCAAGCTTGCACTAGAAGATAAGCGATGTTTACTTTAACATGGTGTTAGTTGATGTTTCCAAAACAATTCACGTTCTTAGCTGGTCTTCTCCCTTTCATTTGGGAACAGCTTCCAGACTGAGGATGATATTGATTCCTGTGAGGAATGCCTTCTTTCATAGGGAAGTTCTTGCAGATCTTGGTTTTAGATTGCAAACTGCCTAAAACAGGCACTTGGCTTTCTTAAGCGTGTGCAGGAAAATCACGGCACAGAACGTGTCAGTTCAGGTGTCCTGCAGTCACCACTGTATAAGCTGTACTGGGTCTGGCTGGGATGTTAACTTTCCTGGCAGCAGCCCATACAGTGCTGTGCTCTGCACTTGTAGCTAGAACAGCAGTGGTATCACACCAGTGTTGTGTCTCCTGAGCAGTGCTGGCACAGCATTGGTCCTTTCTCTAACCCTCCTAGGGGGTGGGCAAAAAGTGAGGAGAGAAACATCACTAGGGCAGCTGGCCTAAACCAACCAAAGGGATATTCCATACCATGTGGTGTCACACTCAGCAATAAAAGGTGGAAACAGGAAGAAGAAGGCTCTCATTGGGAAAACATCAGTCCTCCTCCCGAACACCAGCTATGTGTGTTGAGGCCCTGCTTCAAGGACGTGGTCAATCATCGCTCATTTGTGGGAAGCAGAGAGTAATTTCTTTCCTCTGCACTTCCACATAGCCTTCATTTGTTCTATTTGTTTGTTTTCCTCCCTTTTTTTTCCCTTTCCCCCTCCCTTTTCCCCTTTGCCTTTTTATTTCCCTTTAGTTAAATTGTTTAGTTCATAATAATCTTTATTTAATTATTATTATTATTTCTCTTTAATTAAATTATCCTTATCTCAACCCGTGAGTTGTTCTTTGCTTTACTTCTCCCCCTTCTCATCTAAAGAGGAGGAGTGAGAGAGCGGTTGTGATATTTAGCTGCCCAGCACGGTAAAACCACCACATAAGCATACTTGATCCAGGGGGACCAAAACTTGATTAAAGATGATATTTTACTCTCTGCAAGTGAAATTCTGTCTCCAGCAAGTTCAGTGGGAATCTTGGTATTGATCTCAGTGGGGCCTAACTGCTCCAGGTCTTTAGCTTTTGTTCAGGTATTGCCACCATGAAAGCAATTTGGACAGAGTGAGGGGCGGTTTCAGGGGGGGATGATGTTGCTTTTGACCTTTCTTTTAGAAATTCAACAGATTTTTAGCTTATTTGTGCCAGTACCTCCCAATGCCCGTTTTCGGACAGTATTTTCTCTGACTTGCTATTAATTTTATATCAAGGCATTTTATTTTACTGTGAGAGCCAAGTCTCCAAGTGCTGTGATTGATAGGGTTTGTATACTGGGGTGGCTACTGCCTCTTCCTTTCTCTTTAGTAACCAAAAGTGAAGAGCTTTATGGGGGTATATTTAAAAACTAGGTACCTGCTCCTGAAACTTGACTGGCTTTCACTGGTGGCCAGTATCATGGAAGTAAACGTTTCCCAGTGGCTGTAATTAATTTTCTGGACTCATTCAATGCCTTTATATTGCACTCTGTGGGCATTCATAAGGATTTCTAATCAGTGCCACCATGCCCCTTATAAATCTGTTCTCAGGACTTTGTCTTAGTAATAAAAGCTTGTCCTGCCGTGAAACGTGACTTGAAGGTCTCCACATACAGGCAGAATTTTTCTTATTTTTACTGCGTTTGAAAAGCCTTTTTTACATGTTGCCCTCATCCTACAGAAATGTTATGTATTTTTTGCCGTGTATAACACAAAACCAATGCATTTTTTAAATTGAAATATGTAGGCCACTAGCTACTTCTGTACAGAGAGTGTGAAGGGGAATCAATCCTAAATTAATCTATAAAAATAATGCCATGAACAAAATACTTCTTTCCTTAAGAAAAACACTTGACAGTGTACAGAGAATGATACCTAGAGAAAGAATGGAGCTGTGGGATTTGGGAACGCAGAGGAATGAGAGACCTTCAGACAAAGGAGTAGTTTTGTCAAGTTCAGTAGTTAACTTTAATTAGGCCATTTAAATCCATATATGCTTCCTTTCTACTACTGTTTATTGTGGGCCGTATGGTTACAGCACGGTAACTGTCATCTGGCTGCTTGTGCTGGCTGGCTTCTTCTGAAGGGCCTTTTTAAACCTTCAGGTGTAAGTTTTTCAGACTGTAGCGTGACATGAAGAGGGACCCTTTGAGAACAGCCAGAGCCTAATGCTCAGTGTAGTGCAGGTGCACCCTTGACAGCCCCAGGCTGCTGTGCTTGGTCCTTGGTGGCCTCTGGCCACCTTGGAGTGCTGTGGAGTAGTTCATGACAGCTCAACCTCTTAGGTAATTGCTGGTGTTTTCGGTGTCCTGGTAAATGAGGAGCTTGGTTTTGTACTGTCTCCTGACTTCAGTGTGTAGTCCTTGTGATCCCTCATGGCAACTATGCAGCCATGTAAATCAAACACTTGTTTGGGAAATAAATTGCTAGCAATTTACACTTTAGATCCACATGTAGAGTACTTGCTATATTGTTTATGAGAAAAACAACCTTCCATTCCCATTTGAGATCAGCCATGGGCTTTAAGCTAAGCCTCTGGTTAAATGCATTCCTATGTGGGACCATTATGGATCATTGGCAGAGTGCTTCCCTAAAAATACACTTAAGTGTACCATCTGATCGCATATAGTTAAGAACGGCAGTGTTTAAAATCTGCTAAAATTCAGGAAGTGAATAGGACATCGGTAGGTGACGGCTCCAGTTTCAGAGCTGGCATTACTCACAGCTTTATGTGGGATGGGGTTCGCCTTCTGCATTCACACAAGCAGGAAAGGAGAACCTGCCACAGGGTAACTGCAAGAAGATCAGCAATCAGATACTAATAACTCGGCTGACTGCTGGAGGCGCGATTTTGAGCAAATAGATTGTTCTGTAGCAACGCTGTATAGAGTGAAATTGTGGTTAGGCAGACTGAAATAAATGGATAGAGTTGAATGAAACTGATGAATCTTTTGATTGTTTTAGCTGGTCACGTGGCAAAACTTTTTTATTTAGTGATAATAATTGTGATATATTAAAAATGAACAAGTTTATAAAGATCTCTTTAGCAGCATTTTTCATCTTGGTTTCCCTCTTGTTTTTTTTGTATGTCATTTTGATTACTGTTCAAAGTTATTTTATTAGCTGTGACTTTTTTATAACAAGAAAAAACACCCAAAGCATACCTTAAAATAAACAAGGTGGCAATCTAATACTTAAAGAACACTGTATTTATGTGTTACAGAAATAACACTGTTTGTTCAGACTTGGTGAGAGAGATGGGAATACATTGTACGTTGATGGAAGAAGACATATGGTAAGAGTTTGTCATTAAAGGGAAAGCATATAGGTCTGTCATTTAAGTTAAATGCTGATGGATCATGGATTAGATTCTATCTGAGGGCTCATTTAGCCTTAAGGTATAGAGTATATCCGTGAGTACAGTGCTAATGGTGGGTGTTGCTCTAATGGATCATCTGTCCAAAAATAATAATTGAAAGGACCTTCCTGAATGTCTAACATCACCTTATCCCACTGGAAAAATATGTAGCTGGAAGACTTCCCTTATGAAAGGGATATGCATGGAACTGCTTCTTTCGGTAGCGTATCCTGTAATTAATTTGTATGTTGCTATGAAGTTACAAAGGCTTAAAACTAAAAATTAAAATTTGTTATCAATAGACATGTCTGGGAAGAAGTTAGTGGGACTGTCATGGGATAAAATGCAGTTACTGATGAAAGATAGGCTCATCATGCTTTATAATAATAGAAGTGTATGCACTGAAAGTGCTTCACTGGTGGTTCTGAAAAGTTATCCTGTGGAAGTAGGCTCTGAACAGGAGAGAATGAACAAAACTATTAATACTTCAAGAGACAGAGTTAAACTTCTTTTTTCTTTCTTTTTTTTTTTTTTTGTGTGGGGACCTATTGGCTTGAATCTGCAACTAATTAAAACAAAGGCAGTAGTTCTGTAAGTGCTAGGACTGCGAAAGTCAACAGAAATGTAACTTGGTAGTTTGGTGTGAAAATTTGAGTTTTACGGAGTGGATACTTAACACTGCTGGTTTGCCAAATCTGTTGGTTTGAGCTCCAAAAATTGTGGGTGGAATTCAGGTGTCTTCACCACAGTATCATAAATGTAGATGTCTAAATGTGGGGAAGTCACCCTATGTTCGCTTCACAGTCAATTGAGGAAAAATGAGCACCTTCAGAGAGTGATTCATCTTAGCCTGAAATAGGCAGGTCGGATGAATTGCCCCCTGGAGATGCCTGTTTCTCTCTGTTGACTGTAGAAAAGCCTACAGTGACAAATTCAGAATTAAATGCCTAACCTTTTGATGTCTAAAGCTAGGTTAGATGAATCTCAACATGTCTTGGTAAGGACAGGCTCTGTCAGCTGTACCAGTGTTGAATAACACCTCCCTCAGGGGTTCTTCTGTGGGGCTCTTTCTGGAGTGAATTGAGAAGGTCTGACTAAGAAGTTCCGGGGGTCCCCAAGCAGAATGTTCCCAATGCTGATTTTAGGTTTTCATTTTCCTTTTTAGTTTCATTAGTGGTAGTTGGTTGTATTTTAAATGGAAAAAGACTAAGATTCCATGGGGGGCAAGGGGGGGGGGGGAGATTAACATTTTATTCTGTGCAGCGTTAAAGTGGCTGTGTAACTTCTGCAAAAGCTGAAAACTGTCTGGTATGTGTTGCCCAAATTTCCGCTCCCCATTTGTTGTATTGCAGAGTAGATGGTTGCTTCATGCCTGGTAAGCATAGTGGAAAGGGAGAAGAAAGGAAGCTTTTTTTTATTTTTTAAAAGGCTGGCAAAGAATGCTGCTCTTGGAGAGCATTTGTGAGGCTGAACACCTAGCTAGTTTCATTACTGAAATCCTTACCATGTTTTAGAAAACATGCTGTATTTTTTTTAAGAGGGATATGTGAATGAATCCTCTTGTTGTATTTAACACTGGGTATTAATGGAGTAAATCCAGCAAGGATGCAATGTTACAAAAAGGTTTAAAGAAATGTTATGATTGTGTGTAGTCTGTAAATCAGGTAAACAAGAATGATCAGAAGTACTCTTTCTTAAAAAGGAAATAGCAAATAGTTGATTATTCAGCTGTGGTGTGATATAATATTTTCAGCCTTTTAGGTCACGGAATAGTTTTCATGCTCAACTACCACAAGTACAAAACAACTTGAACATAACAGGAGCAGGACGGCTTTTTGTTACTGCCAGAAATCCCCAGATGTAGGAGGAAGGGAAGTCCCAGTAGTATCTATGACTTCTTGTGTATTTTCTGTTGCTTGGAGAACCTGCCATGCATATAATAATCAGGACTTTGTGCTTGAGGTCATGCTGGTTCAGTGAATTTATACCCAAGCCGATGTTTTCAGTTAGACTGTTCTGAATCTTCTGACAGTCACAGATAGGCCAAAGTGGCTCAATGGTTCAACATGCTTGTCTCCCTCCTCCACCTTTTTTTTTTTGTTGTTTTAATATTTTGGGGAATATTTAAAAGAGAACATAAATTGCCCAAGTGTCTTGTATGTAGCAGGGGATTTCATTAAAAAAAAAGAAAAAAATCCAAACACACAAATCCAACCAAGCATATGGAGAGAGCTTTTACCAGACTTTTATGACCTCTGGAAAATTCAGATTTGCACAGACTTGCTTGTATGTCCTCAAACTAAGTCGCTTCTTATTTAAACATTGCCCAATATTACCTACCATCCCCAAATACTCTTTTATGGAGAAATGTAGCCATGAATTTAGCTGTTTATACCTCAGTAGGAAAATGCATAGGGAAGGCAGGCTTCATTCTCTGAATTGGATTCGTGTGCCTACTTCAGCAATAGTGTTAAGATCTCTAAACAGCATCAATAAACCGTTCTATAATTCAGATTTAAGCAGGTATGTTGTATAATACTCTGCATCCTTCTCTGAACAATTCAGAAATGAGGTAATTTTGACTGCCTGGAGTTGACAGCATGTTGCTAATTGGTCTTATGTGTACAGCCATGCCAACGAAGGAGGTCCTGGACTTCAATGAGGAAGTTGTGCAGTAGTAAAAATGTTTATCAGAACCATCCCCATGCAGTGGGCTGCTTCACCTGCATTTACTTCTAAACTCTACTTTTAAATTAACCCTGTGTTAGGTCTGCAAAAATAATCTCTGAAGTCTGTTCCTCACTCCAATCATCTCTCTCCACTGAAAATGTGTGGCCTCAGAGAACAAGAGCAGAAGGCAGCCTCCTCTGTGTAAGAGCTTTAAGAACTGCTAAAAGGCTTGACTTTAACATATGTATGTGATGATATCACTATTATAAGGCATGTTTTGGCCACATAGGCAAACAACTAAGATGAAGTCTGGCTCTGATTTCTGTTAATGATTGTATTTCTTATAATGCACAGCCTTCTTAACAGGGTAAATCCTTCATCAGAAGGTGAGCAAAACTGAAAACCAAATATATTAATCTTGTGAGGGGCAAGCTTCCCTGTGTTTCTGTGGCAGTTATTATTTGCAATCTGTAGACAGGTGAGACTTTGAAATAGAAACATCTCCTTTAATGGCAGTGAAAACTGGGATAAGTCTCTCAAGATTAGAGAAAAGCATTTTACCTTCACTATGGCCTAAAGCAGAAAGGTTTGCTTACATTACACAAGTGTTAAGACTATTACTGCCTTCTTGGACTTTGAGAATAATGGTGAGAAGCTAACAGGATTAATGCATTCTCCAGGATAATGATCAATCTGACAAAGGTGAGGAGGTAAGACATTAGGCACTTCATTTGGAGGGGTGTGTGTGTGTGAGGAGTGGTTCTTCAGCAGGCACAAGCCAGGAGAAGCCCAAGTTCTCAGACCTTTAACAAAGAAACTTCTTGTAGGACCTCACTGCACGTTTCAAAAGGCTTAAGAATAATGTCAAAATTGTGACTGTTATGCTGTGTACAGAACATTTCAGGTCAGACTTGAGAAAATGAGCCCATAGCCACAAGTAGTGTAAACAACATTTGAAGAACAAAGCTTCATGAAATTGCAGTATCTTCTTAAAGTCAGAATTGACACAGCAGAAACGTCTCCCTTCACAGTCAGTCCCTTCTTCTAAAGACAACATTTCTGGGCCTTTGAAATGGACTGTCTGAGCCAGTTATTTCTGCACTAATGTGAAAAATACCAGTGGAGATTTTTTGGTTGTTTATTTTTTTTAGTAGTGTTAATTTGTGATAGGAAATAAGATGTCAAAGTACATCATTCAAGTCTTCATAGCACTTCTTTCTTGCCTGCAGTGATCAGCAAAGTGACTGCATTTAAGATACCATTATTAGAATTCATTGCAAAGTCTCAGCTGATATCAAGAGAGTCATGCCAGCCATTCCTCTATTTCAGGTGTCTACAGACTAAGTTTGTATAGAAGGTTTTCTTCCCAACCAGCTCTAGAAGTACTTTGGAAAATGGAAATATAATTGAAAAAAATAAATGATAAGGATCGTAGGTATGCAGACCAGGTTCTCACAAAAATGCCAAACTTGAAAGCTTGATAAATAAAACTTTGAGCTAAGTGGAGGCAGAAATAATTTTATATTTACAGAATTCACAAATCAGGACTTCGTTCAGATTTGGTTTTGAAAATTCAATTTGCACTTAATATTGTGATGGTGCTTTTTCTTCTCTTTATATAGTGTGAACAAATACATGGATGTTAGTGTTTAGCTGTAGTCCTAAATCATTGTATGCACTGAGTTTGTCTCACTTTGTTCCACTTCATGCATGTGTTTGTGTGTAGCTGGCAGTATAACATGCCATCCAGAAACAAACTGCTTGCTTTGACAAGGGCAGACTGGAAAGGTGGCAAGATTGTCTGAATTGGGCCAAAGCAAGCCATTTCATCAGGCATCCCAGGACTCCCTTCTCACAGAAAGAGGGAAAATGAATGCTATGAAATGTAAAATAACTATTTCAGCTTTTCTCTAGCCTAGAAACGTTCCTCTTGGGCAATATTCTGTTAATGACCGCTGTTGGGCCAGATGTTCACACATGTAAATTAGTGGATTTCCATCGACTTCAGTGGAACTGAGCCAGTTTACACCATCCAAGGATCTGTCCCCTCAGCTTTCTTTCTAAACCGATAGTGACTTTAGATAAAGGAACTATCTGCCATAGTTCCAGTTTCCAGGGGAAAAGAAAATTCACGTTTGTATTTACAACATTAACAAGAAAACAGATTAAACTATGAGAAGGAATCAAAGTAGTTCAAATAAGCAAATCTAAGAACACTGAATGTAATCAGTGTGCTTTGTTTTGCGATGTGTTTTTTTTTTTTTTTTATCAAAACAAAACTTTGTAGCTTCTAGACAGTCTTCAAAGCTTCTGATATGACTTGGGCACTGGAGTGGAGTAAATTGAACCTGTGAACATGAAAAAGATCTGAAATGTTTGTCTGTTGTCATCTTTTTTAAATTAAGACTTAGACTTGTGCAGGGCCTCTAAGAAATGGGATGAGCTCTGAACTGGGTGCATTCCTTCTGCCTTTCTATTCTGCTCCCATTCAGCACTTATAATGGTAATGAAGTCTAATTACAAATGCATGTGACTGCCTGTTGTAATCTGTCAGTGTGTTTCTGAAAAACCTTGTGCCAGTTCAGTATTGGTCATTAGATAATAAGGATTGATAAAACGTAAGGGGCAAAATGTTAAAAATGCTACTATCGATTAGAACGCACCTTAATAATGAAACCATGGGCCTGGGGACGAAAGCCATGGATCATTTTGACAATTCGGCCTTAGATTGTGGATGAGACAGAGTGGGGACAATTAATCCCTCAGAGCCACAAATCACAAATAAAGTAGTTGCAGCTCATTACAACCTGACCTTGCTAAACGGCCTTGAAAACATAAGTGACCTTCTAGTATTTGAAAAGATTACAAAGCTCTATTGAGATTTTTTTTTAAATGTTTGGGAACCCCATGACTTAATTTTAACAGAACTGTCTTGATGAAAGAAGCTTTTAACTCCAACACCTTTCATGAGCTAAATTGCTAGCATCTCGTGGAACTGATGGCAATACTGTAGGGGAATGTTCGGGAAAGATCTTAAAAGTCAGAAGTCTTGCATTGTGCAATTAATCAGTGGAAGATTGTGTTACAATAGCTTTGAAGAGACAATAGTTTCAATGAACTATCTCGTAATTCCAGTTAGGTCTTTTATAAATGATCTGGCATTATTGGAGCCCTGTGTAATTACAGGAAAACATACTCCTTTGTGCACTGCAGCCAAGTTCCATATCAAAACTGGGAAATATGTTCAAAGTGCTTCATGAACTCTCCTCGTGTTCCCACGTACCCCTCTTTAAAATATCCTGACATGGCAATGAGGAGAGTGCGTTTTGCATTTGTCTGTTCACATGTGCTGCAGATGTTCTTTGACTAAGTGGAGTCATGACTTGAATGCCTTGTCATGGGCTAATGCGTATGGAAATCACAAAGCATTAAGCTAGCTTACTGCATGACTAATCAAAGATCCCATGATAAATAGCTAGATTCACATCCTTAAACTTTCTGTTTAGAACTGTACACAAAGAACTGAGTTTCTAATGAAATAGACCAGTTTAATTTCATCCTTAACACTGAGATATGTAAGAGCTGAGCCTATTCTTCCTTCTGACTGTGGTAGATGGAGATGTTCCTTTAACTTCTTCCTGAGAAGAGGTGATGATCACAGTCTCCAGTGTTGTGGTAGCTGTGTTATGTATTTGCATTGCTGATTGACTTCTTGGTGCTTTGAACCAGGCCTAAACATCTCTTTGCCTATTACTCTTCTTTTCAATTAATCTGAATGAGATGTTTCTAAAGGTCCTCAAAATACATGAAATTAAGGCTTTTCTTCTTTCCCATCCCCTCAACTAGATAAATGCAGTTTCCACTAATACCCCACTTCTCTGTAAATACAATAAATACGTAGCTTTTCCATGCCTATTCTGGGCAAGAGATAGCCTTCAGCGTTGCAACAGACCCTACCTGTTACAGTGCTCTACCTGCACACCTCACCGGTAAGAGATGCTTTTAGCATGACTTCAGGGAAGGTCATGGAGAGAGTAGGTCCAAGTTCAATAGATCTTTGGCATATAGGGAGAGGCATCAGGTATCATATAGTATGGAATCAGTAGATGAGCATAGACCTGCTGAAGCATGCTGACCCTCAGAAATGGCATGTGACAGATGTTTTCTGCAACAGTGCAATTTTCAAGATAGCTCTGAGATGTAACCATTGTGGAGGACGTTGCAAGAAACTGCTGAATGCATCGTGAGCGGAAACAAGCACCATTTTTGAAGTAAAGCCCTTTGGTCCACTGGCTGTGCAGGTAGCAAAGTGAAGAAAGCTCTATGCTGCTGTTAGAAGAACATTCTGCTCTTGCAACAGCTGGATTTGGGGACAGCTTCCAGGTTGTTTCACCCTGTTGTTACCAGGGCTGATTTTCAGCCATGCTGGATCTCTTGGCTTGACACTGGGCTTGCATGATTGTGCTTTCTGTGTTGAGAGTGGCAGAGAAGGGTGTGTTATTGCCCTCTGTAATGCATTGATACTGGATCTATGCCGTTCTTGTTGGCCTGGAAGACAGATGAACAAAAAGGTTCAGAATGCTGTTTGATGTATAAAATACTTGGGCTCCATGGAGGCTCTGTGAGTTATTGCAGTAAAGTGAATAACCTTTTGTGTTGCACTTAAGTACTTGGCTCTGCTGTAGCGTAAGGCAGGAAGGTAAAGGGGAGTTACAGCTCCAAGGTCCGTTTGTGTAACCATGTTGGTGGCTAGTTACAGGACCTTGCTGGGTAGGAGGGATGGAGGAGTGGATACACTAGGAAAAGGCACACACAAGTCTTGGAGACAGATGGTAGAAGTGAAGGGGAATGTGTGTGACATACAGAAAATTCCTAGTCTTTAGCTGCCACGTCCTTGTCTCTTTGATTGGGTGAAGACCACATCAGTGTTTTTAGCTGCTTGTTTGGAAACATAAGGTCTGTTTCCTCACAGAAGGAGTTGTTCATTTGGTTTAGATCCTTATATTAATCACTACTGTTAACTATGGTGTTCTGTCACCACAGCATACACCAGCAGCCGTACAAGTGGATTCTCTGTGCACCATGCAGCTATGTTGGGCCTGCTGCTGGCTGCCTGCCGGCTTCTCACAGGGCCAGCCCTTTCTGTGCTGGGAGACCACAAGGGGCTTCTGCCAGGGCTCTGCTCTTTACTGCTGATCTGTTGACTGCTCTGGTGCGGTGTTCTTTGCTGCTGAGAAACCCAAAGATATCTTCCTGAGTAAGCCAAGGAAGTGCTTGGACTTCCACCTCCATACTGAAAGGAGGAGGAGAGTCTGAGGCGGGCCAGGCGGGGGTTCTTAGTGCCTAGTTTAGGTGTTAATTTGATTGTACTTAGGTCTATAAAGGCCCCGATCTGCTTTTTTTTTTTTTTCCTTTTTATAGATAGAATTAACAAAAGCCAATAGTATAATGCTTAGTGTTGGTTCTAAGTGACCCGTTTTAAAACGTCACCTGCAGTTCCTTAGATTTCTATTATTTTCATGGAACAATTTCAGCATTATCTTTGCTGAAACTTTCTATTCTGTATGCCTGCATCATCTACTTCTGTTTGAAAATTTGGAAGGGGGGAAAAAATCTTATTCTTTCCAGGAAAAAAAATAAGGCAAAATACATTTTGTGTGTTCTTGTAACTGTTTGATAAGCTCCATCACACTGGTCTTCAAGCTCAGTCTAAAAACTCTGTGGGATCATTGTCTTTTGCTAGCCCAGTGAAAATCCATTAGGGAGAAGACTGGAATTTTTTTTTTTTTACTTGATCAGTGGAGTTGGTACTAGCTAAATTCCTTGAAATTATTGTCTGTACAGCACACACAGAGCACAGCATTGCAGGGGTTGAGCAAATCTCACTGAGGATTACTTATCTCAGATTTTCAGGCTATTGTGAAATCAAGCGTAGGAAGCTGAGGCACGTGCCCACCCAGCATGGTGCAGCATGCTTCTGGGGGTGCTGGGGCTGGGCACTCAGCTCTGCTCTGAGAGCAGCACAAGATGGCAAGGAGGTGCTCTGGGCTGTGGGGCTCTCTTTACTGTCACCCAGCCTGAGAAGGAGAGGAAAATCTATTTAACTGTAGAGCTGAGGAGCTGTAAGGGGACTAGGCTGGGACTGGCACCTAGGAATGAGTGTGGGTATGGGTTGGGGCAGGAAGCAGAAAGAAAAAAGGTGGGGAACCTGCACTGGGAGGACTGGTAGAGTCAGGGTTGCATGTGCAAAGAGATTGGTGTAGGACAGGGACTGTGAGTAGGGAAGAACTTGAGAGAAGCACTTGTGATGGCAAGTGCCAGGTGGGGACCAAAGCTGATCCTTCTCTAGGCCTGAGAAGGAAAGCCCAGATTTGTGGTACCCGGTGCTCCTGGTCTGTCAGTGATGTTCCGTATAGTGCATCTTTCCTGGCTTTCCTTTTCTCTCCCTTTTTGTATCTTTTAACAATCTGTCAAATTACAGATTGAAGGATACAAAAACATGAACATTGCAGTATAACCAAGCACTCAAAAGTTAAAATAAAATAATAAAAAAGGCTGTCCATAAAGCTTTAATTGGGCCCCCTTGTGTGTATACATTTTGATACTGTCTCTAATTACATGGTCACACACTGCTTTTTCCTGTGGACCCCTGCATCATTCTGTGCACTAAGTGGAAGGTATTTGCTGAATGAGCAGAGCTTTAAGTTGTTTTTATTCTAACTGTGGCTCGGGTAGTCCCAGGCTTGCTTTACTGTATGCTGCTTGAGACTGAGCACCGAATCACTAATTTCCTTGTGCATTCTTCAATGCTAACTGCTTTGCAACCAGTAACACTTATTTTCAAAACACACTTGCTCTGAGGTGAGCAGTAAGGCTCTTCTGTTCCCACATGTGGGAAATGGGAATGTTTGAATCTGAGGTAGCAGCAGCCTGATGCTTTCCCAGTTCTCCATGATGCAAGTCTCGCAGCACATGCAGAGCTGCAACCTGACTCTAGGCTGCAGCTGGGAAGTGCAGTCTTCTGAGATCTGGAGCTCTTTCTTGGGTGTTCTTTCTCAGGATGCAAAGTGAAGATGCTGCCAGTAATGACTATGGTTAATGTAACCGACTTGCCCGAGTTTTCACGGGAACCAATGTTGAAGACCGACTCTTGTGTTCTGCCCTTGCAGATTAGGGTTAATCTTGTGACCGTTCACCCCAGCTTAGTTCCTTGCCTTGCTTACCTTGTATTTCCTGGTCTCTGCCTGCCCACCCCATTTCCATTTCCTCTTTGCAATCTCCTTCACTGCTTAGGCCAGGTCTGGAATATTAGTTTAGGATGAATGATATTGGGATTACCTGGGGGAGGAGGTGGTGCGGTCCAGCAACGTATTGTAATGAATATGCAGAGGGTGGGAGCTGAGTTAAGATTGGATCTTAATTATGGCATCTTAAAACTTCCAAGAGCTTTGCTTTGCAACCTTGTTCTTCTAATGTAGTTTGTGCATACATGTGTTTAAAATATATTGTTTTTCTTCTTACAAAAAGATGCTAATGGGCTGCACTTCAAATACTTTTACAAAAATTCTGAGTTTAGCTTTCTGAACAGGTTTTTGAAATCAATACAGAGAGAGCCACTAACAGGAGGTAAACTACAAACCACAAACACTTTCAATAGGATAGCTCTTTTTATATAACATTTGATATCATTTTCACAGCATGATCTCTACTTTCATACTGTGATAGCTTTTACCTGGAGTTTAGATGATTCATTTTTGTAGTGGATACTTAACTTTTATATGAGGAAAATGCAAGAGAAGCCAGCACAGCATTAAATGAGCTATAGTTGCAGCATTAAATGAACTACAGAACAGTAATAATGTAGACTGTTCAGATCCTTGCTATCACACAGGGTTGGACTCATGAATGCTCTATCAATCCACATGTGAGGAGATATGGAAGCCTAGAAGGAATTTTTCTTACTGCTTTTTGGCTTATCTAATTCAATTTTTAAAAGTAGACTGGGCACTCGGTCTCGTTTAGTAATTGTATGGAATCCTTACAGGATTCTGCTTGAAAATTAACTGTGATTTCCCGTTGGTGTGGATCATGAAGATTCACATGACTACATCAGTGTGCTTTCCACATCTTTTCTTGGAAGGTTTCGGGAGGAATCTAGCAATCCTATCTTTATACTGACTTCTGCAATAACTACTGCAGAGGGAGAACTTTTTTTTGTTTAAAAAAAAAAAAAGTCTTTCATGTAAACGGTGATTAGTCTTTCAAATACATACAGATTTTTGTGCAATGTGTCAGGAGTGCATGGAATTAAGTCTGATATTTTGACTTCTCTGGAAAATGAATGCTGGGGTTGAGGTTTTCTGGGGCTATGCTGCCAAGCTTCTGTTTTCACATGCTTGTAATTTCTTATGAACGGTTTTTAAATGAAGTTTTCTGCATAAGGTTCCCAAACAGTTTTTCAAGTGAACACCTCGTGTCTGTATATTTCTGAATAATGCAAACATGCAACATTAGCATGGTCCTGTTGAAAGACGGTTTAAAGATAGAAAGTCAAATAATTTGCCTTATTTCCTCCATTCAGCCCATCATAAACCTTCCTTTCTTCAGGTTTCCACCACACACTTGTTTCACTGTTCCTCCCCAAGAAAGATGTGTAGAAACATACACTTAAAATGGCCTGACAGTTGCATGCTGTCAGAAATCTATCAAACTCAAGACCATTCATCAGAAATCATTTCCTTAGTTTCTGAAAAGGAGGAGCAGACTGATTTATAACATAGGTCTGATAAGGTTGAGCTAGACTCATTTATTTTAATTCGTCTGAAGACTTTGTGTCTAATTTAGTTCTTGCGTTAGAAACAGACAAAAAAAAAAAGAAACCTTTTCTTCTTACTCAAAATGCAACAGCCTTTACTGACTCCAAAACAAACAAAAAATCTTTTTGGCTGTTCTGTTTTTTATGAACTGAGGATTGACCTGATTCTATCAAACAGCATCTTCCAGGGCCTGCATTGCAGTCGGTCAAGATGAAGGTGTTCAGCCCCTTCCATGTCTGTCATAATTAAATATTTTAAAGTCACTTTTAAATGAATGAGTCAATTGTTTGAGCACTACCAGCTTTGCTAATGGGTGATGAAAGGCCCTACTCTGGGGTTTCAGGCACGTTTGAAAGCAACTACCCTTGATGAGTATCTCCTGTACCGAACAGCATACTGTGTCGAATCAATATTGCTACTGCTCCCTGGGGTTCTTAATTCACGTGTTCAGAAAACTTCATGTTTTGTATTCCTTGAGGTACACCCTACAAAAGCTCAACTACACACAGAAATGCACATTAAAGGGCCCCTGCTTGCACCTATCTGTATGAGCCCATCTCCAAGAATGAGTGAGGCTTGCTTTACCGCTGCATCTTTTTTTGCACAGGGACTCGGATGGTGCTCTCCTCACTACCTAGCTCTGTTCTGGGGCTCTTTTGTTTCTCTGGCTGGGCAGATATTACATAAAACATTCTTTACAGTGCATTTGTGACTGCAGTGCCTGATGGTAGTCATGGAGAGACCCCACTCTGTTTAAGAATTCCATATTTGAACTAATTTCTAGCAGGCTAAATCATTCCTAAGCTTAGATGGAATAATGTTATTTCCACTGCCATCTAGCAGTTCTTGTTTCTAATGTCGTAGGCATCCTAGCTGATCAGGGTCATAGCCCGGGTGTGCTAGTTGCTGTCCACGCACACTGACAGCTGTGCTCCAGAGAAGGAGCCGTAACTCTGAAGAAGGTGGCTGACTGGGCTTTAGGGTTTCTGAAACCTTTACATCAGGGACAGTGAAAACGCAGGGATGAGTGAAGCAGGGCTGATTTACACCTTCTGAGAACCCTGCTCAGGAACTGATTTCCAAGCGAAAGTGACAGCTTCCCCATAACGCTGCCCTGTCCTTCCTTGTTTATGTGACACAGGCCCCTATCACCCCTGTTTTGTTGGTTGCAAGGTCCCTCCTCTCCACACCACTCCACATGCTTTGCTTGCTGTCCCTGTCCTCTTCTTCCTCATTTGATCATCAGTTTGGCCATCAGCTCCCTCCCTTGTCATTCCCAGTTTAGATCACCTCAAAGAAGCTATGGTCCGCTAGGTCAACTAATGGAGAATTTAATGTCTCTAAAAGAATTGTCTTGTAGCTGTGAACAAATACATCTCTGAACGTTAAATAATTGTGTAAAGATGCTTTAAAAAAAAAGTATATTTCATTCTGGTGCGTGGGTGAGCTGAGATGCACAAAAAGAATTGCAGGGATCTAGATGGCAGGGAAGGGCAGGTATGTGAGAGATCCTCCCTTGCTGAGTAGCCTTTACTAGTCAGAGCTGTGCTCTCTGGCTTGCTGGGGTCTGGGAGAGGTTGCTGATGAACTACACCAAGTGTCAGCAGTCAGTCTGAGGACCTGCGACTGGGAAGGAGCGTTAAGGATCATTGCTCCAAATGGGAAACGCTCTGGAGGAGGAGAGCAGCTCGTGATGCAAAAGCTGATACATTTTTTGTCTCTAAGCGCAGCAAATTGTAATTCCTCTCTGGGAGTTTTCTGCACCACAGCAGGAGCATGAGCTGACAGCTAGCATCTCCCAGCACACACAGAAGTCACGAAGGTCCTAGCAGCCTCTGTCTGTGGCTGGAGCTGCCTATTCCTTCGCCCTGCACCTTCTGCCCTAAGCTGCTTTTGTGAACTGGGCAGCAGAGCAGCTTCACACTAAAGATGCATTAAGGCCAGGAGGTTGGGGATCTCCCTCTATGATGTTTTTGCACAAGGCAGGGAATCTCGTAAGAATCAAAGGTGGCGTGAGGGGAATCCTGAAGCTTTCACATCCTGGAATCCCTGCAGTGAAACTTCAATCGCTGGTCTTAGCTTTGAACAAACAGGTCAAAAACACTCCCTGTGAAAACCTTTTAATTTAATTAGACTTTCTCCTGTGATTAAAACTGTCTTTGATATGGTTTATTAACAGTTTCAATCCCAAATTAACATCTTAGTAGTACAAGTTAGGACATTGGTCTCTGACCCCTCCTTTTTTTTTCCCCTAGGAAAGGTTTGAAACAAGTCAGCATCTTGCTAAGCAAGAGAGAGAATACCGGATAAATAAGTATGTGTCCTGTGGAAATAGCTGCTCAGACGCTAAAGGCTAAAATAAGTCTTTTTGGTTGTGTACAGACATTTTGCAGATAATAAAATTGTTATCAATGAAAGGGTAGTTTACCTGGTTTATTTTTTTTTTTCCCCCCCAATATGAATACTGCAACATGCAGAGGCCATTGATAATTGAATTAGAACCATGTCTACGCTTGTAACACCCTTGCTATAATGATCTTAATTGCCTATTACTAACTTCTATTCAAAAAAAAAAAAAAAGGCATAACAAGACCATAGATGAAGTTTCTAAAAAGCCAAAGAATTTAAGTCTTAACCTGAAGCAAGCCTTAGCACAAGATTGCAGGCCAAGAATCTGCCTTCTTAAAGTCCTAGGCATGCTATTGAGATGCTGTAAAGACAGACAGGTACAAAGACAAAGCCAGTTTCCTTTCCTTTTATCTTCAAAAGAAGCATGATATCGGCTTTACCTTGAGCTAGACTTTGCCCTCTGATCTGATAAAATCATTATTTGCCACTAAGATACAGGAGAATTCTCCTACCTGCTCCTCTACCCCTGCTGTGCACAGTGGCGCTCTGTCTTCAGTTTCACCTCATGTGGAGCTGTGCCTTGGTGTCTAGCAGCTCCTGAGTGCCAGCAGAAGCCTGCCATGGCACCTGAGATGGTGCCTCTGATTAACTTCTCATATGTGGTGGCCACAGAGGGCTTGACATCACAAGTTAAGGGCCATAAGTGTTTCATCCGCCAGCCTGAATCTGCTGCCATTCGCTGGCTGAATTAGGGAGTCAACTTTAGTTTTATGTATGAGAGTTGTGAGCTGGAGGAATTATTAGGCTTTTGTCATTAAGTGAGACTTAACGAAAATATACCAAGAATCAATGGTACGGCTGATTTTTTTTCAGTCAGAATTGGAGAAATGGTCATTATGAGTACTCACCCCTCTGCTCCTCTCACTTTTTCACGTGCAGCCCCTCCTCACATCACAAGAAAAGTCCTCCCTTGGGCAGAGCAGTTGACAGCAGCTCCTTGATCTGCTGATTCTGATCCCAGCAGCGTTCTGAGCAAGGGTTTGAAAAACAAGTGTATTTGAGCTGTAACAAACTGAGTTGTGCTACCTACCAGCATTTAAACTGATCGTCTTTCAAAATGTTTAAGTATGAGCAGGTGTTCATGTAAATGTTGGTTCTCTAATTTGTCTAATAATGTTGATTTTTTTTCCCTGCTCCTATTACTGACTTTACTATTTTGCTGGTGGCATCTGGACTGATGGTCAGACCATTGTTTTTAGTTAAGCTCATCAAAAGGAAACCTTTTATCTACTAACGTCCAATAATGACACTTATAATTTTCTGCATGTAAAAGTCACTCAAAGGAGTTCTGCATGCATGAGGTAAAATAAATGACTGAGGGAGGTGACCATGTAGATGACCTAATCAGCTCAAGTTGTTCAATGAAATAAGCAGTGTGACGTGTTGGAAAATATAGGTAGCTGGAAACTACAAGCTAACGAAAGTGTCTTTTAAAGTTCTTTTTAATATTTATAGTGGATCTACATATGAAGATTTTGTGACTAAGCATATGTGCTCTAAGCTACGCACGTATAAGTGCATTCTTGGCAATATCATACATCATATATAGAGTATGCACTCACAGGAGAGCAATAGGTCTGAGTGGCTTATTTTAACTGGTGGTGTTATCATAACAGAGGTAGCTGGGCTATTTACCCGAGTAGCAAGGATTTCTTTGGTTTGGCCAGGCTTGCCTTGCAGTCGCAGAAACTGCAGGTAAGAAGGGAGAAAGTACGACAAGGATGGCTGCAGAGCGGCTTTTTGTAAACCACCAGTTCTGAGGTGCATGAAGGGCTTGAGCATTGCGGCTTGTCATCTTTGCCCTGAGCTGGCCCCAGTTGCTATGTGCTCAAGCAGTAGAAGGTCTCTGGATTTCAGTGAAATCCAAGCAGGTACCCTTTCCTGGCTTCTGGCTGCCTCCTACAAAGTGAGTGGCACAGGACGAGCTCTGTGGGCCTCAAACATCACAAGACTTCCAGAATAGTGTTCTTCCTTGCTGTCTGTATAAGGCAGCCCAGTCGGGATGCCCGTTTTGGTCCATGTTAGTCTAAACTGTATCTGACCTGCTAGGTGAGTAGGCAATGTGGGACCCATCTCCTCTTCCAGGAATCAGTGGGATTACAGCCTGGAGCTAAAGGTTACGCTGAGCTGACCGGCCACCCGTTTCCTTGTCCTTGGTTAACTTTCTGGCAAGGATTTTTATTTTAATATTTAGTTTTGAGGAAGTGTTATAAATAGCACACTATCAGTTACTATTGCTAATGCAACCAAACTGCATTTCACTCACTTTTACCAGGAATACCTTGAAACTTTGGTTTTCAAAACAACCTTAACTGCTGCTGCCCAGAGAGATAGGGAATACAACAGAGGATGTGACCTTTCTGAATGTTTTCTTATCAGGCAGCATAAGTACTGTATGTCCCACTAAGCTGCTTCAATAGAACCTTGTCAAGTTATCACACTACTCGACATGTTGCTGATAATGAATACATAAAAGCTTTAGATATTGAAGACTCAGAGGAAATAAATAAGATTTACTGAAAAACTGCTCAACATATATCCCAGGGCCATGTTTTTTTCCATGTGGGTTGTCTGTTTCCTTTGATCCCTTAGATAAATGGGGTGATGCAAGAGTTTCAACTTCTTGAAATGTAAAAGTGCAGATGTGGGTGGATAAATGAAGAAAGTAAATGGTCATCTATCTCCATTGTGGAAAACTCAATTGCATTGTAATCATATCAGTCTCGTTCTCCAAAACTGACTAATATTTTGCTTTTGTGCTACCACACGCCGCTGTAGCTGGTATCTGGAATACCTTCTCTCGTCCTGTATTTTTATGAGGGCTGAATGCTGGGGAAGAGTTCATATTCGTCTTTGTAGCTTTGTCCAGTATAGGTCAGTTATTCTGACGTTGAGGAATTAAAGAAAAAACAACAGCAAAACCCTGCATACAGAACTAGTGTTGACAACATCCCTTGTGTCACTGTCGGGAGGCCTTCAGACGTGGGTATCAAAGGGTACTTGTAGAGAGGTTGCCCAGGCTTCATCTGCACATCCCTGGCAACAGGTGGGAACAGGCCAGGATGGGAAACTTCAGGATCTGCTAAAGAGGGATAAGGAGAGTGAACCCTTACACTCCTTTTCTGAAATAATGCTTTGGAATGCTTTTGGCTGGGTTTGGTTAGTCTTATGTCTTACCTGGGTCTAGCGAGCAGCGTTGCATCTGACCTGAAGATAGCCCCACTGGTTGAGATTTCATGTTTGCTTTATTAGCAGTCTCACAGCATACTGGGCAATAACAGCTGACAGTGCTGAGCTGATGATTTGTTGCAAAGAAGCTTCTGAACTTTGGATGCAATTTTTGATAGCTATCAAGGATTTATTCAACAAGAACAGTTTGTGTGCCTTTTACTGTAGATGGTAACTTAATACCTTCTGAATCTGATCTCCACAAAGTCTGACTTGGAAGGGCTGTAGAATTTTTGACAGTTAGCTTCTTAAATAACTATCTAATAAAGTATTTTAGTAATCTCTTTACTTCA
This sequence comes from Anas platyrhynchos, assembly GCF_047663525.1. Classification (NCBI taxonomy): domain Eukaryota; kingdom Metazoa; phylum Chordata; class Aves; order Anseriformes; family Anatidae; genus Anas; species Anas platyrhynchos. Next base: position 62,491,453 of record NC_092591.1, on the reverse strand, counting down.
AAAATATACATTCTCTTTCCTCTCTAATTCCTAATTTTTCATGCTTAGATTAAATGTGTTCATTCCTCCAGTGAAGATGACTTTGAGACTTGCTTCCAGTTTATTCATTTAGTAGACTACTGTATGTTTTATGCAGAAAATAAGAAACTACTATTTTCCCCTTTCAAAATGGGCTCCGCACACATGCAAATGACTAACCTAAGAAGAGGCACCCATAGAAGCTGTTCCTTATTTCCTTCTAGTGCTCTGAAAGCCGTCTCTTTCCAGAAGGCCGTGTTTTCATTCTGGGCTCCCTACTGTATGTAAAGAGACAGTCTCATGTCTGGTATCCTTGGCTGCTGAGGCTTTTTCTTGTGTATAAAGTCACCTCTTGTATTTGACTGATCAGGAGAAAGTGGGAAGCGCTATTACAGCACAGTGGCTCTCTCAGTGGCTGTAAGCAATGATATCTAACAATGCCCCAAGGAGCTAGTTAAAAAGTGCCTCGCACGCTCAGGAAAGCACTTTAATGTAACTGCATTAGAAAGCTGTCAGTTGCTTGTTGGGCAAAACAGACTTTTTTTTTTTTTGCATTGTAAGGATTATTGAAGCATTTGTTACACAATAATTTGGAAATCATAATAAAACATTTCTAATTTTATTTCCCCCAGCAAACAACTAATGGGGGTAGTACATAGCAAGCCCAGAAAGCATGCTATAGAGCCATGAAATCTTGTTCGTTCTCCTAATTGGGAGGGCAGGGGATAGAAGCTGTAGCTATTCTTTTAAAGTGTACTTCCCAGAAGTAGAATTTTCAGAGCCAGGGGTAGGAAATAACTTGTTTGTATCTTTTCTACTTCCCCACTGCCTTAAACTCTCAGTGTATTTCTGCAAGTGCATTTTAATGTTCTTCAAATGACATGTTAAATGCTCGTGAGGTGTCAGAATTCCAGTAGGCAACTTAAATGTTCTCAGTGCTCCCCTGTAACAGGAGTTGTTGCAAAATGGTGACAGATGACTAGAGGTTAGATTTTACAAACACCTGAGTGTGAATGGCAAAAAGCACTTCGCAGAGGGCATGCTTAGATGCTTTTTACAGGCCAAAGTCTTACATAGTTGAAGAGAGATGAGTGATGCTTAAAAATATAAAAGAATTAATTTATTTTCTGAGCTGTTTCTTTAGACTGAATTTGTTTCGTTGAGATTTCCTTCATGAATTCTCTTTGGAACTGGAGATGTAGAAATCCGATCCAAAACTCATGCATAAGCCTCCAGTAGTGTTTTGGTAGCTGATTGGTAGGGATGTGCTTGGGTCCAGATATCCAAAGTTAATACAGATCTACCAATAAAACAAAAATAGCCTAACATCAAGGAAGAGGGACAAAAAGAAGAAAGGAATGAAGTTTGAGGATTTGCTGACTTTCAACCTTAAGTCACAGTTAAACCTGATCGCATGTTGCTGAAAATGTCAACTGTTATTGTTGTGTGAATAAGCTGTGTGAATTTTTGCAGAATTGGCATTCCCGTGCATCCAAAATGTCATAGGCCTGAAGGTATAGCAATGACAAAAGTGCAGTAGGGAATTCATAAATCTGTTGAATGGGTTTGCAGTTGAAAATCCAGAATGCTCAGGTGCGTCTGAGCAGAGCCTGGTACATTTATTATTCACTGCCCTCCAAAATTTCAGGTAAATTTCTCCTTTAAAAAAAAATCTCCCAAAACAACAACAAAAAAGCACCCCATCTTGGGAAGATCATTTAAAAAACAGTGATACACAAATCATTTATTTTTGTCAGCTAAGACAAGATCAATTTATTGCATCATATATTCTAAGCAATACTTGCATGCAAACTTGCTTTCTTGGATTCTGAGATCAAGATGAAAATTGTCTTACGTTGTCCATCAATCACACTTACTGGAACAGCTCTTCATGAGCTAGAGCTTATATTGTTCAAGCCTGGATATTAGATGAGCTGCAGTAGAGTTTGAGTCATGGACCTTGAGCATGAAAAACTCTGGACAGCATGTATTTTAGCTGAAGAGGATGTGAACCTCTTGCTTCAAAGGGACAAGTGACAATGTCTATGTTTAAGTCTCTAAAAGAAATCTTTGGCATAACAAAGGACAAATTAAAATCTGAGACTTGAAAACATACATTTTCTGGCTGATAAACAATGGCTGTTGTAGAAGGTTTTTTTGGGGGTTGTTTTTTTTTTTTTTTTGCTTGTTGTTTTTTGTTTGTTTGTTTTTTTGTTTGTTTGATTTTAGTTTTACGTTCATAAATTTTAGCTTTGTCATTACAATGTCATCCTGTCTTTTTCAGTATGGAATTTCAAGTTAGATTTGAAAAGCTTGGAAGTATTCTGGCTCACAAATTGCTTATGTTTCATGTCAGATTTCGGAATGAGGCATTGTGTTGAATATGTTGATTTGTCCCGGTATGTTCACTATATGCTGTTGAACAGTGGCTGTTCAGCTAACCGTGTGACACACGGTGGAACGTGTGCCACAATATAGGGAAACAGAGAACGAGATGGAAGTCTTGACAGAAAAGATCAAATACCTGATTTTATTTTTGAATAGCAGCACACATGAGAGAATTTTTTAAGAGATCATTGCTGTGGAGAGGAGGAGGAGAGGAAGACAGAAGGCCTTGGAAGAAAGTAGAATCGAGTTTCCAAAAATGGCAGCCTTTACAAAGAAGGTCCTTTAGACACAAATAACGTGCCGGCTTTAAAAAAGAGAGAAGTGGGTTTAGAATTAGGAACTTAGAATACCAGTGAGCTTCCAACAATGAACCTGAGCAAAGGAAAATACCTATTGCTGTAGGAGCTCCAGTTGTGCCTTGATAGTACAACGGAGAAAGCAAAAAGACGAGTCTATTCTTCTTTCCATTCAGGAAAGGACTTGCCTTCTCTTCTGACAACTGCCAGCGAGGCTTGTGCAGTGTAGCCCTTCATGAGACCTGGAAGGAAGCTTGATGGTAAACTGTCTTCAAGAAAGAACAGTTCATTACAAAAAGCTTTAGAATTTGGGCCTCCTTAACAGCCTTTCAGATGAAAGGGACAGACCGGGCTTTCTTATATGATTTAAGTAAGAGTGTGATCACTGAATAGATCCGCGGGAAGGCAACAAGGACAGCGATTTATATAAGAGCTTTAAGAACAGAGGTTTATAATTAATTAGTCAGTGGTGAATCGGTGGAGCGTTGGGAAGGAGAAGTAAAGGAGAGACCCACAGTGCTGCTTGCAGGTTAGTCTGAAGTGAAAGCTCTTGGGGTGTGGGCCAGGCTGACAGGGTTCTGCTAAAAGGAAAGAAAAAGCATTAACCTGTGTTCATGCCTGGATTTAATTCCACAAGACACTGCAGGACCTAAAGCAAACCAGTTGGGACCTAAGGTACATCAAGTAACATTTAACCAGTTGTATGTTCTTTTTATGACTTCTGTTTGCGAGGGAGATAAATGCATGTCTGAGGCAATAAAACATTTCCCCTGATTATAGCAAATGGTGTTTCTTTTCCCTCATGGGATGTAATAGGAATATCAATGTTTTATATTTCATATTAAAAAAGCCCAAGTTTGATAAAAAATGAAACACATTTAGTAGAGTTGTTATCTCAGGTAAGTTAAAGTACCGTTGAGCAGTCACAGGCACAGAACTGTAGGCACGGTGGGTTCGCGTACTGTGGATCTGTCCAAACTTCTGCGTGCTACTTCCCAAATCCAAACGAGCTTGGAGAAGAAGGCGAGCAGCAAGGAGTTCATAAAGGCCACTGTAGGCTAAGGCAGGTGGTGCCTTGCATCGCAGGTAACAACTGTCTTGATAAATGCAGCAAATGGAATTTAAACTGGGACAAAGAGTTATATAAGAGAGGGGGGGGAAAAAAAAGAGCAGCTGAGGCTGGGAAAACACAGGAGAAGCAGCTCAGAAAGAGAATCCTGGGAAGTGTGTCCAATTTTTCTAACATTTCTCATCACTAACTTCACCAGAATTGTGTGGGTATCTGCGAAAGCAGAATTTGTCCCCAATAGAATGTGATTAGTGTGTTAAGCAGCTGTTTTATTTCAGGAATGAAATATTTTAAATAGATATGCCAAAATATTTTCTTTTGATGTGGAATATTAAAAATCAAAAGAAATGGTGACACAAGCTTGCCCTTTCTTTCTTTTGTAGGGAATGACAGCTTAATGTTTAGTTGGTTTTTGTGTGGCTTCTGGGGGAAACTTTTCCAAACCTGCCAGAACTTCCAGGAATTCGGGTCTGATCCCATTCTGCGCTGCAACAAAACCAAACTCTTCTGGCGTGTGCATCCTGCTGTCCAGCAGCCATGCCTGTACTGGCACAGCCCTGGGAAGGAAGCGTGTCCCTCAGGGGGCTCGGGGCAGGGCCCACGGTGGCAGAGTTTCTAGGGGTGCCCTGATCCTTCCCGCAACGAGCATGGAGCTGTGTGTGGGCAGTAACGTAATGCCAGCAGGAGGAACTGAGAGACCACCAAGGCTTTCTTAGTTTTGTTTCAGGCGAAGGACTTGAAGTTAAATGTTTCATCTCAAGTTTCAGTGGTATTTTCAGAAAAAGAGAAAAGGCAAACAGTGAAGAATTGGGCGTGGGTCTTTTTAAAGATGATGCTCTGAGTTTTCTTTTTAACTCCCTAGAATCTTATTCAAGTAAATAAGAAGTCTTCTACATGCTTCTAGGGGAGCATGTACTGTTTGACAGGTTCTGCCTATCCCTTCATTTACCCCCTTTGCTAGCAGACTGGTTCCTACTACTTCTCAAAACACTGGCTCCGTATATCTGATTATGGCATACAGCTCCACGCAGGGGGTTGCAGGCATATCAAGGCGGATGTCTGGATGGAAGTGCTTTCTGCTGTGTTAGCTGGGATTGCGCTGCAAAATGAGGCAGGATAGTTCTCGCAGTTAATCCTTGTGAAGGGAGAAGGTCGGGTGTGTGTTTGTGAGATGGGATTTCGTTACAGCAGCCAAGACCGCTACAGCACAGGAGTTTTGAAGAACAGCATACGAGCAGGCAGCTTGGCTCTGGCGTGGCGCAGTGCTGCTGGCCTTGGCTCCTGCCCGCGTGGGGTCCAGCGGCTGTAGCAAGATCTCAGCCTGCCAGTGCTGGCTGCGCACTGCTCGTAAAGTACAAAGTACGACATCGTACAGAAAATTGGATATAATCTGCGTTTTATGGAATATACATGAAGTTCAAGGAACAGATTTCAGATGCTGTAGGTTGGCACATCTATTTCATGTTTTATGTACGCACTGAATTCGATATACTGTGGTTTTACATTCGTGCTGGTTTACATTAGCCGTAAATGTGACCTCAGTGTGTTTACATATAATGTGCTGAAGCTTCTCAAGTTGACAATTACCAGGATGTTTCTTGTGCTGCATTACAATTGAGAATCGCAGATCCTACAGGATAAATTTGTGTCGAATTGTGTTTATCTAGATTTTGCAAAAAAGCAAAGCAGTTAGTTTTGCTTATCTTTTGTCGTGTTTTCTGCTATGCCAGTTGGAAATTTTTCATCGGTAAAAGCTTATTTTCTTTCTAACAAATGTCTGTCTTCCAGTTTTGTGAAAGTGAATAATTGTTTCCCAAAGATTAATCCCACAAACGTTTGTACTCAGTAATGTCATTTCTGACCTCTAGTTTCATGGGCTTTTGGCAGTAAAAAATTGAAAACCTTACAGAATTTAAAAACCTTGGGAAGAAACCACGAGAATAAATTTTAATGTGAAAAGATGATAGTTTTGCAGAAGTACGGAGCATCTGTTTTTTCAGCTAGATGCTTTAAGTTTTGCTCACCCCCTCAAATATTAGAACTGAGCTAAGCTAAACATTATGGTATTATTTAAAATATATATTTTTTAACGTACATAATGTGTTTCGTGTAATCTAAACCCCTTTAAAAGTACTAGTCCCTGGAGATGTGTCTGTGGTAGCCTGCATTGTCAGAGAACACGAACTAAATTGGAGTGTAAACTTATTTTGTTACCCACAGCTTCTTTTGCTGCTAATAACTGTTTCCTTTTTTTCCTTTAAAAAAATAAGCCGGAACATTAGCGGTTTTGCAAACTTAAATATTTGTGAAAATTTGGGCATGAGAAACCAACCTGTTTAGCCATGTTTATTTCTTAGATTGTCTTTGATAGTCCTTAACAAGAAGTTTATGGACTGAAAAGGATGTGACAGTTCTGTATGGTTACCAAACTGCCCAAATTCACCAGGTCTGCTTGATCCCTGAAGCTCTGCCTTCCCGGTGGTGTGTGTATCCAGAGGTGCCAAAATCCCAGGGCAGCAGGGGCGTGACACCTGGCTGTGCCTCGGCTGCGGCAGTGAAGTCCCACCTGAGAGTCGGGGTTTGCGGTACCTTTGTGGTCCTGGCAGAATCCCAGTAGATAACAGGGGGCTTGGAGGCACAGCACACCCCAGGCAGCCATCCCACAGCTGTAATGCATTGCAGTCACTTATTAGGGCAACCAAGACATGCTAGAGTATCCTTACAAACTGTCTAATAAAACGTTACTTGCATCATGCAGCATTCGTGTCAGCCCTGTGGATTAGAAGATGTTACCCAAATTTTCCTGGTTTTTGTTCTTCTGTAAACAGAGCTGAAAAGCCAGCAAGGAATGTCTTGTATACCTTTACGTAATGTTTCAGAATTTGCTTACAGGAGAAGAGATGTTTCTACTTCAAGAAGTTTGCAAACTTCTTTTGTGATTTTTCTCACTGTATCCATTTAGACTTTTATTTTCTTCAAAATAAAAAAAAAAAAAAAAGGGAAAAAAACTTGCTGCAAAATAATGTTTTCAGAAATTACGTATCTTATAACCATTGGTGTTGAAGGCCTGGGGTGTAGTATTTCCATTTTTGCAATTTTATTCAGAAATTAGAAAGTGTTGTATCTAACCCTTTTGCATATTTATTAAAAATTAAAATATACCTTTTTTTTTTTTCTTAATGATTTTTTAAAACATTCATCACTGGAAAATGCCCAGCAGAATGTGGTTCTGCGCTGTAGTGGAGGTGTGAGTTTCATTGGCTACAAGTTGTGGAAAATCAGCATAACTAACACACTCCCGCAAGGTAATTTAGGATTGCATCATCCATTTCTTTGCAAGCGTGTGCAAAACTGAAACAGCTCTACAGGAGCTGTGTGCAATGTACTTGGACTTGCGATGTGTCATCCAAGTTACAGGATATGTGCTGCCTATGGATCAAGCAGCAACTGTGTTTTTTTCCATCTGTTTCGGGGCTTCTTTTTTGTTTTGTGATGATTTTATTTGAATCTTTGGCTGAAAATTCACGAACTCGATTGGTGGTATGAAATCAGGATAAAACTGGAGCTTCGTCATTTTTCAATGTAACTAACATACAGGAGGTTACTTGTGCAGGTCTTACAGTTTGTGAGCAAGGATTGCATTAAAGTAGGGATTTAAGGAACTGATGAAGAGATGAAAAGCATAGTTTTCCCACGTTTTGATTTACACAGAAGGTCTGGCACTTGTAAGCCAAAGCTATGACTGTACAGCCTCAATGAGAGCTAGCAGCGAATCTGCAGGTTCGGCACCAAAGCGGGGCCCCGTGGCTGAGGACCCAGTGCCACCTTTCCCTCGCTAGGAACGGGCAGCGTTCTGCTGGCAGAAACTTGATTTCCTTGGCAAAGTCCCAAGCAGCTGAAAAAAAAAAACCACAATAATGCCTTTTGTATAAGGTTTCGAAATCTTCCCAAAAATGTAAACCAGAACTGTGCCTCTGTTAGAGCTCCACGGGACAGGATAAAACAGTTGTGCTGCGAGGCCACCCTTCTTTATTAAATTACGCAGACCTTGGAAGGCTGCTTGTGGGAGCCAAACGCATCCTAGCCCCCAATTTGTGGTGTCGCTCTTTAAATCCTGCGGGGTTTTCCATGATGTTTGTTGTTCGGCACAAGGAGCCCGGCCGTTGCTGGCCCCGGGTGTGAGGGTTGCTCTCGCTCCACGCTCTGCTCCCCGGCTGATGGCTGGGTTTCACCTCTCCCGCGTCTGTCCCAAGGGAGGAGCTCGTGGGAACGAAGGGGCAGGTCATTCTCAGCGCCAGGCTCCTGGCTCAGGCCGCACTCCTGCCAGAAATCTGTCTGAGCCTGAATCTGGCAAAGTTTCGGAAGCTGTGTTAAATGCACCTCTTTGTTCAAGTCTTCCACTAACGGCGGGCGCAGGAATTTCGCTTGGCAATCGGTATCCTGGCTACCGTTTTCAGGGTACTTCTATAGCTGCCTCAATAGCTGGGAGGGACACGGAGTGTTTTGTGTGATTTCCATTTGGGTTACGTTTTGTAAAAGGCATCCAGGTGCTCTGATAATCATCCTTGATGACGTAGATATAGATGATTTGGGGCTACCGCTTTCTAATTTCAATTCGAAAGGAGAGCCTTTCAGGTTATATCATTTTAGAAAAAGTAGTAAGCCTGAAAGTACACAGAGGGATAAGCTCTGTGTGTAGCAGGTGAGCAGTCTGCAGACTTTTTATCATGATGTGTTTCCTTTATTGCATGGGATAACTGCTTGTACACTGCTGCAACTCAGAAGTAGCGGACATAGGGATTTTTGAAAACAAAACTTTTGTTTAGCCTTAGGAACAAATGTGACAATCGGGCGTTTCTATGTGATTCTCCTTTATTTTCCTTTTAGAATCGGATCTGGATATAGATGGTGGCTTTCATGGTTGAAGTGTGTAAAGGTTCTTTGCACAGAACAGATTTTCCTATGGGTAAAAGCATGGCAGCAATTAGATACTGAACAATAGCTGCAATGGCAGCCTCCTTTGGGAATTGGCTAATTCCATTGCAAAAAGAGCTGCTGGGGTAGCCCTTCGCAGAAATGAGCTGATGTCTGTCTCAACAGGCAGGAGATCATTGCCTACAGGAAATTCACTATGGTGCACAAATATGTTGGGGTCTAGCCATTAGAACAGGCCCTCGTGCAGGAGCGCTGTGTATGTGCCTTTTCCAAATCCTGATGGGCTTTCTCAGTTCTGCTACTGGTTGCTGCTATTGCACAACTGCTGGGAGCCCTTATCCATGTACACAGGCAGCACTTTCTCATAAAAACTGGCTATGTTTTCTGTGAAGTTAGTGCAAGAGTTCCTTTTGTGTTTTGTTGCTTGCTGTTGTGCCACTTAGGTGTATTAAAAGATGCTCGTGCACGAACAGCACTCGTTCTGTTGCTCTGCATTTGCCAGGATAAGGCTTTCTGACTAAAGAAAAGAATTGAGAAAAACACCTTAGTTTATATCTTCGACTAGGCAAATCAGTGAGTTTGACTGTTTTCCCTTCCTTCCCCAGCGTGTTGACCCAATAACTGGATAGCTCTTTACAGCCCCTATAGCAGAACAAGATCCTGGAGAGAGGTGTGGAGGGGAAGAGGAGAAGCAAGTAGAGGAACTTTAACATTGCTGCTGTTGGCAGAGAGAAAATGCTGTGGGAAGTGCTGTAAGGCAGAGGTCAGACAAACGTGAAATGGTGAAATTTCTATGGTGCTGAGAAACTGCTTTGAACTTTGCCATTGGGTTAGAGAAAAATGCAAGTGAGAAGGCATGTACCTAGAGAGGTGGCAGGGAGCTGGCAGTCCGGAGTGACAAATGAGACATTGGGTTATTGGTTGATCACTGAGGGTGGGTGGAACCTGTTTTTTTTTTCCTAAAGTTTATAGGGAAATTATTTGGAAAGTAACACATCTCAAATTTGCTTCCCCCACAACTCCTTTTTCCAGCTTGAATCACAAAAGAAAGTTCAGAAATCAAAGGACATGTTCTTTTACTGTGCTCTTTCCAACCTAACTTAAACTGGAGAACATTTGCATAGGTGTCAAGTCCTCATGAGGACTGCAGCATGATTGTTTAAAATCACATATCTTTAGTTGCTTTTAATCTTGAAATGTTCACCCATCAAGGCAGAATATGGTTCAAAGCCTCTGCCAAGGTTTTTCAGAATTTTCCATGGACTTGTTTGCTACTTTTGAGGCCACGAGTGAGTGTGGTCTTCCATTTTTCACTGGCACCAGGGGACGTGAATCAGTCTGGGAGACCTGAGACTCTGGGAGGCAAAAGCTTCCAAAGAGCCTGGTGAGACCTGCAGAATGCTTGCCTGGGATGGCGTTGTCCCTTCCATTCAACAGCGCACCAAAATGCCAGTCTGGAGATTGGAGGGGAAAGGAAGAAAGAGAGAGGTGTGTTGTCATCCTGTTCACCTATCTGAGTTAGCAAAATGCTTTAGCAGTGATGTTTCTTAACAGCAACACTTCTATTTCATTCCTTTCAAGCAAATCGGAAGATTTCTTTTTAACTGGTCAGTAGCTATTTTAGGTTGTGTTTTTTACTAATAACTTATGCTGACTAACAGTGCTAACAAAGCCTTTACATAAAGCAGGCTGTATAACAACTTGATTTTTTTTTCTCCAAATTATACATTTTAATTAGTAATAAGTGCTGTGAATGGAGATAATTGAAACATTTCATCACTACATACTTAATCTTTAGATTTGAGTTGGGCCCTGGGGAAAGAGTTTACATTTAGACCTAATGGCTTAAATACATCCTTGATTAATAGTCAGAAAACAATGCCATAATTTCAGTTTTGGGGAGTCTTTAGTCAGATGCGCTTTTAGCTATAGCTCTACATGCTATTATTCGAACAAAGGTTGTATGTGTGACAATGCAATTGTCTTGTTGCATATGTTCCCATCCTGTTAAATTTCGTATCATTTCTGTAGGATCTCAGTCTAAAGAATTTCTCTCTTATCATTCTTTGGGCTTAATTTTGCTTTGGAAAATCAAGTTCTGTTCTCTTTTTGTTTCATTTCTTGTCACTTAGAATCAGACAACAATAATTCTGGAATCAGAATGTGCCTTCTGTTATCTGCCTGATTTTGATGGATTGTCATGCGTCAGTTTGACTTTGCAGGGGTTGAATATAGCATTAAAAATGTTTTGAACGTTTAACTGAACAAACATGCCACGGAAACTAGAGAGAAAGGTCACTGGCACAGTGTTTGGCGAACAAAGCTTTTGTGGTGGTGGTGTTTTTTAACTTTGCAAAAGCTTTAAAGTAGTGTATTGTAACAGTCTGCAGATCACTGAATAATGTACTGTACACATGCTTAACGATTTATGGGGCCGTGAGTTATTTAATCAGGTAATGCATATACTTTGTATGACAAGCAAACAGATGAAAAACTCTGAATGGAAGAAATTGCTCATCTTCTGAATGACACACATTATATCCGGCCTTATCAGGAAATAATAAGACTTTTTCTTGCCAAAAGTTATCATTTCCAGTGGCCATTGTCTCATCTGAAAACATCAATTAAGCAAAAATGTGTAATAAATAGTGCCTTTCATTTGGAGTGTGTTAAAGAAGCGCAAAGCAAAATAGAAGTGATCTCAGATCTTTGGCATTCGGCTCTTGTGTTGTCATTGTCATAAATTCTGTTGCTTTGCAGAAAGGACACAGACTGCAACAACGCACTTGGTTTTAATGCCTGATGGAACTGAAATGTGTTCTTGCTGTAGGAGAGATTTTAATCCTAATGAGTGGGAGGTGGTAGGTAGCTGCAGGGATGCGTTGCCGCATAGGATAAAAAGGGTAAGGACAACCAAGCAAAAGCGTTGTGCTGTTCGCAACAGGGCTGGCTTTTTCAAGGTGTTGGCACAGAACTTAGCATGCTGGGGCTCTTATTATGGACTGTGATTTGTCAGCTATATAAAATGAAAGGACAAGAAAGGAAGAGAGAGGGCCATAAGCACATTGAGGTAGGAAAACACAGGAACTGGTTAGAGGGGAACCAGAGGTACAGTGCAGAAGAGGGGAGCAAAGCAAAGTTCTTTACATCTCGTCTCTTTTCTCAAACTTGAAGTTATCATGGCTGGGGAAAAAAAACTTAATCTTCAGCACTGCAGGGGACAAAGCATTGAGAGGAAAGGGAAGATCAGCTCTCGCTGCCACAGGTGACCATGTTTATTGACACGAGTGTGGTGGACGTGGAGGAGCAGAGAGGTCTTGTCCCACTTTGTCCATCCCAGCAACTAGAGGTACAGATTGGATCGGATGGATGACAAGAAGCTCTTTAAGAATAAAAGCAGAAGAGCTGTGTCAAAGTAGGGGGCCTCAAAGGAAATAAAACAGTATCACAGGTTTGGACCCCTCCATGTACCCTAGAAGAGTACTCCTGTGGATTCTAGAGGGCAGATCTAAGCACTCAGCCTCCTGTGAACTGAGAGTTTGAATGACTCGTTCTAGATGTGAGCAGTGGAGCCAGAGCATCACTGAGCTCGGCTAGAGGGCTTAGAAAGCTGCATCGAGACGACTGGCTGTGCCAGATCATATAGCAGTGAAAATATGCCTCTACTTCAGACATGTATCCTGCTCCTCTAGCCAAAGCCTGAGGCCAGCCCACAGTTTTCACCAGTGCTGCTGCTGAAGGCAGCTCGGGGAGCAGCGTGCCCTACTGGGTGAGCAGGAGATGTAATGGAGCAACGCAGACAAGCGTGGAGCCTTCTTCGCCCCGCAGTGTCCCCGTGCTCAGCAGAGCTGCCCCTGCCCTGCTGCGCCTTTCTGCGAGCAGCACTGGCTCATGACGATCCTTTCAGGTCAGATTTTTCTCTGAAAGCTGGCATGCCCTCTGGGAAGAGAGGGAGGTGCCCTAACCTGTCAGAGAGCACGGCTACACACATACTTCTGCAACAACTGGGCTCTCTTCATCGTGTTTGGAGGATTTTTTTTTTTTTTCTAAAACTCCTGAGAAAGCATCTAGCTTTGAAATTTACCCTGTGCATGAAGATGCACGAGTCTTTCTTCATTCATATTTCCAGCATCTGACTTGAACAAAAATCCCTAAGGTTTTCTAGTTTCAAATTGTACTTTTTTTTTTTTTTGAATAATGGTGACTCAAATATTCCAAAGCAATTTTAATGTACTTCAAATCCCTCAAAACACTGCATCTTGGTCCATGCACCCAGCCTCAGAAAGCCACGTGAAAATGCAAATGTTTGCTTTCTCAACCAGAACTGAAAAATATCAAGCATTTCTAAAGGAGAAACAGAACAGTATGTTCTCCTTTCCTTATGTATTTTATAAAAAATGCATATATATATATATATATAAAGATGAATATAAATTCTTTTAGGAGCAATTGTTTCATAAAAGAAACATGAGTTTGCTTTGGCAAAGATGTCTATGATTTATGGTTCATTCTGTAAACTTAGCCAAACAATTTCCTTCTCCTTCATGACTGGGGAGCAGAGCTGTCGGGGGCAGGGAGTTACAGGATGGCATCTGTTCTTAGAGCAACAGGATTATGTTTATTCATGATTAGTTTATGCAGAAAATGCATCAAAGAGTTTATTTGAATTTTTGATAAATTTGCCTTGTAGAAAAGAAATATTTTTCTTAATTGGACCTTGTAGGAAAAATCCCAGTAACGGCAAATGCAAATGAGAAATAATCTGAATTTAAAGAGCTTTTCTTCAGAACCACTATTGCTAACAGTAGTGCGAGGCCACTCTCGGCGCTTTTTAATAAAATCACGCTTTTTTCTCTACTTTAATCCCATATGGATATTCTGTGGTGGTGCAGTAATGGTTTGACATGTAGCTTCTTCAAATATCTTTAGTGAAAGCAGGAGATCTGTTTATCACTGCAGTGCTCAATAACCTTCTCTCCCTGCTTGCTTTTGAGTCTTGAATGAGGTTTATAGAGTGCCACAAACCATGCCAATTTTCTGTATTTTTGACTCTATGTAAATTTTTGCAGAGAGGTAGGGAGAGCAAATGTAGATTGACACTGGTATCTCCTGAAATGAGTTGTGTTTTTTTTTTTTTTTAAGCAGCTTGATTTTCCTTATAATGTTGCCAAAACCCCTAGCAGATGATGTTTGCAGGATCAGAGACAGAAGATTGAAATGTTGCTAATGTCTGTAGCACTTTAGTCATAGAATTCCCTAAAGAAATGTGCCATGATTGATCTGATTAATCTTTTAGATGGGTGGCAAAAGAGAATGAATCTTCTTCACCAGTACTAAATAACTGCTTCTTAAACACTGAGCTTCAGCATCCTTGCAATATTCTGATGTGGGTGACCCACACCTCGCAGTTTCTGTTGAATTGAGTACTCTTCCTTTCTGCCACAAAGCTTTCAGCATCTGCCTGGGTGTAATGGGAATGTTTTTTACAGTTCTTGCCCTGTGGGATCCTCTGGGAGCTGTAAAGCAATGTGGCAGGTTTCTGCAGCGAGGCTGCCCAAGTGGTGCAAGGAGGTTCTCAGCCTCTACTTAGGCTGAGGGTTCATTGCCGAAAAGCTTCACGTTATATCTCATCATTCAGAAGGTTAATTGCAATTGTGGGGGAACCCAAACACTGCAGCTGTGCTGGGGAAACTCGAGTTTCACTAGCAGTTACCCCTCCTGTTGTGGTGTGTGGTAGTCTTGCAATACTTGCAAGCGGAGCTAAAGGACTTTTTCCTTTTCCCAGAAATTCATGTAAATTCTCAGTCTCTCTGGGCAGGTTCTAGAGGGCAATAGCAAAGCATACACGTACATAAACGTGCACAAAATCCATTATTTCTTTAGCAAGACCATGGAGCTTTAGCAATAATGTCAAAATGCCATGGACATTACAATATCACTGCTTTATTTTGAGAGGAAAGAGACTTGAAAAAATAAACAATCAAAAAACCCTTTCAGTCATTCTTTAAACGAGTCAAAGAACAATAAATGAATTTGCTACCAAAATTTAGAAAATTCTGAATGTTGGATTGAGTCTGTTTTTTTCTCATCAGAAACCTGCTAAGTGAATGCCCAAAGCAACATACTTGAATTGATAGGCTTCCACACGGTTTGAGTTCCAACTTCATATGTTATTTGTCCAGTGCTTAGAATGCCACGCAGAGGCTAAAGAACATATTACAATTAATTATGTCATGTTGGAGTAAATAATTTCCTAAATACGCGCTCTGTCATGGTGGCCACTGATAAGGAATTTAATTTGAAACTCAGCTCTTGCCTTCTGAAAATCAGCTTTAACTAAATTGTTGCAGTCATTACATGTTGTAAAGCCTCTGTATTTCACACTTCATTTTCTATCCAAATGGATGACAGTCTACTTCAAAGGGAAGAGAAGTAAACCTGTGCTCAGAGTGTTCACCTGAACAGCATGCTCGCCTGAGATCCCACATCTGCTAGTTTTGAATTTTTGAATTCCTGCAGGTTTATGATTTAATTGGTCAAAAATCAAAGGATGTCCAGTTGAACTGTACTCCCTTATAACAGGGTTAGAGACTGGGGGATAACGTTTGATGCTCTACCTTTCCTGACATTTCACTGTTGCACAAAAATGGGAAAGCTGTTTCAGTGAGCTTCCCAAGCTAGAAACATTAACTGCAAGTGTTTAAAACTTATGAACGTGAAGTTTATGTGAAAGAGAGACAGTCTGAGAGCCCGACTTGTTTGTCTGCTAGAGAGGTATAAGAGAAGAAGTGAAAATAATCTGCTGATGGTACGTTGTTATAGTCTGTAAGGTAAACTGGAGTATTTAGGTCCTCATTCAATACCTGTGAATGGTCTTGGAGTGCCCAGTAGGACTTTGTGATGGCATGCAATGCAGTAAGCATGCACGCTTTTCATACTCTTGGATCTCCATGGCCCTCAACATCATCTTCTCTGGGTGCAGTCCAGAAGGACCCATTATGTCCCTTATTACAGACACCTCAGACAGAGGTTACGGGTCCATAGGTCCTTCCTTTGATGTTTTTGGATGTGATCATTGAGGGAACTACTTGGAGGTGGAAGGTAAGGAAGCAGTTGAAAGAAGATTGAAAATAGAATTGGTATGAATCTGAACAGAAAATTAAAGTTTGTTGATGCCATGAGATGCATTACCTGATTACTTTGGAAAGTTTGCTTGAAGTCAGATCTAAAACAGAAGCGCCCTTTAACTATATCCTGTTCACGCGTCCCTAAACACAGTGCAGTTGGTGTGGCTGAGGGCAGAGGCTCCAAATTACCACTGCCTCGCTCTCTTCTTTTTCCATGCTCTCTAATTTGGGCGATGGGAGGCCACAGCCTGCTCTACAGCAGGTAGATGGCATTGTGAAGTCACGTTGAGGTTCAGGGAGGGCGTGGAGCTCTGCCCCACCTTCCTCCTGCCTCTGATGATCCTGTGTACCAAGAGGGAAGGCAGCGGGAGAGGCTTTGGCCAGTGGTGACGTTGCAACGGAGGCTGCGCTACCTGGGGCCACTGTGTTAGGGTTACTGTGCGCAGGTTGTAAGCAGGGAATTGGCAGGAGAAATGAGAAGTGTGCAGCTTTGCAGTGGTGTTGGCTGCATACCGCTGCTCCACCAGATGTCCTGTCCTGAAGGATGGCGTCTGTCTGTCTTCTAGTTCATGCAGTATGCCTGTTGGCATGCACTGTGTTCGCCTTACAAAAAGAGATGCTGTGTAATGGCCGTATAAATTAAATTTTTATGGGGCCACACAAACTATTCACTTTTAGATTTATTTATTTTTTTTTCCTCCAAACAAACTCCTATCGTCTGGGGCTGTGTCACAACTGATAGTGGCATTCTTTGGGGACCTCAATGTCATATGCAAGTAATAAGGACGTTGTCACTGTTCATCTGATTAGAGATTGATAGCTCAATACCTTTCAGCTCGGCTGGACAGGTAAGGTGCAGGGATTTTTAAACTTTGTGTTTCCATCATAGAACTGGATAGTGATTTGGGCTGGTGTTGGTAACGCTGTTCAGATGTAGATGCCAGCTTTTAAAAGCACTGGTGTTCAGTTGCATCCCTTTTTGGAAAAAAAATAAAAGAAAAAAAAAGGAGGGGATTCACCTAGATAATCAGAAAGGGTTGTTTATTCTAGAAAATATAAATGCTGAAGACTGCTAACCACTGCTGCTATGAAAAGTAGTAACAGGTTTTTTGGAGTATGTGCCACAGGAGGTGGCCACCACAGGGTAAGTGCCCACCTATGGCCCTCTGACTGTGTTCTTGGAAGCAGACTTCAAATGCAGCAGATGAGGCGTGAGGTGTTGGCAGCTGGATGGGTCTGTGCCTAGTGAGGACTTTGGATGCCACTTGATGGAATAACAGCATATAATTAAAGACAAGTAGGTCTAGAAGGCTCAACTTGTGGATTTGGGGGCTGAGACTAGACACATTGTAAGAGATTCTCAGGAAAGTAAGCTTACCATGTGACTTTTCCTGAGATTTCATTCAACTCAAAGGTTGGGTTTGGTTAAATATCACTTATTTATAGGGAAAACATGTAGATTTGAAAAAATAAATCAAATTTTCTACTAACATTTGTATTTGCTTCTCCTTTATTGTGGAGCTCAAGTTATGAAATGAAATGTTCACACTATCCATGCAAAATGACATTTTATACCCTGGCAGATTCTGGATATTCCATTACCTATTTCTTTCTCAACATCACACCCAACATGTTGTCCTTTTCAACTTATATCCATCCTACTTGGTGCAGCTTTCAAAAAAAATGACCAACCAAATGTTGGTGAGTGCCTTATATAAAGTTGCCCCCTCATCCACCTCCTCTTTCTCCCAGTCACCTGTTTCACAAACAGATTTCTAGACTTGGCTTGGCACAACATCGTTATTCTGTAGCAGGTGTCGATTGGGAGGTTTTTTTTATATTTCAGGATCCCTTGACCTTTCTTCTGGGCACACATACAGCGTGTTAATGATGAACAATGTCCACACATCAGCACTAATTCAAACCTGATCTCTTCCAGAGTTTGAAATATGCATGGATAAAGTCTGTGCTGATGGTCCTGAATTTTAATATATAAAAGTCATAGTAAAACAAAGTTAACTTTTAAAATTCTGCAATAAATCACAAAAAGCTGAATATGGTCCTCTGGATATCTTAATTAGATGAATTTCTTTCATTTAATCAGACATACTCAAAGTCAAAGGGACAAAAGATACTGCCTTTCTTTAGACACTAAAGCCTGAATAACATCTCAGTGGTCAGAACAGTTGATCGAATTACTTGCTGTCACTCATGTTTATATTTGATTGTACTCTTATAGCTCTGAATAATGTCTTGAACATCATTGCTTCCATTTTTTTTCTCAGTCACGATCAAGAATATTCCCAGCAGGTTTATTTCTGGGCTTCGTGCTGCCACGCAAGGATTTTGCATCATGCATATTTGCACACAAATATTTAAGGAATTGTTAGTCTGAAAGCTGAACTTTAAAATGGAAAATAGCAGAATCAAGATAGATTAGCTCCATAGCCTACTTCACGTGCATCTCTGATGGGATCACCAGTGCCAGGAGGAAGAAGAGCAGAGGTGAGGACATGGGACGTGCTCTGGGCACACCAAGGAGCCCTGCCATGCGCAGCCCCATAGGGAGACTGTCAGCTTCAACAGCTGGCTTCTCGAGGGCTCCTGTGTGTGGTGTAGGCACATGAGGATGGTACTTGGAAAAGACTGCATACAGCTAAATTAAGAAGACTTTTTATGGGAAAAGTAAAAAATTCTTTGTCTGCTTCAGGGTTATCTCAGTGCTGAATTCCCACGTTTCTTCTCCAAATCTCCAAGACGTTCCATTTTTGTTTTAAGAAAGTGGTTTGTGCTGGCAATCTCTCCAGATTTTTCTAGCCTTATTGAAAACAGCTGTGATGTTTTTGCTGAATGGAATGTCTTTGGGTTTGTGTTTTTTTACTTATTTTTAATTTTTCATTTTACATTAAGTCAGAGGTAGAGCTTAAGCACAGAAACATCAGCTAAAGCTATAAACAAAGCTTTTGGAGAGAGATGGGGGCGAGAGAGACAGAGTGGTAACAAGGACTTGCAATGGGAAAGTATTAGGCAGGATTGACTCTAGGTGTCACTGTGAGCTGTGCCTATAATTCTGCAGCTCCATTTCCACTTTTATTGTGACCCCCCACTTTCCAGCCACCTTCTTCTTCCCTCCTGCCCTTTCCTTCTTTCCCTCTCTCTCTTTCCCCTCCTCTGTCTCTAACTCACGTTCATGCACATGCAGAGAAGTATGAGACAAATAATAGCTGGAAGCAAGGAAATTACTGTGGCCATTAGAGAACGTGGCAATCATAGAAATTAATAGATAGTTAATAAAAATGCTGGTTAACTGAATAGTTATGATGTCTGGTATCTCACTTATATGAGAGCCCTGGATAGCAATATATATATATATATACAGAAAACAGCTAAGCTTTCTTTTGTCCATTTGTATATGGCTACGGGTAAGAACAGAAGACAAACGTCAGGAGATGTGATACTCTTCCAGTCTTGCCTGTATGAACTGGACAGCAACAGGGCCAGATCATCGTAAGGCTTACAGACCTGATTGCTGGTCAGAGGGGTTCTGGTAAACTTTGAAACTGTGCCTACCTGTGCAGAGACCTGCAAAAGCAGCCTCTTTTAGCATTTTCTCTTTGCTAATATTAACTTAGCTTCTCAATTTATAATTTAGAATACTTTCCTATACGATCCACTTAGAGAATACTAACCAACGACATACAGCAACATCATTAAACACTTTAGTGCCTCAGGGTAACAGACTACAATGCATCCTGCAAAGTAGCACTTAGAGGCTGTATGAACATATTCTGTCACCTTGCAATCTTTTATAGCGTAGCCCTGGGAATGCACAGGGAGATAACATGCAGTGGAATAGAACAAAGTCTGCCGGAGTCACACTCTCCTTAACGTGATGAATTATCAAGATGCCATACGTTTGCTGGTTAGGTCCCAAACAGATGAACTTGTGTAAATGAGCAAATTTAAATGCCTTCTTATCACACATAGGCAGAACGCTGTTTTCGTGGCGCTGCTGAGAGTCTGACGTTACTTTTAAGTGACTTTGTGCGGTGATCAGTACTTCGGCCCTAATTGGGAGTAGTAGTAATAGCCTTAGGTTAAATCATAAACAGAAAAATAGCTTGTCTACTATTTTAGTTCAACCCTCCTGCCAACCCTAAATTATTCCTTGTGGTATACATTGTATTTTATTCTTACATCAATTTAAATATCTTAAGCAACAGATTCCATGGTTTCCTGATTTTTTTCTTTTGAGTTTGATTATTTTATTTTTACTAGGATTTAGTAGGGTTCTTGTGAGGGACAAGGGCACTTTTTAAAGATGCCGTGCAAAATGCCATTTCCTTTTTGGTTCAGGCTCCTCTGATAGCGCTGAATCTTGAATTTTTGTAGCATCCTGTGGGAAAGGGAAAACAATCTGCAGAACACAAATCCTCCTGGCACGTCTTGCTTGTTGCTAGATGCAACTTCTAAACCACCTCTCCTTGGTTTTCCTCCTCGACTGAGCTGTACGTTCGCTATGGTGATGACTCCGAGATGCACCCTGTCACTAATCTAGTCGCTGGTGGCTGCTGTGATTAGCCACTGGCTCCATCAAATTACTCTTGGACAATGTCATCAGTGTAGTCTCACCTCTGAGTGGAACAAACCTTTTTTTCCCCCTTTTTTTTTTTCCTCTTTAATCGGGATTAAGCAGTCAGATCTGATGACACTTCACACAAGTAGAGCTGTTTGAAAACACACTGTCCTTTCAATCACGGTAAGTGACAGGGTGCGCAGCGTGTGCTCCGCCAATGCCACGGCCGCCTTTGATGCCTGCTCTGACACGCTTTCAGGTAAATGGTTCAGAGAGGAATTCTTGAAAGTAGCAAACTAATTTTGCCAAATGGTTAGCTCTACGCAGTGCTTTCTTTCCTCTTACTTTTTTCTTTTTGAAGGAAAGCATAACAAGGATTAAGTTGGGGGAGAGTTGGGTAGCCGTTTCCTAGGATGAATCCTTTTTTTTTTTTTTTTTTTTTCGGGGACAGGTTTAAATTCCGGTATATTTAGAGCAAAGCAGTGGGTGTGAAGGAAATATGTCTAAGCTTCCTGCTCCCATCTCTGTGCCCGGTTTCTCTCTCACGGATATTGCAGAGCCTTTAGATAGAGGCTTGAGTGGGAGTTTGGGATTTTTCAGTATGTGGGAGAGAGCTAGTGGCAAAAGAAACCCGCGGAGTTGGCTACACCATGACTGCCAGTCAGTCCTTCCTTCTCTCCTGCTGTCCCCTGTGTGATGGGGAAGGGGAGATGAGCCTTACGGACTGCATACTGGGGAGGAAAGGGCGGGCAGTGCTCAGCTGTGGCAGGGGTTTCCCTTCGACCATGAAGCTTGCCCTGAGCTGCAGCCAGCGGGGAAATGGAGAGGAAGAATGTTACTGGAAAATGTTCTTAATCATAGCAGAAATTTTCAGTAAGTGTTTTTTTTTTTTTTTTTTTTAACTTTTTTTTTTTTCCTGTAACATTTTCTGGTGCTGAGTGCAAGTAATACAGCATTTAAATTCTCTTCATCTCAGATGATTAACTGAAGGTCAGGTCTCTTGAAGTAATACTTTATCTGCACCTAATCAATCATGTGATATATAAAAAGTCCAAGCTATTGTATCGGTGCTTTAGTGCAATGTAACAATGTCAGGCCAATCAAAATAAACTAATCACATACTAGAAATTATTTTAAAGTGATACTGCAAAAAATATACACACAAGCTACCCAATCACACCGATAAAATAATGTTCATCAGTCATTAAAATGGAGATAGTTGCAGGATTTTTTCTTCTTCTAGGATATTTAACTGGCTGGCTTCTAATATTTCTTTTAATGTTTGCTTTTGCCTGGCAGGAATGTGATAAAATTATGCAAAGCTATGATTCACATAGAACAAATACAGATTGCAAACTATATAATGTTATCCCAGCCTGCTGTTTATAAAGCAATGAATATGCCTGCTAACTCTGTATGCTGATGATTTTTTGCAGCCAGGTTTATATCTGGATGAATGACCTTTACTTTTTCTAATTATTATTTTACACAAGCAAATAATTTACCTTTATAATCATAAGCAATCTTCAAGAGAGACCCTTGGCAGGCACTGGCATATTGTGCTGTTCATATCGTTCAGCAAATAGCCTTTTCCTGGTTGAAGTATGGTTTCTAGGCCTTGTATGTGGTTCTGCACAGGACAAACGTGGATTAGAACTTAAATCAGGGTAAATTATCTCAATTGTTTATAAGTGAACTTGCATCACAGGCTGTCCTTGTTGCTGACTATGGGGTGAATGGCCTAATGGTTCTGATGCCACCTCAGCTGGAGAAATCAGGTTCTGCATACCCCAGCTTGCAGTTATTAGCCTCGAGCAGAGACCTAGTCTGGACTCCGAGAAAACCGGGCAGTTTCTCTGTCCGTGTGCCCAGGAGGCTGCTGTAACCAGGTGGTCAGCGTGCTCAGCCACAGCCGGTTAAGTGTGGGAAAAGCCTTCCTCAGTTTCTTCGCTGTTTGAGGCCTTCTGAGTGTCTTAAGGGTCAGACTCTGTTCTAAAGCACTTAAACAGAGCGGCAGTGACTGAACTGCTGACAGCATAGCAGGCAATCTTGCTCAAGAAGTGTAGCGTTAGGCTGGAGACAACACGGGGTAGTTCAGAGACACCTGAGCTGTTTCAGCAGGAACACTGAACTTTCATGCTTCAGCTCTCTCTGACACAGCTGCTTGTTTCACAAACAGGTGTCTAAAAGTGCTGTGAAAGTCACTTCAGCTGCAGGCTGAGCGAAAGTCTGCCGAGTTTTGATGCGATGGTATTGCATCGAGTAATAACGTGTGTTAGTGTCTCCTGGGGAATCACAGTTTGGAAACCCTGGTCTTAGGAAGTGAGAAGAGGTGCAGGCTCTGGGGGAGTCAGGAGGAACCAGCTGTGCAGTTGCTAGGACTGCTAGTGGAGGGAGTGATTCTGTGGTCTGTGTTACAGGATTTTTGCCCTATTTCTTTTCCACCTCAGGAACAAACTCGTTTTTTTTTTTTTTTTTTTTTTTTTGTTTTTTTTTTTTTTTTTTTGTTTGTTTGTTTGTTTTCTGTTGAAAACGTAGAAGTGCCACAAAACCTATTCTTTCAGCAGAATCTGCTCATGGACTGTGTTTCTGCATAAGAGTGAATATAATAGCCATGTGACATATTGACAAGAGTAATTATACCCAGAGGGGTTGGTAATTTATATTAGGTAGCAGGTGGTATCATTTCCTGGTTAGCCTGTACCTTAACTTGTTATTATCTATGGCCATCAGCTACTAGAGTGACACCTATGGAGGAGACCTTGGAGCTCGCAGCAGGAGCAGGAGTTGTTCTTTTTGACTGTATATCGAGGGAATTCCTACTGTCCTTCATGCTGTGCGTAGCATAACCTTTGATAACGTAGTAGGCGAGACAAGTCATGACTCATCACATTGAGTTTCCCCCTCTTATACATGACTCTTTTTAACAGGTTATTCTTGAGAGAGAACGTGTTGTTACTTACTGTCTGCCACCATCATTATGCCACTGACTCAGTCATACAGCGTGCCATCTAAATAGCTGCTGTCCCTAAGGAAATATCTGTTATCACAATATATCTTTGGTTTTGGTAAGTTAGTTCATTGCTTGTTTCTAAGATGCGCACCTCATTATTTTAGGAGCTGTATGCATACATAATTAGGGCCAGAGTCTTGCTCTGAAAAGCTTATGCCTTCGAAAGAGGAGAAAGAAAGGAAAATGTTACTTCATTTTGTTAACAGGAAATAGATGCAATGAAGTGAGGTCAAATAAATTTGCCAAAGAAGGTCATACAAGGGATCTGTGGTGGAATAAGAAGTTGATCAATTTACTGAAAGAGCCAGATCCAGTAGCCCTAATCATAAACTCCATATAAACTATGGAATATTTTCCATATATATATATATATATATTTATTTTTTTTTTTCTACCAAGCCTATTCTGTTACTGTGGTTTCTTTAGAATCCTCCTGAACTGTTATATTCCAGCTCATACAGTTCATCACTGTCCTAAAACTGTAATATGATCTCCTCAGCCTTGTGAATCTGTCTGGTCTCCTGAGCACATGAAAATTTAGATCCACAGTTGTCTTTGATCTTAGATATTCTGTCATCTCCTCTCCCCTTCCCAATTTTAACCTTCCCACCTCATTTCATCCAATTCTTCAGTCCCTCCCCTGTCCTTTGTTCTCTTACTAGTCCTGCTAATACTGACGTCTTCTCATAACTGCTGTCATAAACTTTTTTTTCTCTTCTCAGATCTCATCTACTTTGCCTTTCCTGAATGTTCATCATTTCATTTTTTAAACATAATTGATGGAGCTTCCCAAAAATATAGCCACTGTTTAGGTCATTAACTTATTTTATTCAACTGAGAAGCTCAAAATCTGATCTTTTGCCGGTTTGTCCTAATCCTTGTTACTTACCTAGAATCAAACAGATGAAGAGACTTTTCTCAGTCACAGGCCTGGAACTCCTTCAGCACATATATATTCCCGAATTGAAAGTATTTTCAGAAGATGCCTTTCTGCTTCTGTGTGGTTTCTGCACTGCATGTATCCACTTTATATGGGTATCCAAGCTAGCTCCAAATAAGTGTACCCTCTCAGGGCTAGAGCTCTGCCAAGCACCACACAGACATAGCTATGGTGTTTAAATTATTCCGTAGATGAGACACTGGTTCCCTTCGGTAGTTGTAAAAGTCTTACTTTCCACTTGGATTCTTGACATTTACCTTTTACAGCTGTTACAATCCTTGAGGTGATCTTCTAAGCCATGTCTGGAAATACTGATATATGCATTATATATTTTGTAGGATTTTTGTGGACTGGTTTTAGAGAAACTATAGAAAAAGTTTGAAAAGATAGTGGTAATATGCTCACAGGGACTGTCATGGATATCTTTACATTTTTGTATTTGCAAGTAGAAGATAACATTTCCAGAGCATTTGCAGTATTCTTCAAACTGAAACGTGGAGTGCTTAATACAGCATGATCCTTTCTTTTGATATTAATTATTTCTAAGACATTAAGAGTGACTGTTCTGTACTTGTATAGGGTCTTACATCCTCAGAAGTCTCAAAGTGTTTCATGAAGAATGGTCTAGGAATGGAAATAAAGGAGCATCACGACCTGCTAGGAGCACGGGAAAAGTAGTGGTCAATAAGGAATGTTTTTCTCACAGATGGAAAATAGTTGGAAGTGTGGGGTTCACACCCCACTCTTTTTAAGAGTGCCTGGTTATTAATAATGTCCATGTGTAGACATAAGCCTCTAATGTTATTCCACTGAGTAGAGCCAGGTGAATAATTCATGGCTGGTCATGGGCTTCCCACAGGCAGCAGCTCTTGAAGAACTGCTCCAGATATGGGTCCATTCCACGGGGTCCATCCCTCAGGAGCAAACTGCTCCAACCTGGGTCCCCCACGGGCAGCAGCTCCTGCCAGGTCACCTGCTCCTGCGTGGGTCCGGAGTCTGCTCCGGCAGGGGTCTTCCACAGGCGGCAGCCTCCGTCGGTGCAGGGCCACCTGCTCCACCGTGGTCTCCTCCACGGGCTGCAGCGTGGAACCCTGCTCCACCGTGGTACTCCATGGGCTGCAGGGGGACATCCTGCTTCACCATGGTCCTCACCACAGGCCGCAGGGGACTTCTGCTCCGGTGCCTGGAGCACCTCTCCCCCTCCTTCTTCACTGACCTTGGTGCCTGTAAGGCCGTTCCTCACTCCTCTCACTCTCCCAGTTGCTGTGTGGTGCAGCGTTGTGTGTTTTTTTTTCTTATTTTTTTTTCCCCTGTCTTAAATATGCTCTCACAGAGGTGCAAACAACATCGTTTATTGGCTCAGCTCTGATCAGCAGCAGGGCACTTACCTAATGTGGAGCAGCTTTTAGATCCTTCTCACAGAAGCCACCCCTATGGCCCCCACTACCAAAACCTTGCCACGTAAACCCACTACAATGGCGAACCAGTTCTGAAAGTTACAGAAGTAGTTTCATGACTTCGTGGCTTTGCTGCTGCTACTGGAACCAAAGCCTAGCATCCCAGGAGAAGTCATTCTTTTCTGTATTCTAGTGCCACAAATGGTTTTAGTTTAATTTAAGGAATCCATAATATCCCAGCAATTTATTTTCTAGTGTCTCCTTTTCGTTGACTGAATAATGATACTTAATTTTAATATCATTTTAGGAGTTTTCAGGCTATCTCCCTTCTGAGGTTCCCCGGTTTACCAGCAGTAGCTGAATGAACCATTCAGTTTTGTCTGACATTCAGCTCTAGTTTTCACATCAGGAGCACTAAATTCTGTACCAAAGTCAGCGAAGGTTCCCTGAGTGCTTACCTCAGTGCAGTTCCCCACAGGGACCTCTTGTACCCCATCTAGTTGAACTTGGCTTCAATCTCTTTTTCAGTTTACATTTTTCAAGATTTGACAGTACCTAAGGGAATGAGTTACCTAATTCTCATTGAATTACAATGTGAGTTGGCTGAATAATTTCCTTAGACTTGTTTGAAAATTTCAGATTCTTATTCTATTATTATTCACACTGTTGCACGTGTTTCATAGCTAAAAATCCACAATGCATAAGTTTCTAGAATCATAGTAATTACAAGCATATTTACTTACAGAGTCATATTTGTAAGGAGCTTTTGTAAACAAAACTCACACCTTTATTAGGCTGCATGGTTTTTAGAGAGTATGACTGAAGACTAAGAAGATGGACACACTGGTTTACCTAACATCTCCAGAACATGATGCAGTGGCTATAATTTCCACATACTGACCTTTAAATGGCAAAAGATGTAAAAAGTTGTGGCCAAGGACACATTTGGAAGTTTCAGTATCTTATTCTGTATGTTGAATAAAAGTGAATGGCATTTGTCACAATGCAGACTAATTTTCTCTCTGGGTTATCCCCAATTAATGTTTTTTTTTTTTTTTTTTTCTCTCTCCCTCCTCCTCCCTCCCCCCCCCCCCCCAATTATGCATGAGAATGGGAAGTTTGTATGTCAAGGGAATCATATTCCCATAGCAGAAAGGAAACAGATACCTAAACCGTAACTTTGCATAGCCCTGTTTTATTTCTGAGGGACTTGTCAGTTCTAGGGTCAAAGCAGGATGCTAACTAGAGGGAATGGAGTGGAAAAGAAAGTTGGAAAGATAAAAGAAAGAGATGGAATCAATAAGAAAAGGTTCAAAGGATATGTCTGATGAGCTCTTTTTAAGAGATAACATTGTCAGAGAATAAAACTGAGCTGGAGGGTAACATGCTACCTTGCTGTCCAGTCAGCTCACTAGAAAAGGCTGTTTGCTTCAAAGCTCTGTAGAGACGTCTGATTGATGCCGTTTTCCATGATGTGTAAGAAATTGTGATGGAATTAAGCATTTTTGGTGGGCCGTATGGTGCTGAATTGTTTCCATTAACAAGGGGACTGCCAGAAATGGATGATCTCTCTGACTTTTCTGGAGATCAAGGTATTTCACATCATTTGGTGTGAAAATAGTCCTGGTCTCTTCAAGGGAGGATAAGACAGTGGATAAATTAAGAAGCTTTGGGATAAAACCCTGTTCCCCTGAATGGGACCCACTGAGAGATTCCAGCAAGATTAGTACAGTCATTTGCTTCTTGCGTGTTTCTGGGATCCAACCTTTGTAACAGCACACACAGTTTACAGCTGTTGGAAAGGCCTGGCACAAAAGGGTCAACACTGAAATCACATTTTGTGGAGGGATGCATTTAGGTTTGTAATTAAATCACATTTTCAGGCTAGGACAGCACAAGGTCTTTATGCTGGTTTTGCAATGAGGGTGACCAGTTTTACAAACGGCTGTGGAAGTCTTCCCACCTGCCTTGAGAAGTTTGCATACATGAGCTCTTTGACATCTGAGTGTCACCACTGCAGTGCATGAGGCGCTTTGGGAACAGCACTCGCGTTGCCTGTATAAGCACCCCTTTAGATCTGATCTGCTTTGGTGTGGGATGTTAGCTTAGAGCAGGCACACAGCTCTCAGGGACCCAGCACCGCCAGCCAGCCTCCTCCAAGACCCCAGGGGTGAGGAGTGGGCAGCACTCACCACACACCTCTGCTTGCTGGGTAGGTCCTTGCTGTACCTGCCCTTTGTTGAAGAAAATATATTTTCCAGCCGGAGTCTGGCTTGTGAATAAACCTTCTATATCCTTGGATTTTTTGGCTCAGTCCTTTATTGGGTACAAGCCGTGCATCTCAGAGTGAAAGGTCAATGATACTTGGGCCTGAGCTGGCCTGGGATCAGCACAGCAGCTTTTTCCTTGACTGCAGTGGGGGGTGAATGTGTGGCCTGTTTTAGAACCTGGCTTTACATGCGGCTCAGGTTTAGATAGGGGAACCTTGCGTAGTGCAAGTCCTCTGTGAAATTAGGTGAGTCTATGTTGAAAGAGGCAATTTTTTGATTAAAAGAAAAAAAAAAATCTGATAAAAGCATGTGTTTGTTTTTGGAGAACAGCACGACAATGTGTATCGGTTTTATCTGTCAACAGCCATCACCTTGTCAGAGTTTGGCTGCTGTTGATTTATTACAACCTATGCGAATGTATAATTGGTAGGCTGGTCCTCAGATCTGCAGAGTAGAGGCACAAATTTGGAAGCCAGATGTCCCATGGTAATGCGCTAAGCGAGAGATAATCACCGAAGAGCTGAGGAGCCCTTCAACTCCTCATTACTCTTACATACTCTCTTAGCCTTAAGATTTATCAGTGTTTGTAATGAAAGCATCTAAATTGAAAAACAACTTATTAACTTCACTAAAGACACCATCTTCCACTCCCCACAAATAAATCTTTTATCGTAATCTGCACTGTGGAGTCCCAGCTTTTTAGTCAGAAATAGTGGGGGGGAATCACTGAAGCATACTTATTTAGCATCGCTGCCCCAATGCCTAGGATAACCTTCACAAGGAGAAAAGACTTTGGAGTTGGAAATTTTCTGGTGAAACAGTGCATGCAAGAAAGTACTATTGTCATTTGTGGAGTTCAAGGGTTATTCCTGGAGCTATTTCTTCAGGGGTTTCTGGTATTTCTGTGCTAGTACTAAAGGCATTCAAACTACTCGTGGAGGTGTGGTCTGTCCTCCACATTTATATGGCCAGGCCCTAAAGTCTTGATAGCAGCAGCATTGTATCTGAAGGGAATGTCTTGTCAGAGGAAAGGCAGGGTAGTAGTCCTGGTAGAGCTCTCCTCCAGCTGAGGTGAAGGAACATTAACATCTAAAAGTACAAATCAATATTTTAGTTCACTGTTGATCACAGTGGGCTTCATGGTGTTTGGGTTCCATGAGGAGACCGTGGCTTTTCAAAGGTAACGCTATGAACAAGGAGCCTGCTCCTTGTGTTGGAGTACTGGTTGGTAGAGGGCAGAGCAGTGAAAAGCTTCAGGAGACTGCTGGGGCCTTCCATAGAAAGTCCTCTTGGAATGGGAAGTGGGGACAGGAAGGCAGAGCTATAAAGCCTGCCTATAAATTATCATTTGTCTTTGCCCTCTAATTCAGTCCTGATCTGGAGAGAGGAGAAACTATATGTCATTAAATGAGTCTTAGTGGGTTCATAGACCAGGTGATGTACATCCTCTATTTGCCTCAGACAACTACATGTACATCTTTGTAATGTGATTAGGCCGTCATACAGGGCACAGAACAATTTATTATTCTGCCTGGGAGCGCCATGTTCCTCTTTAAAAAATTGTTACTCCTGGAGTCGGCAATTACTTTAGAATAAATTTACCAAAGACAAAATTGTGCCTCTTGGGTCAGGAAATGACTTCCCTGTTTTTTCTTGAAGAGACAAGGTGTTTATTAAAGACCTCCTTAGTTTACTGTGTTGGGTTTTTCACTTTGAATAATTGTCCAATTAAATATAATTTGGAAGTCCATGCTAACCTACTGCTTGCATTGTGCAAGTAAGAATATCTCTGAAAGATGTGCATTAATAAATCCCACTGAGCCCTATCTCTTTTAAAAAATGGCTTCTTTTGTTTAATTTTTAGAATTTTTTTTAAAAGGGCTCTATGCCTTACATTGGGAAATGCTGCTGTTTTCACACAAATAATTTATACAGTTCGTTCTTTCAAATGCGAGAGAAAACAGTTTTATCATTTATTGTAAGTTAGCTTTTTATTATTATTATTATTATTTTTAACCTTTTGTTTAGGTTTGTAAATTACTTCACATTCTAAAACTTTACACGTTCAATTTTTTTATTTTTTTATTTTTTTAATTTTATTTTTTTTTGTCTAGGGATTTCTCTCCCTACTTGCAAGGAGAAAATAATATGAAGTTAAGTGGATTTAGAGCTGAAGGTTCCTTATAACTAGGACAAAAAGTTGAAATTATTTTCATGAGACAGACAATGTAGACTTTTTTTTGCTCTTGCCTTTTTTTTTTTTTGGTAGTGGAAGATAGTTGATAATTAATTCCAAGCAGGTGATATAGTTTGTACTCTGGAGAACTAACAAATTTAAGTCATCAAAACGACTTGAAAAGTAATTAAATGTGGAAATCAGATGAAGTTCTGAAATCCAAGATGGAATTGATCAATAATAAGAGAGATGGTAGAAAGATAAATAACATTTCCTGACATAGCCCATTCCATCGAGATATAGCCATCCTTGGCCATGCAGATTGGAGTATAAGACAGGGAGCAGGACCTCTGTTTTTTCCATAAGTATGACAAGTTCTGACATTTCTTTATCCATCAGGATCTATGTCACTCCAACTTCTTTTTTCTTATAGATATAGGGCTTTTATTCCTAATAGGAATATAATGAGTATTGTTTAGCCAAAC
Organism: Anas platyrhynchos; assembly: GCF_047663525.1. Lineage (NCBI taxonomy): Eukaryota > Metazoa > Chordata > Aves > Anseriformes > Anatidae > Anas > Anas platyrhynchos. The sequence continues at coordinate 62,460,763 of NC_092591.1, read as the reverse complement.
AATCTAATGAATAAAGATTTTTAGAACTGGGGAAATAACAAAATAGACGGGGGGAAATTTTATCTCATTGACATATTAAAAATGGGTAGCCATAAAGGCCATAAAATGAATACTTGGAAATATTTTATACTGTTGTAGTTACACTTTTTATGGTAGTTATCATTGCCATTATTGTATTAAAAATATCATTTTGTTTTGATATAGGTAGGAACAGACGTGACATTAAATTGACATTAAGATTGAAATTAACTGCCGACTGTATGTCCTTTATATTCTGTCTGCCTTCACCCTCTAGAGAAACATAAAGAGTTGGAAATCTTATTTGCCTTTCCTAGTCTATCAATGTACAGGACACACAATTAATATTGAGGTCAATAATACAATCTGCTGTTTCCCAGGAGTTAAGATCCAAGAATCATCCACACACAAGCCTCAGCCAAGTATTTTCAGTCTATGGCATCTAAAATAAGATAGAAGTTGATGAATACTGCCCTCTTCAATATAGCACCATCCATGGGCAGGAGGGTGCATATAATTGCATATATGTATATACATATGTCTTTAGAGATTTGAAGTAGCTCATAAAGTTCCAGCTGAGCTGGGAAGCTGCTGAATTTCATTAAATATTGACTGGAATAGAAGAGAAGTAGAAGTGGACTTCTGTTATACAGTAGTTTCATAACATAATCCTTCAGGAAAGAGTCCATGCAGATAAAGGGCTTGGTTTCATCATAAAATCAGGAGGATTGTGGTGTTCTATATGTGGAAATACCTTGGGCTTTACCAAACATTATGACAAAATATCACCCCTTGCTTTGGGATAAAGGGCAAGTAATTAGAAGGTGCCATTATCTGAGCAACGCAGTCATGTACTGCAGCAATTTTGAGGCTGGGTAATGGGATAAAGAGTAGATTTTGAAAATTATCTGTTTGTGGAGACTCTAGAGAAGTTGAAAAACGGTAGAAAAGAAAGATAATCTTAAAATCAAGAGTAAAGATGCTACAGTTATCACTAGATGTTTTTAAACTATACAGAGAGAAAAGGGATAACTATACTTATTTCATTTCCCTGACTGTATGCTTACCTATACAGAACCACAATCATCTGTATTCTGCCTTTGGAATGATGTACTGATTGCATTAAGCATGCTTGCAGTGTACCTAGCCACTCTGTATACTCTTACTTCTGCAAGATTCTTCTTGGAAAGATGGGAAAAGGGTACTTTTGGAACAAAGTGCTTTCTTGGCTCCTTAGTTTGTCTGCCTGACGGATATAAGCAACACTGGCACCCCTTGGAAAAATCCATATCAAACAGCGCCTGCAAGGTTTTCACACATCCCTGTCTTGCTCCACATCCCAAAGGCCTGGCCTCCTGCTGGGGAGAAAGTGGGAGCCAGAAGTTTGTTGAAATGATGCCGTTTTGTGAAATAGTACGGTGGTGATAAGTTAGCAAATTCAGACCATTTTTTATCAATATTTTTCCAGCCAGGTTTTATTGGCTCTTTCTCATGTGCAACTTCATTGAAGGTGGTTCTCAGTTCATGCCATCGTTACAGAGTTATTTGCTAGAACCCCTCTTTCTTCTCCAACTTCTACATAAGCACCTACTTCACAGCTGTTTAGCTAAGTGATTATAGTTTGAAGTTTACAAGAGTGCATGAGGGGGAGACGCTGTATCTCTGTCTATGCTGAAAAGTCCTGCATGAGCTGTTCTTATGTTAATAAGCTTATTCAGGTTCTCAAGTAAGGTTAGGTGGATTCTGACTACTTCTCTGAACGGAGCAGCAAGTTTCTAAGTTGGAGCATAAGAACTTGCCCATGTCTCATGTCACTGAGAGGCACTAAGTAGCTGCCTAAAGAGCAGTAACAGATTTCCAGAAGGGATTTTTGTAGGGTTGGAGGATGGGTGACAGCAATTTGCCATTATGGATTGTAGGTCTTCACTGTCCATCAGTGTGTGGGGCATTGCAAAGGTATGTGGGGACTAATCATGTCTAACACAATTTTTATCAGAGGCAGGAAAGAAAGGAATTGGCATTTGGCTTAATGAACCACTTACTTCTCTCAAAATACCATTTGTTTCACTGCATTTCAGCCTTTTCAGGACCACTGTTAGCCAAACAGGTAATCAGTCTGTTACTGTAGACAATGCTGGTGCTTGAAATCCTTAGGCTGTGTGTTTCGATAGTTGTTACTTTTTAATGGTTGGGCCAGTTGACAACTTGTATAATTTTTCAGTTTCTAAATTAGCACAGTCTGAGCTAGTATAGGGTAGTTTAATGGACAAGTAAATAGAGGCAAAAGCCCTGTTGCTGCTCCCTCATGTTGCTTTTAGACCCATTTATACCAGGTTAGGATTGATTATGAATCAGATGATTTTTTTTTTAGTAATTTTAAGTTCAAGCACAGGCAACAATGAATAGCCAACAGACCTAGCAGTTTGCACAGCAAAGGGCCACGAGGATGATGAAGACTTTGCAGTGGTTCAAAACGACAGGACAAGAAGCAATGTGCACAAACAGAAATACAGGAAAATCCATTTTCACATAATCAGGAACTTTTGTACTGTGGGGATGATCAAACACACTAGCACAGGTTGCCCAGAGAGCTTGTTGAGTCTCCATCCTTGCAGATACTTAAAATCTAACTGGACACAACACTGGCTAATGTGCTGTAGTAGGCTCGGCTTTGAGCAGAGCAGACTGCTGTGTCTCCAGAGGTGCCTTCCAACCTCCTCTGTTCTGTGTTTCCTAACAAAGGCCAGATTTCCGGAGTGTGCTTCAGTACTAACTGATGCCAACTGGAGTCTTTGCATCAGCTTCACTGAACGTGGTTGAGGTCAAGCATAAGAGGAAAAAGGAGCAATATTAATGGAGACAAAAAGTGACATGAGATCCAGAATTTGTTTTAGAACTGGATCAGGAAGCAGAAGAACCAGAGCAGATACCACTACAAGCAAATAAATGGCTGCTGGAAAGATATATGCAAAAGGCCCAGAAGGAGTTATCAATAGAAAAGCCAAAGGGGAGCAGTGCTAACATTTCTGCTCGTTGTGCACCTCTGTTGTAACAGAAGGGCTGGATTCTAGGTCTCTTCAGTTTCCTTGGCCTCCTGGGACTCTTCAATACCAGCTTCTGTGCTAAACAGCACTTTGCAGCTGATCAAGTACAAGATTTTTTTAAGAAGTGGGTAGTTTGAAGGAATTTCCTGGGCAACAGCTCTGTCTGATAGTATGCTTTAAATAGTTGCTAGGTTTTCAATCCAGTCTCCATTTAAGTTCTTAAATTACAGTTTATACAGAAAGGGGAGCTGAAGTTCTTATTTTATTTAAATGCTACACTTTATTCAACAAAACAGCTAAATGTATTTAACACTAACTCCATGCCTGGCTGTAGACACTTTTTAAAATTGAGGACAGCAAATTTTGACCCAGCACTAAAGTCTAGTCACAGTTGCTAAGCATTTTTTTGAGGACAGAGATTGTCTTAAACACTTCTCAGAGCTTCTATGGGACCTACTGGGTGTTGGAGTTCATTTGTTTCCTGGTTGTGAATGTGCTTGTGAATATGCAGGTGGCTTAGATTTATGCTACATGATTACAGAAGAAATGCACAGTCAGTCCATCCTCTAAATATTTTTGGCTTCTGAGCATGGATGATGAGATCATGGAAAATGGGTCGTTGGTGGTTTTTTTTGGATTTCTACTCTTGGGCAGGTGTGATACTTAGATCTGCCTATGAAAGTGGAAATCGTTCGTCTCTGTTTATGAAGGGTTTATGAATCATGTACAACAGTATTAATTACTTTCTCATGAAGGTGCTTCTGAGAGAGTTATATTTCACTGGGGCACCAGAAAGTGTGAATTACTGTTCTTTAAGAAATGTTGAAAGGCTTGGAGAGTATGTAGATGGGATGGTAATTCAGCTTGTTGAATGATTTTGAGAGTGAAATGAGTCAGCCAAACGCAGAACCGAAATGGCAGTCAGCACACGCAAATTCTCTGCCTTGCCCTGCTGCCAACCTGGGACTAATAATAAGATATCTGCTGTAAGCTTATGAGCTGAGAATTAGAGGCAACGATGTCAATGGTTATGAACTGTCGACGTGATATGGCAGTGGAAATGGCTGAAATGGCTCTTGGATGCACACGATGAAGTCTTGCTGGTAGAGATGAAGAAGGTGTTGAATCACCTTGTAAGGCATGCAGCAACTGTACAGTTGTGGTTGCCCGTGTTTAAAGACTACTTGGGTATGGACGAGATGTAGAGAGGCAGTGAAGATGACAACAGTAATGGAGAGCCTAACTGTAAAGAGGACACCGTACACTTTGTTTAGCTCTGAAGAACAAAAGCTTGGAGGAAGACATTATTTTTTGTAACGTGCTGAGGACAGACACTGGGAGATGGTAAGAGCAGTTTAAATTAGGGTCAGTGCTGGCTCAGGAATGAATAGGTATGAACTGAACATGGAGATAATGGTCTGTAAATAAGGAGATCTTTAATCATCAGAACAGCCTTACTGAGAGCAGTTGTCACAAATGACCAAAATATTTATAAGATGGAACAGGTAGATCTGAGAAAGGGATTCTGTAATGCCCTTTGCTATGGAAGGGGGAAGGCGGCTCCCTTAACTGTGAGGTCACTGGCTTGGTCCTGGGTTCTTACATCCTGGGCTATTGGGTCCGTTTCCTTTGAAATCTGGTCTTTACGCTTAGTTCCAAACTGGTGGTCTCTTGCTACCATCTGTCACCTGCATCAGGACTAAATGGTGCCTTACGCTGCGAAACAGAATGTGTGATTTGAAAGTTAATACACTATTTGTTTAGTGTATTTGCATTTTTGTGTTTGATGCTAGCGGAAGGTACAGCCCTAGATTCTTCCTCTGTGGGCTATGATTCACCTTCATTATAAATATTTCACATCAGCCTCATGTTTAATGATGCTGTTGGAAGGAGGAACATCTGGATTCTTCTAGCATGTGCTGTAGCTGGGTCTTATGAGCTGTATGCATTGCTTTTACTGTCTATATTAAAAATTAAAACAGGGAAAATATGCCTAAATTCTTCTGAACAGCCAATCTTGAAATTATTAGATTATTGTGTAATTCCCACTACTGCAGTATTTGAATAACACCCTACAATATTCATGTGTACCTAGAGGACCTGATGTACTGAGGAGATAAATGATGTGTTCAAGGTTATACTAGAAGCCTAAGGTGGAAGAAAGCCTGACTGTGTCTCTGGGCATCTCTGGCTAGTGCTGTGGCTACTGGGCTTGGTCCCAGACACTTGTCCTTTGACTCTTCTTATGGAATCATCTGTAGTCTTGGTTCTTGAAGAAATTTCTCAGTTACAGAACAGACCATTCATTTGATAGTTTTCATACATCCAGAAGATGTGGCCTCCTGTCTAACTGTGCTTTTTTTGTTCTTCACACTGATCCCTGGTTCCTGTGTTCAAGTACCATGCTATGAACAACATGCTATCTGCCACTGAAATATTTATGCGTGCTGTTTGCAGTGTTTTGTCTTCCCTCAGTATTCCTGTGGACCTTCTGGTCAGTGAATATATTGAGTATTCACAGAAATGGAGAGTGCAGAGGTGATGCAGGGCTTGGTGCTAGCCTGCTGGGTGAATTTTGACTAACAGCATCGTTTACTTGAATGGATATTTGTGGGAAGAATTATACCAAGATATCCCCCAAGCTCCATCCGTATTGATAGCAGAATTACTTTCTGAAATGAGGTAACTAGAGGCCAATATAAAACTTGTATGTCAAGAAAGTTAAAATTCCTTCTGCATCTTCTGAGATCGGTTTTTACGTTGTTCAAAACTAGTTTTAAATAACTGAAAATATATTTACTGGTATCTAAATGTCTCATTAAAAACATTAAAAGTCTGCTGCTGATGATCTCATTTTCTGGAGTTTTATATGGTTAAACTACTGGTGATCTAGACTTTTCCCTTTACCCTGTAAAACTGATGCTAATTTTGTGTGGTAGAGACTGAACGCAGGCAGAGTGCTTTGCATGGGGTGTTGAGAACCACTGGAGAAATCCAGCTCATTACAGTTGTGATGAACTGAGGGGATGGTAATGAGACAGTGGTGGGTTTATTATGTTAGCATTAGTTTGCTGGTGCAGTCTGCTCGTAGTAGGTGTAGTTCAAATCCTTTAACAGAAAACAAAGTCTTTTAAACCCTGCGCTTTCAGCAATTCATTTAACAAGGAGTGCTTTGAAATTAGTCCTTGGATATCGTGTCTTCAATTTACGTCCTCGGTGCAGTTAGCACTTAATATATCCCTTTCAGAAGCAGATTGTCACTGCAAAGTGTCTGTACACATTCTATCTAATTCATCCACAGAGGTCCCACTGCATTTCAATTGTGTCTTTTCTATTGCTTTTAGGAGCAAAGCTTGGGGTGCTGCACATTCTTGCCACCTTTTTCCACTTCACTGAAATCTTTCACTTGATTTAAAAAACCCTACACAACTAAATTGATTCAGTAAATCCCTTTTTCATGTACAGTAAGTGGTTTGGTGTAAGGCACAAAAATCTTTCTACTTTTACACTTCCTTTCATTTCATACAATTGTCCTTAGAAAAGTAAGTCTATAAATGAGGAAAAAAAAAATACAAAGTGTAGCCAAGTTAGAAGGAAAAAGTTTTAACTAGCTTTTTTGTCAAGCTTCAAACAATGCTTTCTCTGATTCTGACTTTCTCTTTCTGGCCAGTGTCTGTTTACATTCATTCATCATTAACTATACGTATTTATCAGGGTTTGCAGCCATCACTGGCCTATTTGATACTTCTCTTTTTAAACAAAAACACCCCTAGAAATTGATACCATAGCCAAAATGGTATTCATAAAAAATTTAAGAAAGAGCTCTCAGCGTTAAAAAAGAAAAAAAAATTTTTTTTTTGAAGGAGCTGAAAAGAAAAAGGTCTTGGAATTACAAGCAGTTAGACTTGGGTTTTTGCGTAATGACTCCTGGTATCCCACTGTGAGAAGACTTTCCCCAGCTTCTCGTCTGCATTCTTCCTCGTTCCCTGCGGGAGAATGAGTTGGATTTGTCTGCCATATTCACAGCAATCGAGGTGATCCAGGTTGAAAGAAAATCAATAAGATGTGTCCATTTATGCCTCACAAAGGAAGAAAGGTCTAAAGAACAGACATGGGACGTGATTCAAGCACTAGAGACTTAATAAGACTTCTACTTGTGTTTGAAGGGGATGGTAATTTATATTTTACTTTGAACTTTTTTTTATGCTTCATAACTATTGGGATTCGGGCTGACATGGGAAGCAAGGAAAAGAAGGTTTGATGCTGTCTTAGAAGACCTAACCCATTTGGGAAGGCCATGCTCAAAAGTTCAAAAAATTTTGTTTTAGAAAAGATTAAAGAGACATCATATCATCATACTGATTTATCGCTATTGATAAAACTGGTTTAAAGTATTTTGGATTGGGGTACAATAAAAAAAAGTCTTTCTTTCTTCGAGAACAGCTGCAAGTTTCTCATTATTGGCTGTCTTTTCTGTGTGTTTGATATCATTTTGCTTAGAAATAGAGGAGCAGTCATAATAGATACCCTGGTGCCACTTGAAGCTTTGTCAGGGCAGCTCCCCAAAAGTGGTTGTTGTTCTGCTTGATGTCTGTCATGTTCGCCATCAGGGTCCTGCTGTCCCAAGGGTGCACTCTGTCAGCCCTCAGCAAAAATGCTAGCTCTGCTTTAGCGTAGGTTGTTTTTTCAAGTCATTCTTGTGGTGTACTTTTGCAAGTGAGATGTAAGCATGCTCTTATTCAGCAGGAATTAGGACCTGAGGGAGTTTAAGAAACAAAACCCAAAAAAACTTAAAATAAACCAAGACAGGCTGCAGGCTTGGGTCTAGTTATTGCAATCTTTTTGTCATAAAAGACAAAAACAAGCAGCCTTTCTTACCAAAGGAGTAAATGGCCTCAAAAATTATGTTTCAGCAAGCCATGAAATGAGCGCTTGCTGATCAATGAGGTAGTACGATAGCATGGGGGATGAGGAAATATTCTTTCTTCTCCTCCAAGTGTTTTGGCTATGCATTCCTGTTGAAATGAAGGCTGACACTGAACAGACCCCAGATAGAACGTCTGAAATGGCGGTAGTGTACCCGAGGAAAGGGAATCCATGCTCTGAAATCTCAATGTTCTTGTTCAGTAGCTCTTTAAGAAAGTTTCAGTTAGAAGAGAGACTTCCAGGAAGTAAATCGTGCTTAATGCTTTACGCAGGATAAAGTTGAAGGTGTAAAGAGGATAGAGACAGATTTAGAGCCCACTTTAAAGGTATGCAGAGGTTTATCGTTATTAAAACCACCATTTGTTCCAAATCAGCCCCTATTCACTGAATCTTTGGCAGATTTTTTGCAGTTTCATCTCAGTTTGAGTCTTTTCAAAATAAATTGCAGAGTGAGTTTGAGAAGCATTCAGACCATTAATGGATTTTTTTAGGGCTTAATTGGTATCAAACAAGATTTTAGTGAACACTGCCAAGTGTGCCCATTGCATCGTTAAATGAGCAAAGCTAGCATTTAGCTGAGATTGACTTACACCACTGTCCTTCACGTTCAAGAACTGTACTTAAGTGGGGTGAGATCAGAATATCAAAGCAGCCCATGCAATGTGCAGTCACAATTTTTTTTATTCAAGTTTCCTTTGTATTTGTTGCAGAATGACCACTATTAAAATAATTAATAATAATAATTAAAAAACATGCTAAAAAAGCAATTGTACTACACTGCATGAAAAGCAACGTGGGCTGCACTGTATTGCCTGGGAAGGAAACGTAAAAATAATCCCAGCAAATTGGAAAGGGATCGGTTGGAGCAGCTGAACGGCCTGCTACACTGCTTGTGATTTTGCAGTTTACAGTCAGCCCCTTTGCCTCAGAGGATCTAAGAAGTGGTTTAGTATCTCATCTGCATAACAAAGGAGGTACCGACTGGCATTGCCTACCCGAGACTGCCCAAGTGTTCGAGGGCTCTGTGGTGCAGGAGGGGTGCAGAGAGCAGGGGCTGCTCCATGAGGCCGCTCGCCTGGCACTGGGCTTCCCCGGCCACCCAGAGCTGGTGGGCTGGTGCCCAGCGGCTCTTCTCTGGGCTGTTCCTAAGAATTGTGAGCAGTTGTTCTGCTGCTGAAGAGTCCCGCCAGAGAGGACCTAGTTTCTTGGCACCGTGCTTGTTCTCAGGGGCTGAAGTGGATTCCTGTCACACGAAGCCACCACGTTTCTGCCCGGTCCTTTCCAGAGCTCTTGGCAAAAGAGCTGTAGAGCTGCTGGACCACCCTAGTTACTGTGCTGCTGTTCTCCCTTCCTCCTGCAGCTCTGCTCCACTTCTACCAAGTTCTTCTTTAGAAGGCTTTTCCTAACTTGTGGTTTAAATAAATAACTGAAGAAACTCGGTGATTAGGGGGTCTGCACGTTCTCCATTTCTGTAAGCTGTTAACAGGTAGACAAAATCTCAGCAATCCCATATGTAGTGTGTTCGGGCACTTTTATGTGTGTGTGTGTGCTTCAGTAGCACTCCTGGAGTGGCCTTGCATAAGGAAGGGGATCGGTATCATGGTTTTGGCATTCATTCATCCTACCAGTCCCACCGTGTGCACGCTCTTCCGCAGCCCCTAAAGAGAGGTCACAAATGTCTCTGGAGCATCAGGTACTTTTCTGAGACAAGGAGTTTGCCAAGCTGAGGTCCTGGCCCACAGACAGAGCTCCCCACTGCTGCCCCAAACACAAGTAGGAAAAGTATTCATAGAACCGGGTGCACGAAGAAGAGTAGGCTCATATGCTTCCCTGGCAGGTTCAGCTGAGACTGGAAGTTAACCCTGGCTCCCCAAGGAAACCATTACGTCTCCATGTAGTATCCACCAAGGAAGGCCATTGTAGGACTGTGTGTTGGTAGTGATCCCTGACTCTTTGGTTCATTCTGGTGAAGATTTTAAAGGAAAATGAAGTGGTTGAGGTTTAACAATGTGTTTCTTGCTTTGGTGCAGCGTTTCTGCCTCAAAGAGCAAAAGCTTGACTGAATAATGGGATGTATATTAAAACAAAGAAACCAAAAAAGGCAAAAAACAAAACAAAAAACAAAACAAAAACAAAAAACAAAAAACCCACACGCTTCAACTCCCCAAAACTTCAAGTAACTGAGCAGAGTTCTCCTTTACAGAAGAACTGTGAGAATTATTTTTTCTTTTTGTCAAAAAGAAACTCTCATTGGAATGCAAATTTTGATTTTGATTATCTGTCACGGCTTGCTTTGAAGTTTTTCAGACAAAAATAAATATCTCCATAACAGAGAGGATTATAGTAGTCTTGTTTAGAATCATCTGACTAAGAGTGGCTTCTAATCTCAGAATATATAAGGTTTTATTGAGGCCACCGAGACTTTGAAAGAGCTTGACTCTTTTCTGTTTTGTAAATTTTCTATAAATGGTTTAATAAGATTTTTATTTCAGCCAAAAAAAAAAAAAAAAATCACACCAAAAACAACGAGGACTAAAACATTTCCATGGACTGTATTGTTAAAGAAATATAAAAGACATATAATTCAATTTAAATAAATCTGTAGCTAGGTTATATCATCCTTATCTCAGTAAAAAGTATTTTCTCTTACAATCCTAAATAAATATATAAATATCTGTGACTTGGCTCTGAAGGCTTTGCTTGGATAAATCAGGTTTTGGCAGCTCTGTAATTCATGAAACAATACCTCTAGCTCTACTGGAATGGGAGTGGGATGTTTCAAGCTTTATGATTCTGTTCAATTCTGGAGCGTTAATGGGGCTATTTGTAAAGAAAGAAATATAATGAGTTATCACAAAACACAGCAAGAACTCTAGAAAGGGGCAGCCTCCCATCCATCACCCATTCTAGCGTATTCACAAAAGAACAGGGCAAGAAATCTTGTGAGGACGGTGGGGAATTTTGCTTTTACTCTAACCTGACTTTCACAAATTGTGATGGGCCTGGAACATTATTTTCTTTATAAAATGACCCCAACCCGATCCTAAATTCAAAGTGGGAGTGTGGGAAACACAGACTGTGGAGGGTTTTTTTTCCCCCTACTTTCTTCTACATTATGTTTTGAGAAGATGCTACCTTAATTAAGATTTATTTACGAAATAAAAGTAGTAGATCATTGTTATCTGATGTAGAGGCTAATTCGGGATGCCGACGTTGCCATATTTCTATAGCACCTTCTTGCAGGGCTATAAGTAAAGTTACCTGTCGTTTCTGTTCTGTTCTCCTCTATTTTGGAAGTTTATGACTAAACCTTGAAAAGTTCTTATGGGTTCACACTTTGACGTATGAGATGGGAACCTGAGAACAATTTTTATTTTAAGCATTAAAAAAAAAAAAAAGCAAAACCACACTGAGCTGTGTGTGTGTGTTTTAACGTTGAAGCAGCACAAAGAGAACCAAAACTTTAAGTGGAGTGTGTTGTGATGTAGCTTTAGTCCTGTCCTCTCACATCACACTTAGAATCCCTAACGAAGCCCAAAGACAGTTTTTAGTGAATATGGTTTTTAAGAAGGACTGTAGGTTTTGCCCCAAAGTTGATGAGATAATTAATGTATTTCATAGTGTAGTCCAGAGATGGTGAAACAGCTCGGAGTAATGAAATGAAACACGCATTCCAAAACAAAGGGCACAGCAGGAAATAGTTTAAAGTACATGATAACCAATTTTCACATTATAAGCTTTTACATCTCTCCTTCCATATTTTCCATTATAAGAGGGCCTGTTGCTTATTAAAAAGGAAATTGAGATGTCACTAGCTGTGGAGGAGCAGATCCTCAGGCAGCATAAATCAGTCTAGCAGCACTGCAGTCACTCTCACTGGCTGCAGATCTGACTCGGGATCCATTTGGCACGATAGATCATTTTTAATCTGAGATCACTTTTAATCTGCAACCTCGGAGTTTTACTCTTCAACCTTTCTGCATTTTGAAACCTGGAAGGCTAAGGGGGCTTTTTGGAGCTACACCAGATAGAAACCACAGTTGTGCACACTAACAGCAGAAGCATTAGGAAGAGCACAGGGAGCATCCCATCGCTCCTGATGCTCAGGGGGTGATGCTGGAGTGGGCTGCGTCCCAAAGACCCTATTGCTATACTCTGCTTTCCTTAGGGCCATTTCCCTCAGCAGCGTAAATCCAATGCCTAGGCATATCTGCCTTGGTACCATCTGGCAGATATTGGCAAAGGAACAAAGACTCAATGTTTCTCTCAGCTCGCCTGTGGGAGAGGCTGTCTTCGTTATGTACAAGGAGATACATGAGGAGGAAACTGCATTTGCAACTGAAGTGGTTTTTCATCTGAACATGGTAAAAACTTGCCAATTTCATACATAGACCACGTTATTACCTATGTGCACCAAGCCGTTTACAGGAAATGAAGCTCAAACCTTATACTGCATCATTTCACCGTATGAGATTTGCTGTGCTGGTTCCCCTTCTCACTAGTTTTCCCCTCCTCACTAGTTTTTCCCCAACTTAAACCAGGAGGCAAAGGGAATCATTCAACCTCTTGTAGCATGGCAAATGTATCTTGAAGAATTTTAACATTTAAATAAAGAACATATGAGACTTGACCCTCTATGAGGTGTCTAAATGGCGCACTTCTGACTTATCTTGGGTGTCCTCCCAGGGTGTACAGGGCCTTTGTCCTGCCCTTTTCTGTCTGTAACAGTGAGGGACAAAGCAGAGCAAAACTTCTCCTGTGACCCCACTGCTTCCAGGACAATGCTGAGGCTTTTGCTGCCTGGGGTGTGATTAGGTGGCATGCCCATTGATCTCCTGTCTCACAGAATTTCTGCAGATCTACAGTCCTGGCCAATATATTTTTCAGTGATGTGTCCCTTGTGTTTTCCAACGAGAGAATTATTTCAAACTTGGGCTTTATGGGATTATGCTCTCTACAGTATATAGGTATATCAAGGTGTACATGAGAAATGACTTGCATGCCTTGACTCTTTAACCATCCCCTGAACACTAATGAAAATAGGCTCAGCTGTCATTCATCAAGTACTTGGCTCCACAGAAGTAAGAGGAATTCACACACGAACGTGAAAGTTTATGTCAAAGTGTTCAGCATGCTGCATCATTTTGAGACAGCCATTTCACCATGTGCCGTAAGGCCAAAACCATGATACATGCAAATGTGAAACACTTGACTTCATGGTTTCATGAAGCAGGACTAGACAGGCTGGTGCACTTGGCCTGTAGAGTTGGTGGCACTACAGTGCCCATAACAAGGTTGTTTGGAACTGTTTTCTGCAGAAGGATATAACCTGCCTTCCACGGCCATCCTTTGGCTCTGGATGGGGAAGACAAGACTTAAACAGATTCATCCTCCCTTAGAACAGCAAGCTGAAACCTCTGCTCCCTTCTCACTAATGCCAAGAGGTTACAGTTTGCACAACTGTAAAGTTATGCATGTTTTCAGCCTGTCAAGTATTGAACTCAGTGCAGCTCGTGCTACCGGTCTTCATGCAGCATCTGCAAATAATTTTCTTTTTCCTTCAGGAAATACTTGAAGAATATTTAGTTGCTAGTGGCCATCGCCATATTATTTACCTTCCAGACTTCTCTCCCCAGCTAAACAATGTATGCTGCAGTATTTTTGCAGTTTTGCTACCGATGCCATGCTCAGTATAACTACCTGTGAGGCTCTTAAATGAGCCAGTTCAGGGGCTCTTGTCCACAGCATCTCATCGACCATTTTCCCCATCAAGGCATAAGGGGAGAAGGATCCCGTTTCTGTACAGACTTGGAAGGAATCTAGAGCAATACTGGATCTCTCCTGTGTCAGAGGAAATGCTGTTGACTCTTGTTTGCCAGCAACCAACCTTTTAATTGTAGATTTATACAAACCTAAAAGGCTTCTAGCTGCGGTGGCAAAAAAGCAAGGCCATATGCTGAGCCACCTGGTTGTGTGGAGGAGCTGCATGTAAAGCCCCATGGCCAATGAAAGGAGATTGTTCAGGTGGCTTTGAGGAGGAGGCAGGCAGGATTGCTTTATACATTATACATTTCTCAGGCAGAGGAAGCACATTAAGCCTACTGAAGGAGAGATTTCCAAGTCAAAGTTTTATCAGACACTTATATATACGGTGCAACCTCCTTCCTTCTTGCCTTTGGGGGAAAAATGTTTTCTTCTTTTGCAAGTTTTGAGATACTTTCAGAGCCCCACAGAAACCATGTGGGACGAGAAAGGATTTGGATGCATTTAGAAATATTGCAATATAAACACTGAATATAGAGAATATTCCTCTTCCTTTGATTTATGAGGACTAAAATATAACTTCTGGCTGCAGCCAACATTTTGAGGCAATTATGTAGTACAGGGGGAATAAGAATGTGCCCTAGGTCTTTGCCCGAATGCTAAGGAATTGGAGCTGCTTAGAGATGCTGTGTAGGAGTTCAGTCCAAATTGTTTATTTTTTTCCTGTCAGACTTTGACTGTCAGGGTTTTGAATCTGGTCTCTGTTGTAGCCCTTATGTTGTCTCTGCGCAGATCACAGTAACACTCCCAAAGCCAACTCGAACAGCCCTTTGAGGAATATCCTGCTGTTCGGTGCTTTTCCAAGCAACGTAAAGCTACTGAAATGGCTTTTTGTCCCCCAACTGTTCCTTGTCTCATGCCTCTTTCCCCTCCCACAGCATGATAGCTGATGTGAATGGCCGTGTGTGAAGAAGTGCTTCTGATAAGGTGCGGGCGGCTCAGGCTCTGCTCTGATCCCATCTGCTCAGAGCAGCACTTAGGGCTTGGATACTGGTTCCCAAGGGATGAGGGGAATCCTGAGACATGCTGAAGCTCCTGAGGCTGACAGTGTTTCTTCTTCCCTGATACACCCCAGGCTCAGACATCACATCTACACCAAGGCCTTGCCACCTCACTCATGGCTCAGTGGGGCCTGGGCCACGGGCAGTTTGCAGTGTTGGAGGATCTCTCCGACAGTGCCTCCTGTAGCAGGAAGGTGCCTCCAGCTTCCTCATGGCTTGGCCGACAGGTAGTGGCTCCACTCAGCCCTTAGAGGAGGAAGGTCAGCTAGAAAAAGTCTGGTCTGGGTGCCATAGGGAAGCAAATCCATCTGTCTGAGTAGTCATAGGGGTGGGGGGTCTGCTGCTGGCAGCCAAATTCTTGGCGTGGGGCTGGTGTCGCCAAGAGCCGCGCTCTCGGAAGGGCTGTGGGTCGTTGCTAGGAGGACAGAGGAGAGAGGAGAGCTGAACGGGCTCGTGTGAGTGCTTCCCTCGCCTCTTTGGGTTTAGCTTTCACTGACTGAGGCCCCCAGCGCACTTAGCATAAGTAAAGTTTTCAAAAGCATGAGTAATTTAGGAGATTAAAAGGTATTTTCGAAAGTGACGTCTTTTCAAAGTGCCTAATTTCCAGTGGTTTTCAATGAGGTCTGGGGGGGAGGGGGGATGATCTTAAGTCATCGGGCTGCTTTGGTGAATAGCCCTGTTGATGGCAGCATGATGCATCATCGGCTGGTACCCTGCCCGTGTCAGAGGTCAACACCGAGTGACTCAGGAGGACACAAACCCCTGTCAGCAGGCAACGGCAGGGAACTTCTTCCTGTCCCTTCCTGCAGGTGGTCCTGAGGCTGCAGAGCTCCTCTGAGTTTCTGGGAGAGTTACCTGGGGATACAGTGGGAGGAGGTCAGGCAGGCTCCTTTTGGAAACGTCTGTTTTCTTCAGATTTTAGTGAAAGGTTCTGTATCGAGTATTGCTCTGGCAATTTGCCACGTTATTCTGCTTTTCTTGTTTTGTTTCATTCATGCCTTTGTCCTGGTTTGCAGACAGGGTCTCTATTTTTATTAACTTATATAGGTATAATATAACATACAAAAACCCTCTCAGTGTACAAATTGGGGGTTTCTTGTGTGTATCTTTAGTGTTTGAAACAGTCATGCAAAGTACTGAGTTAAATGCCTTGCTGAATTGTAGGCTCACAGAGGGAGAGATGCACATGTTTAGGAGGAGGAAGGGCTCAGCATTTGCATTTGGATGCATGTCTTAGGGCTTCAGAGCTCTTTAGACTCCTGAGTGGAGCAACTCCAAAGTTCAAAGCAGTGTGATTTTTGGTAGTTTTTTTTTTTTCTTCTTTTTTTTTTTTTCTAAGGCTGCTTCTTCAGGGCATAAAATATTCTGCCCTCAGTGCATGTACATAACTCTCATTGGCCTTAAAAGAAGTTACATGCCTACATCAAAGGAAGGATTTACCCCGTAATGATTCATCGTGAGCCTGACGGGCAAACACAACACTGGAGAGCTCACAAGTCAAAGCTCCTGAGCTAGGGGGAAGGCAGAGTTCAGATCTCTGCTGATCAGCCACATTGCAGCTCTGATTTTCAGCAGTTTCTAATTTTTGTAATTGTTTAAGTATAGGAGGGTTCAAACCACGTGTTCCCCATCTGGCAGGAGAAACAGTAGGAACAAAGTGAAGATAGCCCGGTAACATCTCACTCGGGAGGTAAATCAGGGTCAGCTCAAATGGTGATGCTTTTTTTCCTGGAAAGTG
Organism: Anas platyrhynchos; assembly: GCF_047663525.1. Lineage (NCBI taxonomy): Eukaryota > Metazoa > Chordata > Aves > Anseriformes > Anatidae > Anas > Anas platyrhynchos. The sequence continues at coordinate 62,444,213 of NC_092591.1, read as the reverse complement.
GATCTCCTTATCCCCGGTGTTAGGCTGGAGACACAGAGCTGCGATATTCTAAAGCAAATCAGAAATACCTTTTTATTAAACGTGATTGCAGAAAGTCCTGGGAAGGAATGTGTTAATGACTGGTGATTGAATGCAGTGGTTTGCGAGCTCTAAGCAGCTTTAGTGTCTCCTACCACAGCCCTGATTTAAAATTCATAAATGCTAATCCTCCATAATTTACGGTTTAAAAAGCAGCCCCACTCACAGGCCCTGTGGCTACAGCTCTGTCAGAGTAATTATGCCGCCAAGCTGAAATTGGACTACTAACTGAGATATTAAACAGGGTAGGAAATCCTCTTCCCTGGCAGCCTACCCAATTATTCCAAATAAGCAAACAGATTAGTGAGTAATTTTCCAGTTAAATCTGGTGATTGGTGCCAGAATTGTATGTTAAATATTCAGAAGTAAATAGATTAAAGATGAAATGTCCCCTTTTCTCAAGCTTAATTTAGTGTGTATATTAAAACTTTTTAGGGGGAAAAAATCTTCATTGAAGTGCAATACGCTCGCTTTGAAAACAGAACCTTTCCCAGCTTGTTTGCACTCGGGGCAGTGCCGTTCATTAGCCAGGGCACGCTGTGCCTTGGGAACCTTGTGCCGCATTAGACACAGTATCGGCCCCGCTGTTCCTTTATCCCGCACCTCGCAGGAGCCCTCCTGGGTGGCAGCGCCGTGCCACCGCCCGGGACCCTCAGGGCCAGCTCTGCATGAGGGGCAAGGGCGGCCAGGCGCTGCTCCTTCGGTGTTGGCAGGAGAGGAGGCGTGCAACAGCCAGCTCCAGGGGTCGTGGTGATGGTCCGGGTGGTGGAACTTGTGCAAGGTGCTAGTAACGATGGGTATTTCGTCTTCCTTCTGGTTCTTGGAAGCGGGGGGAGTGTGTTTTGTTCCTAAAATCAATCTGAATTTCCCCACAGACCTGCACAGAGGTCATGTTCTGCCTCTCCAAATCGTCTCTAGGATGCAGTACTTGACTGGGACCCAAAAGAGAGGGAAGGGGAGGGGCAAAAGGAAAGAAGAGATGGTCCGAACGCACAGTGTGACAGCTTCTGTGCACAGGGGTGAGCAGCTGGGAGGAAAGCCGCACTTGAGGAACCAGGATGGTTTTAGCTCCTGATGGAATTTACTTTTAAGTTATTCCAAGGATCCCAAATGTTATAGGCAATAGTTTATACCATTTGTAGTGTTTTCTCACGGCACTAAAAGCTTCTTCTGCTAGAGAAGTGTACAACCTTCTTGTCTGAAAAGCGAAGTGCTGTGAGTGGTGCCTGCTTGGAGGGAGGTTTGGGTATAGCAGCCCTGGGGCTTGGTGCTGCGATTCGCCTCCAGAAAGGCAGAGCTCTGGCCTCTGCTTCAGGGAGGAGGGTAGCTGGAGCAGGGTAAGGAGCTGAGTGCTGTGAGGCTGAGGAGCATTACTCTGTCACTCCTACACAAGTATTCCTGTGCTAGCCATTGTCCTCGTCTCTGTCACTGGGGCAGGAGAGGGGCAGAGGGTTTGGGGACCTTGGGTCCCGGTTAGGGCTTGCTCTGTTGGGCAGGTGAGAGGAGCAACCTGAGGAAATTAACCTTCCTCAGGTTAATACTGTTGTAGGTAGTGATATTCTCTGGCTACTAAGGGTTGTTAAAAACAAGCATGCCAGCCCTGTCTTCCTTAGGATAGCCAAGCTGTGTGACCTCTGTGCTTACTGAGGAAGGCCAGGTCTTGGTGATGGAGTGGTGGTGATGAGACCAAGCCCCCGACTCAAATAACTTGTTCGTGAAAAGGTCTGTGACGGTCTGCAACCTGGAGGAGGGTTTGGATCAGCCCCCGCACACTCCTGGGCACGGTGTACTAAAGGAGGCAGAAAATCCCTAGCCATGGGCCTGCAGATTGGCTTTTCTACTGGGAAGCCTGAGAGCTGCAAGTAGCTGCTGCCGGACGCATGCCTAGAATGGATTAGCGCCACTCCAGCATGTCCCAGAGGCTTTCTTTTCTGCTGCATCCTCCCTGGAGAGGCTTTTTCACCTCAGCCCTCTGCTGGAATGTGCCTTAAAGGCATCATCGAGCTCATAAAAATTAAGTGGTGTGCAATCGTTAAAAACAAAACCGAACAAAAAGACCCTAACTAAATTTTGTTCAATAAATTCTCTCGAATCAATTTAGTTATGTTTTTATTACTGTCAGAGCTCACAGCATAGTTTCCCTGTCTTTGTTTCACAAGGCTGCAGGGGCTTTTGTTTGTGGTTGTTTTTTTTTTTGTTTTCGTTTTTTTTCCCTTCACCCCACTACATGTGACGACATTTTGGTTTTGTGTAGTGAAGTGTTAAAGCAGAAACCACAGCTGTATATTTTTTAACTCGTGAAGGTCCTTCAGATCAAATCCAAAGGCTTCCCTGTTTCAAACTGGATGAGGTAGGATCAAGGGTGAGTTATGCTGCTGAGGACAGAGCCCTGGGGGTGTCAGTTAGTTACACAGTACAATAAGTACAATTATATCAACTTCTGCCTCTCTGATAAGTGCACCCAGTAGGGCTAAGGATGTGTTTTCTTGCTCCTTCTTGATGGTAACAGTGGCAGAATGGGGGAATTTGTGGCATCCCGTCTGCACAGATCTTCAGCACACCCTCTTGCTGCTGTAACCAGGTGGCCCAGCACATTGCAAAGGATGTCACCTTCTCTGTCTCAAAGGAGAGTTGTGAATCTTGCGGCTTCAAAGTGCTCCAAATGTCAGCTCCTTCCAGGTATCTCGTGTCTCCTGTCTGCTGCCCTGTCCCTGTGACCCAGGGACTTTACTTCTTCTCTGAATGTGACAGAAGCCACTTCAAGGATGTCATTGTCACACAGGTTTGTCAGTTGGACGCTTCTTAGCAGAAGCCATTTGCGGCTCCTGGGCAGAGAAACAAAGTGTTTTCAGTTGGTTCCCGATAGTTTCCACTTCAAATCTTCTCTATCCGTATACTGTTTCCAACTTTTCCATTAAGCCTTTGTGGTCAGCCAGGGCTTTATGTGCTTTTGGTTAGTCTCTCTAAGGTTGTGAAGGGCCATCACGTGGGATCTAGCAAGTAAGCAGACATGAAGCAGAGGTGGACACAAAAGCTGATGCCTGGAGTAGGCCAGAGGCCCATTCACCTGCTGCAGCTTGTACTCCTGGCTCTGGAGCGGCTGTTCATCTGAAGACTGTAAGCAGTTTGGATCCATCTGACTGGTTTTTCCCATCTTATTCAGCTTCCACTTGGTGACTGAAGAATCAGTGACTAGTGCCTGGTTTTGTTTGTTGTTGATATCCCGAAACACAGTGGCCATTACCAACGAAATATCACTAGTAAAAGTACTGTGATAATATTTGAGTACATTCTTAGAGCTGTTTATATACCATCCCTCTTAAAAAATTGAAATCTCTCTCGTACGCAATGATATCCTGCTACAGTGAGTTCCAAGGGTTAATTACATGTTTTGCTCAAAGCTACTTCTCTAATAGGGTCTTTGGGATGAAGGTTGCTGACCCTTTTAAGGCAGTGTAGAAAAGTGAACTAAAGCAAACAGCAAAACAACTCACTGAGGCTGTTACCGTGCGGGAGACTATTTGTCTCTCTCATTTCCTTTTCATCAGGGCAGCCTTACCAAAAAGACAGGCTCCCTCTAAGAAGGTGACCAAACAGTCTTTGCTGGCATCTGTGCTGCCAGAGAGATTAAGGCAACAGTTTCCTTGCCCCTTTCCCTGAGCATCAGCTTTTTGGCTTTTATTAAAGGCCATGCTGAGGGCGCTGCTCCCCACTGCTGGGCACCCCTCTGGCATCCCTGCAGGGCTCAGCTGCCCTCCTCCTCTCTCCAGCACAGCCCTTTACTTGCTTCAGTTTGTCAGCGAGCCACGCTTTATTCTCATGTCCAACAGGCTTTCTCAGGAGCACCAATTGTCTTATTTTTCATGTAATCAAAGAAAGGGCGGCTTGATGCCCAAGGCTTCTGTCAGCCAAAAGACGGGTGTTCTCCCTGTTACCTTCTGAGTTTTGGAGGTAGCTGGGAGTCAGACCAGAGCTTCCTGTTTGCCAGGTATGTCCACAAATACATCTTCTCTTTGCTGTGTTTTACATGCTTCTAAATGGGAATGTAAATAGAAATTATTTTGGAAACCTGGAACAGAATGCCGTGAACAAGAAGAGTTCCTTAAAGGGATAAAAAGCATATAATTCAATCTGTGTTTATAACATTTAATCTTAAAAACCTGCAATCTTATGTATTTTATGTATCTTTTTCCCTTGAGGAAAGCAGATAAGGGCATCTAGTGCTTCAGCAGCTCACGCCAGTTAAAATGAACCTAAAATGGAAAACAGACTTTTAAATAAAGTCCAACTGGCCCGGACCCGCTCTCATTAGCTAAGATGTGCCAGTGGCACTGTGCATGTTTTACGGGGGCCTTGCTGGAGCTGGGATTACCAAGGGCTGCCAGCCTGGTGATCCTACCTGGATGCCAGGAGCTCAGACCTCCTAGGCAGGTGGTGCATGTCAGAGTGTGATTTTTCAGCCCTTGCACTGGTTCTGTGGTTATAATAGGAAGAGAAAAAAGGCTTCTTGAACAGCTTTCCTGAGCACATGGCCAGGCACGGCCAGGCCCTCTGTTGCTAACATGGTGTAAAAGATTGCTCAAGAGATTAGCTAATGTTTGTCACACGGAAGAGACCAGGTTTGTATTTCTTCTTGAAACAGTCCTCTGAAGCACTGTTATGCACAAAGGCTGATTAGGACAGGCACCAGGCTTGTGCATCTTCTGTTGGAGACACGGCACCATCCACCTAGAAAATGAAAGCAAGAAAAACTGGTGGGCCCGAATTACTGCATAAGATTTATAAGGGGAGATGGTATCTCTCGAGTAACTGGGTCCCAGACCATTTAGGGCATCACAGACTTCAATCAGTGCCTTGAAATGTATTTATAGGCAAATAGAGCCAGGAGTGTTTTGTGCTATTAGGCCAGTTCAGCAGATCACTTAGACATCACTTAACACATGCTAAGTCCACTGCACCCAAGGCAAGCTATGGATATGATAAAGTCTTTGTCCATAGAGTGTTCCCCTCTGGATAATGGAGCATCACCTTATTGCTACGGGTGATTTTGCATCTGTCTCTATCAATGAAAAAATTGGTAGTAGAGCAGTTGTGCTTTACCTGTATTGTCTGTATGATTGGTTTGCTCAGTGCATAAATCTTAAGTGATAGAATTTTGTAATACACAGTATAACAATTGGTGAGTGTCGTACATTTATTTTCACAAGTGAGGGAGTGACCCATAACTCACATCCATCACGGGATATGAAAGTGCAGCTCACTGTAATATAGCGAGCAAGGGAATCATTCATACGCGGGATGTTATTCACTTCAACCTTTCCCCTTTCTTGAACATAGTCAGGATCTATATGGCTATTTCTGCATGCTCTGCCTGCTGGCATAGATGTATTGTGGCATCACAAAAACTGGAAGGGGAAGAAATGAGATAGGAACAGAAAGGGGAGTGGGTAAACGTTGTCTGAGCTGATAGAAATTTAAGTGGTCAGGCTTGTCAAGGAGAAGGAAAACTGCAGGGCTGGAGAGCGACTGAGATTAGAACTGACTTTTGGAGAAATGGGAGCTGAGGTAATACCTTCCAGTCCAAAAACCGTGGGTGATGGCACAGGGCGAGCATGGGAGAACTGGAAGTTAAATCAGTAAATAAAATGGAAATGTACTTGATGTAGGGAGCATCAAAGCATGCCTCGTCATTTTAATTGTGCTCTGGTTCCTCTGTCATTATTCCCAATTTTAGTGCTGTGCTTTTCAATGGTACCTCTGTCTGGTAGCAATTTCTGTGAAAAATCTTAACAAAATGGTCATGGCAGCTGGGGAGAGACAGGAGTTTGGGAAATCTGTACTCAGCACCTACCTGCTTCCACCAGGCTTGAGGACCCCCTGTCTAAGCTGCAGAAAGTACCTGTCTTTTCCTCTGTGCTGTGTGGGTAGTGAAATTAGCTCTGATTAGCTGTATCCTGTACACTGAGCTGCCTAGACAGGCTGTGACTGGGCACTGCTTTGCTAGAAACCATGCACAGCAAGCTGAACCCTGTCCCAAATATCTGAACGAGCGGGAGAGGCAGAAGAGGAGGAAGGGTTATTTCCCAGGTGGAACAATTTCAGATTTGCCAAGGGACGTGCGAGAATCCTGTGTCAGAAGGAAGAAATGAGTCTGGATCTCCTGAAACCCAATTTAGCAGTGTAGCTCTAAGACGCTCCCTCCGTGCTTGCGTCCGGCCGCAACAGGGCTGTCACTCCCTGAGTTGTGCTGCCTTGGGTGGATGGCTGGGGAGGTCCCCTGGGAGATGGAGGAGGTGGCCACAAGGATGGGGAGCGCCGATAGGAAAGACAAAGTTTCTCGGCAGCCCAGCAGAGAGCTGCTGGCTTGATTTGAAGCGTGTAATCAGTCTGCAACTCCTGTCAGAGTCTGGTAGGTTTTAGTCTCTAGCTCAGGCCCTAGCCTGTGGCACATGTTCCAGGTAATGACCCAGCACCGCTCAGTGCCAGGGATCTCCTGTACCAGGGCCGGAGGAGGCAGCGACCAGGCACTTCTGCCCCCAGTGCTGAGGCAACCTCTTTTGCTCAAGACTGGCTGCCTCTGCTGTGAGCTCAACCCTTTTGTCATCTGCACCGCGCTCCCCTTTGTCATTGCACCACTGGACTCACATCCTTGAACTCGGAGCACAAAAAAACCCCTCTGGTTTTTGAAGTGATGGTTTGTTTGTTTTTCCTCTTTGGTCGATGCCGGGATCAGTGATGTCAACTTGTTCTATTTGCTTTGACAGGAAAATGTTTTCAGAGTTCATTAGGATGGCATCAATTCTAGCATTTGGCACACAAACATTTGATGACCTTCATGTGTGGGAAGAAATATGTAGGCAAAACTTCCATTAGTTTGAAAAAATGCCTCCACTCAACACCGGTCAGATTCCTGAGCTGCCCGAGTTGTGATCAGCTGGGAGGCTGTGGGCACCTACCCTACCCTACCTTACCCTACCCTAACCCTACCCTACCCTACCTTACCCTACCCTAACCCTACCCTACCCTACCCTACCCTACCCTACCCTACCCTACTTCACAACAGAAGGTCTCCAGCCCTTCCCTGTTTCCCATCTTAGCTCTTGTTTACTTTTTTTTTTCTTTTCCTTAGGATTCACCATGTTTTTATGTTTTGCTCTCATATCCTGTAATCAAGAGAAAGGCCCCGGTGTGGATAGAAGGGATTTGTACTCAGCCTTTGTTTGATGTTTGCTCGTTCCTAACGGTGCTGCCTGGGTAAGGAAAGCCAAATGTTGCCCATATGTTGTAGTGCTCCCTTAAATTATAGAGGGTGAACATTTATGGCTGCTCTCACTGTTGCTTTGTCTCCATCCCCTGCTAAATGATACATTTTCACAGGCAATTATGGAGGTGTGGAGTCAGGACTGGTTTCTGAGGTGTGCCGCTTAGCGGCCTGCACCTAAAAATGGGAGATGGGAGGAGGAGGATGGCAGAGGCTCAGTATCATGCCTTGCTTAAGAGAATGTCCTTCAAGAGCAGAGCAGAATGCTGCACCTTGTGAAAGTATGACTTTAATTTTGCCTTTCAAATATGAACTGTGCAAGGCTGTCAACACATACTGTGCTCCTCCTTGTCAGACCGTTTCACTTAGTCTGTCAGCTGTAAACAGCTTAAGAGGCATGTCATTCCAGCATTATTATAGCACTTTGAGATTTGCTTTTAGATTGGGTCTGTATCTGTTCCTGCAAAAGGTGGAGATGCAGAGATGACACGGGTTGTTTATTGTGTTACTGCAAAATGCTACTTGTGCTTTGTGGTAAGCGCAGAGTAACTCCATTTCAAATAATGGACACTGCCGAGTAATAGTCCTGGAGTACTGCGGTAGTGCCAGGGCCATACTTGGCCTCGTCAGCTGTGTCACTAGAGCAGGGTACTTCACTGGCTATATGGCCTCACTCTTCACGTGAAGTTTTATTTCCCAAGAGATCGGGCAAGCAAAATTAAGATGGATGGAGGAAGAGCTCTGATCAACAGACTCGGTGCTTTTGGGTTTTCGAAAAGTTGCTTTACATATTCAAATAAACAGTGTTTAAGCTGTCGGTGACAGCTTAACCACTTCATCCCGGAACATTTTGACAAGTGTTTTTCAACGTTTCAGTTTCCCAGGATTTTGACAAACCCCCAAAAAACACGGACTGATTTTATATGTCGCATGTTTAATTTATTTGAGACGCATGTATTACTTTGCTAAAGCATTGAGGAGGGAGCTAAAGGACAGGGTGATGCACTCCATATTTATGATCATCAGCTTCTTCGCCGTGTCATTATGAGAGAAAAACGTTCAGAGATATGGAGTATGCAAAACAGCCAAACTTTTGTTGCCAGCCCATCTGGATTGTGATTTATACAAATTGCTGGTGCGATTTCTCGATGGCTTCACTGAAATCAGTAGAACTGAGCCCATTTTCACTACAGGGAGTCCCAGCTGCCCCCCTTTTGCTTCCTTCTGCTGTGTGTTTGTTGTCCCCGTGTTCCTGGCTGCTTGGACACATGGGGTAGCACAAAGGGGACGCTGCTGTGGCCTGGGCTCTGAGCAGCGCTGAAGTAGAAAGGTAGATATTTTCTCACTAGAAATGAGTGAATTTCTGCCTCCGTGTATACCAAAGGGTTGTCACTAGAAATAACATAAACATGTGAACAGATTCTCATTTTAACCCCAAACTCACATCGAGCCTGGACTTTTAAAAGAAAATATGCTTGAACTCTGTTCTGGGACTTCTCTTAGACATTCTCATATTTTGTCTTGCTGCTTTTTTCTCCTCCTGCATTAAAGCAGGAGAAGATTGGGCAGGGCATACCTTCCTGGGCCCTCAAGCAGTGGAGAAAATGCAGAGAGAGAATTGCTTTGTAAAGCTGAATTAGATATTGAGAAACATGAAGACTTTCACTCAAAAGAAAGTACATCTTTCATCATCATACCTCGAAACCTTTCGATGCTAGCCAGTGTCTTTGTTGGTACTTCTGTCATCAGTGCTTGATGTGCTAGCATATTAGGATAATTGGAATAACCTTGTTTATCCTAGTGAAAACTCAGGGCATCACCCTGCTTTTTCTATACCACCAGAATGCCCCTCAGCCTATTAGGTGACAGAGTTATTTCCATCAGTACTAAGCAGCACCCGCTCTTAATAATTTTTAACCTAGCTATTTTGTTTTAACTAGTTATTGATGTCAAGTTAGGACGTCAGTGAAAATTAGTATTTTATCGTATTGCCGCAAAGGAAGCTCCATAGGTTCCAAATAAATACTTGAAACTTACTCTGGGGTTAGAAGCTGCAACTTTCTTCTGACAGCTGATTATTAGTATCTTTCTGATGATTTGGGAGTTTTAGCAACTACTCAGTACCTGACTAAATTAGCTCCGACTTAATTGCGTTGGCAGCCTCCAGTATAATCTTCAGCCTGGTGCTTTCATGAGTGGAAGAAGAAGCGCAGCCCTGTGCGGGGAGGCTGTACAACAGTTTCAGGGACACCGAGCTTGATGAGAGGGCAAGCAGAAGAAAGGGTCTTTTCGGCCAGCCATCTGAGATGGTGTTTCATTAACGGGGCGGGGGGGTAGGGAGCTAGCCAGGAACACAGCAGAACGCCCTGCATATCATAGCGTGTTGGGAGGTTGACATGCTCCCTGCCACGCACATGTTTTTTCTGAAGCCCTTCGAGAGTCTGGACGAACTCTCTCCATGAGCCCAGCATCGCAGCATAGCATGGCCAGAGGATGGCCAGCCCTGCCTGCCTGCAGAAACACAGGTGCCTGCAGTTCCTCGCTGCCAAGCCAGGAGCAGGTGCGTTGGGTTTGGTTTTTCCCCGGTAGGAAGGGGAAACAGGAAGAGTTGTGACAGCCCTTGACGGTGAGAGGGAGATAGAGGTGCCTGCAACAGGGAAAAAAAATAGCCACTTTTGCAAGAATGAGTGGTTAGAAAAACAAAAAATAAGCATTTTCAATATATTACAAACAAAATTATCTGCCAAAAGGGCAAGATAATTATCTTAATGTGATTTTTGACCAAGATAAATTTATCTTATTTTATAAACTGAGTAACAATTTGAATCTTATGCAAAACCTAGAAATAAATCTAAAAAATATGATAATGTAATAAAATCGAAATTATTAGCAGTCCAAGTGCCATACTTGAGGCAGTAAAACCTTTTAAGCTCCAATGGAAAATAGGCTAGTAAAACTGGAGTAAGTTACTCTACTTTAATCACTTGATAAATAGCTACAATGTTTGGAAGAATTGATAGTGTCATTATAGCAACATCCCTTTTTATAAACAGCCTGGTGCTGATTTGATTCTAATTGCTGCCAGAGGAGCAGTATCAAAGTGGTGCTGCGCCGGCCGTGTAACCTGCGGGGTGAGCGGGAGGGGGATTAGCTGCCTGAGATGAAGAAGTCGCGTCTTTTTCTAAGGCACGGATTCTAATTCCGGGAGAGGTGGAGGAGGCGGAGGAAATTCAGCGGTGTGGGAAACTACAGGGAAAATGCTTAAGGAAGAGAAAGCATGAAGCAGATGAAACAGGCGGCTCAAGTGCATGAAATAGTGGAAAACCAGCGAGAGAACTGGTGAGGTTTGGGTGTGAATGCCTGCTGGCTTTCTCTCCTAATTCTTTTGTGGGGCTGGTGAGGTCCTGCCACTAACTGTAGCTCCCAGCTCTGAGCTTTGCTCTCCCACTGACCAGACGGCCTCATTTGCAGCCCCTCGTTTGTAAATGCCCTCATTTTTTTGCAAGCCTGCTATTAGACACCAAGGGCTCGATTTTTCAGGCATTCTTAATTATTAATTACATCCTCTTTGTATACTCGTGAGCGCTGTGTCCACATGTTGGTGGCCATGAACACACATAAAAATGAAGACTACCTTTGCAAATTCAGCCCTTAGCAATTCTGTGCTTCAGTCTTTCCTCTACAAATCCTGGATCTGACCCTTGTTGGGCTGCAGAGCTATTAGGGAGACATCAGCATTATTCTGGTGATTGCTAGGACATTTGAGGGCAATAAATTTATATTTATCCAGGCAAAAAGTCTCTAGAACAGGTACTTCTAGGCTGGTTCTTCTTTGATAAACTACTAGGAAATTGTTATATTATGTGAATGGTAGCAAGAAAAGCGGGGTACCATAAGGCGAGGAGAAGAGGAACACATTTAAAGTTCGGTCATTAGTAACAAATGTGAGAATAAACAGAAATGCAAAAGGGAGATGTACTTACCTTTTCACACAAATCATTTGATAAGCTTCTCCCATGAAGATTGTGGGCTAAGATGATGAGTGAAATATGTAAAATAGCTTGTTGAAGAAAAGATTGGTTCAAGGGGGACTGAATGGCTCAAGAGATTATGGATGGAATAATAGCTTTTCTCCATTTAAGTGGTAGACCAGTTCAAATCAATTCTAGGTCTCCAGAGACTGAAAGGTGTTGCTATCCAGTGACTCCTTCGTAGTTATTTGAAATGATTTTTTTTGGTCTCAATCCCATCCTTAGTTGCCGGGAAATTATCCCCAACCCAATCAGCACTGAATTAGTTTGAACTAATTGTTGTCTCCTTCCCCTAAAGATGCATAACCTTCGAGGCTGTGCCTGTGAATGGCATTGTTTCATAAGGTGCTCTGTTGCTGGTAGGAGCTGTCTTGTTTTCTGTGGAATGGATAGATTGCACTAAAGAAGATAGATACCGGAATATGATCCAAAGCAAAAATGTTCTTTGAAAAAAAAATAAAAGAATGGTTTGTTTTTTTTTTTTTTAATGGAGATTTCCTGGAGAAGAGGACTGCCTTTGGACACCTCTAGCTACTCCTCACTTGCACGCTGAGCTGCACCTCTTGTGCACTGCGTGAGCTCGCCTACCTGCCTGTAGGCTGTATCGGGACTTTCCCCTGCATAAATGTGGCCCAGCTTCGTGATTTACAACTTAGGAAACAGCTATTGGTCATAAGTAACAACTGGAAAATTCAAATTGGCGGCTTGCCCTCCAGGTTTGTTTTGAAGCATCTGTTTAATGTGTGAGGCTGGACTACTGAAGTGATGCTAGAGACATGCCAACTTAGAGCAGCTCAGAATCTTGCCTAACAGTTTTATTCTGAAAGATTGTAACAAGTAAAATAACAGGCATTGATTATTCTGCCAAATGTAAAGATTAAGCAAACAGTAAGAAGCAATGCTTAGCAAACCGAGGAGGATTTGGATCTTTTATTTGGCTATAACAGTAAGTCTAGAGCTAGTGAACCACAGCAGAGTTCGTATTATTCAGTGTACCAAAGAAAAAAGAGACCTGGGGTTATTGGAGAAAAATCCCAGCAGTTCTGTGTGTATGACTGCTTGGAAAAGAAACAAACAGGTTATTATGACATTGTAAAGGTGTCAGAGAATTGAAATCACATGGCTATACCCAAATTTTCTGTAGAACTGATGCAATATGGATTCAATCATAGTAGCCTCTGCAGGAGAAATTTTTTTTTTCCCTTAGCCCAGACAGCTCCAGGTTTAAGAACGCTCATTGGGAGGGAAGGCTAAAGGGGTTAAGGAAATAAGATGCAATAGAGGTGACCTATGAGAACTTTCATTATTATATGGAGCCTTGATGAGTGAAATGAGAAGGACTGCTCTCCATCATGAAAGGCTGAAATGTCGAGGGAGCAATCGCAAATTAATCTATTAAGAATAAGTAGGAGGTTGAACAGTGTGACTCAAAAGGATGGAAATATACGGAATAAACTGCAGCATAAAGTCATGATGATTTTTAAACGCATCCTTAAAGACACCCGCCTACGATTTGTCCAATGAAGCAGGGATTTTTTTCTGTATATCTATATATGAGACAAAGTTTAAGCAGACAAAATGGGCCTCTTTCTATTCAGCTACTCCCAAGATTTGTGATGACCTGGCCTGGATGAGAAGTTCTCTTCTGATTTGTGTGGCTTTAACCAGAACAATGTGCCAGGGATTTTTCTTTTTTAAAAGACACTCCAATAAAATGCTTCACAGGCGGTTTTCTCTGTGGTGATTTTCCTGTTTTGCTGTGACATTTTTAACTTGAATTTAGCGTTTGTAAAAGGTGCTATTTGACAGCATTGTGTAACTGAAAGCCTCTTATTATTGACAGATCATGCACAGTCAAGGCTGGGGAAATTTCTCCGTGTCAGCCTGGTGAGGGACACCCCTGCAGCCTGAGGAGACCAGCTTCCAGGAGGAAAAATGGTAAGACCATGTCGCTTGGTCCGGTCTTATGTTAAATGTCACTGAGTGATTAGTTGTAAAGAGCTCACATCCGAAGGATTTTGAGAGAGGCGTGAAAAGTTACCTTACTGACAGGGCCGTGGAGCTTATTTTTTTTCTGTTTCCCAGTAGTGCTTGCAGCTTTCTGGAGCGTTAATGCTTTGTCCGCTAGAGGCTGGAGTGCGACTTGACACAGATCACCAAGCACGTCCTGGTGAAGCTGATCCTGTAGGAAGTACCCTCAGTGTGGTACCTGGCAAGTGAGGGTCTGTTGTTTGCTCTGTGCCAGTCCCTCACGCCAATCTCAATATTAATCATTTCATGAGGCTCACGTCGTTTCAGACTTTTACCTTTGCCAGCTTATTATAGCCTAGGAAGATGAGACGTGACTATGCTGAGATACAACCCCCAGTGATGGCACTTTATAATACTGTATAACTGGAGGATTGCTATTGTAGGCAGAGAAAAAGGCAATAAAGCAGCATTGATATCCTGCCTGCCCTCTTATAGGAGTTATTGAATCAAACCTACCAGAACTGCCAGACAAACAATTTGCAGCTGCAGTCTGAAGCCTGACAATGACACAGAATCAAAAAGAAATAGTTGGAGTGCATGGGCTTGTGAACTCCTCTGTGACCCACCACAGCAGGCTCCCTAGGATTGTTCTCCTCTTTCTGGTCCTTTCCCTGCACAGCTCCTTCTCTTTACTTCTCTTTTTCTCTCTTTCCCATTTTTTCTCCTTGCCTTGCCATTTTCAGCTCCTCACACCTCTCCCCCTCCCTCTTCCCTCTCTCGCTCATTGCCTCACCATTTCCTTTCTTGCCTCCAATTTACCTCTAACCTTTTGGTCATTTTTCCTTTCTGAGTTCTAGTGCCCTCCTCTGTTTCTCATTTTCTGTTTCCTTAATTCTTTTCCTTATTTTTGGTTATTTTAATTTTCCCATACTCTCCCATATTCAGCCTTCCCTGTTGAACCTTTTTTCCTTCTCATTTACGTCTACATTTTTCTGCCCTTTGTTTCTCCTTTTTCTGCCACTTCTACCTTCTTTTTTTTTTTTTTTTTTTTTTTTTTTGAGCCATTTGTAGCCAGTAGCTGAACTCCATGTTTCTCTTACTCCTCAGATGTGAGGATTTAAACCTTTCCTGTGCACTAGGATTTCCAAAGTGCCAATCCAGCTCAACTAAGGGGAACTGATGTGGTTTGGCTCGAATGTCTATGAAGTGAGATACTGGAAAAGCCAGCGTAACAGTAGCACTCACAAATATTCTGTGGCTCATGAACCAGGCCTACACTCATGGTTGGATTCAAAGCTTATCAAATTAATGGGATCTGAATCAGACCCGCAAGCACCATCTTCTACACTCTCACGTCTTATCAGACTTCTGTCCTTTATTTGAATAGAAATCTCATTGCTCTGTTTCTTCAGTATACAGTTTTACTTTACCTAAGAGCATTCTGTTTTGCTTTTTTTTTTTAATTCTTCTAAAGCACATATAGTGTTTGCAGGGTTCAGTGGAAAGGGGCCATATTGTGAAATATGTTCAGGCTCCCCTACAGAAGAGATCACTTTGTAGCTTTTGTGTGCTCATAACAAGTACTTGCGATTTGGGGGAAGGTTTTTCCCTTCCTTTCCTTCTCTTGTATCCAGCATCTAATTATTATGCTTGCAAACTTTAGGTGTGCAGGTTTCTCTAGGCTGGCAGGAAGCTAGGCAGCACAAGTCTTTTTTCTTTTTCCTTTTCTTTTCTTTTCTTTTCTTTTCTTTTCTTCTCTTCTCTTCTCTTCTCTTCTCTTCTCTTCTCTTCTCTTCTCTTCTCTTCTCTTCTCTTCTCTTCTCTTCTCTTCTCTTCTCTTCTCTTCTCTTCTCTTCTCTTCTCTTCTCTTCTCTTCTCTTCTCTTCTCTTCTCTTCTCTTCTCTTCTCTTCTCTTTTCTTCTCTTTTCACTTGTCATAACTGGAAACTTGAATTTTGTTCTGGGCTTGTTTCTTTCCTTAGTTTTTCTTGTTCTTTTTTTTTTTTTTTTTGAAGTTCTTTGGTTTACTTTCTCTGTTTCCTTTCCCCACCCACTCCCACATGTGTGCATTTTGATTTGCTCTCTGTGACAATATTTCCCCACCTCCTTTTAAAAAGTGTTTGCTATCGCTCAGCGGTCGTGCAGTCTGAGGGAGCACCAGAAGGCAACCTCGTGTGAGCACACAGCTGACCAGAGGCAGCTCCCAGTGTTGTCTGCCACGCACGCTCCTGTCCGCAGAGGGCTCTGGAGCTGAACAAGCTGCCTGAGGAAGGGAGCAAAGTGCTCACTATCCCATAGCTGACCCCTAGCAGGACCAGGAACCAAGTCAAGCCCGGATCTTATTCACAGGATGCCACCTCTCCTTGTGTAAAATTAAGTATAATATGAGCGTGAAAGAAACTCTTCCTTCCTCTCCCATTTTGTCGGCCTCCTTCCAACTCTCCAGCTGCTGCTCCTGTGGAGTTCAGTGCTGGTGAAAATGGAAAGAAAATCAGTTCCTCTATAAGCCAGCCCTTTCTGCTCTGATTGGATTTTTCTCCTTTTGTCTGCTTCTTTATTTGATTTAAAACCTTAAACCCCTTGAAGCTTTTCCATTAAGACGTTGAGCACAATTTGGAATGGGGGGAGCAGTCAGAGCATTACCTAAAAAGTCCTAGTTTATTTTTAGCTAATGGAAGACGAGGGCTGATTGGATTAGCCCAACAGTGTGAGTACCTGATGCAGACTGCTATCAACATACCAACAGAGGAAGGGTTAAATGCAGTTTCTTCCACTTTCTCTCACTCACCCCTTTTCCCCTCTCCTGCCTTCCCTTGCTTCGCCCGGTAACCGACACTTGTGACAGCACTGCAAATTCCTGGGCATGTTCTGGTCCTGCTCAATACAGGAGCAAATCTCCCAGTCCCTCCTGCTGTTTTGCATTTGCCACCTGACAGCAACCGATGCTCAGGACGACCAAGGGCTAAGTTTTTAAAGCTTTGGACTGGGTTTTAGCCATGTGACATCTATTAAAGCAATTGGGAGCCAGGTGGCTAAAACCCCGTGCAATTCTTTGTAATGGTACCCCTGAGAGTGCCCATCTCCTTTTAGCACTGCTATTGATTAGGCAATTCTTGACTTTGAGGGACAAAATTGGTGTGTGCATCAAGCATCTTTTCCTCAATTTGGCCTGGTTTGAAATTAATCGTTCACCTTTAAGCCATTTTCGTAAGCAGCTTTAAGCTTCAATAAATTTCAGCGTGATTTGATTTTTCTATCACCTTTTGCTATGGGGGCCTGTTGTTTACTAGTCTTCTCCAGGACATCTCCAGCACTGTTTGGTCTTTATCCTCATCTCCTATATCGATCCTGGTATGTTGTTCAGTGTGATTGTCCAGGCTCGGTGAAATGCTGGGGGCTGTAATTAATGGCTGCACACGGTGCCCAGGTCGGCGGCATTGAGGCTGATGGTTATTTGGTTTTCAGTAGGAGCAATGCATTTGGTGACCCCATGCTACACTTCAGGGTATTGTTGAGACCCTGCCTCTGTCTTCAGTGAAAAGATGTGGTGCTCTTAGGGGGTGCATGTGAGCCCTGAGCAAGTTCTTCCTAATTTCTGAAACTCTTTGTGGGTATTTGATCTTTACTAGGGGTTGGAATACCACACAAAGGTATATGAATGTACACTTATGTTTGTGAGAAGGTGAAAGTAAATACATAAAAATAACTTCCCCAACCCTCTGACCTTCTGCAGTTCCCTTCCAAAATGTTCTCTGCGCCTCTTTAACGTAGAAGATTCTTCAGTCATTGGCAGTGGAGTGATAGGACTTGCTCTGCATGAGGATGTGCCCTTTGGTTTGGGGGGCTGGTGCATTACAGTTACTTAATATGGGTTTCTACATCTGTTTCTTCGGGGTGTTGTAGAGAACCCTTGTGAGCTGTTAGATAATGCTAAGTGCAGCCAGCCTCAAGTAGCTGGCGTTGAACCCAAAGTGAAAGCTGGTCTAGAGCTACATGGAAAGAACTATTGAGTCTGTCCAGTGCCTCAGCAGCTGGGAAACCCCACAAGACTCAATGAGCCTTCTGTTGCGTTGCTTCTCTCAGTGCTGCTCTGTGCTTCCTTGTAGTCGTCTTGTTCCTGTGGGAGACCAGAGGAGGTTATATTTGACATTTCCATGTTGCTGGGAAGTTTTTCTGTGGGGTGGGATGCAACAAGAGAGTTGGAGATGGCAAGAAAATTCAGAAATACTGCCCTAGAAAAATGAGCATTTCTTATTCTTATTTCTGTTCAAAATGGAAGCATAGGAAGTCCGTCATCTCCTTGCCAAAGGATGATGGTTTAGGATCCCACAGACAGTTTTGTCAGAGATCCCTGTTGAGATGTGAGGTTGTCAAAGCCCCCAAAATCCTCTTTCAACAAGCTGGTTTATTCCAATGGGAAGTCATTTCATCTGAAAATTCAGTCAATTCTACAGAAAATTTAGCACATCATAAGTGCTAAACCAGTGTTAAGTGTGATGCCAAGGTTGCAAGGACAACATTACTGTAGGATTTTTATGGAGCTCCAACATGAAGATAAGTATGCACCACTTCTCCCATTCCAGCCAAGTTCAGTGGAACTTGAAATATTATTTTTAGAAATCTCAGCAGAACCTCAAATTCCAAGCTCAGTGATGTCTTTTTTATTATTATTATTTTTATGTATTTATTATTTTTTTTTTTGGTGAAATGATGCAGAGCACAACTAGTGCAGAAACATAAATAGTGAAAAAATCAGAAACGGATTGCCTAAGCCCAAGTAAAAATATGTGCGAGTTTGATATCAAACTCCTTGCCAAAGTAATTAATGAAGCATATGCAAACATCCTCCATTGCAAACATAGTTTGTGTTTTACTAGTTCCTCAGAAAGCAGTATGGCAGATCTAATAGGAAAAGATATTTTGTCTGTAAGTTGTTGCTGTTGCAAAAATCACTTCTATATACTATTTTATATTCACAGCTGATGTCATGTCACACAGATCTATAGTGGGCTTTATATTTGTATTGAAACCTCGATTTTAATTGAGGCTTGTCAGTCATGTATCTGAAACTGGCGTTTTTCCACAAATATTTTAAGTAGCTTCTACAGTGCATAGAGCTAAGATATTCCCCATGTAGGTAGCACTTGCCATACAGGGAGGTATTGCAGACATAAAAATGCTGAAGGCCAGGAGGGCAGCCCACTCATCCAGAGTTCACCGACTGAGCTCACGATCTGTGACTCTCCCTCTCTTCTGGAATGTGATTTCCATTTTGCAGACGGAAACAGAGGGCCAAAAAGGTTGAGAGAACAGGGCTGTGCTTTGATGGTGAGAGGAGAGTGTGCGGATAGCTCTTTTCAACTGGTATTTGATTCTTTTGTGTTGCACTCTCCTTTTGAGTTGAGTTGCTAGTTGGTTTTCCAGGTGTAGTGGCAGGGAGGTGCAGAGATCAATAGTGAAAGGAGAAATTAATAGCAAAATCAATCCTTCCTTTAGTGTGGCCCTATTTATTTGCCAAGAAGGTACAAACTCCCATTACCTTTCCCAAGCATAGGGAAGACTCTACCATGGTTATCGTGCTTGCTATTAGGTCTAAAGCCCCTGAGCCAACACTCTTATCTGCTCTTGCCTGGTACTTTTGGTTTTGTTTTTTCCCCTCCAGCTTTATGCTTAAGTGTGTCTGAAATCCTTTGTCCTGCCTGTTTCAGGTGGAATATCAGATTTGAAGGTAGCCATTTCGCTCAGCAGCTGTTTAAAATGCCTTGCTATCTGTCTGTTTTGTGGCTCCTGGTGTTTCATTTAGCTGATGATGAAAAATAAGGACCTTATTTTTCCCGGTATCCTAATAAAGGGTGGTAGATGTGTCCACAGATCTAAGCTTGGCTTCATTAACTCCTCCACATGAAAATGTTTCATGCTGTAAATATATACATCTTTAAGTATTCAGTATTATATTAAAGTGAGAAACAAGTGTGTCCAGATGCTCTTAGCTAGTATAAAACATTGCTGCTTCCACAGACCTTGGCAGAGCAGCGCCATTTTATGTCAGCCAATGCAGTTGTCTCTTAACAGTTCTACCCCAGTCAGTGATGGCAGCTCTCAGACAGTGCTTTTCTTTCTCCTTTTCTCTAATGGGGCTGTTTCTATCCTTGTATTCAAACATAGTCTCAGGAGGATGATTTGTAATTAGGAAAAATTTAAGAAGTGAGCATCGGCTGCTTAAAGAACAAAAATAATTTTGTGACTGAAGGGCTGTTCATCTTCTTCTATAAACACCAAAGTTCATAAGTGCTCTCCTTGGTATACTACATTTTACAGTGTCAGAGAAGCAAGCAAGTCACAACTGGTCTTCTTGAACGTGTTTCCTACACCCTGATCTGGGATATATCTCCTAGCCCAACAGGCGGGGATGTTTCTTAATGGGTCTGTCAGCA
This sequence comes from Anas platyrhynchos, assembly GCF_047663525.1. NCBI lineage: Eukaryota > Metazoa > Chordata > Aves > Anseriformes > Anatidae > Anas > Anas platyrhynchos. The sequence continues at coordinate 62,424,439 of NC_092591.1, read as the reverse complement.
GCTCTCCCAGAGACAGCAAGAGATGGATGCCAGAGACCCCCTCAGAGTGAACGCCTGGGACTCTCTCATGCCTTTACCATGGATGTAGGGAACAAGTTCCCAGAGCTGCATCAGACACTGCTGCCGTGGTTTCACCAGGAGAAGGTACAGGTGCTTTTGTGCTGCCTTGCAGGGTGCCAGGTGTCCCCAGTCCTGGGAAGAGGAGTGACGAGGCCATTATACTGGACTATTCCTGAGGCATCCAGCTTCAAACAATGGCTGGCAGTGCCAAAGGAAGATTTACAAGAACAGTAACATCTCACAGCCTTTGTGGCGTGCTGTCTGTACCCTTCCCCTCAGGGCCATCCACGAGCACGTCATCCCCGAGGCAGAGTGCCTGGCTGTGAGGGATGGGTTTGAATGACACACTGCGGTTCCCAGCGGCACGGTTTTAGTTTGGATTCCTGTGGAATAGAATACCCGAGAAACGTAATAAAATCAGCATTTGGAAAACATTCTGTCCCTCTCTACCCTGATTTTCCAAAGCTGCTTTCCACTGCATGCCTAGAAGGTCCCATTCAATTAGGAAGTGCAGAAGTGCCTGTACACAGTTTAAAGCAGCACACGGGAGGCTCTTCTATTTTCTGGGCTCTTAAAAAATGAGCCCAGAGGATATCAACCCAGATTTGCAGGATCGTCTCAGAAAAGGTTGAATATAAAGTTTTGTTTGCAAATACATATGCCATCAAAACTTGATTTATCAATGCTGTTTACCATTTGATCAGATAAAAGAATATTAGCTCTTAAAAACGAGGCACAAACTGAATTCTCTTTCCAGTGCAGTATATAATAACGCTGTGTGTCTCTTTGCTCGTGTAGCTCCTTCTGTATAGCTCCTTCTGTATAGCTCCTGTATAGCTCCTTCTGTGTAGCTCCTAACGTGGTACGTGCAGAGGAGCCTCTGAGTCCCCTCCTGCTGCTGAACACAGAAGTTGTAGTGAGGGCGATGAAGGTTTGAGACGTCCTCAGGTGCTTTCAGTGCACCTGCTGGTGGCACGCTCCCTTGGACCTCTGGAGCCTTGCTCCAAAGCAGAAGTCCCCGGGTTCTTATTGTGCAGCGCATTACAGCGGAATAATGTCAGGTCTGCTCCAAAGTACTGGTGTTTTTCTTCTTGCTGCACTGGGCTCTGAAAGAAACCCAATAAATGGCCTATGAACAAAATTATATAGAATGATCAACATGCAACTGTCGTGCTGCATTTGTCTCATGTCGTTAGTCATTATGAAAGCCCGCATAATTCTGGAGCAGAACAACAATTTCCACACAGCAAATTGCAGATTGTGTTTGCCAACCCACAAAACATCACAATATTTATTCTGAAACTTTATAATGCTATCAAGGGCAAATTCACTTTACTTGTACAAATAGCCCCGTCGAGACAACTTAGATATTGCGCACGCGAGCAAAAGCAGACGGGACTTGGCTCTGTGCACCAGCAGAGCAGAGCTCACCTCCCCCTCTGTGGAAATGGGGTGAGTGGAGGTACAAAGCCACGGAGGCATTACTGGAGGCACAGCAGAGGGACCAGGGGACAGACATCAGGCTGCAGTCAAGATACTGGTATTCTGACTCTCCAAATTCATAGCTTTTTCGCCTTCTTAGCCCCATCACTTGTGAAGGCTGCCTTTCGTCAGGTTTCATTCAAAGCACAGCATCCCCCACTGCGCTTCGGTGGTCCTGCAGATTAAATTTGTCCATGGTGTGAGTGAGTCTGCCCCTATCAGGAACAGCACCCCATCTTCAGGAGTTGGACCCACTGAAAAACTACTTTACGTCTGATTTCTGTATTTGGGTTATCAAAGGATTTCTAAAGCTAATTTTATTGTTTAGCACTGCAGCCATCACCACTTTTAGGCTCCGTTTTAGGTGGAAAGTTTTTTCATGTTCCATCATCTATCTTGACAGACTCTGCATGCCAGAGGCAGTCTTCTTAACCCTGGATCAAAACCTAATCTCTCCTGCTTTTGTAAAACCTTTTCCTCTAATTCTCTCTCTAGTAAATTATATTCTGTTCTTTGCCCTTGAATAATTTTAAAATGTATAGAATATAGCGTGCGGAGTGGGGGGGCTGTTCTGTTGAGCGATACCTGGTAATCAGAATCCTGCATTCATATCTCGCTGCAATGATCTCATTCCTATTGGGACAGCACTCCTGTGAGCACAGGCCCGTGTTGTGTTCATCCTGTTACAACCAGATAAACTCATAATGTAGACAGATAAGAGCTATGCTCATTAATCTATTAATTGCCTATTGTCAGTTGTCAATATGTTTCGCTTGATGAGAAGCCTGAAGATTAGTTTGTATTGTGAGGATGTAGATTTTTTTTCTGTATTACTATTATTTTATTTGGATGTGTGGAATGCTACAAAATGACATTCAGAGTGGTAGTGTCTCACCCGAGCAGAGTATGGCTGCATGCTTTTTAAATCTCTGAAGCCAGAAAAATGCGATGCCCCAAATGGCTATGAAATAAAAAGCACATTTTCAATTGGAGGACCCCACAAGAGCTGTGACTGTGTTGAGGAACACGTTTTTTGCAATGGGCATTCAGGACATCCTTAAAGTCAACACAGGCTGAGATACCCTGATTTCCCGGGGAAGCAGAAGCTCTGTGGGGACTTCATTGTTCGCTGGAAATTTGAGACTGATTTTGTCTGTGACTGGAGCTGCTGGAGCAGGATTTTATTATAATTGTGTGACCTTTAATACACCATGAAGAGATTTCAAGTTCTCTATTTTTCTAGCCTATAACAAATCAAATGTTTAACCATAACGTACAGTCACCAAGTTTACACCTTAAGAAGGGTGATTTTCAAGGGCTTATCTCTACAAAGAACAGTGGAGCAGAGACAGTTTCAAAAAAGGGGGAAAAAAAGGGAGAGGAACATCACAGAAGCTCTTTATAGACCTATTTGAATCACAGCTTTAAGTCATTTATATCACGTCCAAAAAGCCCATCCATGTGTGCATTTAATAATGACAACCAATTGTAAACGGAGACTGGAAATTTTCCTCTCTGTGGCAGGAAGCAAAACCCCCTTCCCTGCCTCTGAGTTAGGAACTTGGCCTGTTTGAATTATTGTGTCGCTTGGGAGACTATCAGCCAGGTGGCCGGCATTTAAACTCCAAAGACAGATCTGGGAATTGATTTCTGTGGAACCACCATAGGAAGGAGCAGCTGATGATTAGGCAGCTCAGGTACGTTTTAGGCACGTGGTCCGACAAAGAGCAGCTCGTCTATGGGGGCAGCGATCTTGGTGCATCTCTGCACACGCGTGAAGGACGCAGGCAGATCTTCCATGCAGGAAGGGCGGAGAGCAACACCCTCCCACACGAGCACCTGTTAACGACAGTCGTTAGCAAGGTGAGAATGGTCTCCACCAGGCACGGAGCGCTCTGCAGGAGGTCTGTACACACCCAGACCGAGTACCCGCTAAAGAATGCAGCGGTTCAGGTCACAGGGTGCAGGGAGTGTCAGAGCCTGTTCCTGCCATCGGCGGGAGGCAGAGACGCTGCGTGTGTTAGGTGTGAGCAAGTAGATGACCTGATCCGCATGGTGGCGGAGCTCAAGGAGGAGGTGGAGAGGCTGAGGGCCATCAGGGAGTGTGAGCGGGAGATAGACTTCTGGAGCAACTCCCTGCAGGGCCTCAAGGAGAGGTACCGGGGTGAGACACCCCAAATGGGGGTGGACACCCTGCCCAGTCGCCGTCGGGCAGAGGGAGGGGATCTGGGAGCTGAGGAGAAATGGAAACAGGTCCCTGCTCGACATCGCAGGCGATGCCCTCCTCTTCCGACCCCACCTTCCCAGGTGCCCTTACAAAACAGGTTTGAGGCCCTGGAGAATGAGAGATCAACAGAGACTGAGGAAGAGGTAGAAAGTGTCCCCAGGAGGACTCCTAGGGTGAGGAGGTCAACTCCACACATCAGGACTGCCTCCACCAAGAACGAAAGAAGGGTGATTGTTGTGGGTGACTCTGTCCTTAGGGGAACAGAGGGCCCTATTTGTCGGCCTGACCCTACCCGTAGGGAGGTCTGCTGCCTCCCTGGGGCCAGGGTCAGGGACATTGCCAAGAAGGTCAAGCACCTGGTACGGCCCACTGACTACTACCCGCTATTGGTCTTTCAGGCTGGTAGCGATGAAGTAGCAAAGAGGAGTCCAAAGGCGATCAAAAGAGACTTTAGGGATTTGGGGCGACAACTTAGAGGTTCAGGCGCGCAGGTTGTGTTTGCCTCTGTCCTTCCGATAGGGGGGATGGAAGCTGAAAGGTGCGCTGTTCGCATAAACTCGTGGCTTCGTGACTGGTGTGACCGGCACAACTTTGGGTTCTTTGATCACGGGAAGGTCTATGCTACACCGGGCCTGATGGCACCGGATGGGATGGGCCTCTCTCGGAGAGGGGTAAGGATCTTGGGTCAGGAGTTGGCAGGGCTGATAGATAGGGCTTTAAACTAGAGTCGAAGGGGGAAGGGGCTAAAACCAGGCACGCCGGTGAAGACCTAAGGGATGGTACGCTAGAATCAGAGGGGCTGTGTGCCAGTGAGGTCCTTCGGTTCGATCCACGAGGTGCTGAGTGTAAGGAGACGCACCTGAAATGCTTCTACACAAACGCACGCAGTATGAGGAATAAAATGGATGAGCTAGAAGTCCTGGCCCAGTCCCGCAACTACGACATCATCGGCATAAGCGAAACCTGGTGGGATGAGTCCTGTGACTGGGGTGTTGCGATAGACGGTTACAGGCTCTTCAGGAGGGACAGGCAGGGTAGGCGAGGTGGTGGGGTGGCGATGTATGTGAAGCAGGAGCTGGACTGTGTGGAACTTCAGGTCGGCGATGGCAAAGTTGAGAGCCTCTGGGTAAGGATCAAGGGACGAACGAATAAAGGGGATGTCGTTGTGGGAGTCTATTACAGACCGCCTGGCCAGGACGATAGCGCCGATAACTTATTCTTTACAGAACTAAGAGAGGCCTCGAGATTAACTCCCCTTGTCCTTATGGGGGACTTCAACTTGCCAGACGTTAACTGGGAGTGCCACACGGCTGACACGAGCAAGTCCAGGAGGTTCATGAAGCACCTAGATGATAACTTTTTGGTGCAGGTGCTAACGGAGCCAACTAGGAAAGGTGCCCTCCTAGACCTGTTGCTAGAAAACAGAGAGGGTCTGGTGGGAGATGTGGTGATTGGTGGCCGCCTCGGTCATAGCGACCATGAAGTGGTTGAGTTCAAAATTTACGGTGACAGAAGGAAAAGTGCCACCAAAACCTCATCCCTAGATATGGGGAAGGCGGACTTCAGGCTGCTCGGGGAACTAGTCAGCAAGGTCCCCTGGGAAGCTGCTCTTGAAGGCCTTGATGTCCACCAGTGCTGGTCACTCTTTAAGCGATGCCTCCTAGAAGCACAAGATCAGGCGATTCCTAAATATCGCAAGTCAGGCAGGCGGGGCAGGAGGCCGGCGTGGCTGACCAGGAACATTCTAATGGAGATTAGGCGGAAACAGAGAGTGTTTCGCTACTGGAAGGAGGGCCAGGTGACATGGAAAGAATACAGGGATGCTGTTCGTGTCTGTAGGAAGAAAATTCGTGTGGCTAAAGCACACCTAGAGTTGAAGCTGGCTGTGTCTGTGAGAGAAAATAAAAAGGGTTTTTTTAGATATGTGAATGGAAAAAGGAGAACTAAAGAATACATAGGGCCGCTCCTTGACAGGGAAGGTCTTCTCACAGACGATGACATAGGCAAAGCAGAGACGCTTAACGCCTTCTTTGCCTCTGTCTTCAATGCCGATGATGGGCTTCGGGACCCAGGGTGCCCCGAGCTGGAGGACCGGGACGGTGGGGACGACAAACTCCCGACCGACCCTGAACGTGTGCGGGATCTGCTACTCCACCTGGATCCCTACAAGTCCATGGGTCCGGATGGGATTCATCCCCGGGTGCTGAAGGAGCTGGCGGACGTCATCGCGGAACCTCTCTCAATTATTTTTCAACGATCCTGGGAGTCTGGAGAGGTCCCGGTAGACTGGAAGCTGGCAAATGTTGTGCCGATTTTCAAGAAGGGTCAGAAAGAAGACCCTAGCAATTACAGGCCTGTCAGTCTCACGTCAGTGCCTGGTAAAATCATGGAGAAGATGGTTCTCGAACGTATTGAGGCGCACCTGGGGGACAAAGCAGTCATTGGTCCCAGCCAGCATGGGTTTGTGAAGGGTAGGTCCTGCCTAACTAACCTGATTTCCTTTTATGATAAGATCACCCGTATGGTGGACCAAGGGAAACCAGCTGATGTGATTTTTTTGGACTTCAGCAAGGCTTTTGACACGGTTTCCCATAGGATCCTACTGGACAAAATGTCCAGCATACAGCTAAATAAAAACATCATACGATGGGTGAGCAATTGGCTAACGGGCAGGGCCCAAAGGGTTATGGTAAATGGGGCTGCGTCAGGCTGGCGGGCGGTCACCAGTGGGGTCCCTCAAGGCTCCATTTTAGGGCCGGTACTTTTCAATATTTTTATAAACGATCTGGATGTAGGAATAGAAGGCATTTTGAGCAAGTTTGCTGATGACACCAAACTTGGAGGAGTTGTGGACTCAAATGAGGGTGGAAAGGCCTTGCAGAGGGATCTGGATAGGTTGGAGAGCTGGGCGATCGCCAACCGCATGAAGTTCAATAAGAGCAAGTGCCGGGTCCTGCACCTGGGACGGGGAAACCCTGGCTGCACGTACAGACTGGGCGATGAGACGCTGGAGAGCAGCCTAGAAGAGAGGGATCTGGGGGTCGTGGTAGACAGCAAGTTGAATATGAGCCAGCAGTGTGCCCTGGCAGCCAGGAGGGCCAACCGTGTCCTGGGGTGCATCAAGCACGGCATCGCTAGTAGGTCGAGGGAGGTGATTGTCCCGCTCTACTCTGCGCTGGTGCGGCCTCACCTCGAGTACTGTGTGCAGTTCTGGGCACCACAGTATAAAAAGGACATGAAACTGTTGGAGAGTGTCCAGAGGAGGGCTACGAAGATGGTGAAAGGCCTGGAGGGGAAGACGTACGAGGAACGGCTGAGGGCACTGGGCCTGTTCAGCCTGGAGAAGAGGAGGCTGAGGGGAGACCTCATCGCAGTCTACAACTTCCTCGTAAGGGGGTGTCGAGAGGCAGGAGACCTTTTCTCCATTAACACCAGCGACAGGACCCGCGGGAATGGGGTTAAGCTGAGGCAGGGGAAGTTTAGGCTGGACATCAGGAAGGGGTTCTTCACAGAGAGAGTGGTTGCACACTGGAACAGGCTCCCCAGGGAAGTGGTCACTGCACCGAGCCTGACTGAATTTAAGAAGAGATTGGACTGTGCACTTAGTCACATGGTCTGAACTTGGGTAGACCTGTGCGGTGTCAAGAGTTGGACTTGATGATCCTTAAGGGTCCCTTCCAACTCAGGATATTCTATGATTCTATGATTCTATGCTGTCCAGGACACGTGATAGCACTATAAGTCTGGGCATAAGGACCTGCCACCTTCATTTTTTCCTGCGACGGAGGAAAGCAATGCTGCCACGGCCTTAAGGCAGACGTGATGTGCCTTGAGTAAAGCCTTTCAGTAAAGAAATTTCTCCTAGGTTGGATATTAGGAGCAATTTATGTACTGAAATGGTTGTGCAGCATCAGAATAGGCTGCTCAGGGAATGGGTTGACTCACCATCCCTGGAGGTCTTCAAAAAACGTGTAGATGTAGAACTTAGCAGCATGGTTTATTGGTGGACTTTAGTACTAGGTTAAAGGTTGGACTAGGTGATCTGAGAGGATCACCTGGATGATTCCCTTCTGTTTTCCCCTCTGGCTGCAGCTACCCTCAGTGACTGGTGCAGGAGGCTGTGGACAAGGTCCAGAAGCCTCTGTTACTGTTGGTAGGGATGCTCACTTAGAGTTTAACTGGAAGCATTTCCTCATTATTTGGGTTAGGGGCAGGGTTTAATTTCAAAAACGTTACTGAAATGTGCAGGGGTCTTTTAATATCTATTTTTCTAGCTGTTTTCTGGGTTTCTTTCAGCAAATGTTGGAGGGAAAAATATTTAAATTAAATAAAAATGCATGAAAGGAGAAAGGAGAAAATCTCCCTTTCCCTGAAAATGTTCCCGAACCTTTCAAAATAAGGAAATTGCTTTTCTCAAATGTCATTAATGTTTTAGCTTCATTTTCCCACAATTTTGGTAAATCAGCAGGTTTACAATTCCACTCTTTCTCTTCTATTATAATCTCTTCAGAAGAGATGGGGGGGGAGGGTTGGAACATGGCAGAAGAGCAAATGGCAAAATAAGAAACATGTAAAAAGAGCAGAGGGAAAAATCTCTGGATAGCATTCACATATCTGTATTCACTGGACTCCAGTCAGATATTTGCATTCAAGTGGCTCAAAAGTAGAAAATGATAGAAAGGTGTGATTGGAAATTTAATGCTTTGAAAACTTAGTTAAGAATAAACATGTCCCATTTAAACTCCAGCAAAATAGAAAAATTCAAACTGGCAATTTTCAGAGCCCCCTGTGTCAACAACCTTTGTTTTTTTTTTTTTTTTTCCTTTACACAAGTGAGGTATGGCTAAGCTTAGGGGACCCCAGCACACCCAAAATATGTCATATCCTCTCCCTGAGTTTTTATTCCCTGATGAGGACTGAATTGCAGAGAGATTAAATACCCCAGTTATGGTCCCACAGGAAATACATGGCCGAGTCCTGAAATGTAGCTCTCCCAAGTCCCAGATGAAGGCCTTAACCAAAATCCCACTCTTCCTTATCACACTTTCTCTTTCTTTCCGATATCTTCTCTAAACATTTCTTTTGTTTGGTTCATTGAGGGTCATGGTCTCAGCTTGTTGCAAGCACCACAGAATTTCACCCTTTATGTTTTTTTTGTTTTGTTTTGTTTTTCTTTGTATGTTGCCCATATATTGAGTTGCTAGCTTTGCGTTTCTTCTTGCTCTGGATCCTTCCCTACTGTGCAGAAGGTGACAGCTTCAGGAGCACAATGTTTTGTCATTTTTGACCTGTGAGATAGTGCACACCACTTTTTAGCCTATGTCCCATTGTAAATCAGCCCCTTTTGATCCAGTCTCCATCCCCTTTTATTGACCAGCTCCACTTTTTCTGCTAAATGTTTCAACCCTGCTGCCTGCTCCCTTTGTGCTTTCTTTAATTCTCAGTATTTCTGCAGCAGGACCGAGTCTTCCACTGGTTTGTTTAGTGGTGCAGAAGACAAAGCCTGGTTGGTGCCGCTGCTGTTGAATAGGTCATCGGTGACAACAACCTGTGCTGCAGAAGTTAGCCCCCACTGACACTGTTTTCACTCCACTTGAATGGAAGCTCCTGGGAGTCTTTCTTTTAAGAGCCCAGGGGTGGGGAAGGCTGGAAAATGGAGAGAAAAGGAATAAAATAATTATAGAAATAACACTTCAACTTTCTCAGTTGTGCATGGACGTGGCTAATTGAAATGTGAAGTACCTTGGGCATCCGTAGATGGGGTAGGTTAAGAGGTTGTTCTTTGTTCCACCGTGGCCTCTGCAGTGGGAGGCAGTGACTTTTTGTATCTCTGTATTTCCTTGCTCTTGTTAGGTTAGGTGCTGTCATCTTTAGAAACGAGATCTTTTTCCTTACTGAATGAGGTATAGCCCAGACCAGGAGGGAAAACAATCCTTTCCTTGGGCCACCAAAGGAAGGTTGTACCCAGCCCCGCAGCTCTGTGTCCTCCCAGCTGAGCGAAGCCCAAACCTGGGACATGAGCCACCAGAGCCATGCCTCCAGGGCAGGAGGGGAGGCCGTGGGCAGGCAGGGAACAAACCCTGTCCTCCAGTGCTTCCAAGGTGCACATCCCTCATCTGGAGAAATTGTAATTATCAAATAGTTTGTTTATTGTTCTCCCTTGCTTTATAATTTAGTCTACATTTTGATCTTAATGATGACCGTGTTATTTAGACGTGATAGGAAACTAGCAGCTGTCTTTGCTAGAGGATGTTGAGGCTATAACTGCTGTAGTCTCATAGGGCAAAACAATTTGAACTGTAGATACAGGAAATAATATGCGTAAAGAAGAAATGCTTTGGTAGTAAAGGAAAAACTAGGGAAACAGCTTTCTTTAATAATTCGAAAGGTAATTTCTTCAAAAGAAGTAGGCAAGTAGTTTCAAGAAGTTCACAATGGATATCCAGCCAGAAATTAAACAACCATGAAAGGAGAGGTACATACTGAAAAATTTCAAATTATTATTTTATTGTTATTATTTTGGTTAATGTACTTCTAGGCTATGCATTGTTTTTTAAGAAACCCTCTAGATAACTAAATTTTTGTTCACAGATTACATAACCTAAATACTTGGAGGATATGTACTTTCTCCATACAAACAGAAAATGGATTTTATGTAAAAAAAATGAATGTAATTTTAACACGGAAGAAAAAGTGAACAAGATGGAGAGAAATACCAATCTAAGAGTTCATGGGCTAACAGAAATTTATTTCTTTCTGCATTGTAATAAAGAACTTGCAACTAAAAGCACTCAAAAATGGTAAAAAAAAAAAAAATAAAGAATTTCTGAGTATCTCCCACTGAATGCAAGAAGTTCAAGTAAATTTGTATATTTACTGTAGATGCTGCTCCAAATTTTAGACAGGCTATTTACTTTAGAGAGTTTATTCTCATAGTACCTTTTTATGCTTCTTCAAAAACTGAGGTCTTGTAATAAATTTAACGTAGTTGGCTTGTATGGTTTGATGTCCGTTAGTTAGGCTCACAGTTCATATTTTTGTAGAATAGTGTCTGTTTTATTCAGTAGAAGGCTATTTCTGCTAGCAAATCACTTAAAGATAGGGACGATGGGTATGCCAGCAATCAGAACAGGGAATGTGCTAAGCATTGGAACATAGCATAGCTTTGAAATCATGTCATTTTTAGAAATTGTTAATGGTTTGATGGTATATCTTAGCTGCAGATAGTTGAAATGTGACTGTCAACAGGATGGATTGTTTTGACTTCGGGGGAAGATGGAGCTGCATTATGTTGCATTGGTTTTCTTTGTGGTTATTATGACTGTCTACCTGTTGGTTGTGGTGTTGCTGTAGCATGGCTTCCGTGCCTCCTTCAGCAGCTTTCCATAGTGTTCAGTCTTCTGATTTTTAGTTTATGAACATGTTCAGGATTTGTAAAGTACTTTGAATCCAGATTTGGGGCTAGAAAAATATAGAATCTCAAAAAATATGTATATCTGAAGGAGTGAAAAAAAGTTTCCTTTGAGTTCTCATTATTTATACTGCTGCGAGGTGCTTATAAATACTACTGTTCAAATTAGTAGCATTTTATATCTACTTTGCATAGCAATAAAGCAAGCATGGACTTATAAATAAAGATGAGGATGTGGAACCTGTTGTGATGGATTGGGACCCAAATGATTTCAGAGGGAATAACTAAAGAGAAAACTAATGCTTTTATTTATTTTTCAATATTTGATAGTTGTCTGTTTTTCTTGAACTGAGTAGGAGTCAAATGATCATCTAAATTCACGTAAGAAATACCTTTTGCTCTATCTGAATCCATAAAATTCTTTTTAAAACCAAAGAGTCATTCTGGGTTGCTTTCAGGAACTGGCAGCTAACCCAGAATTTTTGCAACACATAAAAATTAGCACTATTGAACATTTTATAGAAAAAATATTTATTTACACGTGAAATATGGAGACGCGTTGAAAGTATGTCTTTCAGGAACCCTTTTTGCCACTGGCGTATCACTTATGCAGTGAAAATAGCTGTTCTGCTATCAGCAGGGATTGACATTCACTCCTTCAACTTTGAAATATGTTGTTTAAAATATCTTTCCAAATGCTGATACCTTACAAGAAAACTTGGAAAAATATTCTATTGCAGATGGTGATTTTAAATTTCAGGCGATTTATTTTAAAATTCTTGATTTTGATTTTATGGTTTAATGATCACAATCTTCTCAGCATCCCCCTGGTAGCTCATCATGACAGTAATCACATTATCTTGCGTTGCAAAGTTTGTGCAAAGCTCCATGCTCCACAAAGGACCCAAATAAGTCGTTGCCTAAGAGCCCTGATACCTTTAGATGGCACCCATCTGAAACATTGTGCTTTTGAGTGAGGCAGTTTGTGTGCCTCACCAGAAGGAGTTTGGTGAGGCAGCAGGGACAGTGGGTATCCTTTCCTTCGAGGCCAGTCTCTTCCCACCAGGGATTCGTCACGGATGGTAGTCAGCATTTATTCAGAGGCCTAAACTCAGGTGGTTTACCAGGGGGTTAAGCACAGCAGATAGAGAACAGGTTTGTCTACATAATGTTAATGTCAAGGGATGGTTAAAGAGAGATTGATTTGATCTGAATTTGAAGGACAATATACCTCATCCTTGTTTCGATGGGACTAACCCATCCTGCCCTCTTAATTAACATTCATAGAGGCCACATTTTGTCTTACAGCACTGTAAGACCTCTGAGACAGCAGTTACCTACCCAGAAAAACAGCTGATGCTGTCACACCTGTGTAACATGCCAGCCAAAACAAAGAGGGGCAAGTGCCCTGTGTCCGATGACACCAGGCACGGGCGTCCCTTTGGACCTGTGGGCAAGAGGCGCGCTGACCACAAGGTGTCCTGTGTGGCCGTGAGCTTGTTCCACTGCAGCTAATTTATAAACGCTGGCAACCCATGCTCTAGGAGAAGAGCTTCGTGGGCTCTCAGATGACTGTAATATTCTTTGTGGATGAAAATCACATTTATAGGAGTTAATTTTCTTAAATGAGTGTCCAGTATGAGTTCATTTGTGTCTCATAGCAGAAGGAGATTCAAGTACAACACAGTAAGAGGATTAATCACTGCTGCTGCCCTCTTGGTTTTTCACTAAGTGAAGCACAACCAGGGAACCAGACGTGTAGGAGCTGTCACTTATGCACAATTTTTGCTGAAGTATAGTAAAAGTGGTATGACAGCTTACAGTATGTAACACAGGGATAGCACTATTTTGTTAAAGACAAGAAATTGTTGATTTCGTTTATCACAGTATTTCAGGTGTGTCTCGGTCTTCCTCTGTCCTTGTCATCCTCTTGATTTGCTGACTCCATTTAGTTTCATCATCAAATTTGAAGAGACTTGTACTTTCATGTCACTCTCGGGTACTTCTGAAGACTGTAAGAGTTTTCTTTCTGAGTTTTCAGTTCATTGAGCTGCAGATAGATGTTCTTTCTCATCTAAAACTCATCACTTCCTTACCATAGGAGAAAAAAACACATTTAGGAAATTAGTTTGTGGCTTGCTTCAATTTGTTCCACGTACAGCTGCTCATCAACAGTACACCAGCAAGGAATTGGCGCAAAGCTACAAGTGTGTATTCAAATTAAAAATGTATTCTGCACTTATGCTTGCGTTGTGCGGTGATTACAGAAGAAAATATTTTTATCAAACAGCCAGTAGCACGTGAGCACCGGGAAAGCTGTTGCCACCTTTGAATTTCTTTGTGGGAGAGCAACCACAGAGAGGAGCAGGGGCAGCCAGTACCAGGGCCCTGAAATTTCCTGCTGAGTCCTGATGATATCTGGACTTGGTCTACGGGGTCTTTTCCACCCTAAGTGATTCTGGCACCCTGTGATGGTGGTCTGCGGGGCAGAGAAGATTGGTCTGCAGCTACCGTATGATAGCTAGGAATGAAAGGTGATAGTTGTGCTTCTGTAGGCAGGTTACAAGAGTAAATTCTTCAAATTTTTTTTTAATTTGGTGGGGGGGAGTTTACTTCCTCAGTAAACTGGGAAAGAGAGAGAGAGAAAAGTATTGAACCTAAGGAAACTATTTCACTTCAGTTGTTTCTAGAAAAAATTTTTCCACTCTGACTCTGTGTTTCACCTTATTCTCTGAAATTTGTAAGGCATTTTTCACGTGGTTTTGAAAATATGATGTTCTGTGCTTTCAAAATGGCTGTGTTTGGCTTTTGTGCCACACAGTCTCAAAGCGTCTCGGACCATGTGCTCTTTATAGCATAAGATGAAGTGTATTTTGTGTTTTATTTTAACACCAGATAAAGGACTGAGTGAAACCTCCTCCTGCCTGGTCTCCCCCTGATGTGGGTCGGTCGCAGTTAGAGCACACAGCATCCTGGAGCGACTTGGTCGCTTACACAGAGTTCGCGGCTGATGGAGCTGGGAACACAGAAGGTGTGGGGCACTCTGCGAGGAGAGGATCAAAACAAATCTCCTTTATCTAATGCAGAACCTATTACTGAATCAAACGGAGGGATGTGAAGGGTCTAAGTGTGCTTTTAATAATCTGTGTTACAAACAGACCATAATCTGCACAATTAAGCCTCTTGGAGTTGGCAGGATTTTGTGCAGTTGGCATTTTTCCCCTTGAAAAAAAGGTCAAAAAGAGGGGAGTGAATTAACCAACGCATACCTGTTCAAAGGTATTCTGTAACACCGCTGAGTGGTAGAAACGTTTTCTTTGTTGCACTGGTGGCTCTGGGGAGGGGAGAGGTCCTGATGTAAAACCCCACCTATCCAAAGAGTAGAGACTGGCTACACACTAAATGGAGGATTAAAGGTGGGTGGGAAACCTCCCTGTACTGCTGTGTAGATAGGAGCGGGGCTCTGGAGGGGACCTTTGATTGTAGCATGCTTTGGATCAGGCCCCGGGGAGCTCTGCTCAGGAGTGCTACCTTGGAGTTGCCCTTAATGGCTCTCCCTGTTTTCCTGGTCACCAGGAGTGTTTGCAAACCCCTGGGAAAAATGGTGGGGAGCATGCATACTCCTTCCTGGGTGGACTTCTTGCCACCCAGAGTATGATTTCTCCAATGCAAATGCGTATTCTGTTCCTGGCAGGGAGATGGAGCGTACGCGGTCCTACCCACATGGATGGTGTAAGATTGCTCTCCCATAGGATAGCCTCTTTTCTTGATTACAGTGATGAGAAAGTGTTTTCATTTAAAGAGGAAAATGCTTGAATGGTTTTCTCATCCCTCGCCCCTCCTCTTGGCAAGCAAACACACTGTTGGGGCACTGGGTTTATCACAGGCCAAAGGGGGAATTCTCTCAGGAGCCTCTTGTTGAAATGTTGGCAACACATCACTGAGCAGTTCTAAAGACTTCAGGAAGCCCCAAATTTCTCTGAATTTTCCCACCACCAGCCTTGAATGTAAGTTGCCTCTTGGCCTTGCAGACTTTGGGAGAACATCAAGGAACGCGCTTGCAGCCGCTGCAGCGTGCCCATCCGCACAGGGTCAGCCCCTTGGGACGGGAGCGAAAGCTGGTCGGAGTATGAAACCACCCACACGCTAATCTTTTGTTTCCTTTAGTTATTTTTCCTTCACTTTTTTTTTCCTCTCAAAATACATTAAGCAAAAGAAATAATTTGCCAGAATCTTTTCTGGGAGAGTGAACTGGAGAAGCCGTGGTGCCTTTGCTCTATACAGGCGCTCAGATCCTTCAAAAGCCTCTGTCCAGCTGTCTCGCTCTGTGCCGTGGTCTGACTTTCTTCAGCTTTTGTGTGTTGCTGCTACAGTGTAAAATCAGGGGGAATTAATTTGCCTCCATTTACACTTGAGCATCTTGGGGCAAATTAATTCTCCTACTACCATGTACTTGCAGAGAGGCGTGCAGGATCGTTGGGGGAGGCGGGGGAGGAAAGGCAGATTCCTTTTTTTGTCTGAAAATCAAACAGTCTGACCAAAGTCTCCTTTCCTCTCTCATTTTTTTTTCTCCCCTCCTTATTTTATCTTTTCTATTTTTACGTAGGTGCTGAAGTTAAGTATTTACTGAATATAATTTCAAATGACAGTTTAACTTACAATTTTAACCAAAACTGTAATAGAAAAATATTTTCTCTACATTGTTAAAATGCAACTTGATTCCTGCTCAGCTCCCCCCAGTCTGTAAACAAGAACGAGTACTTGCTGTTGATGTGTAGAATATTTTTTTTTTAAATCACAGAATGGATTAAGAATTAAACTAGAAACAAGATGAGGAAAAAACCCTCAGAGCTGTAATCAAACATCCATTCCAACAGCTGAAACATGTTATTACATCTTTCAGCTGATTTATCGTACCCAAAGAGATTTCATAATCATTCTCAGTATTAAAACAAGGGGAATAGAGGCACATTTCAATAACAATGATTGTTGTTTGGAGAATGCCAATCATGTCTAGGAGTGTTATTTACATCAGACAATATGTAGATATTGTGCCTCCAAGCCTGTTCCTGTTCGTTTTTGTTCTGTGACTTACACAAATGAATGCTAAGAAATGTTGACAACGAGGTTCAATAGCTAAACACAATAAGGGGGGTCCTGCTGACTTCCTTTGGGGAGGGGAGAAATCTTTACCACGTAAGTAATGCAATCTGATGTAGAGATAAATGCTACTCTAAATGTCTGAGCTCCCTTTGGTATGGAAGGTGGGGAGAAATTGAATCCTGTGCTAATTTTCATTTGTATTTGCACATTAGCTATACCTAATTTGAAAATAGTTAAGAGGCAGGAATGAGAAAACCAGATGTGGAGCAGTCAAACGTATTGCAGAGAAGCAGGCTTCACTTTGTGTTATTTTCTAACATGCAGTTTTATTTTTGCTGGTGTCTGTCACAAATCCTAAAATACCATTACAGAGTTAGCAGATGGCTCCCAAGTATTCATACCTGATAAAGCCTCCTGGGTGATCAAGCACTGAAAAATCAATATATTTTTCAACTTTCAATGGCTAGCTATTCAGTTTCATTACATCTCGCTATTCCTCCATGGCTACTGTGATATGGACACTTACTTCACCATTGCATTAAGCTCTAATCTCCGGGCTGGCTGATACAGGCGGTTAATGAATAGCTGGAGTACCACCTCGGTATGCTTCACAATTCTTCTGATCTCAGTAGGATGTTTCAAGTACTGTGATCTTGTGTTTGGTAACACCCCACTTCTTCCCCCTCTTCTTTTTCCACACGTGCACAGACACCCCTCTCCAGCTGTCACCTTGCCGAGCTCTGAAAGGAAAATTCAGTAAATACACATTTTAGCAGAAATATTTTGCTGTGACATTTGACTTTTTAAAATAAATAATACCAGTAAGTCTCAGCGAGTCTGATCCATGCCCCCTGGGTGACCATATGAGTCACATTCTTAAATCTATCATTTTCAATAAAGCCAAAACTAGAGCGAGGTTTTTAAAATGTCCCATTTTGTCTCCAGATTACCTACACCCCCCATGAAATATCTGTGCTCTCTGATTGACTGTTCATGCTTTCTTTAAATCACGTTTCTTTCCCCTTCTAACTTAAACTCATATTATGGGAAAGTTACTTGCAGTAAATGACAAAGCATGCGTCAGCTTTTTAATTATTACACGTACTAATTATTGGTCTTTGCCACAGGCTTTGGCCTTGCTTAGGGGCTCGACTCCTCACAGGGGGCATCTCTTTATACTCCAATTTGCATGAAAAAAATCAGTGTAAGTGAAATGTTAGTGAGTGCTTATAGCGTGTACACGCACACGTACATCCTCAGAAATGGCAGTGTCCCATAGATTTTAATTTTCCTTTAGTATGAAAGGTTTCGCTGAATTTTGCTGTTGCAGTCATTTTGAGGTGGCAGCAGTGGTTTACTGCCATTGTTTTAAAAACATGAGGCAAAGTCCAGTGACACAGACCAGGCTTATTTTACACGCGCCAAGGCACCATGACATTGGCAAGCCTGGGGCATGCAGAAAAGCTATTTAGTCTGATTAAGGCATATCTTAAATTTCAAACATAGGCCTTGATTCAATCCAAAGTGCAGGAGACGAGACCCTGTTTGCCGGGAGCGGAAGCGTGGCTATAAACAACACGAGAATTTCCTCTGGGCTGCACGAAGAGCAGGGCCGATGCTTCGCGTATGCTGGGTATGGAGGAGGTCGCTGCTAATTCACCACAGCCCCTTCCTTCTGCCACCAGTGCTTGGGCCCGGCACTCCCCAGGTGGTCGGTACCATCCCCACCTCCCCTAGCAGCAGGGGATGGAGGAGTTGTGGAGGAGAGGCCTGCGGCCCCCGTGGGCAGCGCTCGCACCACCTGTGGCACCGCCGGGCCCTGCTTCGTGCCGCAGCCCTCGCCTCGCCCTGGCACACGGCTGGGCTAGAGCTGGTGGAAGGCCCAGCTAAAAAAGCTTTTGTACGATGATTAATTGACCTTAACAAGTTTAAGGATGCTTATTTGCACACAGTTATGAAGTGTTGCAATATGTCACAAATGAGAGCGGCTTCTATTATAAACATAATGGCATAAACAGTGAAAGCTGGTTATATTTCCTTAAAAGTTCATTGCAGGGAAATAGGGAAGCTTGAGAAGCTAAACAAATCCAGGCAATAATGGAAATGTAGCATGAAATTACTTCTGTAAACAACAGCCATTCATTATTTGAACATTTTTCATAAGAGAGTAAGCAGACGAGTGTTGATGTTAAAGGGTGTGTGTGGAGGGGGAGGTGGAAGTGGGGGAGATTATGAATTTCAAAAGAAATCTTCCAGGGTTATGCAGACAGACAGACATCTGTTCAAAAAATAAATATGTAAAGCACTGATTGATCCCTGAATATTAACAATCGATGCCATTTTCTTCATTAACTTCTGAGTGGAACACAAAGAAAGGTATATTTGATTTAAGAGGAAAGGGAGGGAGCACTATTTAATGTTGATTTGGTGTAGTGAATAACCCCAGAGAGAAATGTAAATACCAGGCTGCAATAACATGACAGCACACTAATCATATTTACAAACTATATTAAATCTGTCCATTGTGCTTGCCTGGCTGCGGATTGGTTCGATTGTAATTGTCATTGTAACCAGTGCTGGCTTATGGGAGAATTTAACTGCAGTGATATAAGGTGAGTGCTAGGCTTATTATTACTTTATTATTACCCGGTTTATGTTTATTAAAACAATTTGTCATGCAGAACAGGAATGGGAGAATGGGAACATTAAATCGTGCTGTACTCAACCTGAAGAAATGAGTTACAATAAAATTAATGGCAGGCAGGCCACAGCTGACACTTGTAGCCGTGTGGAGCAGCTACACACTGGTTCGTTTCATTTGCTGATCGTTTCTTGTTAGGGTCACGCCATTAAACTTACATATTGAGAACTACTGAAAATCTGAGGCAATGAAGGTAAAGTTTATGAAGCAAAAGTGGCTTTTTTTTTTCTGCTGCTAATGCATTCCTTTCAATTATTACAGAAATCAGGAATGCAGATTGAAAGTTTAAATCATACTGAGTTATTAAAGACGTGTGTTGGAGTGAATGTCCTTCAATTTTACAGAGGCTTAGAGAGCTGAGAAAGAGCTGAGTTTAGGCTAAAGTGAGACCATTCTCTAAAGGCTTTGAGCAAAGAGAACAGCGAGAATAGTGGTCATGAAAGGTCTCATAACAAGTTTAATAAAAGCTGCTTTATTTTCTTTCCCCGAAACTCAAGGGGTCCTTATTTGATATCTTCAAATTTATTTCAGCCCAAATCTTCATTATTTTAAAGTAGAGGCAGGAGGCGATGACCATGGGAATAGCATTGAGCCTCTTGGAATTCAGCAAAGAGGCACAGTGACATAACCCCCTCTCGTGACACAATTACGGAAGAAATTAAAAGTGTCAGGCTCTATGTACTTTAGCTGCATAGAAGAAATCCGGCCTCCTGATGAAACATCTTTGTACATGAAAAAGTAATACCCTGCCCTTGTTTCCCATTATACAACAATGTTAAGGAGTCTTCTGGGGTGATTATTAGGGATTTGGTGAAGCACAATAAATGCTGAAGATTAAATCTGAGCACAAGCAATTAGTACTGGGGGAGGGAGAGTGCTTTTTTTCTTTCTTTTTTTTTTTTTTAAAAAAAAAGTATTTATTAATGAAGCTATTTAAAGAAAACCAAGCCAACTGCTGAAGTTGGGAAATGTGAACCTTTCATTTCTAGCAGTTTTATACTTGTGCAAGACCCACAAAGTCTGTGGGGTTATTCTTGATTTATACCAGTGTGAGCAAGTAGAAGATCAGGCTGGCTCTGTGGGATTTTTTTTCCCTCGTTTTCCTTTTTTAAACTAAGATAGCTTTCTTTAAAGTCTTGGAGAAAGCCTTCAAAGAGGGGGATTTAGCCATGTGTTCTATACCTGTGTCCCCAATCTCAAGGGCTGGACCAAACGTCCAAGAGCTCAGCGTCCAAACACTTCAACAGAAAACTGGAATGGGAGCTGAACTCTCTGGAAAATCCAGTTTGATGAGGCACGTGAAGATATTTCAAAGATCTTGTTTTAGAAAACTATTATTCCTTTTGGTTATCTAGTAAGGTGAATGGCAGATGTTTCTTTCAGAAGTAATTTCACATTCAGTTGCAGTGGTGAAGCCACTGTGATTGCAAAGGCCACTCCAAACCTGAGAAAAACACATGTAAAAAAAAAGCAACCTTGTATTTACTTAGTACTCCTTCACAAGCCAATCACCCCCTTGAAATAATGGCCACTTCTCTGAAAGCAACAGAAGTTTTCCTTGTGAATATAAAAGGAGAGACCAAAGGCCTTGTCTCAAAGATTATTTTCCCTGGTGAAGTCTAATGCAGTAAGCATAATCCACTGCCATGGCAAGCACTCATGGTGGACCCATGTCTTGGAGCCCTCATGACCCATGGGTGGTTCATATCCGCCTTTTTGATGCTGTACTTCAGCTGCAAAGAATAGAAAAGTGTTTTAGAGAAATAGGGCAGTCACTGAGGGAGTCATTCTTTCTGTGACTGCCAGCATGGTGGCTGGCAGGGATGAAATGATGACTAAGGAGGGACAGGTTTGGGTGTTCATATGGTCCAGGTATGGACAGGCAGCCACTGTGGTGGTAGGTGCAGTGGAAACACAGCAGGCTCCCATATATTTCTGGCTTTGAGTGCTTTTCTGTGCCCTCTTTTACATCCATTTGAAAGAGAAAAAATTTTTATTAAAACAGGTTGACCTCCATGGCTTGCTAAATAGGCTTTTAAATGTTACAGCAGAGCTCTGACCCAGCATTTTTAAAAGCAGAATTTTAATGTAATCTTCCATCTTCATTTGTATTTTTGTAACACTCAGTAAACTTGGGGGGAAAACCAGTTAGTCCCTCATTCCCTTATGTGTAAAACTCATGAACTCTAAGTAACACATACACTGTAAGTGTCTCGCTGAATTGCAGTCCTTATTATATGTGCAAACATCCCATTGACATGAAGGACAAGGATAGAGTATAGAATTTTGAGTCGTATTTATCACTTGGATTATTAATAATAATAACATTTGGCATTTTTATAGCACTTTACATTTTCAAAATGCTGCATAAACATTAACTAAATGGTAGTTAAGTGTGCATAAATGATATTCAGAGCCATTACCCTCTACCATGCTAACGCAGTCGCTGTGGGTCTGCACTGAAATGTGTGCACTGCTGCTCATTGGAAAATCTTTACTGCTCTCGTGAAGTATCAGCTTTCCTGGAAGAACCGGAGTGACCATTTTTCATTGTGTTTCACACGCACCCGAAGGCTTTTGTCCATATTATGGATTAATGGTCTGCAAAATTTCAGTTTATTGGGGAAAAAGAAGTTGTTGATTTTACTTACAGGAGCATAAAAACAAATAAAAATAAAGGGCTCAGAAACCAAAACACTGCTCTTTTTTAGAATCCCATTTTAGTTTGATTTAGTCCACAGCCAGGCATTTTATGCTCTGTTTCCTGGCTGTGGGACCCGCTCTGCTGCACCCTACCCGTTTGGAGGCTGGGTGCTCGCAGGGCTGCTCACCCAGGGCCCAGGCTGGCCCTTCCGAGCCATCTGCTGCGCTCATGGGCACATCAGTGTTGCCAGTTAAGGGGCTGCTCTAGGTCCATCGACTAGGGGAAACAGAAGATGCATTTTAGGAACCATTGTTTTGCAGTGTCACAAGACTTCTCACACGTAGCTCTTAAAGAAAATATCTGTACTTGCCTGATGTTTGTCCCCCACCCCCAGTTTGTAGTGTACTTTTCTGTAACCACTCTAGTTTGTAGTACAGAAATGCTTCTTTTTCTTGCCTAGGCGCCCTTCTGCCATCTCAGTAAAACTGGGTGTGTAGGCAGTTTTAGAAGCACCTTCTA
Organism: Anas platyrhynchos; assembly: GCF_047663525.1. Classification (NCBI taxonomy): domain Eukaryota; kingdom Metazoa; phylum Chordata; class Aves; order Anseriformes; family Anatidae; genus Anas; species Anas platyrhynchos. The sequence continues at coordinate 62,402,292 of NC_092591.1, read as the reverse complement.
CCCTTGCTTGCATCCAAGAGCAATTTATCGTGTCCCCCCACCGAAGGGGAGAGGAAGTCATGGGAAATGTCAAAGACCAGTTTTCATGCTGGATTGCATCAATGTAATCCAGAAGCAAGTGAATAATTCCACTGTCACTTAATTAAAAGTTTTAAGACTTTATGTCTTTGACCTTGTTCTTTAGCTGAACACATAAAAGCAAAATGGCTTGCTGCCTTCATCTCACTTCGTGCCATTGCCCTCCGATGAGAGAATCCTCCTGGTACCTGTGATTTGTCATTGGAGCGAAGGGAAGGGCTACGCGCACTACTTGCTCCTATCTTCCGCGGTGAGCCTACCTTGACAAAGGTTCTCTTGCTATCTTTAGTTCTTCTCCCTGGGGCATCTAGCACATCAGGACAAGAGGGATCTCAGCCCCACAGCTTCATTTTGGGCCTGTTAACTGTAACTACTGATGTCGTTTACAAGGATAAACCCTTAAAGCCAGGCCAAGGTAGACAAAGAAAGAACACCGGCGTAATTCCCTTTGGACAGCAGAGATTGGTGTTCAAGTTATTGAAAATCTGTGTAACTCATTTTCTCTTTTGTCATACTTAAAAAATCCATGAAGTTTGGCTGAGTGCAAACAATAAGCTTTTATTGTTGCTGCCCTTCTTCATAAATGTGTAATCTTCGGGGACCATCAGAAAAGCTTTGGTACAACAAATTAAAAGTCTCTAAACTTCCCCGTGTCTCCTTGGACATTTTGTAGACCTGCAAATATCAAGCAGTAATCAATATAATGCTGCTCTAATACTTTCAGGCAAACTGGCAGCTCCCGAGCAGCGAGCAGCTCTCTCCTGGCGAGGCACGGCTCCTGCCTGGGGGGCCGCAGAGGAGCAGCACCCATCAGTGGCACGTGCGCTGCAGAACCTGGTGTACAAACAGCACGGCCAGCTGGGTGCAGCTCGGTGTGCTGGTCAGCAAGGCTTGCAAATGCACTTTCTGTCCCATCGTCGGCTCCCGCATTTAGCGGTGGCGTTTGTAAGATGTGCCTGAATTCTTGCTGTTTTGCAGGTCACTGTGTTTTGTAATCTCCCGTTTCTTTCGCGTGTGTCCGCGTGCACACGTTTCCCTAACAAGCCAATTATATTATAGCCAACAGGGTGACTTGGAAATTCTCTCTCTTCATTGTTTTAGCTTAGTAAGCTAGTTTAACACTACTATCTTCATATAGCCTTCATTTTCTCTCTGAGAGAATTGTATTATTTTTCTTTGGGGTAAGGCACAAGGTATTGAATTACAGAACATTGGCTTTTTTATACCTTGTCAGTGGAACAACCTTGTCAGTTTAAAGGCTTCAGCAAAGAATATTCAGCATAGGCCAGCGAGGGTAAAAATCAAGGCTGTACTTTTTTGTCTCGTCAGTAAGGAGTAAACGTTCGCTTTCTCTCCCCAACTTAGTGCCTGTTACAACTGAGGCAAAAACTGCTGCTGCACCCGCTGGTAACCAGCAGCTCGGCGTGGGGTGGGCTGGGTGAGGGTTTAGCATTCGCTGCCACCACCCAGCTCCTCTCTCGTTATTGCAGCCATCACCGCTCCCTGGGGAGCTGGGAATGGATTCCCGGCGCCGCTCATGCAAAATGGATGCATGCAATAACTCAGGCGTGCGGTGTTACTGATTGGGTGCACGGCGGTGCTAATGAAGCACCTAAAGGTGCTGCGAGCCCAGCCAGACCAGGGTGTCGTCGATTCTGAGCACATTTTCGGCGGTGGGAATGGCTTGTGCAAACCGCCCCCGTGTGCTGCTGTGCACGCCACTCGCGGTGCACAGCCGGAGTCTTTGCAGCTCTGGGTGCTCGCTTTGGGTGAGGTGCGGCACGCTGGTTTCTGCTCATTCATAGGGCCAAACAGCCCTGTCCTTTGCTGGATGCTGGAAAAATTGAAAAAAAAAAAAAACTCCCTTCCCTTCCACTCCATTTCTAACAGCTTATTTTTGTAGCAAGGAGTGCTCTTTTTTCTAGCATGGCCTGTTCCAGTGCCCATTTACATCAACGTTAAAGCTTGCCACTGACCTCCTGGCCTCTGGATCAGGCCCATGGTCTCCTTATCTTCTTCCGTATTACTGGCACACCTTTACCTTAGGTCTCGATTTCTGTGGAGCTCTTCGGGTCAAGCTCTATCTCATTGATGTGCTCAGGCTTAAATTGATTCAGGGAGAAACTGACTGTTCTTCTAAAGAAGCGGTCATTTTTCTTAAGCGGCTTCTATTTTTAGGTAAGGCTCCTTGTGCCAGCGGGCAGCGTTGGTGTCTGGCAGGCGGGGGTTACGGTGTGCTTCACGACAAAAGCCCTTCAGCTCCAGAGCTGTACCCCAGGGCTCCCCGCTGCTTCCACCAGCAGGTCGGTGACAGCACAGCACACGTTAGTTGGAAAAACTTAAGGGTTTTTCACTTAAAATTGAGAAGCTGTGGAACTCAGTGCTCATGGCAAAGTTACAATGTGCTTTGCTTTTTCTGAAAGCCAGGAGTTTCTCTGAGGTCAGGGAGGGTTAAAGAGCTGTATTCACAATGATGTTTAAGAAAAGCAGTATCTTGTTCTTTGGCCAAAACCCAGTGAACATTAGGGGGGGGGCTAAGGAGTGTCTGCTCTGAGCCGGGTGTTCTGTGACTGTCCACGGCAACATTTTGTGTAAATTCCTCTGAAACACCTGCTATGGGCCATGGGCAGAGAAAAGATACCAACCTGTACCCTGAGTGACAGTTCCTGTTTTTTAATCGCTTATTAAATTAGCCGGTATGAAGCAGCATCAAAGCAGTAAAGTGCCCACCAGTAAGTAATACCAGTGACAGATTTATGTGGGTAGCTGACCTTCTCGTGAGATAGAGTCGTAGCTCACAGTGCCTGCATGATACCAGCGCGGTTAGGCTGTTCCGTTGGGCAGTGCCATCGCTTGATTATTCTGGGAGAAATTTCGGAAATACAGTTGCTTTATGAGCCCGACTTCTATGATGATAAATTTCCAAAAGCAAAAATGTGAATTTAAATTATTCGTATTCATGTGAGCGTGGTAGAGATTTTTGGAATCGCTGCGGCAAGTTATGGATGATGCATGAAATGAAAAAATCCCTGCCCAGTGCACAAGGAATACAGAAAGGGCTGTGCAGCCAGCACTGTGCTGTGCTGCGCTATGGGATGCGCGCTCTCTAGGGAGAGATATTTGTATTTTTGAAAGGCACCCAGCCATCAGCCTACGCACAAAAGCAAACAAAGGACCAAATGAGAGAAAATATCCAAATACCCACCACCACCCAGAAGCCTCCCCAGCATAAGGCTGGTGCTGTTTCCTGCAGCTGGCTCTCCAGCCGGGCAGAGCTGCCTGAATCCTGCACGCGTGGGGCAGGTTCTCCTTCCTGAGCAGAGATGCTGGCCCAGACATTCAGCTGACATAAAGACCCACTGAAGCCTTGCTTCTCAGCAGGCGTGGTGGCCAGGGTTGGCCTTGTGTCCAGGAAGGTGCCCACCAGGGACCTTTCCACCAGCCGGGCCCTGCTCCAGCAGGCCTCTATGCGATGCCACCCAAGCTGGCCTTGAGGAGCCTCTGGCACCTCTGCTCCCTGGTGGACCCATTGCGCTCCCTCCAGCTTGTTTGCAGCTGCTTTTGTAACCATGTAACCCTGTGATCCACTCTCCCTTTTCTTTTTGCCACAATAGCTCCAGACAAGTAGAAAAGAATCCATCTGGGATAACATGATCCCATCCTCAGCACTCGATGTGTGACAGGATCTCATTTGCTTCTAGTCTGAAGCTGACCATAAAAACTGTGGGCATTGAGGAAAAAAAAAAGTCTGAAAAAATACTTGCAGGTATTTTTTTCTAGATGTACATCTGGTGTTAGGATCTGCCTAGTCTTCTTGTCTGCAGGAAAGTAGAATGATTGTTTTTCTGGGACTGCACTCTGCATTACAGTGTTCCAGTTCTGAAGCTTGTACTTCTTCAAGCCCTGATTTAAGTGATTGCATTCTTAACTTAAAGAGATGAAATTTGCAAGCGCTGAGAATTATCTAACTTCATCTTCCAGGGAAGTCCAAGTCTTTGCTGTCTAACAACATCTTCTGCATGCGCATGTATTTTTGGCTGAATAGTAGAATGCGTCTCAGCATGATGTATCTTTAATTCTAATGTGTTAAATATCCCATTAGGTTATTTAATATCTACTGTGTTTATTTGATAAGTTTGACAGCAGTTTGAAACACCTGTATTTTCCTTTTCAGACAGACAATATATGGGCTTTCCCATCCCACGCATCAAATAACGCTTAGGTTTTGATTTTAGCGCAGGGTACTTGGTATGAATGCTGCGTGTTTGCTCTGTGTTCCTGCACTTCAGCGACTGTTTTCAGAACATGCTAATTATTTCTAATGTTGCAATGCAATTTGTTGGAAACATCCTGCTGTGTAAATACATTAAGACATTTGACCAGAATCTCTGTTTTATCATGACCTTTCCCTTCACTATACCTTTGCTTTTCCAGTATTCTGTTTATCAGCATGCTTTGTTCTGTTGATTTGTTTTCCTTTTTCCTCCACCTCATACACAGTGCTTAGAAAGGCCCATCTAGTAAGGGGATAAGCACTGCTCTCTCATCCTCTGCAGGATGCAGAAGGAGTGCTTCCACACGTACTGCTCGCTCATCTTATCATTTTTCAGGGAAGAATAAAAAGGTTAGACAAACCTCACTTGTGTTTTGGTGGGCATTAATGGAGATATTACCCTAGTCTCCCAGTCCCAAAGTCCAGGTTTCTCCATATCCTGAAGACTACCATTAAGATTTTAATGAATATTAAAAACTCAATGAGTGCTAGAAACCCGAAAGGTGTGGAGTTGGGATAGCAAGCAGAGATACATGTATTATGTTCATAATTACCTGCACCTCATCCTCTTACTGTTTTCTTTTAGGAAAAACTTTTCTTATTATTTTAACTAATTCTGCAAATATCCAGGCCCCTTCCCTCCACTTTGCTTGTATCTCACAAATGGTTCTGTCTGCCTTAGCCCACCTGTTTAAGCCCAGCTGATCTCTGTGATCAAGTGCATTTCTCTGGTTAATGGTGTCATCTGGCAATTGGTTTATAGCATCTTCTGGGATAGCCTGTGGTACTGTGGGCATATTGCCCCATGGGAAAGGTTTCTGTATCTGCTGCAGAGCGTTAGGTCCAAAGCAGCATCCCCTACCTGCTACACAGGGTTCTGCCCGACTGCCAGCTTTAGACTTGTAACTGATGACCCATTTTGCTCTTGGTGTTGGACGGTGACATTTCCTAGCAGTGTCTGCTCCCTTGGGCGTCCCCTGGGGAAGGCAGCCTGGTGGGTGCCGGTGCATCACGGACAGCGAGGGCTGGGAGGAGCGGGCCCATGCCCTGGGGCTGGTGGCACCATGCATGGCTCCTGCCCCGTGGAGCTGGCCGCAGCGTGCCTCCAGAGCCGTGCAGGGGTGTTTGCAATTGCCGTGTGGTGGGCACAGACACTGACTTCTTATTCTGAACATTTTTACTGTGCTCAGAGCTCCTGGGAATCGGGTACAGCCATCTTGTAGTGACTCATTGCTATAGGCCTGTGCAAACTCAGTGCATGAAATAGTTAATTAGAAAGTCTCCGGTTACCAACTGAATTTATTTTGCAAAAAAGTTACATTTGTTCTTCTCAGTGAGAGGAAAAAAAAATAAGCAATTCAAATCATTTTGAAGTTCCATTCCTTCATTCATTAGGAGACTTAGTTTGCAAAATCCTAATTAAAAAGAACATTTTGTGTTAATGAAAATGTTCTAATTTTTTACCTTATTAAGTTAGTTACATTTTTTTTTTTCCAGAGCATTCAGCAAGAAGAGATCTTCTTAACGGCTTTGTTCATGTTTATATTCTTTGATTGCAAAATTTGTGAGACAAAAGAGAGCTAAACTCATTCTGTGGTGCCCTCCAGTTAACTGTTCGGTTGAAAAATGACCTTCATAACTAAGTCCCTTGCCTTTTCATCGATATCAAAGAGTTACAACTCTAACCTACAGTTGAGGAGGTGGCTTCAGTCTGGTAAACCATCAGAAATTGCATGAGCACCCTGTGGAGTGTAGATATTTATAGATATCTAGGAGGAGTACAGATAACTGAATAATTTGAATCTGAATTCTGAAATAGCCTAGGGCTTTTCTGCTGGCTTTCAAGTCCAGCATCTACTTGCATGACATTTAGTCATTAAAAGCTGAAGTTTATTTCAGTACCTAATAATTCTGTATCAGACACAATAATACTGCAAGCCAGGGATCAGAGAAGCTGCATTTAGGACCCTACTATGGTACAACGCCTAGAAAGACAGCACTTTCCAGGGCTTTTAAAAATAGCTGTACTATATATGAGGTTATGTTAACTGTGAAGCACATTCATTTATGCAGTCTCAAGATCCAATACAGAATTCTTGGCTGGTGTAAATCCAGGTGGCTGTAAGTCAGCTGTGTTGAGCTAAGATGCTCACAGGGAATGTGACTCTGAAGGAATTTCACACCTTTGGTTTCATTACTTGCATTTGGCCACTGATGCAGCTCTAGTGGGGTGGATTCTAACATTTAAAATCTCTCCATAGGCAGAAATTACTGTTAAAGTCTTTCAATTCTTATAGAAGTACGGATCAAGGACATAAAAATATTTTGCAGTTACTCCAAGCACTGGAAAAATATCTATTAAAGAAATATTTATTAAAGAATCAAGGAAAGTTGTAGGTTGGAAGGGACCTCCAGAGGGCATCCAGTCCTTCCTGCGGCTCTGAGCATGTCTGGCTAGAGCAGGTTGCTCAGGGCTGTTTCCAGTCGGGCTTCCATCTCTGAGGATGGAGACTCCACAGCCTCTCCACACAATCTGTGCCAGAATTGTCTACCCTTGAGATTAAAAAAGCTTTTCCTGATACCTAATTGCATTTTCCCAAGTTGTAACTTGTGTCCACTGCATCTTGATTCATCACTGTGCACCTCCAAGAAGAGGCTGACAACGTGTTCTCTGTACTGTCCTAGCAGGTAGCAGTAATGCCTCTCCTTCGCTTCCTCTTCTTTAGACTGAGCAAACCCAGCTCCTTCAGCTGGACACCATACTCCAGATACAGCGTTATCAGCGCTGAACAAGGGGGAATCGCCACCTCCCTCGGCCATGCCCTTGCGAATGCAGCCCTGTATGCAGCTGGTTGCCCTGGCTGCAGGGGACACTGCTGCCTTGTGCTCAGCACCAGCCCTCCAGCTGCTTTTCTGCAAAGCTGCTTTCCATCCTGTTGGCCCCCAGCCTGTGGGCTTACTCCATCCCAGCTGCAGAAATACTTGGGGTTTCGGCGTTGATTTCAGGAACACTGTATTCTCTACTTTTAACTAATTACGGGCTATTGTTGGAAGTGCTTATACTAAGGAGAGGTGAAAAGCCTTCTTCCACCCTTTGTGTTATTGTTGAGGATTTGCTAGTATTTAAAGTGAGCATCTTTCAGCAGTACTTTCTGCTTATTATTTTCTTTCTCCTGATACTTTAGCAGTCAACGCTCACCCACACAAGTGCTTGTAAAAACTAAGTGCTGAGCTGGCATGCTCAAATGTTCAAACAGGACATGCACATCAAACTGTGGGTCCAAGCAATGCTGTGTTCTGTGTGCAGCTGCTCACAGCTAACACTCACAGATCAGGCTTCAGATACAAAGTGCCAAGAAAGCAGCGGAGACTCTTCACCATCCACCTATGCTGGGAAAGAATTGCGCTATAAAATTGAGACTCATTTAAACTAATGATCAAATCTAAGGAAGTGGCAATCTGTATGCAGACGTTCCACAAGCAGAAAAAAGAAGCTGAATTCACCCAGTGAATTATTTGCTGCCAATTATTCTCAGCTTTAATACTCGGCTTTAAATATTTAGTTAGATCCACTTTCAGCCTAGGATTTCAGTTTTCATTTAACATCGTGAGTGACTATATATATGTATGTATATATGACACGCTATTTTCATTACATCTCCTTTGAATACACTTGAATAGTAGCGTGAATTGCCTGCCTCCATTTTTGTTAGATTTTTGGACAAGGTGTAAGCCTTTTCTCAGTGGATTTTGGTAGTTGTCTAAGTACCTCTTTGATCTGAAAGTGACCCTGCCGTGTTGAAATGTGGACTTGGCTAACTTCATGGCAGGACTCTTGGAGAATTACAAGATGGCTGTAAAGATGCACTAACCCTTTTCAGGACCTAAATTAAGCTTTAAATCAAAGCTAACTAGAATGCCACCAAAGCTTTTCCATTAAGACTGGCTTACACACCCTTGCACTGTGATGCACAGAAAACATCATAAATTTTGGACCTGGACTGAAACCCTGAAGCTCTGTCTTTACTTTCAAAGTTCATGAAATGCTTCTTCACCACCAGTGAGCAATCCAGTGTTTGTGTGAATTGGTTTTTGAGTGTGAAGGCAGATGCTGACCCAGAAGGCAGTTGGCACTAGGCAATTATCACCAGAAACTGAATCTCAGCTCTACTCCATCGTTTTAGTTAGCAGTGTGCGAGAAGTGCTGTGCCACCATTTTAAGGCAAAAAAAGATGCAACCATTCGAGGGGTCACTTTCTGTTGGAATAAGCCCTGCTTTGTCACTGGTACATGCAGAGTACTGCCGTTTGAGTACAGGCCATCACCACCTGCTTTTTTGTGTAATGAGCTATGCTTGAAAGCAAAGATTTTAGTGGTTTAGAAATGATATGGAAGAAAATTTTTTTTTCTGTTTACCTATCCCATTACATTCCAATGAAGGTAGTGATGGGGAGCAATGCAAGCAATAAGGTAAAACACCTCTCCTCCTGAAGATAAGACTTGCTTGGTCATAAATGAGCACTCGAGGAGGGTGTGGGAAGGTAGGTACAGCTTATAGCAGCCTGGAGCAGTATCTGCACATGATCTTTGGCACCAGATCGCTGGGGTTGTTTAGAGTAAAACTGGACAACGAGCTGAGAAAAGACCCTGGTGTTGGCAGGGGGTTCAGAAAGGCCCTGTAATAGCTTGGCTGGGATGGACAGGGTGGTTGACCTGAGCTCCCTGCTCTCAGAGGACAGGAGGGCCTGCCTCATTTGGGAACAGGCTTATCGATAACTGCTGGAACTAAGCTTTGGTGCAGAATTTTCTTGGAGCTTTATGCATTTCTGTTCAGAAAGTGTGGGTGTTATAACATCATTGTGAAATACTGTGATGAAATAGTCCACTGCACCGCCAATGTTCAGCTTTAAAGCTAGGACAGGAGAGGAAAGAATTGCTAACGCTCCAAGGAGCAGCTTGTCAGCTTGAAGGCCTCGCATGTGCCAGCTGGATTCAAGCTCAGGTCTGGATTTGATCCACCAGTGAAACATCATCCTCTAAAAGCTACTGGCTGAAGGTGGCAGACCTCTGGAGACCTAGGGGGTTGATTGGAAAGTTGACTCTCTCTTAACTGTATGCTCATGCTTGTGGCAGTTATGAAAACGCATCAGATTTCCAGCTATTCAATTTTAAAAAGTCCTTGGGAAAAGCACTGGCCAAATAGTTGTAATTTCCCCTCCCCTTTGCCATCCCTTCAGTGAAATGGAAACATTTCCACCGATTTAAATGGACTCTAGGGTTCTAATCTTGTCTTGGCTTTGCCAGGGCCTATGTTTTGCCCCCTGTGGCTCTTGCATTTAGTGAAATGTTTAAGAGTAGAAGAATCTGACAGTTTAATAGAAAAGCTGAGGGAATCCATGAATTTTCTGAAAAGGCTGGGGTCAGTTCCTATGTGATGACAGTTCTGGGCTGAAGCAGACTTCTGCTTTCCAGCTGGTGGGAGAGGATTTCCATTGAAGACACACAGTTCAAAATCCATTACTCTGTCCCTAACGTAATACAGAAGTGTGGCTCAGCAGCAGGCCGGTTTCTGAGCTGGGGAACAGAGCAGCAGTTTTCCCCTGGAACCCACAAGGCAGCAAGAGCGCACTTTCGGTGGCCGCCAGACTACTTAAACAGCAGACTCTCAAATGGATCTCCCCTTTCCACCCCCACGTCTCCACTTGGCTCATATAAGTATTTAAATAATTATTTTTTAGAGTTATGGGAAAGCTCTATCAGTTGCTTCTATCGCAACCTATTCTATTAGCTGAGCAACTTTCTACCATTATAGCAGCTTTTCACCACTTTCTATTTCATTAGCATTCATTTTCTTTAGACATATGACACACTACCCACTGGAAATTTAGGCATCTGGGAACATAAAGCTAAAAGCTGAGGTTTGCTTCAGTGCTTGCAGCCCACAGAATTTTATTACCTAACCTACCTTTACCTAAATCACAGAAAAATGACAAACCTTTTGATGCATGTAAAAAAAAAAAACCTGAAACAGAGTTAAACTGCAAGCTTGACTGATGCAAACTGACATAAAGCATCACAATGGCACACATCAGAGACAGATGTTTTCTCCAACTCTAGTTCGGTTGCATTTTTGCAGAGTGCGCTACTGATTCGTTAAACTTACTGCTTGTAAAAAGATTTGGGTCTGGAGTTCAAACTCAAATCTCCATGAGTAATTGGCGAGCTGCTGGTATTATTCTCACAGGTGGAAATGGGTAATGCAAATTTTAGAAGCAGCACATCTGTTCTTTCAGCTAATCGGATATGAGTTCTACAGGAATGACCACATTAGCAACCTCAGTGTCATAACTGGAGGGACACAAATCAACAGCACTGTGGATGCTAATGTCGAAGCATTTGAAAATCCAAGCTGCAGATTCCTACGTACCTGGCTGATGCTGGCTTCTGCTGACAAAAAGTCAGCTACAGGATCCCAGAGCCCAAAAGGTCGTGAGCTGAATGACTACGGTAGAAGGCAGTCCCAGGCTCACTTCCAGAGAGTGTAAAAAAGAAAGGAGCTTGGCGTGTTTTGGGTAGAAACAGGTCCTAGCAGAAGTCAGATGCATTAATTTAGCTAAGTATCTCACCTGGTTGTTGCTTCCCAGGCAAGACATTCCTGAGAGGAAGAAAACAAGAAACAAATCAGAACGATTGACCTCAAATCATTGCTAGTGAGGTTGAGATCCTAAGTCTGCCAGTTGGATGGGTGAAACACCCGGTCCCTGAAACCACGCTGCTCCTGTAGTTGAGCTGTATAGACATCCCCTGTGGGCAGTTGTCAGCTCCTTTGTTTATATTTCTCTTGCAAAAAGCCAGATGGGAAACAAAAGTAGAGTTTGGACTGCTTCATGTTCACTTTAAATCTTCAGTTTGCTTTGTGACATCTTACAGGCTGTCGGGAGGGTTACGTTTGTCAACTGTGTACCCTGGACATTCCCTCTCATACGTGGACAGAAACCACATAGCCTGAGCTTAAACACTTCAGAAACCCTCTGAGATTTTGGTAATAGGATATGCTTTGCTTTTCACATCTTGCCTTGGTGAAATACATGGAAATTCAGAATGCCTTGCCTGACACCAGCTCCTTGGGACAGCTACAGCTGAAAGCCAACCACCACCTGTATGTAAAAGAAGCCTATGCAAAGCTGTTGAACCAAAAGCTGGCACTTTGGGCAGTTTGGCATTATTTTAATACACCTGGAGTGATACCCCAGGAATTACGCAAATTAGAACCCATACTTGGTTATCTAACAAATGTTATATCTATTCCTTAGAACTTCATACATAACATATTTACAGGCATGTACACACATCCACACAAGGCTCTGGCACCACGTTGCACAGTGTTTTGTCACTTGTTCATAGTTCGTTATGTATACTTATCTCAAAATATATTTGTAATTAAAATCTATGAAATTTGTTCTTCTTCGATAGTTATACGCTTCAGGATTTGGAATGTGGTATCTTTCTCGCTAAATAAATTATGCAGTCATATGAATTTTGGGAAGAGTTCTTCCAAACTGTTGAAAAAAGTTTGTTTATTCAGAAACCTTTCCCACAGCAGTTCTAGAGAAGTTGACCTACTAACTATGTGTTAGAGCACCTCTGGCAGGACCTATGTGATTTTTATTCTAATGAAGCTGAGAAAGAACCTTCAGTTTTAGCACACAAGTATTGAGAAGTGTCAGACAGCCGCCCAAGAAGAACTCAGAGAATTTCGTTCCTAGCTTTCAGAATTACTGTTTTCTTTTTACTGTTTTCTTACACGTCCCATTTGGGTGATTTATTTCAGTTCACAAACAAAACGGTGGCTACTATGAGCAAGTCTTCTGTGCTCCATGGGAGCACACTGCATCTTTTATCCAGCTCCACCAGGGCTGCCCAGCACTTCATACAGAGAGCTCTAAGTTTGCTAAAACTCTGTGAATACTAATGGATGAATTACTGGTGCTATTCTTAGCATTCTGGTAGAAATGTGAGCCCATTTCCTGTTTAGTTTTGCATGGTCCATTGAAGGAAAAAGTATCCTGTGGTTCTTTTTGTCTTAATTGCAACTTATCAGAGGACTGGCATGTTTTTTCTTTTTTTCTGCAGATGCTCAAGCTGTCACTTGCTGTATTCAAATGTATCAGTATCTTGTTTCAGGTAAGTAGCCTAAGACCCAGTGGATTGAACTTAAATGGCATTAGAACTTCTCGTTCAGCAGACTACATCAGACACTTAAATCTATTCAGAAAAGCAGAGAAGCTTTAGCAAGTGATAAAATGAAGCTTGCACTCCTGTAGCAAGAAACTTTCCTGAAGTGGGCCTCATAAATTATCTTTTCATGTGTTGTACCCTTGTGTCAAACCTTGAATTTTGTACACAGTGTTACATCATTTCCAGGATAAGAAGATGACTTTTTAATCTCTTTTTAATTCTGTATCTGGAAAATGGCTTTATTAACCTCTAGCTACTAAGCAATAGTATATCTGCTGTGCTATGTGGTCCTGCTTACTTTCTGTTGCTCTCCTGGAAAAGTGTAATAACTTCTGAAGAAACTCAATGTATAGACAGACCAACGGAAGACCAGTTTTAACTATTAATCTAATAGTTTTCAGACACCTGTATTTAAATAACTGCTTCCGCTCTGCTCCTCATAAGTTAGTTCGAACACAGCATGTGATATAAAAAAATGCAGATACCTTTATCAAAATTTCCATCTACAAGAATACTCCCCATCCAGACAGCTGTCTTTCTCCCAGCTCTGAACACCACGGCCGTTCACATCTGTAGAACATGAGCATACAGCAGGATGGGTAAATATTATTCAAGAGAAGGAAACATAAATTCATTTACAAGAAGTGGTGGGAGAGTGTCCTGTTACCTAATGACCATGGCTTTCCCGGTACTGAAAAACTCAAATAGCAGAGAATTTCACCGGCAGTGTGGTCATAGTAATGCCCACTGGAAAATAAGACCCCTCACAATACTTACACTGTAAACTGGGCAAGATTAAGCAAGGGCAAGTGAGTTTTTTACAGCTCAGGAGAAATTTTGTGGAGTCACAGTCATCAGCTCTCTAAAAATAGTGACTTACCGCTTAGCAGCAGCTGGAAAGCCAGGAGAATATTACAAATTATTAGGCAAAAAGTAGAAAACAGATGGGAAAACTTCATTTATTCCACTGTCCAAATTGGTAGCGTGCCCGCGTTCTGGGTGCTGTCTGTAGCTCTCATCACCCACCTTGAAGGGACAGAAGCAGACCTGGAGGAGTGCATGCAGCTGTGCACGCTGCCTCCTCCTTGGTTCAGACAGGCCCATACGGACATGTCTGGAGAGCTGTTGCCCAACAGTGTCTGCAGACTGCTGCTTTGAAGCCCTGTGAGGTGCCTGCAGTCAGCAGCTCGACAGCAGCCTACTTCTTCGTGCGAGTGGCACCAGGCCCACAGCCTCCCACAGACTCAAAATACCTTCCACCAGTTGCTCCTGGAGAGACAGCGGCAGTGCCTGTGAATGCTGGAGGGCCAACAGATGACCCTGGATCAGCTGAGAACTCATGAGCAGGCCCAAGGCTCCATCTCCCGAGGGAGCCGTACTCTCATTTCATTTCCCAACCCTCTGCTTTGAGCAGTTATAGAGGGAGAGAGCAGAAAAGGCTGCAGGGTTGTTTAAAGGTACTTGGTCTGAATGCAAGGTCTGGCTCAGGAAGTGTTTAAATTTTTGGTTTTGAGTAGCTGAGATGGTGTAACATAATTCTCGTATTCTTTCCTAAGAGCTAGCCACTACGAGAGAGGAGATACTGTGTTAATTGGATTTGCTGTTTGATCTAGCATGGCAGTTTTTTTGCTTTTAGCAACAAAGGAAGAATCAGCTTCTTAGATTTCTAGCGCATGTTTATACAGACCGTTGACATTTTCTTCATCATCTGCTGTCTCATGATTTTGTTTCAAAAGAAGGGTAGGGCTGTGGTTACAGATGCACTGGAATCCGAACATCTGGGATCTCTCAGAAGGTTTACGATGCCGTGTGGCGGCGTGTGGCTTTGCTTCAGTCACCTGTGTCTCAACCCAGTGTCCTGGAAAGGAGGTAGGAATCTCCTCTGTGATAGAAAGAAGGTTAGTTCTGTGGCCTGCTTCAAAAAGAGGGTGTTACTGCATTGATCTCAAATGGATTAAACCTGCAGTCCCAAGCTGAGGAATGGTGGCTCATAAACTCTTTGCAGTGATGTTATGAGGCTTAATTAATTGAAAAGAATTAATGGAAAGGAATTTAAATGGAAGAAGAGAAGTGAATGCGAATATTATGATTGTGTGGAAGAATCTTTCAGTTCAATGCTGAGCTAAATGGCTCTGAAATGTATTCATGCTCCTGAAAAAAGCTGAAGGGTTAAAATGACCTAATTCAACATCAACTAATACACTTCAATATGCATTAAAGCAGGTAGATTATTTTTTAAACAGTACTATCTGGCTAAGTGATGCACTTGTGCTCTATGATAGACTGGTTAAAGCTGTAAATGTCATTGTTAAAATGAGTATCTTTAACAGCTAATATCTATTAAAATGAAGCACTTAGGCACCAGAAAAGACAGTTTTAAACTGTTAGGTCCCTAAATTATTTTTGTACAATCAAAACGAGACTCTTAGGGATTAGGTGGCACAGTGGGTTAATGCATTACTCTTCTGGTTGGAAGATTTACCATCATGTCCTGCTTAAAAATACAAGGGAGATGAGACTTCTGTTCTTCAGGTGATCCAGCATATGCATTTCTAAAACATATGTTAATAGGATTGACTGTGATTTGCAAGAGAAGTAGTTGCCTTCTGCTACCATGCTTTGAGGAGGGTTAGGTTAGGACATGAGTTCACAGTCTGGATCGTTCCCTTGATGAGCTGACGAAATAAACAATGCATTTTTGTAGCTCTGTTTTCTTCTAATGACATCTCATTAAAGCTACAGCAAGACCTGTAAATGGTTAAACTCAGGAGGTGAGAATGAGGCTTTTTTTCCAGGTCATGTAGTCAAAATTGAGGAGCAGGTAGGTGCCCACCTGCACAGGTAGAGGCAGAGGGACAGCGAACCCTACAGAGGTATGTTACATTACTTGCACTGAAACCATCCAATTGGCTTTTCGGGTTGTGTTTGCTGTAGCTCACCTGAAATTTTTGGTCTGGCTGGATGCAGTGGAGTATTTATTTCTGTTTGGAGAAGACCCAAAATCCCTTGGTGCCCAAAATGTAATAGCTGAGATGTCACTGCTGATCTGTTCTTTATTTGATTCTCCATGTTTACACGTGCAGAAAATACGAAATTTGAAAGCAGCAGCTGGTTTTATTCTTCTTCCATGCTGGTGATGCAGCCTTCTGAGTAAGCTGTTCTCACTTCTGCTGCAGGTGTAATTTCTAAAGCAGACAGCCCCTTTCTCAGGCCATTCTTACCCTTAATTCTTACCCTTAATTCCTCTTTTCATGCCCCTGCTTGGATGCAGCGTGTCACTAGTGAATGCGTCCCAGCTGCTTGCTCCTGTTTATTTTGTTCCTGGCATTTGAGAATTGCACTCCCAGGTAAGGGCCTCTCAGCTTCTGAGTTGATGGCGAGCAGAGGGCAGACCATAGCACATGGTGAGGGGATGTGTGTGGGGAGGTGGCATCCTGAAAGGGCCTGACAAGCAATCTGCCATTTCAAACTCAGTTCCTGAGCTCTTCTTGGGACAGGATGTCAGCGTGCAGTCACTGGATCTTCCAGCTCTTGAAACACCATCCATTTACCTGAAAAAGCAAGACAAAACTTTGTTTCTTCTACCGTATTAAATGTCAGTAGGTGAGGTAGGCGGTCCCAAGTGTTTGTTCTCCCACATCAATATCAGCGAATACTTCATATATCTATTTCCTTCTCTTTTAACTTCTTGGTTCACGAAGCCCCAAAAAGCCTATGCTTTCCCTATAGCTAACAGCTATAGGGAAAGTTTCAGTCCCTTTTTATACATGGATTGGTAATAAATCTGTAAACTATTCAATGGACATGATGCCATACATTGTAGGGCCAATCCCTCAGCACAGCTTTTTTTTTTTTTTTTTTTTTTCCTTCTCTGAAACCTTCCCTTTTTGGTGTTTATGTCAGGCTACTGCCATTTTGTCTTTCAGTTCAGACAGAGGGTGTTACACGAAAAAGTTGCTCTGCTTCATCTCCATGAAGAACTCTTTGTTTTTGTGAAGTTGAAGTAAAAGCGAGACAAGCAGAAGAGTACTCGTTTTGTTGAGCAGAACCTTAGCAAGGCGTGAATGCCAGCAGGCAAATGGTGTCATGCGTTTTCCAGCAGCAGCTCCCTCTCTCTCTTTCTCTCAATACTGCACGTGTGTTTGTGTGCACACATGCTAGGAGAGATTATTCTCACTTTGGCATGAAGTGATCCAGAATTTTCTTTTGTGCCTTCTCTCCCGCAGGAGTGTGTGTGGCTGCCAGCAACCTGATAAGTAGATAGCATCTAGACAAGCAGCACCCGATTGTGGAGACTAATAGCAGTAATCTCCCAAGCAGTAGCAAGGTCTAGCAATAGCAAGGTAACCAAAGTTTGTTGGAACTCTTGTTTTCCATAAAAATCTCAGTCACAACCTTTGGGAGCATTGTGTGTGAGACGGCGGATAACTGCCTGCTTTGCTGTTCTCTGCCAAGGGCTGGTGCAAAGTGTCTCGGCCGTTCTTGGAATATCGCTCTGCAGAACCAGCGAGTCTGTCCTTTTGCACTTAATCTCCATAAGAAAAGCTATACTGCTATATATAAAACAGGAAATTCCTGCCACAGAACCATTAAATGTGTTCATAATTCTCATGGGTTGATTTTCAGATGAAATATCAGTTATGTGGTTACTGTTTCCCAGTGAAAATGGATGTGTTCAGCAAAATATGACAAAGGAGGGGGGCAGCAGATAGAGCTGTTGCCTTTTTCCTGGCATGGTGAAGCGGGAGTGTAAAGTAGATCGGGTTGTGGCTTTGCCATGAGCAGGAAGAGTCTGTTTGCAGAACTGGGTGCAACTCTCAGCACAGCAGTGGGACTCGCGGGTATCTTCATACAGATGAACACAGCGACAGTGTATTAGACTAATTGAAATTGTAAGAATAAATTACTTCCCTATAAATACCACATCAAATGATACTTTTAGACACCACTTGGCAGTATTTTAAAGCTCTGAATCAGTGGCAGCCCACATCTCAGTTTCTTTTAAGCACCCATTTTAGTACGTTCAGGCTAAGTTTCCTGGCTAATATAAAATTATTTGTATTTCACATTTGTAATTGATGCTTTTAATTACTCTTCATATACTTTAATAGTTTTCATATAGAAAACTGCTTTCTGTGCAGTAAGCCGAATCTCCAATCTGCAGCAAAACTTGCTTGAGTCAGGTTTTTGCCAGGCTCTGTGTACCAGCCCCAAATACTAAATTATGTTGGCACCGTTACAGTAATCAAGGGAATAATTGTGAAGGCAAAGTTTGTTGTAAGGAAACCAAATTAGGAGGGGAAAAGAACATCGTTTAAGAGAAATATTTAGTATGAACTAATCTTTTAGGTCTTTGTCCTCCTACAGTAATGACTGTTTAACCACGCAGTATAATTATTTAAAACATGCTGTAGTTTATCCTGTGCAGATTAGAATCCTGCTTTATTAGGACGCTAAAAGGCCGCTCTTCAAAGGATAAGCAAATTAAAGTTCTGTCTTGCTGTTTACAATGCTGGGGTCAGATCGCTGATATCTACCAGCTTTAATGCGAAGCAGCCACAAACCCCATTTAGGTAGTCAGTTAAACACTTAATGGCTATTTAAATCGATGGGGGTCTGCTCGCTGCCTCTCGTGGTTGCTCACCGGGCCGTGGCAGCGTCAGGTATTTCCCAGTTCATAGCAGACGCTGGCAAACTCCCCTTGGGCCTTCAGCAGGAACGGGGCTGGTCCTGCTGAAGCACAGCAGCACAGGGC
Source organism: Anas platyrhynchos (assembly GCF_047663525.1). Classification (NCBI taxonomy): domain Eukaryota; kingdom Metazoa; phylum Chordata; class Aves; order Anseriformes; family Anatidae; genus Anas; species Anas platyrhynchos. The sequence goes on along the minus strand of NC_092591.1, from coordinate 62,383,948 downwards.
GAGCGTCCCGTCATTTTTTTAGCAGCGGCGTTTCCCGTGGGAGTTCAGGTTACTTCATACCTTCCGCATGGTGATGAGGCTAACCCTGCTCTCCAGAAACAGCAGAATTGGACGCTGACAGCATCTGAGTGCTCTGGAGGGGCTTGACCAGCTGGATATTTCCCCTCACCTCTGATTCCCGGGCATATCATAGGTCTTCCTCTCCTGACTGCTACCACCTCAGCGAACAGCTTCAACACACCTATTTAAGAGACAACAAGATTCAAAAAGTGTGTTTTGCCAACGCAGCCAGGACTAACCTTAGCTCCCGAGGGTGTGAGTGCAACAATCCCACCCCAGGGGCCCTTCAGGCTTCCTCTCGTGGAATTTCTGCCAGCTCCAGGGGTCTGTAAGAGCTGGGAGGCTTCGGGACACATCGCAGTGCTCAGCCTCTCCGGAGTTTGTCCTGGGGGCTGTGCTGGAGGCTGGGGAAGGGTCCTGCAGCTCCACGTCTGGGATACAAGAGGTATCGTGAGAGCTTTGGCTTGAACACGTAAATAAATAAAAGTGCCCAAGGAGATCAGAGGACCGAAAATAAGGGAAGACAACTGTTGTGTTATTGTTGTTTTTAAATGTAATAATTTTAAAGGCAATTTCATGATTTCCATGGAGTCAGAGTGGCTATTTTGGACCATATGTGGTTGGTAATGCTGTTTTGGAAAATCCACAAGTATTCAGATGATTGTGTGGATCCATTTCAGTTATTTTGGGGAGAAAAAAAAAAAAAAAGCAACCCTGCCTGCTCAAGCTTTTTCACAATATTCGTATTACCTCTTAATCTTTGCCAGGCCAAATATACAATGAAAATGGCCTTTGTTTTTGTATTGCAATGCTTATGCTTCCTGTCCAATCCAAAGAAGTACAGGAAAATAAACAAACAAAAAAAGGATCAAATTTAAATGCACAGCATGCTTGCAGCTTTGGGTCTGTTTTCTCTGTGTTGCACTTCTAAATGTAAAAAGCATGCTTCCCGCCCAGACGGGGGTATAGCCAAGAGGGGAACCAAAATGGGGATACTCTGCTTTCTATCTCTTGCACAGATTTTATTGCGTGTTTGTTCTTTCATTGTTGTTTTCTTTAGTCTAAAATAAAGATAAACTAGACAGAAAGCAAAGTGGCCAGGCGCCACTGCACAATTATAATTAATTCACTGTTAATGTTTCAGACATTGTTACAGCCTACATTGGAATTGCCGGGGCGGGGTGAGATTAGTTGGAGCTATTCGTGTACATACTACAGGAGAGTCACATTAAATACATACTCTAATTAATGTTTTCAGAATGAACACCAGAGGGAATAGTATGACTTACCACTCAGAGTAAAGTTGGTTTGTACTTCTGCTTCCCAAGTTTGTGCTGTGCTCTCACCTCCAAAGGTAGGGATTGGAGCACGCACTGTGCCAGGGCCTCACGGAACAAACGTACACAGCCCGTTCACAAACTGTGCTTCACCACGTCCTACACTCATCTTAGAAAGGAGGGTGTGACTAAGACTAAGTCTGAATGTCTGCAGACTTAGCAAAGTTCATTATCAGATCTGGACTCCAGAAGCTTGAAAAATGGAAGGCCTCATTTGGTCAAGAGCAGTAGGGTTCAAGAACCCAAAAGCCCAAGTTCTGCAGTTTCAAGAAGTAGTGTAGAAAGGAAACCTGGTCACTGCCCAGAAGCTTGGAAAGAGCTAGGCTATATTAAATCCAAGAGTGCTTAATGTAAAGAAGAGGTCTTAGTCTATAGACTATTTAAATGGCTGGAGGAATGAAGTTGGTTTTGTACCTCCAAAAATATCTCTATTCATCGTTTTCCTGCTGCCAGTATTTCCTGTGAGGAGAGGGAAGCTGTGAAAACTCTGATGAAATATGTAATGATATGTGCTATTACAAACCTTTTTAATTTTAACTAAGTCTTCCTGTGAGTATTGAGTCAGATTTTTCAGCTTGAGCCTCTAGTACTATATGTTTTGCCCGTGTGTCTCCTCAGTACTGTATATTTAAGCTGTGTGTCTGAGGTGTAAGATAGCCCTTTGTATGTTCAGTCCGAGGCTGGCTGAAAGTGTGCCTCTGCTGGCTAGGTTTTATCAATGAGATGCTGAGCTGCTTAGGGAGAAAGAAGTGATCAATGTGTAATTGAAACTCCTCTAAGCTGAGTTTTTAGGAGAATTTATAACCTGCAGAAATGTTCTTGTTACAAATCCCTTTTTGTCTTTTTTTTTTTTTTTTTTTTTTTTTTAATATATATATAATCGCCTTTAAGGAATGACCTGACCGCCATCAGTGAAAGGAGGAAGATTTGGGTTTTAAAGCCACGCACAGAGGTTCATGCATTTCGACATTTTTTTATTTTACTTTTTGGCAGGGGGGCGAGGTGGGGCAGGACAGGCAGCTATTAAATATATTTCACACTGTATCGTCATTTATGTGAGGTGACACAATCCACATTAAGTTTCTGGTGAATCCCGGTCTGCTGCAGAGCACTATTAGAGTACTTATTAGTACTTCATTTTTGATCGTGGACGTAACCTGCATACCCTAATTTATGGCCATCTGGTCTGCAGACAAGAACAGCCCATACGATCGAGCTGCAGCTTCCCTAGATCAGCTAATACATCCATGCTGTGACTTAAAGAAGATGACACAGCCGTACTCAGGAAAAAACCCTTGAGCACCTCTAAGGGTGCTTTCAGAAGAGGGGGGCTAACCTTAGGCAGCTCCTTGCTCAGTGTACCCAGCAGGACTAGTCATTGTATCTGTTTATTCATTGGTGTTTGTTAACGGTAACTTTCATTTCATTTAGGATTTGATTTGTTTACGAACTAATAAATATGATTTATAAAAAATGCCTGTGGTTCACTAATTACTGCACATATGGCGTTTTCATTTTGTAAAACTGGCATTTGCTTTCTATTATGATTATGTCTCCGTTCACCAGTGCTAATTAGTTTGATTAGACAGATAACTTTAACCATTATTAGGACTAGATTATGGGAACTTTATATTCAGGGGAATGCAGGGAAAAAGGGTACATCACCAGTGAAGGCAGGTCACCAGTACAGAGTTTGCTCCCCATTAAATATTTTAAAATTACTTTTGTTTTGTTTTGTTTTGTTTTGCACATAGAAGAACTGAGCGAGGCAGTCACATTTAGCTACTTAAAAAAAATCCAATTAAACACAGTTGTTTAGCATGAATTTGTTAATCAGAGTTAATCTTTCCAATGAATGCATAATTTGGAATCTGTGTCTAAAATGTTCATTTAAGAATGAGCATATTACAGACAAAATAAAAAATAAAATGAGATTCTCCTCCTTGGAAGAATCAATGGGGGGAAATATTGACTGTTTTGTGTTGATTCTCCTGCATGCTGAGGGACAGAAGTGAAATTGGATAAAGACTAAGAAATGCCATATGAAAACCAATGCTACCTGGGGTGAGCTGTTTTTCCCAAGAGTCTCTGCAAATAGTTGAATAGTGTCATCTGAAACTCTTCAGAAATAAAAAATAAAAAAAAATAAAAAGAAAAGAAAAGAAAAAAAAAAACCTCCTATCTATTATCCATTTTAGGATAAAAATAGTTATCCAAGGCACCAGAAATCTGATATTATTTGTTCAAATGAATTCTCTGTCCTAAAAAAAGAGGCATTTTTTCTTTCCCAATACTTTAGAAATTTACTTAGTGTGACCCTTTGGAAGTAGTCCCTGAACAGTGTCGGGTTTGATTTCATCCTTTCCCTCTGACAGAAGAGTAACTGATACCCAAATTAAGTAGCCGTGGGTACTTGTTTCATTAAGGTGGCCACTCTTTTGATTTTGGCCGATCGCCTCTATTCTTCCGATTTCTATATACTTGTGCAGTTGGGTTTGGGAGGCCAAATGGTGCCCTGCTCTGGATGCACAGTCCTACTGCAGGCTTCTGGGTCTCCTCGCAGTGCTTCTGTGGCAATATCATTTGTGAGGGGCCTTTCTGTCTTTCTCCACTTTGAAAGCAGTTTATAAGGGAAGGGAAAAGTTCTTTCCCTTCTAAAAAGAATTGTGGGAATATTATAAAAGACATAAAACTACTATCAGAGGGCAAACACGCAGAGAAGAGTAAACTAGATTGTTGCAGTATTTACTCTCTCCTTGGTTCTTCTGGAGGATGCCTCCTGCCAGGCCTTTCAAAGGAAACCTGAGACAATTTAAATGTTAAAGTCTCAGGTTTTAACATGCGTCATTATTGGTGGAGGCATTATGCTCCAGAAAAAAGTTTCAGGATTGCAGTCCTGTGTTTTAGGTGGCCAGATTCGGAGATGGCAGGAGTTGGGAGAAGTTCCTTAGGTCGGTGCGATTACCCTGGTTTACACCAACTGGAAGTCTGGCCCTGGAGAATGAATATTTATGCCGTGCCAGGGAGGTTTGAACCCCCCTCCCCCTTTATTTTTTATTTTTTTTTAATGAGAATGAATAAAGAAAGGGCTGGGATATGCTCTGTGCTGATGAACCCAAAGCTAAATATGACCTCCCCTTGACCTTTTATGCATTTAAGTTGAAAAAGGCCATTCTGATACATTCCACTGGAGCTTAAAATGCCTATATTTCAATTCCAAAGGTCAAGCTCTCTTCTCAGTATACTGTATGACCTAGCCTTTGTCTCCTGCCCATTGATGTTGCCTGACTGTGTTTCTTATAACCCAATGGCTGTTTACTATTTTTCTGGCTAATGTAAGTGAAAGAGATAATTGAAATGATTTTGAGCTGTGTGTCAGTTCTGATTCTGATTATGTCTCCTGTGCTCAGTGCAGCTTTAGTGGCTCCAAACTCATTAAGTATCCAGGAAATTTTAGATTACTTTGTTAACTATATCTTAATTAATGTATTTATCTTAAATTCCACTGAAGCCTTTTTGAAGTTTTCTTTTATCACTCTGTGTATCTCTAATATCGCTAAATTAAGTCATTTTTTCTTCAACCTTTCTGTTTTCTTTTGCCTTTGGAGGTTTTATTGTTTTTGTTTTGTTCTGAAAGGCCTAAAGTCAAAGGGAATGATTTTCAGGAAATGATGCTTTGTGCATGTTTACAAGCAAATCCCTACATCTTCAGTGGATGTAAGCACAGCCGCCTTGGAGTGAAGGGGCAGGGACCAGCACTTCATTTTCAAATCTGCATAAAGCTTTGTATCAGTGGAGCTATGTCAATTCATGGCAGTGACACTCCGGTCCAAAATAAAAAGGTGGTCAAATTGTTTTTATTGCTAGGGGGTACTTGTCTGCTTACCTTCCTCTGGGCTTGAAATAGCCATGGTGCTGGGTGGTACCCATAAAGAGAATAAATGCAGTCCTGTCAAACAGGCTGGCAAGCCTTGAGTGTAATTTCTCTAGGTAGAATCACAAGGTAATCGTTGTCTCTATAATCTCTCCAATTACTTTATAGAATAATATCTGATATAGAATAAAATCTATTTTAGCAGACTATTTTTACCGTCTCCTTCTCTTGAAGTTGAAGTCAAACGCACAGGAGTCTTTAAACAGTTTGGTAAAGCTGGCAGAATGCTCCCAAATAATAATATAGCCGATCACAAGTCTGGTAAGGATCTTATTGTGGCCATAGTGTCATTTCTCTTGATTAACACAGCTCACTCAGTCATTGCTGATGAGTAATTTACTAAGGGCCATAACATGACACCCTATTCCTGGTGAGGTGTGCCTTACTGCACAGTCCTTGATAAACCTGGACCAGGAGATGTTCATGTCCCACCCCTTGGCCATGTTTAGGTTTCCCTCCAGTGATCAAATGAGAGGGAGCCCAGCCCAACTGGAAAGATAAGGCACAGCCTCCTTCCAGTGTGAGGAGAACTGATAAGGAGCGGGTCGATACACGATCCTCTTCAGTGGGCAGCAAGACCCACAGTTTTACTGTGGGATGTCCCCTCCTTTTCTCCTGCTAAAACTCAAAATTTCTGTAGTGGAAACAGTATAGCACTGCAGTTAGATGGCAGAAACCAAACTAGAAAACATACTTATATATGTGTGTGTGTATATATATATACATAACAAAGACAAAGCAGTATATTTTTTCACTAATTTCACCCTTGGAAGGGGCACCTGGCTTTGGTGATAATTTCTACAAGGTGGCAAAGGTAAGGGCAACTGCAATCACAGGGAAGTGTCAGGCAACTTCAGGAGCTGGTGATACTACCAACTGCAGTTACTACAAATGGCTGCTATGCTCCTGATCTTAGAGAAGCACAGCTTTACACAACAGCTGATGTAAATAGGTGAATTCTGCTAAAACCAGCACAGCTGCAGTTACATATGCCAACAGAGTCCTTGGATGCCAACAGCCTTTAGTAGTCTTCTTTGCTTCAGATATTTTTTCAGCTATGAGATAAAAAATGACTCGTCTTACATTGGGAATTGCTGAGTAGGATGGAAGGGATTCTTTGTATTCACAATTTATCACCAGAAGTCAGTGTAAACGTCACCAAATCAATTGTATGTCCAGCTCTCAATGTCTCCATCACTGTACTTTCACATGAAGCATGCACCTCTTGGTTCTGCGTTCCCTGCCCAGCCACTGGAGCTCCAGAAGTTCCTGATGACACCAAGCAGCCCAAGCTGACTTTCTGAGAGCTTTCCATCTGTTATATTTCATGTACTTCACAGATACCTTGGACTCTCCTGCTGGGACTGTGACTCAGCCTGCTTCAGCTTTCCTGAAACTGATTGAAGACAATGTAAGTGCTGATCATCTCTTTTCTTTGTTATGATGAGATGGATTTTACTTTGTATTTTGGCAGAAACATAAGCACCACTGGAAGCTTGGTGGGAAATGGGTTAACCGTTTCTCTTAATGTTGCTGCTCTGTGTAGATATTTGGTATAGAAACCAGGTTAGACAAAACAAAGGTTTATTTCCCACCACCACCACCTCCTGATTCCCATTAATTGTGAAAGAAAGAGGTTTGATGACTGAGTTAATGGATGAGTCAGGGAAGGAGTAAGTATTTCTTGGCCTTTGCATGAAGCAAGCTACTTTTTTGAACTTTGCCTTGGGCTTGTCTAAAGGAAGCTACTATGTGTTTTAGTCATTGTTTAATTGAGGGGAGTTGGTTTACTTCTGTTATATTTTTCCCTTAAAAAGGCAAAATATTCCTTGGATTGCCTTGTTATTACTTTACAGCAGCAGCCATAGTGTGAGACGTGTTTCCCAGTCAGAAAGTAAGTTTATGAAAGGGATTATGTGATGTTAAGCCTGCAATGCCCAGGTTGGACTCAGAGATCCCAAGCTGGTTTTGAACAGTAAAGTCCAGCCCCCACTCCTACGGCTTTGAGAAAGAGGAGCTCAAAAGGCAGGGACAGACAGTTGGGTGTGGTAGTGCAACATGAGAGACTGAATAAAATACTTTATGAATACAATTACTTTCTCTATAGGCAATATGGCAAAAGCGGAGCAAACCAAGCTGCACATAAAGGTAAAAATATAGATAGCAATGTAGTTAATCATCAACGTGAGGATGTAGTGTCCTTCTTTCTTCTGAACAACCTGTAACAGGAAAGTTGATAATATCTGGGAGGTTAGCAAGTCTTTTGCTTGTCTGTTATACTCTTATTCTGGGTATTATTTTTCCTCTCCTTCTTTGAAGTTATTTGACAAGCAATTTTCATTTTGCTGTTCACAAATTGTGTCATGTCCACTGAGTCACGGGCTTGTGTTTTTAGAAGGGTTATCAGTCACAGCCATCCTCATGCAGCAGTGTATGATTAGCTATGTTTTTCTCTAAAATATTAATTTAACCAATGTTTGGACACAGTGAATAAAGAATCCTCGGTGTCGGCATGCCAACTGACAGGCAAGTACTGGGTGGTAACCTCTAGACCTTGTCCAGGGCTATGCCAGTCACAAGAAGTCTGCGGGCAAAGAAACCCCCTATACCAGAGACCCTCAGACACTGACTTGCATGGGAATAAGTCCGTAGTCCTTAGTGAGGCCAGTCCAGCCATCCCAAAAACCTCTTCCAGGCATTCCCATCACGCAGTGCCAGCCTGGGCTCTCCTCTGCAGGCACACACTTCCATCTGCTTTGGGGGGCAGTAAAATGCCCAGTTTGTGGGCATCCAAGGGCTTCTCCTGTGCACCTACAGTGGTGAGGGCTGCCAAACACCAGGCCAGGAGAGGTGGGTGCCTGGGTGCCTCAGGGAGCCGGGACAGCCCTGTCAGACCATGCTGCCTTTTCCCTTCCCTCTCCAGTACCTGTAGTTTGCCTTGGTAATCGACCAATAGGAGCTGAAAAAGTGGTGTCAGCCTAAGCTGTGAATTGACCTGCTTTTGTCAGTTTGTCACAGTTTTATTGCTACTTTAGCACAGTGCGTGCAAGTTAAAGCCCAGCACTTCTGGCACCCGGTGAGAAGCCTGGTGGGCTGATGTCCTCGGAGCAGTTTGCAATTGCAGAGGGGTTCCCTTTGTTCCTCGCCAGCTATTTTCATCCCAGCCAAAAGAGCAGCCGGCAGGTGTGCGGCTGTGGTGTTTTCCCACATCTCCAGTAATATCTGGAATTCATTTGCAGTGGTGCTCAATAAGATTTCCTGAAAATGAGATCAAAATTGTGTCCATTCCTAAAGGTGACTGTATTAGACACATCTCTTTGTAAATGTTGAGTTTATTACAGGAACAATAAGGCTGGGGTCTTTAAATCAAGACATTTTGAATGTAGGAGACAAAGAATAAGAGAGAACTTTGAGGCCTTTTATGAAAGACTCACCTGAAAAACTAATTTAGCTTCCTGCGCAGCAGCAAATGTATCATACAGTTCACCCCAAAACTAGCTGGATGAATGTGTGTTTATACCTCCTATTTATACCGAGGTTTCAAAATAAGCTTTTTGAACAAGCTGTGATATTTTATTTGGTTTCCTTAAGCTAAGAGTATTGCAATGTCAGACTCTGTTTTCTTAATTGATTGTAACTTTTGCCATCTTCATATTGCAAAGCTTATGATGAATGAATGCTGTGTTGCCCAGTGCCTTAGCAGCTTGGCCCAAAATTTGGCTTAGAGTGCCTTTCTCATATCTTTGTTTCTCACACAAATATCTTTGCTGCTGCTTCTGATAAATGAATAATTTCCAGCAGCTCAGGATGCTTGAAAATAGTCATGATCCAGCCAGCGTGACTGAGTGACCCTACAAATAGCAAACATCTGAATGTGGCCTGGCATGTATAAACAACCCTCCAGTAATAACTTGGTGTGTGCAGTCCAGCAGGTGGGAACAATCCTATAGCTGCATAGCTAAATAAGCTGTTGAGTGTGCGATGGAAGCAGCAGATCTGAATGACTTCAGGTTTCTCGGTTTTACATGTGCAAATACCGGTTGTTTTTGTTTTTTCTTTTTTTATTTTTATTGAGTAAATACCATTCCCTAGATTTGCAGACCTGTGTTATTTTTCATCAACAGCATCCAATCTGTTGCTAAACTTGTTTTTCTGGAACCCGTCCCTTTCTCTGCAGCTCTACTCCCAGCTCTGAGCCATGCCTAAGTCCTCTTGCACCTCACTGTTCCTCCAGCAGCTCGGCCCACATGATGAAGTCTGTTCATAAGGAATAGCCTCCACCCCCAAGTATCCTGAGCAAGCCCTAGTCATTATCAGCTTTCCTCTTGGAAGGAGGTAAAGTAAAGCTCAGAGTGTGAGAGACTCTAAAAATGAAGAAAATGTTATTGTTATTTCTGAATGGTATTTCCATATGGCCAGGAAGCAGAAAGATGGTCAGGTTATGTAATTGATTTTGAAAAAAAAAAAAAAAAGCCTTCTTGAGCTGGTAAATTAAGGTGGAAATGGGGGAAAATAAAAGCTTTTAGGTTCAAAAATGAATGTGATGTCAATCTGATGGCAGGATGGGCAGAAGCAGGGTGAGCTGGCACAGGGCAGGCGTGGTGGCAGGGCTCACAACACTGGGAGCAACAGAACGGGGGCAGGCACCCCGGGGTGCTGGGCTTACCTTCCCATTTCAGTTCTAACCTGGCCCGCGGTCATTCCCCACAGTGATTTCCTTCGCGTTCGCTGCACTGTCATCTGTCTGGTAGTGTTTGAATTTCTTTGGCAACCTTAAGCAGAGATTTAATCGTGCAACAGCTCGTTTCCAAAAGCGTGCCGTTTGGCCAGAGGGCTGCTGTCCCTGGGGGTGTCGTGCTCCTGGGATGCCGTGCCTGGAACCACCCTTCCTGCAGGACTTCCCCAGCCTCCTTGCTGAGCCACAGTCCCTGAAAGAACGTGTGTCAAATGGTGGCTGAGAATTAAAACAAAATCCTTAGCGTCCCTGTAAGCCTCGTCTGAATGAATGCACTGGTCTGCGCTATAAAGGAGACTGAGGAGTCCTTGCATGCAACCTGGCCATTGCAACTGAGGCTGTCCCCTGCTCATATCAAATCTTTAATTTCAGCTGCAGGGAAAATACTCCAAAAATCTCTAGACTCCCCTCCTTCCACCCCCACTTGCACCAGGTTGAGTATTTAAACCACCTTCCCTTTTGTTTCTGTTTGTCTGTCTGTCTGTCTATCTGTGTGTCTCTCTAAAAATAAAAAGCAGGATCTATCCAGTCAAATGCAGTGAAACAAGAAAATGCTCAGATATTTTAATACCCCAGAGCTACCCTTGGCAGATAAAATGACGAAAATGAAATTTAAAGCACATCTGATTTACCTGTTGTTTGTGTGACTCAAATACCTATGTTTAATTTTGTCTATGGATTGGAAAAAGTTAATTTCAAGCCTTGTTTCTCTTGCTAGCAGCAACAACCTTTTAAACTGAGTATTACTGGTGAACCATATAGAGCTGGTTAAAAAAAATGCTTTTCAGTTCCACCATGCAGTTGTTCGGACGACAATTATGGCAGCTGAAGTTTAATCATAGTGTTTGATAGCTCATTTTCTCAATGTCAACACGAGGCACTGTTAAAAAAATGAATTCTTTCATTTGATAAGCTGGCTCCAGAGCACTGGGCTCATTCAATAGGAAAACTCTTTCACAGGGCTGCAGCACGCATGGTTTTTCTCTTTCCTTTTTTTTCCCCTTTTCTTTTTTTTTTTTTTTTTTTTTCTTGAAAGCCACCCAAGAAGAGATTAATCACGAGGGGGAAACTCAGCTTCACCCTCTAGCTGCAGGTCGCAATTTTTATTTGTATGGAATTGGCTTTTGGAAAGCTGAAGGCTGCCTGAGGGCAGGGACCTGATATAAGAAGAACCTGAGAATGAAGCAGCAGGGATTGATTAGCCTACTTCATATCCCACACTCCATAAGCACACTCCAACCGCAATCTAACACACCGCTGAGCTGAATAGACAAGAGAAATTGGATTCCTTCCTAATATTTAACCTTCAAGTCAGCTCTAACAGTTGTTGATATGTTGTTCTACCAGCAAGTAACAGTAGCTTTTTTATTCCAGCACCCACCCACACACATATACATACAATTTTATAAGTTATATGCTATATATTTACATATTTTCCATTTTCAATCTGTTTCAGAGCATGGTTTACCTAATCCATTTCAGTAAAAGTTTCAGGGAAGAACAAACTGACCAAACAATTATGCATAAAATTGGAGTGAGAGAAGGGAGGAAAGGAGAAATAAAAAGTAGAAAAAAACTCATTGTCTGTTTCATGCCTTTCAAGGTCTTTTTCACACAGCCGTTTTTCTTTTACCTGTAATTTTCCCAGTTCATTAATTGTAGGAATCGTCTGGTTCGTATCTAGTGATACGGATGCTGCCGGCTCTCATGTGGTAGGGGCATTATTTCAGATTTTTATATGTAAGTCAGAGGTGCATTTTTGGAACTGTTGGGCGTTCACTGGAGTTTGCTAGACCTGGTGCTTCTGCACTACAAAGCTGCAGGTGCCGGGAGGCTCCTGGCCTCCCCTGGCCACCGGGAGGCTGGTACTTGGACACCACCAGCAGCCTCGGCTGCTGCCCGCTCTGCCTCTGTCCCGGCGGGCTCCCAGGGGGGCTCTCCACGGAGCAGTTCTCTGAGGATTCCTGGTCTGGTAAAGTTCACGTTTCTGACTCATTGTTCGTGTTTGGAATGAGTAAGAAATGGGAGCTGGGGATTTTCCTCAAAATGATGACTTTGATTCAGGCTTAGCTGCACAACTTGTATCCTCTCTGAGCAACTGAGGTACCTCACAGCAAAGTCCTGGGGTTGCCTCTAGCTCTGAAACATGGGCTCCCTTTAGTTCGTCTGCTGCCCCAAAGCCAGGTGCATGCCCCTCACCACCTCATCCAGCCTCGCTCCCACTTGGATTTCTCCATATGGATCCAGAGCCTTGTCCTGTGTGCAGTGGGGCTGTGCCAGGGGCTGCAGGGGTACAAATGGGCAGCTGAGGTTAAACCCGGCCCCTGGGAGCAAGCACAGTTGGGCTGCCCCGAGGCACCTGCCTCAGGTGGGAAGCTTTGACCAGGATGTCCTTTAGTGTTTCTGTGATGAGAGAGGGCACCGAGTGCTTCTGCCCTCTTTGCGGAAAGCACCGCTGAGAAATAATTGTGAAGCCTTACACAGCACGCTGTATAACTGGCTTAGATCTTCTGGAATTGGGCAATATCATTCTGCAACTCGTAATGAAAAAAGGTTGCCTTAATATATACAGTCTATTGGGAGAATAAGCTGCTGAAACAGCTCCTGCTGCAAGCAAAGTGAAATTTTCATGTAAACATCTTCAAATATTTTTATGACCCATCAGTTTGAGTTTTATAAGTCAATATATGAGTGAATACACAAAGTTTCTCTCTTTGTTTGCATATCTTGCCTCTGCTGAGTTTTAAATGTTCATGCTATGTGGACAAAATCCAACTCTACATCTGTTTATGGCATATGTAGGCAGCACCATCTCCAAGATTTTTTTTTTTCATGTCTTGTTGAGCTCAGTAGCTTTGGGAAAAGGAACTCACAAGTCTTGAGCTTGCTTTACTGTGCCCTAATTCCAACTGCTAGTTCCCCAGAGCATCTTGGGATCCTCTGGATCTGGATTTTATGCTCAAGTAGAACAGAAATGAAACTCAACTAGCCCTGCCTAAGCAAGCAGACTCATGCACACCTCTCCCACGGGTGCACGCCCAGATGGTAAATGTGTCCATGCCCCTCTGACCAGAGTGATGTGACTCCAATCTGTGGATCTGGAGATTTTAACTCACAGAATAAAGCCACACCCTGGAAAAAAAAAAAAAAAAAAGTTAAAAAGTGCACCAGTGAGGCCTATTGATGAACATAGTTGGCATTAATGAGTCTCCTAGTTCTCCATTAACATCTTGGGGAATCCTGGAGAAACCTACAAGCACACGCCAGCCTTTCCTTCAGTATGATTTCAGCACTTAGTCCACCAAATCCATGAATCTGTTATCCCAAGTGTCTACACCAGGTGTCTTGTCTCTACAATTTGAGCTGCTGCTTTAATAGACAATTTTACACCGATTTCTTGTACCCCTGGTGCAGACATAATGGAGCTATTACACAGGGCCAGGCTTTGTTCACTAATTTGATTATTTCTGTTACTGATTAGGGAAGAAAAGGAGTGCAGGAAAGATAAAATGGTTTTTATTCTAAAATACTTGCATGACAGCATTTGACAAGTGACAGAGCACTCCAGCCTTCATGATGGGAAATAGAGATTTAGCAGCCTCAAAAAATTTGTGGGAGCACGCTGATTTTGATCAAGATGTTTGAGAAATTTTGCTAATGTTTCTTTCTGATAAGGTTGAAGTCTTTCATGGGATGGAACGGCTTCAACTGAAAGGAAGCGCTGGGACTATATCCAAAAAAGTGACTTTGGTATAGTCAGAAAGATATTTTCACTTGCTGGAATTTTCGCCTGACATGAAATTTTGACCATTCTGGTGTGGGACTTCCCTGAGGAATTAGAGCTCTGGCCTTTGATGTGCCCCAGTGCCGTGGGTTGTGGTGCACGGCAGCACCGGTGGCAATAAGCAAAGCAATTCCCTTTCGTCTATGTTGGAAGAAGCTTTTCTGTCGCATTGGCTTTTTAAATGCACTCGGTCCGTGTGTGTGTGTACGTACACATTTTATATGTCGCTGAGCCTCCGAGTTGATTCTGCACATTCACAACAATCTGCCGCTGCTAATGACTCCCTGTGCTGTGTGAGCGATACCAGCCAACTAATTTGGGATTCGTCCCCTGTGAGCATGCATACCTGATGGCGAGTACAGGAGGCTGCAGGTTATAAAAAAGCCATTTTATTAAGCTGAAATATAAATATGCGTTTGTGTGGTGATCCCAGCATATTCCAGGATGCTGGCAATTGGAAAGACCGAGTGCTGTGGAGGGCAGGAGGAAGGGAGCTCCTCTGACGTGCTTGAGAGGCAGCACTCTGTACCTCTCCCCCCCATGATGTGTAGCAAGGTGCTGGCTGCAGGTTATGTAGCTTGTGCTCTGGCTCAGTATTTCTAACAACTTAATGAATCCTATGACAACTGTAACTAGCGTTTCAGTAACGCAAGGTTCGAGTTTGTGTTCAAAGGGAGCGAGGCCCTCAAAGAGACGTAGCCCCTGCTAGGCCACACACTGTAAAGTCTCAGCTGAGGCCCTGCCTTTACCTAGGAGGTTACAGCCCAAACAGGTTTTTACAAATGAGAAACCGAGGCAAACGACTCAGGAAATGCCTTGTCCAGACTGCATGGAGGCTGTGTGACAGGCAGAAAATGTGTGGTGCTATCTTCCTGTCCAAAGTTGGGTTACTTCCCTGACCTTATTGTTGTGGAAATGGAGTGGGATGCCAGACTATTTCTTTTTCCCATACTAAATTTGCCCGTGCCTCTAGAAGCTCGCCGGTAATTAGGTAACCATGCTTTTTGAGGAGACGAGATGCTTCTCGTGTGGCAGAGTTGCAGATGGAGCGTGAGAGCAGAGGGCAGCTGGGGAAGCTCTGTCCTGCACCGAGCCCCTTTTGGCTACCACCGGTCCCTGATGCCATCACCCCTGAGTGGCACTTGAAGCCCACTGTCACTGCTGGTAGAAGACACAAGGAAACTGGTGTTCACAGTACTGCTGGAGTTAAGCACAGGTAGTGGTCTTTCTGAAAAGAGGTAGGAAAGCAGGATCTGGTTGAAATTACCTCGGGAACAAATAAGTGAATGCAAGCAGAAGGGAAATGAAAAATACGCAAGAAATAAAGTAATGGCAGTTAGATGAATTGATAAAAATGCCAGGTTAGGCTGAAGTAAGCCTTATCTGAAGCCACATCCTAATTGTGTTGGCCCTAATCTCATCAACAGCCAGACCCTAATGCTGGCAGCATCCCCACAGTGTGGCAGAACCTTGTTGGACACAGGCTACAGCCTGGCCAGAGCAGCCTCTCTGCTAGTAATAACATGCTCTACAAGATAATCCAGTCCTTCTGAGAAGCTTAATTTATGATTTTGTAAAAATTGCCACTCTCTTTTGGGTGTGAAACTAACTTGAGAGGATTTAAGTTGAGTGTTAGTAATGCCACTTCTGTGGCAAAGCCATAACCATGTCGAGAAATAGAAATAGGAAATAATGAGGAAAATTCTGTGTAAAGCAGGGAATTCTCCAGGTACACTGGTAAAAGCATGTTTTATTGGACATGATTATTTTTCTGTGCTGTTTACTCAATCACACCATCATCTCCACCCCCCTTTTCCTCATCTCTGCAGCCCCTGTTCCTTCATGTGCTCAGTAGAACTAGGTATGTATGTATGCACCATGACCCAAAAAGTAAATTTTAGTCAGCTGCATCGATTTGTTGTTGTTCAATGCATTATACCAAATTTCAGATGCAGCGAACAACCAGTATACCACCTTCAGCAAACAGGGCTTCTGTTCAGTCACGTTTCTGTCATTCATGTGCCCTCCTGGCTGGCACAGTGACAGCCTTTTTGCTACAAACCTTACCAAAGAATGCAACTTGTCCTCATTGTCCTTGCCTTACACCCATTGCTTCCTTGTGGCATTTCTGTTCTGTGCCTGGTTTTCCACCTCTCGGTGGAATCATTCCTTATAAGATCCTTTTGTCTTCTCCATCCATATCCCTGTCCACATAGGATTCCCCCTCCCTCTTAGTTACTTTGAATTACTCATCTCTTTATTTCTTGGTTCCTCTTAGTTTTTTCCTACTCTTTTAGCACCTACATCATCCTGCATGCTCTCTCTCTGTCCTTTTTGTACAAACATGTCTCAAAGATGATGCACAGTACTTGACCTACAGCATCTTTATTTAGTTTGAATCCAACAGTTCTTTCTAATGAAAGCAACCTCAAAACATTTGCTGCTTTTTTCACACCATTTTTGTGTGTTCCCTTGCCAAGACGCATCTTTTTGACTGCCCCTATTTCTTTACACCTCCCTCCAATCAAATTAGTACATTTTTCCCTGTGAAATTAACAGCTTCTCTGTGTCCACTCATTCCCCCAGAACACTGGTTACTGATGACATCTGCAAGTAAACTATGCTAGACTATAGGACATATATTTTGTCAGACACACCTATTAGACAGTATTCCTTTGCATGTTATTCTTAAAAATGTAACCCCATTCTGCTTAAGAGGTCTTTAGAAGCTGTGCCAAATAATGACTACATTAATTACAGTTGCATGTCTGCACTTTGAAGAAAATGCTGTTTCTACTGTGACACTGTTTTCATCCACTCTGATGGTTTTTTATTCCCCAGGAAAGTAAAAGATCAGAATGCTTCTATTAACCTGTTTCTCCTGAATGCTTGAGTAGTTAAATTTTAGGTCAGTATATTGATTCGCAAGGCAACAAGTAAATTCCTTGGTTGGTAGGTATCTGCCAGTTGACTAGGCTTTATCCATTTCCATCCTGCGCCTGCAGCAGCATAATATTTCCATTGCAGTCAGCTTATGGGTGCAAATGATCACATCTGCATCTTGATTTATTCCTCACTAGTTGGAAATATGCAGTGTCAAGTATTCAGTGAATTTTGCTAGGTCCTAATGAGGATTCAGTATAACATGATTTTCTCCAGCTTCAGTCTTGTAGAAAAGTTTTTCTGCATATCTGTCTTTTCAAATCAAAAAGGATATAGTGTGCTGGTACATAGTATATTTTACATCCAATAAAGTTTCAGGCTATGCTGAAGAAGAAAAGAAGAGCTGTGCAGTTCAGCCTCACCACTGCAGTATTGAGGAGAAGTAGAAAGAGGTGGTTGGGCTACTGAGGACTAACCCCTGGGCCTGGCTGAGTCTCAGGTCAGAAGATGGCGGGGGATTTTTAAGACCTTTAAACTCTCTTGAACCAGATGATCAGTAAAAAATAAAGGGTCAATAGCAGAGTTTAGGGCTCCAAAAGGCTGTTCTGAATTGCTCAACAGGCAACAACCTGTATGTTCAAGTGGTTTGCAGGTCCAGTGTTGCTAGAACATACTGTTTTCTTCCCCAAATCCTTTCCTTTCTGACTTACGTGCACAGGAGAAGACATGATTAGAACCCTTTTTATGGCACTGAAAGGCTCTGTCTAGAGTGATAGGAACTGCAGCATCCTTCATGGATAATGGGGATTTTTTTTTGTGATGGCACAGTTTCCCTGGCCAAATTATTCACTCCTCCATGCATTCGTCAGTCCAGGGGCTCAGAACTGGCCCTGCTGCTTGCTTAAGAGTGAGGTGCCAAGAGGTGCAGTAGCTGTTATGAAAAGATATCCTCTCAGCCACTTAGTTAAAGTCAGATTGTCACCAAGTTAAAATTCTGATATCGCCGTCCATCACACTAAAATGTGATAATAGTTCCCGTAAAGTTAGTAATCCTCGTGCTTATGCAGTGTTATGTAGTAATGCTCCTGACCAGCGTAAGCACGGAGATTTGGTTATTATGTAGAAGAGTTATAATAAGAAATATGACTGCAAAAGCAAAGCAGTCAGTTGAAATTGGTCTATAATTAAATGCTTAGAAAATTCTGTGCTTAGCTCATTTTAAAATCAAGTGCTTCTTTGTAGCAATTTCCTTTCTTTAATTACAATTTCCTGTCTAGTTTGACATTTACAATGCAATCTTGGGGGACATGTTTGTGATTTATTATTCTTGCTGCTATCAGGATATCACTCGGCAGAAATGAGTTTATAAAATAAGAGCTCAAATTATTATGGCCTTTGACCAATAAAGCTGGCTCATAATTTCAGGCCTGAGAAAAGATTAACATTTTTGACAATCAAATGCAGAATTACCAGTGGGGGACAATTTTGAAAACTATTTCAATTTTCTGAAACATTGTACATTTCTAATAAGGAATATATAACTGGTTATATATCGGAGCACAGACTTAAGAGTAGAAAGAGCAACAGCGAATTGTAAAGCAAACCTGAAAGGAAGACTTCAACATCTAACATTGTTTAGCCTCCTCTGAATGAAATTGAAACTGTTAAATCAACATTACTTGAAAGTTACCTAATGAAAGAGATATAAAAGCTCAGATAAGTTCGCAGCAATGCATTCTTCCTTTTTTTCAGCATTTCTGTCTCTATGGGCTAATTTGTCAATTCACCCAGAGGAGGTAGAGGAAATGTTTTGTTTTGTTTTCAAATCTTATTGAACAAACTTAATTCTTTATTATTATTTGTCTGTTGGGGTCTTTCATTTAGAGAAACAGATGCCCCTGCTAAACTGCATATTGCATATTCCATTCTGCTGTCACTGCTTTTCCAATGACTTTCTTTGTCCCCGATTCAGGAAAATGTCATTGTTCAGGACAACACAGAAGTCAAAATGAATTCTCCACGACTTCTGCACATGTTCAAAGTTAAATGTGAACTTGTATGTAACACAAAATAGGCTTCCTGCCTTGCGTTTTTTGCAAAGTGGGTTCTTAAAACCTCTATCCAAAGTGGTAGGTGTGTTTTTGGTGTAAATTTGATGTAATGTCAAAATGGATGGCCTATAAAATTATATTGAAGGAGAGAGAAATGGTATTGGCAGGGAAGAAAATCTGTATCTTTGGAGATCTTTAAAACAGCTCGTGTACACATTGCTGAGAAGTGCAAATGCTTAGCACCTCTCAAAGTCAGGCTGCTTTTATTTAGATGCCAGCATATAGAGTTAAGTGCCTATTTTTATGTACTGTGAATTAAAATCATTATTTTAAAGAATCTGTCCTCCCTCACGCCCAAGTAGATGAGAAAGCATGGTATTTGCTACTTCATTTCTGTAAGGCGAAAGCGAGGAGTGGTGGCACAGCTCTGACCCCAAGTAGTTCCACATTGGTGACAGGATTAGGAGTCCCGCCACCACATTTCAGAGCTGCTGGTCCCCAGCTCGGTTGCCTGGACCATGTTCCTGAGTCACAAGCACGCATGATTTCTTTCTCTGCCTTTCCAAAGTGATGCTCTCAGAGCCAGTGGTGTTCCACTGGATGCATTTTACTTGAGTGGCAGGTGAAAGTAGGTGCATGAGCATCTCTCTCCAGGGCACCTGTCTCTGGTTTAATGCAATACTCATTGTGGGGAAGAAGTAATATGGAAATTGGGTGCACCCAAGAAGGGATGGTGATGAGCATCTGCACTGCTGTGTGGAGCAGGGGCTGCGTGCGACCCTGCTGGACGCATGCAGGCATGAGGACCTGCCATCCCCCTGGGTATAAAAGACAGCAGATGGGTGTGCCCTTAAAAATATGGAGCTCAGCGGAGAGAAGGGGAAGTGCAAGTCTATGGAAATGCAGTTATTGACTCAGAAAAATGTCTGAGTAGTACTTAGAAGGAACATGGTGTCTGGAGTCAATAGTTGCTAAAGAGGAGGGGAGGAAAGTTGAGCAAGTAATGAGACCAACGTATCTTCATCATCCAGTGTCAAACCCAATTTGAGTTTTGATGGCTGGATATATGCTTGTCTTTGGACTGTAACCATTAATGGTGACTGGAGAGCCATTTTCTGCAACTTCTTCCATTTCTGAATTATTTTTCTTACAAAGTTACCTTTGGAAGGAGAAGTGCTTATTAACCTGTCATCTCTGCAGCTTGATCTTAAGACAGAAAATAATCAAGAATGCCAATATTGTCTAGTCTAGGAAGGCTTGCGTTATGAAGCAAAATATTTTCTAGCTATGAAAAAGCTTTATGCAAATACTGCAGAGTTTACATAGGATCTGCACACGCCAGTATAAAAATCCACCAAAACTCTCTGTTCAGAGCTGGAGCTACAACAGGCCATGCTCTGTCACCCCTCAGGAGATGCTGGCTGAGAGGTTGGTATGGGCAGGTCAGTCCAGAGGCTTCAGCTTTTCTAAACTTCTAGAAAAGAGGTCCCCCTGAGGAGGATCCAGTTCAGACATCCACAGCGTGTTCTAATTTGGCTTGAGTTCCTAAATGGAAAGGATAAAGCCGCCTTTCCCAAATCTTCTCCCTTTTCTTTGAGGATTATGACGTACTCTTTAATTCTGAGCTGACCGAGCTCCCAGACAGAAAGAAAAACACGGTTAGGAGATGAGGCTCCTCGGCTGATGTGAATCAGCAGAGCTTCACCGGTGTCAGTGAAACGCTGCTAGTTTATACATGCTGATTACTTGGCCCTTAACACAGCAAAGTTTTCCAGAGTTGTGTGTTTTGACTCTCTTGAATTTTTCAATCCACATATGGATAATATATATGTGTATTACTTGTGCACAGATGTTTTGGTCCCCAGACAGAAACAGTCATTAGGGTGCTGGCAGAATTTCCCCATGAGAATGTTACTCTCTGAAAGGTCATACCAGTTACTCCTTCAGCCACAGCCAGTGACAGATCCAGCAGCCTCACTTTGCTCAGGAATATGCCATAAACAGAGGGAAAGAAGGAAAACCATTTTGTTGAATGAGAGTTCCCACTTGGCACCGTCACTGTAATGAGCCTGCCATAGATTTACGTGTAATAATCCTGTTGTCCTTCACCACCACTAGCAGTTCTGTGGTCGTAGCAGTCTTCTGTTTGACTTCATTGCAGTTGTAGTTTTCTTGGTAAAGTGAATAAATGAATAATTGTAGGCTTCTCTTCCATTCTTACCAATTGCCTTTTATGTAGCATCTAGAGCGTACCATTTCTTTATCTGCAGGATAAAGGACAAATATCTCAAGTATCGATTCCTTTTTGGTATCAATGTTCCCTTGTCTGTGGACTACAAATGTAAAAACAATCTGGTGGGAAAACAGGCATTCTGCTGTTGTATTAAGGGATGCCTGTACTGCCTTCAGCAACTGTGGTATATTAGGAGAACAAGATTTTCAACATGAGGTATGTTAAAAATCCTCTCCTAAGTTCTTTATTTAGGTATGTACTTGTAAGCAGCCTCATTTCCAAGAATGCCAAGCAATCAGCACTCCTCCCTGTTTTCACACAGACCATTGGGATTAGAGCTCCTCTCCCAAGCAGTACTTGTAAATTCGTATGGAGGCATGTCCTGTGAGCTGCAGGCACTGGGCTTTGTGTTCTTCACAGTGAAACTAGTCACGTGGGCTTGGAGAAAACATCGACTAGTTTTAACACTGAAAGAGAATCAAGGAGTTATCAACCATTACACTCTGTCTTTTGGGTGTGAGCTCAAACACAGAGATGGCCTTTTTCTTTTTTTTTTTTTTTCCCATGGATCACACATGAAGTGTATCTCATCTGACTCTCCTTGAAATCCATGGGAGTCCTGTCATTAAGTCAACAGTAAGCCCACGATTTATTATTCGTAATGTATTTCTTATTTTTTCAACCCCAGCACTGTTTTGAGGGTTTTCTGGGTAAGCACGAAGTTCAAGATTCCAGTCCCCGGCATGTTTTCTGTGGATAAAATTTCTGTGGCTCATGATTTTCACCAGCTGGATTCAGAATGAGGCCCATCATCCCTGCTCCTGCATTTCGACTCTGCTCAGCAATGAACAAATGCAGGGAAGAGATTGGTGTGCAGCAAACTGCAGCATGACCGGCCTGTGAATTTTTGCACATGTTTTGCTATTTCCATAATGTTTGTTTGGATTTCACATACTGCCTGGGCAAAATTAATTGCCTGCACATTTTTGAAAATTTAGTCCAATGATCTCTTTTTCTATTTCCTGGCCTATGTATGCATTTGGCTGCCAAAAATAACTCCGAGAGACACGTTACATGGAAGCTGGGATTATCCATGGAAAGTAATAGTAGTACTCTCATGCACGAAGAATGAGCAGGCTGCCGATTGTAATATGTTTAAAGGGTCAAGAGAAATCTATAAGTGGTCAAGAAACAAGACAAACATTGGCCACCAGTCTGATGGGAAAAGCAACATCCATTAAGTCCATTAAATTTAACATTGAAATCAATTTTTAAACCGCAAGAAGTAATTAGTGTAATTCATATTACAGACCTCTGGATTTTTGAAACCAGGTTTAATTATATTGAAAAATGACAGCTTCATTTTCCCTGTATGGATAGGTTACTACCGTGTTCCCAATACTTTTATTAGGGCTGGGTGCCGATATCAGGTTTTTAATGACATTAAGCAAAGCAGTGTTTCAGCCATTTGAGGAACAATAAATCAGTTTAGATTCTTTTTGAATGGAGACAACACAGATCAAGTGGCTTTTAAATCATTTTCCTTTAACATTGTGCAGTAGAACTGCTCACTTGAAACAGCAGCCCATGGAAAAAAAAAAAAAAAGAAAGAAAAAAAAAAGTTGTAGAGTGATATTTGGATTCTCTGGCTCACTTTCCCTGCATCAATGGACAATTCATGAGCTACTGCTAAGCTCTGGAAAGGTATCTCTATAATCCTTTGCCAATACAAACTCCACACAACTTTTACAAGGTCTTTCATTAGTGGTCTCAGATTTGAAGGAAGATCAAGTGATACCGTATCTTCTGAACTTAAAACCTTTCAGTGTTGTGGAAGGCGTTGACAAGGATAGTAAATGTGGCCATGAGGATGCAAACACAGAATGTTAATTTTCAGAGTATTTTCATAGCCAGCTCTGAAGAAGGTGAAATGTTTATCTTAATTCTGTCGTTTCAATGTGTTTCCACACTTCGCTTGTCTCTTCTTTCTTGAGCCACATTCCTTTGCTTCTTCTGTTGAACTGGGGATCTTTTCTGTACAGGCTATTTTTTTCAAAATCTATTAGTAAGGCTCCTGGACAAATAGTGGTGGCTTCTCTTTCAGCTTGCATTAATGTAAAAATACTACGCAGGTATGCAAATAATGTTAAAATGAGTACCCCCTGCTCTGAGACTGCTCCTGGTTCCACCCTGTACTTGGGGTGGAGGAGGGAGTTTCAAGTTACTGAGCAATGGGCCTCCTTCCCCAGAAACAGGAATGCAAATGCTTAGCCTGAATGGGTAGCAGAGTGTATGGAAACTGTGAATATGCCCTAGTTCTGCTTCTGTGCTGGGCAGCCCAAAGGTTCAGACGCAGGAGTGAGCGGCTGAAGGTTGTGTAGAAAACCATTATGGGGTGGATAACTAATGGTGTTCATCTAGGTGAGGAGAGTGGTGTGTGATCATTTGTTTCAACTGACAACAAGTAGAGCCCACTGAGTTTAGGTAGCTTTAAATTGTTTACAAATGTGATGGAAACCCCCCAGTTTCTCCCTAAAGCAGAGAAAATAAATTTCCAGCAATAGAATATGTGATGATACCTCACGTATTGGAGGTATCCTCCCAGGGAGCCTCCATTTACCTTTGCAGTCAGTGTGATATTTACAGGCTTGTCTCCCCCTGGGTGCCAGTCAGGGATGAGGTGGAGCAGCGAGACCCCAGGGGAGTGCTCAGTCAGGGCTTTGGAAGCCAAAGATGAAGCTGCTGGGCATCAACCCAGGAAATATGATAGGTATTAGTGCAAAGAAGGGTGATGAGCCATACGCAGGAATGGTGCCATGCATGGCATTCAGCAAGCCATAGTGATGTGGAAGACAAAGGAAACTAATGGAACAGTAGAAAGAGGGAGAGACAGGGTTTTATCTGAATGATGGGGTCATTTTATCAACTTTTTTCGGGTGAAAAACTTGTTTAAACTGGTAGAGCAGAAAACATAGCTGTGACAGATCTCTGGATAGCTTTGTGCCAATGAGTGGCTGTAATGAAACCAGCAATCCTCCGTGCCACTCAGGAGGATTTTGCTGACCATGAGGATTATGAGTGTGGGTACAAGATTTCTTTACAGGGCATGGGAAAAAGTCTGTCTGCAGAAAGAACGACAGGAGAAAACTCCAGACCTGTGCAGAGATTCCCAGGATAGATCACTCTTTGGGCATGTTGATACCATATAGCATGGGTAAATGTATGCTCATCCTGCCCATGCTATTCACTGAAAAAAAAAATCCTTCTCAGGAGGGATTATTAGCTCAGGCTTGGTGCCAGTGCAGTCACATGGCTTCTGTCAGCTTGGAGCGTGGGCAGAGCTTGCTCGTGGCTGTTTCCAATATGTGGCATAAACATACCCAAAGAGCAATAGCAGGTGGTAGCAGAGGAGGGGGATAGAAAGGAAGGCTTAGAACAAAAGATGTTAAGCTTCATTTGGGATACGATGAGCCAAATTCATCATCAGTGTAACGCCCTGAAGTCAGTGGAGTTACAATAATAAAATTAGTCCAAAGAATCATATCCCTCCCTGGCACTTTATGCAATGCCTTTGATCTCATGAGGTATATGTCATGGCAACATCTTGCCTGTTGAACTCACAACATGATGCCTCCAGGGTGAAACATTGGAAAAAAACACACGACGGCCTCAGGAAGTCATGAGCTAAGTTTTAAACGTACGTTTCAGTCTGAAATGCTGGCAGAGAGTTTTCCTTTCTTCCTGCATATTTGCCCCAAATGCTAACGATATAATGAAATCTTTGGCCACACATTCAGTGCTCAAAATGGGATTAATTTCTTTCTGTTTGGCTAGTACAAATAACTGCACATGAAGAGTTTATGCAATTAGCAGAGGGGGTTATTTTGTCTTGGCAATGGTTTTGTCTGGAGCAATGGAAGAAACTGAGGTAACATGAATATTGTATTTAGCTTTCTCCATCCACAGAAGTAAAGCCAGTGTTTCATTTGGCACTCGCTACTTATTAAAGTGTTCTTCTGCATTGCTTCCCAGCTTCAGCTCTGCAACTCGTGAGCAGGCCAAAACCAGTCCCTCTCACCTCAAGCCTTCCTTAAAAAATAAAAAGCCAACACAAAACCCAGACATGCAAACCTGATATCCCCAATAAGAAGTACATTCCTCTCCCAATAAGAAGTACGTTCCTCTCTTTTTCATTATTTAGCAAATGCACTTAGAAGTTATATTGGTTAAACCAGATCCTCAGCTGGTTTAAGTTTACCTAGCCTGAGTGAGTTCAGTAAAGTTGTCTCAATTCACAGCAGCTGAGAATTTGGCCCTCATTATTAAAGGGTTTAAATAATATAGGATCAGCTAGCCTTTGGGACTGTGCTCTATTTCAGCGATGGAGATTAGTGGTCTGGAAGGCTGAAGTGGCTGACCATCATGGGTGATAAATTGCAAGGAATAAATGCTCAGGGCTTTCTCTGCTAAGAAGCTGCAGTTCAGAAGGGCTTTTACTTTTTGGGCTACTGAAAAACACAATTTTGGTGTTGATCCCTGTGAAGCAGGAGCTCTCTTAGTTTGCTGTCTTGTTCTGTGGAAAGGAAGGGATGTTGCAGGTCGTGGCTGTGCTTTGTGGCAGGTTCTCTGGGCATCATAGCCCATGTATATGGAAACAGAGCTGTGCTCAGCCCGTGGCAAGGCAGCTTCCACAAGGCTGGAGCTCCTATGGGATTCAGGGTTACACAGGGTCGTCCCCATTTTTGTGCCTTTTTTGTGCCTGGGCTTTAAAAAAGCACTGGGGGCAACAGAACAAATTGGCTGTAATACATCGGACAAAAGTAGTCGCTCTTTTCTGCTCTTGAAATTTCTCTGAGCAGATCAGAATTAGGTTTTATGTTGGCTTTCTGTTCAACCATTTTTCTCAAAATTTTTCATGTATTTTTCAACTTCACAGGGAAGCAATTTGATGCAAACAGCCCACGCTCAGTATTCATGATTTGGGCTGCGTGGCCTCACCCTGATTGGTCAGATGAATTACAGGTTTGGATGAGCAAGAAAGCAAGTGCATCTGGCACAGATATCGCCCCTGAATTTACATTTTTTTCCTCACCAACACCCACTATATATGAGACTTCAAAGTGCATTTTACACAGTTCATTATTATTCTAATTTTCACTGGGGCTGTGCATCTCAAACAAGACGGGGTCCCATATCCTACGTAATTAATGTACAGACACCTAACGAGATGCAGTCCTTTTCCCTATGAGTTTACAACTGAGACAGGTAAGAAAGAACAAGGAAATGGAAGCATGAAAGGGTAAAAGGACTTGGTCAAGGTCACATCTGTGTTAGTAAAACTTGATCACTCAAACGTTCATGGCAAGTAAATATGAAGGGAGAGCAGTCGGCCAAAGTAAATTCACTTTAAAACCTGAATGAATATAATCAATACTATTCACCCACTGTGTCCCAGATGCCTGAATCAATTTGATAACAAACAGTTTGTTCACTTTTTTTTAGTTATTTGTAAAGAAGTGACTTGATTGCCAGTGTGCCTAATTCCAGACATATGCCAAATCCCTAATGGCAATGGAGCTGCACTACTGCGTGCCAGGACTGAGGCAGAGACTCAGCTCCTCCCTGCTAGACTTTCCCCAGAAGATCTGCAGTCAGTATGCAGATTATGTGTATGCTGTGGCACACCTGGGACTGCTTCTCCTTTTTGCCAGAGAGAAGTGGGAGAAGTGACCTGACTGAGGTAAAGGGCAGATGCCCATCGAGGCCCTTCTTTCTAACCCCTTGCAGCAGCACCACTTGCTCCCTCTGTTGCCTTGAGACACGGCTGGGACCTGTCACCTCAGTGGTTTCTCAGCCCCCCTGGTGTCTGGTAGTCCCAGTGAGCTGTAGGTACCTGGGGCCAGCTGCCCCAGGCCCTTTGCTTCCCTGGCAGTGCCCTCCTTTTGAGCTGCAGCTAGTCCTTCTCGCAGGAGCTGCCTTCGTTAGCTGAGCACCTGCTGGAGGAGGCTGCAAGAGGGCTGAGCCCAGCAGGAACTGCCTGGGCACCATCGATAGCTTAGCTACCTGTGGAAACCACAAGAGGGGTTGAAGCTTGGACGGCTTTGGATGAAGTTTTCTAAGTGAGTAGTCTATTTCAGTTGTTCTGTCCTAAAACAAGAAATTGAAGCTGGAATTTGAAGATATTTTGGAGTATGAAGTATCTGGGGGACAAATACCCCTTCCTGCAAGTTATCTGCCCTGAAGTCAATTAGCTGAGTGCTGCAGAAATCTCCAGTGAATATCTTTTTGTGAATTCATGATTGTAGAGCATTTGGTTCAAAACATTAGACGTCAGATATACCCTATGCTGTTTGTCACTATCTGCAGAAGAGCTGTTTACTAGGTCTTTGCAAATTCCTTTCCCTTTGCCCATCTTGCTAGGTTTACATCAAATCTGTAGTGTTATATTCCACCCTCTTGGAAAATTGAGTCACCCTGTCAGTGATTCACATGGAAAATAGCAACACATGCATTTCTTCCTCTTTTGGATGGCTTGCACAGGTAAATGACTACCCTTTGTAGAAAGCAAACCAAACCATGAAGGTCTGAGCTAATGCTCTTACAGAAGAGGGATGTTTGTGGTACTGAAACTCCTGAGAAAGAGCATGGTGTTGCCTCAATAGTAGAAACATGCCGTGTTATGTATTTGACTTGCACAGATATCTTTTTAATTGAAAGATCTAAGACAACTATTTCTTTTTGTGCTCTTCCTTCTGCTCTGTGAAGGACGTGAACAGACTATCCCTTGCTTCATTCACATATATAACTACCGCTGCTATTACTGTTTCCTGTAAGAAACCATGGAATTGCATTTTGAATAATTACCAAGTAATTAAAGAAAATGGGTTATAAAATACTGTCACTATAAGTGTCTTCCAAGTTAAACATGTACAGCCATAAAATACTAAAGGAAACCTGATCAATCTATTGAAGACACATACACGTGAAAGTTCTTTGTAAGTCACAGGAATTCATAAAAACTTGCTGCATATTGGAGAGCTCTGAGCTGTGGCCTTGTCCTACTCATGCAAATGTGACAAAACCATGCTCATCAAGTTACTGGCACAACTGAATCTCTACATAAAAGAGTAAAACTTGCTCTTAAAGCTGAAGTAAACACACAGGACCTTGTCTCCTTCAAATGGCATCCTCCCAGGAAATGCACAAAAATCAATATATTATAGTAGCTTATGATCTCATTTCAGTGATTCAATGCAACAAAATTTCAATTACAACATCTCTTCTTTCTGTGTCTGCTGACTTTTCTCTCTGAACAGTAGTACTAGGTTTGGAGTCTGTTTTTTTTTTCTTCTTACTTTCTCCTTAGGAAGTTGTCAGGGAAGGCAGCCTGTCCTGAGGAGAACATATGGTGTGTTAAACTATTATAGACATTAACAAAGGTTGAGAAATTCATGAATGCCATGGAC
The DNA here is from genome assembly GCF_047663525.1 of Anas platyrhynchos. Lineage (NCBI taxonomy): Eukaryota > Metazoa > Chordata > Aves > Anseriformes > Anatidae > Anas > Anas platyrhynchos. The sequence goes on along the minus strand of NC_092591.1, from coordinate 62,355,465 downwards.
TCTATAGCACTAGTCTGGGGAATTGAAAAACCTATGGCATATTGGGCTGGCTAGTCCAGCCCCTAGGGCCTGCAGGGGATTGTTTCCTAACATAGATGTCCTGCATTTTTGTCTAGCGTAGCTTAACTTGATTTTTCACAGAATAAAGGTTGTACCTTTCCTGTAAAATTACCTTATAGCTACCTAATACAGGAAGTGTAGATGGCTTATACTTCCCAGTCATATCATTTTTATATCTGTCTGAATGGGGTTATTGCTTTGGCCTCCAGAATATGTTATGCTTATTTACATTTGGGTCAAGCACTGATCATTGCCTCCTTATGGTTTCATTGCGGAAAGAAGGGGGTGGCAGTGAGCAGATAAATTACAAAGGACACGCTTCATCTGCGTGATCTCTGGTCTCACTTCTGCCCTTAGGTATAGTGCAATAGGTCAAGTTTGTAGCCTTGTGGATAAAAAATAAAATAAAATCCTTATGTTGTTGAAAAGTGAAAATGTCCATAAACAGCATTATTGATAATTATTACAGTTGTGCCACCAAAGACCAAGGCTCATGGTGCTAAGTGCTGTACGGATGTCTTTAAGAGGGCTTCCCTGCTATGAACAGCAATATTTTTGCTAGAAGTAGAAGGTCTTGTTAGTCCCATGACCCTCTGCTGTATTTCACAGCTTGAATAGCACATGGGCATTCATGCCTTAGTAGAGGTAAGAACAACCCAGCTTTAAAAAGAGGCCCATTTTTGTCATGGTTGTTCTACTCTGTATCTTCTGTCTCTGCCACATTCAGAAATTTGCTATCCATATTTTCTGTCTCTGCCACATTCAGAAATTTGCTATCCATATTGCGGGGCAGTTTGCCGTGCTCCCGACTACATTTTCCAAAAGTACCCACCTGAAGAAAATGGAGCAAATGAACCTGAATAGATCAAAAGAAAACACTGAGGTTGTCTTTTATATATATATATATAGTTGGATCTGGAGCTTTTCGTTTTTTAGGCTAAGTACAGGGTCAGATTATCCTGTGAATGGCTTATGTAGAAGGCACTACTGCAATGCTGGAATTGAGAGATGTCTATAATTGTATTCTAATTAGAAAACCAAGTTGTTTACTCTTTCTGCAGTTTTAGTTTAGGGATACAGAAAGCCCCCAACCAGCACATGGCTCTTTGAATACCTAAGGGCAAAAGGCCCTATAAACATTCTAGAAAAATGATGCTCTGAAGGCCTGGAAGATCAGATGTACTTTTTATCCCTGGGTTTTTCACTGGAGCATATTTTCTCCCCTTCCTTTCTTATATGGCAGCTGTTACCCATTAAAACTACTTCTGTCTTTAGTTTGGATAAAAACAGCACCCGTGCCTTGATCCCTTCATGGTCCAGGACCCCTTTCCAGAAACGCTACAGCCCCACCAATTATTTTATTGTGTTGATGTTTCTTCTTTTTCTTCTTTTTTTTTTTTTTCCTTCTCCCTTTGATCAACACTTATCTCACAGCAGCCTCCATATTTTCTTTGATGCATCCTCTTAGAAATGAGAGTTGATAAATACAGCAACGGCAAGGAAGGTGAGCAAGGAGTCAGTGGAGTGCTAGTCTGTGCTCCTTCCCTTTACAGGAAGAACCTGACAAATATGTGCAAATTAAAGCTGCTCTTAATGGCCTTACTTATTAGTTGTTGTTTACTTCTGGAGAGCTAGGGAGGATCACCTGTTAGCTCCGATAGTAAGATGTTAGTATAATGTGGTTAGGCACAACTTCAGAATGTCTGAATTTGCATCATGCTCTTTTCGGTGGATTAAGTGCAAGGAGTGGTAAAGTCTGGGTTTAAAAATGGAGAGTCTGGATGAGCTTTCTGGCTCTAGAGCAGGTTTTCTGAGTGCCCTTGGGTGAATCAGTTGCTTTGTCTCTTCAGCTCCCTCTCTGCCAGGCTGATGTAATATTACATGACTAATATAGGTGTTGAGAAAATAAATTAATGGATGTCTGTGAAGCATGCAGATCACTGATGCAAGGATCGGTACTTCTGAGAGCCACCAGCAGCAAGCTTGCTGAGGAAAGAGGTTGGCTTGCCAGGCTGAGAGTGGGAAAACTGTCCAAGAAGTGGACAGGACGCTGGTAAAAGGAAGTGAGAGAGAGCTTGGAAAAAGTGAATTGGGGCTGATGCAACAAAAGGCATTCATAAGATGTTACAGAAATTACAAAGAAATCTGAAGTTTGGATGTTCCTTTTGAATCTGGAGACTCGCAGCTCTCAAATAATCCCATCAAAGTTGAGTAGGAGAAGCTGAAAAGAAGGCCTCCTGAAAGTCACTCAGGCACACGGAAAAATATATATGCATATATCGACATTAAATAAACCATGAAAAATGCACACAAATAATCCAATGAAAAGCTGCATTATACTCTCTCCTGTATGAATTATAGTACATATACAATAATTGCAATGAGTTCTGCTAGGAAATGTGTGAGAATGGAAGTGCCTATTCAGATTGGAAGCCACAAAAGAGTAACCTCTAATAACAAGTGGATCCTAGCATTTATTGAAATAAGTAAAATAGGAAAAGGAACAGAGGGAATGAATCACATAAAGAGGAGAAAATTTTGAACCCATGCTGGCCCAGAAGAAGTGTCAGAAAGAAAGAACTCCTTCAAGTAAAAACACTCCCAAATTAGACCTTTGTCTGACCAATTCAATAAGAAAGGAACAGGGAATAAGGAAAGTCATTCAAACGCATTCATTAAGTTGCCAGAGAAATGCTTATTAAAGAAACCCTCATCTTGATCCTTTTTTTTGGGGGGGAGGAGGGAAAAGGAGAAGGAAGGGAAAGACTTTTTTTTTTGTTTAACATTAATTCTTTAGAGGCATTCTTCCTATTATTCCTTCTATTTTGACTTGCTGCATTTGAAAAATATGTTGTCTTTTAAATAGATTTATTCCTTTTAACAGCATTTGACATCTTTTGTCAGAAGTTCCTTCATTTTTCCAGTTTATTTCTTTAACATGTATTTGTTTAAGTGGCTTCCACTGTATTAATTGATGTGTTTGTGTCTGTTCAGAGCAAATGCATTCTCCTCACAGGGATTTTAACAGGCATTTGTTTAAGAGGGTTTTGCTTTTCTGTGTCTATTTCTGCTTGTTTTTCTGGTAGAGAAGGAGACATTACTAACATGCAGCCGACATAATGAGTCCCATTAACTCCCAATTCAGCTTGCTTTTTGACCACCTCTCTTTTAATGACTGTACTTTTCTTGACTGCAAAGTTTGGGGAATAGGAAAACTGTTCGCTCTGCTGGATTTTAATACATGTTTACATCCTTCTTTGCAGAACAGCACCACCTCTCAATTAATGTTACTCCCAGCCTTAAAGGAACACTTAGTGATAAATAAATGTGAGTTGTGCATTGGAGAAGTGTGGTGCGAACCAGAATTTTTACAAAGGCTGCTGAACACTTAGAGACTAAGCAGCATTTGTGTTCTAATATTTTAAAGCCTTTCCATTGATCTCCTGTTAACTGAGAAGCAAGAATTAACCTCAATGACAGTGCTAGTAGCTCTGCAGTCTATTTTGGCCTGTTCTTTAAGTAAAAAGAGCAACCTAGATGAGAATTTTGTGCTTCACTGGATATTGAAAGATGAGGCAATAAACTGCTAAACTTGAGTAATCACACACTCCCAGAGGAATGCCTCAAATGGGGTTGGTCAAAAACCTTGAAATTCTAGCCTTCTGCACACTGCCTGGGCTTTAACATTTGATGAGAGTCATTATAGTGGGGGACTGAATACAAGTGTCTTCTGATTACAGACCTTCCATTAAAAGTTCCCACCAGTGTGCCTTTCCATAGAGAAGCGTCAATGGGATTAAAATCTCAATTCACCCCAGTCAATTCTCCAGTAACACGATTTCATTAGAGGCAGGCAGGGAGGAAAATGGACTAGAAAGCACTGAAACAGCTGGTGTATAAATTATAAAGTGTACTTTCTACTAAGTGAACACACCTTCCGCTCAGCCACATTACTAATTAATGTGTAGGGTAGCCGATTTTATGTAAATTGTATTCTTCCTCTCTCCTGTGCTTTGGTTAACAACAGGTTCTTCTAAATCTTGGAAAAAGAAAGATTATGCAAAGCTATCATCATATGAAAATAGCGTATTAACATACCGCCTGTGAACTGTATCCAATCAGTTCCTTTTCACTGGCGTGTGTACAAAACAATTAAAATCAAATTTATATTGCACTTCTTTAATATATTCTGGCATTAATATAATCAACGAACAAGTGTTAAAAAGTCTTACAGGCCTATTCTGCTTTAAAATGATATGTTTGTTCGCAGGGTTAGCGGATATTTTCAGCTGCTTTTAAAGGCCACCAAAAAAGAAAAGTTCTAGCTCTACGCCTGCGACTCCGGCCGCGAGGGGTTCACGGGGCGTCTGTCTCATTTTAATGGCAGCCTGGTGTGCTTATTTTTTATGCGGTGTCTTTACTCCAGGAATCCGTCAGCTGTTCTCCGTGTTACCTGCAGCATATTTGTTTTTAATTATCGGATGTTGCTGAATAATTGCTCATAAAGGTTACGAGAGCCCCGAGTCGTGGGGCTGACCGCAGGCACGTCCTTAGGCCCCGGGATCCACGCTCTGAGGCTACATTTTTCCCTGTCTGTTTTCCTTGCTGCTCCTGGCGTGCTCGCATGTGAGCTCAGATAGCAAGGACCAAGGTGTTTTGTCACTGCTCTCAGTGGAGCAGGCTCAGAGATCTCCAAAACCGGTAAACTGGTGGATGGGAGTAAACCACTTTTGTCAGTCATGCAATCATAGGGCTGGGAGGTCCAGCAAGAGGTTATTTGTCCTGTCTCCAGCCATACCTCTGGGAAGAGTCTCCATTCAAGCACCACCACCAGCAGGCACTCCACACCTCCTCAGGCAGGCTTTCTCAGGGCTTCTCCAGCCTGCCTGTTTCTGAAGGCCTAACCCGAATCTCTGGTTGCAGATAAGCCCCTTATTCCCCCCAAGGGGGATTCTTTTTCTTTCATTTCGTGTTGAATCCTATGATTTTGTAAGAGCAAGGGTCTGTGAATCTGTGAACGCTCCCTCCTTGAGCATTGCACTTGTACAGAATAAATTACCGTGGCACACTTCTGGATGTGGGAAATGTGCTGCTGAAGTCAGTAAGTGTGCCACTAGGGTATAGGCCACAGCATGGAGTCTCTAAAATCCCTTCAGCAGCCTACGGATTCCTTGCAGTAGGGGCAGTGAAGTTGTGGCAGAGGTGGTTTGTCCACTGAAACTAAGCTGAGACCATAAGTTCACTTCACTTTGGACCAGAGGATACTAATAAACCATGGATGAAATGTCCGTGCCTTTCCATTAAGTGACCCCACGTCATCTTTATTTACGACTTCCTAACAATGGACGTAGCCAGATGGCCTACGTGATTGGCATAATTCCATTTTGAAGCTGCAGATTTGAATTCTTGAAAGTAGAAATGGCTCTGCATTTAAATATTCACTCTGTCAGGAGAGAAACTGCAGGACACCTCTAGGTTATGGTGTGTGCAGTTGGAAGCAAGCCACCTGGAAAAGCACAGGCTGGGAATTTGGTACCAAAATTCCCCACCAAAAATGGATTTTTAGACTTGCATTTGGTAGCAAACCTATCAAGTGAAGTGGGGGGAAACGCAGAGGAGAGAAACGAATGTTGAGATTCATTGCTAAATACTTTCTTTCAGCCCCACGCTTCCCACTAGCTGATTCTCGGTGCCACCAAGCCAAGGAGCTGACTGATGTCGTACCTCGTACTAAGCACTAGGTCAGCCCTGCTGCAACTTGTTACTCTGATGGTGTTGATAGCATAAGTGGAACCTGCAGACTGGCCCTCGGCCATGAGAGCGAGGACAGGATCATCTGCAGTAGTTTATAGGAAGAGAGGATGTGCAGATTCTCCCTTTGGTGGCGGTGGTGAAAGCCCATTTACTGCAGCCACTTTAGTGTCAGTAAGAACCGCGTGTAGCCAAGGAGGTCGCTATGCGAGCCACAAATTACAGTAGTTATCTTCTCTGATTGCTCAGCACTTGAGGCAAATGTTCTCTATCTCACTCCCTTCAGCTCTAAATCACTGTCAGACCCTTCTCCGCTGGCTGACGGACGGCTTGGTGCCACTCTCTCCAGTTCTGTCAGGACGTGATAGTGCTGTCCCAGTCATGGTACTCTGCCTGCCTGTTAAAGGAGCAAGGATGGATGTATCAGTGCTCGGGTTTGCTTTTCCACATACAGCATTGGAACGAAAGCTCTCTTGTCCTTTCAGAAATACTCTGGCTATGAACCCAACAGGGTCAGTCAGAGTACCAGAAGGGACAAGCTGATCATGCCCTGATGGAAAAAATTCTACAGATCTGAAGGGTGAACAAAAAATAATCTCAGGAACATGTGAGGATCCCTCAAATGGCTTAACGTGGTTTCACAATGACTTGTTTGGTTGCTTGCCGTGGTGATTTTTTTTGGAGGGGACGTGTGTATGGAAAAATAAGGCATAGTTATGATTTTCTGGGCAGATTAAAACATGGTTAGAGGAGAAAAGCTTATTTTTCTTTGTGTGGTGCTATCAGGAAGGCTGAAATCTAACGAATAGGTTCCTCAGTGGTTCTGGGGTTGTGTTTCTTTTCAGTCAAGGAGATTCTTGTGTTCTTGTAATTTTTACAAGTTATTTTTATGATATTTTGTTGTTGTTGTCGTTACTGTGTTATTTGTTTCAGTGCTTCCCGAATTCTTGGAAATCGTCCTGTTTGTCTCCAGTAGGTAATGCATAAGGCACAAAATGGAGAATAAGTCTGTAAAGTTTGTTAGGATTTAAAATGTGAATCTTTTTTTTTTAGTGTGATGAGGAAAATGGACAGGACAGTTGTAGTAACATTTTCATTATCTGAGTTGAAGATCTACATTGTCTTGGACCTGTAATATCTCTAGCATGATGGAAAATATCAAAAGAATGGGATTACAAGACACACGAAGAATGGAACTCATTCCTAAGTAGACGCAGAGAGGGTAACCAATCACAGCCAAACCAAACTGAAATGGTTGAGGTTGTCTGGCTTTAGGGGATGTTTAGTTTCCTAGCACAAATTGCCTGTAATAGATTTTAATTTCTGTATGTGTTCAGTAATTATTTTTGTTTCATTGTAACTGTGAAATTGAGTGTTTTGCTTCTGCTGTTATCAGGTCACTCCTGTAAATAAAGTATATCTCGGAGAATAGCAATGTTATTATTATTCAAAAGCTACATGTTTGGGCAATTATGCAAACATTGTCTTCCTGTCAGTCAATAAAACCTTTCCCGGAATACCTGGGACCCTTGAATTAATTAGGCTTGTCGTCTCCTCCTTTGAATGCCAACTTGCAAGGGGGCCACCTCAGTTCCCTCCCTGTCCAAGCGGCTCCACCACTGTCCATCAAGGTCACCTCACTACACGGCTGTCCATCTGCGTGGTGTTCTGCAATGAGCAGTATTGCTGCTCTAATTACTCGGTGCAAGCTCATATATGTACAATTCTGCAAACTGTGTATGTGCTATAACAAAAGTAAACCAAGTGACCTGCGTGCCGTTGCAAAGGTGGGAAGTCTACCGTGAGCAGCATCTCTTCCCTGAAGGAGGTGCAGCTTCTGCGGCCTGATCTCAGAGAGATCAGAGGCTGACTTCTCATTTCGGTTGTGGCTGGAAGTTTAGGAGCACAGCTTATAAGAAAGTAGCTGGAGAAAAAAGCCCTGGTTAAAAAAAAAAAATAAAAAAAATAATAATGATACTAGATTTAAACAAGACTTTTTATTTTATTTTATTTTATTTTATTCCTCCCTAAGTACTCTTAATAGGAATAAATGGTTTCTCTTCTCAGATCTGTATATTTCTGTAGAAATATACCGCTGGGAAAAGGCAGCAAAAATTCTGGCGACCATGTTTACATCCTACGCTGAAGACTTACTTCAGAAGAAGAAAAGACACAGAATTTTGTGCTGGCTCTCATTGTGAAGGTGAGTGTTGTCCTACATACACACTGATGAGAGCAAAGCTAAACGATACATAAATTTAATTGCAGAAGCGAACCAGAGTTACACCAGCCAAAGCCTCTCCAGTTTTTTGGAGGTGGAGACATTCTCCTGCTTTGTCTATTCTTGCTTCTTGGTAAACAGGTACGCATAAAAATGGAAGGGGTGGCATTAAAATCTTCTGTCTTTGTGGACCCCTGGCTACACCCTGTGTGTGTGGTACTCAAAAGGGCAAGTGTGTCCCACTGGGAGGAATATTCAGCGTCCTACAAATGGCTTTGAACCAGATGCACATCACACGACCACCCCAGTGAGCCACTGGATCTAGGTACTCTTGCTGGGACAAGTTCATCCACAGCTGTATGGGGAGCTGCTTAATTGAGCCTCATTACTCCAATTTCCTACTGACACTGTGCACCCTGTGAGGCACTGCTCAGGCATGCATCAGGGGCAGGGGGTCGAGCAGCTGCCTTTTCCATGCAAGCAGGAGAGGATGAGCTACAACAGTGCCCTAACCCAGCACTGTTGCCTCTGCAGTTGGTACCACTTACGAGTGAGAGCAAGCTGCTAATTTGTCCCCCTTAGGCAGGAGGGTGCACCTGCCTCTGCCCCTGTATTCTACTCTTCTACTGCACGTTTTGCCATAGAGGATGGTGTCCTGGTGCACTCCTGACAAACTGACACTGGCAAACCATCCCCAGGTGTTACCTTCACACATTTTTGGATCCCTGGTGATCCCTGCATTTGTGTCCTTTTAAAGAAGGGTGCATGCTTGGAAGCATCTCAACTAAAGTCTCCCAAAGAGGAGTATTTCTTCATTTTAAAAGATAACATGAGCCATCTATTTTCTTCTTATTCAGGCTGTGTAACCTGCATCTGGAAGGTCAGTCAAGCATCCCTTCAAAGCCTCCAGCTTCAATTCTGTTTCTTCAAGCACGCGAGCTCCAAGCACACAGGTTAGATGTAGCTTCCTTGTTCATCCCTGCTCTGTTGAAGTCCTGAATCCCTGCTGAGAGTTTTGTTTCTATCAGCAATCTTATTTCCTTACAGATATTCTTCCCGTTCTTTTAGAGATGTATTATCCTCAGTTTTTGTTGTTAAAGGGGGCCTATCATGGTCTTTTGCTCCTATAGGTATATTTGCAGTATCTACCACTTCATGTTGATGTTTCCAGTGTACCCTAAAAGCTGTTAGAGGAGTTAATCACTTTTTGATTTCCATGGGATGGTGGGCAACATGTGAGAGAGAACTTAGCCAGTGATACCCATTATTATCACCCTTCTGAAACTCACCACTGCTGAGTGAAAATGAGCTTTGTGAAGATAATCAATCACCGGTCACCACATGTGTTCCCTCAATATAACATTAAGGATAAAACTCACCACTTTGAACAGCATCAACACAAAGTCTTGTGTAATACCAATTCTCACTCACTCGGTTCTGTGGGGGAGATGAAAGAGGTATCTGTTTACCGAAGAGGTCTAAAAGGATGCTCTGGCTTTGTGTTTCACCACTCCAAGTGCAAATAATGGCTTGCTGGACGACCATCAGGCTAGCCTGACAAGGACTTTCTGTGCTGCAAGGTGGCATGGAGCTATCACAGCTCTGCACACTGAGTCAGGTAAGTTGTAACACCCAGCGTCATAGCAGGACCAATGACAAAAATAAATATCATAGCATTATAAAGAGTTTATTCCTTTGCCGTTATCTTTAGCCAGGTAGTATGCAGTTGATTCATACAATACGAAATTATTTCAGAACACCCATTATGCACACATCTCCTATCATTCCCCCCCAAATCCATAGTTAACTTTCCCTAGAGGACATTTTAGAACTAGTGAGGGATGAATTCAGATAGACGGTGGTGTCCATTGTGTCAGACTTGCGTATCCAACATTTTGCAGCCTGGAGTTGAAAGCTGTGAGAGGGCCATGCTCGTGAGCAGAGGCTGCTTGTTTGGCAGCACCTGAGAGCAGAGCTAAGCCGGTCAAGGCATTTCAGTCTGGGCCTGTCTTCTCTGGTTATGCGTACGTAAAGGTGCCCAGGTGATTTTCATGGCACAGGCTTTGCAGGGATGCAGTTGCTGCATCCTGTCACTGGAGACTAAGAAGCAGTGGCAGGTCATCACAAAGAGAATTAGCTCATGTATTTTGACAGGTGAAGCTAAATAAGATGAAATAATTTGACAGGAAGTAAAGCCAAAATGCAACAAAGGAATAGACTCGCAGGAATATCACGTTACCAGAGGGAGAAAAAAAATATGAGAATGAGAAATGTACATACAAATAAATAAATAAAGATGGTTAGATATTTTTATAAATCCATTTCAACCTCTACAGTTGGACTAGCTTGGAGTTCTTTGTCTCTTGGCGTATTTGGGAGAGGCGATACTATTATAAAAATAAGTGCTCCCACCTCCTAACACAAAGTAAGGGGACTCTTTGTGACTGCTCCTCCCTAAGGGAAGAAAGAGAAATGCTATATGGGGCACAAAAGCAACAGTGGATTTCTTAGCATATGGTCTTTTCCAGTGTGAGCACAGACAGGTTTTTGCTATAAGGAAACAAGGGAGATCTTTGCAATTAGTATTGTGAAGTGGATAGAGAATTTTTTGCCACCATGCTGCTGGGAAAACAAAAACAAAAAAAGAAAAAAAAAGAAAAAAAAAAAGAAAAAAAAGAAAAAAAGAGTGGGTATCTACACAGGCAGTGAAGAAAGCAATGACACGCTTTTCTCATTAAAAATGCCAATAGCAAATCCAGCTGTACCTGGTCACAGCAGTGAATAGCTGGCCTGCCTTTGAGGATCACTGTTGCAATCCGTGGAAACAGTGTGTGGATGCATGGCAGTACCCAGTCCCATTAGGTTGTACCAGCCTGCAGGCCTCCAGCCAGACAGCCTGCCATTTAGCTGTACACGTCCCTTAGCTGTGCACAGCAAATGCGGGCCATCTGGAGAGAGCAGGATCCCCCTCCTGTGCCTGGGCAGCGGCAGTGACACCGCTGGGGACTCTGCCAGACCATGAGCTGGGTCCCCAGTCAGCTCCAGGAGGGCAGGGGTTACAGCTCGAGAGGCTGCTGTGAGATTTGGCTTTGGGACTTTGATATCCAGAGCCCCAGAAGTTGGTCTGAAGAAGCTCAGTCCCATGTATCAGTGGCACCAAGACGTGCAGGAGATGGTCTGTCTGGTCTGAGGGAGAGTAGGAATAGGACAGGTCGCAGAGGCAGCTGTAGAGTTGTTGGGAAGACGAAAAGTGAGCTGAATGTTGTATGTATTTAAGTAGATAAAAGTGTGTCTTTGAGACCTAGGTGGAGAACTTATAATATGAATAGCTTTGTTTTCTTTCAGGGAGTGTTTTTAAATCTGTTTTAGTCTGAAATGACTGTGTATTAAGCACTTTGTTGTTGTTCATGTTGTTTGGGCTTTGTTATCGATGCATATGAAAAACTCCACTTCTTACCTACTTTGCTTGGATGAATTGCTATCTGACATTAACAGGAAATGTGGGCAGCATCCTGCAGGATTCATCCTTTGCTCTAAGTGTGCGGTCTTATTTGTCACTTGAAGATGTTTCTTGCTCTTGGAGTTGCCAAGATCCCTTTCAAATATGAACTGAGTGTGAAGCAATGAAATAAGAAGGTCCACTTGAGCTTGGAGAGAGTCTAAAATAAGAGCTCTAAGAATTGCAAACTATTCTATTAGGTTCTCATTTCAGGAGCTGGACTACATAAGTCTGTGTGCAAGAAACAGTCCAAATGCCCCAGCAGACACTACTCAAATGCCCAAAAGCCCCAGCAGTCGAGGACACGGTAACAAGCCAGTTTTTATCCACAGCTGACAAAATTTGTAGCTTTGAGTGCTATCAAATTTGAGCTATTGTTGGCCAGATTGTGTAGTAATGGGGAGATAGAAAGAAGGGCATTTCTAGCAGTGAGGATACACCAACACTGAAAGTGATTTTAAAAATAACATTACTGGGAAATTTGCCTGACACAAACCTTGGTCTCTCCCTGATGCAGAGGCACAAGGCACTGTGTACCTTCAGGGAAATAAACAAGCAACTGCCTTAAACCCATTCAACATGAAAGGACTGTGCTATTCTTCCCTGAACAACTAGACAATGAAAAAAAGAAAAAAAGATGAGGACATGATAAAGTATTATAAAAATATCCTCTTTCAGGACCTGTTGTCACAGCTTGACTCAGCTGTGAGGGAAGTACCCTTGATATTATTTCTGCATTCAAATGCTTCAGACATTTATCAGAGACATTGATGTGGAATACTTATGAATCAGGGGAAGGTCCTACTTGCCTAGCCTCCAACTTTAGGCCAACAGCCTTTGCACCTCTGTTCTTGCAATCCAGCCCACCCAGGTCTTCTTTCTGACTTGTGGCTCCAGTCCCCCATTGCATCTGTGCACCTATCAGTAAGCAAAAAGCACAGGAATTTCAGATTTACCCTCATTTCTACTCTGTTATTTAGGGATCGTTTTGCATTGTGGCCATCGTATCCATTTGAACAGAAAATTAATGGTTAATTTGCAACTGTTCTTGTAAATAAGCCTCTTCTTTACAGAATCATAAATCTTGCCGAGGAATTAAAAAGCAAGAAAATAAAGATGTATTGGGTCTACATTTTCAGATATTCTAAGTGAGCTTTTGCTTCGTGGGAGCCATAGAAACACACAGGCTTTTCTTCCTCCCCAGCCGAGCTATTCAGCCGGAAGCTGGGCTGATTTCAAACCAGTTTTTGCCAAAGACTGCTGGTACCTCCAACAGAGATCTGCTGGAGGGTGCAGGCTTAATTATAATGTATCTTCCCTACAGCTGCAGAACACTAATCCTGATTCACCAGAGTCCAGTCTTTGTTTGGTTATGGAAACTATTTTTGGATTTTTCACAGTTAATCCATCTCTGGTCTAAGACATACAGGGCCGTAGAGTACTCCTGGTATACGTATCGTGCTCTTACGATGCATGCTCAGCACACCTTTTATTTTTGCTGTACCTGCCTAGAAGCCTACCAGCCGGTGCGTTCAGCTCTGCACTGCGTTTCTGCTTCTACAGGGCACGAGTCCTCTCAAAACACACACCCAAATTGTGTCAGGCAGGAAGCAAGGGGATGTTCTTTCAGGGGAAGAGCATTGCATGGACATTGTCACCTTGGATGTCCCTTCCAGTAGCACTGTGTCCCATCAGGGACACATTTGGTGCCAGTTACTCTGCAGGGGGCAGTTTCAATAAATCCACGGCATCAGGGAAAGTTGGACTGGTCCTTTGGTGAAGAGGGAAAGGCAGGTTGTACTGTGTTAGCATGGATCAAACTCTTCATTCTTCAGTCATGAAACAGCACCCATCTCTTGTTCAATCTGCAGCCCTTACCTGCAGGCATTCCAGTTTTGAATCATAAGGTCTGGTGCCCTGAAAGTGTGTTTCAACTTTTGGAAAAGACTTAAGACTAAATTAGGCACCACTGTGAAAGGACTTAGTTTTTCCAGAAATCTCTGTGACTCCTGTAACATCCTTACCTTTACTGCTTAGACAAAAATAGCTTTTTAAAGTTGAGGAACTTCTTGAGACTTGAATTTAACTCAGCTAAGGACAAAAAGAACATTTTTTTCTAGAAGTATTTCAGGATTCTTTCCTTGTTCTGTTACCATAATTATTGAGCAAATCATTGTAATACTATATTTTGTTTAGTGCACTGTAGATGTATCACAAGTCTGATTAAAATCTGAAACTAATGGTTTTATATTTGATTTTATAATACCATATAAGGACATAATTATTATAAATGAAAAAACAAAAAAAAGATTTAGTCTAAAAGTTCCTCAGGTCAAGCCCAGTGCAAGGGGGCCCTGAATGATTTGGAAACTTCAAATGAAAACAACAGATAAGTATTTATTATTAAAAGTAATAATTCCAGGTCCCCTCTCCCATAATCTTAGTCACTGTGGTCATTATCAGGAGAAAGAATTTGGGTTTGTTAGTAGCAGAATACAATATAGACATGATGTCTTATGAAACCACCCTGGAATTATATTAAAAACTGGAAACTTAAGTGCTATCTGGCAGAACAACGTTCTTCCCCTCAATTGTAGTTTTCAAACTTAATAAGTCTATGAAAAACTTGAAGCCAAGGTTGGAAACCTAAGTCCTCTTTTGTATTTATATGAGAACCGTTTTACAGTACTTTGCAATATAGAGAGTTTTTAAGTTTGTCTAGCACAACTAAGAGGTTGATAGCCCTTTTTCTCCACTCATTTACATTTAGGGATGACTGTGGTTTTAACGAAGCAGAATATTCCAAATACTAATGGATCTTAAATTGCTTATTCTTACCAAGAGGTACTCCAAATAGCACATTTGCCTCAAGTGATATAAAGTGATGAGTTAATTCATGTACTTGTGTCAATTGCTTCAAGATACTGAGAATTAGCTGCATTAGTGATACCTTTTTTTTTTTTTCTCTTCACATATGTACAGGAAAGTGCATAGGAATGGAGATCGATTTAACCTCTACTGCACAGAGGAGGGGAGAAATGGTTGATGTCCTACAAACCTCATTGACAAGGTTAGTAAAATCTTTCTGTTTGTGATCTCTTGCTGGTGTTTGAGTTACATAAGTTTCTAAACAGAGTAGTCTAGTCCATGACAGCAAAATTTCTGACCACAGTAATAAACCAAGCAAAGTCTGTCTTAAGGGCAAGCCACACCAAGTGGAATTTGAAAATCCCTCATAGTAACCTGCACCAAAGTGGTGCTCAAGTTGCTCCAAAGATTTGGAGCATTTGGACTCCTAAAGCTATCTGCTTCACGTCCTGGAAAAGCCTGCAAAGTAAGAAAAACATGGGAACAAGTGCACACCCCTGGTATCTCAAACTTCCTTGGAGATCAAGGGCCAGAGCACAGTGTGACTCCCCAGCCTCGGGGTTCCTCTGATGTAGCACAGAGCAACAGGTGGCAGCTGTTAATGTGCTGAATGTGGCTTCCCCCTGTGTCCGGCCATGGAAAACAAAGCGAGCGAGCGGATCCATGCCAAACACTTTGCGAGCATGGAGCTTACACAATTGGGCTCCACCCACATGCCTCACATGGGAATTTTCTCCCTCACCAGCTGGGTTAAGATCACAAGATGGAAAAAGGGGAGGAAAAAAAAAAAAAAAAGCACTGGAGTTGTTTTCTTTCCATTGTGGCTCCCGAGCTGAAAGTTCCTTTGCAACAGAATAATAGAATAAAGATGAGAGGGAACACTGCTGATGGCTCAAAATCTGGAACCAAAGTTTATTTTTCCTAAGCTGCCTGAGCTTGAACAGTCTTGTCAGACAATGTCAACAGAGGTGAAAAAAAATGACGAAAATCATTGAATCTAGTTGTGCTCAAAAATGAATAAATGCACCAGACAGGGTAAGTATATGGCCATTAAAAATGGCATAAC